>NW_024429207.1:19592230-22004730 GCF_017639785.1 Mesocricetus auratus
GGGAAAATGGTAGCATCCATCTGAACTTCGATACGTTTAAAGTGCCTTGTTTTAAGGTACATCCTTTTCCTGTCATTTAGTTTGGCCCCATGCTCCTTGATCCATCACTTAATATGTGATTTCCTACTGGAGTCCTTGATCAATATGCACAGCTGTTTTCATTAAATGAGGAAGCTAAAAGGGCCCTTGGCTGGTCATCCAGTTTAATTGAATCATGCCCAGGTTTTTGGCACAGTTTTCATTTTATGAATGAAAGGCAAAACTTACCATGATGTTCTGCATTTCTACAAATGTAGGTGAGCAAATATGTCCTTTATATACTCCAAGGATGGGACGTGGGTAATTGTTTAACAGTGCCACATGGTAAAGATTCCTAACAGTTGACAGTCATGTTCTTCTGTATGTGATGCTGAAATGTAAAGTAATATATGAATTAAATTTTATGTTCTGACTTTTGAGAACTGAGGTTTGAGCCCTTACATTTTAGAGCCTCTCAGGTTTTATCATATGAGTGGCTCACTGATTAGAGCAAAATTATGGAACCCTTTATGAAGACCTGGTACAACTCAGAAATATAGGTCTTAATATATCTTTTTTTTTCTTTCAATTCAGCATTGCCATTCTAGATCATCACTAAGAAAATAACAACCAACAGAAAACATGTACAGAAGTGAGAGCATGCTCCAGAATTCTCCTTTTCAAGGTTCCCTGGAATTTTTTGCCTAGGGAATCAAAGAACTTGGGCAGCAGCCACATATGTGATGCCCTTGGTGGGGAGTGGTGGGGGTGAATTAAACTTTCCATCAGTTTCTTGTACCTGTTTCAAGAGCCTGGGGTGATGGGATAAACTCTTATATCTGGGAGTATAGGTTTGGGGGAGGCTTGTGCTACCTGTCAACATACACTGATGGAATTTAGATCAAGAATGCCTAGGTCTGGGTAGTTAGATTTCTAGAACCAAGTTCATTTACATTTTCTTGTTGAGAATTGCTTTCTCCATAATGAAGAAAGAGTCAAGGTACTTAAGAAATTAAAACTCTTCTTGATTAATTATTGTGATCTAAACAAGGAATAGAAGTCATCTTGGCTCTGATACTGTGTGGGGTGATGTAGAAATGCCTACTTCAGGTTCTCTGCACTTGCTGGTTCTGGAATCTCACAGAAGTCTCCAGACACCCAAAGGATGGATTTTAGAGCAGAGTCAGGTGCTGATGTGAACTGATTTCTGAACTGTTTCTGGGAGAAATTCTGGTTCTTCTTGAGAAATCTGGAAAATGTCTGCTTTAGTTATTCCCCCTTTTAATGGGGTACATATATGTCTACAAGGATATTCCCTGAAGAACTGGAGATAGCTATGTATTTCTCAATAAAATTTCTTAGAAGAAACTTTTAGGATTTTAGGAGAAACATGGATGTTCATGTAGAGACTTACTTTGGTTTGTCTTCTGTGTCTGTTACTAATGGACTTAGAGAATAGATTCAGTCATTGCAGAAATAGAGGTAGACTTTTTAGTCACTCTGTCTTAAATAAAGCCATCCAAACTCAAACCTTAGAGGAAAAGGATAATTGATGATAGAAACATCTAGAACTTGCATCAATGAAAAATTAGTTTCTTCATATGATTTGTTGAATAATTTCTCCAAAATCTAAACCTATTTTTAAGGGCTAAGAGATTATAGGAAAAAATTAGCCTAAGCTAGAATGTACCTCACTGTCACTATTTAAGATTGTTCAAGTTACACAGCATTTCTGTTCATCTAAACCTGTCAAGGTGATAATAGTTACCTACCTGGTTCTGAATGTCAAATCAAAGGAAATGACAATTTGGATTGGCAGTTAGAAACTGGTCCCAAAACCATTGTTCAATTAAGGAACAGGAACATGTTCTAATTTGATAGTTTATGCACTTTTGTATCTTTGATTGCTTTATTTAGAATATTCAGTATACATATAAAATAGTGAGTATAAATTAATTGGCAGAAACAGAGAAAATTTATGTGACTGGTGGAGTAAATATAGGTGATATGGCAAACCCTCATAGTTATGGATTAAAATAGTGAATCTAAGCCAGTTTTAAAAAGTATTCAAGAGCTAGACATTTTAAAACACTTTTCATATTGTTTTGGTAACACTATTTCAATTATAAAAGTAGTTGTTTTTCTTTCAACATTATCTATTCCATAATTCACTTTTGCCTGTGTATTCCCACTCTGTTTTGTTGTGGTTATTTATTTTTCAAGATTATATTTTAATTACAACCTTTCTCCATTCTCTTTCCCCCTTCCAAACACATTTCTGCTCTCCCTCAAATTTATAGTCTCCTTTTCTATCAGCTATTTCTTACATGTATGTATTTGTATATACATATGTATTCTAAAATATACTTAAAAATACTGTGTTGAGGAGTCCATATAAAGTTACTTGTATGTGTGTTTTCAGGGCTGAGTATTTGATATTGGACAACTAATTGTGTTCTTCCCTGGGGAAGAACATCTCTACCATTCCCAACTCCACACACACCCCCAACCATGTAATTCAGCATGTTCATTGGGGTCTTTGTTGAACTCACATTTGTGCAGTCATGTTGGTGAGAGTTTATGCTATAGCTGAATCCCTGATCATCTGGCTCCTACAAACTCTGTCTAAATACAGTTCCTTCCTTCCTTCCTTCCTTCCTTCCTTCCTTCCTTCCTTCCTATCTTCCTTCTTTCCATTTTTCTTTCTCTTCTTTTTGTTTTACTTATTTTTTAAAAATAAATTTATTTATTTTACATCCCAGCCACAGTTTTTCTTCCCTCCATTCCTCCCAGTCCCTCCCCAAGACTCCTCTATTTACAGTCCCAATCCACTCCAATCCACAGAGCAGGTCTCCTGTGGATATCAACAAAACATGCCATATCAAATAGCAGTAAGACTATGCAACTCCCCATGCATTAAGACTAGGCAAGGCTACCCAGTATGGGGAGTGGGGTACCAAAAGTCAGTAAAACATTCATAGACAGTCCCTGTTCCCACTGTTAGGAGTCCCACCAGAGGACCAAGCTACACAACTGTTACATTTATACAAAGTCCCTGCAGGCTCCCTATTTCTCTATTTAAAGAGAAAACGAGAGGGAGGGAGGGAGAGAGGGAGGGGAAGGACCGAGGGAAGAAAAAAGAATGTGAGAAAGAGAGACTGCAATTAGCATTAAGACCACAAAGAAACACACCTTAACTCCAATAATGTTCCTGATGATAAAAAAAAGCCAATGGGAATATATCCTTAAAATGCGCACTACTGTCTTTATTTATCTACTTAGGGAATATATATTGTGGGGAAGGAAGGCATTTGTGAAAGTCTGGATGGTCTTGTCATGTATGGAAGCAAATGATTCTTATGTGGATGCCACTTAAACTCTAATGACACCAGCAGAGCTTTTCGGTGATTAATTGTTGAGCATTATAACAAACAGCATATTTTATGTCATATTTCTGATCTAGTACAGAAATGCAGTTATATATGCCTCAGGGGAAGGGATAACTTAGAAATCATCTACATTAGCACTTCATTTGCTCATAATATTCCATATAATGTTGAACACTGTACTGATTGCTTTATTCTTATGGTTGGTTCTCTCTATGTATCTATAGCATAGACACATAGTATCTATAGTACTATGAATGATATATGTGTAGATTTTTACATGTAAATAAAAATAAGATGACTAAACTAGGAAGCATTATAAGGTTGTTGGAGTAAATGTAGGGAATACCTGAAACTCTCTCAGTTATTGATTAGAAATATATGTATGTATGCATATACAATATATAATATCCACATAGTATTGATACTAGTATCATATACTTCATATTATAGGTACTATGATGAGTACACATAGTATTACAGGTGCTGTGCTTAGAATTATAGACGCTACTACTATAGGAATTATATGTATGCCTCTTATATTAATTAGGCTTGCTAGAAAATTTTACTTCTGTATACCATTCTAGAATCATATATTTGTACCCTGTTTTATAACTTATGCTTTTTCATATATTTTATGCTATGCAATAAATGCTATCAATTACAGCTGTGTCTTTTAACAAGGGCAGTGTCCATCCAAGGGCTTTTACATATGGATAGGAATTTTATTGCCACAATGATTGGTAAGGGAAAGAATGCCAGCTGCCCTGTCAATATACTTGAAAAATCTTGCTCAGAAAGGAATTACCCTGCTTTTTCATAAAACGCTTGAGTGACTCTCTGGATTTGCATATAAGTGAACAACCTGTTCATAATTGCCTGAGCTGAGATTTAATTTCTTTTTAGTTATAAATCCCAAGTGCTGTTTCCACAATTTTAGCATTCTCTGAGCTTTTAGAATGATACTCATAAAATTGATCATATTTCACTTTAGTTTGTTGATAAGTTCTCAGAGATGCCCAGTCTTTCAGAAAATGGCATAGCCAAAGGTGACCCTGCCTGTGGTACTTAAATTAAAAATGTCACGTCGCCCACAAGTTGCATGTGAGCTGTGTTGTCATATTACTGACAATAATCATGGGTGCAAGCATCGAGTATTTTATTACATGTTCTAATGTTTCTGACCAATTCTTCATGTACTAGAACGCCTATCTTTTAATTCCAAAGAAACATCCTTTTGTCACTTAGGGGGTTATTATTGGTATTTAAATTATTAAAATGCATAGATGATATAACCTACTATATCTTGTGATAATGAAAAAAATTAATATATTACTCAAAAGTAGGTTTCAGAAGTCTCAGCATAAGCAGCAGGCTGTCAGAAATTGCCACACCTGTTAGCACAATTAGAATTTTGGGATGATAAGATAATGACCTGTGATTTACAGGGGTTTATTATAGCATGTATATTTCCTTCTGGTAAGTAGATCCCTCCTGTGGCTACTTCTCCTTCACTGCCAGTCTGTAAGCAAGATAGTCATTTCTGTCTTGTGTAACATTATCATGAATTTGACAGTCAGTCAAATTCTTTACTCTTCTTTACTCTATTTGATTGCTAATGACAAGTTACAAATTCTAATCTTAATCAAGGTAAGAGGATTGTCAAGCAAAGCATGGTGGCTAGCATTGCAAGGATAATAGGGGACCATCAGTCTAGTGCAGTCAGCTTTAGTGACAGTATTGGATACAGAGACTGAAGTCTGGTGTTCTAGATGATAGCTAAAAGTGTTTCAGCACTTAATATTATCCCTAATTTTGAAGGTCATTGAATTCAGTAAGGAAGGTAAACTAGATGACTAGCAAAGTCCTTTTAGACTGAAAATTCCTTGTTCATTTCCTATGTATTTAATCTAATGGTGTTTCCTGGAGTATTGGGGTGTAGTGATACAGTGGTGGATCATCCTCATTTCATGTACTCAGTCTCTTTTATGCAGATTACCAGTTGGTTCCCAGGGTATTTAAAATCAGAGCCAAGGAAATGTAGAGATCAACTATACAGCTACCTAAACAGAACCTGAAGAAGTATAACAGCAACCAACAGACTTATTAACATGGAATGGGGGAAGTATCACAGGGCCCCACGTATAGATAAAGAACTATAGGCAAATAAGGAATGTTGAGAACAGGAGAAATAGTCTTCCCAGGGATAAGATCCTTAATTGGTTATCCAACCCTTCAACACTAAACAGACTCAACAGTGTGTGTGTGTAAGAGAGAGAGAGAGAGAGAGAGAGAGAGAGAGAGAGAGAGAGAGAGAGAGAGAGAGAGAGAGAGAGAGGGAGGGAGAGAGAGAGAGAGAGAGAGAGAGAGAGAATATGTAAAAGACTGAGATTTCTAAAAAATGTAAAAAGGGGTATATACAAGAAGGATGGAGGGAGGAAAGAGAATGGAAAATATATAACTATATTTCAGTTTTTAATAAAATAAGAGAGGGAACATTTCAAAACTAAAATGCTTTATGTATACTATAAATGTTCATCAATCACCTGTCTTATGTAAGATATTGTTTACATTATTAGTTAATTCATGGATATGTGTGTATGAATGTCAGTGTGAATGCAGGTGTATGTGCCCCAATTTGCATATGGAAGTCAGAGAGCAACTTTCAGGAGTAGTTTTTCTCCCTTCACATAGTTGTTGGCTTGTCACTGCTATTCAAAATTTCTGGCAATTTTCTTGTCTTTGCCTCTCATATTCTCAGGAATACACATGTACCACTGCATCCAGTTTTTCATGTGATGCACATCGTCCATCTTGTATGGCAATCACTTTGAACTGTGGTAACATCTCTTAGGCATCTAGTCACTGTTTTAAAGTGAAGGACAGTGATTCCATCGATGTGAAGTTTATAGTCCATGTCAGGTGTGGTGGAAGCCACGAGGCCTTCTAGTACAATGTGTAGAAAAAGCGATATGTGAAAATCGGGTTTGTAAATAAAAGGGTTGTTGGGGCTGGAGAGATGGCTCAGCCGTTAAAGGCTAGGCTCACAACCAAAAATAAAAGGGTTGTTGAAAGAACATCTATTGTGAAATCCTAGCTTGCAGTTATTAGTCTCTTCCATCATTTATTTCTTCAGGTTAATAGTTGTGCATACAATTATTGTCCTCGAAGAATTTCTCTGGTGATTTTAGGAGCATCCAGTGTATCTGTGTGATCAATGTTAAATGTCTTGCTCTTTTGTCAAACAGACAGTTATAAATTGGCTATCTAGGGAGGTTTTAATATTTAATTTGGGCCATAAAGTTGTGCAAAAGTTATGAATACCAAATGTTTAACTAATCGCTCAGGACAAAGTCTTTTTGGTTATGTGGAGCTCCTTTTAATTATTGCCATTATAAGGTCTCTCAATCATCCTGAAATCCTCTTGTTTATTATTTTACTATGACAAGCACATCCTAATTGCCCAATTACACAAAAGACTTACATGATTCAAAGAAGACTTTTCACTTGACAGCACAAATAATATTCTCTTTGAAGATGTGTGCATGCAAATATAAGTCAATTGACTGGAACATATATTCTTATCTATTTCGATCTCTCCTGATGTTTTCAGTCACATTTTATGTTGATGGAATGATGGGGAATGAGGATAAGAGTCTCTCAATCATATAACAATTTAGGACATTCATTGATTCATTCAAGTAATTAATAAATGCTTTAAAGTTTATATTTCAGGCTCTGGGTATTTAAAAATGAGTATTATGCATATAATGTTTGGCAAATCTGGACAGCAAGCTTATTTCAAGGAAGTTTATCTGCAGAACAAGCAGAATAACCCAACATTCTTGATTAGGAACTCATATATACAGTTTTTTTTGTGCAATAGGCCTTAGGAAAGAGGGTTACCACATGGCAGAACATTCTTATATTATGCTGTTCAGTTGGCTGTGAGGTTCCTCAGACGGTTGCCATTTACTGTACCTGTTGTGTTGAATTCCTATCAATTCTGTGGTATAAATGAATTCTAGTATTTACAAGGAAGGACTGTTAATTAAATCATGTGCTTACAATCTTTGATTAAGTAGACTTACTAGAATTTTGAAGTTTCTTGGATCTCTAATTATTTAGCACTTTTGCTTGGCACTTAACAATAAATATGCAGGTGCATTTAATTTGTCTGCACATCTCCTTTGTTAGCTTATAGCTCCTTGATGGGTGTATGTGGTGGTCTCTATATGTAGCAGTTAGTCACAAAAGGTTTGGTGGCTCTTACAGTCTTTTCACTCCCTCTTTCACGGCATTCGTTCCCTGAGCCACGGAGGCAGGAGCTATGCTACACATAGATTGACTGTGATTAGCTCTCCTTAATTCATTGATCTTGACTTTGTGTCCAGTTATGATTTCTGTAATTGCTGTAGAGAGCAAGGTTTTCTTTGGTTGTGTAGGAGTTACAACTATATAGATTTAGAATATAGGTAAGGATGTATGCTAGTCTACAAAGTGGTGGTAGAAGATTCTCTTCTAAGAGCTATGACCTTACTAGCCATGTGTGTTTGAGTAGACTTCTCCTACCAGATGTGGGTCCCTCAACTTTGCTGTGAGACTTCTTTTCTTCCATATGGTCGAATAAACAAGACCTGAACAATGGCAGTATCATTAGACATGCTAACATGGAAGTGGGAAGAGTCTCATTGGGGTCCTACTCTCAGACAGAATAACAGGCAACTAATGACTATTGAAGGGAGAGAATTAGTTTCTCCTAAGAATGAATCCCCTGCTTTGTTCTCCAATACAATGCAAGGTGGCCTTTGAAAATGGATGAAGCAGTGTGTGTGTGTGTGTGTGTGTGCGTGCCCGCGCGTACATATATAATAGCCATAATGCAAAAGATGCTATTATGCTATCAGTTTGAGAGTAAGGGGGCATTGGAGGGGGGAGGTATATAGGGAACTGGAGGGAGGAAAGAAAAGTGAGAAAATGATATAATTGTATTTTAATTAAAATGTATTTTAAAATATTTTGGTGGTTATTATTTAGATTTTGAAAATGAACAGGCCCTTATCCATTTTCCGATTAGTAAATGATAAAATTTGATGGCAATAATGCATCTTCTTGGTTTCTGTTTCTTTTTAAGACCTTAAAATATTTTAATTACACGAATGTGTGCAAATCAGTGTATGGGCAAGAGGCATTGCCCTGGAGCTGGAGTTTCAGGCTGTGAACTGCCAGATGGGTGCTGGGAATAGAACTCGGCAAGAGCAGTAAACACTCTGAACTGCTATCTCTGCAGTCCTGGCTTCTGATCCTTTGAGACGTTAGGAATGCTTTCTTGCAAGTTTTAAGGACATTGTGTTTGGCACTAGTGATTAATCCTTTGAAATTTTATGTAAAATACACTCCAGTGCTTTAATATTCTTTGGACCCTGGAGGTAGTAATATATAATGAAAACTCTAACTCAAAGAAACCATGAAAAATCTTTTTAGGAAAAAATGAGGTAGGCATAGTTCTTCCATTGCTCTAACAAAGAGCCCATGGCTGCTTAATCCCTGATAAGCAAGGCCAATGCCGGAAGGAAGGCACCGGTGGCCAGGCAGCTGACCCAGAGCCAGAGTTCTTTTCCTTATACATTATTTTCAGTCACTGATCCCACAAGAATCTTGGTGAATTTGTCCTTTCTCTGCCTCCACATATTGTGATCATTCCCTCAGTTTCCATCTTAACTTTCTGCCCAAATGATATTTGAACAGTTATCTGTAAAATTTAAGTACGCATGTATGAATGGGAAGAGCACAGCTCTGAGTTCATATTGAAAGACAGAGCATATGCAGATATTTATTCTACAATTTTGTGATTTATGGCTTAGCAAATTGATCATTTTAATTGCTTATAGACTATGTGGACTGATTGTTACATTGAACCTGCATTGTGTGCCTTTGGAATATGGCAATTCATGTATTTTTCTTACTTTTTCTATGATAGTCAGTGATACCATTGAAGAAAACAGAAAGGAGGAATAACAGCTTAGATTACAGTATGGATTAATATAAGTGAGGGACTAGAACATAAAGAAGGCAGGGGGCTTTGCGAAGTCATTTCAGGATAACTAGGGTGTTGCAAAGTTGCTTCTCAATTTAATAATTCAGTGCTTGGGGGATGTGGAGTGTTTCAGTGATCTAATACAAGTGAAATAAGGAACAAAAATAGTTATATATTGTTTTCTAGAATGTATTGTTAGCTACTGAATTTAATTCTGCCAGTGGATGCAAATTCACACAGCTCAGTATGATTTTGATAAGGTCCAAGTAAGTGTCAAATCAGAAATGAATATTTCATGCTTGAAAATCATGATTTCTAAACAAATGACTTTTAGGTAATTAGCTTTTAATTTTCTTCCTTATATCTCAAAAGGGATGGCTGTGGGACTAATAGTTCAGTATATTAATAGCTAAAGAACACAATAAAAACCGAAGTGCAGAGGGATAAGATCCTGTTTATAAAATATATTTAGATACAGAGGATGTTGTGGTGTGGAAAGCTACTGCTGGGAGAAAATGCTCACTGCCTAATTTTAGCTTCTATTTGGATTGCTTTTGTTATTGACACATTTGGTTAATCAATTCCTGCTAAGAATTCTATTTGTCTTCCATATAAAATGTCTATAATTCATGATAAGAGAATAGATGACATGCATGAATTCTGCTCCTACAATGACAATGACCATTTTTGACTAGGTGAATGTATGTTTAGGTACAAGATGTAGAAGACATTCTGTAACATCATCAGAAAACCCAGGAAAAAGCCTAGGAAATGAAATATTACACACCTGTTTTGTAATTTAGGTGTATTAGAATATATGAATCATTTCTTTCCTCTTTTTCCTTCATTTTTGTTCTCTTCCCCTGCCTGCTTACATCCCTATTTCATTTCCTTGTTTTGGTTTTTAGAGACAGGGTTTCTCTGTATTGTTTTGGAGGCTGTCCTGGAACTCTCTCTGTAGACCAGGCTGGTCTTGAACTCACAAGAAATCCGCCTGCCTCTGCCTCCAGAGTGCTGGGATTAAAGGTGTGTACCACCAATGCCCGACTCCCTATTTCCTTTCATTCTCACTCATTTCTTAAGTTTCCCAGGATGGTTTTAAAAATCCCAAGGTCAAGAAATGCTATTACCTCAGCTCTTTAAGTGGCTAGGGTTATAAAGGTACAGCCTATGGCACCCACATTTTATAATAAGTATTTTCATCACACCACTGTACTACTCAACTGTTTATTTTTCTTGAGTTAGTGATGTGGTAAAATTGGGTTATTTATTGATATTAAGGAGGAAAAAATACACCATGGACACAGTATCATGTAGTGAAAATTCTTCGATTAATTGGAAGTAAGAAACTATATACATAAAGCTGTTTTGTTAGTGAATAATGTTTTTATTTTTGCTTGGGAAAAAGTAAAAACTGATAAGGGACTAGATGAGCTACAATGGGTGTAATATTATAGTGCATTCCTCATTAAAAATACTAAAATCTATCCCTCTATCTGTTTTCCATATCTGGAGATAATAGAACAGCTTTTCCAAACTCATTTTCTAATCACTTACAAAAAATTATAGTGTAGAATATTATGTTTTTCTCATAGGAAAAACATACCATCATTATTAAAAAATATGGAAAATAAAGACAATTTAATTAAATCAAGTGACCACTTACAGTGCATTCTGCAGAGACGATTAGTGTTAATGTTTTAGCATAATTCCTTCTGGCTTAATTGCTTTGGCAATATTACATAATTGGTTTAATGTAATGTATCAAAAATAGTTAATTCTTTGTGTGATTACAAAATGAATTCAAGTTCAACTTTGGAGAAAAATAAGCAAATTGTCAAGATGATAGAAAGATTATTTTAGGTTTCTGGAAACAGGAGCAGTAATTGGCAGTTACTGCTGATGTCAAGGTAGATGATTAAGCTTGGTTAAAAAGAGGAGGAAACCCAGTTGCAACCAAAATTTCACTGGCTTCCTTTGAATGTGTTTTGTGTAGTCATCCCTAACTGAAGTAACTCTCCAAAGAAAATGGATGTATTATGTGTGAGTGGTGATGATGGAGCATGAACATCTGTTGGAAGCAGGCATCCTAGGCATCAAGGATTTGGATACATGTCTTTTAACCACAGGTCTGAGATCCGGGGAGACCTTACCTCAGGCTTGACTGTTCCTTTAAGAGTGATATACAGTAACCCCAGCTTCAAGTGATTTTCTTTCTCATGTAGATTCCATGGAGAAATTATGTGGATTAAGTGAATTGCATACCCTCCTCTTGACTTTCCTTTTCTCTGGAATGTTCTTTTGCAGAATGGCTTCCTCATTTTCCCATCTCAGTAATTGCTCAGGATGTAAGTGTTACTTTTCTCAGGTTTAGATCAGCAAATATAATCAATAAATATATCCCTTTAGGATTTTCCACATAGTACTGGGAGTCTGTTTATTACTTTTATTCGTTTTCCTCTTCCAGAAAAGACTGGAAATGAGTACCCAAAAGAACGTGATAGCAGATTGTTTTCCTATGATGCAGCCTAACAATTCATGAGATAAGATTAGTAGTGACAGCCACAGATAAGAGAAAAGCAGACTTAACGTAAACTGTTGATGATGTCTCCGTCCTTCTATAATGAGATGGAGGAAGGATACATACAATACATCAACTGATTATAATTTTCATATTTTTACTGTATGTGGGAGTTTTGCCTGTATATATGTTTATGTACCATGCCGGATGGCCAGAAGATGGTCTCAGACCCTCTGGTATTGATGCAGATGGTTAGGAGCCACTATGTGGCTGCTGAGTCTCAACTGCAGTTCTTCTAAAAGTGCAGGTAGGCCCTTAGCCCCAAGCCTTGTCTCGATCTCCATTTTAATTTTTGGTTATCATTATTTGAGATTTACTCCCGGGATGCTGTGACTAGTTTGGGAGTGGACGTCACCCCTATTTTAGATTGATGCTCAGTCAGTGCATAGCCTGTCCCGTAACTAAGGGCAGAGAAGGTCTCTTGTGTGGGTGGTAGTTTATGGGAGGAAGCAAAGGAAAGGAAGGTTCATAGAATGTGGGGTAGTCTCAGAAGGATTTTCCAAGTGATTTAAGTCTTAGAAAATATGGTACCTGAGAAATCAGAGACTTGTGTCATTTTCCCTGAGGAACAATGTATGTGAGGGTCTTTGTGAAGGTCAAACGTGAACAGTTGTTACATGGAGAATACTGACCAGCTGTTCTGAAACCTGGGCTAGAAATAGGTCTTACAGGATTTACATTATTAGACAGAGGAGATATGTTCTGGCCGTCAGAATTAAGTGTTGGAACATTTCATAAGTAATACAAATCATCCTGTTAAAATTAGGTTAAAATCAGTCATTTGTGCATAGATATTGAAGGAAATGTGCAACCATATATAGTATACATAAAAATATTTGTGTATTTTTATATGTGCACATTTGTACAGGTACAAACATGCTCACTGCCAGATTAGACTATTGAGTACAGCAGTCCTATTAACTCTAAGATTGCACCACTATTAGTTGCCTTCAGATACTGTTAGAAAGCTTAAGATTATAGATATTTCTTGGAATACAAGAGTACTGAGGAGTACCTTAGTCACAAGCCTCACACCATGGTAACCACAAGGTGATGCAGCTTAACAGAGGAAAGATAAGGCAGTGTGAGTCTTCTCTGTCTACACTCTGAACCAAGACAGTTTGACATTCACAATTTGCATTTTCTTTCCTTTGTTGATGGAAAAGTGCATCAAGAAGGCTATGTGTTTCTCTGAGAGCAGCGATGCATTTCATAGCATTGACAACTGTCCGGTTGGCTTTTTGAGGCTTCCAGACTTCTGAATTGTCTTCTCTTGAATAGGCTGGGGCATTTTTCTTTATATTTTCTACTTAAACTGCAAAAAAGACCAACTTCTTCAAAAATGTTTATTGCATGCAAATAGACAAGCCCTCGAGTCTAGTTTTTCTCCACAAAAAGAAAAATAATAAACAGCAGTAATCTATAAAAGATGCTTTGGATACAGTTATTAGATGCTCTGGGACCTCCTTGTGGCAGATTTTATTTACCCACATCATTAATAAATCTGTTATCAGCATAATGCTTTATTCATCTGCTGATAATTCCTTTTAGACTTACATGCCTCTACCTCCTTTTGATGAAAACCATCAAAATGAGCCTAGGGCATATAAGGAAATTCCAAATTTAAACAAAGAAGGCTTAGAATGTGGTCTAAAGGGAGTGAAGCATTTGGCTGTATTCTAGCCCCATTACCATCAAGCCTCATGACTTACTGAATAGCTGTCACTAAATGATGCAATGAGAAATATGATGGTTGAAATATGAAGTCTTTTAAAAGACAAGGTCTCATTAAAAGTAATGGGTTTCATAATAGCATTTTCATGTCTATATGAAATTATTAATTGTTTTTATTCATCCTTTTCCATTGTCCTCTCCCATTAACCTGTCCCCCTATTGCTGGCCACCTTCTATCACCCAGATAGTCTTCTGCTTTCCTGTCCTGTATATTCTTAACCCTCTTTCTCCCAATCCATTAGGGAACTGTGTGTGTTGGGGGGGTTCATATATCTGTATGTATATATGTGTGTACATACATATAAGACACTCATGTATGTATTTAAACTTAGATTACAGATATGAAATAAAATGTTAATATATTTCCTTCTGCGCATGGCTCATTTCTTTTACCATAATCATTTTCAATCTATTTTTCCTGCAAATGTTGTGATTTCATTATTCTTTACACATGCATAAAATCCCACTGTGTCTCAGAAGCAGGTTTTCCATAACAGCCTATTTAGAAAATGAACAAATGATTGAAGGCGATGGGATTGGTGAAGTGAAGCAGTAGGAAAGGTGACTTGTCTCCAAGCCTGATGACCAGAGTTTGATCCTGAGTGCCTCACAATGGAAGCACAGAACTGACTGTCCTTGTCTCTACTTGTGATTTGCCTCCACAGCACCCATAAACTCTCAATAGATAGATGTAACAAAATTAAGTGATCTAACTTAATAGCTCATCAGAAGGGTATCTATAGCTGGTAAAAATGTTGACTAAAATGTTATTCAAAATTACTAGGTTTTAGGGAAATGGAAATGAAAGTTATTGTGATATACCATTATAAGCCCATTCAAATGGCTGAAATAAAAGGATTGTTTACGAAGCAAAATCCTGCTCAAAGTTCTGAGACACTGCATCGCTCAGGTATTGTTATGGTATTACTATTGCAGAAAATATTTTGGAAGTTTTATAAAATGCCCTGTATGCACTTATGGCCCCATAGCTAACTGATTAATGACCTGCCTAGTCAACATCCCAGAGAAACAGAAAGTGTGTTTACACAAAACCTAGTGACTAATAATGATCATGATCATAATAAATTTTAATTTGCAGTAGCTGAAAAGTGGAAACAGCCCAAACGTTCTTCACTGAATTAATGCTTAAATGCATGATGATGTATCTGTGTCATGGAATAGTATTTAGCAATAAAAAGGGACAGGTAATTGGTATGTATGTGCAGTAGCCAGAATTAATTGATCTCTGCAAAGAGAATTGTGCTGAGTGAGAAAGTAGGAAAGCTCAGTTCCAAAAACTCATTTATTGTACCACTCTATATATAGAACATTTCTGAAATAGCAAAAGCAGAGAAATGGCAAACACGGTGGTTGCTAGATGAGGTAATGGGTTATAGGGGGAAGGAAGTGGTTGTCACTATAAATATGCAGCCGGGGAATGGTTGTGCTGTTGGAATTGTGTACACCTGACTCTGTGGATTTCTGTCTCAGCAGTCACACTTACATCTTTATGTTTCCATTGGAACAGGTGGGCAAGAAGTCCATGGGATTTATGTTATAGCTTATAACTGCCTAAATAAATCTATGGTTCTCTCAAAAATACAGCTTAGTGAAAAATTTACACTACATATTTACCTATTAAGTATTTGTATTTATGGTCTTTGTATGGTAGGTAATTCATATATCTATTATGTGATATACATTCATACATAAGAAAAGAAAATACATTAAGAGAAAGATTAAACCTATACTTAGATAATTCAGAAATAATTATAAATAAATTTTGAAATATTTCCCTTTATTTAAAGAAGAATTTTAGCTTAATCTAGATAATAAATCTATCAGCCACTAAACTCCCAATTCTTCATTTGGGATCTGTTTTGTGACTTCTGAGGAAAACATACATAGATCTCAGTTTACTTCCCTACTTTTGAGTAATTCCAAACGTTCAAAACTACTTTGTTGTCTTCATGTGTGAAATGGGATGTGAGATCTTTGCAGAAGCATATGGCTGTTTACAGAAAGGTGATTCATGCTACATAAATCAGCTCCTTGCTTGAATTACTTACTATACTGAGAGTAAAAATAGAATAGAATTGGCTGGGTGTTGGTGACACATACTGTTAATCCCATTACTTGGGAGGCAGAGGCAGGTGAATCTCTGAGTTTGAGGCCAGCCTGGTCTTTAGAATGAATTCCAGGGCAGCTAGAGCTGTTACACAGAGAAACCCTGTCTTGGAAAAACAAACAAACAGAAAGAATACAATAAAATTAAAACTTTTCACTGTTCTCCGCTTTTGCTACATATCATTCTGGCTATAATTTAGATATAGAATGTATTAAAAGACAAACTTCTAAAAAATGTTGCAGCTCATCATCATTTCCTTGGAAATCATAAATACACGAAAGATATGAGAATCCTTTATTACTGTACATATAGAATAATTCTGAATTCAACCAAGCATATGTAATTTTTCTGGAGGTATTTATTTATATTAGTAGAAATATTTAAAGAATTGTTATATATTTTCTGTGTAAATGGTAATTGTTTTATAAGATCACACTTACAATTGAATTGATTATTCATATTAGAATGTATCATTTGGTGGGGGATCCCTATTTCTAATATATAATATGCTTTATAAATGAGAAAAGTGAACACTATAAGAAAAAAAGGCAAAAGTCATGATATAAATATAACGAACAGTACACAAATACTCAACCACTTATTAAGATAGAATTGTAAAATAAAACAAAACCTTTTTGTTACTAAAATGACTTCTTTCATTAAAGAACAAAAGACCAGTATGACACTGTAGCAGCTGTTTAATATATGATTTATGCAAATATTCAGAATTATTGGACAACATGTTTAGGTATTAGCACTTCATGTTGTTACTATTATTTATCTTTTCTTTCAAATCAAGGTATACATTATAGGCTGAGTGAAAGCTCATTGCAGTGTTTTCCCTGTCTATCCTTCTCTGTGACTGAGGCTCGCAATAGGTTTATTAGTAATAGTTCATAATTAATCTAAGCCTCTGTGTGTTTCTTTGGGACTCAAAGACTGCAGGATCAGACAGGACAGACTCTTGTGTCTACAGGTCTATTTAATCTTACAGGTTATACTCCATCATCCAGGGAAGTCAGAGCAGAAAGTCAAAGCAGGACCCTGGAGGCAGGACCTGGAGGAGAGGCCATGGATGAGGTGCTGCTTACTGGCTTGCTTACTACGACAGGCTCAGCCTGCTTTCTTACAGCACCCAGGACCACCTGGCCAGGAGTGGCACTGCCCACAGTAAACTGGGCCCTGGGAAGTCAGCCATCAATCAAGTAAAAATACCATAGACCCACCCACAGGTCAGTCTAGTGAGGGTGTCTTTTCAGCTGGGGTTCCTCTTTTCAAATGACCCTAACTTGTGTCAAGCTGACATAAAACTAACTTACACAGGCTCTTATGGATATTATTAAATTTGACAGGATGATGAAAAGGTAATATAATTTTACCTCTGTTGAAGCAAGGTAGAAGAAAGATCTGTGGGAATTATACAAGAGACTGTAAAAAAAACCACCTTCTTATTTTGTAGCTACTGTTTAGAAAATTCCTTCTCTGTTCAACCAGTGGTTTATTCACAAAAGAAAGTAATTGCAACATTGTTAGCAATCATAAAGTTAAGAGTTGATCAACAGAGGAATGTTCACATTGCATCGCCACATGGGGAGTTCCATTCAGGTATAACATTATGTCTCTGAGGTGTTTTGCTTTCATAATATGGAAAAATACTTAAGTATGATGTTAATTGATTAAGCAGTGAGCTTACATTTAAAAACTACAAGAAAATATGGTAGTGGAGCAGAGCTTAATGGTAATTGGTGGATTCCTGGGGCGTTTTCTTGTGTGTTCTTTGAATGTGGCAGATTGGCAACTTTCCTCATACAGTCTCTGTAATCAGAAAAATTTTTTTCCAAGACTTATGTGTGGCGTGAGATACATCCTTGCAGCTAAAATAGGATATGAAACTATGGTACTCCTCCTACCCAAAAAAAATCTTAGCTTTGTCTTTTTGGGTGGTGTTTTGTCACTGCCTGGATTTAGGATGATTTACCTCTTAGATATGAAATGATGGTAAGTACATTCATGAAGAGGGAAACAGTGGAGATTGTGGCTGTGTTCCTGTTGTAGCATGGGGCGTGACAGATCCCGGTGTTTTGTGTAGTCTATCTGCATTTTCATTCACATTGATTTCTTCTTCTTTTTTTTTTTTTAAGAGTTTTGCTGCTAAAGCCAGATCCACCAAGAAGTCAGGGGGTTTGTTACCCACAACTTGGCAGGAGGCAGAATGTCTGCAATTACTCTGGTTGCTTTGAACTATCTTTGGGTCCTGTCCTTTTGGCCTACACACCTGGCTCTCTGCCATCAGAAGGCAAAAGTCTATCTGTTGGTTTTCGGATGTCATCCTTTGGCTCTATTGAGGGTAAAATGTTACCTTTGCATCTGAAATTGGAAACCGTTTTTCCTGTTTTTTTTTTTTTTTTTATGCTGTAGTCTGGGTGTAACTCACTTGAAGTCCTTCTGTTATCTGTGGGAAGATCTTCAGTTCATTTATATCCAGGTGTACAACTCTATTGCCTTTACCATTAGTGTGGTACCTCCAGTGCTGCCCCTAGCTCTGCTATGCTGTCTTTAACTGACAGTCCTTAATTATACCCCTCTCATGACTGAGCCAGAGGCAGCAGGATCTAAGTGTTCTCTTCCCCTGAGGACATGACCCTTTCTTCCTTCTCTGCCATTTTGTTAGTTTCCTTGTTTGAACTCATAGGCCTAACCAGTCAAGATATTCTTAGGCACAAATAAAAAAGTAACTCTTTTCTTCAGTTTACTCTTTCAACATTTAGAATTCCTCTCCCATATACTTAACGTTCTTACTCCCCTTAAAGAACTGGAAGTTTTATCTCATTAGTAGAGGTACAGTGCTATGTATATACATCTTAAGTTCACAGTGATTTTCGCAATTTCATTTCATTTCATTCCCACACTCAGTGGAACACAGTTTTGCTTGTTTTTTCCATAGGGGGAAAATCCTGAAGTTCATAAAGTTAATTTTCTTCCCCTAGCTTCCCATCCAAGATTCACTCTTCTCCCTACAAATTCTGCATATGCTCACTGCCATGGGAACATTATGGAAGTGAGTGCAGTAGAATACATCTCTTGTGAGTGTACTTTTAAACTTCTACTCACAAAATATATGTGCTACCTACTTCTGTTTCCATGTGGAAGATAAAGACACCAAGCCCTCTGTAGTTCTCCAACCCATCTTACAAAATTAAACACATGTTTTGTTGTTGTTTGTTTTGTTTTGTATATATATTAACGTGGAAAGTGAAGATTTTTCCAACTAGGCCCCTGCTCCTGATCCATCCTCTTCTATGATCCATTACTTTCATGCACTCTGCAAGACCAGCAGGGAATTCTCATTTGTCTTGTCTAACTCCTCCATCCACGATTGGCATTTTCTTGCTGAACACCCACTTCAAAGGCTCTCCTATTTTCAGCTTCCTGGGATCTCTTGGAGAGTTTATTAAAGCACAGACCCTTGGGCCCACCTGCACTTCCCTGTGGTTCTGGTGCCACAGTTTAAGAAGCAACATTTTACTTATCCTTTGGTTATTCTTCCACACCTCCCGAACGAGTCACTGGAGAACTCCTTTCTCCTTGCCATATCTAATTGATCCTTCATCTTTGTTTTCATGCTGCTGACTCCTATAAAAAGCCACTTTCTTTTCCTTTCTTTGGCAACTATATCTTATTTTCTTCCTTGCAAGGGATAAGGCTTAATACCTGTGTCGAGATCATCATGGACCAACACAACAGGAACTCAGCAAGAATTTGAATGGCTAAATAATGCCTGGGAACATTCATCCAGTTAAATTTGCATAAATGAAGAGCATTTTTTGTTTCACTGATTGTGTCTATGGTAAGTTCATCTGTGTGGAAACTGGAAAAGGAAAGTTAAGTGCTGTTTGATATATGTAAGAATATATATCTATATCTGTATATAGATATAGATATCTATGGATATATAATATTTATACATACATATATAGGTCTTTATTTGTGTATATTTATATATAGCTTCATACATATTCTTTGTTTTATCTTTTACACATATTCTTTATGTATAAAGCATGCTTTATGTATACTCTATATACATATATGTATGTATATAAAATAATGCACCTATGCATGTGTATAAGAATATGTATATGCATAAGAATATATATATATATATATATATATATATATATATATATATAGAGAGAGAGAGAGAGAGAGAGAGAGAGAGAGAGAGAGAGACTAAGATAAACTCCTTTGGCATTTTACATTATTCTCATTGTAAAGTTACATAATCTGAAGTTCCAGTGGGTTCTTTCATGAATACCTTAGGGCTGGATTCAATATATTATTACTTGAGACTTTACCAGATCTACTGCCTCTAAAATTGACTCTCATTCATCCTGTGTTCTGTCAAGGTAATGGGACAGCGGCATCTGTCTGTGAATAAAAGGAAGGTGAGCTTCGAGTTAGCTGTCCTGGACTTGCCTCCTGCTCCCTCCTATCTTTGTGTATTTTGCTTTTATTCAGGTTCAATCCCTTACTTACATTCTGTCTATGCCTGTGGAGTCTGCACTGCACCCTCTAGATTACTAAAGGCACAGATCCCATGCCTTCACATGCACAGCCTTCCCGAAACATAGTCGAGTCCGTAGAATAATTGATGGTGTATTTCCTTCCTTGAACAAATAGAAAGGACAAAGAAGAGAGATAGTTGAAACATGCCGCATTATATTTTTCATTTTGGCAAATCCCTTCATGCTCAGCTGAGGAAAAAAATAGAAGTTATTTTCAAAAGTACTCACAATGAAATGTTTATTTTTCACTCTTTTTGTTTATGTATTATATATATACATATATATATATATCTTATTACATCTAATCTTTCCACCATAAATTTTTCTTATCTTTAATGCCAATTTTCTTGGGAATGCTGAATTTTTCTCAGCACTATGGCTATGATCTGAAAGTTCATGAGTTTATTTTAGTCCTCATCTCAAGATTATTACCTTTTTAGGAATGACAGTAGATTCCTTCTTTTAAGGAAGGAACAGGTTTGATAATAATTCACTACTTCGAATTTCATGTTCCATGTCACCCAATGGAAACATGAAACAATTTAGAATTTATAAAATAACAGGTAGATTTAATTCTTCCTTGTGGGTGTGGGGTATTTTCATACTCGGAGGAGAAGTTGCTGATGCTCTGGGTTCAGCACTTTCAAATCTGTACAATCCAGTTTGCTCTGGATAGCTGGAGTTTTGGATTGTGGATTCTGCTGAGGTACAAGACAGCCATGGCTATAATACAAACAAATAAAATAACAATCCAGGTCCTTCACATCGGTGGTTGGTCTGTTTGTCAACTCAGACTATTGGAGATTAGTTATTTCTTAGACTTAATCTGTTCTGCCATGCAAGTCAGTCTATATTTAACTACACTGTAAATAAAGATTTCCAAGCTTAGATTTGAGTTGAAGACAAGAATATAAACAAAGCTTATCATAATGAATCATTTTTTAAAATATTTTTATTTAAATTAGAAACATGAATGCTTCACATGTCAATCCCAGTTCCCTCTCCCACACCTCCTCCCTAGTCCCTCCACCAGCCCCTCAGCCCCCCACCCAATCCCCACATCATTCCCCAGGGAGGGTGAGGCCCTCCTTGGAGGGATCTCCAAAGTCTGTCATTTCATCCAGGGCAGGACCTAGGCCCTTCCTCTTGTGTCCAGACTGAGAGAGCATCCCTCTGTTTGGAATGGGCTCCCAAAGATCATTCATAAACCATGATAAACACTCATCTACTACCCAAGGCCCCAGTGATTTCTGTGGCCTCCTCACTGAGACTACATTCATGGAGTCTGGATCAGTCCCCTGTTGGCCTCTCAAGCACCAGTCTGGGATTCAAGAGCTTCCCCTTGTCTGGTCAGCTGTCTTTGTGGGTTTTGCTATTATGGTCTTGACTCCTCCATCTCTGTCACTGGGTTCCAGGAGTTCAGTTCAGTGTTTAGCTGTGGGTATCTGTCTCTACTTCCATCAGTCATGGATGAAGGTTCTAGGATGTCACATAAGGTAGTCATCAACCTTACCAGTAAGGAGGGGCAATTAATATAGTCTCTCCACTATTGCTTAGTTTGCCACTTGGTGTTATCCTTGTAGATCTCTGGAAATCTCACTAGTGTCAGCTCACTCCTCAAGCCTATAATGACTCAATCTCTCATCCTGCTCTCCTCTATTCTTACCTTGACTCAACCTTCCTGCTCCCCCATACCTTCTTCTCATGTCCTGTTATCCCCCTCTCTTTCTCCTGGCTCACTCTCCCCTCCCCTGATGTTCTCAATCTGCTCAGGAGATCTTGCCTAATTCAACTTCTCTGGGGTATCATGCATCTCTCTTGGGAACCTCCCTGTTTCCCAGACTCATTGGCACTGGGATTGTAGGTTGACACTCCCCTGATCAATGTCCATATATGAGTGAGCACATACCATGTTTCTCTTTTGTGTCTGGGTTACCTCACTCAGGATGGTTTCGTCTAGTGCCATCCATTTGCCTGCAAATTTCAAGATTCCATTGTTTTTTTTTTCCGCTGAGTAGTACTCCATTGTGTAAATGTACCACATTTTCTCTATCCACTCTTCAGTTGTGGGGCATCTAGATTGCTTCCAGGATCTAGCTATTACATATAATGCTGCAATAAACATAGTGGAACAGACATCCTTGTTGTGTGAATGGGTGTCTTTTGGGTATATGCCTAAGAGTGGAATTGCTGGGTCTTGTGGTAGACCAAGTCCCATTTTCCTGAGAAATCTCCACACTGATTTCCATACTGGCTGTACGAGTTGGCACTTTCACCAGCAGTGGAGGAGTGTTCCCCTTTCTCCACATCCTCTCCAGCACAAACTGTCATTGGTGTTTTTGATTTTAGTCATTCTGACAGGAGTAAGATGATATCCCAGAGTTGCTTTGATTTGCATTTCCCTAATGGCTAATGATTTTGAACACTCAAGTTTCTCTCTGCCATTTTATACTCCTCTATTGAGAATTTTCTATTTAGTTTAGTCCCCCATTTTTTAATTGGATCCTTTGGTATTTTGGAGAATTGCTTCTTGAGTTCTTTGTAGATTTTGGAGATTAGCCCTCTGTCAGATGTGGTGTTAGTGAATGTCTTTTCCCAATCTGTGGGTTGTCTTTTTGTCTTGCTGACTGTGTCTTCTGCCTTACAGAAGTTTCTCAGTTTCAGGAGGTCCCATTTGTTAATTGTAGGTTTCAGTGTTTGTGCTACTGGTGTTATGTTCAGAAAGCAGTCTCCTGTACCAATTACTTCAAGGGTACCTCCCACTTTCTCTTCTAGCAGGTTCAGTGTGGCTGGATTTATGTTGAAGTCTTTGATCCATTTAGACTTAAGTTTTGTGCATGGCAATAGACATGTATCTATCTGCAGTCTTCTACATGCCAATATCCAGTTATGCCAGCAACATTTGTTGAAGATGCTATCTTTTGTCCATTGTATAATTATAGCTTTTGTTTGTTTTCATTGTTGGTTTTTAGAGACAGGGTCTTAACTCTAGCCCTGGCTGTCCAAGAACTCACTCTGTAGATCAGACTGGAATTGAACTCAGACATTTGCCTACCTCTGCCTCCCAAATGCTGGGATTAAAGGAGTGCACCACCAGATCTGACATAATTAACCATTTTTTATACAAGTGCTCAACAGATATTTAGCTAATATTCTAAAATCAAATGCAGTTACTTTAAAAGCATTACCAAAGGCAAGTGAGAAAAAATAGAATACAAAGATAATGGCATGAGTTGGAGCCTGAACTCTTTTTGCTTATTTGCCTTTGATTTTTTCTAAATCTTGGTCCAATCCCCTTAGTGGGCTTTGGAAAACAAGTTCAAACTTGGTGTTTCATGTATGTTTGTGTGTATACATGTTCTTTCAGAATTTGACTTTTTCATATGTGTAGAATTGAAAGTAAATTTGGGATACTAAGTATGTGACTTGTAAATATAGATGCAGTGAGAAGCCAATGAGAATGTTTGATGTCAAAGAAGGATAAAAAGGATTTGATTGTAAGAGTCTCATTCCAATCAGGCATTGGTGGCACATGCCTTTAATCCCAGCATTCTGGAGGCAGAGGCAGGCATATCTCTGTGAGTTTGAGACCAGCCTGATCTATTGAGAGAATTCGAGGACAGGCCCCAAAACAATACAGAGAAACCCTGTCTCGAAAAAAAAAAGAGTCCCATTCTAAAGCCACTAATGTTGCCATCACATCCTGCCATTCATTCATTCATTCTTGTCCTGACATATTAGTAGATTGGCTACTCACCACAAAACAAGGTAAACAAATATGTAAACAGTCACAAAATACAATGGAATTTAGTATAAGGCCACTCTAGAAAGCTTGAGAAGAATTACTTTACTATAAGGTAAGGGAATCTTATTTTCACTGCCATCCATTATATAGAATTCAACAATAGCATTACATTAAGGCACTAAAACAATAGCTGCACAAAAATATATGTATTTAAAACACATATCCAAGAGCCTACAGAACTCACATCATGGCTATCATGAACTCTAAGGCAGAGCTTTTAATCAACCAAGATCAGATGAATCCCTTGGTTCATATAGCTCCTTAGAGCATGTCAAAGCCTTTTATCAGGGACAAACAGATGCCATTGTCCTCTGGACCGCATGCTGGACATATCCCATGCTGGACACTTCAGAACAGATTGGAGTTCCCACTCCTGCCCCCTTTCCCCTTCACAATCAAGCTCCCCTCCCCAAGCTCTGTATTTTTAATCAGAGAAAGTGTCCCTGCCTCTTATCTTCTGGTGCTGCTTCTTGCTAAATAGATTGAAGATAACAGCAAGTGGCAGGAAGTGCCCTTCCTGCAAGCAGAGGTCAGAAACATCGATGTTGAATCTCTCGATGGTGGTTTTGGACATTCAGTATCATAGTCAGATTCAAATTTAAATACAACCTCCCCCACCATTCCCCAAAATTTTAAAGGTTTTAGAAAGGCTCTTGCTGGAGAAAGGCTATGAGTTTTATGTAAAAATCTAGCAATTAATGAATGACTCTTATTTTTAAGTGTTTATGATGAGAAAGAACATTGTTAACTGCAAAAGGAGAACTTTTAGACTTGGAGGGGGGTTAGTGAATAAGCTAGGAGTGGAGACAAGTAAAGAGTGATTGATGTTACACCCGTGTCACCCTGATGAGCATGTCACATGGGTTCCTGCGATTTGACATGGAATTTTGCCTTTATACTGCTGACATGAAATGTTTTCTCTCCTAAGAATTTTTTCAAGACATCTGCATTGTTTATCACACCCGTCTGCACTGGGCTCTCAAGTGAAAGGAAATGATGAAGCGAGAAGAATGAAAGGCAACATGGCAGAAGCCTTTGGTCTTAGTCCCCAAATGTTAAGTAAAAGAAGGCATGGGCTTCTTAGCCAGCCTCTGCCCTTTGTGCAGCTGCATAGAATCACATCAAAGGCCACCAAGCCATTTGAACAGGTGCTTTTAAAAAACATGTTAGACAGTCTGTCATTTTAGAGCATGGATTGTCTGCATAGATGCACAAAATGGATGGTATAAAAGGAAGGGACTAGCAGAAAATGCCTGTCTAGTAAGGAGCCTATGATCCTAAGACTAAGTGACTTCTCTAAATTAAATGCTGTATAAAGTTGACTGAAGTTCCATGCTGCTACTTCCTTCTTCTTTCCAGTAGTGATTCCTAGGTGCTGTCATAATTCATTTATCAGAAGTGTGTTCTTTCCCAATTGCATTCCTAATCCATGCATTTGTCACTGACAATTTCTTACAGACTCATTATCAGTTCTTCTTTCTTTCATACTCCATCAAACAGAATTTCCTTCCAATTATGTTCAGGCTGCTTACATGACATAACTATAATTAGGGAATTATGAACAATTATTTATAGATAACCTACATTATATTCAAAGATGGGCTATTTAAATTCATATTTTTGTTTTAATGAGATAAATGTTAGTTAATGAAAGTTATAAGGGATTTGTTCATTCGCTAAGAATTAACTTAAGGAGCAAAGTTAAAGTAAAATGGAGAAATATGTAGGAGATAAATAAGATATACTCTGCTGAAGTAGTAGGTAATAATGTACAGGGAAGGATACAATTTTTTCTCCAGTCAGAGATTCCTTCTGTGGAAGTGGGACTTAAAAGTGAGAAAAATAAACAAATGAAAGATCATTTCAAAAGTGAGAAATGATGGATTAGTTCATAACTTTGAATCCCTTTTGGTTCCTGGGTCATCATGTACACCTCAATTTAGACCACAGAATGATCAGGAACGTTTCCTGTATGTACTGCTAGGCAACTATTCAATATATAAAAACATTTTATAAGCACTTTACTTGTCTCAATGTGTCAAAATTTAAATATTGATCAGGGGATCATTGCTGAAAAAATGCTAAAAATGAAACATTACCCCCAAAAAGGTAACTAGCCTTTTGACAATTAAAAAAAGAGAAACCAATTAAAATATATTTCTTGTACAGTTTAGCCTGTAAGCACTGTAATTCTTGGGACATTTTCGAGAAATATGTTTCTTCATGTATTTTCATGGAGGTATTTTTATAATACAAAAGTATGCTTATATCTAACCTATGTTGATATAGATTATATTTTCTGAAGATGGTAACATCAATACATTCTATCTCATTTGACTTCATTATAAATTGTGTTGAAACCCATCTATGGAGTTCTTTGTTCCCTTTTATTGGATATGGGCCAGTCTTAAAGATAGAGTTCAAACCAGTAGAAGTTGGACTGTAGCCTAGGATGTAACAGGCAGCTGATTTTTCAATTTGTTGCTTGATTTTGGAACCCAGTCACAGTAGTGTGAAAAGTTATAGACCATCATACATAGAAAGTTCACATGGACATCTGCAAAGATAGGAAGTGGGGACCTAGCTGACCTTTGGTGCCATCACATTGTATATGAGCAAAGAGACTTCAGATGCATCCAGCCTAGAGTCATGAATGTAGAGTCTTCCTTCTGAGGCCCCAGAAATCAGATAAGGCCAATGCCCTCAATTCTGAATTCTCAATCCACAGGATCCACTAGCATTGCAGCACAAAATTTTTGAAGCATTGATTATATAGATACAATAACTAGAAAAAATATCCAAGTTGTTATATCTAGATGTACACTAGCTCTTGGTATATATTTAAGAATTCATCTGTAATTTACAAGTAATCTCACCTTTAAAACAATGAGAACTCAGTTTCAAAATAGACTAGAAAACCTGCCAAATTTTTATATATTTTTAAATGTCACCTGTCCCCTAAGTGTGATATCATTTTCTTGATTTTGTAAAGTGTTAAATAAAGTAGACAGCATTAAAGCCCACATTAATGACCCTTGTTCCTTGAGTCTTGTCTGTATCTGACCTGAATGCCGAATAACTGCCTTGGGCAGTCTGTTCATGTCTACCTTGTGCCAAAATTAGAATTGCCTTCCTAGAGGCACAGCCACAGAGAGTTGAAGAGTGGTGTGGCAGAAGCTAGTCAAGTCATGGGGATGGTAGTTGTTGCAGGCTTCATGGAAATTAAAGAGACTCATCTGTAGAAGTGTTACTGAAATAATTTAGTCTGAGAGAGAGAGAAATAAAGAGAGAGAGAAAGAGATAGAGAGAGAGAGACAGAGAGAGAGAGAGTCTCTATGTCCCATGGTCTTCATTATTAGTCTTGCTATTTACTTTTCTGAAATTCTCATTGAATCTTTGAATGCAGCTCCTTTTTCACAATTTTTTTTGTCTCCCTGGCTTCTCAGTCTCGAGTCTGAGAATGACTAAGGCTGTCTTAAGAAGAACATATGTGAAAATCACTGGCATCATGAAAGCTTTATGCATCATACATCCAGGTCCTTCAGCTCTTATAATCTTTCTGCCCACTCTTCCATGATGTTTAATAATAGAATAACCCAGACTGGTTAACTCAAAATGTACAAAAATGCATTAACTTACATTTCTATTGCTTAGGGTATCTAATGTTAAGATGATAGACTCTTGTTCAGGCATCATGAGGCAGGGGGCATCACATGGTGGAAAGGTAACGAGAAGGCAACAGAGTAAGGAAGAAGAAGGGGCAGTAGAAAGAAATGAGAAACAAGCATATGAGAAGGCAGGTAGTCTTATAAGATTATAACATTAGCTTAGCCTGTGAATGCATAACCTTCATAACCTGAATATCAAGTCCTACCTTCCAGTACCAGCATGATAGTGATTAAGTTTTGTTATGAAGTTTGGAGAGGACAAGCATTCAACAAGAGTATCTGTGAAGTGTATATTCATAGATCTCTCTTTCTCAGAATATATATATTCTCAAATTTGAAAGAATAAGGCATAAGGCGCAGGCATAGGGGTTAGTTATGACTGATTTTTATGTGTGTCATGGAACATGAAAAATCTTTATTGTTTTCAATGTCAAGTGCTCTGAGAAGCTGAAGACATAGCTTGCCTTCTGAGATATAAAAGTGTGTGTGTGTGTGTGTGTGTGTGTGTGTTTGTGTGGTATTGTTAATTTAGTAGTTAAATCAGGTTTATTCAGTGTTTTTCCTTAATGTTTAAAAACATTGTATTCATGAAAGGCAATGTAAGCAACTGTTATTTAATACAGGGCATATAATTAATAAGTAGGAAGAATGGTCTCTCTTAAATTTACATTTCTCATTTCTAGATAACATATTCATCGTTTATTCTTTGTCACCAAGTTGACAGTCTCAGCAGGTTGTAACATGTATTCAGGTGGAGCACACTGGGTTGATTGTTGAGCCAGGACCTTATTTGTATTATGTAAATGAGCCATCTCTTTTATTCTTTATTGGTTAGGAACAAGCATTGTGTTGTTACAATGTACAACATTAAAGTATTAACATTGTGCACAAACTCAAAAAATATTATCCACCTACTAGGTACTCAGAATTTCTATTCATTGATCAGCCAGACTTGGTATCTTTACTCAGCAACAATAGATTGTTATTAGTTGTATAAATGTTTCAATGATTTCAGAGAACGTAGCATTCACTTATTGTTCTACATGTTGAAAATGGCTTAAATGATGGATAGCAGAGACAAAGAACTGGCACGCTACCCTAAAACATTACTTAGTAATTTCCTCTTTTAAATCTTGATTCTGGAATTGACTTCATTTTCTTTAAAGAGGAAAGAAAAAGTGGTGTATCATAATTTCTTTGCAAAACAAAATAGTTCCATTATTTTAGTATTTTGTTTCCAAACTGCTTCAGAGACTGAAGTTGTAGAATTTTTTTAAGCACTCAGTACAGAAACAGACCACAAACTAATTATGGTGATTGACAGAGTCCCCAGGGAGGCACCAGGCAACGAGTCTCTCAAAAATTGTCATTTGGACATGTCTTCTCCCTTTCTAACATGTTTGTACATGACAGATAGTACTTATAGGCAAGTCTCTGTGAAAAGGTTGTGAATTCTAGTTAGTGAGCTCAAGTGGGCCTAGTATCTTTTAAAATATGTCAACAAAGATGAATCCAACTGCATAATCACTCTGCTGTTTAGAATCTCCACACCTGGCTTTGACTTCCTCATCGCACTTGGGTCTCTAACACCTACTGATCTTGTCTTTATTGCTGCTCTTGATGCCTTTCTGTCAGTTATTTATATCATGTGTATCAGCATGGGTTAGAACTTTTGGTTCAGATAGAAATGACTTTGAATGTTACCTTTACTACTTATTGCCTAGATCTGTGACTTAGAACTGCTTAATATTCTGATCCTTTCCAGTTTTCTTACTTCATATCTTATGTAAGAATTAAAGAGCCAACATAGATAATGAGCTTGGCACAAGGCCCTCTATGGAGTGAGCACAAAGAGTATCTAGCATTACTTGTAATTAGAATTATTTTCATATTCTCTACCATTATCAGCAGCCATAATACTTCTGTATCACCTACCCCTTAGTCTAAACCAGTAAGGGATCTCATTAAGTCCCTACCTATTCTGATGCCTCTCCATTTCATTTTACCCCTTAACTGATGGCCTACTCATCACCTTGTCACTAATTATCACAGTACCTGCCATTTTTTAAGTAGCAGGAAATTATTATCTCTCTCTCTTTCTACTGTTAAGGAAGCCAAAATCAGTTTCATTTTGGTGGATTCAAGTTTTCTTATAAGGTGGTAGTCAAGCTCACGACTAGGGCTGCTGTCCTGAAGACTTAATTGTGCTAGAAAAGTCCACTTCTAAACTTTTGACTGTTGACAGAGGGTGTGTGTGTGTGTGTGTGTGTGTGTGTGTGTGTGTGTGTGTGTGTAAGAGAGAGGGGGAGTGAAGAGAGAAAGAGAAACAGAAAATATGAGAGAGGATATCTACTTCTATAATATAGTCTCAGAGCTGACAAGTCCTGTTATAATGTAGAGGAGTATAGCATAAGGTATAGATAAGGTATAGATTAGAGGCTGGGGATGTCAGGGCTATTAGGGGTCACATTGGAGGGGAGGCTACTATAGTAGTTATTTTTCTGTTTCTATGATAAAAATCCACTGATAAAACAACCTAAGGTAGAAAGGGTTTATACTGGCTCTTAGTGCAAAGTCCAGTTCATCATGGTGAAGAAAACAAGGTGGTAGGAATTGAATTAGGCGATTACATTTTGTCTGTAGTCATGAAGAATTCAATGAATGTTCCTTCTTATCCTAATTTTTCCTTTAATATCCTCTAAGATCCCAGCCCAGGGAATGGTGGCACCCACATTGTATAGGTCTGTCCATTAGACCTATCAATATTTAGGTTGATTAACCTACCAACGCAATTCCCTAACATATGCTCAGGATCCAATACTTCAGGTTATTTAAATCTCATTAAGTTGACATTTGAGAATAAACATCACAACCACCATTTCTGGACTTGATACACAAACATATAAATAATAACCTCTGATTGCTGCAGAAGAGGAAACAGAAAGAATGTAAGAGCCAGCAGTGGTAGATGACTACAGGTAGTCATCTGCAGGTAGATGATCTTGCAGACACAACAGGACAGCTGCACTTGTGAACTCCCAGAAGTTATGATAGCATGCACAAGACTTGTGTAAGATCAAGCTACCCAAAATCACATCACAGAGAGGGAAGAATGGCCTTCATGTACCAGCTACATTTGAATATCTTTTGGCAGTTGATTGCCATGGAGAGAAGGTGATTCAATTTTCTTTAAAGGTGTAGCACTTGGTGAGGTGACCATGTTCCAGAAGACCACATATCTAAGAATTATGGGCAGCACAAACTGGACTCCATAGATGGAAATAAAAGAGAACACAAAGTTGGGGACTTAGCGATATGGAAGTAGATCTGGAAGGGATGCTGAAGTCAGGTGAGTGAAATCAAAACACTTTGTATAAAATTCTCAAAGAACTAATAAATTTTAAAAGTCATGTGCTTCAACTCCTTGTCCTGAAAGTATCACAATCCAACCTAAAATTGTTTCTAATAGTACTTAATTATTCCAATAGTTTAAAAGCCCCAAATCAACATCTCATGAAGCTCAAAGAAATATCATACCTGTGATCTGTCATACAACAAGCATAACTTAGCTGTATCCAACATCCAACCATGCAGAATAAACATTCTCACTCAATGATGGAGAATCAGATCACATGAAGGAAACATAAGTCCAAAGTAAGACCAAAATCCAACAGGCAAACAACTCAGGCTAAAGATTCATATCTAGCATCTTGCACTTGTGATAAAACTGACTGAACTCAAAGAGACTTGGGTAGTCCCACCCATCTGGCTTTGCTGTCTGCAGAACACATAACCTCTCCTTTAGGCCATCTCCATCCCATAACTACAGCATTCTGAAGCAGACAACTTATGCTCCTAACATCCCATAGCCAAGGGTAGTTAAGATTCTCCATAGTTTTTCTAGTGATTTCTGAGTCTCACACTGCCTGGCAAAAGCTAAGCCCTGAAATCATGAGTCAAGATTTATTGACTACTTCTGTGGTGGGTAGTTTTGTGTCAACTTGACACAAACTGGAGTCATTTGGAAAAGGGGATTACCAGTTGCAAAAATTACCTCAGAATTGACTGGTGAACAAGTCTGTAGGGCATCGCCTTAACTGGTGATTAACATGGGAGAGTCCAACACATTGTGAGTGGTTGGTGCTAACCCTGGGATCATGGTTCTTGGTGCTGTAAGAAAGGAGACTGAGCAAGCTAGTAAGAAAGCAAGACAGTGAGTGATCAGTGTTCCTCCATGGCCTTTGCATCAGCTCCTGCCTCCAAGTGCATTCCTGTAGTTGTGCTGTTAGCTTTAGATGCACTCCAGCCTCCTTGGACTACAGGTGTAGGATTTTCTGTATTCATTTTAAGGTGATCTTGACAAAACACTTCCCTAGATGATCCTATTTAAGCCATAAATACCTTTAGTTTGGATTAACTTCTTTTAGATGAATTTGTGTCTGCACAAAAAGGAGCTTCCAATGGCTACACTCCTTCCCTCAGGGCATCTTTCATAGTCTTCTGGTGTAGTTCAAGAAGTTTCACTTCAATGGTGCTGACCTCTTTAGCAACCACAGCTGCCCTATTGACAGTGTCTTTTGCCTTACAGAATCTTTTCAGTTTCATGAGGTCCCATGTATTAATTGTTGATCTTACTGTCTGCACTATTGGTGTCCTGTTCAAGAAGTTGTCTCCTGTGCCATTACATTTAAGGCTATTCTCCAATTTCTTTTCAGTCAGTTTTTGAGTATCTGAGAGGAACTGGAGGTGTTATGAACACCAGAAGAACATAGACCATAGAGTCAACTAACCAGTACTCATGGGAGCTTACAGAGATCAGGGATCAGAGTCTGCCCTAGGTCCTCTGAGATATATATATATATGTATATATATGTCATGGCTTAGTACCCCAGTGTCTTTGTGGGATTTCTAACAGTGGGAATAGGAGATATCTCTGTTTCTTTTGCCTGCTTGTGGGACCCTCCTACTGGGTTGCCTCATTCAGTACAACCTTGTTGGTATATGTCTGGACTTATTGTAGCTTGTTAACCTGTATTTGGTTGATGTCCCTGTGAGGCTTGCTATTTTGTGAGGGGAGGCAGAAGTGGGGTGAGTTTGTGAGAGAGGGAGAGGTGGGGGAAAGACTGGAAGGAGGGTGAACTATGGTCAAGATGTAACATATGAGAGAAGAAAAGAAAAATCATAGTTCTTTCTTCAACACCAGCTTGAATTCCATCTTATCTTGAAATGTCTTCTGCAGAAAAAAAGCCCTTTACCTTTAAATATGACATAGATTATCAGAACATAGAATGAAATCAAAATTTTGGTTAAAGTATTTTACACATTGTGTCTAGTATTATTGCTGGTGGAGTCCTTTTTATCTGCTGAAATCCTCTGAGTTTAACTGATAATCTCTTCTTTTCTTTTAGTATTGTTTTCCTATCCCTTAACACAGCACATCAAGCTCTTCTAGGCCTCTTTATAGTCCAAACTCTTCTGTACCCTAGTTATAAAAATGTTCCCAAGTCTTATGAACTACATAGATTTATCAAAATAGCAACCCACTTCTATTACCAGTTTCCTGTATTGATTATATTGTGATATCTTTGAGAACTATTGGGTCTCTCTCTATTCCCGATCTACTTGGCTGGAGGTGGGGGAATTCCAGAAAACTTTTGATTTCTTGTCTTGTGAATTCCAAGAATGAAATTCATGGACCACATGCATTTTAAAGAGTATATTATAGATACGTAGGTGGGAGAAGGAGAGAAAGAAAGATAAAGAACAAAAACTTTGAGCTCCTACATAACAGGAAAAGTTTCAGGAATAGAGTGCTATTGAACTGCTGTTTTGGGCTTTATATAGGATTTATGGCAGAAATTTAGATGAGGTATTGGGAGGGGAATGAGCTAGTTCAAGTGTCCCAACCCAACTTTGAGGTATCCAGGTACATCCTCTTAGTTCAGTCACATAGTCACATATGCTTCTAGACAGAGATTTTGGGAGTTAACAGGGAACCAACCAGGAAGTAGAACACTCATAATTTCTGGCCTCCAGCAAGGACATTATCAGAACTGGGGATTCTTACCCCATCAGACCAATTTTTTTTGTCTCCGGATATTTTAAGTTTTCTATTGTGGTGATAAACTATCCTGACAAAAACAAATTAAGAAAGGTTTTATTTTTTCTAGCAGTTCAAGGGACAGGTCATTTTGGTGGGAAAATCAAGGCAGCAAGAGATTAGCTGATCACATCGCAGCTCAATGAGAACAAAGGGAGCACTGTGTGTCTGCGGTCATTTCATTCTATCCTTTTTGAATAGTCTTCCCACCTAATCAAGACAGTTTTGGGAAGACATGTCCAGAAGTGTCTCTCCCAGAAGTCTATCTAGATCTCATCAAATTGACAGTTGAGATTATGCACAATAGCCATCATAGAGTTAGCCCCTACATCTCTCTTCAGCTATCACTTTGCCTAATATAGAACAGAATCATGGTCTAGTTTTAAGGTACCCCAGGAGTAGAGCTAGGGATAGAGCTTCAGGAATAACATTCTTCTTTATATGTGTAAGGCCGTGGGTTCTGTCTCCTGCACTGAAAAAAAGTATATTTTCTTGAAGACATGATAAGATCACTATATTTATGATTTACGCAGCTGTGGTTTTCTGCACAAGACCTACAGAAAATCAAGCTGGTTAACATGCTAGTAGTGTGTGTGTGTGGGCGGGGTGGATTCAATGAGTCTATACATACAATTAAGAGGCTATGAACAGTTGATGCTTCTAGGAGAGAGAATAGATTTTGTTAAGGTTGTGGCTCCTGGTAAGTTGAACACACTCCAGTGGATGGCCCCACACCCAGGAGTATATGCAAAACCCAAATTGGACTCAACCAGTTATTAAAAACAAGAAATGTAAGCAGCATTCAAGGTAGAATAGGTAAGGATGTCAGGGTGTATCTCAGGGAAGCTGAGAAGTGAGTATGATCATAATACATGTATCAAATTCTCAAATGATTTATAAAATATTTGTGAAGACATATTCATGTTTTCCATACTTGTACACACACTATCTTTTTATACGTCAGTATTATACTTAGAAATACTTTTAATAATTTGTCTTCCTTTCTTCCTTGAAGGAAGACTCCCCTATGTAAAACAAAAAACAAAAAACAAAATAATCGTTCGCCATCTCTTTCTAGTATATGGCATTCAGTGGATCTAACTCTACTGTTCTGTTAAAATAGTCTATTCTCTATGGAGGGAATCCTTTTAAAAAGTTACTCTTAAGCTTTTACCACAAAAATAAAAATATGTACTTGTGTAGTTTGTCAATCCAAATAAATAGCAAATGCTCAGTGCTAGAAAAAAAGAAAGAAATGAAAACTACAGTCTTAATCTATAAAAGAAGTAAGTTGGAGTGAATCTACAGGGAAAAACAATCAGGAAAAGTAAACTTCTCTTTAGAAGGGAAATTGGGAGCCACAGGATAAAATCCAAAGCAAAGACTTGGGGGTCCCAGGGGTGACACAAAACACCAGCCTCAGAGCATTTTTGTGTAAAGTATTTTCAGTGTTTGGGGCCTAACTGCAAGAGAAACCAGGAATAAAGCAGGACTTCTGGGCACCATGGAGAGAGAGAGTTCTTGCCATGTTCTCTCAGGAGCCTCATGAGCTGAAATGTTCTCCAGTTAACTTACAAGGAGAAAATACAAACTTCTGATGGAAGATGCCACAGGAAGATCAAGCTGAATGTTTTTATCTCCTTAAGGAAAGACTGGGAATTGATAACAGTAAGCTGAAAAGCCAAAGAAAGCCTTTAGGCAAAGCAGATTGTACTTTTCTAAATGCACAAACAAATGTCAGATTTACTCTGCCTTAAAAGCATATGTGTTAATTTGTAGGCTTTTGAAAATCCTTTGAAAAACCATGTGGCTCTTGAGAATTACAGAAAATCATATTTTGACCTGCATTCCTACTATGGTAACAGGTTTTACTTAACATTCTAGAGCCTTCATTACTTCATTGTAAAATATAAATAATTACTAATACATAGTAGGTCCTTTGTGGTATATTGTTAAGAGAAGCTTTTTCCTTGAGAGAAGCCTTCCCGCCAGCCTGGTTCTAGAGCCGCATCAGTTCCAAATAAACACACAGGAGACTATATTAATTATGAAGCTGTTGGCCTTGCTTGTTTCTTACTAGCTAGCTCTGACTTAAGTAATTACCCCATAATTGTTAATCTAAGTATGTCTCTTACCGGAGAAGTTTCCGGGCTTCCTATCCCATGGTGTTACATCTCGACTCTCTAATGTTTCTCCTTCCCAGAGTCCTCCTGGACTCCTAGTCCCATCTATCTAGATTCCTATTGGCTCAACAGTGCTTTATTGACATAACCCCCAACAGTACATGTAACAGTTAACTTCTGATGTCCCTCTTTTATGGAATTCTGATTGTAAGGGGAATAAAAAAATTCTATAGTGAAGTATTGTCATGTTCGGGTGAAATGAAATAAGGATAAAACTTAATCTTCCTTTAACAAGATTCCAAATTGATCATCATCATTATTATTAATGTTATTATTTTGGAGATAAGGTCTTGTCCTGCAGCCTAGACTATTCTTAAACTTGTCCCAAACTCCCTAGCACTGAGAGTGTAGGTGTAGGGAAAGGGGACCAGCCAAAGAAACACACCCTGAGTAGAGCCAAAGAAACACACTCTGGCCCTGCAACCAGAACCAAATAAATGCACCCTGACCCTGAAACCAGTGCCAAAGAAACATGCTTTGCCCCTGGAATCAGAGCCAGTGAAAGAAATTCACCCTGACCCTACAACTAGAGCCAAAAGATTAAAAACAACCAGTGAAAGAAACACACTTTGGCCCTAAAACCAGTGCCAAATCTGACCCTAACCCTGTGTAGAAAACTAGCCAATCCCTGAGCAGGGATTGAAATCTGACCAATCTTCACCCTGGAAAACTCTGCTTCCTAAGAAGCCCTATATAAACCCTGAGTCTGTTCAACTTGTGTCTGTTTGTGCTACCGGCTATCCTTTGCCACTCTGGCAGAGGGCAGCCACTGTCCTGGGTTCTTCTCTCCCAATAAGCCCCTTAGATGAGCTTGGGTGAAGAACTTCTTTTGCAGCAGAGCAGAGATGGGCAGAGCAGAGCGAGGAGCAGGGCTATAACATTTTTGCAGGGGGAACCTTCCCCTGGCACAGCAAGCGAAGTTGTTACACTCTGCTGTCCATTCTCCCAGAAGCAGAGCTGAACTGTAGCAACTTCACCCGGGAAACCTTCTGCTGTAGCAAAACTGCTACACTAGGCAAACATCCCCAGCTGGAAGACCCTCTCCTGCTGGAGCAGAGCCATACACTGGGATTTCCCCGAGGCAGGGCTGTAAGCTACTATGCTTACTGTGTCCTGTGGTGGTCCTTGGCTCCCGAGCTCCAGGATACCTTTCCATCTGAGCCTTGTAACATTCAGTATTCTGTGACTCCCGAGTGCCAGAATACCTGTCCTATCCCATCAGTCTGAAATGCCTACAGTAAGTGTGTGCCACCATGCCTGGCTTGCATTGATTACATCTTGATGTCACATTAGTCTCTTAATTGTGGATGTATTTTTGTCATCTGATACAAATTTGAACTGTGAATGATTTGAAAACAGGAACCGTTATTCATTGCTTTATCTACAGTTTTTTTTTTCTTTTCTTTTCCCTTGTACAGTGGTTTGGACATAGGAAGTCCTCAATGGATGCCTGTTAATTTAAACTAATGAACATGAAGGGAGTTGTTAGAGTCTAGTTCTAAAACACATACCACATTTTCCTTCCTAATGGCCTAACCGCACATCGGTGTTAGCACACTCATGCATATTTGGATTCTAGTATCTCATAAAAAAGCTTCAGTGACCTAATTAAGCCATTAATGGGCTTCTAAGTTATTTTCTTTTCTATTTTGTAACTTGTTGAGTCTCTGGGATCTCTTTCTCTGCCCATTAACACACCCCTCTGAGTGTGGAGAGGGAAAAAGTTAAAATGTAAAATGTAAACCTGTGAATTCTTAAAACACACAAATTCTTAAGTTTGGGTGGAAAATCTAAAATAGTGATTGGTTTTTTTCCCTTACCTAGCTTATACCTGTGTGCAAGCATATTTGATTGTCTGGATGTATTACTAGTCAGCACGTTTTGGAAATGTTTGGCTCTTTTACATGTGACTGGGACCCTAGAGTGACAGTACTTTAAAGGTATCAGGGACTTTCATCTGTGCATGGTCACATGACAATGAACTGATAGTAACAATTAATAACAATGTTTGAAAACTTAGCGGTGTTAAGAGTACTTGCCTAGCATGTTCAAAGTTCCTGTTTTACTGTCCATCTTGCTTTAAAAAACAAAACAAAGTAGACAAAAACAAGTAAACAACATCTGTCACTGGCATAGAGCTTAAAGAGTGATCCAGGCTGGATGGTTCCTCACTCTGGGATTACAGTCGCATACCACCATACCCGGATACTTTTTTTATCATTTTTTATTTTAATTTTAAATAGCTTGTTTTACATGTCAATCCCAGTTCCCTCTCCCTCCCCTCCTCCCGCACTCCCCTTCCCCCCCCTCCCACCCTATTGCCAAATCCTTCCACATAGGGGATATCTAGAGTCTGTCATTTTACTCTTGGTAGGGTCAAGGCACTCCCCTAAGAGTCCAGGCTGAGAGATCATCTCTCTTTGTGCTATAGGCACATGAAGACAGTTTGTATACCAGGGATAGATACTGATCCACAGCTCAGGGCCCCATAGGTTGCCCAGGCCTTCTCACTGACACTCACATTTGGGGGGTCCAGATCAGTCCCATGCTGGCCTCCCCACTGTCGGTCTGGGGTCCAAGAGCACTCCCCTGTTCAGATCAGCTGTCTCTGCTGGTTTTGCCAGCCCATTCTTTGCCAATTTGCTCATCACTCCTCTCTCTCTGTCACTGGGTTCCTTGGGTTCAGTTCAGTGCTTAGTTGTGTGTTTGCCTCTGCTTCCATCAGTCACAGGATGAAGGCTTCCGGATGGTTATAGACATCAAGTTCATTATCAGGAATGGGCATTCGAGGTGGTCCCTCCACTATTGCTTAGCTTGCCAATTGATGTTATACCTTTAGATCACTCGAGGTCACTCTGGTGCCTGATCTGTCTTCGATCCTATGATTCCCTCTTCCCCCTATTCTACCCCCACCCCTCAACTTCCTGTTCCCCCATGACCAACTCCCTTCCTCTTTACCCCCTCTATTCTTCCCAGGTCCCACTCCCCCCCACCCCTCGCCGTGTTCCCCATCCATTCAGAGGATCTTGTCTCCATCCTCTTCTCTTGGGTACTATGCATATATGCATATCTTTTAGGTTCTTTCCTGTTTCCCAGACTCTATCTGTGGAAGTGCAGACTGGCACTATCCTGATCCATATCTAAAATCCATATATGAGTGAGTACATACCATGTTTGTCTTTTTGCGACTGGGTTACCTTACTCAGGATGGTTTCTTCCAGTGCTATCCATTTCCCTGCGAATTTCAAGATTCCATTGTTTTTTTCTGCTGAGTAATACTCCATTGTGTAAATGTACCACATTTTCTCTATCCACTCTTCAGTTGAGGGGCATCTAGGTTGCTTCCAGGTTCTGGCTATTACAAACAATGCTGCTATGAACATAGTGGAGCAGATGCCCTTGTTGTATGAACCTGCCTCATTTGGATAAATGCCTAAGAGTGGAATTGCTGGGTCTAGTGGTAGATTAATTCCCATTTTCCTGAGGAATCTCCATACTGATTTCCAAAGAGGCTGTATGAGTCGGCATTCCCACCAGCAGTGGAGGAGTGTTCCTCTCTCTCCACATCCTCTCCAGCATAAATTGTCTTTGGTGTTTTTGATTCTAGCCATTCTGACAGGAGTAAGATGGTATCTCAGAGTTGTTTTGATTTGCATTTCCCTGATGGCTAAGGATGTTGAGCACTTTCTTAAGTGTCTCTTGGTCATTTTAGCCTCCTCTACTGAGAATTCTCTATTTAGCTCTGTACCCCACCTTTCAAGTGGATCCTTTGGTGTTTTGGAGACTTGTTTCTTGAGTTCTTTATAAATTTTGGAGATTAGCCCTCTGTCAGATGTAGGGTTAGTGAATATCTTTTCCCATTCTGTGGCCTGCCTTTTTGTCTTTTTGACTGTGTCCTTTGCCTTACAGAAGCTTTTTAGTTTCAGAAGGTCCCATTTGTTAATTGTCGATCTCAGTGCCTGTGCCACTGGTGTTATGTTTAGGAAGTGGTCTCCTGTACCAACTCGTTGAAGAGTATCTCCCACTTCCTCTTCTAAAAGTTTCAGTGTGGCTGGATGTATGTTGAGATCTTTGATCCATTTGGACTTAAGTTTTGTACAAGGCGATAAACATGGATCTATCTGCAGTCTTCTGCATACCAGTACCCAGTTATGCCAGCACCATTTGTTGATTTTTGAATGATAGTTGTCAGAAGACTGTTTTAAATACACCTCTGCATTTAACTAATCACAAAAATATATTCTGCTCTTGAAAGTAAATTCTTGAGAGAAATAAAGCTGTAATATTGCCCCATCCCTGAAGGACATTTGATAGTCCTCAAGGGTGTTCAACTATACTGCTTGTTAATGTTTAAATTTGAAATACTCTCCTAAAGTCTCATATGCTAGAGGATTGGTTCCCAGTTATTTGGATTTGCATTGCTGTTCTGGGAGGTTCTAGAACTTGAGTAGGCATAAGTAACTGAAGAAAGTAGAGTATGCCCTTGAGATATCCCTGCCAGAGAGAGGGGATAGATTTTATGCCTCTGCCTGCCCCCATCATGTTTTAACCCCTGCTGTTCTGCCTTACTATGACACAGAATGCACAGAACTAAGAGCTACAGACAGAAAAACCTGAAACTATGAGCTAAAGTAAGACCTTCTCTCCTTCATCTGTTTATGACAGACATTTTTGTTACAGCAGTGAAAGGGTTATGGTTGGAGTCTTCTGTCTACGTGAACTTCAGAGCATCCTTGCACATAAGGAAGGGAAAACATTATAGAACTGAATAAATTGAATCTGAGAAATGGTCATTGCGTGCCAGCTGGCATGTGGTACAGGTCCTGTCCAAACCATTGGACTGACCTTCCAAGTCCTTCTTCAATAATACATTAGCATTGCCAGGACACACTTTAACAATATAATACTCTTGAAAATAAATCAGTCCCAACACAGTCTCTCTGCTTTGCTTACCTCTTATGTAGGTAAGTACTTAAAAGTTGCTTATTTTTTCAGTGTTATGACTCTGAGTCAGAATTGGTTCTGTTTTGATAACATTTTTCATTGCATATTCAAGTGGTGTATTATTTCCTCCTTGTATAGAGCTACAGGCAGGGAAAGTGGCCCAGTGTGACTCTGTAAATATTGGAATAGATCTGTGCCTGAGACAAATGACTAGAGTGTGGCCATTGCTTTCAAAACCCTTGGAGAAGCAGTCAGGAAAATGCTTCTGCTCGGCACTGCGTTCCACATGTGCTGGAGATGCCCTGTGAACACGCTGTTCTTGGAACACCCTTAGCACCTGCCTCACAAACACTTTTTGGTGCTTCTCTTGTTCATCCCTTCTACTTAATCCACACAGTCACTGCTCTCTGTGCTGTGATTAGATAGCAGAGATGGCAGCTGTGGGATTTCAGAAGAAAATGTGCAGTTCAAAGGCAACCCCAAAATCAATTATCCAATTAATTGCAGATTGTGATAAATCCAAGAAACAGACAATGATAAAAAAATAAAAATGAAGGAGACTGGTTTATTTCAATAGGATGTCTAAAAAATGGACCCTGGAAGAGACAGTGTTTAAATTAAGACCAAAAGACCGTTCAACACTACAAAGCAAACAGAACCAAAACTACGCGTAGGAAAAGGTTCTCTAATTCCTTCCAGTCCTGAGAGTTCATCCCCCTTTCCCTTCCCTTGCTGTGGAAACAGGTTGGATCCAAATCACACCGTGAGCTTCTATAATGTGTCTAGACCAGAAAGTAATGTGGTAACATTTCAGAAAGAAAAGAAACAAAGAATCAGATCTGAAGCAAGACAAGTAAGACCAGATTGGAGGTTACTGCGATAGTCCAAGGGTGGTAAAAGAATATCAAAAACTGTATTGCTCGATGGTAGAGCCCTTGCCTAAGAAACCTAGGCTCTGGGTTCAATCTTCGTAGCACACAGACACACACATACATGCATGTACAGGCTTTTCAAATTTTACCTTTCATGTTCCTGAGGCATCTTAGTGAAAGATTTCTGTTATGTGTCGAGCCTTTATAAATGTGTTGAGCCTTTATAAATGTGCCCATCTCAGAGAGCACGTGTGGACCAGAGTTAGATATCTGGGATTCTGAACGAATGTACAGTGTTTGATTTTTCATCTCTAAAGACTTGAGAAGATAGATAGGATCAAACTGTGAGGAACTCTATTTTTAAACATAGACCCAGAATAAAGGCATTAGTACAATGAAGATTTGAAGACAAGTTAGTGATGTGTGAGGTGACGTGAGGCAGAGAGAGGGGGTAGAAATAAATACGGTGAGGCAGGTGTGTTGGTGGGAGTCAGCTCATGAGTGTGGGCCATTCAGCAAACACTGATTGCTTCCTCACTGGGATGCTCCCCTATCTCACTCATCTCCATTCCTCAGGTAGGAATCCAGAGAGTGAAACACACGCGCGTTCATGAAACTGAACATTATGCTCCTTCGTCATATCTGCTAGACAGATGCTGTCATTGGCAATCATTTTCGTTAGTCTATGCGATAAGCCTCATATACGATGCTGTCATTTTTTTTCGTCTTTTGAGTGTATATATTACGTGTGTGTGTGTACATTCATGAGTGTGAATGTGCATGCATGCTCACCATGGCATATGTATAAATGACAACATCTGGTATCAGTCCTTACCTTCCACCTTGTTTGAGACAGGACCTCTATAGTTTGCTCCTAGCCCACACCCTTCTGGTGATTCTCTTGTCACTGTCTCCTCTTTCACCATAGGAACACACTAAGATTATGGACATGGGCTGCCTTTTCCAGATTTCACTTGCGCTCTGTAAATTCAATACAGACCTTCACACTTGTACAGCAAGCATAGTGCCCATTCCTTTAAAAACTAATTCTGGCTTTTGTCTCCATCTCTAAAACTCACCATTTTGCTATTATGTTGCTTTGATGCTAGGTAGTCACTTATATCTGGACATTGTTTATTGAACACTCTAAAGTAAGTTTACATAATTAACTTGATTCCAACACTTTACATTTAATTTAATGAAGACCCTTTGTAAATGGGAATTAGGATTCATTACAGAATGAAGTAGCCCTGAGCTAAAATAGGTCACATCACTCTTCATTTCCTGTGGCTGCAATGGAGTAGGTCCCACATTCCAACTCAGGTTTGTCAGCTGCAGAGGCCAGTGTGAACCTCTCATGGGGAAGGCAATCTCTCCTGCTTATTTCCTCATTGCAAATAAGCATACATTCTGTGTCTTTACTAAAGTATTCTTTTCTAATAGATGGGCACGAAAGAAAAGGTATGTACCGATCATACCATGTGCTGCAGTTCTTTACAAGTATGTTCCCTTGGCCTAATGGGTGCCTTGCATCTTTATTGTTTTAGCTGGGCGGTGGTGGCGCACGCCTTTAATCCCAGCACTCGGGAGGCAGAGGCAGGCGGATCTCTGTGAGTTCGAGGCTGGGCTGGACCGACAGCCTCCAAAACAATACAGAGAAACCCTGTCTCATAAAAACCAAAAAAAAAAAAATCTTTTTCTTATTTGTTTGACCCTAAATGGTGTGTGGCTGACCTACCAGAGTCTGCACTCTTAAAGAAAATTGATTATAGCTACTCAATGGATGCCTTTTCTAAATGAAAAGGGCTCCTCAATTCAAAGGGACCTAATCCCTAGGATATTTATTCATGCACTGATACATTTGGGTGGAGAACGCTTGAATGATCTTTTTGGTGATAAAAAATGTCCCCAGAATGTGTAAAGGTAATCACTTGCTGCATGTCATGTTTTCTCTCTGTTTTGCCTAACTTTTATTCTTTAAAGTTTAGAGCAGCTTTATAAATTCACACCAAGAATCTTTAGACTTCCAAATGAAGACAGGTTTTGAACAATCCTTTGGGGTTGCCTGCTATCTATTTCAAGGTTGAAGACAATATTGATTCTGTGTTTTGGAGCTACTAGGTATAGCAGCCTGCATGAGATATCAAACTGAACTGCAGTTTGGCTTTCAATAAATTCTAGATAAAATAAATCAGTATAGGTGGCATGGTAAATACCGGTTTGGTTGTTCATTTGTTTGTTTGTTTGGTCTTTCCATCTAAAGCAGCATTTTCTTAAATGAAAGACAGTTAAAACAATTTCTATATAGTATAATTACAACATTTCTCCCTTCTTTTTCCTCTCTCCAAACTTCCCATATACTTCTTTCTGCTTTTCATCAAATTTGTGGCCTCTTTTTTCATTAATTGTTATTGTATGAATTTATGTATGCATGTATGCACACTATATATACATATATATATATATATATATATATATATTCTTAAATATAACCTTTTCCATCTGTGCAATGTTACCTGTATGTATGTCTAGGGATCACCATTTGACACTGAAAAATCTTTGAGAATTTGAGAAAATAGGATTTGGTTTCTTTGGGGAGGGTAAACCCATAGACAGTCTGGAATGTACTTTCATGAAAGTAGTAGCAGTAAATAAAATGACCTATTTGGAGGTTAAAAAAAGTTTATCTTATCTATATATTTATCCTCTTATCATGCAGTGTGATTTTTCAGGATCTTGATGGTTTTGTTTTTTTATGCTATCAAATCTTAAAATGACTTAATAGCATGTTTCTAGTGTACGACCAAAGTTTAAGTATTTATTTCCTTTTTCAGTTTAATTGTTTGCCTAAAACCTGAAAGGATTCATGTGGTCAGAATGTTAGCATAACTAAATGTATTCAGTTACATGTCTGATATTTTCTTTTTTTGGTGTTATTTTATCCCTTCCAAAAAGCATCAGAGGGTATTATTAAAATTTACCACAATTCATAATTACTTATGCACTAATCATAGATTATTTTAATAGATTTTTAAATTTCCAAGTAACTAATTTCATACCAAATGTTCTTTTTATAAAGTATCTTAAACTCAGAAATTGGAACTATTACATATTTTAAATCATTGTAATATTTGCCATTCATCTTGGGGCTAGCCATTCAGAAACTCTGTTTTTAGTTTATTTTAACTAAAAACATTTCTACCTAATGCCAGATAATTGTTAACATTGGATGTAGTTATTTTTACTAAGGGCAAAAGAGCTAAGACCATAAATTATGATGGCAGACAAATGTTTCTCTGACAAATCTATATAAAATATTGTTTCTGCCCTCATGTCAGTTCTGATTCACTCATCTCTACTGTAATTCTTTGGGGAGCATTGTGTAAGTTATAGTTTTAAAAGCATTCCCATCACCCTGAGCTCTGACAGCTCATTGGTTGCTTACTAACCAGACTATAGCTCTGAAAGAAAGAAGAGAAACAGAGTTACATGGGAGCTGCCCTTGGAAAGGCAGTGCCAGTGTAGCTTCAGAGAACCCAAATATTAAATTGGATAGTTCACAATTTTACAATTGAACTATTACAGGGTAGATATAAAAGTACACAGAACTCATCTCTATAAATATATGCTCACTTTAAATGCTTTACAACCTTGTAGATTCATGATCTACAAAAGCCATTAGTATTAGATATAATTGATAGAGAAGTTTTTGCTGCTGAGCAGGTTATCGGAGATGACAGATTTTCCAGTTTTCATGTTTTCTAAATACATTATGCACATTGCTTCGAAGATTGCAAATTTTTACCTTGCCCCAGTATCCATTTCTTTTGTAAAATAATAGTTATCTTCAGGAACACATTAAATAGTAGAGGTGCTTTTAATAAACATTTCTTAAATGTATGATTCTCACTACCAAGCTCCTTTTTTCTCACTCTCAGAAGGCTTCATAGAAAATGGAAGTGATCAAGGAGACAGGAATATATTGACTCTGCATTCTCTTCTCCTAGTCTTGTTATTCCATGAGGAGACAATATACCAGAAGATAGGATATTATAAAATAGCTTGAGTATATCATTTCAAAGAATGTTTTCGTGAAAATTACATGAAGGATCCAGTTCATTTTAGTTGGTTTGTTTTTTGTTCCTCTAAATATTTGTTATATATCTTCAGGTAAAAAAGCACTTTGATCACAGTTTCTCTGTTTCCCTTATCTTATATTCTTCAAAAATAAGATAAAGAAAAATTCTCATTCATATCTATTTTCGATGTACTGAAATATCAGAACAAAAGACATTAATTTTCTTTAGGATAAGATCTTTAAGTGTGGTTCACTGCATGCTTTATGATAATTACAATTTACCTATTTATTTATAGCAAGTCTTGTTCTAAATAGATTTTAAGAAAGCAGCTTTAAGTATGACATGTTACAAATCTTATCCAATTAATAATATCAAAACATTTCAAATGAGACAAGAATAAATTAAAGTTAATTGTACACATTACTTGTGGTCACTAGGCTGTATGTAAAATGGTGAGTACCCCACGGTGTGAGCACACTGCTTCTTACTTCCAGGTAAGGTAAATATGTAAGAGTGTTCATGCTCTCAAAGAACATGGAGCATGTAGTAGAAACTAGATAAATAATGGAATATAGTGCAGTTCTATAAGCATCAAATTCAATTTGAAACAATTGTCTTGTGGCACTGTATAAGACTCACACTAAGAACATACTTGGTTACATTTTTCTATATAAGAGCAATGTCTAGAGCTGGCACTAAATGTTCTGTATGCCACAGCCCTAATCACAAAACCATTTCTGTGACTATTTTACATCTGAGCACTGAAGAAATGGCTCAGTGGTAAGGAGCACTGGCTGCTCTTTCAGATGTCCCAAGTTCAATTCCCAGAAACCACATGGTGACTCACAACTATCTGTAGTGGGATTTGATGCCCACTTCTGTCCTAAAGGCATACATACAGAGCATTCATATACATAAACAAATATGAAAAAGCATAATGGCTTTCATTTGAGTTAACTATATTTTTATGAAAGCTAGTGATATATTGTTCTCTACTCCATAAAGCAGAAAAACAAGGATCACTACTAACCATTTTTACAGAGCCAGTATTGCACTGACCCCAAAGCTAGATAAAAAATTTAGACTGACATCCCTGTTGAGCATATATACAAAACAATTCACATAAACTATTTATAAACTGATTTCAAGGACACATTGAAAAAATCATTCACTATGATCAAATTAACTTTATTCTAGATATGTTGGACTAGCTCAACACTTGCAAATCAGTAAATATTAATATGGCACATAAATGGAGTCAGAGACAAAAATCTCATGATCAACTCAATAGATGGATATAAGACATTTGACAAAATACAATATCCTTTAATAATAAAAACACTAAAGAGACTGGGAATGGACAAAACATATCTACATATGATTAAAAAATTATATATGAAAAATGTACAGCCAATGTTAAATTAAATTGAAGAAAACTAAAGGCATTTCTGCTAAGATCAAGAACAAGACTGGTGTGTCCACTCTCTTCATTCCTAGTCAGGGTTTCTTAGAGTCTTATGCAGAACAATAATACAGAAGAAGGGAATAAAAGTGATGAAATAGGGGAGGAAGCAAAGTATCCTCATTTACATCTGGTATGGTTCAGACATGTCTGCATGTGACCCTGAGGACTCCACCTGGTTGTGATTAATTCCTTAATCAATGTGGCAGTTTGCAAAGATGGTTATGTTACAGATTAAATGCTATTCCTTTTAAAATTTCAGTGCCATTCTTTGAAGAAATGAAACATTTAACTTTCAAATTCATATGGAATCAAAAAGACCGAAAATAGACAAAACAATCCTGAACAAAAAGAATTCTGCTAGACCTGATATCAAATTATATTACAGAGCCATAATAACAAAACAGCATATTACTGGCTCAAAACAGACAATGGATCCATAGAGTACAAGACACGTATATAATAACCTGAGGTTACAGTTCTGTTTTGTTTACAAAGATGTCAATACAGAAAAAAATTGTCCCTTCAACAAATGGTGCCAGGAAAACTGAATATGCATATACCACATGTAGAAGACTGAAACCAGATCCTTATCTCACACTTTGCACAAAGATGAACCACAAATGGACCATAGACATTTATGTAAAACCTGGAATACCCTTAGAGGGAAGTATAGGGAATAAACTTCAAAATAGAGGCATAGGCAAGGGCTTTCTGAATATTGCTCTGCTTATTTGGGAAATAATACCAACAATCAACAAAGGAGACAGTATGAAACTTAAAAAACCCTCTGTACAACAAAGGAAACAATTGGATAAATAGACAGTCTAGAGAATGGTAGGAAATATTTCTATCTATATATAACAAAGGATTATTATATATGTTATTCATATAACTCAAAAACTAAATGATCCAATCATTAAATGGGATAATTACAGTTAACAAAAAGATGAAATTGAAATGGCCAATAAACACATAAATATACACAATCAACCTCAGTAGACATCAAAAAATGCAAATCTAAACTACAGTATGATTTCATTTTTTTCCTGTCACAATGGGGTCATCAAGAAAATGCCACTGTGAAAATCAATATGGGGATTTCTCAAAAAATAAAGGTCGCATGTACCATATGACTCAATTATACCACTATTACCTATTTACCCAAAGGACTTCAGGACAACATATCACATAGATGACTGCATATCAATATTTATTGTAGCACTATTCACAATAGCAGAAGTTATTGACACCAAACAATGTGTCCAACAACAGTTGAATAAATAAGGAAAATATGATAAATACATGATGAATGTTTTCAGCCAAAAAAACAGTGGCATTGACTTTCAACATTGGAAATGAATCTGGTATACTATTTTATGTTTATTTTGCTTAGCATACATTAGAATTTTCATGTTTACAGGGATAATATTTTTAATTATTGTCACTGTAATTATACTGTGATTTTCATTAAATAAAACATGTACATGTTGTAAATAAATTATGAAAATTATTTAGATTTAAATGCTTTAATTATGAAAGAATATGATGGCTATTTTATAACTATAAATATTCATTACTAATGCACTGTACTATCGCAGTCAATGGTGTCCAAATCCCCAACATAAGTAGTTATCTGACATTGCTATGCTGTCCAGAATTGACATGTAGCTTTCTTATAACCAAGTTAATTTTTCTGAGTGACACCACATGGTTTTTAAGACTGGCCTAGGACACACCTGCCTCCTTGGAAGTCTTATGTTACCATAGAAAGAATCTCGGATCCTGTACTCAGGGAGAGAATCCTGGGTTCAAATCCAGGCTCTACTACACACTGTATTTGTGACCTTGAACAGCTATTTTGCTGGTTTCTAATCTTCAGAATGATGAAACATATATTATGTATCTCATCTGTGATATTATCAGATAATATAGACAAGGATGAGCTGCAAATCAATAGATGGACACATAAAAATGATCTATCTGGATGTATGTAAAAAATATATTCTCAAAACTGTCTTCCCTTGTATTCCAAAATCCCTGTCAATTTCTTTTATATGGTAACAACAGGTGACATATTGGTCTTACTAATTATAATGGGCTATTTCTAGATAATTGATAAGAAATTCAATGATGTCAAATTTTCTGGTACAAAAGTATAATGTGTAGTACCTCTCCATTGGGGTATACAATAATGTTTCCTAACTACCCATTACTAAGTACTGAATTTTTATCATTTATGAAATATATCAGTTGTAAAAATCTGGGGATACACCTAATTTAAGTGTGACTCTCATATTTCCCGAAAGTCATCAGGATATAATGGGTAACAAATCAAATCTATCCGGTTTACAATGCCTGTCAACAGAACAACATCATGAGCAGCTGTGCTCTCAACTCCACTGTCTCAGTGACTGGTGCCAGTTCATTGAAGTATTCCAGCTGACTTAAATCCTGCAGAACCCCCCAAAGAGTTTTGCCATGTTAAAACACACGCACACATGGACACATGCACGCACACACACACACACACACACACACACACACACACACATATTTCGACAACAGGAGACAATGTCAGATAAGTCTCTGGTATCACATTCAGTTCTTTCCTGTGACCTCTGCTTGGGTCATGTGACTGATCAGTGCAGAATATAGAAGTAATTGTACCAATGAAAAGAACCTCTCAGAATTCTAAAATACAGCATTGGCATTAGTTTATTTTTTCATGCTGTGAAAACTATATTTGGCATCATCAACAGCTGCTGGCATGAAATGTTAAGCACTGAAATATGATTGGTGAATATTCAGGATTTTATTTCATGATATTACTTGCAATTATGGGGATGTTGACAGATCAGTTTCCATTTCATCTAAACATTAAGAAATAAACTGGTCTCTAATAGACACATCCCCTTTCTAAGAGACTGTTAATTTTCTTGTTTTTTCAACTGTTTTATTGTATATAGGAAGTAAAGTTATCTTTTAGTTTCTTTTGCCCTGAATTCAAATTGGTATCATTTGCCAGTTTCTAAGATGTTCAAATAACCATCTTCTTTTGGGATATTTCTACTGATTTGCTGACCCTAGAAGTTCAATATTATTTTGTGAAAATGTTGTAATGACTTCTTGACTTTGGTGAAATAATAACAGTGTATTTATCTTCAAAATTATTATCTGTGGGTTGTTGTTGTCTTATTATAATGGTGGCTATGGTAATCACCGAGAAGAGGCAATAGGGTGAGTTGTGATGGCTGCAGAAAGCATCAAAGAACTTGAGTAATATATAAGTAGTGTAGCAGCAAGATTTATTCCTTAAAAATGAAAAGAAAAGAGAAAGGAAAGAAGGAACACCCAACCCCTGCTCTTAAGCCTCAAGGGTCATAGGAGATGAGGTGGTCTGTTAGGGTTTCTATTGCTTTGAAGAGACACCATGACCAAGACAACTCTTCTAAAGAGAACATTTAATTGTGGTGGCTTACAGTTTCAGAGATTCAGTTCATTATCATCATGACAAAAAGCATGGCAGCATGTAGGCAGATATGGTGCTAGAGTAGTATACAAGAGTCTACATCTTGCAGGCAACAGGAAGGAAGGAGAATGATACACTGGGTGGTGTCTTTGAAGAAACCTCAAAGCCCATCCCTGCGATGACATACTTCCTCCAACAAGACCATACCTCCTAATACTCCACTCACTATGAGATCATGGCGGCCAATTATATTCAAACTACCACAAGGGTCATAAGAATTTAAAAACCAGAGGAGCAGAGACTTTGCTGTGAGATTATCTTATAGAAATATCAGAATCATTCAGTTGTTGAAGATGCTTTCTTTTTTCCATTGTATAGTCTTAGCTTCTTTGTCAAAGATCAGGTGTTTATAGGTGTGTGGGTTAATATCAGGGTCTTCAATTTGATTCCATTGGTCTATCTGTCTTTTTTTGTGCCAGTACCGAGCTATTTTCATTACTATAGCTCTATAGTACAGGTGATGCCTCCTGAAGTTCCTTCATTGTACAGGGTTGTTGTGGCTATCCTGGGTCTTTTGTTTTTCCATATAAAGATGAGAGTTGTCCTTTCAGGGTCTGTGAAGAATTGTGCTGGGATTTTGATAGGGAATGCATTGAATCTGCAGATTGCTTTTGGTAATATTGTCATTTTTACTATGTTGATCCTACCAATCCAAGAGCATGGAGATCTTTCCATTTTCTGGTATGTTCTTTAATTTCTTCTTTTAATGACTCAAAGTTCTTGCTATACAGGTATCTCACCTGTTTGGTTAGAGTTACCACAAGATATTTTATGTTGTTTATGGCTATTGTAAAGGGTGATGTTTCTCTGATTTTTTTCTCATCACATTTATTGTCTATATATACTAGGATTACTGATGTTTTTTAGTTAATCTTGTATTCTGCCACTTTGCTGAAGGTGTTTATCAGCTGTAGGAGTTCCCTGGTAAAATTCTTTGGGTCACATATGTAGACTATCATATCATCTACAAATGGTAAAAGTTTTACTTCTTCTTTTCCAATTTGTATCCCCTTTATCTTCTTTTGTTGTCTTATTGCTCTAGCAAGAACTTCAGGTACAATATTGAAAAAATATGGAAAGAGTGGACAGCCTTAACTTGTTCCTGATTTTAGAGGAATTGCCTTGAGTTTCTCTCCATTTAGATAGATGTTGGCTGTCAGTTTGCTGTATACTGCCTTTATTATGTTTAGGTATGTTCCTGTTATCCCTGGGTCTCCAAGACCTGGCATGAGGAAGACTGTAGATAGATGTATATCTATCGCCATGCAGAAATTTTAAGTCTAAATGGATCAAAGACCTCAACATAAATCCAGCTACACTGAACCACTTAGAAGAGAAAGTGGGTGGTATGCTTGAACGAATTGGTACAGGAGACCACTTCCTACACATATCACTGCTAGCACAGACACTGAGATCAACAATTAATAAATGGGATCTCCTGAAACTGAGAAGCTTCTGTAAGGCGAAGGACACAGTTAACAAGACAAATAGGCAGCCCACAGAATGGGAAAAGATATTCATTAACCCCACATTCGACAGAGGGCTGATCTTCAAAATTTACAAAGAACTCAAGAAGCAAGTCTCCAAAACACCAAAGGATCCAATCAAAAAATGGGGGACTGAACTAAATAGAGAATTCTCAATAGAGGAGTCTAAAATGACTGAGAGACACTTGAGAAAGTGCTCAACATCCTTAGCTGTCAGGGAAATGCAAATCAAAACAACCCTGAGATACCATCTTATTCCTGTCAGAATGGCTAAAATCAAAAACACCAATGACAGTTTATGCTAGAGAGGATGTGAGAAAGGAGAACACTCTTCCACTGCTGGTAGGAGTGCCAACTTGTACAGCCTCCTCAGTATGGAGATTCCTCAGGAAAATGGAAATCAGTCAACCACAAGATGCAGCAATTCCACTCTTAGGCATACACCCAAAAGATGCACATTCATGTAATAAGGACATCTGTTCATCTATGTTCATAGCAGCATTGTTTGTAATAGCCAGAACCTGGAAGCAACCTATATACCCCTTAACTGAAGAATGGATAGAGAAATTGTAGTACATTTACATAATGGAGTACTACTCAGCAGGAAAAAAAAAACAATGGAATCTTGAAATTCTCAGGTAAATGGATGGAACTAGAACAAACCATCTCTAGTGAGGTAACCCAGTCACAAAAAGACAAACATGGTATGTACTCACTCATATATGGATTTCAGACATGGAAGAGGGGGTTGCCAGCCTACTATCCCATCTCCAGAGTCTGGGAAACAGGGAGGATCCTAAGAGAGATATACATGGTACCCCAGAGAAGAGGAATGGGACAGGATCTCCTGAGCAGACTGGGAGCATGGGGGGAGGGGAGAAGGAGCTGTGAGAAAAAGAGGGGGAAGAAAAGGAAGGGAGAGGAAGATATCGGGGAGCAGGAAGGTTGAGTCAGGGAAAGAATAGAGGAGAGCAGGATGAGAGATACCATAATAAAGAGAGCCATTACAGGTTTGAGGAGAGATCTGGAACTAATGAGATTTCCAGAGACCTACAAGGATGACACCAACTGGCAATCTAAGTAATAGTGGAGAAGCTACCTTAAATGACCTTCTCCAATAATGAGATTGATAACTAAATTATATGCCATCCTAGAGCCTTCACTCAGTGAATGATTGAAACAGGGGCAGACACCAACAGCTAAACACTGCACTGAACTCCTAGAAACCAGTTACAGAGAGGAAGGGTGATGAGCAAAAGGGTCAAGACTAGGCTGGTGAAATCCACAGAAATGGTAGACCTGAACAAGGGGGAGCTCATGGACCCCAGACTGATGGCTGAGAGGCAGCATGAGACTGATCTAGAACCCCTGAAATTGGGTGTCAGTGAGGAGGCCTTAGCAATCTATGGGATCTCGGTTAGTAGATCAGTATTTATCCCTGGCACCTGAATGGACTTTGGGAGCCCATTCCACAAGGAGGTATGCTCCCTCAGCCTGGACACATGGGGGAGAGCCTAGGCCCTGCCCTGGATAATATGACAGACTTTTGAGATTCCCCCTGGGGAGCAGAGGAAAGTTGGTGTGGGGGATTGGGGACAGGGGAGGAGGGGAAGGAGAAGGACCTGGGATTGACATGTGAAGAAAGCTTGTTTCTAAATTAAATAAAAAAGAAATGGAAAAAAAGAAAAAATGAAATATAAGCTATATCCATGTATTCTCACCAACATGGCTGCCCAAACATATTTATTTATTTATTTATTTATTACATATACAATGTTCTGCTTACATGCCAGAAGAGGACACCAGATTGAATTGTAGATGGTTGTGAGCCACCATGTGGTTGCTGGGAATTGAACTCAGGACCTCTGGAAGAGCAGGCAGTGCTCTTAACCTCTGAGCCATCTCTCCAGCCTGCCCAAACATATTTTAAAAAATATATACATACTTAAATAAGTGTTTGTGTATAACTTTGATATTACATTAATGAAAAAAACTATTTCCTCAAAAATTTGGGGTAGAAAGTTGATTGTGTGTACATAAATTCAGTACTAATTCCTTTTTTTCCTTTTCCTTAAAGTGACTTGTTTAGTATAATTTCTTTCTTAAACATTTAAAAGAGTTCACACAGTATTCATCTTAGGCTGAATTTCCATTCTGAAAGTGGCCTCCATTCCTAGTCTCTATTGTGAATAGAATTAGGATTCTTTGGATTTATAGTAGTAACTTTCCATATGGCTTCTCAAAAGGACATTAGTGTTATCTGCCCCTCCCCATATTCATTCTTTTATCCTAACCTCTTTACATTATTATACTGTGTTTCTTCTTTTTTTCTGGAAGATCTCCTCTCCTCCACTGTTGACTTACTAGCTACTTAACCTCTGTGGTTATTTGGATGGAAATACACAGTTTCAAAAGGTTAACACCCACATACCACTAGTTCAATTGATAGTTCCCAGTCAGTTACATTCTGTAACTTTTAAGTCAGACACTTAAATGGTTGACTTTTTTTTCAGTCTCCTGCTTTTCAAACAGATACACGTAAAGTTTTGAACATTTCTAATTAAGAATTTACTTATTTTTTTACAATTGTACATATTGTTAAGTTTCATTATCATTTTTCCTTTATTCATAAATTATTTTAAAATGTGTTGATTATTTTTATCAGCTGTGATGACTATAAAGTATCTAGTTACTTTTCTGCTTTTGAGTTATCGCATAATTGCCCAATGATCAGAGCACATACATTGTAGGATTATGGTATTTTAAGAATTAGAATTGCTTTATTATTTATTATGTGGTACAATTCTGATAAATGTTTAATTATCACTTTTAAGTAGCATGTATTGTGCATTTTTAAATGCAGCACTTTATGAATGCTAATTAGACAAGCTTATCAAATATGCTAAATAAATATTTTATATGCTTACTGATTTTGATTTGTCTATAATATGTCAGCCATTGGGAAAATTGCATTAAATCTTCTTTACAAAACAAACAAAACAATACTGTTGAAAGTATATAAACATTGAACAAATTTTTCTGATGTCATGGTCCTCATCATTATTAATTGCTTTTGTTTTTCTTGAAATGTGTTTAAGTACAGTTTGTTATTACTACAGCAATATTGACTTTTGAAAATATGTTATTTGCTCTATTCTAAATCTGATATACTGCAGGTATACATGATATTTATTTTACTAGCTTTTGGTAGAGTTTCTTAGTTTTAGGTAATGCTGTCATTTTGCCTGACATGAAACTACTTTGCCTGTATGGATACAAACATTTCTTGTACATGCTCCCCCCTTGGGAAATCTAATCATATATGTATTGCTCCTTATCTTTATGTTCTTTTTTGTTTCTTTTTATGTTTTTCTCCAAATATATATATGTGTATATATATATATATATATATATATATGTATGTATTTCCTGGTGGCTTATTTTCTTGTTCACTACCCTTATTTTGTGTTGATTCTGCTAAGTTTTAAATTCAGTTGTCTTAACTTTTGTACTAAAATGTTCATTTCTTAATCATCTGGTAAAAATCTTGTCATCTCTTTTCTTAATACATTAATGACACATATTTATTCTAAAATCTGTATCAGTTTCTATGGGTAAACCATCCAGTGGGTCCATTTCTACCATTTTCTCTTCTGGGTTTTGATCATTTGATCACCTGTGCTTTTTTTTCCTTTTTTTTAATTTTTAGAAACACTCTTATTTATGTATCCATTCCCCCATTCCCTTGCCCTCCCATCTCCCATGCTTTTCACCGATCGCCCAACCCACTCACCACCCACTCCCCAGGATAGTGAGACTCTCCACGGGGGATCATCAAAGTCCATCACATCATTTGGGGGAGGTCCCAGGACCTCCCTTCTGTATCTCGGCTGTAATAGTATCCCTCCATAGGGAAAGGGCTCCCAAAGTCCATTTGTGACCTAGGAATAAATCCTAATAAAACCTCCACTCTTAACGGTGACATACACTGCCTTGGCCTCCTAGCTGGTACCCACATTTAAAGGGCTTGGTTTGGTCCAATACTGGTTCCCCCATTTTACTACTAGGATTTGTGTGCTCTCATTAGGTCAGGTCAACTGTTTCAGCCAGTATCTCCAGTTCCCTTTCGGTTCATTTGGTCATCTCTCCTCCCTCTATGCAACTGGATTCTGGGAGTATAGCTCAGTACTCAGCTGTGGGTGCCTGTTTCTACTTGATCAGCTACTGAGTCAACGGTCTAGGGGAAGGCATCAAAGGCAGCCTCTCCACCACTGCCTAGATTCTTAGTTGAGGTTATCCCTGTGGATCCCTTACCATTTCCTCTGTGCCATACCTCTCTCCAAACCTGTGCTGGCTCCGTTTATCAAGGCATGTCCTTTCTTGTCCTCTTCTATTCCTTCCCTGTCTCAGTTCTTCTGTTCTCCTCCCCGCTTCTCCCCTTCTCCCCTTTCCATCTCCCTCCTCCACCAGCCCCCCTCCGTGCTCCCAAATTGCTCAGGGTTTCTTGCCCCCCCCTCCCCTTCTTTGGGAGACCATGAGTTTTTCTCTTGTGATTATCCTTGTTTTCTAGCTCTTCTGGTGGTGTGGATTGTAGACTGATAATCCTTTTCTCTATGGCTAAAAACCATATATGAGTGAGTACATGCCATGTTTGCCTTTTTGTGACTGGGTTACCTCACTCAGGATGGTTTCTTCTAGTTCCATCCATTTGACTGCAAATTTCAAGATTCTATTGTTTTTTTTTCCACTGAGTAGTACTCCATTGTGTAAAAGTATCACATTTTCTTTTTCTATTCTTCAGTTGAAAGGCATCTAGGTTGCTTCCAGGTTCTGGCTATTACAAACAATGCTGCTATGAACATAGTTGAACAGATGTCCTTGTTGTATGAATGTGCATTCTTTGGTTATATGCCCAGGAGAGGAATTGTTGGATCTTGAGGTAGATTCATTTCCATTTTGCTGAGAAACTGCCATACTGATTGCCAGAATGGTTGCACAAGTTTTCACTCCCACCAGCAATGGAGGAGTGTTCCTCTTTCTCCACATCCTCTCCAGCATAGACTGTCATTGGTGTTTTTGATTTTAGCTATTCTGGCCGGTATAAGAGGGTATCTCAGAGATATTTTGAGTTATTTTTACCTGATGGCTAAGGATGTTGAGCACTTTCTTAAGTGTCTTTTCGTCATTTTACATTCCAGTATAAGGAATTCTCTATTTAGTTCTCCACCCCACTTTTTAATTGGATTGTTTGGTGTTTTGGTGGCTAGCTTCTTGAGTTCATTGTATATTTTGGAAATCAACACTCTGTCAGATGTGGAGTTGGAGAAGACCTTTTCCCATTCTGTGGGCTGCTGTTTTGTCTTGCTGACCAAGTCCTTTGCTATACAGAAGCTTTTCAGTTTCAGGAGGTACCATTTGTTAATTATCGATCTCAATGTCTGTGCTACTGGTGTTATGTTCACGAAGTGTTCTCCTGTACCAATTCATTCAAGGGTAACTCCCACTTTCTATTCTAAGAGATTCAATGTGGCTGGATTTATGTTGAGGACTATGATCCATTGGATTTAAGTTTTGTGCATGGCTATAGACATGGATCTATCTGCAATCTTCTACATGCCAGCATCCTGTTATGCCAGCACCATTTGTTGAAGATGTTTTCTTTTTTCCATTGTATAACTTTAGCTTCTTTGTCAAAAATAAGGTGTTCATAGGTGTGTTGTTTAATATCAGGGATTTCAATTCAATTCCATTGGTCTACCTGCCTATTTTTGTGCCAGTGCCAAGCTGTTTTCAGGACTATGGCTCTATAATAGAGCTTGAAGTCAGGGATGGTGATGCCTCCAGAAGTTCCTTTAGTGTACAGGATTGCTGTGGCTAACCTGGGTTTTTTGCTTTTCCATATAAAGTTGAGTATATTTCTTTCAAGATCTGTGAAGAATTGTGTTGGGATTTTGATGGGGATTGAATTGAATTTGCAGTTTGCTTTTGGTAAGATTGTCATTTTATTATGTTAATCCTACCTATCCAAGAACATGGGAGATCTCTCCATTTTCTGGTATCTTTTTTAATTTCTTTCTTTAAGGACTCAAAGTTATTATTATACAGGTATTTCACTTGTTTGGTTAGTGTTACTCCAAGATATTTTATGCTCTTTGTCGCTATTATAAAAGGTGATGTTTCTCTAATTTCTTTCTCAGCCCATTTATCATCTGTATATAGTAGGACTACTAATTTTTTTGAGTTAATTTTGCATCCTACCACTTTGCTGGAGGTATTGAGAGAGGATGCTAATTAAGAAAATCAGAAATGAAAAAGGGAACATAACAACTCGGTGCTGAGGAAATCCATAGAATCATCAGGTCATACTTTGAAACCACAAAATTCGAAATTCTAAAGAAAATGGAAGTTTTTGGGATAGATATCACCTGCCAAAATTAATTAAATCAAGAACAAATAAGCAATTTAAACAAATCTATAGCCCCTAATGAAATAGGAGCAGTCATCAAAAGTCTCCCAACCAACCAAAAAAAAAAAAAAAGACAGGGACAGATGTTTTCAGTGCAGATTTCTATGAGAAATTCAAAGAAGAGCTAATACCATTGCTCCTCAAACTGTTCCACACAATTGAAGCAGAAGGGGCATTGCCAAACTCTTATTACAAGGCTACAATTACCTTGGTACCCAAGTCCCACAAAGACACAATTAAGAAAGAGAACTACAAATCAATATCCCTTAAGAACATTGATGCAAAAATACTCAAGAAAATACTGGCAAATCGAATCCATGAACACATCAGAAAAATCATGCACCATGATCATGTAGGCTTCATCCCAGGATTGCAGGGATGGTTCAATAAGAAAATCCATCAATGTAATCCACCATATAAACAAACTGAAAAACAAAAAACACATGATCATCTCACTAGATGCTGAAAAAACCCTTGACAAAAATCCAACACCCCTTCATGATAAAAGTCTCAGATAAGAAATAACAGGATCATACTTAAACGTGATAAAAGCAATATTCAGCAAACCAACGGCCAACATCAAACTAAATGGAGTGAAGCTCAATGTGATTCCTCTACAATCTGGAACAAGACAAGACTGTCCACTCTCTCCATATCTCTTCAATATTGTACTTGAAGTCCTAGCTATATCAAAAAGACAATAAAAGGAAATCAAAGGGATACAAATTGGAAAGGAAGAAATCAAACTTTGAGTATTTGCAGATGACATGATAGTTTACATAAGTGACCCAAAAAACTCTGCCAGAGAACGCCTACAGCTGATAAACACGATGTCTGGCTTGTGAGAGGATTGCCTTTTCTCTTGGAAGAAAAAAAAATTAAGTAGGGTTAGATCAGTTTGACTCAACAAGGAACTGATATGGTTCAGTTGCATGGCAATCTTCATGAGAGCTTCCCCTCCCCATCGCACCCAGGCATCCCCTCTCAAAGGTCTCAGCAGAAAGGACAGTCCCTTTCACTTAATGGATACCTCTGGTGCTTTCAATGAGAAGTTTCCCCCACAGGTGTTGGTGACCCTGCTTGAAGAGGTTTGGGGGTTTGGGGTATGTGGACTTGGAGGAAGCATGTCCTTAGTGGTGGACTTGAAGTTTCACCCTACATCCGGTTTATTCTTTCTGCTGAGGAATAGGACATGAGCTCTCAGAATCCTGCTCCTACGCTGTGTCTGCCTTTGCTGCCATGTTTCCCACCCATGATGAGCCCTTATCCCTCTTGAACCTGAAACTCAAGGAAAACACTTCATTTTATAAGTTGCCTTGGTAAAGTAACTGTAAAGAACCCAAACTCCATTTTTCCCTCTGAACTACACAGCATGACTGACAGCTCCGAGCCACTGATTTCTTTTCGAGCTCTCTGCCCTGTACTACTTCTGAATAGGTAACTGCCTCAAGTGAAATGTTTCTTCTCTCTGGATGTCGATGTGATCTGTCACATTGCTGCTGCTACAATCATTCTCCGATGCATTCAGACAACATTTCCCTTCTGCATTTATAGTTGTTGTTCTTGTATTAATATGGCATAAGCTACTTAGTTATAGCTGGAAGCAGAAATCCTGCCACTAAAGGATATTAAATATTGTAATGATATGATCTGATTTGCATTTTAGAAAGATTTCCCTGGACATCAATATCCTCATCTGCACAATGAAAGATTGAGATAGAAAATGTTCTCTAAGGTCTAATCATCTCCTATATTCTGAAACTCACAAGAGTATTAACAGTATGTCATACTTCTATTTCAAGTTGTAAAAACCCACTGGCTGCTTAGTATTAATCACTTAAAGTTAGGAAAATACTATAACTAGAGAAAAATGGCCAGTAAGACAACTCTTATCCCTGGTGTCTTCTCTATTTTAATGCTGGTCTGCTTCTAGAATCATCATTTCTTTCCCAAGACTGGTATTCAGGAACTAGTTTTATTTTCCCTATATTCCAAACACTCTCTGCTTTTGGGGTTGTAATCCACTGCATATTTTCATCTATAATGGTATTATAGAATTAGGTTCCACCCTATAGCCTGCCCTTTTCTCCCCTACATATTCAAAGATCTAGATTATCAAATATTATTAGTTTATTAGGCAAGTTATCTCTAAATGATAAAACCTCCTGCTTTGTGTGTGTGTGTGTGTGTGTGTGTGTGTCTGTAATTTGTAACAGGTCTTGAATTTGAGGGGTAGAGGAAACACAGGAGGGGGAGGAATGGAAAAGATGTAAGGAGTGATAGAGATGCAGTGCTTTTGAATGAAGAACTAAAAATAAAATGTTACTTAAGTAATCGTATTAAGGGTGTATACTTAAAGAATTCATGGAATTTGGTTGTATAAAAGGAAAAAGCAATTGCATTTAGGGTTTCATAAAGAAAGTTATCTGTATAGGAGGTCATTTGTGGCAATTGTTATAATCTACTTCCAAGTACTGATGACTAATGTAAACATTTAAATTTGGTTCTCAATCTGAGATGAGTAAAGGTGGAAATACTATAGATAACTGAGGCCCTTGGGAGATAAAGAAAAGCACAAGCTACACACCAGTCTATTGTATTTCTTAGTTAAGACAGAACTAAGATTTTCTTGTTTTCGGGGGCTGCCTTTTCTTTTTTTTTTTTTTTTTTTTTTGGTTTTTCGAGACAGGGTTTCTCTGTGGCTTTGGAGGCTGTCCTGGAACTAGCTCTTGTAGACCAGGCTGGCCTCGAACTCACAGAGATCCGCCTGCCTCTGCCTCCCAAGTGCTGGGATTAAAGGCGTGCGCCACCAACGCCCGGCTGGGGGCTGCCTTTTCTATTGAGAAGTTTTTACCCATTCTAATACAATAACACTTTTACAGGATATACCTGCTAGAAAACTTAGGAAATAGACTATTGTTTCAACTATAAATAAGTGGTGAGAAAATTTTTAAATTCATTTTGTCCTTCATATATTTTTCTATATGGCCAGACTTATCCAAAAATCTTTAGAAAATATTGTTTAAAAATTTTTATCTGAAGTACATACATTTTCTCCTATTATTATCAGTATGATTTCATGGTGTATATGTAACATAAATTATATTGCAGTACATACTATATTTGTATATTTTATTTTCAATGCTGCTTGTTCTCTGAAGTATTTATTTAACTGTTGCCATATTATTAAATTTATTTTGAATTATAAATAATACTCAGAACAAAAAATATTTTCAGTGAAAATTGGTACAAATTTCTAGGTGACGACATTTACCTTCCTGTTATCTCATCACAGCCTTTGATACTGCACTAATTTTTTTCTTTAATATGTTTCATCCCTTTCTTTTAATTCTAAAGTCTAGTGGACCTTCATCCTCTTAAACATTCATCATTCCTTCACCGTTCCCCCTTGCTGATCTTACTACAGGCTTGACAAGTCTTGTAAAATAGTCATCTGCTGAGATGCACATCTCTTTTGACCTGACTATAAATATTCCATTGTTTATGTCATCCCTGCAAAGTATCCCCCCCAGGATCAGTTCTTCTCATGTTCTACAGTCAGGATGGCTTCAGCATTCTGTAGTGAATGGAGTAATTGCTCCCCATGTCACTAAGACGAATGTGTAGTCTCAGAAATTGTCTCCTGGGTTCAAAGGGAGGTTTCTAGCCAGTTAGTGCCTATGGTAAAGGCTCTTTTGAATATGGCTTGTGATGTGAAGTTTCTAGGTAATATGACAATAAAAGAGTGTCATTACTGCACGCAGGGGAGTAACTACAGTTAAGTTGTGAATGGATGGGAAACCAAGAAAAAGAAGAGCTTTTTCATTGATGGAGAGAAAGTTTTAAAGGTCTTTTAAGCTGGCATTAGAAAACAAATTCCTTTGGCTTTAATATCTATGTACCATAAAGGGGCCCAGCAAAAATAGCAAGTGTTGCCTTCCCAGAACCTGGTAGATAATTTGACATTAACTAGAATCCCAGGTGCAGTGTGTTCATTTGGCAGAACAGTTCCCATGCTTTCTCCCTTTTCAACATTGATTAACTACCTTTGGTAATTGTTTTGCTGTCTTTCTTTAAACAGCTTTACCATCAAGTTGCAAACAGCACTCTCTCCCAAAGCCTTAGCATCTGGAAATAGTGGATGTTAGTTAAGGAGATAAGATCATTTTGACATTTTAAAGCAGAACAATTTAGAAAATGGTAATCTATTTGGGGCCAACTTTCTGTGTGAACTCTTATAATTACTTCAACTTTTCTGAAATGTATGTTTTCTTAAGAGAATAGCAAGGACATTGTGGCTTTCTTTTTCCTGAAATGTCTTTCTGGGTAATTTTATAGAATTTAAACATGAAGCAAGAGTCATTTGTGGCAATTGTGCTTTCCCAAATGCGCTTCTGCTTTGGGTGCCCTATCTGAATATTAGATTGCTTCTCCAGATGTTACAGGCTTATGTTTCCTTCTGGTGTGTTCGATTGTTGATTCCTCCCTAAGTTCCTCGGGATTTCTATTATCTTTGACTTAGGTAAAGCTTTTATAAATGTTCCACATTTTAGAGTTTGGATTCAGTTCAGATAGATGATATTTCCAAAGGACTTTTGCTCATTTGGTCCTTCCCTTAAGAGTGGTGAAACAGCGTCTCCTCCTGCTTTGGTAGGGTGAGGGCGCCATTGTTTTTTTTCTCTCTTAATATATTAAGTATATTGACCTTTTCCCTAAACCTTAGGTCAGAGGGGAAGTGGTGGTTCTTTTTGAGTGAATGATTGCTTCCATATGCTTTGCTTCTGCAGGGATCTTGAAAAAGGAATAGTGACTCCACCCACTACTCCTAAGGTTTTTTTTTTTTTAAGGTCTATAAAACATGTTATGTATCTGTATGCTTTGATGCCAGACAGACCATGATCTGAGCTTTAGTTCAACATTTACTGTCTGTGTGACCTTGGGAAACTGATTAATTTACTAGGGTATCAGCACCCTAACTTATAAAATTAGTATGATTACTATTATTAGTATAGTAGAGAAATGCCTTGTTACTTGTGAAAATTTCACATAACTGACACACTTCACAAGGTGCTTAACCTGCTATCTGAAACATATATTTAACAAATATTATCTGGAAAAGTAAAGACATCAAAAAAATCTCCAACAGAATATAGTAGTGTGACTTCCTCTTTAACGTTCAAAGTTTTTTGCTGCTTTATTTAAAACATATTTACATTTTGAAATTAAATTATAATTGTATCATTTCCCTTCCCTTTCCTCCATCAAACACTTCAAGTACAACCACTTGCCCCCCCCCCTCTCTCTCTCTCACACACACACACACACTCCTAAATACATAAATGTATTCTGCTCTTTCTGTGTAATGTTACTTATTTTTAAATGAGGGTGAAATAGTGGCATGCACATTTGGGTGGCAACCAATAGCTCTGTAATTAGACTTAGGCTGATGTAACAAGAGGGAAAATCATGCCTAGCACTGGAAATCTAGCCAACCACCCGGGGCTAGTGAGGTCATGGATCTACTACAACTATTTTACTTAACTAACATAATCCCTAATTGCATTTTAACTTTTCACATTTTAAATGACTTATTACACAAAGTCACAGGGGAGGTGAGGTAGACTCTGCACTCTACATTAGATTCTAGGGCCTGCTGTGAGAGTTGAGTCTGAGGGTAACCTTACTTCTACCATTTGCTTTTTATAGTATTTTTCTTGTTTATTTTTAATTTTCATTGCTTTTGTTTTTTTGTTTGAGAACAGAGACAGAAAGAGAAAGAGGAAGAGAAAGAGAGAGAGAGAGAGAGAGAGAGAGAGAGAGAGACCATAAGAAAGAATGTAAGAGAGAGCATGGGTATGCAGCAAATTGGGAAGGATCTGGAAGGTACCAGGTGAGGCTGAATAGATAAAATATATTGTATGAATTTTTTAAATAAAAATAAAAATCACAAGTTGTCAACATAATTATTTCATCACTTTCAATGAGTCTGTAATTCAGTGTTCCATATGACACAGCATGGGTATAAAAGAAGGTCCAGAAATCCAAGAGGCACTCACTGTAGATACCATTTTTGCTGCATATATGAGAGTATCAGCAATCAGTTCTTCAAAGAGTCACACACTTAAATCGGCTGCTCAGTGTTCCATGGAGGTAAGCAGACACATGACCATGAAGGCATATGCCTCTACTTTCCCTACCATTCTTGCCTATCTTAAGGAAATGTTTGGGGTTTTCATTTTTATATTTATTGAGCTTCACCATTATGGAGTGTACAGCAAATCTTGGGTTCCAGGGCTTCAGGTCAATTATAACTTGTGAATAGAGCTAGGTTGTTTTATCATGGATGATTTTTTTACTTTAGATCATATTAATATTTCCCATATTGTATATATCACAGGCAAAAGCACATAGAGAAGTTTGAGAAGTTTTAGGCAGAGTCTGCAGTGCTCTATGTATTTATAGAATTAGTTACCTCAAAATGCTGTCAAAGGAGAAAACCAAGGCCAGGAGGCAGAATCAGGTGGATCTCTGTGAGTTGGAGGTCATTTTGGTCTACAGAGCAAGTTCCAGGACAGCCTCCAAAGCCATAGAGAAACCCTGTCTGAAAAAACAGAGACAGAGAGAGAGAGAGAGAGAGAGAGAGAGAGACAGAGACAGAGACAGAGACAGAGACAGAGACAGAGAGAGACAGAGAGAGAGAAAACAACACTTTTGGATGATAAAAATAATCTATCCAAGTAGCTGGTTGAATTGTTCCTATGTTTTCCTTTGAGGTCATTTTGCCTAGGAGGTCTTAAATATTTCTGTGTTGGTGTATCTCTCTGAAAAGATGTTTTAAAAATATTTTGGAGTGACATTTATTAGCTTGTACATTTTTGATCCTAACTTGAAAAGGTATCATCTATGGAAATTTCATGTTTTACTCACTCATAACTCTCATTTTTCACATTAAAGTATATGCTCAAATACATCAAACCTTATGGATTTGCAAGGGTAAGATCACATTCAAGTCTCATTGCTGAGCTCTGCATTTATCTGAAGATGTGAATGCTGAATTTCCTTTGAAGTCACTTGGGGCCCTGTGTGTTTATGTAACTCTGAAGTATTTGTTTAAATCTACTATGACATTCCAAGACTGAAAGCCACGAAAAATGTCTGCTTTAATGGGAAATAGAACATCACATGTAAATTTGCTCTTTGAGTATTGTACCTTTTGTTTTTATTCATAGGAATGACTGTGTGGTTTGAAAAAATGATTCAGGTTTGTATCAAATGTTATATCATTTAAAAAGAAAAACAAACCAGTCTAGGAATCAACTGGCAAGTGCTAGCTTAGCAGTAGAAAGCGATTCATTTTCTAAGTCTATTCAGGAGGTTGGCTTCTTGTTTGTGTCAATCTTCTGGCTTTGGGTAGTCATAGTTAGCATTTATAAAGATCTTATAATAATAATTTTCCATGCTAATCTATTACATTCCAACAGTAGCCCATTCGTATCTTGCTATTTAAAAAACAGTGAGCTGAAAACTCAAACAAACAAAAATAAAACAACAAAAAAGAGTGTTCTCTTAGAGTTAGTTACCACAAGAGCAGTTACTTAGCAAAGACTAGAGAGAGTAGGAGGAAAGGGAGATGAGGAGAGATTAGTCAGTAGATAAAATTAGATAGGAAGAATAAGTTCTAATGTCCGCTTATATAATATAGGGACCACAGTTTATCATTTGTAGCTCCTTTTAAGTGAGGCAGTAAGATACCAGAAAATGATTATGGGATTTCAAAGGGTCCCCTCAGAGAGCTTCTGTATGCATGCCCAAGGTGACATGCACTCTAACTACCCCTACTCTATCATTTTACAATATATGCATGTAACAGAGTAGTAGAAAACACCTCACATATGCAGTGTTGTGCCAATTTCAATGACTTTCCCCAAAACTACAATGGACAAGTTATATATAGAAACAGTGCTAACTATCTAAGATCACAAAGCCAGAAAATTTGAGAACTCCAATTCCAAACAAAGCAAACTGATTCCAGTGTTTTCTAAAAGTTATTGTGGTAATTTTTTTATCCTTTGAAACAATGTGTCTTGACCATAACCACTCTGTACTTCCCCCTCCAACTCTCTCCAGACCTCTCCCAATCAATCACCCATCATTCCAACTTCATATCTTCTTAAGTATTAATTTAAAAAATTTAACCTATTAAACCTAGTTAGTGCCTCCCCCATGTGCATAGCTTGGGGTCTTCTACTGGGGATTATACAGCTCACCAATTGCCAACCCCCAAGGAAAAATGACTCTGCCTCCCTGTCCATCCCATAGCCATCAATTGCCACTAAGTTCTCAGTTAATGGTGGAGCTCTATAGTCCCTCCCTCATCCATGTTAGAAGTTTTAACTGGCTAGATCTTTTGAGGGGCTTGTGAGAGTGAGCATAGTTGCTGGTAGATCCTGCATGTAAGAATCATGTCATATTTAGAAGACAGAATTTTGCAACACTCCTCCCCATTCTTGAGATCTTACATGATTTCTACCCAATTTAAGTACAGTCTTCTACAGATAAACATTCCCAGTTGCATACTCTTAACAGAACAGTTATGAGTCTTTGTATCAGTCACTATCTACTTTGATTAAAGAAAAGATTTCTCTTTTGGAGGTTGAGGGCAGCACAAATCTGTGGATAGAAATACTAACAAGGCAACTTGATAATATGAACATTTAGAAAAACAGCATGTTCCCCCTAGGGTCTATGACCTCCCTAGCCATGGTTTTTGACCATATTTGTACTAATAGGCACGAATTGTCTCCTACTGAACAGACCTCAAATGAGTAATTGGTTATTCCCATAAGTAGTTTTGGCACTATTTCACTAATGTGAACATTTTGCCTGTTTGGTTGGTATTATTGCATGAAAGATCTAGCAGTAAATAAGATCTTTAGTGCTTTTCCTGTCCCAACAGCCTGCACAGTAACCAAGTCTAACATGTATCCCAGATATACCATTTCTAGGCATGTACCCAAAAGCCTTGAAAAATATTTTTGAGATTATAATTATATCATTTTCCATTTCCTTCTCCCTCCAAACCATCCCATGTATCTCCAATTTGCTCTTTTTCAAATTCATGATCCTTTGTTCTTCAATTGTTGTTATGTATTTGACAAATTTATATGTATACATATGAATATATATGTATGTATATGCATTTATATTCCTAAATGCTTACGTACAAACTGCTCAGTCTGTTCAGTGTTACTTGTATGTATGTTTTCAAGGCTGAGCAATTGGTGTTAGATATGCTCTTCCTTGGGGAAGACTATTTCTTCCATCTCTCAGCATTCCTTAGTTTCCTGTAGTTCTTTGTATATGAGAGGGTGAAAGCTCACACGACCCAAAAAGACTTAATATCGTACTACAGAGATATTTGCATTTTATTCATAATGGCTGGAAAATAGAATCAACCTAGATGTCAGTTAACCAATAAATGGATAATGAAAATGTGGAATATTACTCTGCTGTAAAGAAATATGAAACACTGAAATTTGTAGGTAATGAATGGAACTTAAAGAATTATACTAAATGAGGTTATCCATGTCTAAACAAACAAATACCATATGTTCTCTTTCATATGTGGGTACTAGCTTCAAATATTTGACTTGTGTTTTTTAATATGAAGTACAGGTAGACACCAAGAAACTATAAGTGGAACACTAGGAGAGGTTCATTAAAGGAATGAGGTTATTATAGTGTAGGTAAAATGAAAATCTGTAGTCAGAAAATCTGGAGTCAGGGAGTAGGGGAAAGATGTACCAAGATGAGGTGTGCATGTAAAAACTGTATGAAAAGTTATGATCTACAACTCAAGTAAAAAATGTAAGCAGAGATAACAGAATATGTCTGATATGAAAGAATGATCACTTGTAGGGAATACTGGGATCAAAAAGTTTAAATAGAGGTGAAAACAAAGGAATAGGTGAAAGAGAGGTGTGGAGTGTGGCTAACAAAAACTTAGGATATATGAATAAGCCTTAATGAAGTCCCACTAGTATGTAAGATAATTAAAAATACAATTTACAAAAGGAAAGGTTCTTTTTTCTGCATGAGTGGACAGTGTTTTTCCCAAAAGATATGGGTTATTAGATGAAAATCTCCGTGCCACATTAGTGATACCTCCCTACAAAGAGTTCTTAATTAGGGAGACATGAGAAGTACCCAAAACCCACCATCACTAGATAGTAAAACCTTATTGATGAAATTGCCCTATGCTTTGGTTGCAGGGCACAGAGAAATCAAATCTTGAACTGGCCAGGAATCTCTTACTGGAGGCCAGTTCCATTTTCTTTGTTCTCAATTACTTTACTAGGATAAGTATTGATTTTATAACTGATATAACAGCTGTTGTGAGCATTAACAAATTTGACTTTATGTTGTATATACACCCAGCCTCCTGTGTTACATAAGTCATCCACTATAATATGTGAAATAAGCCAAGAGTAAAAAACAACCTTGTTAATTTGTACATTTTATAATGTAATGCCATCAACACAATGTGAGAGCCTTGATATGCACATGAGAGAAAGTGTGCTTGCAAGCTGAGTGCATGCTGTTAAGTCTGTTCACAGCTAGAATACATCTCATGTATATTTTATAAAATATCAAAGAAGTCAGAACTACAGAGTTACAGAAGCTGCTGCAACCTGATATCTGCTCATATATATGTGCTCTTCAAAGTGTGTGTGTGTGTGTATGTGTGTGTGTGAAGAAGCTGAGATTTAATTACCTTGTTCAGGGACATTAGAGTCATAACAACTCTTTCAAAATATTTTGACTAAGTGACAAAGTTGAGATGTTTTCCTTTTCTTTCTGTGGCTTATATAACTGTGCTATGAACAAATAGCTTTATTAACAATACTCTTAGATTTTCTGTATTTGTATGTGTAGTATATCGTACATTGTTTATATGTGTGTATACAGTGTATCTGTTGATATACTTACCATGTACAATTAGCCATGTGTATCTATGGGTTCTGCAATCTGTGGATTCAACCAACTATAGGAGATATTATGAAATATCAGAAAAACACTGTGTCTGTATTCAACATATAGAGGCTTTTTCTTGTCTTTATTTCATGAGTAATACAGTCAACAATGATTTACATAAAATTTACATTTTATTAAATTTTGTAAGTAAACAAGGCATAATTACAGTTGTACAGGAGGTTGAAGATAGACTGTATGCAAATACTATAGCATTTCAAAAAAGAAACTTAAGCATCTGTGGATTTTAGTGTGTAAAGAAACTCTGAGGGCTATCTTTATAGGCACTTGTTTTCTCCTTCATCCTTCTGACCTTTCCTACACACACATACACACACATACACACACAGGCACACACACACACACACACACAGACAGGCACGTAGGCACGTACACACACAGATACACACATATACACATAGACACTTGCACACATAGACACACACACTTAATTTGATTGTAGGTGTTTTATCATTGTAAATAGATTTTCTACTTAGAAATAACTGATCATCTAAGGAGAGTAACCACTTTTTTATTTCTATATATTAGTGTTTTATATATATATATTGGATAATAGCTGCTATGTACTGAACTTTTTCTATGTGTTAGGATCTGAGCTTGCTCTGTCTATGTCTGTCTACTCATGAACCTATACATCGATATGATTTTGCTAATTTATCCCAAGATGTTAAACCTTGTGGTGGTTTGTAGAGCCTCTCATTTATGTTGTTTGCTAATATGCCCCTGGGTTATGTGGGCACCCGGAACATGCTCATAAATCATTAGGCATGTTTTACAATTTCTAATTTGACAAATGGACACAGAAAGGATGGATTACTAACCTCATGTCACAACTGGGTACGTGGCCTGAGGAAGAGAAGAGGTGACTCCATTGTCACTTTGACTCCAAGCTTCTGAAAATGCTCCTGGGAGCGGGAGAGGGTCAGTCAGAGGCCACCAGGACACAAATGTCTCTGGTCTTTTTATGACACAAAGATGGTGCAAATCCCGGGCAAAATTCAGTAGTTCAAGGTGTTCATTTCCTTATGTCCGAATACCATACAAGGCCCCATGAAACCTGGGGATGTTGCTGGGTAGTTTGCTTCCAAACACATTTTACTTAGTCTCCTGAGTGTTTCTGTTTGTTCCTTAATTTGGAGGGAGAATGTGGCCTATCTGAAGGGCTAGCAAACAAGGTAACTGAGCTGTGAAAAATGACACATGACAAAAGCAGAGAAATGGAGAATGAATGCTGGAAAGCCACATTTAAGTATAAAGCTACATGGCCATGAGCACATCCATATACATAAAATTAAACTGAGAAGAGAACATGTTCTAAAAACAGCCCAATACAGAAATTTCTCTAGTGGGTAAAATCTGAAAAGATATCCATGCATATTTCCCATGGTTTTTTATTTATTTTTATTTCATAGATGAGAGACTTATCAGAAGTTTATATACAACAAGTTATATGCTTTTGTCCACCAGATTGGTTGACAGGTGAACTTTTTCATGTCAGTATGTAATCTTGCTATATTCATCTATCTATCTATCTATCTGTCTGTCTGTCTGTCTGTCTGTCTGTCTGTCTATCTATCTATCATCTATCTATCTATTTATCTGTGTATCATCTACCTATCATCTATCCTATCCATCCATATGGTTTTTGCTTATTCCAAGATGTTCAACAACTTTGAAAGGGATGGTTAACTAGAAAAAACTTAATGTAACAGGTAGACTTTGAATTCCCTTTTGTTGTAATTTAAGAAAAGCAGCACACAAGAGAAAATGTCATGTAACAGGGTTTAAGCAGAGGTTTTTTTTAAATTAGGGAAAGGGTTCATAAAAAGGGGAGAGGGAAGCAGGCAGACTGGCTTCTTGAAACAGGAGCAACAGGAGAGTGGAGAAAGGAAAGATGGGGAGAGAGAGAGGGCGAGCAGAGGGGGAGAGAGAGGGGGAACAGACAGTGAGAGGGAGAGAAAGAAAGAGAGAAGGATGGGAGATGAACAGGGCCCTTTTAAAAGGTAACATAGTGAATGTGCACAGGTGGTGCTCTTAGTGGCTGCAGCTGAGGGCATATCCTCTCAGAATCCCAAGGACAGGCCAGTACAGATGCCTCAATACTAACACCTTTTGTAAGCACTGCAATTTCTGGTGATCTGATTGTATCTCTACATTTTTTGTTCAATTAAGTTAGAAAATTTGGGTTTAAATCTCCATTGTCTTAGTTCAGGAGGAGTAAATAGATACATCCTAAAAAATGGCCAAATTGGTACAGCTTTGTAATGCATTTCTGATTTACAGACATTCTAGTTCAGAAGTTGTATAAAATGTGGTTCACTCATTTTATTTTAGTGCCCTAAGGAAGAGCCCAGATAAATGGGCTGAATTCAAGGTCTGAATAATGACGCACTGTAGGATCAGAATCTTGTTGGTGCTTTTGAGTGTCCATGATGCTCAGAGTGTGATATTAGCTGCAGAAGACTTTCTCTTTTGGGTTATTAGACAGATTCAAATAAACACAGAAAGTTAAGACAGCTCTCTATCCGCAGCAATTCAAGTGGAGGTGAATGTTTCCTTGGCAGGAATCTAAATCATAGTGCAGGTTTGCACTAGAGCCATAAGGTCGTATGAAGTCCTTATTACCAAATAATTACAGTCCTTAATGCTTGACTGTTTTTTATGTTTTGCAGGTAACATACTTAAGATAATGTGAAAAAATGTCTTTAGAAAAATGTTTAAATGGTAAGGCAGTAGAAAGGCTGTTCTTTCAGGAGACATTGATCTATTGGTTTGAAACATCTTTTAGTGAGAGGCTATTAAGACTTACTCATCACTTCCAGGGTTACTACAGCTGCTACCACACTTTACCTTCCAACATTTTCCAGGAGATATTTATTCCCAGGTGGATCTTTCTGCTTGCCATTGAATCTCCATTGTATCTGTCTACTTGTATTTTGTCCCTCTAGAAGAGGAACACGTGGGAGAATGTGCCCAGGAAACATACCTAAATTCTTGGCTACCTTTACTGTAACCATCAAACTGAACAATATTGAAAGGAGCAGTTACCTAGAAAAAAATAATGGAAAGGGTAAAATTTCCAATATATTAAAAGGGGGATTCTTTTAGTTGTCATAACAAATAAAGGACATATTAAACACTAGGAGTGATGAATGCACACCCAAAGATGTAGAAGCCAATACTTTTATCTAAGTTGAAAAGAAACTAAATGAAGATATTGGCGATGGAAGCAAAGGAAATTAACTCCTTGCTGAAGAAGTGAACTGAAGGGAAACGGATTTGTTGCCATGCAGTTATTTTTATGGCTGACTGAAAGATAAAGGAATGGGTAAGTAATTGAGTGCCCTTAGTGAGAAGACATCCATGGTGTAGGTACAAGGGTTTTCTGTTGCTTGATACACCAATCCACCCCTTACTACACATTTTTGTCTTCACTATTGCCCCAGAGAAGCTGTTTACACCAACCATCAGGTGTGTGTGTGTGTGTGTGTGTAATGGCACCCATTCTTCAGATACAGCTTGATTAGCTTTCTCCATTTATTACAATTACCATTCACTGTTTTTAAACCCTATCTAGCATCTACATTTGAACATTACATTGTGTGTCATTTAGTTATTTCTTTTTTTTTAGATGTGCTGATTTTCAGTTTCATTTCTCCAGGGCAGTGGTTCTCAACCTGTAGGTCACAAGCTTTTTGGGGTCAAGTGACTCTTTCAAAGAGGGCACCTAAGAACTCTGAAGAAACAGATATTTTATGATTCATAATAGTAGCAAAATTGTAGCTATGAAGTAGCAACACCAACACAATATTTTTATGGTTGGGGGCTTAGCACAACAGGAGGAACTATATTAAAGGCTCAAAGCATTAGGATGCTGGAGAACCACTGCACTAGACTAACCAGAAGTTTTAAGTACTAAGAATCACTCTGAACACAGAGTCAAAGGATTAGATAGATCTCTTCTAATCCTTCCTTTTATAGATATGAAAACTCTGTAAATTGACACCTAAAGTGGTATTAGTGTATATCCTGTGTTGGGAAGTTTTATGATTTTATTTTACACCACTCACTTAATCATCATGAAGACCATATGTAGACAATAGAGTATCATTGTCATCATTTTGCAGATTAAAGTACTAATATGCAGAGAAGTGGTTTTCTGGGCATACAGAGGAGATAAGGTACAATATTATACTCAGTGCTGGAACCAGTCCTTAATTACTAGCATCTAAGTTAATGACAGACATGTCCTTGCTCCATGTCTTGTTGTTCTAATGACGTTTTCCCATTGCAATTCTCAAAGCAATAAATAGTAAATAAACACAACTTCTTATAGACGGCAGCCTTCCATGAAACTACCTATGGAACCATGCAATAGGTATTTTGTCCCTGTTCACCAAAAGCAAATTGTGAAGTTACACTGAGAGATTAATTGGTGATATAAGGACTCAATCATTTCCATATGAACTGATGAATACAACAAAGCAATTCATATAGTAGTTACATTCAGACTTATCCTTTCTCTGGTGTAGCCTGCTATATGGAAGGTTTAATTGAGTGGTTTCAGGTAAAAATTAGTTGTAGTCAGATCATCAGATTTCCATATGTGTCAGCACAAATTTAACCTACCAAACTTCTGCAATAAAGTACCTACTCCTCTTCCAGCATAGTTCTTGTCCTAAATTCTTTGCAACTGGCTCACTCAGACATGATACAGATGTATTCTTGCCCTGAGAAAGCAAGAGATGGATTAAGCAACATTCCCTGGGGTTCTCTTTGCCTTAGAGCAAATACTCTTTATTATTCTAAGCTTCACATTCTGAGGAATATTTGAACTCAATCCTCTGCACAATTCATGATACTGCCTCCTTGGCTGAAGTACTTGAATGTATTCCCCATGATTAAGGCTACATTCTACTTTCAACTTAGTATGTTCTTTTTCATTCTAATGGTTTGACTTTTACCATCACTGTTTCCTTCTTTATCTCCAGAGTTTATAGACCATCACTGGGATTTCCTTGGAGTCTTTTCACCAGGTTAGTTATCCTTTGCTCCTCCAGTCTTCCGTTATAATGGGCTTCCTGTTACTCTTATCTCGGCTCTCTCACTCTCAATTTGTTCCAGAGTTTTTGGTGGAGAATCCTCTGAACAAAAAGCAATATTCCAGGTGCAACCACTTGAGAATTGAGATCAGTGTTTACACATTTCTTATACTGCTATGTTTTTCCCTCTGTAGTTCAAAACAATATGCCACCAGGGTTGTCATTTTGTAGGACAAACTCACCTGAATGGGACAGTGTATATCTCCAGTTGCCTTCCAACAGGTTTCTCTCAGAAGACAGCTTCTCTATGGTTTCCTTTCTCTTATTTAGATCTGCATTTTCATTTATTTTCCCTTGGTGTGGGAAACTGGCCCTGTCCCAATTTGACTTGTATTTTGCTATTTGATCCCAAGCTCTGTAACTCCTCTCAGACCATCTGTATTGTTTCTGTGTCCTCACTGATGTTTTGCAACATCCCATAGCTTACTGTCATCTGCTGATTTCATTAGCACACTGTTTACTATGTTCTCAAGATCATTAATAAGGATGAATAAACAGAAACACATGACTTAAACAGACATCTGTGGAAGTTTTCCTAAGTTCCTCAACGAATTGGTTCTATTTTATTCCATCTTTCTCCATTATTAGACCCATGTCTCATCCAGTTTGTTCTATGCACACCATGTTCTCATATCTAGGTGACTGCATTCATGATGTGTTGTTCCACTGCAGCACTTTATAATCATCCAGACAATTCATCAGGTTTGTCTGGCACCATTTACTCCTTATTAAATCCAATTTTTATTGGGCTGTTTCCATTGTTCCATAAATTGTAGCAGTTCTTTGTGCCAGGGAATATGCCCAGCCTGATTTCTTTGCATTTATTACTATTGTATAAACCTAGACTGTAGGTGAGGAAAGAATGCAAAGAGCAGGAATAGCCCGAGTCAGATGGCTATGTCATGATAAAGCACTTGGAACTTTGGTGGATTCCAAGGCAGGCGGGGGTGACCAAGGCAGCATACAGACATACCAGGCAGACAGAGCTAATGAGAAGTTTTATTAGAAAGGGAAAGGGAGGAGGAAAGAGAAAAGAGGTAAAGAGACAGAGACAGAGAGAGGATAGAAGAGAAGAGGGAGACAGGAAAAGTTCTGTCTGCCCAAGGGGAATAACAGGAAAGAGGGAGTTAAAGAGAGCGTAAGTGGGCAGGGGTCTTTCTTTTGAAGGGTGCTTTGGATCTGCATGTAGACTAGTAGTCATAGAACCCTGGGCTAACCAGGATACTGCCTAAGTGCATTCTGCCAGGTGATAGGGACAGGCCAGCAAGTCTGAATCGTTACAGACTGTTCTTGGGAAGTCACAATGTACTGTGGTGATTGATTTAATCAATTCTGCTGCACTAAGAAAGCACCGTGTGTGTGTGTGTGTGTGTGTGTGTGTGTGTGTGTGTGTGTGTGTGTGTTTACAGAGAGTAATAGTTGAGAAACAAAACCCCATAAGAATATGAGCAGCACTATGCAGTAGGCTAGAGTCTACTATTGAATGAATGGGAAAACAGGGAAAAACCAGATGAACAATAATGTTATTCTTTCTCTACTTGTTGGCTTGGTGAGATGTAAGCCTTAGGCTCATGTACTGCAGACTTCAGCACCTCTGGCTGCCAGGCTTTCCTCGTCATGGTAGACTGCACTATCAAATCATTCATCCTCTAAGTGGCTCTATGTTGAGTACTTGGTCACAGTCACAGAAAAAGTAACTAAGGCATATATTCAGAGCTACATACCTACATATCTTCTTTCAAGGATTTAAGGATCACTCAAGAATCTGTACAAAAAGATAGAAATAGGTTGCATGACTTTGACTGGTGACTTCTGTCTAACTTTTACTGAAAAATCCAATGATTCGATTTGGAAACCTTGCAGAAACTGCAGCTGTTATCTGGAGAATATCTGTTTTGTTCTAGGCTCTGTGGGAACATGGTTATCTTAGTCCACGATGACATCAACGCTAAAAGGGAGGCATTTGTGGCACACCACTAATCTCTAAGGTAACATCATGAAGATCAGAAAGAGTTTACCCCTTTTGAGGATGCAGCCTCTTCCTGGGAGCAGAAACAGGCTCTGTCTAGGACTTATTGACCTTTCAGCACAGACGTATGTGCATATAGCATAGCCTGTCCAAATGTATATAGCAGATTTGAATAATCCCCCATTTAAATGAAGAGGAATCAAAGTGTTCAATTGGGGATGGAAACAAAAGCAATTTCCTCTGTGCCATATGGTTCCTATGCAGTTAGAATAAATCTAACACAGTTTTTTTCTTTTAATTGTACACTAACTTTAAACAGCACTTTGAGCCTTTTCCCTAAAACAATGGTTCTCAACCTGTGGGTCAAGACCCCTTTGGGAATCAAATGACCCTTTCATAGGGTTCACATAAAACCACCAGAAAACACAGAAATTTACATTATGAGTCATAGCAATCGCAAAATCACAGTTATGAAGTAGCAACGAAATAATTTTATGGTTGGTAGAACTCTATTAAAGGATTGCAGCATTAGGAAGGTTGATAATCCCTGCTCCAAAAGAACATAAACATTTTGGACTAGAGCCCCTGCTTATTCTCTTAACTATATTGTTAATTTCATCCTATCTTCATTTATATTGGTTTAAATGGTCATTCTCTATTATGGAATCTAACAATGATCATGGAAAGGAAGTTACATTCCTTGAGCTAGAAGGTGCTTTCCATAGTCTTTATGGTTCAGTTGAACTCTGCCCTCCCGGATTCTTTAAGTCCATTCAACATTTCATGAGCTACATAACAACAAAAACATTAATACAGATTGATTCAATGATATGTATTGCAAATTTCAAACTCCTTTTAAGAAATATTTTGGAGTCCTTTGATTGACCTAAAATAACAAATACTGAATGTTTATGATAGTGTAGAGGTTCAGGCTATTGGAATGTGTTTGCATTCATACAAACCTTCACATGTATTTTGTATAATTTATATTTCTGTCAAGGGACTATAGATTCCCTTGACTAAGCAGCCCATACTTTATGTCCTTCCTTTCTTGCTATTTTCGCTTTCCCTGAGTGCTGATTTTATTGAGTGTTCCTTATTCTTTAATTTAGAGATTTTCCTTGTTGAACAATGTACTTTTCTTGCTCAACAACTCTGGCATTGGGTAAATTGAAGGAAAATGGATGTGGGAGCTGTGTGTTCATAATGCCACATTGCCACCCTGAAATCTATGCAGATAATCTACTCGGAAGGCACTGAGTCCCAGTGGAACAAGGAGCCAGAAGTATCCTGTATTGATTTATGGCACCTGCTACAGCTGTTTGGATCGTGACAGGCATTTTATCTGCAGCCAAACGCCACTGCAATTTCTGGGCAAGTCTAGATGGAGGTCATATTTACTGGACATGTTTATAATCTGTAGAGTGATCTCAGCCATGGAGGGCTAATTTCCCAAAGATCAATCACTAAGGGAGGATTTCAGAGGTTATGTTCTTTATCCAATTTCCTGTGTACTAATGAGATGGCTGAAACCTGTTAGACTTTCTGATTAGAACTCTCTGAGACTCAACAAAGAATATGGCATTCATAAATCTAAATAAGAGGTGACTTAGTTGCCTGCATGGTGATTCATGCCATGATGAGACGTTTCTCTGGCCCTTGCAGGGTATGCTACCCATGACCAACCAAAGACAAGGTCAGACTTGAGATGAATGTCTTGATGGGACTTGCCCTTTCCTATTGAAATCAAAGGGTTACTTTTACTATTAAAATTCACTCTTTAGAGTTTTTCAATAGCAGTTTAACAAAAAAATGTGCTTATTTATTACATGTTTCAGACAAAGAAAAAAGACATTTAAAATTGCCACAGTAGAGTGTAATAAGGACTACAACTCAGATCTGACAGAGTGCAATAGGGTAGTGAAACTATTTATAGCTAATGCTTAAAATGTTTATTATAGGTCAAGAATGTGTTAAATATTTTACACATACAATTTTCTTCAACAACAACAACAAACTCATGAGTTAAGCCCTACAATTATGCTTATTTTATAAATGAAAATACTTAGATATAGATTGATGATTAAATCCCCCCTTAAATACATGTCATCCCGATTACTTAGCCTTGTCTTAGCTAAACATTTTCAAGATAGTTATTTTCAATACTAGATCATTTCACCTTCTTCTCTTTCAAGGCTTTCAGTCTAGTACCCTCCATTGTTACTGAAGTGTAATTACTAAAGGGGCAACATTGTTTCTGTAGCTTCAAATCCAGAATTTCCAAATTTCTCAGCTTTTCCTTATTGAAAAGAGACCCTCTCTTGACTGCCTATACCATTGTTGTCCTGTGCTTCCTTTGAAATCATTTCCTGTCTCTTTCCATTCATCGGTTATCTCTTCCTCTGTTTCATTTCTGATAATTAGGATATTTTAGCTTAGGTCTAGCCTTCTGACTGAACATAGAGGATTCCACACCCTGTGGGTAACATACACTTTTCTAGCAGTCTAATAAAGTCTATGGACTCAAAACGTCTCTATGCATGGTATCTCAATATTATACCCTTGTTTTACCTTATCTCTTTCATCCTCAATCTGTTTGCTTAAGAAGGGTTGAAGTCTCCTGTGACTCTTCATTTTTCTTAAACACACACCTTACTTCATACCTTTAAATTTTTTTTAAAATTCAAGACAGGGTTCCTTTATACAGTCCTAGCTGTCCTGGAACTTACTTTATAGACCTGGGCGGCTTTGAACTCAGATGTTCATCTGCCTCTGTCTCCTGGGAGCTGGGATTAAAGGCAAACACAACTATTTCACTATTGTCTGGCAATCCTGTTCCATTTCTAGTTTCCCATATCTTTACATCTTGCTCTGCCTCCTTTACCACTCTGCCCCTGACTTCTGAATGGCATGAAAGGATGCTCATTGGGTGAATTAGAGTTTAGGATGGGAAAGACACAGGGTGGCTCATTAGAGTGCATCCCAGATCCTCATGAAAAACTCAAGACAGAGACACAGGGTGACCTTACAGCGCCATCATGAAAAATGTAGACCAATAACCAAGAGCTACAGAAACCTGTGGGTGTGAGAGGGCTCCTTTCAGTCATCTTTGGGAAGTCGTCCTGTCTCTTAATAATGTAGCCTGTAGGCTTCCTTTTCCAAAGGCAAACCATACTACTGGGGGAATTCCATGATGAAAAAACTACAGTACTGAAGTGACCACACCCTCCTAAACTTGTTAACTAGCAAGAAGACAGCATTCCACAGCCATTGCTCCCTGGGGACTAGGACAAGAAGTTGTTTAGAGTCACATAGTTTGACCAAGTGACAGTGCAGTAAGGGTACTCCTCGCACTCTTCCTGGCACCTCCCTTCCTTTCAAACGAGCAAAGTTGAAGCCTGCTCTGTCAACATCTCTAATATTCTGTGTTTAGCACATTTTCTCTCTTTCCTTCTTTTTCTCCATCCTTTCCTCTTCTCTCTCACCCCCTTTCTCTTCCTCTCCCTCCTCCCTTCCTCTGACTGTTGCTTCTGACTAACCAGGGATAATTCCTTTCCATCCTGTGTAAGCTAAGTCCCAGATTACACAGTATGTTTTCTCTCCTTACAGCATACGCCTTCCACATCAGGGGTGGCTCCAGAGAAGGCAGAAGCAGGCTGTGTGTTTTGACTGCTTTGTAAATTTGTGTTTATCTTGACAGCCTTGGGTATTTATTCCTGTGGAGGGCCAGCATAGTCTTTAAATGATGTGGAAAAAAAAACAAAGCAAATATGAAGAAAGGATAATGTGAGAAATCTTTCAAAATGACTTGTGCTAAAAAGACCTCTCCTCTTAGTCATAGAGAACTGTTGTGTTTAGGATAATGGGGCACACTGAAGACAGTAACAGTTAATCCTCCTATTAGCTTCAGGGTCATATTTTGCTCATTTGTTAGGTTGAAGGGATTTTGTGGGAATGCAGTATGACCGGTCTTCCTCTGTTCATTGATAAAGTGGAAGACATTCCTATAAAAATAAAACGGCGAAAGCCCGAAGTGCTTTTGAGGCTGGTTTTCTCCCTCTGGAGGTGCGTGTCCTCCTTATGCACTTCATTCTCACTTTGAGGCCTCTCCATCTTCCCTCAGAGGGCCCTCTTCACCTGAGTGAGCCTCAGTCAGCAGTGTGCTACATGGCATCGCCAAATGGAAACAGTGTCATTCCAGTGCCATGAGCTGAAGCAGCCTCCAAAGCGGTCCTGGAAGCGACCCAGGGGCCATTCCTCTTCTAGGAAAAAAGCACAAAGACAGAGATCGCAGCTCTCCGTCCTCTTGCAGGACTGATTCATACAGCAGCATTGACATTGAGCCTCCAGAGAGCTGTTCTCTTCCCAGTCTGGCTAAAAATATCCAAATTCAGATTTATAATGACAGGAGCTGATAAATTTGCTGGGGAAATGCAAGCAGTGTCACTGGCGTGCTAGGAAACCTGTTCTGATAAATTGGTGTGGGGAAAGAGATTGCCAAACACGGCAGAGACCCACTTCCCCTGGGATGATGAACAAAATGAGCATGTTTTCCTTGTCATCAAAGTTTTCCCTTTTTATACAAGGTAGGCAGGAGAGCGCAACAGATTATAATTGAGCATAGGGAACATCTGATCAAAAAATAGCATGACATAAAACCAGGCCTTATCCTCTGTCTAACAGACAACAGGGCAGATGTCTACCAAGAAAAGTGCAACCAGATTTTGGGACTAAAGATGGTTATTTAAAAGGTATAATATATTTTTTTTTACCCACTACTGCACACCCCTCCACCTTTGTCAAACATCTTGCCAACCGTTGCTACATTCACTTCAATCATTTTAGATCATTAATGTTGGAAATTAGCATTGGCATCATTTTCTCATTTAGGCTTGTGCCAACTTTGAGATGGTACATAATGTGTAGGTGGGTGAGGCTGGATTGGAGGGTTTCCCTATGAAACAGCTGATAAGACCAGAAAATGCCAAGGTTGCATTCTCTACACAAATGTTAGAGACTTAAACCTTAAGTCTCTAACAGCTTTAATGTCATTCAACAGCAGTGACAGGATTGTCATTCTTTTTCTCAGTGAAGAAAAATGCTGGATCTTATAATTCAGGCAGAGTTTATGTAACCCAACTTCAGAACTGAAAGCTATTTATGTCTTTGATTTCTATAGTCTTTCCTCTTCACCTACTTTCCCTGTGATCAATTAGCAATTGTTCCATTTGAGCCCTGCCTAAATTAATAGAAAGTGACCAAAAGAAATCCACAGTAAACAAAAATATAATTTTAGTACTCAATAGAAAATTCAAGATGCAAATACTTGATGCACCTGTAAAAGAAAAAGAGCATGGATAGATTTATGGGTAGAGGATGGGCTAAGAGTATGCTTAGATACATTTCAAAGCTCGCATTATAAAATGCTTATAGCAAAACCTAGACGCTAGATGTAGGTAATGATTCTGATATTATATAAACAAATGTTTGTGAGTTTTGTGTTACTAATGTTGAGAGAAAAAATTAGATAAGTTACTATAGACCTAAGACAATACAGAAATGTGTGGGTAAGAATGATAATATACCTTAATATTTCTCTGATTTGTTGAAATATAAACAGAAGTGAGGAAATAGCTAGGAAGAGGTATTCAATCTTCCCTTGACACTCACTTATGACTCTCTCAGGTAAATCTGTTCTTATTGGAAAAAGTAGGTCAGATGAAACTTAATGACAGAAACGGATTCACACTGAAGAGTGCTATGACATACTGTTCTTATTCTATCAACCAGCAACATATACACAGAGTTCTTGGAGTACTTTTCTGTATATGTTTCATAAAAAAGCATTTTCTTCTGGGTGGTTGTGGCGCACACCCTTAATCCCAGCACTCGGGAGGCAGAGGCAGGTGGATTTCTGTGAGTTCGAGTCCAGCCTGGTCTACAAGAGCTAGTTCTAGAACAGGTTCCAAATCCACAGAGAAACCCTGTCTCGAAATGGCTGAGAGACACTTGAGAAAGTGCTTACATCCTTAGCCATTAAGGAAATGCAAATCAAAACAATTCTGAGATACCATCTCATTCCTTTCAGTATGGCTAAAATCAAAACACCAATAACAATTTATGCTGGAGAGGATATGGAGAGAGGGGAACACTTCTCCACTGCTGGTGGAAGTGCCAACTTTACAGCCACTTTGGAAATCAGTATGGGGATTCCTCAGGAAAATGGGAATCAGTCTACCACAAGACCCAGCAATTCCACTCTTAGGCATATACTCAAAAGATGCACATTCATACAACAAGGACATCTGTTCAACTATGTTCATAGCAGCATTATTTGTAATAGCCACAACCTGGTAGCAACCTAGATGCCCCTCAACTGAAGAGTGGATAGAGAAAATGTGATACATTTACACAATGGAGTATTATTCAGTGGAAAAAAACAATAGGATCTTGAAATTTGTAGGCAAATGGACAGTATTAGAAGAAACCATCCTGAGTGATGTAACCCAGTTACAAAATGACAAGCATCTTATGTACTCACTCATATATGGATTTTAGACATCGATCAGGGTTGTGCCAGCCTACAATCCCACTGCCAGAGAGCCTGGGAAACAGGAAGGAACCTAAGAGAGAGATGCATAGTACCCCAGAGAAGAGGAATGAGGCAAGATCTCCTGAGCAGATTGGGAGCTGATATGCAAAACATGACCCATTTTCCTTGGTAAGACAGAGACCAATTCACAACCAAGAACAAAAGTCTGAGGTGTTCTGAGTACTGGCCTGCTGATGCACACCACTTTGAACCAGTCCTTTGGCCTGGACAGCTCTAATCAGAGACCAGCTGGGAATTCCTTATACTAAGGTGTTGTTTTGCCTATCAAAGAAGGGAAAGGAAAGAAACAGGGATAGGAAGGTCTAGGAAGAGGGTTAGGAATGCTGAGAGGTGAGTTGTGAGTAGGATTATGCTAGAGAAAATGTTTAACTAATGGCTTCTTAAAGACATTATACTTTATCAAATAAATGTCATGAAATATCCCCCATGGGAGGCCTCACCTTCCCTGGGGAGTGAATGGCGAGTGATTAGGGGGGGTTGTTGGGGGTCATGGGAGGACTGGAGGGAGAGGGAACTGAGATTGGTATGTAAAATTAGATTGTTTTTAATTTAAATAAAAAACATTTTTAAAAAAGAGATTAAATAAATTCTGATCCAGTAGGTCAGATGAAACTTAGTGAAAGAAATGCATTCACACTCAAGCAATTCTGAATGCTATGACACACTGGGAGCTGTTTCTGACATGTGACTCAGATCTTCCTATGCCTTCTATGAGCAGGTGCTGTAAGAGGAAGAGCAAATTCAAAATCTCAAAATGATAAACTAGAAAACATTCCATAGCACAATCTGCAGGAGACCAGAAAGAGGGAGAAAAAGTCAGAACCATGTAGTAGGTGGGAATGTATTGACTTCTGTTCTCTTGAGCTGATGGAAGAAAACACTATTGATTAACAGGTTAGGTCTTATGAGAGGAGGGACTGGAGGCATCAAGCTTCAGTAATCCAGGCTGCCTGTGCTTGTCTGTCAGGACCCCTGCTGGCTTCAGGGAGTAAGTGAGTCTCTCCTCCTTTGCTGTTCTTTTTCAGCCTCAGAAAGTAGGGATGCAGGCAGCTCTTGGTGAGGATTAGCAAATGGAAAAGCTCAACCTTGGAAAGGCCTGTAATTTCATTCTATGCAACATTTGTCATTCTCTGACTATGAAAATCAGATGATTTCACATAATCTGAAGAGCTGCTGGCATGACCTGTCAGTTAGACTTACCCAGTCCCAGCAATGTCAGGGATGGAGGTACTGTTCAGAGTTAGGGCATGTGCTTAGCCTATGCTAAACCCTGCTTACTCCCCGAGCATAAAAATAAAGAATTGTTGTTGATAAGCATGGAGTAATTTAAATATGTAGATACTAGATTAAACACTAGATTTAACCAAAGAAGATGAGGAGAGAGGACAGGATCCCCAGCCCTCTTCTATCCACCTTGGGTACCTGCATTCATATGCACATTTCCCTATGAACACACACACACACACACACACACACACACACACACACACACACCACAATTTAACATGGATATGTATCAAAGAAAATGTGATTTTAAAATATAGAGAATAGAGAGCTAAGATATGAACTCTGCCCTTTATGTCTAAGTTTGAGTGGGTTTTTTGTTTGTTTGGTTGTTTTTTTTTTCTGTTCTGAGAGCCGTGTACCATCTGGCTCATGACTTAACAACCATAAGGTGAATAAAAGATGGAAAATAGCCTGAAATTCAAACCAGATTTCTTCTTCCTGTATGAACTGTTCTGACTGAACTATTGACTAAATGGGATTTTCAAGAATGGGCATGAATGTTGATTACCCAACTCCCTGCTAAGAATTAAAAGACTCATATCATTTCTTTATGGGTGGAGAGAAAAGGGGTGAGAGATCTGAAATTGTGCCAGTGGAGTATAAAAAGACAAAGTTGGATATTGAGTAATAGTTGTCAAAATACCACAATTTTCTCTTCCATAAAAAAAATGGAGATTTATTATGAGAAAGGTATAGAAATCTTGCATGGACCAAGTCAATTAGATCATTTTGTTTTTTCTTTGTTTATGGTGGTTTTTGCAATGGGATCATTTAAGGAGGTTTAGAGGCTTTTTAAGTGCAATATACACATGCAACCCCACATTCATGGAATCACCCACATGCACTCAAATATGTAAATAAAAGGCAGGGCACCAATATACAACTGTAATATCCCACTTCTCCGTTTATCCTGTTTATTAGCTACCTCCCATTTCTGCTCCAAGAGGCCGATCAGTTTGTTAAGAGCACCATATACCAATAGAAGGATAAGTTGAGCCCTGTGTATAATTTTCACTTTTTACTAGATAGATTTCTAACATTATTAATAGAACATCTACAGTTTTTTTCCTAGCAAACCTTCAAAATATGCAATACGGATTTTGTATTCACAATATATCCAAACTCAGCCAAGTGCATTTCAAGGTCACAATAGCCACATGTATGTCCAGGCTTCCATTTTTGCCTAGACAAAGAATATAGAAGTTCAGAGTATTGAGACAATATTCTGTCTACCATCCATTGCCACATGCATTTATTGTGGAAGCACATTGCCACTCTTTTCCCATCAGAAAGGAACATATGTGCTCAGGACTTCTGCATGCTTAACAGGAATTACTTTTCTCAGAATTCTTAACTCTGCATTATTTCTATTTTATATCATCTGTTTTAATACCAATATAAAAGGCAAAACAGTTGTCTCTCTCCCCATATCCTTCTCCCTTAGGGAAAACACACACACACACACACACACACACACACACACACACATGCATGCACACAAACACGCAGAGAGAGAGCGAGAGAGAAAGAGAGAGAAATAAAGAAAGTATTGACACTTATCCTAGAACCCACTATATTAAAATTTTGATTAAAGGAACCAGTAGATGCAATGAACTTCTAATGAAAACCTGCTGATACATTTAACTGGAATTAAAAACCAAAGGAAAATCAAATGATTAAAATAAACTCTTATAAACAACAACCAGTTTGGGAAATATTTTGCTACTCTAGACTTCCTAGCCTTGTATAACTAACCAGAAAGAGTAAAATGACTGCTGGCTTGCTATCTTGGAGTTTAGTCCTTCTCCTTGTAAAACTCTATTGCATTCTGAGATATGTACTTGTTGCTGGTTGCAGACACTTGAACTTAACTGGGAACACAGTCAGGGGCAGGTTCTAAAGAGAGGATCAAGTGCCTGTGCTAAAAATGGAGAGAGCAGTGCGCAGCAACAGGAATATTAGGTCTTCAATTGAGCTGTGCACCATGGTAGAAATCTTTGAAGAAGACATACATGAACCTTAGTTTTGAGAAGAGTGTTTTACTGCTGTATAACATCTATATACTCTGATACAAGATTGGAGAACATTAACACCAGTGCCTACTATTTTTTTCTGTTTATTGGCAAAAATACCAGCTATTAATTTTTTAACTCCTAGATCCATTCATCATGATTCTTAGGAAGCTAAGGAAACAGAGCTAGCTGCATGGACCTGTCATTTGAATTTTTCATGCTGTAGGTGATTAGTTCCCACAACAAAACTTATGTAAATGGAACAGGAGATGACAGAGTCAGGAATACATGACTGGAAAGCTACCTCACTGTCACTTTCTCCAAGCTTGGAAATCATTTCTTCTCTTGGGGTTTAATTTGTTTTCTTACATTTGATAAATGCAAGCACCTGTAGCCTTGTAATGATGAAGAAATGACATCATATGCAAACTCTGGAGCAGGTTCTGGCATATATCAATTGTTCAATAAATACAAGTCTTTCTCTTTCCTCTTCTAGGAACTTGTGTTTTTGTTCCTTAACCCTGGTTTGAGTGCTTTGTTCTTGAAATCTTCCTTCAGCATTCAGATTAGACTGAATTACGTTAGCATTCTAGATCTTTGCCATTTCTTATTGATTGTAACAAGTAATCAGATTAGGTGTATAAACTCTTAGGTTTCTAAAAATTCATGAAAGCAAATACCTATTGAGGCCAAATTCCTGTGGGAGGTCCTGGCAAACTGACAATGAATAGCATAACTATTGTACTAAAGGATCTTTACCTTTGTCCTACTATTATATAAAATCATCAGGCAAAATCAATTTAGATGTCCAGATCTAAGGAGAATATTGGGCTAGGTCTTGTACTCATCTTAACTGGTAAGAGAAACACTAGAAACCATACTGATGTCAAATAATTCTAGTCTAACCAATAAATGCATGGTTTTCAAATGTTGAGGATATCTTTGCCATCTCTACCTGACACTTAAAAAATAACTAAGGGTATACAGGCTGCAGATGGATAGCTGTCACTCTAGGGCATATAGACACTAGGTTTAATGAGAACAAAGTATGAATGGAGAACGACAAAATTTATTTGCTTTTTGGAAACACATCTGTGATGGAAGTCCAAGTGAACACCTATGGGAGACTAAATGGAAGCATGACAGGGAATAACAATGAAATTAAATGTTCTTGGGATTATTATGTACAGTATCTTTATTAGCTTATGCATTACTGTGACAAAAATAAAACCCCAACAGAGATAACAGTAAGAGATGAAAGATTTATTTTGGCTTATGGGTTCACAGATTTCAGAGACATGGCATGGTGAACAACTCAGTTTATGGTAGTAGTATGACTTCATATCATAGTTAGCTAGAGAGCAAGGCAAGACTGATGTATCAAATATAAACTTCAGAGGCCCACTGACATACTCCCAAAATTTCCATAACATCACAAAATAGTGAACCCAACTAGTACCCAAACACAAACCTGGGGAGACACTTCAGATGTAAACCATACCAGGGATAACAGGGTTGACGGAGGTTTATCTCACTGTTTAGTAGTGTGTGTGTGTATATTGATGATTTCATCCTCTTCTTTGAGGATGGATTCTTTCCTGAATATTATTGCAGCCTCATCAATGAGTTCCCCTAATGCATGGACTAATGAGTGAAATTGTGATGGGCTCCATTCCAAAGTAGTTGCAAAGGAGAACCATTTTCTTTGAAGCCATGTCTATAGGACTCTGGATTTCAGTCAACTTCCCATCAAACCTGAGAGCTTATTTCATTCTATAATCCTGACTCATGTTAGAATACAAACCAATTAAGTTTATTTTTCCCAAATCTTGCATTTCTTGCTGACATTCCAGTGATTTTGATTTCCAATAGGGAACTTGTTTTGGCAGTCCCTTGTCAAAGAAGTTATAAACACTCAGAGATCAGAGTACTAATCTCAAATGTATTGATGATACTAGCCTTTCAGAATAAAGAACTCAGCCCTAAGTACCAATGACTAGACTCTCTTCTATTTCTACCTCCAGACAGTAAATGTGGCTCAAAACCTTACAGGTTTTATACTTGAAAACTCACATTTCCATTTCCATTATTAAATAAAAGAGTAGCTGCAGGATGATTTAATAAACATCAGGGAAGGGTTATTCTTCATTTATCATTTGTTTGCCTTGGCTATTTTGGTTTAGTAAATACCTAGTGATATGCCTTTAAGTAAAATTTTAAAGATTAAGAAAACTGTATTTGTGTGTTGGGGTGGGAGTGTGGGGTGGGTGTGTGTAACAACAATTAGAAATTTAAGGGGGATACATGGGAAATTCTGTTCCACAAGAGCAAATTTTGTGACAGACTCTGTGTTACAGTCCTATTGAAAATGTAAGGAGGAAAAATCACTTTGGAATTCTTCCTCATAGTTCCAAAAGGCAAGTTTTAAGATGATTTGTGTTAAAAAGTTTATTTGTGGTAAGTATAGGTTTATATTAAAAAGTAACATAATTACAATCCACTGCATTCAAACTGATTGAGATGTACAGCCTGTGGATACCACTATAAATCAGTGCCAATAAGACAAAGAACAATCAAAAGACAAAGAACTCATTGTAACATGAGTTCTAATAGGTCTTAGTAATAAAAGCTGGAGTCAGATATTAGGGACTGAAAATTGAATGATAAGAGAAGCAGAGCAGCCAACCATTAGAGCTCTTACCTCTATGAAATCCTCAGACTCAAAAGAGACAGAGCTCCTGTCTCCTCCCTCCTTATTGCTTCCTCTCTCTCCCCAGGCATTTCACTTCCTGTCTGTCTATTCAGACTTCCAGAACTCTATGGTTAACTAGTGGCTAGCTCTGCCCTCTGATCTTCAGGCAAGCTTTAGTTGTTAGAGTATAAACAAGATATCACTATAGCTCTCTTGTCCTTCCTTTCTTAAGGGTTCAGAAATTTGCAATAGAATCCAACTCAGTAGAGGAAGAATAAACTACTGGATTCTCATAAATACTCTTAAAAATGCATCTTTTACACAATTATAATTATGTAAGTATCATTTCCTAGGCAAGGAAGTTATCCATGTGGTTATAACATCTAAGACTCTACACTACTAAGGTGAAACACATTTATTTTACCCATAAAAGAATTCTGTTTTCACCCTCACTCCTGTTAAAATATGTTGGAAGTGATGCTTAGCATAAGGGTTATTCATCCTCACTTACCAATGGTTTGTGTAGACTGTAATAGTTAGAAAATATAGAATTTTGCCATTTGTTCAATGAAATGTCAAACTCCCATGTTCTGTTAATGCTAGTTGTAAGTATAATGATTGAATACTATTATGTGTAAACTATTCATGCTTCTCCTCCATTTGAATTTAGGTAATTTTTCCAAACTCCTCCTACACAATGGCAAAATAATCGAGGGAGGTTCTTTGTTTTACAAGGCAAAAGTTGTCTAAAGTATATTTGTAATCATCTACCAAAGGTAAAAGTAGATAGCCATTTTTTTTCTAGAAAAAACACCCAGCATGTTTTGTCCCTCCATGTGAATGTTCCAGCCACTAAAATTGTTTTCCTGGTAGCAGCATTCTTTATTTTGGTAGTTAGACACTCTATACCAATTTATAGATGGAAACATAACACTCATGAATGAAGAGGTATCTGTTTTAGAAAATGGCCTGTGATAGTAATTGCTTATTTACTGAGAACCCCACTTGTACAGTTAATAACAATAGAAAGAAGTGACCTCTCACAAAGAAGAAGGTAGACCTGGAATTAGAGTCTAGAAGCAGTTATCTTTGAACTTTGGATTGTCATGTTTTCCCATACAAGGTTTTTGGAGTTATAAATTGTTTGGCATCATGTACTATACTGATTTTATAGAATTTGAAAAATGGAATGTAACTGTTGGAGATTTGGGAATTTTGGGTATATAAAACTTGAGGAAACATTTTGGAATTCTATGGCAATGTACTTAGGGAACAAGTAGTAAAGAGTATGCACTTAAGGCCTTGGCTTATCTTCTTGACTGTGTTAATTTGAGCTGATATCTTTGAAGTTCCCTCTCTTCATCAGTTCGGTGGAATTAACAGTGGGACCTGTTTTTCACAATTGAAGACAGTAGAAAAATTATGTAATGCACAAAAAAGCATAAGAAGAGAGAAAAAATGTGTTGGCTTCACAGAAGTTTTTTTTCACTTGGAATAAAATCAGAGATGCTTTTCTTCACAGTCAAGGAGATCCTTGCCTTTGCAGAGCAAATTTGAATACTGTACTGGAAATGAATTTCATATTTTTTTAAAAAGTGAGTAGTTGTGAATATCTAAGGTTTTAAAACAATGCAATGGTTGTGTACATTTGGTTGTGCAAGTTACTAAATCTTTCATTAAAGAGTAACCAACCAGGCACAGTTGGAAGGATGTCTGAGTTTGAAAAGTGTTGCTAAATTTGCCATGGAAGCTGTAGTCTCCTGTTAATATGCTATGTTTGGATCATCATATATTTTTGAATGCTAGTTTCCTTTCAATAGGAGTTCTCAGAGGCTTTATTCAGAGACATATACTTTGTTGAAGCTTCATCTTCTCAGAATAACTGCAAAAAAACCCCAATTAAATAAATATTTTAAAATTCATATGCTTTTCTCATACCACTCAAAGATAGATATCAGCAAAGAAATAAATGAATCATAATTCTTCCATAGTAGGATTTATGGGATTATGACAGTTCAGCATGATTATTTTACAACTTTACAAATTATCCCCATTTGTTAATAAATTAATTAATGATCCTTATCAAGAGTTATTCCACAATAGTCTGAGAAACACTAGGGGAGATATGGAGAAAATTTGAGTTTAGAATAAATGACTTTTTAAAAAAGCCTACAAACCCAGAGCTTTTTGTATTTCCAGGAATTATTTTTGCTGTCACTTCAAAGTCCAGAATTAATCCTTTCCTTTGAGAACCAATTCAGATTAAAAGAAATTTCAAAAATACCCAAGCAATCAATATCTAATTCATTTACACCCTGCCTCTTCATGGACCTGCTGGTCATGAGCCTGTAGTCACTGCCATCTCAAATTCAGGCACTTTGGGAAGGGAGCCATCTTTTTAGATCTATTTTCTCCCTGGAGCTGGGAAGCTATATCTATATAAAAAGAGGTGACATATTAGGCTGGGAGTATTAAAACCTTTTCTAAGAAAATCAATATACGTTTGGGTAGACTCATTTATTGTTAAAGGAGAAGAAAGGACAAAGAGCACTGTAGAAATAGGTGCAGACTGTCATGTAAGTGGTGGGAAATGCAAGATATCATTTAATATGACTGCTTGTTCTTGCATATCTGGTGTTTTGGAACGTTCTAGGTCTCTGATTGTGTTCTATCTTGTCACACAAAGGAATTCTGAGATCTATCAGAATTGGTTGTAATCATTGGTCAGTACCCTGAGAATTTCCTGGTGTAACCATTACTGGCACATATCATATCCAGTGCAGGTTATGTGAGTAAAACATAATTTGGGATTAGTTCACTGTCCTCTTGGTCTCATTAGCAGAATTCATCAGCTACATTATTGCATCCCCCTTTTAAAGGGAATAAATTGTGTTTTCATGATTTTAAATTAATCAGTGTGAAGATATGAATCTTGTATTTTGTGTTGAATACATACATCATTGTCTCTGGGTGCCAGTACCATATTAAGACTTTGTAAGTAATTGAAACCCAAAATGACTTCATGGTACAAATTAACTTACAGTGTTAAAATGGCGTAAACTTCCACCTGTATGTTATCTTCAAAAATCAAAGAAAGGCAGGCTACGTTTTATTCATGAGAATGTTTTATCTCCTCTTTTCTACTTGCCAGAGAGATTGTTCCTTATATCATCAAAGGTGTTATATTCAGCTCCTTGCAGCATGATAAAACAATCACACAGTTTGTGATTTCACTCTCTGACCATCAAACATGATGAAATCAAACAGGTTGTGTTTTTATTGTACTTTCCACCATGTTCAGTTTCTGGCTTGTTGCTCATACTGTGACCAAATCTGAAAGCGATTGAGAGAGCTTAGAATAAGGTTTCCCTCCATAACTTCAGTGAGTTATGCCATCACACTTGGTGAGCTGTTTGATCAAATTATTGTCTGTGGGCAAACTTGAGTAATATACTAGAAAAGGTACTAGAGAAACTGAGACATTTTCAAATATACATGTTCTCTTCCCTAACCTTGCAATTGGCTGACTGTGACATTATAAGTGGTAAATGATACCAATCTTGAACCAAAGACTTCTGGGAGGGATATGATAAGTCAAACAAATACTATTTGCCTTTTCAAGCCAATGGAAATAAACTTGGTCATTGAGAAACACTGTTCCAGTCACTAGGAAGAAAAGGGAAGTCTAGTTAACAAGGAAGAATGTGGTAGTGTCATGGCAACAGACAGCAGGTATTAGGAAAGTGCTAAATCACGTAAATTCAGGAAGACATAAGAAAGTGTCTGATAGACAGACTAAGACATATTTATAGATGAAGACAGGCCTATGTTATCAGAGAAGCTTGTTATGAATCAAAAGGGTTCAAGGATAGGACCAAGACTTAGTAGCTAGATTTGAGTCTTAGGCAAATGCTTGTCAAGAGCAATACTGGACCAAGTCCTAATGCCAGACACAGTGCTAAGACTTTTGCAGAGTTTTTTGTATTCTTCTGGAGTTATAAAAGTAGTGCTTTTAGTATTTCTATTTAGTGTTAAGGAAACTAAGCCACACAAAAATTTGTCTACTACATGCTCCTCTGACAAACACATACAATCAATAAGTTCGTGTATAAAATGTACCTGTCTAGGCGGATATTTTTAAATACATATTTGCATTGAAAATAGACTTTTATATAATATATTCTGATCATGGTTTTCCCTTATCCAACTCTTGATATATCTTCCCCACCTCTCCACATACCCAACTCCACACCCTTTGTTTTGCTCTTTCTTTAGAAAACAAATAATCCAAACACATCAGAATAAATAAACAAACAAAAGACTGCAAGAAACACAAACAATAAAAATCTATAAAAACATAAAATTGAAAATCATGATGTCCAAGCAAAGGGTCAATAAGATCAATAAGACAGAAACAAAGCCATATGAGAGGAAAAAATCTACAAATAACACTAGGTTCACTTTGTTTTGGCCATCTTCTGATGGGCATGGGTTAAATGTGGTTAGATATGTTCATGTGGTCCTACTCCAGAGTTCATGGTGATGAACAGGATAGTTCAATGGGTAGGTTATGAATGTTCTGACTATGTTCTCACAATAAGGCAGAACTGTACCTGGTAGACAAAAGTACACAAGAAACGGCAGCTCCATCCTCAAGGCCAAAACGTAGGATCAAAGTAGAGGAAATACTGGAGTGACATGGCTTGTTCTCAGCCAAAAGCTTGTTAACATATCCTGCCCAAAGGCAAAAATGTTGCTGATAAAATGTGGCAGTTGATACCCAGGTAACTGAAATGCCCATAATAGTTGGTGATGGGATAAAAATAAATGAAATAACAAAAAGTAACATGTCAGGCGGCATAGCAGGTACCTTATTGTCTGTACATAAGTTAGTAAAACAGTGTCCCACATTTCAAGGGACTCTTTCTTGATTTTTATGGGTCAGATAATATTTATAAGAAAAACAATCTTCGTTGTCTTTCTGACAAACATATTGTCCATTATTGTTCCCTTCAGGAATGGGTGGCGGTAGTTTACTTTCATTAACTGTTGTACTGTGTTGTGAAATATTTAAAATCATGTTTTCATGTTGCCTTCACCAAAAAAAGAGAAAAAACATTAAAAGGGTGAAAAAACATTTTTGAAGAACTTAGGCTGAATTCTATGTCCTGTAAGCTCTTGTTTCATATATACAATTTTTGAGATTCAAACCACAGATTCAGGAGGACTAATTGTCTCCCCTGAATCTGCTTTTATGCTCTTGTAGAACAATATAGCAAAGAGGATAAAACTGAGGGCATATTTACCTTTGTTGTTTTTTAGATTCTCTGAAGAAAAAAAACCAAGGATTTCTACTTCAAGGGACTAAGATAAAAACATTTGGTAGCTCCAGTTCAAGAGGAGACCCTAGGATTTTGAGAGCTGCATACTAGGGTATTTGGTAGTTGGGTCACATTATTAGAAATTGTACATATATTTTTTCCTATTATACCTGGTTACAGTTTCCCCATGACAACTCATTCCCCAGGGCTCCTTATGGCAGCTAATGCAATTCAGTCTTAAAACATCAGGATTCCCCTAGTCAATTGTAAATTGTATTTTCCCATGGCATATCTCAACCCATTTGTGGTCTACTGAGACTAACCCCTGTGTCTTATAATAAAGTATCATAGGTGGACTATTCCAGAAGAAAGAAGTCAAATAAGGTGGTTGCTGAAGAAAATTCATAAAATCTTTAAACCAAATTTCAGTCTATACCCAATTCTCCATGGTGGTTTTTATAGACCATGAAATCATAGCTAAAGTCAACTTTGGCATTGCACTAATGGAGAGGAACAGCAGCAGAAATAACCCTAACACCACAGATAATTCAAATTCATTTAAACGTGGCTTTTGAATACTTTTTATGATAATTTTCACAGCACATTGATCTTCTGATTGTGTTTTGTTTTGGATAACGTTGAAATGAACTTTCATTTAGTGACATGATGGGTTAGAAAGCAGCTCCAGATTGAATGAGAGAATCAGTCTGTGGAAAGTATTTGACACCTCCATGATCCCCATTGCCTGAAATTTATACATTTTCTCCCTCTATCCCCTCCTCACTTCCATCTTTCCCCTTCTTAAGCAGCCTCCTCCTCTTTTTTAAGCTTTGTCCTGTTCATGTTATTTCCTTCCTTCATTTCTTGGAGTCAACTTTGTGTTGTCATTCTGATGTCACTGGACATCAACACCAGCCATTCGGGTGAGGAGCGCTATGCCCTGCGTGAACTTGATGATATCAGAAGCAACATGAACTGCCAGGACTTTTATCCACAAAAGCAAGATCCTAAGCCAAGCAGTTTGTTAAAGCCTTAATGCGTAGTCGGATATCCTGTGGAAGGAATAGGAGCCAGGCAGATATTCTGAATGCGAGCATACAGCAGTGTTTGTGTAGAATACTGTTGCCAGTGCTAGAATTTAATCAGCTGAGAAGTCAACTGTCCACAGAGCAGCAAATTAGCACCATTAGCAATCCCATGCAGAGTTAAAGAGAAAACATACAAGTACAGCTATTTCTATACTTAAAGAAGTATCATTGCCTTTGACTACTGGTCATGACTATTTTAATAAAGCTTTTAACCCTCCCAAAGAACATCACTAGGAAGAAAGCTTTGGAGGAGAAAGATGTTTGCATGGCAGGTGCCTAGGCCAACCTCCTAGAGAATCATCCTTTGAGATAAATTCTTCTTAATGCTGTAGACAAGACTGTTCTCCAGTTCTTCAAGTGCTCTTTCAAAACACTTGCCAAGAAGCAGAACATGTCTTCCTTTTAGCAATTCCCTCTAAAATAATTAGAACAAAGAGTTCAAGATTTTCCCATAAATACCCAAGAAAGAGCAACAGCAGCAGTAAAACTGGAATAACTATAATAGGTAATACATGGTGTTAACAAGGTGATAAAATTAGATATGCATGTCAGATACAACATAACTCTAGTTTTCAGTACACTGAGTATTTATCACTTGACATCTAGAGTGCTTCATGCAGAAGGACATGACTCAGAGTGACATGATTGACTCTGCAAATGCACACTAGAGTGAGGAAAAGGGGTGTTGGCAAGGCATCCTTTATTTACCACCCTTGGCAAGAAGATTCTCACTCATCCAAAAGAGCCAGCATGAATTATCATTTTACTTGTGTTTAATTTAGCAAATAATAATTACTAGAACAATTAATATAATTATTTATGGAAGCCTTAAAGGAGTGTAGAGACCCTGGCCAATTTATTCCATGTATCTTCATGTAACATGTGTCCTGACTCCCTGCCCTCGTTTGATGACTTTGGTCTCTAAAATTGTATGTGCCACCGTAGACAAGCAGCAGCAGTAATTTCCTATGTTTACGTGAGTTTGTACAACTGAGAATTTGCACGAGTACTTGTATGGGGCCAGTGGAGTAAAGAAGATGATCTAGGTCGATACATAAGGATGCTATCTGCTTCAGCCTTGAAACAATCACTCAGTGGTCTGAAACCTACCTAGCATGATAGGGTCGTTGGCTACCAAGCCACAGGAATTCACCTTGCTCTACAATCTAGCTACTGAGATTACAAGCACCTACCTCGATGCCCAACTTCTAAGCATGTGTTCTGCAGATGAAACTCAGGTCTTCACACTTGTAAGGAAAACATTTTTTCTGGATGAGCAGCCCTTCCCATGTTTTCTTTGCCCAACAAGTCATTTTCTGGTATAGCCCTAGAAGGGCCTAAATTTTATTAAGGCCCCTTTTTTGACAAACTGGCAAGATGTAGCTGTTATCACGGTGAAAGTAGCATGTTTCCTAACTGGGGAGAAGGTAGCGCTGATGGCAGGCACACAGTAGGACTACTGCTTCCTGCTATCATTTGCATGTTATCATGTGCACTCCCATGTTAGTGCATAAGGCGCCTGCTCACAGTACCAATACTCTCCCTGAATCTCAGCTGTCTCTCCTCGTCCTTTCATTTTCTACCATGCTAGACTAGTCACTGAAGGGCCATGACATTGTTAGCAAGAGAGAACATAATGGGTTTCCAGGAGTTCTGGAGTTAACTGTTTGTCTGACAATGCTTCTCTTCCCGGTGTTTACCATCTATTTAGCTTTTCTCTAATTTAACTTTTTATAACCAGTGAAAGTACTTCTGAGTTTCATTTCAGCACATAATATCCCTTATTTGCTATATTATATGATAACCTCAGGAAACATTAAGTTCTAAGAATCTAACACCAGTATCACCTTGGGGTCATTTTTAAAGCAGTAGTAGTCTTTTATTCTTGTTGTTCCTGAATTCTGAGAAATTCGGAAGTTTTTCTCGAAGTTAGGAATGTTCAAACACTGTCAAGGCGCATTGAGGGAGAAGTTAGCTGATTGAACATCAGCACATCTTGGAATGTTTGATGCTAATGATCTCAAAAGGGACCCTGCCTGATGTACATTGGTCATAAGTGCATCTTACCATGCATCGTCTTTGCCTCCACCCCTGTGGTAGACTCTCAAAAGGAAGGATGGAAGCGTAATTTACAAGACACAGAAGGTAACTAACTGATACATGTACATAGCCTCTTGCACCCGTGAGTACCTTCTCATTTCCTTCCTTTCACATTGCTCCAGCTCCTTACCCAGAGGAAATTCTAAGTTCCCATTTCAGGAAAAGTCAATAAAGAAATAAAAATTAGTATCTCTTAAGAATGGGGGTGTCTTTTTAATCTCCGCTGGTTCTAAAGGAATGTGTGTTACTGTGCGTGTGATTGTGGTGGTGTGGGTGTATATGGTGTGTGTCCTGAGTAGGAAACAGATGCTAGGATATGGGTCAAGGATGAGGTGGCATATTGTCACGCTACTCCCCTATTAATACTGTGAAACTGAGGCCTGCACAGGTGAACTGATATTTTCTGTTTTCAGTGAGTTTATAGGCAGCTTTTGGTGGGTTTGTTTGTTTTGTTGTTGTTTGGTTGTATGTTTGGGGGTTTTCTTTGTTGAGTGGCTGGCTATTTTTCTTTTGTTTTTTTGTGAAACACAATCTTACAATGTTGCCCAGGCTAGCCTTAAAGTCAGGATATAGCCCAGGCTGTCCCTGAACATGCCATCTTTCTTTTACCTCCAAATTGCTGGGATTAGAGCACTGTGTCAGCAGGCCTAGCTGTCTCATTTATTCTGCTGAAGCATATATAAAATTATTGATTCATAACATAAATATAGAGTTATTCCCTCTTAGAGCTAGTAAGTTTATGTTTGATAGATAGTCATGCATGTCTTCCATACTTCCAGTCTTTTGGGGATCTGCTATAAAACATGTGATGATCAAGCCTGTCATTGAGCAAAGTTCATCCTTGTTGATGGAAATTTAATAATTTAGATTAGCCTGGCTGGCTGTCAAAGTGAAGAGCAGGGAGAGAAGGAGCTATGGTGGTAGCATGGGCAAGACATAGCCTATAATGGAACTTCTCAGGTCCCTATAATAGGAGAATTGGGCACTAATACGACGTACAGGAGCCTTGACACCACGTGCAGCTCAGATGCTGGTGTGATCTTGGCATCATCTTCCCTTTGTTCATTTCTGTTCTTTTGCTACCTTTTTTCTTGGGGTGTGCATTTTCTCTTCTCCTTCATTCGGGAAGCGTCATGCAGATCAAGTGGCAGTGAGCCAAGCAGCTGTCCTTTTTAATGTGGGCAACATAGCTTAGGAATGACCCAGACTACAGAATCTCATGTGCCTTGATCTAATAATAGTGTCTGAATACCCAGAAAGCCAATTCAGGAATGTCCAGGGAAACCATTTCTGTTATTTTCTCATTCCCATACCCTCAGAGGTAAAGAAAGGCAGAGGCCCGTTTTGGCTAGCAAGCCTTACTTTACATTTTTACTAAGCCTGTTGCTCTATCTGTCTTCTACCACTGAGTCTAAGACCAGATGACTTTCCCACCCAGAGTTGTTGGTGCATCCTCTGCCTTCTCACTGCCTTTTTACTGCTTTCTGAACTTGAGACTTGTATGGCACTGGTATCCTGATGTCCAACTGTGTCCTCCAACCATCAAATAGTTGGAGAATGAGAATGGCTAGCATGACAATTTCTTTTTGGCACTAATATTTTTGGGTATGTTACATATATTTCCAAGACTAGAAAGTAAGTCTATTGGAAACTTTTAGTTGGGAGGTGTACATAATTTATCTTTATTTCTATGATCCTGGAGATATTCTCCACTGATAGCCTTTAATGAATTCAATAATGAAGTTAGGGTGGCCCTTGAATCTCGACTATGCTAGTATGTGGTGTTATTATTGGCTTAGAGTGAACTATTAGGCAGGCAGGCTGATAATGCCTTGACCTTAGTTCTTCGAGTGACCTTCATCTTCACATGTACATAGTAATTTATTTCCTTTGCTACGTAGTTGTATTCTTTCCCAGCAAGAACCTCAAGAATCCCTGTTTCACTCTAAGGTCCAGTTACTCTTTGGCTTCTTCTGACCTCTCACCTGTGCCTTTTATTCCGTCTATTTTTCTATCTCTATAGGTGTCAGTTCTAGAACCCCAGGGCTGAGCATCTGAAATTTCTTCGCCAGTTCCCTCACTCCCTCCTCTTGAAACTCATCTTTCACAATCTGCCGATTCTGGAAAAGTTTCCCTAGTACATCCACACAATGTATTCATGGTCATGCAGTGGATTTGTGCTACCTCAAAATTAGAACCAAGTCTAGTGTTGGTTCTACTTAATCTCATAAATTACTGTGGAGGACTAAGCAATTTCTTAAAGTCTGATGTAGAAATATGCTGCAACAGAAGATAAAATTCCAGACATGAATAAAGGGGGAGTTAAGAAGGAGCCTTATCAGGGAAGTTCCTGGTAGTGGTGTGTTCACTGTGCAGATAGACTAAATTGTCTTTATTGAACCAAATTTGTCAACCAGTGGGAACTCAGTAAATCTTTAGCATTTAAAGGGGCATCAATAAAAGAACTTTGTATCATACCACTCTGTGAAAAATCCTGTGGATGAAATTCATTGCCCATTGGAACAGAGGACTTTTAACAGAGAACATGCGGATTGCTAGTGAATGGTGGTGACATCTGGAAGAGACCAGCTTTCACATTGTAACTGCTTTCTTGGAGTGGGGAAACTTTGCAGTGAATGGTGGAGATCAGTTTTGTAAAATGCAAAAGCTTGTGGCAAAGTGTGAAACTTGTTGTTCACATAACAAACAAACAAGCTCATCTATCATTTTTATTTATGATGCTCCTATGGGCCTATTTGTCAAGATTACATCTAACAGAGTTTTGCGCATTTGGTGTCTTCCTTTTGCCTCCACTTTGCCCTAAAACACAAGTCTATTTATTTAGTCATCAAATAATTTGGGGACATCTATTCCATGGCAGGCACTATGCTCAGCATGGAACATACAGAGAGCATGGCTTCAGGGCTCTAAATCACAGGCAAGGAATTTGACTACTAAATCTGCTTCTGCATGCTTGTCTCCCTAGATAATTCACTGTGTCCTCTTTGACCTTCACTGACAAAACAGAAGGAAATGAACTGTTTTCCTTCAAGCTAGCTAATTCCTTGGTTGTTATGAAACTGATTGGATCTTTTGTGTGAGTTCCAAAGTCTCTGAAGAGAGTCCTTGAAGGTGTCACTCCACTAGAAGAGTGTCCTGAGACTCACTACTGAGGACAAATATCAGTTCAATCAGTGTACAATGAGACTTCATACCATCTGGCAGTTAGATTATAGTTGCTTTCATCCAGGTATGGTGTTTCTGTGTCTGGCTAGAAGCAACACTAGTTTTGGGGTCTGTATTTTGTGTATCAACTGTTTCTTTTAGTCCTCTGTATTTATGTTTAAATAATCATGAAACCTTGGATTTACCTGATACCTACCAGATGTCAAATTCTATGTTTGTGAGTTACATAGTACTGTCCCCTTTTCAGAAAGGGGGAAAAAGAAGGTTAGTGACATTTGCACAGTGACACAGTTGGAAGCAGTAGGTCAAGAATGAAACCTGTACCTTGTCTGTGCAACCACATAGCTCTAGAGAAAAAAAGTAGGTGGAACACGGTAAGGCTTCTTTCCTGTGAGTCAGTTTGCAAACCAGAATCCCCAGCGTCAGTACGATTCACATGCTTTTTTGTGCTCTTGTATTTTCAAGAGGTTGGTTTCTACCAAAATTCATCCCATGCAAGGAATGTGAGTTGCTGTGGGCAGGGAGAGCCAACTGGTTTGGGGGTGTGACAGGTTCAAAAAAGAAAACAGAAAAGAACCTACTACTATATAGCTGGCAGGAAATATCTGGAAGGTAAATATGCTGATCTCATGTTCTTTCTCTGGGAGTTGGATAGTCTAGCTTTCAGTAAGTGTGAAGAATTTCTGCAGTGCTATTTGAAAATGTCTCTGTGACATTTCAGCTCTTAGTTTCTAATTACTTTTTAATGTTATCGTACAAAGTAACTTGGTTTCATTATGTTCTTTTCACACATATACATCACTATGCTTGCTTTTTCTTTTGCCTTCTACTGTACTTCCCCAGCTTCCTCACTCCATCAATTGTTGGTCCCCTGATCGGGAATGTTCTTCTGTGTATATGTTTATCTTATTGGTTGATGAATAAAACACTGTTGGTCAATAGGGCATCAAGATAGGTGGGACTAAGATATGAGGAGGATTCTGGGAAGTGTAGGCAGAGATGAGTCATCATGTGATCTCAGGAAGTGATGTAGCTGGCCAGAATCAATATATAAGCAGGGACAAACATGAACTCACTCTCTTCTCTTCTCTGTGGCAACACAGATCAGTCACAATGTAGCAAGCAAAGGAGTTGCAGGTCTGGTAAGCAGAGACCATGTGAAAATACATTGATTAGTACTTGTGAGTTAAGAATAAGAAACCCAAGTCGCCAGCCAACAGATTTATACTAATATAGCATTCTGTGTGTTCTTTGGGTCAGAGAAGGGTGGCGGGACTTGCCAGGTCAGAAACCTACACATAACAGTCCCCATCTGCATTTCCAATGGTTCTTGGTTCTGCTTTCAGAACACCTATTTCCTATTACAGTCTTGTTCTCCACTTCTCCCTTTAGACTTCCCTTTACCTTTGTCTCCTTTCTACTTTCTACTTTCATATATGTCTGTCTATCTAGAGTCTATGTATGAGAGAAGTATTTGTCTGAGTCTGGATTATTTCCCTGACTGTCATGATCACCATTTCTATCAACCTTCCTGAAAATGCCATAGCTTTGTTCTTTAGTATGGAATAGAGTTCCACTGTGTATATGATATATGTGACCTTAAGTCATTTGTCTCTTTATGGCTGGTTGTAGCTTTGTCTTAATGAATCCACAGTAAACATGGGTGAGCTGTCTCTATGGTATATTACATATAGTGTACATTGTATAATGTGTAGTGTATGGTGACCTAGACTTTTTTGAACATTCCAGAAGTGATATAACTGGATCATGTATCAGTTTAATTTATAGTTTTTGAAGAATCTCTGAATTCAGAACTGATTTCCACAGTGGCTACACTAATTTACAATCTCACCACTCACTCTAAGAGTTAATCACCCCACACACACCACTTGCAGTGTCCTCACTGACATTTGTGGTTACTTTGTTTTGTTGTTGTTACTTCTACTGGTTTCAGCATATAGTAGTTATATGTAACAATGGTTCTCATTACGTCATTTTCATCCATATACATAGTGTGTTTCCTCCACAGTCACCCCACCCCAGTTACCCTATTTTGTCCTTCTCCCATACCTGCTAATTTCTTTCTTCTAACCAGCTGGACCCACTTTTATTATATATGGTGTGTGTGTGTGTGTTTGTGTGTGTGTGTGTGTGTGTGAAAGAGAGAGAGAGAGAGAGAGAGAGAGAGAGAGAGAGAGAGAGAGAAGTGGAGGGAGAAGAGAGAGGGAGAAGAACGATAGGGCTTTAATGAATTTTAATGAATTGCAGACAATATTGTATAGACTTTGTGCAATAATCACAGCATCTGTGAGTTGAGGAGTAAATAGCCATGCCATGCCCTAAGTTAGCATGCAATACTACTCCTCCCATCCCTTCCTCCAACTCATACAATCTTTCTGTCCCTTGTGCAATGTTCCCTGCTTGTTGGAGAGGGTGACACAGGTGTGACATTTGTGAGAGGGCATTCATCAATCATTTATTCTCAGTACTTTGATCAGTTCTGAATGTTCACAGTCACCACTGACCCTGACAAAAGACACTTCTCTGACAAGAGCAAGAGAGCAGCACTAATGTGTGGACATAAGCATAGTTGGCAGGCCATTGGATGGACACATCCTTTTGAACTAGTTCAGTGGTTCTCAACATTCCTAATGCTACATTCCTTATATTGCAGTGACCCTCAACCATAAAATCATTTTCATTGCTACCTCATAGCTGTAATTTTGCTGCCATTATAAATCATAGTGAAAATATCTTTGGAGATAGAGGTTTGCCAAAAGGATCACAATCTACAGGTTAAGAATCACTGAGCTAGATTAAGAAAACTAATAGTTTACCTACAGAGTCTATGACTTCCCTAAACATGGGCTCTTGATAAGGTTCACAGTAGGAGTCATAGAGTGTCCCCTATAAAACCAGAATCAGTTAGGAACTTGCCACCACTTCACCAATGGTCCTGTGTTGCTTAGCCTATCAGCATTGTTGAAGACAGGGTCTTCAGCTGAGTAACAAGGCGGTTCTCACATCTCTCATAGAAATATATATATATATATATGTATATATATATATATATCACTTTCTGTTACTATGAGAATCAGGCTGCAAGGAAGAAGCTTCCATCCCAGTTCTAGCTAGATATCTTTATGTCCTGCAACCAAAGAGTATATTTTCAAACAGGACATCTTGCCTATTACAACTGGTAGGTAACCAACAACAGCTGCATTGCTTATATTATTTTGATGGTTTTGGGGACCTCCTTGTCCAGTTTATGGAAGTAGCCCACCCTGGCTTTTGGGAGTAGTTTATCCACCCATACAGGCTACTCCCATTCAAATTGCCTTTTCTCAATTTTATTTTTTTGATTAGCTTATCATAATAACTATCACAATGTTCTCATACATCAGTAAGCTGACTCTTCTCCAGAACTCTTAAACCATTACACCACCAGCAGCCCCTGTATCCTCTTCCATTCCCATATCAAGTATATTCTACTACCCTGCCCCACTTTAATGGAAAACTTAGAAGCTAAGGTTTGTATTATAGAAAGAACACGTGATAATTATTTTTTCTGAGTCTAAGCTACCACATTCATTATATTTACCTGACAATTTGACAATTTCATTTGTTTTGAGGTAGAATAAAATTAATCCATTTTGTGTATGTATACCACATGTTCATTATCTATTCATGAGTTGGTAGACATCTATGCAGATTCCATTTCCTTGATATTGTGAGCAGAGCAACAAGAAACAGGAAGTACAAGTAACTCTGTGGTAGAAAGACAGTCCTTTTTTGCCTGGGAGTTATAAAGCTTTTTCCTATGATAGCTCTAGTTTTGGATTTTTGAGAAATATCTGCATTAATATCAATAGATACTTTACAAGTCTATACTTCTGTCAGAACTGCATAGGTTGTCCCATATCCACACCCTCACCTGCATGTATACCTTCTGTTTACTTGATGACCGCCATTATGACTGGAGTGAGATGGAATTTCAAAGTCATTTTAATTTGCATTTTCCTGGTGGTTAAGGATGCTGAACACTTTCTAAAATATTTATTGGCTGTTTACATTTCTTCTTTGAGAACATTCTGTTCAGTTCCTATATTAGTCAGGGTTCTCTAGAGAAATCGAGTGGATAGAATTATTATTTGGTAAAAGGGGGAATTTTATTAGATTGGCTTATACTACTCCAGCTAAGTAGTCAAACAGTCGACAGCTACATGGTGGAGAGGCTGGGAACCCAGTAGCTAGTTAGTCGATGGGCATGGTATTGGACTGCATAGTCCCTGTCTGATGATGAGGGCCTAGGAGATCCCTGGAGAACAACAGGTCTACAGTCCAGTTTGGACTATCAAGAAGTCTGGCTTCTGATACTAGAAAATAATGGCAAACTCATGGCTGACTGTTTTGATTTTGAGGATTTATCTATTTCTATTTTATGTATGTGAGTACATTGCCTGTATATATCTTAGTGTGCCGTGTGTGTGGCTGGTATCTGTGGAAGCCCCAAGAGGATGTATGATGACATTCAGGTCCTAGAAACAGAACTTGGGTCCTTGCCAGAGCAGCCACTGCTCATGACAACTGAACCATCTTTCCCACCCCTAGTTTGAAAATATTTTATGAGAACTTCTGTATCTATGTATCATGGAATATTAAGCTACACAAGATAGGATGTCATATGATATTTATTTGGGGAGAAATCACTGACATGAGAAGTTGAGAACCTGAGGTTAGTGCTCCGCTGGTCTCTGAGACTTGTGAGTCCCCTTTCTCCTAGGTCTTCATTCCCCTGCATCTTCTACATACCTGTGACCACGCCCAAATGGACATGGTCAGTGCTACAGGTACATAAGATCTCTCTCCCTACATCTATGTTCACAAGGGAGGCAGGTGTTTAATTCTGTTGTGTCTTTAACTGGTTTTGGTATCAGTGTAACACTGGCTTTCTAAAATATGTTTAGAAGCATTCTTTCCTCTCTATTTTATGGAATAATATGAACAGGATTGATGCTTGTTATTCTTTAAGGCCTGATGGAATTCTGTCTGCAATGTTTTAATTAAGGTCTGAGCATTTCTGCTGTTGGTGTTGTTGTTTGATGGTGATTTTAATTGCTGCTTCAATAACAATGAATGTTATAGAGTTGTTTGAATTATTTATATCAGTTTTGTTTAACTTTGGTATTCATATGTATCTAGAAATCTGATCGTTTCTATTAGATTTTTCAATTAAGTGAAATATGGCTTTAAGAAAGGCCATGCTCTCGAGAGATAGCTCAGCAGTTAAGAGCACTTGCTGATCTTCCAGAGGTCTATTGTTTAGTTTCTAGCACCCACTTCAGGCAGCTTACAGCCCATAACTCCATTTCTTGGGATCCACCACTCTCTCCTGGCCTTCAGCGGTACTGCATACATGAAATATGTGCACATACATATACATAAAATATTTTTTAAAGGAATGCATTTATGATTTCATTTCTGAATGTTGTTATCTGTTGTAATATCTGTCTCTCAAAATTAGGATTTTTTTCTTTTCTTCTCAATTCTTTGGCTTAAAGCTTATTTTATCTGTTTATAATCCCAATGAACTAAGTCTTGGTTTTATTATTTGAGTTTTTATTTCTATTTTCCTAATCTCTGCCATGAGAGCAATTGTGTTCTGTGTATACTTCCCTGGGGTTTGATTTATTCTTTTTAGCACACTGGGGTGTAAGTTATGACATCGGGGACGACCTGACTTTAAAATAGCACTTCCGTCTCTGTGCTTCCCCTAGGTACTGCTTCTATCGCCCCACTCAGTTCTTTGATGCCATCATCATTTCCATGCAGTGTAGGGACTTTTTCATTTTCCTCTTGATTTCGTCATTCAGCAACATGTTGTTCAATCTCTGTGAGTCTGTAAGTTTGCTATAGATTCTCTTGCTGTTGGTCTTAAATTTTATTCCAGGACAATCAGATTATGCTAGGAAGCTTCTTTAGGTTTCCTGTATTCCCTGAGGTTTGTTTTGTGTCCTTATACCTGAACCATAACTGACCGGCCCATGGGTTGCTGAGAAGAATGTATGTTCTGCAGGTGCTTTGATGGGATGTTCTTTAAGTGTCCGATCTACAATATCATTGAACCCCACTGCTTCTTTGTTTTATCAGGGCGACTTGCCTATTGGTGAAGGTGAGGTAATATTGAAGTCACCCACTATTACTATGTTGAATCTGTGACTTTGCATGTACTAGCATTTGCTGTATCATGTTGTATGTACCTTCTTTCATTGACTATGTTTAAAAATTGTAATTTTTACTTGATGTGGTATTCCCCTAATCAGTATAAATTGATCTTCTTTATCTCATTGGACTAGTTAGGGTTTTGCCTGGGTCTGGCCTGTATCAGTCCTACACTACAAGGATCATCTATCCTGGACTGATGTCCATGGGATTGTGTTCAGAACCAGCCAAACAGCCCCAGGTCTGACCCTGAGTTGGGGAGTGTGGATCAGGGACGTCCTAGCTACCCAATGGCATTAAGAATGAGACAGAGGCATCGTGTCATTTCAGGAGGGTTCTCAGTCCACACTGGAGACACCAGTTTATTAAAGGTCTCTAAAAACACACAGGGGTGGGAACACGACCTGGCAGAAGGTATCTATTATCATGTATATAGGGCTAAGTGGAAAACACTTTCTTTAACCCTAGAGATGGTCCTAGAATGCATGTACACAAACCCTCAGACCTCCTGTAACATGTAACATATGTCTCACTAGTCTTCAGGTATGTCTCACTAGTCCCCAGGCACGTCCCACTAGTCCCCATGATAGGTGTGGGGCCTAGGTCTATTGTTACACAAACAATTCATTCTCCACTGTGGCCAGGACATCCATTAACAGGTAACCAGCTGACATCTAAAAGACAATAGGAGATTTGAGCTCCTGGAATTGAGCTGAGGCCTATACCAAAATATTATATTCGGTCCCCGGCAGGGTTTGAACTCTATTTTGGCAGATATTTGAACAGTCATGCCCTCTTGTGTCCTGATTACATTTTCTTGGAATATTGGTTTCTGTCCCTTTAACTTAAGATAGTGCCTGACTTGGACAATAAGGTGTATTTTTTTTGAGACAGCAGATAAATGGATCAGAGAACAACTCTTGGATTATTAGATTTTGGAGATGTATTACATTGATTTTTCATGTTATTTGTGTTTTGTGTTCAGGCTTGTACATCTAGAGTTAGATCATTGGTTGAATTTTTTAAATTTAGAGTACCTTTCTATTTTCAGAGCAAGGATTTTTATTGTTTGTGAGGGAATAAATTCTAATAGGCTTGCAGTGTTATTTTCCTCTGGTAACTGTGTTCAGGGAAGAATACTTTATCCCTAGTCCTCGCCTTTGAGTGTGCAATAACAGACCTTATCTATGAGTAGACCCACTTCTGAAATGGAATAAAAGTCAACTATAAAACAACTAGTCCTTATGCCCTAATCACGTTAAGGAGTAAAAGGACATTAGTAGTACTTTGTAAACTAATATGTTAGCCATTTGGAATATTATTAAAAAGAAACAGAAAAAAAGAAAAAAACATACAGAGAGACTATTGATTAGTATTTAGATAATAGAACAAAAATAGAAAAGGGAACATAAATGGAAGGAGAAACTATCAGGATATAAATGTGGGGGGATGAGGGAATTTGGGCAAAGGGTATGTTGAAAAGAGGTATGTCTGGGCCATCAGTCCTGTACCTCCGGAGATACTAAAGAAAGAGATTAAAGGCCTTTTGTGCTCATGAATTGATAAATTTAGTATTATAAAAGTGGCTATAGTACCAAAAATTATGTATAGATTTGATTAAAATTGCCATAAACATCCCAAGAACAATATCCATTGAAACAGAAGTAAACTATATAGAAATTTTTATGGAAACACACATACACGCACACACACACGAAGATCATTAATAGTCACAGTCATCCTACAAAGAAAGACAGTGCTAGATGTATTGAAATACTTTATTTCAAGTCACAAAGAGACACATAGATCAAAAGACAATGCTGGAGGGATTGGAATGCCTTGTCTCAAGTCATTCTACATAGTCACAGGAATAAAACAGCACGATTCTGGCATAAAGAGACACATAGATCAAAGGAATTGAGCTAAAACTATAGAAATGAATCCTCCTGGTATTTGAACAAGGTATGGAAACTACATTTCGAAGGAAACAAAACAGCTTTAGGAAATAGGAAGATTATTTAGTGCCAGTAGCCATAGAAACTGGTATAACCACTATAGAAGTCAGTATAGAAGTTCCTCAAGTTAAAACCAGAACTACTATATGACCCACTCTTGGGAATATACCCAAATGACAATCTATGTCTGTAGTTGACTATTTACAATAGCTAGAAGATGGAACCAGCCTAAATAGTTGTCAATGAATGAGTAATAAAAATGCACTCATCAAAAGAATAAGTACATGCCTAAAATGTCATATCTTTAAAAAAAGAAGAAAGCAAAAGAAAAAAGCAGACTATCTTAATGTTTCTACTGCTGTGAAGAGACACCTTGACCATGATGACTCTTATAAAAAGCAAACAACAACAAAAAACCACTTAATTGGGATGGCTTGCATTTTCAGAGGTTTAGTCCATTATCATGGTGGCAAGCAGGCAGACATGGTAGCTGAGTGTCCTACATCTTAGCTTGCAGGCAATAAGAAATGGTCTGAGACACTGGGCATGACTAAAGCATATATGAGACCTTAAAGCCAGCCTCCGCAGTGACACACTTCCTCCAACAAAGCCATAACTACTTCAACAAATCCAATTCCTTTGGGGGCCATTTTCCTTCAAACCACCACACAGCATATACAGAACATGATATAGATGACATATTTGATTCATTTTCTCCATTAGGGGAAAGAAAATAGATCATCCATATCTCTCCCCTGTACCAAAATAAATACCATGAGACTGAACATCCTGAAGTTGCATGAGGAAAACAGGAAGAATGCCTCAAAATACACAGATAGGCAAAGACTTTTTTTAAAAAATAAAAAGGTCTCCAAGAACTCAGAAAATAATTCTAAGAATTGAAAAAATAGATAATATGAAATTAAGATTTGCATAGAGAATGAGTGAAAAAATAAAATTAAGAGCTACCATAAAGAATTAGATTATATCTTGTTTCTACAACTGATTTCCTACTAGAGTCTGTAATATATAAAGAACTCAAAATTTCAGATATGTTGAAACAATCCAATCAACAGTTAACTATACTAGATATAAATAAAGGGTATACATGGATGAGTCATACTCCTCCTGCATCAGCCTTCCAAATCTTGGGATTGCAAGTATGTACCACTGTGCCGACTTTTTAATATTTGTTTTATACTGAGATTAAAAAAAATCTCTCCTTATAGTAGAATTATCGGTATTATCATGGTAATAATTTTTATTTGAGATGAGGCACTGATAACAGAAAAAGCTAACAGGGGCTTGGGAGCTGACTAATGGACTGTGGCACAGCCAGGAACTAGATTGCTGTCTGGTGACATGTCGGATATATATATATTCTAACAGGACACTAATCTTTGGGTTGTCAGCATTTGGGAAGGAATTCTCATGCCTGCTCATCTCTGGCTAATTGTAATTGTATGCCAAAACACTGAAGACCTGGTATTAGCTGTTTGGTAATAGAACCAACATTTAATTAATGTCAGTATGATACAGGCAATACCAGTGAGTAATTCCTTAGTTTCTCACTCCACATTACCCAATTGAGTCTTTCACTTTGGTGAACTTCTTGGCTTTTTTTTTGCATTAATGTGACCTGTTCAGCTAAGTATTCTATAGTCCAAGGTACACATACCATTATCTTGTCTTGATATCTGACATATGAGACCAAATTACCTCATTAAATACATTTTAGGTATCATATCAAAATATTAAAGATTTCTATGATCAATTCAACAGACAACATTTTGTTTTCAAACTTTAATTTTATTAAAACTCTGAATTAAAATAGTTTTATCTGTTGGATCAATGTGTAGAGATACAGCGTATGCATGTGTGTTTTATGTCTTTCTGTCTTGTGCTATTAGTTATTTTAAAAGACAAATACTTAAATGAAGGGAAGCAGACAACAGTTCTCAGAACATACACTGAGAACTGTGTTTGTATTTTAGGTGAGTCCTTTAGAAACTTTCTGTCTTTCCTCTAGGAAAAATATTGGAGAGTATATCAAAACCTACAAATGAAATTTGAAAAATTATACTTTTATATGTTTATTATTAAAAAGAGAGACAAGCACATTTAGTGGAGCCTAAATACATGCTTAGGTGGGGAGGCAGAGGGAAGTGGATTGATGTGTAAAACAATCTTGTTTCTAATCTAAATAAAAAATGTTTATTGCTAGCAATTCCTCAAACAACTGATATTTAATTATATATGTCAACACATCTTTCTTAGTAACTTTCTTCACATGAGGCCAGTTTGCTAGACAAATTATCAATATAGTTTGCTACTGTTGTTCAAAAAAACAAGCTATCTTCAAACAAATGATATTTAGTTAAACATGTCAACACATCCTTTTTATTAACTTTCCTTGTTAACTTCAACCAAAGCAGATTCATACTGAAGTCTTCAATCTCTCTCTGCTCCTACCTGGCCACACACAGTGCTGGAAAATTGAACCCGAGTCTTATATGTGTTTGGCAATTGCTCTAACATTGAATTCCATCCCTAACCCTCTCTTTCTTTGACTTTGCTCATGTGTCAAGTTTTATTTACATAATTAGATGAGAAATTTTGTTTGCAATGTGCTGTTGTTTTGTTTATTTTTATATTAATTATTTAATATATTATCCAATTTTACTGTAACTGAGGAGATATATGTTCAAATTTAACACTATTTTACATATATGTGTATGTATATGTGCTGTTTTGTGACATATTCACCATCTACTGCCCTCCCTTATCTCTTTTTACTCTTTATGACTTTTCCACTTCTACCCAACTGCTCACCTTCTCACTTTTGTGTTTTGTTTTTGATCTTTTAGGCTCACTGATTTTTATGAGGGTTACTTGCTTTTACAGGGTTAAGAGGTTATTGAATAGGGCATGGGAAACTTGCCAGTGTCTACAACACTTAAGAAAATGTTGTCCTCTCCTTTGCTGATCATATCTCCTTTGGGAAAAGTAAGACCTCCACGATTCAAAATGGAATGCTGCAGTATCTGATTGTGTACTGGTCTTATGCATCTTGTGCATGTATTCACAGATCATGTGGATTCATGACTGGGATGTAATGTCATAGAGTCCTTGGGTATATGTCCAGGAATGGCATCACTGTCTCATATGGTAGTTATCATTTTAGTTTACCATGAAATCGTCACACTGTTTTCCACAGCATAGGTTCCACTTTCCACTCCTGTCAACAATGTTAATAGTTCAACCATTAAAGGCAAGGCTCACAACAATGTCAATAACTGTTCTCCTTTTGCCAAATCCTCACCAGCCTTTGTTGCCTTTTGCATTCTTTGTCACAGTCATTCTTACTGGGGTGACATGAAATTTCATTATAATTTTAGTTTCTTCTTTTGAAAACTATCTGTTCAGTTCTGTATCACTTTCTCATGTAAATATCTTTTTATTGAATTTTTTCTTTCATTTGACGTACCAACCAGTTTCCCCTCCCTTCTCTCCCCTGTCCCCTCCCCCATCTCCCACCTGCTACACCCCATTATCCACTCATCTCACTGGACAACTATGGAGCCTGAGTAGGACCAACCTAGGCCTCTGCATGTGTGTGACAGTTGTGTTGCTTGGTCTGCTTGGGAGGCTCCTAGCAGTGGAATCAGGACCTATCCCTGGCACTTAAACTGGCTTTTGGGAACCTATTCCCCATGCTGCATTGCCTTGCTCAGACTTGATGCAGAGGGAGGAGCTTGGTTCTGCCTCAACTCGATGTGCCATGCTTTGAAGAACTATTTTTGGAAAAAAATCCTGTTTTTTGACTAATCTTATGTCAGATGTATAGTTGGCAAAGATTTTTAATAGTATTTTTAGTTTTGAGATTATAATATAATTAGATCAGTACCCCTTCCCTTTCTTCACTCCAGATGGTCCCATGTACCTTGCTTCCCTTCAAATTTATAGTTTCTTTTTCTTTGAGAGAAATAGTATTCACCAAGAATGAGCATATTAATTTATTATCCAATACCAAACGATCAGCCCTAAAAACATACACATACAAGTAACATAAGACTTATCAGATTATATTTATGTATTTAGGAATACACACACACACACGTACACACACACACACAGACATGTCTGCTGAATTTAGGTATGATGACACCTAATATTAATTTTGTCAGGAAAGCTTTGGCTATATAGAGCTATGCATATGACTATGCTTCATAACACAAAAATTCAACACAAAAATACTTGCAAAACTAAATTCACTTGATAATGAACATCCGCTGAATCTTGTTGAAAAAATACATGGCAGGTTATCATTGCATCAGGACTTCTATAATGTTCCTGAAAGACATTCAAAACCCAAGAAATGGTTTCAACTGAGTCTTTCAAGACATTCCCTTCCAATGATGGTGGCATCTTATTGGTAGTTCTCTGTCAAGTATAAAATCTCTTGAAAACCTCTACCATATTGCAGCCTCATCAATGACTTTCTAAAATGGTGTTCCCACGGGTGTCATCTCTAGGGACCGGCTCTTCTCATCAGACTTTTCTTAATGTTTGCTTTCCTATCTGTGCCTAAATTGGACATAAATTGAAAGTTCTCCCTGAATAATTAATGAAGTGGTTCTAGTTTTACTAATGAGCACTGGGTGTTATTTACATGTTCTGTTGACTCAGTTGCTCCTCACCTTCACTTTTCAGCCTTCCCAGGCCTCCCCTTTAGCTTCTGGTGCAAGGTTTGCCCTGCCTCATCATCTGTATGGTTCTGACTGCCAGTCACATGGCTTCACATTCTATCTTCAATTTTGTTTCTGAATACAGTCATCCTTGAGTTTTTAAGTCTAGATATTTTGTTTTGCTTTCTTTTGTTTTTCGATACAGGGTTTCTCTGTGGCTTTGGAGCCTGTCCTGGAACTAGTTCTTGTAGACCAGGCTGGTCTCAAACTCACAGAGAGCCACCTGCCTCTTTCTCCCGATTGCTGAGATTAAAGGCATGCACCACCACCGACCGGCTAGATCTAGATTTTTATCTTTAGAAAATTCTATTGTTTTTTTAAAATGTAACTATTGTTTTTAGAACTAATACCTATGGGAAACCTATAATTTGGTTTAGAAAAACTTTCATCCCAGTTCATTGGCTTATCTTTGGCAACAAAACAAAATGTGAAATTGAGTACTATTTTCATTGCTAATATATTATAAAAAAACAAAGGAACTAAATTCCATTAACAATAATATCCCTAGTTTCTTTCAAAATTACAATGAAAATGTAGTTCTATCTTACGTCATTATGTCAAAGGGTTTTTCTCTAGAAATTATAAATAAAGTCTTATGTTCTGTGACATTAGAGTAATGTTTCATAGATTTTTGAAATATCAGCAATATTAATAGCAATAAATTGGTATTTTATGTTGGCTAAATATCTTGCCTTAATTTACTTAGTTGTAGATAATGCCCAAAAGAGCTGGTGGATACTTGTTTATAGGAATCAATATTCGACATAATCTAATGATGGAAACCATTTTTTAATGGATGTGAACAGGCACTTTGTAAGTAGTAAAGAAAGAATGACTGAAAGGAGATTATCAAATTCTGGTAAGTATGAGAAGATCTTTTGTCTACCTATGCACTTCTAAATGTAGTTAGAAGCACCATTACTACAGTACATGGCTTTACTAGGTAAAGAATAGAGTGACTGCTCTAGAGTAACAGGCTGTTTGGAACAGATCACTAACTCAGAAGACATGCATGTCTTTGTCTACAAACTTGTGTCTGGAAATGTTAACATGCCTATATAATATCGTAGCATTAGAGGTTTAAAAATTTGGTGATTAAGATCATAAACAATCTCCTTTTCAAATATGGTCTTTTTCTCTTACAGTACTTAACTGAAATCCATCCTGTCTCTCCACCATCACATCGGTATTCTTCCCATCATGAACACGGCTTTCACAGAGCTTGTGATATGGTGACAATTCCTCCAGTAGTAATCAACTGATCTTCAAATTAAATACCAGTTAAAATGAGGGCTCCAAACTATGAAAGTTGGTTGATTTGGACTTAGATAAGGAGTCAAACAGGCATGCCTATGTTAGGCAAAGAAGATGGTATTTAAATAGCAGGATTTATCTCATTAAACCGGTTGTAGTGTTTGGTGAGAAAGTCTTTCATGAAAATGTAAGAGATGGATAAGTATATTCCGTGATGGTTGGAGCATAAAAGTTTTGAAGAAAGAAGGTTATAGTCTCAGTTAATGGGACTGTGAAAAACAGGAATTCACTGACAGCCGATCTCATACTATCAGGATCGCGTGATCCTGATTAAGTTTCTGATTTGCAGAGACTGGGAATGTCACCAGAGACTTAGCAAATTAGTGAAATGACCAGTTTTAAATGTAAGACATAAGGAACAGGTTAGAAAAAGTTACACATTGAGAAGATCATTCACAAGCTCTTTCAGCAAAGATAAATTCTTCATGTTTACAGGAGGCAATGAGGAAAAATGGACAAGAAACCCCACCTATACTAGGGTTTAGAAAAGGAGATGATAGGGACATAACCCACAGCTGTAAAACATGAAGTGCTGAAGCTAAATCCATCTGTTGGGAGTGGTGTTGTGGAAAGGCAGGTTGGAACCTCTTTATGTGAAACTGACAATGGATAGAAATCTCTGAAGGAGTGTGAGGATGGCAGAATTGGATGGGGAGTCCAGAGAAATCCCTCTGGAGGTGTGATGGGCAGGTTTTGTAACCTAAGACATAAGATAGCAAGGAAATAAAAGGGAATCAAAATTAAGGTCCTGGACATAGGGCTGAGGAGAAGTGGGTGGATCCAGTAAGTATAAACAAGGCCAAAACATCACTATTCAGTCAGTTGTAGGAAATGAAAGCTGGGATGGAGCCCTTGTTCTGTCTATACTTTGGCAAGAGGAAGAAGACTTGGGAAGAAGTTACTAAATTTAAATTTGTTTCTAAATTTCTTTTCTCAAAAATCAACCTGTCTATCTCGTGTTCTATATCTCAAATATTAACAAAATGGAATTTTACATGTAAGACTTTTCATTATTTTCTATTGAGCTCCAAAAGGCTATTGGACATAGACACCCAGTTAATAATCAACACGTATCTGGGGCATGGCAATATGGAAATATATTTGTGCCAAATTACCAATGCCTGTTTCAATCCTGGCAGCAAACAGTGAATCATGGAGATAGGAGTCTTTAGAGCCATTGGGAAAGAGCTGTGACTTTCTCTTCTGCCACACAGTACTTTCCATCAATTAAAGTGGGTTTTTAAGCTTACAATAAACATTAGACAGTATTCGTCTACTGGATAAGGTAAGCACAACACTTCCCTCTCTCAAATATACATATGTGAATAGTTATACCTTTGAGTCTTTTCAAAACGTTGAAAGAATAATGCACCTATCTTTAGACATTTGCAGTTCATGTTCACTTTTCCTATAGGCTAATCTTTTCTAGTCATCTTTGGAATGTCTTTGAAAATTGTTTCAAGTCTGCATTGTTGCTATATGCTATACTTAACTAGAAACCTGGCAAGAGTGTTGCCCTTGGATTAAAATTCTTGATTTGACCCCAATTTATTAACTCCACAGAATTTTGTTATAGATTCTTCATTTTAAACCATATTGGATATTAATTTCATCACCTGTAGTTGAGTCTGTATTGATGTTTAACTAAAAAGTCATAGGAGTTATGCATCTCTACTTCATATTAATAATATAATATTCCTTCAGATAAACTTCTTATTTATAAGAAATATAATAAAAAATATAGGCTAGGAGCTTCTAAAACCTACAGGTTATTTTTAACCATAAAATCACAAAAATATTGCCATAAAACTTAGCATCAATTTTGGTAACCCTAAGAAAGAAAATAGTTTATATAATACTGGATTATTCTTGTAAACGGTTGTGATTTTCTTCCTTAAGATGAAATTCTGCAATGCGTGAGGTCCTTAAAATAGATAGATGGTGACCTGAGACATTTGGAACGTATCCTGAAGATTGAAACATAATAGTCAAAAGTATTGAGTAATACATAATTTTTGTCAGCAAATGAGGAAATAGTAGGTAAAAGGTCATATTTCCTGTGCCTGGACATGAAATGATGCTCTGGATGAGTCATCCAGATATTGTACAACTCTCTCTGTGTGGTATCGATACCCTAGAATGCCAATCGTTGTTGGGAATATTTGACCTTTGCTTTTACAAACTCTTTCAGCCAAGATACAAGAGAAAGGGAGGCAAATCATGATTAATACATTTGTTCCCTGCAGCTCTGCTCACTAGTCTTTTGGCCTTAGATACACTGACTCTGTAAACCTTTGGTCACAAGGCATGAAGTGACTTGCTGACATCTTGCACTGTAAGCACGTGATATATTTATTTAAAGAATTCTGAAGTTTTCCAGCTATTATTGACTATTCAGTAATGAAACTGTATTTATTACTTTTTTAAGACAATTCATTCTTGGGGTGGGGGTGTTGCCCTTTCCAGAAACAGATAGATGAAACTACACAGGCTTTATTTTATTTTTTAGCTAAAAGTGATCTCAATTGGCACTAAGAGGACTAGAGAATTTATGATATTCAGAGTGTAAAAAGGGAGGGTTGGGAAGTTTGCATCTTTCTTCAGATGAGCAAAAATTACAGGAAAGCTTATGAGATGGTAACAAGAAAAGGAGAGAAAAGGCAAGAAATAAAAGAGTGATCGACAGAAAAAATTGTCTCTATGTCTCTTTTTTTTTTAATTTTATTTTCCAGTTTAAATTTAGATAAGAAACAAGGTTGCTTCACAAGTCAGTTCCAGGTCCCTCTCCCATTCCCTCCCTTCCTCTCGTGCCCTCCTCCCCCCCCCCCCGTTATCCCCTCATTTCTCCAGGGAGAGTGAGGCCCTCCATGGGAGTGTGCATAGTGTGTCATTTCATATAGGGCAGGGCCTAGACCCTTCCCCAAGAGTTCAGGGTGAGAGTGCACCTCACAGTGTTCTATGGGAGTCCAAAGTCCGTGTGTATACTTGGGATGGGTACTGATCTGCTGCCCAAGGCTCAGTAGATTCCTTAGGCCTCTTCACTGACACCCAGATTCAGGGGGTCTTGATCAGTCCCATGCTGGCTTCCCAGGCTTATGCCTGGGATTCAAGAGTTAACCTTTGTCTGGTCAGCTGTTTCTGGGGGGTTAAACCAGCCCAGTCTTGATCCCTTTGATCATCAGTCCACCCTCTCTGTTACTGGCTTTCTTGAGTTCAGCTCAGTACTTAACCAAGGGAGTCTGCCTCTTCTTCGATCAGCCACTAAATAAAGTTTCTGTTTCCCAGACTCTCTGGCCATAGGATTGTAGGCTGGCACTCCCCAGATCTATGCCTAAAATCCATATATGAAAGAGTACATGCCATGTTTCTCTTTTTGTGACTGGGTTACCTCACTCAGGATGGTTTCTTCTAGTGTCATCCATTTGCCTGCGAATCTCATGATTCCATAATTTTTTTCTGCTGAATAGTACTCCATTGTGTAGATGTACCACATTTTCTCTATCCACTCTTCGGGTGAGGGACATCTAGGTTGCTTCCACGTTCTGGCAATTACAAATAAAGCTGCTATGAACATAGTGGAACAGACATCTTTGCTGTATGAATGGGCATCTTTTGGATATATGCCTAAGAGTGGAGTTGCTGGGTCTTGTGGTAGGTTTATTCCCATTTATCTGAGGAATCACCACACTGATTTCCAAAGTGGCTGAACCAGTTGGCACTCCCACCAGCAGTGGAGGAGTGTCCCCCTTTCACCACATCCTCTCCAGCATAAATTGTCATTGGTGTTTTTGATTTTAGCCATTCTGACAGGGGTGAGATGGTATCTGAGAGTTGTTTTGATTTGCATTTCCCGGATGGCTAAGGATGTTGAGCACTTTCTCAAGTGCCTCTCAGCCATTTTAGACTCCTCTATTGAAAACTCTCTATTTAGTTCTGCAGCCCACTTTTCAATAGGGTCCTTTGGTGTTTTGGAGACTTGCTTCTTGAGTTCTTTGTAAATTTTGGAGATCAACCCTCTGTCAGATGTGGGATTAGTGAATATTTTTTCCCATTCTGTGGGCTGCCTTTTTGTCTTGCTGACTGTGTCCTTTGCCTTACAGAAGCTTCTCAGTTTCAGTAGGTCCCGTTTATTAATTGTTGATCTTACTGCCTGTGCTACTGGTGTTATGTTCAGGAAGCTGTCTCCTGTACCAATTCGTTCAAGGGTACCACCCACTTTCTCTTCTAAGAGGTTCAGTGTGGCTGGATTTATGTTGAGGTCTTTGATCCATTTGGACTTAAGTTTTGTGCATGGCGATAGACATGGATCGATCTGCATTCTTCTACATGCCAGTCTCCAATTATGCCAGCACCATTTGTTGAAGATGCTTTCTTTATTCCATTGTATATTTTTAGCTTCTTTGTCAAAGATCAGATGTTCGTATGTGTGTGGGTTAATACCCGGATTTTCAATTCGATTCCATTGGTCTACCTGTCTATTTTTGTGCCAATACCAAGCTGTTTTCAGGACTATAGCTCTATAATAGAGCTTGAGGTCAGGGATGGTGATGCCTCCAGACATTGCCTTGTTGAACAGGGTTGTTTTGGCTATCCTGGGTCTTTTGTTTTTCCATAGAAAATTGATTATTGTTCTTTCAAGGTCTGTGAAGAACTGTGCTGGGATTTTAATGGGGATAGCATTGAATCTGTAGATTGCTTTTGGCAGGATTGCCATTTTTACTACATTGATCCTACCTATCCAAGAGCATGGGAGATCTTTCCATTTTCTGAGGGCTTCTTTAATTTCTTTCTTTAAAGATTCAAAGTTCTTACGATACAGGTCTTTCACTTGTTTGGTTAGCGTTACCCCAAGGTATTTTATGTTGTTTGTGGCAATTGTAAAGGGTGATGTTTCTCTGATTTCTCTTTCAGCCCTTTTATCATCTGTATATAGTAGGGCTACTGATTTTCTTGAGTTGATCTTGTAGCCTGCCACTTTGCTGAAGGTGTTAATCAGCTGTAAGAGTTCCCTGGTAGAGTTCTTTGGGTCATTGATGTAAACTATCATATCGTCTGCAAACAGTGAAAGTTTGACCTCTTCCTTCCCAATTTGTATCCCCTTGATCCCCCTTTGTTGTCGTATGGCAATAGCTAGAACTTCGAGTACCATGTTGAAAAGGTATGGAGAGAGTGGACAGCCTTGTTTTGTTCCTGATTTTAGAGTAATTGCGTTGAGTTTCTGTCCATTTAGTTTGATGTTGGCTGTTGGTTTACTGTATATAGCTTTTATTATGTTTAAGTATGACCCTGTTATCCCAGATCTCTCCAAGACCTTTATCATGAAGGGGTGTTGGATTTTGTCAAAGGCTTTTTCAGCATTTAGTGAGATGATCATGTGATTTTTGTTTTTCAGCTTGTTTATATGGTGGTGAATGATTGTTTTGATGTGTTCTTGGATCCGATTTGCCAGTTTTTTTATTGAGTATTTTTGCATCAATGTTCTGTCTTCACAAATTTTAACTGGATATTTTATTCAGAGTAAACAAGCCTTTATATAAAGAAGCAATGGCTTTTCCCAGTTGAGTAGGGAACAAACGTATTAATCATGATTTGCCTCCTGATTCTCACATCCTCCCACTACTTTAATTTTCTTGTTTTCATGAACTGCTTCATGTAGACTTTGAGATGATTCTGAAGCCTGAGCATTACTAGAGGTCAGAGAACTTTAAATAACTCCTCTGAGACATTTTGTAAGGTCAGTGAACATGTTGGCATTTCCCTGGTTCCTAAAGCTAACACTTTCCCATAAACTGTTGGAGAAAATGAAGTAATTTTTAGTTACAGTAATTAAGGTATATTTTGCACTTATTTTCCTTCTCAAATAACTTAAAGTCTAAGTAACCACTAAGAGAAATAGGTCATTTGCATGTGAATGGAGTAAAATTGTTATCTTTTCACTGTCTATAGATGGAATGACTCATGTGTGGCACATATCAACACTTGACACTCCTTGCTCTGTGCGAGAGAACTCCAGTCTCTATCTGCTATGCACCCCTGTCACATTAAATATAAATTTTGGGCAACAATAGTATTCATTTTAGCGTGAGGGAAGAATAACTAACTTGAGAAAAGTATCTAAGCTCATTGACTTTTAAGCACAAAAAGGCCAAGGTCATAAATGGAGTAATTCAACTAGGATATTATTTTCTAACTTTTTTTTTTGTATTTTAACTATACTAAACTTGGAGGTAAATCTAGAACTCAAAAAAAAGTTAGAATGTAACTTTCTTACAAACTGCTGTTAGATTCTCCCAGCATTAGCATTTTAAACACTACATTCTACATCCAACTTTGAGAAATAATAGTCACTCTCCTAACTCGTAGATGTGTGTAAATGTACACAACCCTTCACCCTCATTTTAGGAATAAGAATATGAGACATTGGGAGATAAAGTAACTATGTCATGCGTATTCTGGAGTTTTCACCAAACAAACAAATAAACAAACATAATAACTGACACACAAAAAACAATACTGAATAATCTGAGTTGGGCCCAAAGCCCAGATCAAGCTAGTGTTTAGTGTTTTGTATGGAGGCATCCAACCATCAATTAGGTGAACTTCAAATGATAGTTGGTTGATACTAATGGTACAGAAATTGACCATAACTAAGCAGAGTTGAGTTCCTTAAATGAGGTGTCTTCCATTCCCATAGCCCTCTACTCAGAGTGTATAGTATAGAATTTTTCTGAACATTCTGCTTGCATGGCTCCCTCTCCAAGGCCACAAAGTCAATTGCAGCTGCACTATCCATTGACCAAATCTCTAATATGAGTTTACCATGAAAATTTTAATCAAGTAAAAAGAAAATGGTCAGCAATTAGCAGGGTCAAACCAATCCTCTCTTGTATTTGTGCTGTAACAATGAAGAAGGGAAGGAAGAAACCCAAGATCACAATGTGGCAAGAGCCATGAGCAGTAATACACAAGATGGGATGCTAAAAAAGCAGAAGATAGGAGGTGGGAAAGATAATGCACAAAAAGGAAAGGAATGGTATTGGTTATGTGCAACCTTGGGTGTATAAACCCCTGATTTTCTCTAGATGTAGTTTTTAAATAACAGTGCCTTTTAAAAAATAGTTTTTTAAAACTAAAATATAATTATACCATATCCCCTTTCCCATTTCCCCCTTTAATTTCTCCCATGTGTCCTCTTGTTCTCTCTCAAATTCATGTCCTCTTTTTAAATTATTGTTGATATATATCAACAATTATGTATGTTACAAATATATATATGCCTAAGTATATAAGTACAACCTGTTCAGTTCATATAATGTTACTTGTGTGTGTATATGTTTTCAGAGCTGCCTTTTTGGTATTGGATAACTAATTGATGTACTCGTCTCTGGGGAAGACTAATTCTCCTGCTCTCAGCATTCCTGAGTTGCCTGTAGTTGGCCTTGTCTTTTAAGCAGGAATATCACATTCAAATTATTTTGCTATTTTCTAGGCATCAGTCAGACCCTTTAATTTGGCCCTGTCCAATTTGCCTCATCTTTCATACAGCATAAGGCAACAATGATAGATTCGGTCTCCAGAGTAAATTACAAGTGCCTTCCCAAAGCGTTCTGCCTCAAGCACTTTCTTTAACCTTTGTGCATCTGCCTTGAGTGGTCCTCTTGGGCCACTCTTGGCAAAATATTTGGAAGGAACTCTGGAACTTGATTACTTTTAAATGAGAGAAGAAGGATTTTTGCTAGAAGGAACAGTAATCTCACTTAAGTGTGCCATTGAAACATCAATGCCCTGCTATTCCATCCAGGCCTCAAGTGATCCCCTTTCTCCCTGATATATTACCGTTGGCATCCTGAATTTCCAGAACATGCCAATGAAGTTGGCTTAATCTGCCTTGTTTTGGAATAATGACTTGTAATTGCAAATCCTCTTGCTTGTTAATATACGCATACGCCATTCTGGACTCTGCTTAAGAGAATTCCCCATATCTCGAAGGTATCATATGTAGTAAGCAATGTTTCATAAATCATATCTGCATAATTATTCTATGAATGCATTATAAATGTAGTCAGTTCACTATTCTGGGCTTTGATTTCTTAACCAAATCAGTGTTTTCTAACAACAAACAAGTATTACAATTTGTGTAGCAATGCTCCTCAAGGCGTTTATGGGGCCAAATATACACCTGATTTAGTTTCATTGTGCCCTGTGTGCTTTTGTGAAGTCAAACTTTAAAAACACTGTTTTATAGATGGGAAAATTGAGTAGAGAGATGGCCAACTTGGCTTTACTAATAATGTGAGCAATTCTTGGTAACATTAGGAAAGACTGTGTCTGTGGATTCCTAATACAATATTTCAACAAACCCTATTGCATTAGAATCGCAGGCATGATGCCCATCCTGGATTTCATTTCCCAAACAGTTATTAGGTCTCCAGCCATAAGCTGTGCATCTGAAGATTTTTATAACTACATGGGAAAGAGTCCTACAGTTATGCCATAAAAAGATCACACAAGACAAGCTAGCACAGAGTTTGTGAAAGGGAAAATAACACTGGCTGTTCCCATTCTCTCATAGAGACTTCCAGGTAGGGAAAGAAGCAAAGGACTTAAGTTCACAGCACATAGAGTTCTTTCAGAGGATCTCACATGTTCTTAGAGGGCTGGGAGAAAGTATTGCTTCAGAAAGAAAGCGGGAGGAATTCAGTTTTTGATGTGATTGAATTGAACACCTGAAAGGGAAAGAGGTACCAATGGGTGGGGGGTGATGATCAAGAACCAAGCTGTACCAGCAAAATGGCATATAAAGAATTTCTGATGTTCAATTTAAAGATGCCAGCCCTGCTGTAGTGTGACCCCGGCTTGTGTGATGCTGAACTCCTACTGCAAGCCTCATGTACTAGACAAAGGAGAGTACAGAGTAAGTGACAGCAACTTTTGATGTAAAAATGAGGAGTGAATTCAGGCAGGGACTATGATGGGAAAAGATGAACTAAAGTCGAGAGGATGGAATTTTCCATACAAAAATGCTAAGCTTCTAATACCCAACTCCTACCTAATTAGGCTAAAAAGGTTCACGTTTTCAGAATAATGATCCAGTCATATATTACTCACTCTAGTTCCACATTTGAGAGTAACATTGCCACAAAATCCTCCACTTTACTAATTTAGGCATGAACCAGAGAAACTGAGGAAGATAAGAGCTTTACCATCGATTTTTAGCAGCTGGGAGCATCAGTTTAATCATAAAACAGGATTAATACCAAATGCACAGTGTTGTCCAATGTAAAATGTTTTCCTCAAATAAATGAGCACTAAAGCATTTAATTTAGATATCCAGAGGTCTTGAAATGAGATCCCATTCAAATAATAGTAATAATAGTTATTGTATTACTGTGGAACATATTCAGTGATCCAAACACATGGCAGCTAGCTAATATTTGTTGAAGTTTACCTACCTAACAGATGTGGGATACAGGATTATCATAATTAGTGTCTCTTCTAATGGAATTCATATTCTAATATAAGGGATAAGAACTCTGCATGGTGTCTTAGGTTGAACCAGATAAAAAGTGTGGAATATTGGCTTAAGTGAAGGGTGATTGCTCAGTTAGGGTTTTATGAAATTAAGATGAGAAAGATTATATAAGCAGAAGCAGGTTAGGTAAAGAGTGAAATTTTCTTATGCAGAGTCCAGAATGGCCAGTACATATACCAACAGTCTTTTTCTCCTTAGAAGACTAAAGTGGCTTAGGAAAAGAGGTACTGCAGGTAGCCAATTAAGGAACATTTAACTGCAGGATGGGCTCCAGGGAATAGCTCTGATAACCCTTGGTTCTGCTTGGTTTCATTCTTGGAGTCTACTTTATACCTTTGGACTAAAGAATCTGTCTCTAGGCACCTGCCCTTTAGCTTCTATTAATGGTATAAATGCAGTTTCCTCACCCATACAATTGCCCTTCTGCAGACCTCTTACCCACAGTCAGCTCTACTAACTGCCTTCACGGAAACCAGAGGTGACTGTGGGGTAAGCCAGGTGGAGTCGTGGCTCTCTCCTAAGGAGAGGATATGGGCATAGAGACAGTTCAGTTTTGCAACATTCAAGAAGGGATAAAGTAGTTCATGCTTTGCAGTAGGTATTACCCTTTTCAAAAGATATTCTTGGTGAGCACCATGTCACAAGACATGCAGGCCAGAAGAAATTCTCATATCCATGAAGTAAAAAGATATTTAATATTAGGAATGTATTACATGTAGGTCTGCAGCATCTAAGTAAGACAGTGTCTAATAACACTGTTTTCTAAGGTTATTTCTATGTTATTATATTGTCAGCAAGCAATACGCTGGATAGTTTTTCTTTATATCCCTATAGAATTTACTTCCTTCCATGTGTTATAACTTAATGTTTTGTCCTTGAACTATTCTTTTGTTTATTTTAGTTTTACAAGGGTTGATGTAAGAAGTACACAATGGTCTGGAGAAATGATTAAAAGCACTATCTGTTCTTTCAGAAGACATGGGTTCGATTCCCAGGATCCACATGGAACCTAACAACCTTCTGTAAATCCAGTTCCAGGGGATTTCCTTATCTACAAAGATCAGTGTGGTTTTTGCTTTTGTTTGTTTGTTTGTTTGTTTTTGTGATGTGCTTGTCTATAAAACCACACTATTTCTGTTTCCGTGGGCCTGTTTTAAATGAAATGCTATCATGGAAAATCGTTCCTTTTCTCATCGTGTATGCACATACTTTCTTTATTTGTGGTTGTGTATCTACTTTCTCTGGCATTTTCTCCCTGGGTTTGTCTTTATCTGATCTCCCCATTTAATAAGCTTTGTTTCTTTTCCTCTAAATCACTTAAGAAACTCCTCTCTTTTCTGTAAAGTGTCTGCTCAAATGACACAGCATCTTCTTTAAGACACTCCATCCTTTTTTTCTTTTTGTCTCCCCCGCCCCAGTTGTCACTCTAGTTAAATGAAAGGCTGCGACCCAGTGAAGGTAAGAGGCCTGGGAGGCACCTGACAGTGACAGCCACAGCAGAATGAATGACAGAGAGTACATTTTGCTATCAGTGGGAGAGGCACTGGAGAGCTAAACAACTAGTAAAGAGGAAGGACGGAAGTGATTTCTGACCCACTTAAAACACATATGCTTAGCCAAATGACTAAAAATCGAAATGAACACCATAAATCTTTCAGCTGAAAGGAGTGGATTGATTCTCTGAGTTAGGCATCATTTTGTCCATGTTTTACTATGTGAATGATCATGGAAAAGGCCTGTGGAAACCATCTCTGTTAGGGCAAACTCCACAACCATGCTCCCTGTCCACAAAGGGAGATTTAAGTAGCAAAAGGATCCTTGCCTCTCAGAATATGTTATGTAGATCCAGTACTTATTTCAAATTGTAACTGAAATAGTACATTTATTAAGACAATCTGGTATTTCTCACATGTTTCATCTGTAAAATAATGAAAATGTATAGACTATTTCTATGGTGATAAAAATTTATTATCTTGTTTTAAAAGAAATCAAAAGCAGGGGCTAGACTGATGACTCAGTGATTAAGAGCACCCGTTGCTCTGGCAGAGGGCCTAGATTCAGTCCCTGGCTTCCACACAGCAACCCTCAACCATCTGTAATTCCAGTTCCAGGGTACCTGATTCCCTCTTTTGGCCTCGGTGGGAAAAGATACACCAGTGGTGTATATGCATACATGCAAAAAATGTTCATAAGCAATAAAAGCAAAGTAAAATACTTCAGTTTTAAAGCAGTGCTGACGGGGGGAGGTGCTAGCACACTGATATTTATTGTAGAAGTATCTCCATAGTTTCCCCTACTCTTCCTTCCTTGATACAAATTGAGCATTTTCTTTCTTTTTTTTATTTAAATTAGAAACAAGCCTGCTTCCCATGTCAATCCCAGCTCCATCTCCCTACCTTCCTCCCCAGTCCCCCACCAACCTCCCCAACCCCCCCACCCAACCCCCACTCCTCTTCCCAGGGGGTGAGGCCCTCCATAGGGGATCTCCAGATCTGTCATTTCACCCAGGGCAGGGCTTAGACCCTCCTCCATGTGTCCAGGTTGAGAGAGAATTCCTTGATGTGGAATGGGCTCCCAAAGTCCATTTGTATGCCAGGGATAAATACTGATCTATTACCCAAGGCCCCATAGTTTGCCAAGCCCTCCTTGCTGACACCCAAATTTAGGATTAGTCCCATGCTGGCCTGTTACCCATCAGTCTGGTGTCCAAGGGCTCCCCCCTTGATCAGGTCAGCTGTCTCTGTAGCTTTCACCATCCCGGTATTGACCCCTTGGTTCATCACTTCTCCCTCTCTGCAACTGGGTTCCAGGAGTTCAGTTCAGTGTTTAGCTATGGCTGTCTGCCTCTGCTTCCATCAGTCACTGGATGAAGGCTCTAGAATGGCATTAAGGTAGTCATCAAACTCATTATCAGAGAAGGGCATTTAAGGTAGCCTCCAAATTGAGTACTTTTACACAGTCTTTTGTGTCTCCAAAATCCCTTCCCATAGTCATTTGTATTTGCTTATAGTGGACACACAGTATTCATTTTGATTACTATTAAATCAATAATACCCTGAACCAATTGTCCTGACCTTTGCCTTGCATATTGAGCTAGAATGTCAAGGCCAACATAAATGAGAATGTCAGGTCATTTCCTCAACGGAGACTGTGGTCAGTGACTCCTTTAAGCCTTACTCGGGTTCAGAACTTCTTCCTTTTGGTGACATCATGAGTGATGATTATTTTTTTATGAAGTACATTGTCCTTTAAAAGAAAACTACACTGTCAGTATTTTCCAATGGTCACTGACAAATAAATAACTTGATGATAAAGAATGTAGTTAGGTGATCAAAAAAATCATGCAGATACTACTAAGATGAAAACATGGTATTTAAAATTGTGCAAGAAGAAGCATCAGGTTATTGGTCATCTGAGCAGTGTCGGTCATGGGTTCCATCTAGTAGTCTAGGCCTTAAATACAACCAGAGAGTTGTTGATTATTCATAGAATCTTTCTTCCACTGTTGCCCACATCTCATAGACAGGTCGGTGTTATAGGACATGGGGTTTATAGCTGTGCTGGTGTTTGCCTTTCTCCCCTAGTAGTTTGAAAACATACCTTCCAGTACCATAAACATTAGTTATTACTGGTGAATCTTCTAGTTAGACACATGCTTGACTTCTCCAGGTTTGATAAGATATGTGTTGTCTTTAATAATAGGGTGTTACCCTTAGTTTATGGACAATGACCCTTGACAATTATCTGAGATGTTTGGAGGTTTCTATGAGGCCTCTTTGGTCAACAACTCAATTAGATGTAACCCATTCCTGGTATTGGAGGCTTCATTTGGTGGTCCAAGATGTCTGGTAAAGCTTCCATCCTTAGCCAAAAAACTATTTTCAATTGCTATCCTTTTGGAAAAGAAAAATTAGTCTTCTTCAATAGGGTCTTACAGGATAAAATAACCACAATTCAAGGAAGGTCCAATTCCTAGGAATAGATGTCCAACACAAAACTAAGTCAATGGTATTTGCATACTTTTTATTTCATGTGGCCTTGTTTGGACATTTTAAAAATTTTTATTGGATTTTTCTTTGTATATTTTAGTTTCAGATTGGTGTGTTTTTTCTCATTTAAATTATGTTTTCATTAATATAATTATTACCACCCATAGATGAGAGAACTATCTGTTTTTATTATTTATAAATACATAACATTTACCAAAGAAAACACACATTCACAAAGTCATCTAAACCAGAAATTAACAAAGATAAAATACATGGAGGGGTGCTGTGGTGTATCTCAGTAGCAGAGCATATACTTAGCATGTACAAGACTGTGGCTTCTATCCCAGCAACAAAACTACAAACAACAAAACATGGTGTAGCCGGGCAGTGGTGGCGCACACCTTTAATCCCAGCACTTGGGACGCAGAAGCAGGTTGATCTCTGTGAGTTTGAGGCCAGGCTGGACCGACAGCCTCCAAAACAATACAGAGAAACCCTGTCTCGTAAAAACAAAAAAAAAAACAACAAAAAAACCATGGTGTATTGGAATATTGTAGAAAGTTGTGCCTAAAGAGACTACACAAAGGTTAGGATGTGACAGAATATTAGTCTTAGTGACAACAAAAAGTCTAAGTACTAAGCTTAAAGAAAATTAATGAAAGTGTTTCCTAAGGCAATGAAAGTAATTAGGTGATTTGATAGTGTAATTCTCAAGAATGAAAATCATTTACACAATTTCTGTTTTTAGTAAGTGAGATCTTAGAACTTTCTTGATCTGTTTTGCAAAAGATTTTTGTAGACTATTGACAACTGTATACGAACTAACTATTCTTATAAAAATAATTAGATTAGTAAAGTAAGTATGAAGTGAGATATTTATGGGAGAACAAAGGTATAAGAAATAACTTGAAGATTGTTTTTGGTTATTTGAGACAGGGTTTCTCTGTATTGTTTTGGAGGCTGTCCTGGAACTCACTCTGTAGACCAGGCTGGTCTCAAACTCACAGAGATCCGCCTGCTTCTGCCTAATGAGTGCTGGGATTAAAGGCACCACCAATGCTGGCCTTGAAAATTTTTTTGAAGTGTTAATTGGTGATAGTCATCTTTTAAAAACCTACTCATTTTAAGTACTATGCACAAGTTACTGAGTGATGATTCTCAATAGATACCAACATCAATTTTGCACATGAAGGGGTTTTATTTGATTTCTCCTAAAATATTTCAGAGGCAATTTGTTTGATGCTTTAGACACTTGACTGACAGTAAAAGTTTTCTAAAATCATTTAAGTACATCGAAGTGGATGGATAGAAGCGACATATTCTGTGAGATGGGTGTCAAATTGTTATTATTTAGTTGAAAAGTGAATGGAACTCCTTGGTTGCTTTTATATAATCCCTTAACTGATATATTCTCACTTCATTCTCCATGTTTGTGCTTGTCTCTCAGAGCAACGTTACATGAAAAGAGTTTTTATATGAGTTATTATAAGTTTCTGTTACTTTGATTAACATACTAAAATTCCTTACTTCATTTTGCACATTGAATTTGTTACCATAGCCTAGAGATTTAACATCTGCTTTTGAGAAATATGCACAAAGAAAATAGATGACAGAATATTGAGGTAATTATCAAATAGCTATCCAAACTATTATGACTTATTTCCTAAATGTATATTTAGGAAAGAAGAATACTGCTTTATATTAACTACAAACTTGGTTACCTGCATCAGTCATATTTCTCATATTATCCCTGAACTTTCCAGAATTACTTTGATTCCTGTGTGACTATGGGTTATATTGAATTTTTTCCTGGATAGAATTTAGCTCAGAGCTTTGGGTCTAGACAAGCACTCTACTACTGACCTATATATCTTTCTTGGTTAAATTGTTTTTGAAGTAAAATTTTTACTTTAGATGACATACTACTCAATGTTGTCTAGTCACAAAAATGGCCAGCACCTCTGATTTATATGAAATAAATAGGTATTTATTATGCCTTATCTGGGCATAAAACTATTATTTGTGTAATTTGACATTATGTTTCATAGCCTGTCAAAAATGATCATTATTCTTAGGTCTTATGGCTTCAAGAAAAGGCTCACTAAATTTCTCATTGGTAGAATTCTACAGATGGCACCCTACATTTCATATGACTCACATTCAGGGTCTCTGGAAATTGTGAAATCTTACTTCCATGAACATGTTAGTTTAAGTTAAAATAGTGACCTTAGATGGGAAGGTTATATCCATGGACATAATTATATGAGCAGATGCAATCAGGGAACTTTCTTGTGCTCATGGCAGAAGGAGAGCAGAAGAGAAGGTCAGGGGGATTTGAAGTAGAGGCAAGAGTTGACAAGCTGTTGATGCTTAAAGATGGAGGCACCACCTGAGAAAGAATGTGGGCAGTATCAGTAGTTTGATGAAAGAGAAGAAACTGAAGCTAGAACCTCAAGTCATACAGAGCTGAATTCTGCCAACAAGCTAAAGGAAGTAGATTCTACTCTCACAGTCTATAGAGAGCCTAGCAAGTCATTACATTGATTCTGATTTTCTAAAACTTTGACAGGATTCAGCACAGCTTGCCTATATTCCAGTTACAACTGTGAAATGTTACATTGGCCTGTATTTTGCTGCTAACATAGGGATTATTTGTTATTTGGCAATACAAAGCAAATACATCAATCAAAACAAGTAGCTATTTATAATTTCAGGCACCAAAAAGGATCTCATTGTAGTGTTTGATATTTTAGAGTGAGTCCTTTTTTCCCTTACATTTCATTCACATTACTTTTGTTTAAAACAGTCATCCTCAGATATCAGGAGAAGTCTTATTAAACTCATTAAGAATAAATTGCATATGGTAATAACAATACTCAATATTGTTAATTGTTTATTAGGAAAATGCAAATCAAACCTGTAATGATATACCATCTTACTCCAGTTAGAATGGGTGTTATTGGAAGTATTATGGTAGTGAAGACAAAAAAATTTATACACTGTTGGAAGGAGTATAATTTAGTATAACCATTATGGGAAAATGTTCTTCAAAAAACTAAAAATAGTTCTAGGATATGATTCAGCTATCTTAATACCTGGGGATATATTCTATGGAAATGAAGTCAGAATAACAAGCAAATACCTGCACACTCATACGACTTATGGCAATATTAACTGTAACTAAAATATGGATCAACCTCATAGCCTACCATCAGAAGAATGGGTAATATATATGATATATTTATTCATTGGCTTATTCAACTATTAAGAAAATGAAATCTTGCCATGTGCATCAAACTTGAACTAGAACTATTACATTAAAATTACAGTAAAAAGTGTTATTCAAATAATAACTTAGTATTGTACATGCTGTATTATATATGGACACTAAAATCAGTTAACCTGATATAGAATTTGGAATGACAAGTATTGGAAAGGATGTAGGATGGGAGGGTGTATTTAATCAGTGCATAGTGTATGGACACGCAGAGCCATCATACTGGACTTCATTATTGTGTAGAGTTGATATATATTAGTAAACAGGTAAAAAAATAAAATTTTAAGTTTCATTTAAAATATGTATCATAAAATATTGAATCATCAGGGGTCATATAAGTGCCACTGTCTGCTAAGATGATGCAGGTAGCAAGACAGAGAGCTGACTGAGTGCCAGAATGCAGGACTTCTTACCCAGCCACACTTCTACTGAAGCCTTTCTTCACTGACCTTTACATTTAACTGACCAGGTAGGTAATGCCAACTCCTCCAACCTTATTTGATTACTTGGATGATTTTGCTCAGGATTCTCTTTATCTGCCAAAGGCAGGGGCATTAACTAGATTCACAAAGCAATATTATAATAAGAGTTTTCTTAATAATATCCTAAAATACCACAGCAAGCTTGCCTTTAATGGATAATTAAATGAAGTCCACAGGAAATAAGCCACTGCCCAAGGTCACTGTCTGCAACTGAGAAAACAGAAACTCATAAAAGTTTCAATTATTAGTTTGAATGTCCTTAGCCAGGACATGGCAGAGACCACTGCAATTCAAGTGATTTCTCATTTTTTTTTATTCTCTGAGTTGTGCCAGCTTATCAATTAAATGAGAGCTTGACCTCAGACTATTTCAAGAAACACATCCCTAATCCTGTTGACTAGGGTATGCATAACTTAGAGTCAGGCTGTGAAATTCTCCAGACTACTAATGTCTGAGGACTGACTTACCATCAAGCTGCCTCCCAGAAACGTGTTAATATTGGCTAGAAATCAAATCTATGATGCAAAGGATGCTCACATATGCCCATAATGACTGCATCCATCCTACATGTGTCTAATCTGTAATTCATTCCACTATTCACCACCTACCTTATAGACCCAAACCTGACAGAGATGAGGAAAGTCTCTAGAAGATATGCAGCATCCTTAAAGCTAAACCAACAAAATAAAATCAATCAAACAATCAATCAATCAAATAAACAAACAAAAAACCGCCTCAGCCTGATTTCCTGCAGCCTGAACCAGTCTATTTGTGTTACAATTTTCTTCATCCATTTGGTTTTATTTAAAGGATGTACCTCTTACATGAGCCTCTTGAATTTTTGAAACTCAGACCATTTTTTTTGGTTAATAGGTCACTTAAAAGAGATGAATGTGGGCTCATTTTGGTTCTTTCATGTGTTTGTTGGAACATGCTTTCCCAGTGGATAGAAAGAGGACTCCCTTGAAATCTGCTCGAATTTCAGTCTTTTCCCTGCTAAATCTAAGACCCATTGAGGGCAGACATTAAGACACTATTTTATCTACACAGAATTCCCATTAACACTTTAAGAGTTTTAAACAAATTCAATTATGAGAGAAGCAGAACAAAACATGTTCTAGAAAAAAATATACCTTTGACAGAAAATTGATTCAGTGTAAACAAGGTTTGATCAGCATCATTTTGTTTCCCTGTGTAATATTTCAAATACTAAATATTTTCTTGATTAGACAGTTATATATGTACTTAAACAAATCATTAACATACACATATAAATACCATTATATATTATACATCTTTTTTATCTAGACAATTAAGACAAACAAGGCGAAGTTTGAAGTAATTCCCAATATAGAAATAATAATAAATGAATGTGTGAAATTGTCACAATGTCTCACTCATTTACTAATAATTTTTTGAAGTTTCAATTGTTGAGAGATATGTTAGAAAACAGTCTATAGATACAGCCACCTGCTGAAGAGATATAAATAGCAGGAAGCAGAGTTAGTGCTAGCTATAGGGATTATAGCTGTTAGGCATAATAATTGGCTATATAGGCCAGTTTCATCATTTGCATGAAACTAATTGCTCCCAGTATAAAGTGGAGAGGGGGCATCCTATGACAGCATTCTGTAAAATAGTGTAGGCTGGGAGAGAGAAGGGCCTCTTCTCTTTATGTGACTCATAATGCCAGGAAAGTATTACTTGTGCCTACTAATAACCCCGTGTCCTCATTCTCTCCATCACTGTTCATGTCAGGAGGCACTGGGGAAAAGTACTCACTACTTCCCTCCCTCTTACCAATCTATGTTCAAATATCCAAAAGTTAAAGGACAAGCTGCTTTCCAAATATATGTTCTGTGGCACCTAGTTGATGATGTCCAGATGTAGAGTACCTTAGTCATCTTGGTGAATTTTTCCATGCTTCCTTGACCTTCTTGTACACTCAAGATGATTTTACAAAATTCATAGTCAATAATATAAGATCCTGATAACTGTCTGGAACACGGCAATAACCACAGTATGTTCTAGCTCTCCTTTATCATTGCCATGGCCCACTCCTGCTTCACATTCTCCCCTCCTCTTTCCAGAAAATAAAGCATAGCTTAAAAATCTTAAGATTAACCAAATGCATCTTATTCTCAAATGTATACACAGTAAAGTGTTATTCATTCAGTTAATAATTACATCTTAAATGTCTACTCTATATCAGATACTTTTATAGGAGTAAGGCATATGGCAACAGAAAAAATAGGGCATTGCTTTGCTGAAATGAAATTTTCAACTGGTAAAGGAAATAAATTAAATATATAAATGATGAAATACATTAATAAACACTAAAGAGACAAACAGAGGGGAAGGGAATAGAATTTAGGTGGTAAAAGGCACTGAAAGAAAGACAAATTTTAATAATGCTCGTATGGCTCATTGAGCTAGTGACATCTGAAAAATTGAGAAGATAAATAGAGGAGGATTTATCAAAGTTATTGAAAGCCAATGGAGGAAAAAGGAGTCACTGGAGAATTTTAAAGAAGGGGTGGCATGGTTTGACCTAAGATTTTAAAGGGATACTCTTTGGCTATGTTGAGAAAAGAATTCTGGATCAGTGCCAACAAAGAGTCCTGTCTGAAGGGAATTATACTAATTTACGTGAGATCCGATTGTTTAGAATGGCATATTGTACTAAGGATGGCAGGATGACATTGAATTATGGGTATATTGAAGGTAGAACCAAGAGAATTTAGTGATGGTTTAGACATGAGATTGGTTTGATTCAAAAAGAGAAACTAAATTGATTCCTACATTCTCTTACCTGTTGGCTGGAAAAGCTGAGATGCTGGTAGAGAACAAGATGGAGGCAATATTTAAAAGTAACTTCTATTCAGTGCATGGGAAATACTACAAAGAAATCATTGTAGTGTTGCACAAATGCATGCATACTGACTTTGTATTGTAGAGTCTGAGAACTAAGAGTTTTGTTTTCTGATACTTTATATTGGCCTTTATGTCAATATCTTATGTCTCTAGATTAATTGTTCAATAGCTGATGTTTTAGAGAAATTGTGTTGCATTGTTTTTCCTGTGATAAAGTACTCAACAGCAACTTAAGGAAGAAGGCTTATTTCACATTACAGTTCTGGAGAGATACACTGCACCATACATGTAAGATATGGTAGCAGGCAGGGGAGACATGCTGGTTGGCATGAACATGGAGCTGACTGGTCACACTGTATTTGTATTTGGGGTTCAGATTAAAGTCTCAAGACCCACCCCAAGTGACCTACTTTCTTCAGTAAGACTCCATTTCCCAAAGATTCCACAACCTCTCCAAATACTGCCACCAAATGGGGCTAGATATTGAAGCCTCTGGGGGCCATTTCACATCCAAACCACAAGAACCAAGATTCTTATTCAGCAACCCCACATCTGACAGAGAGCTGATCTCCAAAATTTACAAGGAACTCAAGGAGCTAGTCTCCAAAACACCAAATAATTCAATTAAAAAGTGGGGTATAGAAATAGAGATTTCTCAATAGAGGAGTCTAAAATTATTGAGAGACACTCAACATCCTTAAACATCAGGGAAATGCAAATCAAAACAACTCTAAGATACCATCTTACTCCTGTCAGAATGGCTAAAATCAAAAACACCAATGACAGTATATGCTGGAGAGGATATAGAGAAAGGGGAACACTCCTCTCCCATTGGTTGGAGTGCCAACTCGTACAGCCACTGTGGAAATCAGTATGGGGAGTCCTCAGGAAAATGTGAATCAGTCTACCACAAGATCCAGCAATTGCATCCTTAGGCATATACCCAAAAGATGCACGTTCATAAAATGACAGTTGTTCAACTATGTTCATAGCAGCATTATTTGTAATAGCCAGAACCTGTAAGCAACCTAGATGCCCCTCAACTGAAGAGTGGATAGAGAAAATGTGATACATTTGCACAATGGTGTACTACTCAGCAGAAAAAAAAAGCAATGGAATTTTGAAATTCGCAGGCACATGGATGGCACTAAAAGAAACCATCCTGAGTGGGGTAACCCAGTCACAAAAACACAAACATGGTATTTACTCACTCATATATGGATTTTAGACATGGAGCAGGAGATTGCCAGCCTACAATCCCACCACCAGATTCTGTAAACAGGGAGGACCCAAGGGAGACATGTATGGTATCCAGGAGAAGGGGAATGGGACAGAATTCCTGAGCATATTGGGAGCATTGGTGGAGGAGAGAGGGAGCTGGGATAAAAATAGGGGGAGAAGTGGAGGGGAGAGGAGGACATGGGGGAGCAGAACGTTTGAGTCAGGGAAGAATAGAGGAGAGCAGGATGAGAGATACTATAACAGAGGGAGCTATTATAGGTTTTAGGAGAGATCTGGTACTATTGAGATTTCCAGAGATTTACAAGACTGACAATACCTGGCAATCTAAGCAATAGTGGAGAAGCTACTTTAAATGTCCTTCCCCCAAAATGAGATAGATGTGTCATCCTAGAGCCTTTATCCAATGGCTGATGGAAGCAGAGTCAGACACCCACAGCTAAACACTGAACTGAACGCCTGAAACCCAGTTGCAGAGAGGGAGGAGTGATGAGCAAAGAGGTCAAGACCAGACTGGTGAAACCCACAAAGGCAGCTTTCCGGATCAAGGGAGAGCTCTTGGACTCCAGACTGATTGCTGAGAATCCAGCATGGGACTGATCCAGAACCCCTGAACATGGGTGCCAGTGAGGAGACCTTGGCAATCTATGTGTTCTTGGGTAATAGATCAGTATTTATTCCTGGCACATAAATGGACTTTGTGAGCCCTTTCCACATGAAGATATGCTCTTTCAGTCTGGACTCATGGGGGAGGGCCTAAGCCCTACCTGGGATATGACCCATTTTGGAGATCCCCCATGGAGGGCCTCACCCTCCCTGGGGAGCAGAGGAGTGATGGGTTGTGGGGTTGGGGAGGTTGATGGAGAGCAGGGGAGGAAGGTAGGGAGAGGGAGCTGTGATTAACATGTGAAGAAAGCTTGTTTCTAATTTAAATTTAAAAAAAGAAACAAGGCTCTTTTGAAGATAACAAATAATAGAGTTAATATGACTATTACTTATCCTTATTTGAGATCTCAATATAATCCTTCTATATATTGAAATTTTGGTTTATCCCAAATGTGTCAGTCTCCTAAAGGCTTCTTTCTTATATTGGTGGATCCAGAAGGAGGTGGAGATCAGTGTGACAGTTCCTCAAAAAGCTAAAAGTAAATTTACTATATGATCTAGCTATAACACTCTTAAATACCCAAAGGACTCCATATCCTACTCTAGAGATATTTGCTTATCAATGCTCATTGCTGTTCTAGTCACAATAACCAGGAGATGAAATCAGCATGAAATGGATAGTGTAAATATGATGTATCTACACAGTGGAATACTATTCAGCTGACTAGGAAAATCTAATTACAATATGCATAGGTGAATGGGTGGAGCTAGAAACAATTATTCTGAGTGAGGAGGTGGAAATTGAAAACCTAGAGCCTAGTGGGGTAATTTTAGAATGCTGATCAGATAACTTTGTTGAGGCTCATGAGTTCCTGGTGTTTTCTTTCTATGCTTCTGGCCATGAGTTGGGCAATTTTGCTCCCTCATGTCCCCACTGTGATATATAGTGCCTATGTACCAGCCCAAAGCTGTGGGGCCAGAGATGCCTATAGTTTTTAACTCATGGTGTTAAAGTATCCTGAGGCTACTAAAGGCCTGTGGACCTATTTTCTTTTGTATATTGCAAATATTTTGCATATTTCCTATAATATTATAGGCATACTCACAGGCATGCAACTACCTGGCCTAGACAGATTTGCAAGTTCAAACTTTTAGAGAACTCTCCATGGCATATACTTGTTTGAATGTTTGTCTTGAAGTCTCAAAAGAAAGCAATAGACTTCACACATCTTGTGACTAACGTATCAGTCCCCAGCCTATCCTGCAAGGTTAAGCATTCATCAGTGTGTCAGAATGATTAAAATAATAATGTAAATGTCTTTTAACCAGACATTTCCCTCAATCTGCTCTTTTCTTTCACTGTATGCTATCACTTTTGCAGCAGAGTGCTATTTTTGTGACAAAAAATTATAACATGTTATCAAAATATTTTTTCGTCCAAATTCTCTAAGGAAACAAAATGTTACTGTGCTGGCTGTTGACAGTTCTGAGCATTGTTCTCTTCTTTTTCCACAGTTTATAGTTAAAGAGAAAAGAACAGAAATTGTGGGGAGTAGGGGAAGAGCTGCCAGTTTTCTTCTGCTTACATTCCTAAGATACAGAGGCAAGAACATTTCCAGAAGACCTCTGAGTCTATTGTCTCTTTACACACATGAAATGAGGTCGCCTCTATATTGCGCTCATTAGTTACACCGGGTTTTAGATGAGCTTGCTTCTCGAGTGAATGGTAAGAGCCGGATGCAGCTAAAGCAGCATCCTACCACCCTTATAATAAAGTAGACAAAAGAAAATAGGTGATTTCCAGTGAACACAGTGTTAAATAGATCGAGTAAGAGAAACGGGGAAATTTTCAGGCCATGTAGAAATGAACGGAAAGTCACAGCATCTTTTCTTAGCATGTCCCCCTTCTGGATCTGAAACATGGCTTGCTACATCCAGATAGGTTCACTGTGGACAAATGAGAAATTATCATTAGAAGCTTTTCTTTGCTTGGAAGTTTCTAGAAGATCTGGAACTTTCTGTCTGTTTCCTTGTTTTGTTTTATTGAAGGAGTTGACTGCTAATTGTTATTTATGGTAGTTACACTCACTGGGTAGGAACAATGCTTAGGCATTTGGATACCATGAGAGCTACTCTCTAAATACAGAAAATGAGTAGTGAGGGCATACCTTGGTGGGAGAGTTACAGCTGACACTTGATAACAATGTTAGAAGACACAAAGGGAAATACCTCTTTGTGTACTTAATACTTTTTTGACTGAAGCAAACAAAAGTGGAGAGCCACATGGGTTTAGGTTTTGGCAATTTGTAAGCAATTTTGAAATAGATTAGGCAATTACAAGTAACTGAATATGTGAAGGATGGTGTCTTCTTTCTAAGATTTGGTTTCCTCTTCATAAATATATGAGAAAATATATTATTTTAGAGTCATGGACAGAATTAAATGAAATAATATCTAATGCCTACTAAGTATCTAGAACCATGTTAAGCTCTCAGTGAATGCTCAAGGGTTTTATAAACTATTGTTTCACTAAGGAGATAATATATAGTAGGAGAGAGATAGACACACACACTCAGAGAGAGAGAGAGAGAGAGAGAGAGAGAGAGAGAGAGAGAGAGAGAGAGAGTATTCCAGAGGTTTCAGAGAAATAGGGGTGTGTGGCTCTCTCATTGTCATTTTTGTGAATATATGACTTTACCCCCAAGGGAACTGAAGCATTCGTCATAGAGAAAAATGATTTAGGATTGTTCTTGAAGAAATGCAAAGAGAAAGCCGGGAGGTGAAATCCAGCCGTTATCATCCGTAATGGGAATTTTCAGTGCAGAGCTAGACAGGAGGCGTGAAAGCCAGACAGTCAACAAGGAGAAGCTTCATTAAAATCACTATAGAGATGCTTGGTGGATAAAACTGCATCATAGAGTTTTACACAATGGAGGCCCTGCTCAGGCAAGGAAACATTCTTTGAGGACTATAAATAGAGAGGGGAATAGGCAAGATGACGAGCTTCCTTCCTCAGGTTTTGTCTAGGAATGTAAAGGTATTTCATATTAATTACAGGAAATGACCTGAGGAATCTATCTGTATGCTACTGGGGACAGGGAGGAAGGGACATCAGAGTAGAACAGATAATGGTACACAGGTAGAGCAAGGAATTCTGACACTCGGCTTTCCAGAACACTGCTACTGGTGATTGTGGTAGGAGTGAGATGGAAAAAGTTCCTGTGAACCCTTGACAAAGATAGATAGGAGGCAGCTACTATGCTATGCCGGGGACAAATTAAAGGTTCCTAGTACTGCAGAAATTACTCTGCCCTGATGGAGCTCTGAGTCTCTGGATGGCAACTCCAGGTAGATCCCAGGTAGGACCTTGTTCAAGAAGCTACCCCCCTGGGAATCATACCCAGCAACTCATGGAGTTGACGACACTGCTGTCCACTCTCTTGTGGTTCTAAAACTCACTGTAGTCTATACACAGCCCAAACTAGGAAGGCAAAGAGGAAGGATGGAAAATGTGCACTGATTGAAATTACTGGGTAGAGTCAAACTAACATGACAGTGCCCATTTTAGATGTATCCTTTCCCTGTTCAAAAATATTACCATCTACACTACATAGAATGTAGACCTCATGAGAAAAAAAAATAGATTGGGTAAGAAGAAAGATGCTGGCATCACTGCAGAGCCAGCTTGAAGAAGGAAAAGTCCGTGAGCCAGTTCTGATTCCTATTACAGGGATCATCATAACATCAAGATGAAAGTGCACCCTCACAGGTCTGACTCACCCTTTTCTTTTATAAGTCATCACACAAAATCTCTGGTGTAAGGAAATCTGTGCCACACGTGCTAGTCATATTGACCTTTGTTTCATCTCTCCTCAGTCTTGATCTAATAACTTGAGTTCTGGAACTACTGGAAGAGTCAAGTGACACCAGAGAGGAGACAAAGGAGGAGAAGCAAGTAGGCTGAGCTGGGATGAGGAGGCACAAGATAGCTTACATGATGGATGGGCTTTAAAGTCACAGGACTGTGACTATTTCCCAATCCGTCTTCTGTGTCTTCCACTTACGTTATGGACTAAGTTGTATATTTTCATACATGTTGAAATCCCAAACCGCAGAACCTCCGAGTGTGACTTTATTAAGAAATAGTATTTTTGTAGTTGATGAAACTAGGCTGAGGTAATTGGGTGTATTCTAGTGTAGCCTGGACTGTGTTCTGATAAAGAGAGGAAGTTTTGGGAGTGGAAAGAATGAAAAAAAGTATAGTACAGCATGAAGACTGGAGTTCTGGTTCCCAGCTGCCATGTAAAAAGCATAGCACAATGATGAGTGCCCATTAACACAAAACCAAGAAGCTGGAGAGGCAGGAGGATGCCTATTGCTTGCTAGCTAGTGAGTCTATGCAAATCGGTGAGCTCCAGAGTTAGTGAAACACCACATCTCAAAACAGTAATGAGGAGTGCAACCAATGTAGAAGCCTGATGTAGACCCTTTTCTCCAAGGCACATGTGCACTCTTGAATGTACACATTCACACACATGGAAAAACATGTACTAATACCTACATTCATATGAACACACACATATATACATGAGTATGTGTGTGTGCACACACACATACACATACACAGACACACACACACACACAGAAAACTTGACAGAGGCTGGCTAAAACTGTAACAGAATGAATTTCTATTGTTTTAACCACCCATTTTGTGGTACTTACTATAAAGCATTGGCCAGCTAATAACCTCTTGACCTACTTATCAGCAAACTATTTCTCTCCACTCAAAGATTTTAGGCCGCTTACAAAATTCCTCCAGAAATAAAAACCATGATGAAATGAATACTTCAGGGGACATGGGACATGTCTTCATAGATGTAAAAACTATTAGAAAGGAAATTAGAGTCCACTTGTGTAGTTGGCCAGTTCATCTCTGAGCTTCCTGCAAACCAAAGTGAAAGGCCCTGCATTTCATCACAAACATCTGACTATTCCAAAGGAGAAAGGATTATATAGTTCATTAAGAAGTAAATTCTTTGCTTAGCACTAAGTCCTTTTTATGAGTCTGTATTAATTTTACTCAATAGTGTGTTAATTTTAATATTTTGTGCATGCATATATTGTGCTTTGATCAAATTTACCACTCCATTTGTTTCTGTTATCTCATCCTTATTTGTTGAATTATTAACAATTTATTCTTAACTGATATGGAAAAACATAAAAGCTGTATGCATTATTGGAGTACCATGTGTTTAATTAACCAGCATATACTTTGTCTAATGTACAAACCAGGTAAAACGCTCTCATCTGAGCAAACATGTATCAGCTCCTCATGGTAAATACTTTAAAATTTCTTCTAGGTTTTTGAAATTCACAGTAGGTAATTCTGTGGAGTTGCCCTGTCATGCATCCAACACACTGGAATTTCTTGCTCCCACTAATTGTAGAAATGGCCAACCCAATGTTAAATCTGTCCATTTCAGTACATAGTCCACAGTCAGCTACAAGAATTTAGCAAGGGAATACAGATCCCAAGTTGAAGTTATTATTTATGTACATGTAATTACTTAATTTTTAGACTACTTATAGGTAAAATCTCCTAGACATGAGAACACTAAAGAAACAGGAGCCTCACTCTTGTGAGTGATGACCTGACTCTCCTGGTCTACCTTCTGAATGAGGACTGGTCACCTGACTCCTTTACTCAAGGGTCCAGAGGACCCTGACCAAGCAGATCAGTGGCTGCCTCACAGTAGAAATAAAGGTTCTGAGCATCCAATAGCTCAGCAGGACGTATAGACAGGACATCCCAGCAGAGAGACATGAATCTAGGCGCATGTCAGATACCACTGAGACATGCAGAGAGTCAGCCATATAGAATGAAAGAAAGTTATAAAGCCACAAGGCAAAAATATAGATTAATATAAATGGGATAATTTAAGTAATAAGAGCTAGTGGGACAAGCCTAAACTAAGGCCAACTTTCAAAACTAAAGAAAGGTTCCTCTTGCTTTCCTTTACATCATTCTGACTAATTTGCATATTTCAGTCAATTTCATTCTAAATGTGCATCACATCTTCAAATGAAGCATTAGAATATGTTTAGGAATAATGTTTTGTTAATAACCACTCTATATGTTTGACATTGTAGCACTGAGTTTATGTCATAAATGTAGTGAGGGCAGCCAAAAGGGAAGCGGTGTTGTTCTGTGTTCTCTGGAAAAACCCAATGCACAATATAAAAATTAGGTAGACATAACATTCGGTTGTCCTGGGACTGCAATCCTGTTCAGAAAGCCAGGCTGTTAGGGGTGTAAACAACTCTATCAAAGTCTATTGTTAGAAAAAGCAGATGTGTTGATTTTTTTCTCCTGAGGCTTCTTGATTCTGCCTGCCAGAGCCCTACAAAATAATGTATGTAATCCCTTATTTTGAAAATGTGAGTCATTCAAGTATTTTAAGGAGGATATTCAGAAAATAATATCAAGCTGTTCTGAACATAACACTCAGATGCTACTTAAAAAAATTCCAAGGGATTTCCCAGATTATTTTGTTATAATAAAAGCAGAGCAAACATATGTTGCACAATTGATTTGGGTCTCTGTTATGTCACTTGAGAGATGATGAAGAAGAACTTTTGACAGTTTCTTTATACCACAAATTAAGCAATTTCTTGTTGTCTATCCTGAATCATTGCTATCCTAAGTTTACACTTTAAATGTTGGATATAATAAATAGCACAATCGAATCCCTAATTTTATGGCTAACAAAGATGATAACTTTTACAGAAGAAGTTCAAAGATAGAGATGGATATTAGATATTAGGTAGATACTAGAACTTGGTAATAGCCATAAATGCCTACAGTCAAAAGCTGTTGTGAACTTGTCTGGCACAGTTAATCCCTGCAGTGGTTTCAATACACCTCTAAACTTACTTTATAATTTGTATTTCATATTTCCAGCAAAAATTTCAAGACAAATGACATTAAGATATAAAAGTTTGTTTGTAATATTTCAAACTAAAATACCTTAATTTAGAATATTTTAAAATGTCATTGGAGAATGCTTAAGACTTTTCCTAATTGTTTCCTTCATTTATAGTTGAGATTAAGAAAGGTAAGTAGGACTTTGGACTTCCATTCAACAATGAGAGATGCACTCTCACCCTGAACTCTTGGGGGAGGGTCTAGGCCCTGCCCTGGATGAAATGACAGACTATGGACAACCCCATGGAGGGCCTCGCCCTCCCTGGGGAAATGACGGGATATTGGGGGGTGGGGGAGGGCACAGGAGGAGGGGAGGGAAACGGAGAGGGACCTGGAACTGACTTGTGAAGCAAACTTGTTTCTAATTTAAATTTAAAAATAAAAATAAAGGTACCCTTGAACGAATTGGTACAGGAGACAGCTTCCTGAACATAACACCAGTAGCACAGACAGTGAGATCAACAATTAATAAATGGGACCTACTGAAACTGAGAAGCTTCTGTAAGGCAAGGACACAGTCAGCAAGACAAAAAGGCAGCCCACAGAATGGGAAAAAATATTCACTAATCCCACATCTGACAGAGGGTTGATCTCCAAAATTTACAAAGAACTCAAGAAGCAAGTCTCCAAAACATCAAAGGACCCAATTAAAAAGTGGGCTGCAGAACTAGATAGAGAGTTTTTCAATAGAGGAGTCTAAAATGGCTGAGAGGCACTTGAGAAAGTGCTCAACATCCTTAGCCATCCGGGAAATGCAAATCAAAACAACTCTGAGATACCATCTCACTCCTGTCAGAATGGCTAAAATCAAAAACACCAATGACAATTTATGCTGGAGAGGATGTGGTGAAAGGGGGACACTCCTCCATTGCTGGTGGGAGTGCCAACTGGTTCAGCCACTTTGGAAATCAGTATGGAGATTCCTCAGAAAAATGGGATTAAACCTACCACAAGACCCAGCAACTCCACTCTTAGGCATATATCCAAAAGATGCCCATTCATACAACAAAGATGTCTGTTCCACTATGTTCATAGCAGCATTATTTGTAATAGCCAGAACTTGGAAGCAACCTAGATGTCCCTCACCCGAAGAGTGGATAGAGAAAATGTGGTACATCTACACAATGGAGTACTATTCAGCAGAAAAAAATAATGGAATCATGAGATTCACAGGCAAATGGATGACACTAGAAGAAACCATCCTGAGTAAGGTAACCCAGTCACAAAAAGAGAAACATGGCATGTACTCTCTCATATATGGATTTTAGACATAGATCTGGGGAGTGCCAGCCTACAATCCTCTGGCCAGAGAGTCTGGGAAACAGAAACTTTATTTAGTGGCTGATCGAAGAAGAGGCAGACTCTCTTGGTTAAGTACTGAGCTGAACTCAAGAAAGCCAGTAACAGAGAGGGAGGACTGATGATCAAAGGGATTAAGACTGGGCTGGTTTAACCTCCAGAAACAGCTGACCAGACAAAGGTTAACTCTTGAATCCCAGGCATAAGCCTGGGAATCCAGCATGGGACTGATCAAGACCCCCTGAATCTGGGTGTCAGTGAAGAGTCCTAGGGAATCTATTGAGCCTTCAGCAGATCAGTACCCATCCCAAGTATACACACGGACTTTGGACTCCCATAGAACAATGTGAGGTGCACTCTCACCCTGAACTCTTGGGGAAGGGTCTAGGCCCTGTCCTATATGAAATGACAGACTATGCACACCCCCATTGAGGGCCTCACCCTCCCTGGGGAAATGAGGGGATAACGGGGGGGGGGGTGGTTGGGGGGAGGGCACGGGAGGAGGGGAGGGAATGGGAGAGGGACCTGGAACTGACTTGTGAAGCAACCTCGCTTCTTATCTAAATTTAAACTGGAAAATAAAATAAAAAAATAAAAATAAAAAAATAAAAAAGAAAGCTAAAGTAGAATGCCGCTCTCTTTTTCCCCTCTCTCTGTTTGCATCTGTCTAGCCCCTCTGTATCTTTCTGTCTGTCTCTTTTTCTCTGTATCTCTATCTCGATATCTCTGTCTCCTTTCTCCCTCTCATACTCTCATACACCCATGTGGAAGGACAAACGGAAATAGATTTCTCACATTATGTCATACCATGCATTATAGAAATACATATTTGTTCAATTTTTCTAAGAAAAATATAAAAATATTTCAGCCTATTTTCCCCATTTCTAACTTTGTTCTTTTCCATTATTCTAGTGTTATTTAGAGGACCATCATAGGAGAACAACTTGGAGCTCCTTATTTCTTAACAGTTCATCATTCATATTGGGGGAAAAAAGCATCACTAGTCAGTAGTATGCACTGAACATATTTTACTCATTTATTATGTGACTACCACCCAGATAATGATACAGAGAATGTCATTACTCTAGTGTTTCCCTAGTGCCTTTTGTGAAAGGTGAAAACTCTTGAGTTTTTATTTATTTTGCACATGTATGATTCTCATACAAATGGATTCAGAAATTATTCATTGTTTCTTCTTTTTCTGACTGTTTTTTAATTCCATCTATGTTCTTTCATGACTTTTATGGGTATTTTGTATTTCAGTATGCAAATTAATGGCATTATTATCTGCTCTTGTACTGTTGATACAGGTACAGGATAATATTACTCTGAAGATATTGTAAATAAAGCTTTTAGGTGTATTATTGCATATGTCTTTTGATAGGCATGTAAATTTGTTCCTTTTAGGTCTGTACCTAGATGTGGAATTGCTGTAGGTCAACATGTATGTTGTGGGATATTTGTACACTGTGTGAAGGTATATTGTTGTGATAGATGTATTAAAAAGCTGAACAACCAACAGCTAAGTAGGAGGTATAGGTAGGATTTCTGGAAAAAGAGAGAAAGGAGGAGATGATTCTAGGTGTGAGTCAGATGCTGAGACATGGAGTGAGTCAGGCATAATAAAAAGGTAAAAAGTCACAAGGCAAACATAGATTGATATAAACGGGTTAACTTAAGTTACAAGAGCTAGAAGGCAAGCCTAAGCTAAGGCTGAACTTTCATAATTAATAAGAAATCTCCATGTCATTATTTGTGAGACGGCAGCACAAAGAAAAATATGACAACACATGTTCCTTAACCTCCTTGCTATTGCTGGAGTGTTTTATAAACTAGTCGGTCATGATTATGTTGACATTGCATGAAAATTACAGATGTTCTACAACTTGGTATTAATATAATTAGGGGTTTTCATTTAGTCCTTTCTCCTACTAGTTTGCAATGACAACTTTATCGTAGACCTATCCTCCCATGAGTCTGTTTATTTGTGCACTGTGCTTCTGTAGTTAATTTCCTACTTACATTGAGCATCAATTCCTCCCACTTACTAATAACATGTCCAACATAATCTTCATTGTTCTATATCATGTTCATTTTATATAAATTTTGGAATCAATTTGATAAACTCCTCTTTATATGACATAGAAAGCTTCTAGACAAATAAACATATAGGCAATAAGAAATGTTTAGGACAGGAGAAATTGTGCTGTCCAGGAAGAAACCCCATAATTGATTATCCAATGCCAATCAAGTGAAAAAACAGAAGTTATGATTTCAGCAGGAAGCAAGTGGTAGGAGGGTATGTGATCAGGGCTAGAAGGAGGATATGGAAGGGTAAAATTATGAACCTGGACCCTCTAGAAGATCAATGGGTGCTCTTGGCCACTGAGATATCTCTCTAGCCCCAAGTCTTGTATTTTACTCTGTTGGAGAGGGAAGATCTTATAAACTCCTCTAATGTTTTTATGTGAGTACATTTATTTGGGCTAACATACATAGCTTGAAGTTATAAACTACTTGTATATAAATATTTTGTTCTTTATATTTAGAGCATAATGTAAAAGAGAGATAATAAAAATGTTCAATTTATTTGCATCTCTTGAGGCAACTAATATAATGGTTTGCTTCAATAGGTGTAAGCTGATTGCTTGAGAGAAAACAAGTCCATTATTATTCCTGAATATGTGGTATGTGTTAAAACTCCCACTTAAACAGCACTATATTTTACCATGGTGTTGCTGTACTGCACACTCAAAATATATCCATCTTTTTCTGACAAGCTGTGATTGCGAAAGTTCTATCAGCCATGCATTGATGTTCAACCAGGTGTGCAAACATGTTTTAAAATAGCAAGGCATTTGGAAACTCTACAAATCTCAAAAAAAAATCTGTCAATCTCAATATAACTTCAGATTACTACTTGACCATGTGGACATTTGAACTTTAAATTGAAAATAATGTATGTAAATCAATACTGATTAATACCATTTTGCTAATTATTCAGCATAGAGGAAATGATGATGACTCTTGGAGAGTCTTCTTTCTTTTCTGTTTTTCTCATCTCTATAAATTAATCTCATTGCTAGTTTCTTCTAGTTAGCAATAGTCACTTGAAGGGCATTGGATGGAAGTAGTTAGAGATGTTCTAATTTTGTAGACTTAACCCTGAACATTTTTATTATAATTGCAACTATTCATTTTTGATATCATAACAGACCTTATTCAAAACCTTTAAAAACTTACTTTTGATCACATATTGAAGGTAGAGTTGATGAATATTATTATGACTGCCTAGAGATAAATCCTAGGATTATTATTTTGGCCTTTATGGCTTATAAGAAAATGGCAAACTTGTCACATGAATTTGGGGGGTGGAAATTATGGGGGGAAAGAGGGTGTCTTATTTGACACATTGCTTAAGTTGAATACTCTCCCAGTCAACTCATTCTGAATTCATTTAAAGATGTATGTTGAGTTGATGAGATGGCTCAGTTATAAAAGACACTTGCCACCAAAGCTGATCACCTGATTTTGATCCCCTGGCTCTACATACTTGAAGTAGACAATTAACTCGCAGAATTTTTTTTATTTCCACAGGCATTCCATGACACAGTCATTTATAAGCACACACACACACACACACACACACACACACACACGCACACACACGCATGCATGCACGCACACATGCACACACGCACACACATGCATGCACACACACATGCACGCACACACACATACATACACGGTACATACAATAAAAATAATGTCTAATTCAACATGTCAAATTCATAGACAGCACTTCTTTTAGCCAGCCTGTCAATCATATTGACAGGCTCTTGATACCAAGCTCCAAATCAGATGATATATTGAATGAGACATCTATGCAGATAAACCTGCAAAGCAGAGACTTTGACATTTAAAAATAAATCTAGTATGGGAGCTCTCTTAGGTATATTCATATTATAATACAAGTTATGCTAAAAGTAAATGCAGTCTAACAAGAGCAGTGTATAGGAAATTCTCAGAATAAACAGAACAGTTTGTTTATTTAAGCATTTTATTTATAGACCATTTGCCTGTGATCATTTGACAGATATGCATCATCATAATCTGGTCCTATATAATATCTGCATATCGATAAGATCAATCATAGCTCTAAGTCTTCTAATTGCATAGATATCTTTTTTTTTTTTTTGGTTTTTACGAGACAGGGTTTCTCTGTATTGTTTAGGAGGCTATCGGTCCAGCCCAGCCTCGAACTCACAGAGATCTGCCTGCCTCTGCCTCCCGAGTGCTGGGATTAAAGGCGTGCATCACCACCGCCCGGCTTGCATAGATATCTTATCACTGCCCCGATATAATAATTTCATGTATGAAATGAATGAATCCAAAGTATATCAATGTTTTGTTTTAATTCTCTTAGCTCCTGGACCACAGAGTTTATACTAAATGTTATTACCACTGTAACTCAACAATAAAGAGATTTAACAAAACCCCAGCCTGATGTGCATGGGGGAATAACTTTCAAAATTTGTTTCAGTGCAACCTCTTGAATTATCTTATGACATTTGTGCCTTCTAATTTTCACTGTATTGAGACAGAGCATATTTTTTAATGTTAGTTAATCATTTATGGTCCCATTTATCAAAGGGCTTGGATGCTTTACTGAGCCTCATCTCAGGGAATCATTAGAAAATATTTTTGGAACATTTTAACTGATTTCAGTTATATAGCCAAGTTTTACACATGCTATATTTCCCTTCAAATTGCTTCAGAATCACACTGAAGTTTTCTTGATTGCATACTTAAAGACATGGCTAAATCTTAGAGTGGAGGGATGCTATAAGACATTAAGTTTTCCAGCTTTACTTCAAAATACAGAAAGCACAGGTTCAAAAACAGAAGAAGAAAATTTGATTTATAGTTCAATAAGGAAAACCATGGAATTTGCAAGATGGAAGCAAGCAAATTTGCTAACAGCTGCAAGGGAACATGATGGACAGCCCTGTTGTTGATGTACTTGCATTTGCTCTGTGTGCAGCTGGAGGGCAAAGCATGCACGGCTCTCCACTCAAACCCATCGTGACATTTGAAGTGTTGAAGTGAGCCCACTGGTGACCAGCTGCTGGGATTGCAAACCCAGATCTGTTCCAGTCCTTCCACATTGTTAGGGGCAAGGCTGAAGACAGTAAAGTGATGTCCTGACCCAGAGAGGTGGCATTGATTCTGAGATTACAGAAGTCCCTGGAGAGGATGCTTTTAATCAGAGGAGAAAAACTCAGATTCCTCTAAGTAAAGTGCTGGACATGGGATCACTAAGCTTCATTTATTTTGGGTGAAATTGGAGTCTCTAAAGGAAGACAGTTGCTGCGGAATAATATTAAACTTTTTCTAGAAGACCATGAACTCTGAGAGTGTGACCTTGTAGCTGTCACTGATCTAATAGCAATGGGCCCTCCTGTTTGGACTAGAATACTGCTGGAGGATTTTGCATCTGAAGACCTAGAATAAACTACCAAGAGGACACAGAACAGGACACTCATTTTTAGCAGCCAACAGTTGCACTGATGACTGTCCCTTTCTCATGGGCCATTTCTGTATCTTGGGCATAATAGACTGCTTCTCAGCCTCATCCATACTATTACTCTTGAGCAATTTCTTAAATGTTTTTTATTACTTTCTGTGACTGAGTCTAACAAAATAATTTCATTTTTGAATAAGGTGAGCCCTGGCTTCACATCCACACTCACCCCCATGCAACAGAAGAAGAGCATCACTGCTATCTTTTGTATATAAATTTTATTTAAGTTAGAAACAATCTTATTTTACATATCAATCCAAGTTGCCTCTTCCTCCCATCCTCCCATGCCCACCACTGACCCCCCCCCATTCCATAACCCATCCACTCCCCAGGGAGGGTGAGGCCTTCCATGGGGGATCATCAAAAATTGTCAAGTCATTTGGGGCAGAACCTAGGCCCTCATCTGTGTATCTAGACTAAGAGAAAATCCCCCATGGGGAATGGGCTCCTGAAATCTGTTCATGCACTAGGGATACATCCCTGTTCCACTACCAGAGGCCCCATAGACTGCCCAGTACTCCTAGTTAACACGCATGTTCAGAGAGCCTGGTTTGGTCCTATGTTGGTTCCCCAGCTGTCAGACAGAGGTCAATGAGTTCCCACTTGTTCAGTAAGGTCAGCTGTTTCTGTGGGTTTTCCAAGCATGGTTTTGACCCCTTTGTTCATCTCTCCTTCTCTAGAGCTAGATTCCAGGAGTTTGGCTCAGTGCTTAGCTGTGGGTCTCTGCTTCTGCTTCCACAAACTATTGGATGAAGGCTCTAAGATGGCATTTAAGGTAGTCAACATTCACATTATAGGAAAAGGGCATTTAAGGTAGCCTCTCCACTATTGCTTAGATTCCTAGTTGGGGTCATCCTTATGGATATCTGTACAATTCCCTAGTGTCAGATTTCTCTTTAAACCTATAATGCCTCCCTCTATCGATGTGTCTCTTTTCTTGTTCTTCTCTATTCATTTCCTGACTCAGTCTTACTGATCCCTCATGTTCTCCTCCCCACTTTTCTCCCTCCTCTTTCTCTTGCCTCCCTTCCCCCTCCCCCATGCTCCCAATTTGTTCAGGGGCTCTTATCCCAGCACAATTCTTTACAGACCTTGAAAGGACACTACTCAACTTCATATAGAAAAACAAAAAAACCCAGCATAGCCAAAACAACTCTGTACAATAAAGGAATGTCTGAAGGCATCACCATCCCTGACTTCTAACTATACTATAGAGCTACAATAATGAAAACAGCTTGGTATTGGCACAAAAACAGACAGGTAGACAAATGGAATCAAATTGAAGAACCTGATATTAACCCACAGATCTATGAACACCTGATTTTTGTCAAAGAAGCTAAAACTATACAATGGAGGAAAAAAGCATCTTCAAAAAATGGTGCTGGTATAACTGAATGCAGACATATAGAAGACGGCAGATAGATCCATGTCTATCGCCATGCACAAAACTTAAGCCCAAATGGATCAGAGACTTCAACATAAATCTAGTAACACTGAACTTCTTAGAAGAGAATGTGGGAGGTACCCTTGAAGGAATTGGTACAGGAGACCATTTCCTGAACATAACTCCAGTAGCACAGACACTGAGATCAACAATTAGTAAATGGAACTTCTGAAAAGCTTCTGTAAGGCAAAAGACACAGTCAACAAGACAAAATGGCAGCCCGCAGAATGGGAAAAGATCTTCACCAACCCCAAATCTGACAGAGGGCTGATCCCAAAATATGCAAAGTACTCAAGAAGCTAGTCACCAAAACACCAAAAAATCCAATTAAAAAGTGGGGTACAGAACTAAACAGAGAATTCTCAATAGAGGCATTCCTGCTATCTTAAAGGGAATGATTGCAAGGTTCCAAAGTGATTAATTTAGTTCAAGAAACAGATGAAAATGAGCTCAAGCCTTAGAATTACACTTCTAAATTTTAAGTAACTGCTTGGAGGGAAACCCTATTGTAGCATGCAAAGAAATGGAGGATAAGTTAAAGCGACACATTCCATTGTTCTAATAGTCTCTGGTGTGGAATTATCAAGAGTGAAACTAATGCTCTATAAAGCCCTGTGCACTTTAGAAGGTGTTTGGTAAATAGCATTGGAAGGCAGGGGAGATTTATCAAAATAAGACCCCAAGCTTGATTTTCTATATTCACCAAGTACCATAGTTAGTTGGCATTTCTGACTCCTGTGAGACCCAAAGGTTGAAAATAACTACTTCAAATTCTAAATAAAAAAATGAATGAGAATATGAATGGAGAGCTAGTTGCATAAGACAAAGAAAAAAGATCTTCATATTTATATATCCCCTACTGAGCAAAATGTACTTTCCAGGATTTCATAGAAATCATAATTGAAAAGTTTCCAAAAATTGTAGAGAATGTAAACAATAAAGATGAGTAAATAAATTAATGCAGTTCATAAACTATTCCTATGTTGTTTGGAATTACTGAAAGTTTTTATTCTGGCTGTTGTATATATCTATATATGTATGTGTATATATACACATTTATATACAGGTGTGTGTATGCACGGCTATATATACTCAACTCTCTGTATTGCATCCATGGGATTCATATCCATGTAGTGAAAAACAAGAAGTTGAAAATATTTCTAAAAATAATCAAAATTATATTTGAATATATGAACATATGTGAATTTTTCTTTTTATTATTCCCTAAACTACAATGTAATGGTTGTTTATATAACATTTACACTGATTGGATATTGGAAGTAATTTAGAGATGCACCTAAGTAAATAGGACATTTCAGTAAATATGTATTATAGCCAGGCAGTGGTGGCGCACGCCTTTAATCCCAGCACTCGGGACGCAGAGGCAGGCGGATCTCTGTGAGTTCGAGGCCAGGCTGGACCGACAGCCTCCAAAACAATACAGAGAAACTCTGTCTCGTAAAAACCAAAATAAATAAATAAATATGTATTATATTTGAATAACTAATACAAATTCTTATGCCATGCTGTAGGAGGTTCTTGAGTGTCCATGGATTGTTGATGTCTCTGGGTAGAGTCCTGGAAAATTTCCTTGAATACTGAAGGGTTACTGAAGTTAGGCACATATGAAATATCTCTAGAAAGAAAGGCACAACAGAGGCTCCTTCTGGGGAAAGAAAGATAGATGTTAAAGGAGATGTACTTTTCACTTAGTACTTTTAGGATGAATTTGAGAATGCTTTCCTTGGAGAATTTTTAAAAATGCAGAAACAGGCACCAAGTGAAGTAAAATGAATCCACATTTCTGATGGCAAGAATTAACTCCCCAAATGGTGTGTGTTTGTATGTGTGTGTGTGTGTGTGTGTGTGTGTGTGTGTGTGTGTGTGATTTCCTAAGATGTCATCAGAAGCTTGAATTGTTTTCTTTTTATGGAATTTACATTCAGGTCATTTTACAGTGTTTGCTTATTTAAAAGCGGAATGTTAAATATATAGTGAAGATAATTTGGGAGGGTTATGATAGCTAAAAGTTTGTTCAAGATAACTACAGTTTTAATTAATAATTTTCTATTAAAATTTAAAGGATAGATATTCTTATTTCCTTAAGTTGCTAATGTCATTCTGCAATAGAAAAGAGAACATAACCTAATAATTGACCACTTTCAACGAGTATATTTAGTATCAGTGACCTTGCTATCTGTAACTAAGTAAATGAGGAACGACATTTCAATAAATGGATTTTATTTACTGGAACAAAAATAATTTTGTATCAGCATTCATAATTTAGGTATATCAGCCTAGGAATACTTTCAACTCCTGAAAATGACATTTGCCTGTGCTTGTAGTCATTTCAACAAGGGTTAGTTGCTGCCTCACTTGGAAGAAATCACTTCTGAGTCATTCTATCAAAGTGTGTTGTTTCCAGTTTTGATCAAAGGAAGCAAAGCACTCTTTGTGTACTTCATTTTTCTCTCGAACACTATTCTTTGTTATTTTAATATTCTTTGTTATGTCTTGATCAGAGATGATTTGAATGTTATTCGTAGTTGTACTTTTTCCTACTGATAAAACCAAGAGTTACCAAATTACCATTCTGGCTCCATTATTTTATTCTAATCTGTATGAAGTATTCCTAAGCAGGTGTTTGCTTTAAAAGATGCCTGACTTACTGATATAAATTACTTAATAGCCAAATACAACTCTTGTGGATAATTATGTTTAAATTTATGAATGCTCTGTAAAAGAACTTCATAAATATAAATATCATATCATCTATTATTCATCATTATATTATTTTAAAAATTAATGGATATCTGTTGGGTTCTATTGTATTTTATTTTAATGTTATCTACATAAAGCACTTTATATTCATTTTAATTGTTCATGTTTTCTTTCTTATTTCTGCTGAAAGTCCTTAACTCTTGCCTTTTGCTTTAGCAGCCTTTATAAATGTCATCAATTATTATAGCATTTTGCTGCTTGAATAATAAATATACACACTCCGGGGTACATTTCAAAATCTAATAATGTGCATGAGAAGATTCGTTAGATTTACCATGCTCTATGTGAATGTAAGCACTTAAGCAGAATCAGGATATTTCAGTGGCTGCCTGATTTTTATTCCCTGATGTTAAACTGTTGATGGGATTGCCTATCCTTATGGAGCTTGGGAGTGGCAGAAGTAATCCTAGTGTAGGAATTTGGCCTTTGTGCTACCCATAGGCTACAAATGAACTTGGAAACAAAGTGTGGGATTTGAGAAGCACAGCATATTCTGCAGCCAGGGTGGAAATTCCATCTCTGAGGTCCACTTTGGGGTAGCAATAAATAGAACTGCTCTTGTTTCTTTGCAGTGAGGAAAAGAATCAAACAAAAAATGCTGTGAGCATTTCACCTTCTCAAAAGCACAATTCTAGCCACTGAGATATTTTTTTAAAAAATGAGAGATTCCCCACCCCAAAGCACAGTAAACCAGCTAGCACAGACACAAATATTTTCCTCTGATCAATCAATCTTTGCCATGCCCTATAGCAGAGCTATGGATCAACCAATCTTTGCCAGGCTCACTAGCAGAATTATAGGTACACTAAAGACTAGATTAAGAACAGTTGTTGTTGTTTTTAATCTTGTTTTGGTTTTTTTCTTCATGTCTCTGGATTGTTCCCTGATTTGTGACAGTCATTTCATTTACATGGGTCCACGGTTTGATGTAGTCTAGGACAAATCATCAAAACCTGATGTTAGGATCATCTTGTTATAATATTTCCAGTATGACACCTTCCTTCCAATCACCTAATTCTGTATCTTGGAGCAGCAGCATCTCAGTCTAGGCAGTTCAATACTTCAGTCCATGTCTCTGTTCAAAGATGATCAAGTGGTCTTCCCAAAGGCCCCAGTTTTTGAGAGTATCACCTAGAGCCCCTCCCAGGACATTAAAGACCACAACTGCATAATGCCTCCGGACTGTTTTTAGCCTAGATGTTTGTCCCTGCAACACATTGATTATGAGGGGATTTTTCTGCCCTGCACTCTATGCAGTGGTCCACCTTCTCTGTATTACTGATGTATCCATTTCTGCTTTGCACAGTCAGGTATCAAAAGATGGCAAGGCAGTTTCTGGGATCTCTGTTGTGGGGCTTCATTTATACTTAGTCAGCAACCTTCTTCATATCTAATTTATAAACCAGGTCTGCATTTATATGACAAACTCTCCTCTAAGCAGAATTGTGTGTGTGTGTGACAAGAACTTATACTCCGGTGGTGTTTATATGGTTATTTATGTTTGCAAGTTCTTCATCACATATTTTCTTTTCTAATGGGATTTAGAAGAAATGAGGAATGTACATCAAGCATTTACATATGCCAAATTCATTGATAGTTCCTTCATAGTTTCTACTTTTGAAAATGTGAGCCTAAGTTTTGAAATTCTCATTCAGTGCAAGCTTTGGAAGGAAGTGAACTTTAGGAGCTCATGTGCTGTCACAAAGGCTAAGTGGAGCAGAAGTGGTTAGTGCATGAGACAGCAGTCAGGCCTGCAGTGTGAATCTGCATCCTGCCAGGGGCTGCTGTAAAGGAAACTAGCCCCACCTGTTGTTCAGATTCGTGTTGCTTGCATGTAAGAGGAAAACTGTGCCTAGAAGTCTCTTGATACAGGTGATTCTTCAATACAGGACAACATTATAAAACTGAGTTGTGTCCTCTAACCAACCATTTGAGGGTGGAAAATATCACAGGTGGAGTTTTGTATCACCTTACACACTGACCAAGTAAGTAGGCTTGGTATGGGTAGTGTTCAGAGGGCTCTGTCGAGTACTGTGATGTTTATTTTCCCTTTACGTTATAGTTCCTGCTGTGAAAACTAATCACTAGGATTTGCCTTTTCGTTGCTCTCCCATTTTGTTCTCAGGTTTTATTTACTAGATGTTATGTCATTTAATCGTCACCACTTTTATTTGTAGAATCATAATAGATAATCCACAGAACCGCAGGTGGTAGTTAAGACACCGTGTCTAAAATAACTATGATATATGCTGACATCATCCCGTAGCTGTGCAGTCTTCATTTGTTTCTCTTAGCTTTTGGTTGTTATTCTGGCATTATGCTCAAATGGCCTCAATCGTTGAATTTTATTTCAATTTATGGTCTAATAGAAGGAAGCAGTAAAACATTTACTGGGTCAAAGTATCATACTTTCTCAGATGCTTCAGTATGGAACCACGATCAAAGAGCTGAAAAAAGTGCAAACGTAGGGTTGTGTATTGAGTACTATTCTCAAAGCAACTTGCAAGTTTTCTAGTCTTTGAATTTGCTGTAGGATGCCGAGGTACATGATCAAAGTGGGACCTTGTCCCAAAAATACATATTTTAGAAAGTCATCTAAAACATCAATCATTATTGAGCACCTCCTCTGGTCTAGAAACTCATCTTGAAGAGAAACAATCATTTAGGTTTAAAAATAGACTACTTATATATATATTAATATAGTCTGGTGTCTAAGCCCTCAGGAAGGACCAGAGTCTAGAATTAAATAACAGATTCTGTTTGGGAAGGAAAATATTAAAAAACAAACAAAAGAAACCTTTCTGAGTTTTGTGACATTAATAAATTCTAAGAGCCATCCTGAGACATTCACAATTGATCTTAGACATTCCATATCCATAGTTTATTACTTGAGTGATTGTTCATGTAGACAGCTATTTACATAGTTTGCCATTATTTACATGCTTTAAGCTCTCACAAATAACTACTCAATAGGTTAATTCTTTCTTGTGCCTTAGAACAGCTAGTTTTGCTTTAAAAATACAAATATTGCCACCAAATAATTACAGAAAACCTGATTTCTGTGCAGTTGAAATAGATAATTGACTGTCGCTATGACCTGTAATCCTTCTGTTATTGGTGTGGTTTGCTTAGAGGTGACAACTAAACCACAACAGTGGCCAGTCATTAGGAATGATGGATTTTATTTAGGAACTACTCAGACATAGGTGAGTAGACATGGATAGGCTGAGATTTTTCTTCTGGGTAAAAGACAGGAACTTGAAAATTTTAATTCCATTTTGGATGTTGTTATTATTATTCCTGTACACAGAAGATTTATGGTTCTGCGAAACTCCTAGTGTTATTGAACAACGTATATGCATCATTTGGACAATATTTTTACAATGTAGAAAATTCAGTTTTATACTTTGTGACTGTTTTACATTTGAAAAAATACTAAGTAAGTAAAAGTTTATTGACGCTAAAGTTGATGCGTGAAGGCTCAAACAAGGTTGGATGCTTTGTGTTTCTTTATTCACTTACTTCAGCCAGGCAGCTAGTAAACAGTAAACAGGAACATTCATACATTTAATTACCATGTTTATTATGGTATGTTCTTACTCAAAACTCTTCAATACAGCTATACTTTAAGTGACATGGAGAAAATCATTTTGAAATGGTGAGAAAGTGCTTGAATTATGTTGTAAGTGTCCTCTATGGTCAATAGTAGCAATTAGAGTGAGAAAACTTATAGTAGAGTAGAGTAGAGCAGAAAAAATATATAATATACAATAGAGCAGAACTAGGCATGTGTTTGCTGTGCCTACTATGCCCCCGAAGATACTGAAGCTTGACTTGGGAAAACTCTGAACAGTCAATGTGACTAAAATAATTCTAGGAGAAGTACTCCAGGTAAGTGTCAAAGAGTCTCCAGATGCCAAACTCCCAAAAAGACCTTGATTTTAATTATAAAGAATATGATGGTTTTTTCTCCTTCTGTATGTCTCCTGCCTTGAACTGCAGCCTAGAGACCATTACAAAGAATGTGCATTGGAGAGTAATGAATATAGGCAGAGCGTTCTCACTAGAGAAATGAAGAACCAAGTCAGAGGTAACCAAACAGCACTAAGGATTATACAGAGAAAGAGGTCCCAGAGTAACCAATCTCAGAAAGATACTTATTTTAGGACAGTCTGTTCTCACCTAAAAACTAGGTATGAACATAATTGGTCCTAGATAGCTTTTAGACTTTGAAAAAATGAACTTTGTCGTGCAACCACTGCAGTTCCAGGCTAGGGATTGGCACTACATATTGGGTGACATCCAGGAAATTGTGCTGAAAGACTCCAGCACTGGAACTAAAACAAGTCGAAATGACTAAACAAGATGCTCACCACAATGACAAATCCCGGAAGGTGCTGCAGAATGTGGGTTGTACTTCCCTGCATTAATTCCCTGAAGAAGAAAATAAAGCCAACATTCAACATCAAACTTTAAAAGGACTGAAGATCTCACAATGTACAAAATGTGCATGACGCAATCCAGATTGCCAGAAAACTGAGAAGTATGAAAATTTCAACTTGTAATAGAATGCTGAGTGACAGATTTTGATATTCTGTGACTAATTTTATTCACCTATAATAAGACAGCTCCAATGAGTGAAGGCAAATGTCTTGAATGAACCAAGAAAATGAGAAAGTCACAATAACATCAACAAAAGATATGAGGATGTTTAGTCATAATTTAAAACAAAAGTAAAATTACTGATATTTGTTGAAAGTCACATGAAGACTCTATAGGGTGATACTGGCTAAAAATTAGTAAATTTGAAGATGTATAAATTGAATAGAAGTTATTCTACATGAAAGAAACAGAAAAATGTGATTTCAAGGAATGAATATAGATTTAGGAACCTGTGAGACAAGAGGGAAAGATTTAGGATCTATGGCTTTGGCAACCCAGAAGAATGTACATATGTATATCCTACTTAGGTTTGAAGAAATAACAACTGAAAGCTTCCCAAATCACTTATGTCCAGATATTCTAGAAGTTCAATCAGCTTCAAACAACATTCTCAAAGCAGAAGAAAAAATCTATATTTTTTTTCAGAAACACCAGAATCTAGTTGTTGAAAACTAAAAATGTACAAAGCTTTTAAAATCATGGTGAGTCCAACATAGAGATGCATTGTTATAAAAGAACAATTCCTTAAGTAATGGAAGATTGGTCAGATGCCTCATGGGCCACAAAGAACTAGAGCAATATAATTTGCCTAAGAACTAGAACTTTCAAGAAAAGTATTATAAGCAACTAAAACCTCCTTTAGAAGTTAAGTCAGAACAAAGATATTCTCAGATTGAAACAAAACACTGAGTTATCTTTAAAAAACTGCATGTGAAGCAAGGTATTTAAAATTAAGGTAATATTATATATATATGTACACATACATATAGATGTATACATATGAATAATATATATCACATATTTATACATAAATATCCCTTAGAAGGATTTCTGGGCAAAAATATTGAAAATGTACGCAACCATTATAATTACAGGCCACCAAAAATGTTGCTAAGGAAAATTCTTTTGACAAAAAGAAAAAGAGCAAGTTGCTGAAAATAATGACTAAAATAATAAATAAATAAATGATAAATAAAATTATAACTACCTCAATATATGTGCTAAGTATTTTTTCCTGAGCTGATTAAAAAACAGCAATGAGAAATCATAACATTTTTCTGATACAATTTCGTAAAGCATGTAGATTTAAATCTCAGGTCACCTGTACTATAAAGGAGGGCTGGGAAATAGACATATACAGTACTGGGTAATATGTCTGTGTTCCATATGCAGTGCAAGATAGTGATTCTAAATTAATATATAAATGAAGCCTGGATATTACAACCACTAGAATAGCTAACATGTTTGATACATACAAAGAGAAATAGCCAGAAACATAAGAAATAAGTTTTTAATTGATTACTAAAAGAAGATCTAGCAGAAAAAACTTGTTTAAAAGAAAAAATAAACAGGAAAACAATCAGAGCAGAGAATACATAAGGATATGATAAAGTAGTTCCAAACATATTTGTGATTACATTCATTGTAAATGGCCTAAAATACCAATTGATGGTGTAGTGATACACTGTATCTTACAAATTTACTTTGAAATAATGATGCAGGGATGCTAAAAGTAAAATCATTGACAAGGATGAGTCATAGAACATTAACCAAAAGAAAGTTTGGGTTATTGTATCAATACTATCTATACTTTAGTTTTTGTGTGTTTTATTTAACTTTTTATGCATATTACTCTTAGTTCCTTTTCCCTCCCCTTCTCCCTTGGCTCCCCATTCCTCCCAACCCTCTATCTCAGTGGGATGGGAGAATACTATACTTTAGAATAAATTACTAGAGATAAAGAGGAGCTAAATGATGATTTGAAATGAGTGATTTACTAAGAAGACATAATAATCTTACCTGCTTGTACCAAACAACAGAAACTTCAGTGGGTCATGCTTGAGGAAAACATAAGAGATTAACCTCTTGCCCCCACTTATACATACATACTCATATATGCACATAAACGTGTGAATACATACTTACATGCATATGTGTATATAAAAGTAAAATTTCTCTATTTGCCATGTATTGATGTATAGCTTTAGTGATTCCATATCTTGGATAGTGTGAAATTGAGCATTCCATTTTCTTTGCTTATGTACACAGTAGAGAGTTTACTGACTCATGTTTTACTATTTTTGAAGTTGTTAGGGACCTCCATTCTATTCTATGACTGTACTTGTTTATATTCTCACAATGTGACAAGCTCCCTTTTGTCCATGTCTTCAATAACACTTGATATCTATTGACCCCCCTTTTTCTTTTTTCTTTTCTTTCTTTCTTTTTTTTTTTTTTTTTTTTTTTTTTTTGGTTTTTCGAGACAGGGTTTCTCTGTGGCTTTGGAAGCTGTCCTGCAACTAGCTCCTAGCTCTTGTAGACCAGGCTGGCCTTGAACTCACAGAGGTCTGCCTGCCTCTGTCTCCTGAGTGCTGGGATTAAAGTTGTGTGCACCACCACCACCTGGAGGAGCCCTTTTGACCCTTTTAAATGCCATTAGGCACATGTGAAGTGGCTTTAATTTGTATTTCCCTTATGCTAAGAAATGGTTGGCTATTTGTGTATCTTTTTTTGAGAACTATCTTTGTCTCCTTTTTAGTACAAAATCTGTTTGTTCATTTATCATTTGTGTGTTTGTCTTGTGTATCTGTGTGTGTGTGTGTGTGTGTGTGTGTGTGTGTGTGTGTGTGTGTGTGTGTGTGTGTTGAAGGAGGGGGAATGAGCAACAGGGGATGTGTGTGTGAAGGTCAGAGGACAACTTGTGGGAATTCTCTCTTTCTACCATGAAGGTCCCAGGGATTGAGCTTAAATTGTTAAGCTTGACTGCAAGTGCGTGTAGCTGCTGAGTCATCTTACTGTCCTTGCTCACTTGTTTATTTAGTTACTTGCTTTCTTGTTATTAAATTGCCTGATGTCCTTCTATTTTTTGGACATTAACTCCTTACCAAAGTGTGAAAACATTGTCTCTGATAGAATAGTCTAAACTGCTAGATGTGGTTTTAGAGAAGCCTAATGGAAAGCAAGAAAGAACATTCTGTGGCTCTGTGGTGAATTCATAATGTTTTCTTCAGGATCAAGCTGGTTTTTTTCTCCAGGTCAATATTTAAAGAACTGAAAGCGGGGCAAGCTTCTTCTCTTGAGATGAGAGGCGGCTTCTTTCCTGCTAATGATCTGAATTTAACACTGGATCACTTAGGGCCAGATTCATTTGCAAAATATTTGCTCAGCTTTAATGCTGTAAAAAGCCTCTCCAAAAGCCAGGAAACCCTGAGAAATGGATTATTCATGGGACCACAAAGCTTGGTGTCAGACATGGTCTGGTTTTAATCCTTCCTTAAGCATTGCCATTCTGCACTCAGGAAAAATTGGTGACACATATTAAGCTTATTCCATGCAGTTGTGATTAGACTCCAGCCATCTGAGCATTAGACTCTGGCCCTTGCTGTGGGAATTAAAAGCTCTGGTATAGGCAGATGGTGAGACCTCAAACCTCTGGCAATTTTTTTCTTTTCTCATTAATCTCCTGGTGAATTTCTGATGAACTATCACAGATTTAATCAGCTTTAGTTTAAGCATCAGCTTGAGAAAAAATAAGTCTTTTTCCTAACAGTAGAGTACAAATTTTGGCTACGTAAAATAACAGTAAATGTTTGTTCATTGGTTGATCCTAAATATTTTGAGTAGAAATGTTTGTCATTTTCTTTAAGAGGAAGGGCAGTATCTATAGAATGTCAGAAATAAAAGTTCAATACAAGACTCTAAAATATGACCATAGGTTCTTAAGGCTTTACAATGAAAGAGGGAAGTCAGCATTTATGACCTAACAAACCAAAGTGGGGGATTTCTAAGACCAGGTTTTTGCTGAAGACCCTCTGATCAACTGGTACCATCTCTAAATTTGTTGTAGTAAGCTCAGACTTGTCAGTGCTATGGAATATTGGATATAGAAGGAGGTGGGTTGGAATCCAAGGTTTACTGGAATTAAAGAGGTACCTCTTGAATGAATCAGAGAGCCAGCCTGCATGAAAACCTTTCAGGAAGAAACAACCCATGTCTAGTTAAAATGTGGGTTACATAGAACCCCTTATCTTCAGTCAAGAATGATTTTTACACTGTCATATACTGTGAAAATTAAATGAGGTGATCGACATAAAGGAGTTTGTGTGTCGTGGGCTGTGAGGCAAAGTGACTCCTAGTTCCAGCAATAAAAGAGAATTTTATTTAGGAGAAAACTTAAAAGACACTAGGTTAGTCTATATCTGTTTTCACCAAAGAAGCAAGACAAACAAATAAAACATGTTTTCTTGTCATTCTAGCCAATAAAACTGGTTAGGAAGCAGCTGGAGGGAAGTCTTCTATCTGCCTTGTTTGTGACAAGTCTTTCAGTGAGCTATGGTGTTATCTTTCCTTGGAAGCCCTGTTGCAAAGTGCCTGTCAATTCTCAAATTCTAGGAATTCCTTTTCATTATAGAAAATTGGCAAACAGTGATTTAAAAATCACAGGCAGAGAGAAATAGCTGTATCAGACAGAAGAGGAAACCCCAGATGATTAACAAGTTTTCCTTCCATGAGTGTCCTGTAAAGGTCTGGCATCCTTTACTGCCCTCACTCCCTCCATCCATACAGATGAGTTCTTGACATTGATAAAACTCTATAGAACACGTGACCTTAATCACATTCATTGCTCCCCAGTCCAAACAGAATGCCACAGTTGACGGGTATTTGAGTGTGAGACATTTCTAAAAGTAATACAAATGTGCTTGTGTTTGTAGTAGGTTCTTGAGCAGTGTAAACATCTGGGAAGAGTGGAAGTTACTGGACTCTATCTCAGCACCTTGGTTTAAACATTGGCATGAGGCAGCCTGAAACATAGCAAAAAGAATAGTACAAGTATCAAGAATGTATAAAAGGCCCTGAGATGTTGAGGTGAAATGCCCTGGGAGCTGTCAGAAGGAGGAAATAAGGTACCAAACTGCTGCAGAATCAAGGAGAAAACCCCATAGAGAAATGGAATTTCCTGGTCCATCAGAAAACAAAAATGGATCCGTATATTTGTGCATGTGAGAATCATATATAGTCTTATATATGTATATGTGCACAAATATGTAAATGCAGCCCACGGAATCCATTTTTTGTTGTTTGGTATATATGATTTCAGGACTGACCACTTTGTATTTGATAATCTGTTTGGGAGTGTTTCCCTAAGAGAGGCTACTTCTCTCCCACTCTCAGCAATCATTGGTTGCCTTCATTTCTTTGGCTGCATAAACAAGTCCTGAACAATGGCATTATCAATACACATGATAATGCAAAAAAAAGAATATAATCTTATGGGAGCCTAAAGGAGGGCATCTACTTCAAACATTTTGTCAGTGGTGCAGATTTCCTCAGAGAATTATGTTGGAGCAGATTCAAACACGCTAGCAAAGACAGCCAGGGGAAGAACAAGGGATAATATATACAAGACCTGCCAAGGAGAAAGAGAATATGGTTTTCAGTAATGGAGAATAGTTCATGTTCTGAAACCACAGGACCTGAGAGAAGGAATGATAAAATACCTGTCCATGATTTATCTCTGTTTTATCACATGCTATGCATTTGGATTTGACCCTTTGGACATAGAATTCTAAGTGAAAGAACTATGCTTATATTTGCAGTGGGGTTCTTGAGCATTGGCGACATCATAGAAGACTAGGCATTAGTGGACTCTGTCTCAGCATCGTGTTGGTAAGCTGAGGCAGCATGATACTTAGCAGGAAAAAAATAGGAGGAAATATCAGGGAAATATGGATGGTCTTAAGATGTTGAGATGCCATGCCTTGGGTACTGACAGAAGGGGAAATAAGATACTTGCTTGCTCCAGAGCTGTGGAGAGACTCCCACAGGGAGTTGGAATTTTACATCCCATTTCTGTGCCACTCATATGGTTAGCAAAATGTTCTGAGAATTTATGTTCGCCCAGGATTCATCTGTTGAAACCTAATCACCAGGATTATGTAGATGGGCTACACGAAGGTGAGATGGCACTGTTCATGAGCCAGGAAATAGCCCATTCCCAGGTGCTGAATTAACCAAGGCCTTAATTTTAGTCTTTCCAGCCTCCAGAACTCTGAGAAGTAAATTACTGTTTAGAAACCACTTGGATGATGGTATCTTGTTCTACACACTTAAGTGGATTAAGACAATTGTATGCTTGGCTAACTTTGTGCTGTACTAGTTTGTATTTTTTATACTTTCAAATCTATAAAAATTGGATTAGGAGTTACTCACCCTTATGCAGAGTTTTAAGTGTCTGTAGTCTAATAGTTGTATAACTCAGAAACCCAATTCTGACTGATCAACTGATTCAAAGCAAGTTCTGCTCCATGTTGGAATGTAGAACAAAGGCAATTTGTTTGCTTTTGCTCAACAGAGTGTTAACTCACAAAATAAAAAAATCCAAATTATAGTCAATTTGCCATAAATTTAAATTTAACTCAAGTGTTCTACCTCAATCCAGTGGATAACCTGCTCATCACTGGCATCTCTGGAGCTCTGGAATTCTCCATTTATGTTGATATTAAGTGAGATGAAGATAGGAGAACTGCTCACACACTGCCATGATCCACAAATTAGATTTTGACTACCACTGGTGTCTATACTCTGATGTCTCTTTTTTACAGTAGGAGGTGAACACAGAATAAAGTTTTCTTGAAAGAAGGAACACATATTTTTTATTAAAGTACATGAGAGTAAGAGTGAATGATAGAAGCCCAAGGACTGATACCTGCTAAGGGTGTGAATTGCCTGGTTATCTAGGTTGTCCTTAATAAAAAGTGTTTCACAGTGCTCCATGTACATGTTTGACAGCAAGATGTATGAGGGGAGCATCTGTTTCACTTCCCAAGTTTATATTAAGCATGTGAATAATAAATGAGTAAAATGAAATTGCTGGTAATCATGGAATGAAGCTAAATTTAGCATGAAAAATCCCAGCAACTCTGGGTTGAGGGCCACACCCTGAGCTGCTCAGCGCTGAGTAACTGTTGTGGCACTAGAATTGAACTGAACAACCAGGATGCCGAGGTCACAGTTTGGGAATCAGGCCTCTTTCCATCATTAAAGCTACTGGGTGGCCTCTGGCATGATGTGTTTAGTTATCAAACATGTCAGCTAATACCACAGAGAGACCTCATGTATTAAAAGTGACAGACATAGCAAGGGTCAAAGATGAAAGGTGAATCACTAAGGACCTTTTATGGCATGTCTGTTGTTCCAACCATTTCTAGTGGGTTAGATACATGAGCAGAAAGAATTATGAGGCATCGTGGTGAGCAGAAACTCATTTAGACTGCTCAAGAGTTGTTTTCATGTTGAGCCAAGCAATCTGTAAGTACTGTGAGTACTGTGATGTTTCTGTATGCTCAAGTCATTTGTAGGAATTATTCATCAAGTTCCACTTAACTACTTCAAAGTATAAAAATATACGTGTGTGTGTGTGTGTGTGTGTGAGAGAGAGAGAGAGAGAGAGAGAGAGAGAGAGAGAGAGAGAGAGAGAGAGAGAGAGAGAGAGAGTGTGCGCGCACATGCATGTTGTGGCGGGACAGGAGAGACGGCTCAGTGGTTAAGAGTGTTCTGTAGTTTCAAGATTTAAACTCAGATCCTAGAATTCACATAGTGCTGTTCACAAGAGTCTATGACTTCTACTTCAGATGATCCAACACCCTTTTCCAAGCTCTGTGGGAACTCATACATATATAACCATACACAGAAACATACATAATAAAAATAACTAAATCTTAAGGGGTATATATTTTAATAACATATTAATCACTCAAAGCGTTTCATTATGCCATTTCCATATATTCATGTAATATACTTAAATCCTTTTTATCTTCTATATTAAGTACTTTAGACATTAATGTTATAGCAGAAATTTATTATGTCAGAATAAAGCATCTTTAGATTGAACAAATACAGAGTCATGTAAGTTTGTACTAATAACCAGATAAGTAGTCAAGGATATATTTTGTAGTATAAAAACTCAAGGAATGTGTTTACTGTAGTGTAATACTAGTTGTCAAAATTGCCTCAGGAGACTTGCAGAGGTAGAAAGAGGTGTGGAATATGGGCACCTGGAGAAAGGGGGAACATCTGGAAGGCTCACACACAAACCCACAGCTACTGTAAAGCTATACAGTTGCAATGGCTGTGTTTTGCCCAGAAAATGACATGTAGCCCTTTTCCCTACATTCTAGCTTTTGTACTCTTTCTGCCCTCTTCACTACCATGTTTTCTGAGCCTTGCCGGGGCACAATAAAGATGTCTTGTTTAGGGCTGAGCACTATTCCTCTCCCCCTGCAACTTATTCTTAACAGCCTGTGCAGTTCACGGGAAAGAGATTTCTGTGATTAAAACTGAGAGCAGCATCTGTCTATGTGTATAAATATAGATACCTAAGAGGCAGTTTGATGCTATATCAATTTGCTGAACAATAATATTCAGTCCTCTTCTAGGGCCTGTGGTCTTTTCTTCCATGTGATTTTGACCAGATCTATAGCACCAGGCACAAATTCCTTTCCAGGATCAATTCACAACTATTATTTTTTTCCTTTCCCCACCCAACTTTTTCAATCCCTCTTTACAGCCTCATATTCCCTACTATTTTCGTGATTTCTTTTTTTTCTTATATTCTACCTATAAAATAAAACACATGGTTTCACCTCACCTGATGACATCTAGTTCTGTCCATTATTGTGTAACTTCATTCTTCTTTGTGGCTGAAACTCACATCACATTCATACATATTTTACATATAGATAACATTTTGCTCTGAGTGCCGTTTCACCCCAACACCTAATTTTATTGGCTATTTTTATCCCACACTAGCATGGGTTTATTATTTAAAAGTATATGATGGGTGTTAGAAATACTGATATAAAAAGGCAAAATGTCATATGATGCTAGAGCATTATGTAAGGCCACGCCTAACTGCACAGTCTTCCGGTTCCTCCTCAACATACTCTTCTGTCTTGCAAAGCAGAAACTGTTAGACTGGTCTCTCTTATGCACATGACTTACTACATTGTAAACTTACTACATTACAGAGAAACCAGACATGGAAAATAGCATATAAGCACATTGGAAAATCCATATCCAGTAATCTAGTGAAATGCCATGTTGTATGGTAGTGGGTTCTTTGAGGCCATGGGACAGCATGTTTGATTTTGTGCCCCCAAAGATAGTAGCTAAAACTTTCAGGATTGAATGAACAAGAATTTTCCAAAATGATGTAGTTGTGTCCTAAAGTTGCTAATAGAAGCTTCAAGCTTCACAGCTACATGAATGCCTATCTTATTAATATTTTTGAAGCATTTGGATGATGTGCAAAACTGGAGAAAATTTCAGCAGTTCTGTTCTTATTTTCTTCTCTATCTGTTGTTTATGGTGTTAGATCAATACTGTATTGTAACAAATATAAACATTCTGACATCTGAAGATGTTTACATCACCTAACTTGAAGTTTCTTTGTGTTTTAACCATAATTTATATCTCAGGTAGATGGAACTCATATGTCTCCTGCCTCAAAATTACCTATTTCTTTGGCAAAGTCAAATTACTTCCCCTAAAATCCTTAACTTCCATGCTGTAATTTTTCTGACTAAAAAGTTATTTTTCTTCAAATATTCTTGAGATCAAACACAGCCTATGATAAATTTGCTAGGTTTAGGAATGTTGTCATAGTTATTGTTTTGTTTTTCAGGGCCTGAGCTCAAACCCAGGCCTTTGGTACATGCTACATGAGCAATCTACCACTGAACCATTGTCCCAGCCTTCCACAATAGTTTTTAGATATATTACTTATTCTTTTGTGTGTATGACATTTAAAATACAATAATAAAATGTCTTCATATTATATTTCAATACCAAATGTACTAATTGCAAGAATTTTGTTTGCCAGTGGTAAGCTCTGTTCAGAGTTAAGCCATCTTTCACTGAGAATGAATATAATGGACTTTTTATATGCCTAAGGGACTTGGCTGCACACTGCCTCCTCTCTATTTCTTCAAATAAAATTCCACTGAAAACAACAGTTTTAGAATAACAGTTAGGTAAAATATTGCTCATAAGACAAACATAGAAGAGGCTGAAGCTACTATAACCACATTTGGCACGTTATGTAATCTGAGTCTATTATTTTTCTCTCTCTGCTCCCTGTCACAAAGTCTATGGGAAAGCAGACTACATGTTTTGACACATTTTTCTTGGTTTTAATAGCTAACTGTGCATTCACTTGCTGCCTAAAATATTTTTACTTATATCCTTTAACTCCAAGGTACACTTGGAAACAGAAAGGTTTGCCTGGGTCTGCATGATGGCATTTTTCTTGGTAATGTTCTTCAGGGTCCTATTCCCCTGGGAGTGCAAGCAGAGAGTGGTCATGGTGTTAGCAGACATGGTAGGCAGGGATCCCTCTGGCAGAACCAGGTTCATATTAGCAAAGTCTGACATATTGTCCCTAATATAGGCCAGAATGTTAAGTTTTCAATGAGAATTTAAATTGTTTAAATAAACTGTGCACTCAAGTCAAAAACACTTCACACAGCCCTCTCTCTCCCCACAGACAAGCAGCATGGGAATCCAAGTGATAATGAGAACACTGAAGTATCTATAATAACAAATGTATACATCTAATGAGAATATACTGACAAATTCATTCTCTCCCCATGGATGAATGACACCTGTTACCAACATGTTTAAAAAGTTGGTAGAAAATACATATTCAAAGCAGTAGAAATAAATTGATATAAGTTCTGTTGTCCGGGAAAGTCAACTTTATCCATCTGTCCTCTACAAAGCAGACCTCATTGAGAGCATTCAGTCCCAGGGCCAGAGTGGGTGGCAAAGTATTCTTGTCTTTCCTTTTGCTTTTCTTTTCTTTACCAACTGTCTCTTCAAAAAGGGGTGTGATACAGTCCACTAGGCTTTTTCTGGTGAAATACTCTAATCCTGAAACCCTAGATTATGTCCCTGTAATGTTTATTAGTGTATTTAAAAGTGTTGAAATCAAACATATTTAGCTAATAGATCTAAACTACATTTGTTTAGTCATGCTGTTTATCTTGTATATAATTTCTATAATTGTATTATTTTCAAATCCTTAAATTAACTCAATGCACCCCTGACACCAAAGCAGAATTTATCTATATTTCCTAAAAATGGCATAATAGCCATGAGAGATGGAGAATGAATTAATAATGTCCTTAGCTCTCAAGATGGTTGACATTAAAATGAAAATATGTGTGTCTTTGAAAAATAGAAAAGAAGTTCCTCCAATGTTAAAAAAAACAAACAGAATTTCCTGGTAAAGAGTAAGTAGGAAATAATTTGAGGAATGGAAGTACGCCTCACCATTTATTAGCAAACCCACTTCCATCATTTTCTGGATATACTCATGAATTACTCTAGGATTTACCATCTCTGCCTGAACAACTAGAGAGATATAAGTAATGTCTGGGTCCCTATGAATAAAAGTATCAGGGTTGGACCAGTGAAATGGCTTAGCAGGTAAAGGCACTTCCTGTCAAATCTGATGATCTAATTTAATCCCCAGGACCCACATGGTGAAAGGAGATAAGAAGGCCTGAGAGTTAAGTTGTCCTTTTTCTTCCCCGTGTGTCCTATGGCATGTGTGTCATCCCCCATAGCATCACACACGTACATACAAAATAAATAAACAGATCGCAATGAAATAAATTTTTAGAAAAAGTATCCTGGAGTTCACAATAAAGATGGAAATGAATGGAACACTCACCCACTCACAAGACTATTCAATCCATGAGCAAACATGATCAATTCCCTTTTTAAGACAACATGATCATCTATAATCTGTATTAGTAAATTGCTTTATGGAGAGAATATTCAGAGAGCTACACAAATTAGCAATCGCTTGTGTCCCAACTGACAAATGTAAGCATTTATTTATCTTTTCTTGAGCAGGATCCTGGGGAAGGATTTGATATTTTATCCTGAGCCTTGCATGTTTGAACTTCACAAAGGTTCAAAGGTTTGCACATGGCCTAGAACAGTAAACATTTGTCCTACAGCCATCCTTCAGCTTCTGGCTTGGCTTGTCATTTAATTGCCACCTCATTAACATGGGCCACTGGGTATGAATTTGTCAAAACAAAATACATCAAGAGGGCTGAACACAATGTTCCTGGTTAGGCATTTTTTAAACCACTGCTGCCACCACCCCAGCCATGTTCTTAAACCTCCAACTTCAAGAGCCTAGTTTGATAAACATGCCCTGTCCTCAAGGTCACTGGGTTAAGGATCAGTTCAATCCTTTTGAACTTTTCACTCTTTCTGAATAAATACAGCCTAAGTACTTACCAAGTTCTAAAGCCAAAAGTCTACAATGATAAAGGACCTGATTGGAATAGTGAAGTAAGCAAATATATTGATGTCTCCTTGAATTTCTGGGCTCATTACCTTCCTTTCAGTGAGTGACACATCACTCATCCTTAGGGATCCCAGTATTTGCACCTTTCTGGGCTTTATGTATTCACAAAAAAACAAAAGTGCACACAGGAAGAGATTGTGACACCTTGGTTATTTAATTACTTTTTGTAAAAAATTTAGAGGGAAAGTGGAAGAAAAACTAAAAAGTATAACTTAATAGATTTGTAAGTATATACATCATATATAGTACTTAATAAAATATTGATATATGGAGCAAAAATTTGCTTTATATCAAACCTGGTCCAATTAATATGTTTCTCAAAAATAAAAAAGTGTTTGGTAATCACTATAAAGCATTATACAGACATTACACACACACACACACACACACACACACACACATTTTTAATCAAAGTATGGCATAACAACATACACATTAAGTCACGGTGAAATGCTACCAATGGGAAGCATAAGTCCTCATGTTTCCCAGGCCCTTTCTCAGTGCCTTGAGAAAGGTGTCTTTTTCATTGTTAGTTGAAGTTTGCATTGATTCTTATTTTAGAGGATCTAGTAGAGAAATCGGCACTCTCTTGCCCCCAGATACTACAGTTCATGATGCAGTTTGAAAGCTAGGGGTGCCTCTGCAACCTTGTACTTGGCTACACCGTGACTAGTCTTTTATGAATAGGCTATACACTTTAAGCTTTCCCTTACTATAGTAGTGGGCAACATTGTCTATTTCCTGTGAGATGACATAGGGATATTACTATGACATAGTTTCTCGGTCATTTTCTCCCTTCATATTAGGTCCTTTTGTTAGTCATTGTTCTCCCATTTTAGATTGTTGAGATAGTACCTTGTGCTAAAAAATACAGAAAGTTCCATTTTAAAATTAGAACAATGAACAGTATTTGCATTATCGTGACCACATAAATATCATTTATTATTATGTCAAGGAATGTGTGTATGTATATATGCATATGTATATGCAGTATCCATATTTTATTTATATATACATATATAGAGATATAGATAGGTATAGATGAGTAGATAGTATAAGGACATGCATACATAAATGTGTGTTCTAAGGAATCAGTGAAGAGTCCTAAAATTCATGCTTAAATCAGTGACATTTAGCACATGCTTAAGAGCTAAACAGAATTTATTTTGAGTATTTTCTTTGCATGCATTTACTCCTTTATTATTTATATATTGCTAATTTCTCATAATATCTTATGATGTGTTTTGATCACGTGTATCCTCCTCACCAAACTCCTCCCAAGTTTACCCCCATTCCTTGCCCACCTAACATGTCATCATTGTTTTTAAATCCATCCAGTCCAATTATTCCTGACTATAGACTCTTGGGTGTGTCATCATCCACTAGAGCTTGGTCAGCCTAACAGAAGCTACACCCTTAAGACAAAAGTAACTTTTTCCCAGCAGCTGTCAATTACCAATAGCTCCTTAACTAGCGGTCAGACTTCATAACCACCTCACCTATTTATGCTGGGATTCTATCTGACTTGAGCTTGCATAGGTCCTGTTCTTGCTGCCATAACTGCCGTGACTTTATGCGCTACTACCCTCTCATGTACAGAAACCATGGTTTCTTTGGATCTTCTAAAATGATGCCTGAGCTTTAGGAGGAGTGGGTGCGTGTGACACACATATCCTACTCAGGACAGAGTATTCTGTAGTCTCTTGTTCTCTGTACCTTGACCAGCTGTGTATCTCTGTGTTAATAAAAAATCTATTGCAAGAATAAGCTTTTCTGGTGAGGGCTGACAGATACTATAATCTATGGCTATAATAACAAGTAATTAGGAGTCATTTTAGTACTTTGAACATTTAGTGTAGTAATAGCAATAGGTTCTGCTCTAGGGCAATGTCCTGTCTAGCAATAGGTTATTGGCCCAATAACAGTACCAAATATGGGTTTCACCCATGGAATGGGCCTTAAAGTGGTTGGGTACTACCACATCTGAGACAGTGGCCATATGTTATTAGAGGAGTCATTATTTTTAGTTCATAGGGTTCACAGCTGGGTGACACTGATGATTACTTGTCTCTTCTGGTGACATACATAGCACTTCTAGCACTGCCAGCCAGTAGAGATGTTGCTGCCAGGACAATATCAGCTTACTTTCTCCTTGTTCTATGACTCAAGTTTGTATTGTCTGCAGTAATAGGGTCTCACTGTAAATCCTATAATATCCTGGGTTCTATATACATCTTTTCTACTGTTTGTCAATCTATCTTTTGCTTACTTACCCTAAATAGAATACCTTCCTAAAGGTCTTCTTTTTCCTTTATTTGACACTATACTCAGATTCTGACTTTGTGGCATAACAGAAACCCTGGTTTTGGGATTGCGGTTCTTCTTAATCAAATATTGTGTTTTAACATCTCCCTATTTCTTAGCTTATTCTCTCTTTTTATAGCATGTCCTGTCTAGCAATAGGTTATTGGCCCATTAACAGAGCCAAGTATGGGTTTCACCCATGGAATGGGCCTTAAAGGAATGCCCTAAGAAAATGTATATGGAAGATATATTTTCTAGTCTTCTTTTATAACTATATAATACCTTGGCTGAGTGTAAAACTTTATTTTTAATAGTGTTTTTTCAAACTTCTGATTCTCTGCTCAGTTGTTCTTTATTGTGTTTATAGAGGGGAGTTACCGAGAATGTAATTCAGGTTACATACATACTAGGTAAGCACTGTACCACTAAGCTGGACACAGTGCTATATTGTTTTGGGAAGTGAGGTGCCAGCTGAAACATAGTTCTCCCACTTCTCTCTACAGTACTCTTAGAACAATGTCATTCTATCACATTTAAGTATTTCCAGTGATTTGATCAACCTCTTTGCACTTATGCACTTGGTGAGACTTTCTAGGTCAATGTATTCTTTTGCCTAAATTCAATTTTATTATTTCTCATAAGAGCCGAAGCTTGTAGATGACTCCAAGAAAACAGTGTCTTTCAGAAAACAGGACTTATACAAACATACTCACAGAGATTCTGATAGTATACTTGATACCTGCACAAGTTCAGACTACACACAATTTTAGGACTGAGAAGGGAAAGTACACACAAGTCCCACCCCTAACAAAGAAGTTATTTGCAGTTGATACCTACTGGGAAAAAGGAAAACTGATTTTCTTGAATGGGTTGTCACTGGACATATCAACCACACTCCAAATAGTTCCCATGCACAGGAATAGTTGTTTAACACAAAACAGAGTCCATGGTTTTTTTCTTTTTGTTTTGTTTTGGCATTTTTATTTTATTTTGATTTTTGGTTTTTGTTTATTAGGTATTTGTGGGTTTGAGAGACAGACACACAAAGAGAGACAGAGACAGCACATGAAGTTGTGTAGGTAGAGAGGTGGGGAGACTCTGGAAGTAGTTGGGAGAAAGGAAAGCTTATAGTCAAGATATATTGTATACATTGTTTTGATAAACATTTAAAAAGAATTTATCTCCCTATTTTCTATTCCCTTCTCTGACTCCTACTGATATTAGAGTTACCCAGTCCTACAATATCTAGCACCACATTTCATTCTGTATTGTGAGTCCTTCAGTGGCCTCTCTGGGTTTTCTACTGTCTTATTCAATATAACAACCACAGTTTTAGTTACCAAAGATTCTTTCTCTCCTACATCTTACTTGTAAAATTCCTATATTTTGGTACCAATACCTTTTCAAGTTTGTTTATTAGAGCAGGATTTATGTAACTCTTTCCCCATGTTTCTTAAATTACCAGTGTGTCCTGCTTGCCCATCTTAGTTCTTACCCACAATGTTGCAAGATCTCCTAGTCGTGCCTGGCCTGTTTGTCTACTTGCATTAGAAAAGTAGTTGATTTTTGTGTCCTTCCTTTGATCATAAAAAGTGGTTTATCCTTTAATTCTGTGATAAATGGAGATCCCTGGGACTAGAGGAAACAGAGGGAAAGGTGGCCAATGATCACTTTAGGATGATATGTGATTTGCAAGTGTTTGGTACTATGTTTTGCATGAAGTTTCACTGTGTCATTGCAGGTTCATGTTTGAGACTTTGGATCCCAGTGTAGTTATCTTGGAAGACTGTGGGATTGTTAGGAGGTGGGGTCTAGTGAGGGGTCACATGTCATTGTGGGCACTGCTTCAAAAACTTTGAAATAATTCTTCAAGGATATAATGCTTTTTCTTGTTATGAAATTACTCTTTTCTGTCATACTATTTGTATTTATTATATGCAAGCAACACATTTAAATTGAAATATATATATATATATATATATATTAGACTCTCTGAAAGGAGAGGAGGCAAAATGCACCTTCTTTAGCCACACTAATTGTCGCCCAAGCATCGTTAAATCTCTAAACCAGGGAGTGAATCTTCAAATGTTTGACCACATTGTGGATTTTGGCTTTGTACAATTTAAAATTCCTTTCTAAAACACAAATTAGCACTCAACTATTCTTATACTGTAATTCAAACTGTACTGTCTCTGGGTGTGTATAAACTTCACATGTTAGAATTTCTTAGATATACCCCTGTTTCCATATATCACTTGGTGTGCACAGTTGATTCTGAGATTTCTTTACCCAATAGGTACAGATTTTTCTCCCAGACACTAAAAATTTCATGTAATAGTAGGCTTGTTCTACTTCCCTTGAGATCTTTGAAAAAATGTATACTAGTTGGCCATGTGCAATGTTGAACACCCTGTGCCGTTTCACAGATGACATTTTATAATAAGCATTGTATGTGACCATGCATACCAGCAGACTTAAGGTGCCCAATCATCTGCTGTTTGCTAATACACTTTCCTCTTTGTCAGAACTGGGGAAGCTATGTCTTAGCGTATTTCATATTAATAAATGCATGTAGTGATGCGAGACTTTAAGGAAGGGCATTGAAAAGAGCTAATGGCCAGTCAAGCTTTTGGAAGAGTTTTGCTTTGTAGGAAAGGTACAGAACATGACTCTGTTGCTGGGGGGTGAAAAACACAAGGCACACTTTATGATATGCCACTTGGAAATGTAAATCACAAGAAGAAATTGTCAAAAATCAAATTGAACAGAATTAAAGACAGGCAGAGATTGCACAAGAGAGACCAAGTCTCAGAACCGATCTTATATGACAGACGTACAAGCACCTTAGGGGATGTGACATTCTGAAAGTCATTTGGCCGGGTCTGGTATACAAAGCATTATCCAGTTCACACATTTTTTGACGTTCGTCAGTTAGAAGAAGAGCATGGTCTTGTAGACAGTTAAAACTCAGTTTTGTTCAGTGACCTTTTAATACAGAAGGGTCCTTTCAAAGAAATTTCAAGCCTACTCATGTATTTGTCATAGAGTTTGCTTGCCATGCCGTGCCATGTTACTGCAAAGCTTTTTGTTCATGGGCAGGACTGCTTCGCTGTGGAAGGCAAGGTGCCTTACAATGTTTCTGAGACATTTTAGAAAGAGGTCTTCCTGGGTTTGCCTTACTGCTAAGTATACAGGATCAAAACTTTGCAAATAATAATAAGCAACAATTGTATAAGCACCCTACAGATTTTGTGCAAACCTCATAAAAAAGACCATATTCTTTACAAAATAGAAAAAATACTAAAAGTCATGAACATACATAAAATCCCCTGAATAGTCAAAACAACCTGAGAAGAAATAACAATGCTGGTTCATAATATCTGACTTCAAGTCACTCCACAAAATCATAGTAACAAAACAGAATGGTTCTGGCAAAAAACAGACAGATCAATACAATGGAAGATCCGGAAATACATTCACAGAGTTCTTCCACAATATTTTTTATAATGATGTCAAAATATATTTCATAAGCAACAGCCTTAGGGTATCAAGATGGCTCAGGGAGTGAAGATAATTTCTGCACAAGCTCAGCAACTTAACTTTGATCCCCAAAAATTTTAAGGGTAGAAAGATAGAATTTATTATAGAAAGTTCTCCTCTGACCACACACACACACACACACACACACACACACACACACACTGTAGTATCTATTCCCACATATATCTCTCCCATTCCCCCATGCTGCTGTTACTAATAGTGATTGTTATTATAATTTTATATTGTTTTAGTACATATAATAAAAAAATCATTATCATCATTCAAGAAAAGGTTGATTCTACATATCCATATGTAGAATCATGAATTGGTACCTCTTGATTTGCCCAATACCAATTTCCAAGTGAATCAAAGATCTGAAACTCTAAAGTAGAGGATAATACTACAAGATGTAGGCATAGGCAAGTATTTTCCCAAAATAACTCCAATAGCACATAAAATATTACCAACAAATGAGATTATAAAAATTAAAACCCCCAAATGTGAGTGTCAGCGAGAAGGCCTGGGCAACCTATGGGGCCCTGAGCTGTGGATCAGTGTCTATCCCTGATATACAAACAGTCTTCGTGTGCCTATAGCACAAAGAGGGATGCTCTCTCAGCCTGGACTCTTAGGGGAGTGCCTGGACCCTACCCAGAGTAAAATGACAGACTCTGATATCCCCTATGTGGAAGGATTTGGCAATAGGGTGGGAGGGTGGGGGGAAAGGGGAGTGGGGGAGGAGGGGAGGGAGAGGGAACTGGGATTGGCATGTAAAACAAGCTATTTAAAATAAAAAAATTTTAAAAAAATTAAAATGCCATATAACAGTAAGTGAAATAATCAAGTAAAGAGACAGATTACAGAATAGAAGAAAATCTTAGCCAGCTATACACCTGATTGATGATTAATATCCAGATTGTATAAAGAACTCAAAAACTAAACAGCAACAGCAAACCTAAACAATCCAACCAATAAATGGGATAATTAAGTGAACAGAGTGTTTGCAAAAGATGAAATAGAAATGGCCAATAAAATACTGAAATGTTTTCAATTTCCTTATCATCGGGGAAATACCTATTAAAATCACATTCCATCTCATGCCACTAGGAATGGTTGCCATTAAGAAAACAAGCAATTATAGACACCAATGAGTATATGAGGAAGGGGGAGCTATTGCACAATGGTAGTAGGAACATGAATCATTCCAGGCACTGTGCAAATCATTATGGCAAACTCTCACTAGATCAGAAGTGTTACTACAATGTGACACAGCTATACCACTTCTGGGTATATGCCTGCAGAACTCAGTCAACATGCAATAATGATTCTTGCAATCCACATTTCATGCAGCAATATGATATCCAAGTTATGAAATCAGCAGTGGTTTCAGCTGAACAACTGGTAGAAAAGGAAAATGTTTTGAATATACACTGTAGAGTTTTATTTAGCCATAAAGAAGATTGACTTACCTGAAATTGTGTGCAACTGGAGATCAACATAAGAAATGAAAAGAACCATATTGAAAAAGACAGATACCACATTTTCTCATTGTTTGATAATTAGAAGTTTTGTTGATATATAAATCATATATACATATGTGTGTGTGTGTGCTCAAAGTAGAAGGGAGAGTAGGGTTAAGACACTAGTAGGAGAGGAAAGGAAAGGAAGAGGCCAGATGAAAAAGATATCAAATGGAAGTGACTAGAACATGAGATCATCATGTTAAGTGAAATAAACCATGGTCAGAGAGACACATGTCATATTTTCTCCTATGTGCAGAACTTACAATCTTCTCTAAGACCTGAAAGTTGAAAATGAGACTATTTGGGAAGAGGAATGGAGCAATTGGGGGGGAGGCAGCAGGAGAAGGAGGCAATTGGGGGTGCATAGGATCATAGCACTTCATATACATGCATAAAAGCTATTTTTCATAATTCATATATACTAATAAATTCATAGGGAACTAATCTTGTCTAAATTTATAAGAATTCCCAGCATTATTTATATAGATTTGCTCAAGGAAATACCTTGATGCTTGACTCTGGCCTCATTCTTATCATTTAGTTTCCTCTACAGAGCTCGTTCCTCCCTAACCTCATCCTATTCACTCCTTATCTCTAACTGTCATAGTGGTTTTTCTGGCATCCCCATTCCATACTACTGTTCACACAAGGTGATTGTTTGGGGTGCATCACTCCTTTCAGCCTGGAACTATGAGTTCCACCTGACACCTTCTAGACTTTGACCCACAGGAATTTGTCAATTAAAAATATTAAGTGAATATATTACTATACAGAGTACAACCTATGTCACAGTCTAGAGAGGGTACTAAATATCAAACTGACACTTCATAATATTAGTCATTATGTGTGATGATTGACTCTGAACCCCGTTGAGCTGACTGGAGTCCATGCTCATAGCACAACTTTAGACTTGCCTCCTGGAAATAAACATGCATACATACCGCTTTGTGGGTGATGCTCACAACAACTGACGTGATGAAATGAACATTGGCATGTAAGTTCTTAGACCACTCTTAAGTTCACAGTGTATTAGGACAATTTTCTCCACGAATTTTACGTCATTCACTGCTAATACAGGTATTTTGTATGAGATGGCCTTAAAAAACAACCACCAGCCCTAGGGCCCTTTGGTTCCATGGTATATATGTGAATGTCCACTATGTGGGGGAAATCCATAAGACCTTAAATAGATGACAGCAGAAGATTCAATAATGACTCATGGGGGGGAGTCTGGTTGCAGATAGATAAAGAATCTGAAGGCTTCTGGCACCATGCTAGAAGCAGGATGTCTGGATGGACTGAGTCTTCTGACACTGAAATCTCTGTGTCCTTGGAATTGGTATTTAGCACAGAAATGTGGGGTACAAATAGCCATGTTGCTTAAAAAATGCATATAACAGACAAGGGTTGGTGAACATCTTGGGTGTTTTGAAAAATATCCTCAGTGCACACAAATGTTTGAAATGGACAATTATTAAAATAATTATATACATTAAAATATCTGATTGTTCCTTAAATAGCAAAGGCTCTAGGAGATTCTGGTAATTGCCTTTGGTTTCCCCTGTCTTGGTACACTGTTAAAAGGAGGCAAATGATTAGTCAAACATTACTTTTTAGTGCCTATCAGCTTCTCAGTTGCTAAATTTAGCATTAGTGAACGTCTAACACTCTTTTATAATTTGGATGAAGAAAAAGTAGAAGTATGTTTTCTCAAGGTTATAACAGAATTTCCAAAATTGTTTCTCTCCCATGAGATTTTAATGTGTATTTTTAATTTCTTTGCAATTAATTAAAATAGAGAACATTTTTTATTGCTGGGTTTTAGAAACTTTCCAAAGTAGGAAATTTACAATGTGGGCTTTAATTTTGCTTTTGGAATCATAGTGGGCACCTGAATAAAATTGAAATGAGTTCTTAAACATAAATGTGTACTATGAAATATTAAATAGCTTATATGGGATGCTTATGTGCCTTATTAGAGTTTTAAAAACTCTAATAGGTATTTTACATGTTGTATATGTGTGTTTCTGTGTATGTACTTCTGGTGAGACTTCAATATATTGTATTTTATGCTTAAGTTATTTGCACCCTAACGAATCCAGAGTAATATAGCCAGTTAATAAGACCCTGATGGTGATTAGAAAGGTCTTGTCTTATGTCCTGTGTCATTCATTTTCTTTTTATATATTTACTTTCATATAACTCAATTTCCTCACATGGAAAAAAGAGACGGTTAGCAATTATAATAATGCTACCTTTCAAATTGGTTTCAAAGAACATAAATGATGTAAACTCCTTAATTTGTAGAAATTCAATAGGAACAATTGACTTGATTCTTATTTATTATAAAATTCTCTACTAGGAAGTAAATTTGCATCTGTTTCTTGGGTTAAAATGTATTAAAATTTATTCAGCTATTAACATGCTGTGCAGGTGACAAAGCAACAAAACATGTTGTGAATATCATTGGAAAGCCAGAACTTAGGGTTCTAGAAAGACAAAAGAATGCATGTGAACAACTTATCAAAATAACTTTGAGATTCAACTATTATTCTATAAGGTAGTCTGTCTCAGTGGTTCTCATCCTCTGGAATCTATAGTTACTGCAAATGGTCTCTGATTCTATGTGTACCTATTGTATTTTTCCAATCAAGTGCACTTACTCCCCATAATAAAACTGTTGTTCTAATATGATCAAAGTTTCCAAATCAACATATTTAAAGGACTTATGTCTAGCCTATAAGATTAGCTGACTGTCACTCTGATAGTTTGCTATCCCTGAGACCTGTCTTCAAAGTTGAGCAACCGCCATGGTTAAAGCACAGCTCCATAGTAAAGGAATGAGATAGGTGAATGTTAAACTTGACAAACAAGAATAGGATTTATATGATACAATACTTAAATACCCATTCATACATGCCTTGTCACCTGCTTATTACATTGCAGCTGTTTTCTGCAAAACCAGCATAATTATCCAGGTAACTGCTCATTGGTGACACATGTAGTTTTACTTCTGAGTTGCTTTCTGTTGATAGATTTTTCTCTCCCACCTAGTCCTACAGCCATTTAGTCCCAAATAAACACACAGAGGCTTATATGAATTATAAACTGTTTGGCGGATGGCTCAGGCTTCTTAATTATTAACCCATTTCTATTAAGCTGTGTATCTCCACATATCTTGGCTTAAGGGTGAAGCCTTGGCCTCTTTCTTCCTCAGCGGCTACATGGCGACTAGCTCTCTCTGTTACTCTTCCCAGAATTCTCCTAGTCTAGTATCCCCACCTATACTTCCTGCCTGGCTACATCCTGCCTGTCCATTGGCCGAAACAGCTTTATTTATCAACCAATAAGAGAAACATATATTCACAGCATACACCAGGACATCCCCTCTCAGCTTTCTAATAGTTAACACATTGATTAATCTTACATGGGTCTTGTGTGTTGCACTCAGGTGAAATAATCTCTCTAAAAATGAGAGAGAGACATGAAAAATGATTCTAGCCTCTTCTCTTGGCTTTGAATTCCAATAAATAATATTTGAGCACATTTTACTGAACTGATGCAAGTACATATATGCTTTCTCCTTCAAAGTTTATCTCCCCATTGAAGACAACATAAAGGATGTATTCTTCCTGTCTTACAATTTCATACTCTGTAACCTTACCAACAAGTCACTTTATATTGACCATGGAGTTCATGTGTCCTTGGGATCTGTACAAGTCTGTCTGGGGCTCAGTTTTATGAACTTCAGAATAGAGATGGCATATGTCTCCCAAAGTTGTGACAGATATGCTTATTTCTTACAACAATTTTGGAAGATGCTCACTTTGTTTTCTTCCTGCTAGAATGAGTCTGCTTCTAAAAGATAACTTCAACTCAATTCTCTAAGTTCCATTCAAAGAACCGTATGGGTCCCATATTCTATTTCTGCCTTTATATTTAGCAGAGTGACTATTTGTATTAGTTAAATGCAAGTTGTTTGATAACCCCTTAGTTTAAGATCCCTGAGTGTAGGTGTGTTCTCTTCTGAGATACAATCCTTTGAGTGCAGTCTTTACTTTATTGAATGCTTACAGAGAGAAAAAAAGCTGCCTGAGGGAGGTGGGAAAAGGATGTTGCACTGTGTGTAATGAAAACTGTGATTTCCAGCATTTTTGTAGAATCAACTGCAAAGATATAAATGTTCTCTAATTATTTTCAGTTGTAGGACTGATGGCTCCCACAAAGGTGATTTAAGACTGAGACAAAACAAGAAATGATCATCTCAGGACTGATTACCAGTTCTGTTTTTTTCTTCACTTGATTAAGGCCATCAAAGGTGAAAATAGAATTATATAGGCACCACTAATTACCTCTGAAGAGGAAACCAATGATAAAGTACATAGCAAAAGAGTTCTAGAAGAAAACATTTGCAACTAACCAATGTAAAATGAAGCTTCCACCAAACTGCTGCTAAGTAAAAGGAAAACATTTTGAATTATCAGATTTTTAGTGTGATCAATGTCTGATGAACTCAGTCCATATTGCTAGACATTTGTAATGGATTGATAGATAATGAAATGCTTTATTCAAACTTGTTTGAATGAAAGAGTTGAGCCTGACGATGATGCTGAGAAGACAAACTTTGTATACTGGGACAGGCTTGGGAAGACTAGAATGCATGGGTCACTTAGCAGTGGTTTAGCCATTATCCCTTGTGCTGTAAATTCACAAGTAAAACCTTACAAGGGAAGAACCATTCAGCATGGGAAATTATACTCAAAGCATTCAGTAAAGTTGTGAAGGCTCCTTAGGTTATGTTTTTAAGAACTTTAAGAAAGAGAGCCTTTCGGCTCCAATGATAAGAAGAGACACATTATGAAATAAAATGTTTTATTGTTTGTGTGTTCTAGAGAAAGATGTATAGAATGCCAAGAGGATACTTAGAGAAGGAACACTGATAGAGAGCTCAAAAGACTTGTGTCACCTGTACTTTGATAAGCCCAGAGAGAAATCCTGGTGTCAGAGGAGCAGAATAAAATAAACAAGTGTGAAACTATAGAAACAGAGACATGAAAATCCCTTGCAGCAGTGTTAAGTTAAAATGTGATTTTGCTGAATACTAGTTATGAGGTACTGGTACCACAGTTCTCTGGCCTTTACCAGAGAACTAAAATGGGAACCTATGATCTATGCTAGATGAGAACATACAAAATGAAGGTCAAATCAGCATAAAATCCTAAGAATTCTCTACAGGTCACCATAGGAAAGATATTCTGGACGTGGTATAAGTCAGGGCTTCACTGAGGATTAGGGAATGCAAGGGAAACTACTTTCTTGAGCATTCAGCTTTCATTTGATCGAAATGATTCATTTCACTTAATGGAGATTGAACTTGTGTTACTGGCTGGTAATCACTACAGGGATGACTCAGCTAGGAATCTGGAGACTCATGACATTGCCACCGTTCAACTGTTCCAAAGTCAGCCACAATTACAATCAGCATACAGCAACCTCCAGTGTCAGATATACTTCTTTTTTTTTATTATTATTAATATTTTTTTTATTTTCCATTTTAAATTTAGATAAGAAACAAGGTTGCTTCACAAGTCAGTACGAGGTCCCTCTCCCTTTCCCTCCCCTCCTCCCGTGCCCTCCCCCCCCAACCCAGATATACTTCTAAGCTGCTAGTAATGTTTGTGGTTAACTACCTGATAAGAAGAGAACTTATCAAAGGCAACATGCATATTATGAAAAAGAAAAATTACTTAAGACCATGCTGGTTGTAATTCTTTTGGGAATGACTTCAGCAATTTGAGGAAAGTACCTCACGACCTCCTACAGTTCTGTCAACATCACTGTCCTATATTTGACTGTTAAGAAGCTGTTTATATATGGTTTAATAGTGAAAGAAAATATATGTCTCTGATTCGATACGTTTTATAGGTTTTTAAGAGTACATTTTAAGTGCATTAAAATAGCCACAGAGATAACTGTTGGTGAAACATCAAAATTTTATGGAAAATTTTGCCTCAACAAACATCATATGTATTTGCATATGATAAAAAATAAGATGAATATGAAAATAGAATTGGAAGGTGGAATTTTAAAGTCTTATTTATGGGTCTGTGTGTGTGTGTGTGTGTGTGTGTGTGTGTGCGTGCGTGTGTTTATATTACATGAGTGTAGTGCCTGTAGAGACCAGAGAGTTGACAGTTGTGAGCCAATCAGTGTGAGTGCTAGAAATGGAATTCTGGTCCTTTGCAAGACCTGCTTGCACTCCTAACCACAGAACCACTGCTATAGACCTTAGAGTTTTAGTCATTGTCTTTCTGTTGACTTGCTTTAGGATTTTATAGAATTTAGGGCTTTTATGTTAAAAGATATTTCCACAATGACTCACAAGCTGTTTTTCATTGATGATTTTCATGGAGAGGGGCACTCAGGATGAGAAGAGACTCTTCGGCCAAACACATTTAACCTTAGCGTGAAACCTCAGATTTGGAGCTGATAGCAGATATTTGGCATTTTGATGTCTTCTTGTCATGCTTTACACTCAACATGATGGGATGTCAACTTGGAGAGAAGATTAGTCTCCTTAAAGCATCTTTTCTATATAACCATCCCATATTACCAAGGAACTTGATTCGGATAATAGTTATTTGACAACAAAGAAAGTAAAAAGATATCAAGATTTTTTATCCAATCAGAATATTATTTGACAACTTATGCAGAGACTAAAAAATGAAAACACCTGAATGTGTTTCTCTAAATGTTAGCTACTATCATCTTTTTCAATGTCTATGTAGTTTCCTAGAACAGAAGCTAACTTCAAGATGAGTCATTTGTTCCCAATCTTCAATTTTAATGATACACTGCCTTGAGCTTTTCTTACTTGCTATGCACGTTTTCTAAGAATGGGATGGCATAGTTAATATGAAGGCTATTGTTCTGAGTCAGGAAGCTTAAGTTCTACTCAATAATTATCATACTTAGTGATGTTGGGAACATCACATAGCCTCTACAGTTTCATCATCTGTAAGAAGTGGAAGATAAACTTTCGGTTAAAGTTTGTTCTGCTATGAAAACCAAGATATTTTATCTCAGTTGCATCAAGGTCCATAGGCATCACAACACACTACTACAACAGCCATGATCAAAGGGTTTTCAGTCTTAGCTTGGGAAATGAAATCAGGGAATATCACCAAAGTTAGAAAAGTTAAGGTGATAGGGATGACTGCCCTCCCAAATTTGTGGAGGAAAGATGATAGAGCTATTCTCCCATGCTGAGACAAGTAGTGGAAGGATTAGCAGGACAGAAGATAGATAACCCAAAGTAGTCTAAATGCCTAGAACACTTCTTTGAGAGCCAGGAGAGCTTATGGGGGTATGTCTTTACCCTTCTTGGAATTAAAGAACATTTCTCTTCATTACCTGCATTCATCCCCTTCCTTCTATGGGCTTTGTGTCATGATGGCAGCAGAGGAAGCCCACAATTATATTATGGGCACTGATGCACAGGAAAACCCTCTAACTGGTCCTTGCTATCCTGGGGCTATGGATATAGATTCCAGTCCTATTGTCATTTCATTTCCAAATGAAGTAATTGGGAATCTTGTTCATTAGTATAGGTTGGGACTTTGAAGAGGACCTGTTATAACATCATGTCTGACAAGAACCCATGTGTGGAGTGCTGATGATGTCTTTGGTGCAGTAGCAGAACTTAAATCATAAGATGGATGTCATCTCTGAGGGATGGGATTAGGTACTGTATCTTTCTTGTTGGGCAGGAAGTACAAAAGGAGTGTGTGTGCATTGAGAGGTATTATTATCATTCCCTTGAAGGTAACATGTTCCTCATGATCTGTCTGCCTGTAGTCTCCAGAATTGTGCTGATTGCTATTAATTATTTTAACTGATTTATCTGAACTTCACACATAACCTCCCCACAGCAAGACAAAGAACAGTGAAAACATTATGTTTTGTTAGGAAGAGATAGGTGAGATCCAAGTTGGAATTCCCCTTTTTTATGGGCAGATGGTAGGTTTTACTAAGAATGGTTTTGACATCGTTGTCCACCTGTAGATGAGGTTAAGATAATCTTAGACTCCAAGGAGCTGTAGACAGATGAGTTCTTGCACTGGCTGTTTCAAAATGGTGTTTGAGACGTTGTGAGGTTTAGAAATTTTCTTAGTGAAGAGAGGAACTCTAAAGGAACAACCCATGTCCTAATCCTCACAGTGAAGTTGGCTCTTCTTAAGAGTATACACCCTGTTAAGACTAAGATCAATCCATAATGTCTAAGTGCAGAAGCTTTGGAATGAAAGTGCTGTCAAAACTGAGAAACTCAGCCATATAAGGTAATACTTCTAAACACATCCTTCTTACACACCCCTACCATGGTCTTGAGAAATGAAGTCCTAAATGAGACTTTGATGATTTTAATTGTGGTGGGTTTTCAAAATGGGGTTTCTCTGTGTAATACACTTGACTGTCTAGGAACTCACTTTATAGACCAAGCTGGACCTAAACTCACAGAGTACTGGGATTAAAGTCATGTGTCACCACACCCAACTGAGATTTTATGGTTTATCCTGAGTTCTGTCAGCATGGTATATCTACACTTCTTTCTTCAGAAAGGGTTTAGAGATAGGAAAATAACTGAAGCAATTCCTCATGTGGGAGGAGCTTGTGGGTAGTTCCAAGATGGGCTTTAGCTTAAAGACAGCTTTATGAATCTACTCAGAGAAAGCTAGTGCTTAAAATGTTAGATAGAAGGGAGTCCACTTGGGAATCTCTAGCAGAATTATACCTAAAAAAAGTTGTATAATTTTTAATATAGATTTTCTCACATATAAAATGGAATTATAACCTTGCTCTTTAAGACTTTATGTTACACAATTTATTTAATGCATCTATTAAAGTAGCTAAGAGTAATATGGTAAGTTCTTATTAATCAGTAGCCATAGAAATTTTAACCATAGAAAGTGCTATTTGCTTTTTCATTGTCATAAAGTCCATTGATATTCACCTAGTAGCTCAAGCTCATTTTGATCCATTTGTTTCTTTTACATTGCATGCCTAACCTATTAGTAAGTCACAATATTTCTACTTCATAGTATTGCGAATCTATCCTTTTCTCTGTGTCCTTGTGTATAGCACCATAGCTCAGGCTATCTTCATTTTCCACTTACACAAGGACGTAAGACCTGAACTACTCCTCTTGCTTTCAGTATCATCTTCAAAAAACATTCTTTGCAAATGTCTGTCGTGTCTAGGAGACACTATCTGGCAGCAAACAGGACTGATCCTCTGGCTCTTACACTCTTCATTCCCTTCTTCCTTGTTTTTTTTTTTCCTGAGCCTTAGGTATAAGAACTGTGTTGCAGATTTAAGAGTTTGGTTTAGGCACCCCACAGTCACTTCTTCTATGCATTTTTAGCAATTGTCTTCCCTCTGTAATAGTCTCAAACCAGTAGAAATTGTATTTTTTAGGAAAATGGCAGTAGTAGGTTCTCTACTTGGGTCTGTGACCTCTCCAGTCACTAGTAGTTGGCTAGGTTAATCATACTAGGCATGAATCCCAGCCTATTAAATGAGACAAGTCCAATTGGACACTTGTTGGTTAACCCCAGGATAGAAATGCCACTATTACATCAAGTCAGACATCTTGCTACTACCATCATTGTTGTGATTTGTAGACTTTACAGCTGCATAAGACTACTGCTTACTCCTCTTGCCCAGCTGCTTATATAGAAGTGAGGATTTAGTGCTTGGGGAGGGGACTTTCAGATCAGTTCCAACTCCATTCTTCTAAATCCTATGTCAAAATTTGTGATGTCTTCAACAATAGGATCTTACCTTAAGTCTTCTATGTTGCATAATGAATGAGTACTTTTCATTCTAGAATTTGCCAATACAAGGAAATATCTGAGAAGTATTTGAGAAAAAAATGAAATAAGCCCTTCATCTTTCTATTCCATTTTTGGATCTATCTGTCCAATTTCTTCTTGGAGGGTTAAGTTCTACATTCCTATAGCAGTACTATAGTGTGATACCAAGCAAACTACCCATCCCCAGAATAGCCTCCTATCACTTAAAATCATTCTTTATCATCCTGTGATCCTATTTTCTTTAGAAAACAAACATCTCCAGAATTCTATTACCTACCTTTAACTCCATATTGTGAAGCAGATTTTTTTGAAATTCTTTTTTCAATTTATTTATTTTATGTCTTGACCACAGTTTCCCCCCTCCCGCCTCTGCTCCCATGCTCTCCTCCTGCCCCCCTCAATCCACTCCTTCTCTGTTTCTGTTCAGAAAGGGGCAGGTCTCCTGTGGCATATCAAGTTGCAGTAAGGCTAAGCATCCCCCCTTGTATCAATTCTGGACAAGGAAATCCAGTATGAGGAATAGGTTTCAAAGAGCCAGCCAAAGCACTGGCTGCTCCCATTGTCAAGAGTCCTGCATGTAGACCAAGCTACACAACTGTTACATATATAGAGAGGGCCTAGGTCAGTCCCATGTAGGCTCCCTGGTTATTGATTCAGACTCTATGACATCCTATGAGTCTGATTAGTTGTTTCTGTGAGTTTTCTTATGATGTCCTTGGCTCCTGCAATCCTTCTTCCCTCTCTTCAGCAGGATTCCCCAAGCTTGGGCTAGTGTTTAGCTGTGGGTCTCTGTATTTGTTTCTATCATTTTCTGGATGACAATTTGGGTAGTCATCAATCTGCTCACAGGAGATGGACAATTTAGACTACCTATCCACTATTGTTAGGAGCCTTAGCTGGAGTCATCCTGGTAGATCGACTTATAAGGAACTGTCATCAAACCCATAGGTGAAAATATTTTACCAATAACAATCTGATGTATAATTCCATTTTTTTAGTTCTCTTCTGCCTCTGAATTAGCAACCCTCCTGAATAAGAAAGAATATAATATAATGTAATTACATTGTGGAGATTCATCTTAAAGGGAGTCTCAAATTCAGTTGTTCAAGACCCTTCTGGCTAAGTGGAAAACAATAAAAATTTAACTGAATTAATTTCTGAAAGCTAAGTATCCCTCCTTTGCCAGTGGAGACATTAACCACAACCTCAGCACAGTCGTCTCTCTCCCACTTGCTGGATTTTCAAGCCTTTCTCATAGGTTTCTGGTCCTTGTTCCTGTTTTTGATGACTAACATCTGTTACTGCGGGACAGGAGATGGGAAAGTTTGAATGAACAGATGAGTCTTCCCATTGTCCTAAATATGGTATCTGACATCAGGTCTGGGGAAACGATTTGCTCATAAGATAAGCTGGGGTTATTTTTAGGGAGTCATATGTTTGGGGAAATTAATACTAAGAAGATTCTGAGCTGTGTCTCTGAAGATAACCCATTAAGAGACACGGTTATTTGGCATCTTTTTTTTTTTCATTCCACCCCTTAGGTGTTTCACATCCTTCCTATCTTGTTGTGAGCACTAAACAAAAGCTTGAGGCAGAAGATGGCTAATGCAATCTTTCTATTTGGATCTGTAATTTTTATGCACTGAACTTCAGGGGGAAGGAGGGAAGTTAGGAACTGTGGAGAAAGCTTACACAGTGCCAAAATGCACTGGGGATTACTGATCTTGGATGTAGAAAATTGAACACAGGAAACAACATGAAAAGAAGTCTTGGCAGCTTTCTCAGTAGCAGACTTCATCCTTGGAAAGCAGAATTCTTGTCAGGACTTCCTGGTAGCACACTCTCTTTCCGTGGCACTTAAACACAGTGCTCTGCTTTTCGGCTTCTCTAATAGGGCTGAGCTGAGTGCTTGAAGGGCAAATGATGTTTTCTAGAAAGGAAACCCGAAACCAAAAGCTGCAGCTACCCCCTGAGAAAAATCGCATAAGCATTTACTGACTCATTTAGGCTTCATCTATGCAATTCCAACCATAAGGATGAGTGTCAGATGTTCATAGGATGTTGCAGGTGTTTTAAATGCACTGTTGATTTATTTATATTATATATTTTTGGTAAATAATACATTACGGTAATTTAAGTTTACATTTTTCATCTGGGGTTTTATTGCTATGAAGAAATCATATAAATGCTTTCTCTTTTCATGTCCTACCTATTGGATTTTTCCAGGTGCTTTTACATACTGCCATGCATAATAAATGATAGTCCATCGAGAACACATAAATTATTAGATATCCAATATTACCAACAAAAGTTTACAACAGTACACAAATCTCAGTAGACAAAGGCATCACCCAGAAAGTTAAGTAAGGCAAGCACTGCCCTCCTTCCCACCCATCAAGCCTTCAGTGAGTAGCAATAATGGGTAGTGATAATTTCAGTTGCTATAATTCTTTTGAGAGATCTCCTAGACAAGAGGTGGTTGGCATAAGCCTTCTCAGTGGCCATTCAGGCCACTCTTCTATACAGATCTATGTTCTTTAATGCAATGCATTCATTTGCTACATCTACATTTGAGAGGAATTCTGTCTTTTTTTTTTTCCCCAGGAGCCATTTTATGACTTTTCAAGGTCCCAGGATCAGTCTGCTGACCCTTCAAGCCTGATGTAAGCAACGGAGCTAAACAATAGAGTGTGACAATAATTCTAGGTGTGCAAACACTATCTTTAAATATTTTTCCTATATATTTTTTAATTTAAATTAGAAACAAGCTTGTTTTACATGTCATTCACAGTTCCCTCTCCCTCCCCTCCATCCCTTACTCCCCACCGATCCCCTATCCCATCCCCTTTCTGCTCCCCAGGGAGGGTGAGGCCTTCCATGGGGGAATCTTCAAAGTCTGTCATATCATTTGGAGCAGGCCTGTTCCCTCCCCAGTATGTCTATGTTGAGAGAGTATCCCTCTATGTGGAGTGGGCTCCCAAAAGTCCATTGAGTACTAGGGATTTTTAAACCAATGATCTATGAGATTTTAATGTCAGACCACAGGATGTAGATTTAGGAAAGTGACCCAATGAGGGTTATGCAGGCTTTGTTTTCGTTCCTTACATGCACTGTGCCTGGGACTGCCTCCAGGTCTTTGTTTTATTGGTCAGAAGACACAGGACAGGAAACCTGATCAGGCAAGTGTCTCTGGGAATCGTGCTTATCTTGTTTGTTTACCAGTCATACCCTATTCTTCTACCATTTTGCGGGGGGGGAATGAAAGTAACATAAGGGCTCAGCAGTTACTGCACAGTCTCTCTCATTTCCACCCTGCTCTCCTGACTGATAGACCCAGGTCCTGTTTAATTTTGTAAATTTCCCGCCATCAGCTGAAACCTTAAAAAAATTAATGAATGGCTCCCTCTGGCCAGCCAAGGGCTCATTCTAGCTGGCAAGCACTATCCTCTGTGGATGGATTCTGTTTGCAGCTTGAGAGAAGATATAACTGGCAAGTTGTTCTTTGTTAATTTCCAATGAGAACAATGATCTGAGTGTATGGCGACCATTCTGAAATATTTTAACTGATTTTTCATACTGATTAGAACTGGGCTTTAGCACTCAGCCAGGCTCATGGAAGGAAGCAAGAAGCTCTCCCTTTGCTAACTAGTATTGTACAGTTAGACTAAGACTAATGGATATAGCACAGAATGTTGATGTGTGAGTGAAACATGTTAACACACACATACACACACACACACACACACACACCTATGCACCTGATGAACAGTTGACATTGGCATTTCTTCCAAAGCAAGTCTACTTGTTATCATGATAACTTTTCCTCACAGTCTGCTTAAAAGATAAACCAGATCTTACCATTATTTTCTACCTAGAAGGGAATGGGTTAAGCAATCATCCCCCAAACAAAAGCAACACTCAGGCACTGCCAAATTGTACAAAATTATTTCTGCTAATTTCTACCGCAATCCTCTAAAGTAAATAACATTATCCCAATTTACAGATGTGGAAACTAAGACTAATTGACTTGTTTAAATCAAATTGGCTGAGCCAAGGCAAGAATTCAAGTTTCCTGTGATTTAGCATTCTTTCCTGTAGCAGTGTAAATGTTCTTTAAAATGTCGCGTGCATACATAATGGACAGGATTCAGATTCATCAGGCACAATTTTCTGCCAGAACTCCAGTGTTTACCTGAAGAGAAACATTCTTATAAATAAGGGAGGGTGCAGCTGGTGCTCACATCTGGGATGATTAACTGGCATATACAATTGCAAAATGAATATGGCTAAACCTGGGAGCAATGGGTTCATCCCACATGGAACCACGTGGCCTGAACGATATGTCAGGGAAATGCTGTGTATGTATGTAATGAATGTGTCAGTATTCGTTATGTGCTTGTGATCATTGTTAAAGTAACTTTCAGTATCTATACAGTTCAACACTGATAAGTAAGTATATTACATGAATACAAACCTATATGCAGATAAGTATTTAGCAAAAGCATTGGAATGATGGTTTTCATAAAATACAAACCAAACTTTAAAAATATTTATGGTAAAAGGGATAGGACTAAAAGCCAAAGGACAATACAAGAAAATGAATGGAACATGAAATATACTTAAATACTTCTTGGAAAGGTTACAAACGCATCTACTTGGCAGTATCTACAAAAGCTTTGGTTTGTTTATTTTTTAATCAGCATACAAAGTAATAGGTTTTATTATGGAATTGTCATGCATAATTTGTTTTTGTTGATTCTGATCTCCCTGTGTCCTATTCAAAGTAGTCTCCTTTCTGTTTTCATGTCATCTGTCCTATCAACTACTCTGGTTCCCTTCTAATTTCTCTTTTATTCATCTATTTATTTGACATCCTGGCCACAGCCTCCCCTCATCCTCCCATCCCAGCCCTCTGACTTCTTTTACCTGGCTTGCTCTTCCCTCTCTAGCTTCATGGTCTCCACCCACATGCACATGCATGTACATAAACATGTAAAACCAGGACCCATAGATGAGAGTGAACATGAGATCCATCTTTCTGAGTCTGGGTTACCTCACAATATAATGTTTTCCAGACCCATTCATTTTTCTGCAAGATTCATAATTTCATTTTTCTTTATTGCTGAATATAATCCCATTGTGTACCTGTAGTGTATAATTAGTCTACATCTTCTGTTGATAGACAGCTAAGCTGATTCTGCCTCCTTGTTATTGTGAATAGAACCATAATAAACATGGATGTGTAATTATCTCTGTGGTAGGATGTGAACTCCTTTGGGTACATAGCCAAAAATGGTACAGCTGGGTCATATTTTTATTTTAAAAAAAGCTACCCATTTCCATAATGGCTCCAACAGTTTATACTTAAAAGATCTCTGGCTAAAAGTCCTCTTCCCACACATCTTCACCAGGATTTTCTCTTTTTTTTTTTAATGATACTAACTCTGACTGGAGTGAGATGGAATCTTGAAGTAATTTAATTTACATTTCACTTTTTACTAAGATGTTGAAAGCTTCACAAAATACTATTGGCCCTTTGTCATCCTTCTTTTGAGTACTGTGCATTCCACTTAATATCCCATTTATTGGCTAGAAGTTTTGTTTGTTTGGTGCTTAATTTTTAAAGGTCTCTATAGATGATTTTTTTATATTCTCGTGTTTGAAGTATAGTTTTCAATGGTTTTCTCCCAATCTGAAGCCTGCCTGTTATTCACTCCACAGAGAGTTTCCTTTGCCTTACAAAACTTTTGGTTCCAGGCAATCTTACTGCCTTAAAAAAAAGTTACCAGAACACACAGCACAAACTATATTATTTGTCTCACCTTTGAATAACAATTTTCCCTGTTATTTTATTTACCCTTTATGAGGATAAGCAGAACCCTCTCCTTGATAGGAGTTCAACTCCCATTTGGTTTTCACATTCTGTCCATGGATATGAGGAGTCTACTGAGTACAAGTGCTTGCAGATACCCTACTCACTGTGAGAGTGTTCTAAAGAAAATGATGCAAACAAGAGCATCCCCACTCTCCTCCTCAGCTGAAGTTACAGAGCAGAAGTCTCTGCAGTGCTGACCTCTAATTTATTCCTCACACTTTCCCAGATATACGAGTACTGCATGTAAACTCAGATAATGACAGCCATGGGAAAAAGCATTATGAAAATAATAGTAGAGATAAGAGGGTAATGTGTGAGGAAAACATTGACTTTTAATTACCTACATAAAAAGAAAACTAATCTGTAAAAGAGAGTCTCTCCTCTTCTCCTCTCAGGAATTCCAAGTTAAATATTGACATAGAATTGTCCTACCAAGCCCACCACTACAGCAGCATAACGGAGCTGTCAAGTTCAAAATCTGGGTGCACTGGCAGGTTGGAGACAGTCTGTAGACTTCCTTTGTATTGCATAGGAGGTCAGAATGTTGATATTTTCAGGCTCTCACCTGATCAAGTGCAGCAGAATGTATCGTGTTAGATCATCTGATTTACTCAAAGTTCACCAATACTAATGTAAATCTCATCCAAAAACAACCTTACAGAAAGAGTCATAGTGTTTGACAAAATATCTAGGCACTGTGGCCCACCCATGTTGATACCTGATACAGCAATACAAATTCAAATTCATTTGCCTCTTTAAACCACATTTACTCCCCAAACCAGTCACATTCTTTCTGTAGAGCTACAGTTCAGCTCATACTATGCTCTTTCTTTACCTCTCTTGTTGGCAAACATAATTGCAAGAGGGAAGATTTTCATAACTGTACTGACCTGCACAAACAAGTTTTATAGGGTGAGAGTTGAGGCACAGAACAAGGATGTCAGGACAGTTCACTTGTGTTCAAATAGCCCCTAGGGAGACAAGGAGAAATCAAATCAGTAGAAAGAAATGGAAGAAGAAATCAGAACTGAAAGTTGCAGAAGTAGGGTGGTGGTGGTGCACGCCTTTAATCCCAGCAGAGGCAGGCAGATCTCTGTGAGTTCAAGGACAGCCTGGTCTACAAAGTGAGTTCCACAATAGCCAGAGGTGTTACACAGAGAAAAACTGTCTTGAAAAACAAAAACAAAACAAAACAAAAAGTTGTCGAAGACTGGCTTGTAGACAAATGAAAGAACAGATCTGAATTCTGAATGTAGTATTTAATTCAAAACAGTATTTGGAGAAACAGACTCTATTTCTTCACTTCTGAAAGATGAATAATGGCTAAAATTTAGGGAATTTTAAGTTTAATGATGATCTGTGGGTGGGATATCTTCCATTGAACACAGAATCAAATCATTAAAGAGCCAGTGTTTAATTAACCCCAGAAATATGCCATATTATCCAGAAACAACAGAGATGCTCTGATTAAATACATATAAACAATATATTATATACTATTTTACACACACATACATATACATATTTACACACACACATACATATATATGTACATATGTATATATACATATATATCTGCAAGTTCTGCAACTCTTATGCTCTTTGAAACACGCATTTTATCTGTGATGAATACAGATACTGTAAAATCCTTAAGGTTCTGGTCAGTCTGAATTGAACCACAGATGTCTCTTTTAATTTATCAGGGAATACTTCCTTTAGTCTGACAAAGGGTGTGGTATTTCTAGGAGAGATAATTGCTCTTAAAGAAAATACAGACTTTGATGAGAGATAATCATCTACTAATGCCTGATAAGTGATTCTCAACCACTGTTTGAGGTGGTTGACAAGGGCCATACTTAAGATGAGGATTGATGACCCTGGGGCATCCCCTGCTGCCAAGTGCAGATGTGCTTTTCTTAATCTTATTTATTTAAGGTATCATCCAAGAGAATACTTCTAAGATTTAACATTCAAGTGGAAGATAGCAGAATGCTGTATACCAACTGTCTTTGTTATTAATATGCCATTTCCCAAGAATGTTGCTGCAGCCTGACCACACACAAATGAATTTCATATGTATTAAATCTTCAAGCATTTCACATATTCATGCAATGCATTTTTAGTTTAGTCACCTGACCCATCCTCCTGCCATATCTACACTGTGATCCCCTCCCCCCATTTCTTGACCTCTTTTTATAACCCAGAGTCCAGTTTGCTCACACTTTCATTTTAATTCCCACATTCATTATCTGCTGTAAGGTCCGACTTAAGAACAGATTGTGTATGCAGAATATAAGAATCTTGCTTCCCCACATTAATTTTCCATATTTCACCATTGTTGTGAGCAGAGTTGCATTGCATAGTATGTATATGTTAAAGTGACACATGGAAATGCATTTCAAATTTCTAAAGCTCACAGCTATTAATGAATATATGTCAGCATCATCCCCGTGGCTAATTTTTCCCAGTAGTAAAAACTAAAGGGCAAATGGATAAATAAATAAAAATTTTCCAACTCCTGACCGCCTGTCAGCAAGTTGATGTGAACAATATGAATCTGTTTCCCAGCTGAACACCCAGGCAGGAATGTGCCTCCATTGTTAACACCATTAAAACCAACGCACTCAGAAAAGGCACCTGTGGTAAAACTTGCTATAATATGTATTTGTGAGAATGTATAAGAACACATACATGTGCACAAAGATGCATTAAGAATACCACCAGCTGATGGGCAGGGAATTAAGAAGTCCCATAGCTGACTTTCCCTCCCTCTAGTGAGGTGATTGAAACATTGCTTTACTGAAACTAAAGAGGAAAAAATTTAAACAGCTGAAAAAGGTGATGCCTATGCCAAATAACTCAGTTATACCCACAAATTCTCTTACAAATGTAAAATTCAGGTCAAGCTCCATATGTTTCTGTGTAGCTGTGCATATTTAAGTATCTCTGTGTTGTATCAATGCAGTAGATAAAACAAATGGTTGGCTATTTCTAGGATAATATCACAAACATTATCTCAAATCCCAGTGTACTTCCAATGGGATATCTGGATGAGGAACAAAAGTATTGGACTTCAGGGATGGGAAGATAGTTCAGTGGGGTAAAGCATTTACCACACAAATATGAAGTCCAGGGTTTGAAATCCCAGCACTGATACAAATGCTGGGCAGGTGTGGATGCCTTCCTTAAGCCCACCACTTAGGAGGTAGACACCGGAGTACCTGAAGCAAGCTGGATGGGGAGACTAGACAGATTAGTGAGTTCTGGGTCAAAGTGAGAGGTCCCGCCTCAGTATCGAAGAGGAGAGTAATTGAAGAAGATATGTGCTAACAAGATATGTGCTAACTTACACACACACACACACACACACACACACGCGCGCGCGCATGAATGCGCACACATAAAGAACACAATGGGTCTCCACTTACACACACACACACACGCGTGCACACACACACACACACACACATGCACGCAGGCACGCACACATGAACGCGCGTACATAAAGAACACAATGGGTCTCCAGAGATGCGAACATGCATACACACTTCACATGTGCACGTGACACAATTTTGCCTGGTTTTAAGGCTCCCTGTTTCCTTTGTTCACTCTCAGGTTCACCCTTTGACAGTCTGATCTTCCTTCCTTTAGACAACTAAGGATAAGCAGTATTCACAGCTGAAGTAGATCTGGGTTTGTTCTTTTGTTTCATTTTGGTTCCCAAACTTTATGTTAAGATTCAGGTTAGCTACAGAACACACACAGAGAGGAAAACATATGATACAATATCTATGTACTTGTTTTTGAGAATAGGTTTCTCTGGGTAGCCCTGGCTGTCCTGGAACTCACTCTGTTGATCAGGTTGGCCTTGAACTCAGAGATCCACCTGCCTCTGCCTCCAGAGTCCTGGGGTAAAGGTGTGTGCCAACACCACCCAGGTCAGCACAAGCCTTCTGCAATTTGCTTGAAAATTTAGATGCTTCTCATGTAGACTTACAGAATATAAATATTGACAATAATAGAAAAGCCTTTGGAATGATGTGAAGGGAATTTTTGTGAGCACAATAACTGTTAAAATTTCTCAGATTAATAGAGAGAAACAGGCATAAAATTTATCCATGAATAATAAAGACAAAAGCATTACTTTTCTTTTCCTTGCAGCCCTCCTCTGATGTTTCCTATTCTCTATAACACATAAGCAGAGTAAGAAACAGGCATTTTAGGCTGAGCTCCCATGTAAAATATATCAATTTGGTGTCATCATTCCCATTAACCGTATGGAAACTCAGAATATAATGGATGCTTAGAAATTATACTATGAATTCTGCCTGCAACTTACACGAGGTACTATTTTTAGTTCCCTCCCCTCTTATTAAAGATGTTCATTATGAGTTCCCTTACAGAAATGTTATCTCATAGACTTTTTTGGAAAATTTTCTGAAATTTTAAAGTAAGGTTTCAGAAGCAAGATTAGAAAATAGTCATTTAGTTTCCCAGCAAATGCTGATCCTTTCCAGAAAAAAATATACATATATGTATATATGAATCAAAACTGGCTGTCAGTGATTTGAAGTAGCTGGGTTGGATTTTGAATATTAATGCACAGATTACAGGTTGTGCCAGTTACACACAACTAGGGTTGTGTGCATATTTCCAGTGGTTTATTTAAACCATGACTTGCATATAAGCATCAGTTCAATGTATTCACAAAAGGATCCTAAAAGATGTCATTTGTTACTTCCAGACCCTGCCTTGAGACTTTGGCATAAGTCAGATCCACCAGGAATAAATTTGTGTTTATTTGTTTCATTTATGAAAAACATGTTATTCTCAGTATTTCTTTAAAAAGTGACAGGTAATCTAGATGTCACAACATCATTATCTTTGTAGGACCAACCTGGAGCATGCTTGGGAAGCTAAAGAGATGGTTATGGTTTTCCTTTGAACAGGGTTGAGTGAGGGACCATAGGGATTAGAATATACAGCTAAGGAACTTTCTGCTTGTTTTTAAGGTGTCTGTGTGTGGAGAGGTGAGTATGTGTGTAAGTGTGTGTGTGTCTGTGTCTGTCAGTATAGGTGAGTATGTGTATGAGTGAATGTGTGAGTGTGTGCATGTATGTGTCTATGTGTGTTTCTGTATCTGTGTGTGTCAGTGTGTGTGAGTATGTGTGTGAGAGAGAGAGAATGTATGTGTGTGTCTGTGTGCCTGTGTATGTGTGTGTCTATGTGTATGAGTATGCGTGTCTGTGTGAGTCAGTGTGTTAGTATGTGTGAGTGTGTGTGAGAGAGTATGTGTGTATATGAGAGTGTGTCTGTGTGCGAGTGTGTCTGCATGTCTGCATGTGTCAGCATGTGAGTATTGTGTGAGTGTGAGAGAGTATGTGTGTGTGTCTATGCACAGTAAGTGTGTGTGTGTGTGTGCTTGTGTAGACATCAGAAGACACTTTGTAGAAATTTGTTGTCTCCTTCCTCCATGTACATGTACTTCTTAGGGATCAAACTCGGACTGTTACACTTGGAAGCAAGTGCCTCTATCCATTGAGCCATCTCTTCCACCTAGTTAAAGGATTTTCCAAGTGTGTTATCAAGGAAGGTCAGGAGTAGTTATCCAAGCATCTATAATGAGTAGTTTTTCCATTTGAAGGAATACCATTACTGAAATAGAGAAAGTATTTAGAGATTAATTAATCCTTAATTGGTTAGTGAACTACATATCCATATTCTTTTTCACAGCTAACCATGTAATAAAATTGGGCTTGGGATCTGAACTGAGAGTTTTTAAAAGAAGAAATAAAAATGTCTATGAACAGATGTTTATTGTGGTAACTATGTCTTCTTGTAAGCTTATTTTTCTGTTTATTCTTGGAGAGTATATATTTTCTAACTATCAAAGTTACTACATTTAGCTATGGTAAGTTAAAAATACCATAATTTAATGAATTGATGTTGGACATTCAAACAAAAGACAGAGTTAATATATTATTGTTTAAAAAGTAGTACTATAAATTTGATTTGGTGAAACTTAATGGATCAAGTTGAGATAGCCTTATAAGCAGTAATAACCCATATATTTTTGTTTTGTAAAGAAGAAATGATAAATCAGTTTTCCTAAAGTGTTTTAAACTTAATGTGGTAAAATTTTATACATATAAATATGTATTTGTATATATATACCGTTTTAACAAAATATTGCATGTATGTAATAGCATTGCAGCCTATAAACACATCTTATTTTTCTTCTTTTATTTAAATTAGAAGCAAGCTTGTTTTACATGACAATCCCAGTTCTCTCTCCCTCCCCTCCTCCACTACTCCCCAAGGATCCCCTATCCCATCCCCTTTCTGCTCCCTAGGGAGGGTGAGGCCTTCCATAGGGGATCTTCAAAGTCTGTCATATTATTTGGAGCAGGGCCTAGACCCTCCCCTGTGTGTCTAGGCTGAGAGAGTATCCCTCTATGTGGAGTGGACTCCCAATGTCCATTTGTAAACACAACTCTTTTTTTTTTTTTGGTTTTACGAGACAGGGTTTTTCTGTATTGTTTTGGAGGCTGTCGGTCCAGCCTGGTCTCGAACTCACAGCGATCCGTCTGCCTCTGCCTCCTGAGTGCTGAGATTAAAGGTGTGCACTATCACTGCCCAGCTAAACACAACTCTTTATAGGGGTTCTTAACATCTCGAGTAACTGAAAACATATACCTGATGAACAGTGACTCATTTATTCCATTCTTAACCCCAGTCCTAGGAACAATGGTACCACCCTCTGAGTCCTACTGTTTGACATATCTTTATATGATGGAATTTGAGGCTTTTACCTTATAGTACTGAAATTCATTAGCATGATATCCTGTGGGTTTATCTATACTATTATATATTACTAAAGTTTGTATATAATGAGTCTGTGAACAAGACTTGGCTGGTATAAAATAAGATGTTCTTGGTACTTGCTTCAAATTGGGTTACCGTTTTATCATGACCGTGGCCTAACCTTCCTTCAGTGTACTGTTCAGAAGTCAGTGCTGCTGGGGAGCTTTCCTCTCATTTCAGGTCAAAACTTTCCCACTGGAAACACAGTGACACTTTCTTTTTTTTTTTTTTCTTTTTTTTTTTTTTCGAGACAGGGTTTCTCTGTGGCTTTGGAGGCTGTCCTGGAACTAGCTCTTGTAGACCAGGCTGGCCTTGAACTCACAGAGATCCGCCTGCCTCTGCCTCCCAAGTGCTGGGATTAAAGGCGTGTGCCACCAATGCCCGGCCACAGTGACACTTTCAATACCTCTCCGTAATGCTTCATGGAGACTGTTGTTATAGTGACCCTATCTATAGGCAGTTCGCCTGTAGAGTCAGAGAAAAACACTGAATGTCAGCCTCATTTTTATGACTTCAACTTGTCCTTTGTAGTTATCAAATTATGGAGCATAAAATTAACATCTTCTGGTCAATAGATAATTGTAGAAAATATGTTCTGGTCTGACAAAGTAAGCACTGGGGGAAGAAAGCTATCGGACTCATCCCGAATAGTGAAAAGAAGTCCTACAAGTTGAACTGGTTCACTGAGCAAAAAGATCGTTTCTGATCCTTTGCTTGAATTCATAGAAATTTAGGTCTACAAGATAATTGAGAAGTCATCAGGTTTAACTTCTTAGACCTCTACAGTATATTGAGCCATAGAGTTGAATGGCTTCCTTAACACAAAGCAGACAGGAGGAAAGTGGGTTTAGAACCCAGGCTTTAAAGTTTGCTTCAGATTTCTTTTTCCTAGGTTGTGCTTCCTCCTACACATGCCTATTTTGGATTCTAAACTCTCATGGAAGCAGATGTTAGGCCCTTGTCAGAATGTTTGTACTTTGCCGGGTGAGAATTGGTACGTGTGTTTGTGTGGTTTTGTCTGTGCTTGTACACATGGCTGGCTGGTGTGATGAAGGCTGAAGGCGAGGGGAAGCAATGCACTTCTGTGGCCCCACCCTGTGTGCTCCTCAGTTAGTCACACTGCACAAAGGCCACTCAGTTGCAGGATGCTAGTGATTGAACGGTTTGTTCTTGGGTGTTGGTTTCCATTGGTTTTGACAATTAAAAGAAAGTACCTCTGTCAAGAAGCCTTTAGTATGACCCACTTAATAGACAGAAATAATTAATGTGTTTAAAAGAGGGCTATGTGCAGGGAAGTTAAACTTGAACACCGTAGTGTGATTGTTTAGCTTCTTTCTATATAACAGCAATATGATCCTACTACTTCTATTGGTTATGACATCTAGAGTGTTTTCAACATTGTTTATGAAAACACAGGATGAAAATGCTGGGTTTTCTTTATCTGTGGCAGCAGTCATTTTATGTGATTCTGAATTTACACTATACCTATCTCCCTAGCAAAACAGAGGCTACCATTTGGCTGTATGATGGTGTTTGGTATTGGTAAATGTGATAACATGGCAATGTGAGTGGCAGAATAGTAGGAAAATACATGCTATCAGACCTAAAATTTAGACCTCTCTGCATAGGGAGCATACATGTAAAGATGGCAAAACTGTGGTATGAGAAAATGTAGAGATGAGAAAAAAATGTAGGAGGAAGGAAGAGGTACCCAGTGAGAACATCTAGAATAGAAACATGCAAATATTTCCCTTATTGTAAAGGAGCTCTTCTACGTTGTCAAGAGCATAGACATGTCAATAGCAGGTTCAAATCTCAAATATGTCTTTTAAAGGCTGTAAAGATGGAGAAAGTCACTCAATTGTCTTTGAACCTGTTTGGAGATCTATGGGACAATGACACAGTAGGAAGCGTCTTGTTTCCTAAGGTGTGTAAGAAAAGATGCAAACACCCAGCATGTGTTAGTCTACTGCACAAGTGTTATTTGTTATGAACTTCCACTAGCCTCAAAGGTTGATGAATTAGATACAGGTTCAAAACACATCAAATCATAACTGTGGAGCAAAGTCTAAACTGTCCTAATATAAGTTGTAGTGTACTTGGATTTCTGAAGGAAGGAGACCTTGGAGCATTCCTGAGCTAAGGCCATCACCTTGGCAGTGGGAAGTGGAAAGAAACAACCTGTATCCTGTACCACATCTAAGATATGGAACCAGCACAGGTTCAGTTTTTCTTGGTCTGCATCTGGGGGTCTTTTCCTTTAACTCTCATGCTCTGCATTTTTCACCCACCAGTACCACGATCACCATCATTACTAACCAACAATCCTGAGCAATGTTTCTCAAGTAGGTTGTATTTTTTTATGGTATAGATAAGGCAATGTGGTAGTTTGAAAGAAAATGGCCCCTGTAGGTTCATATGGAGATGTGGCCTATGTGGAATAGGTGTGGCTATTTTGGAGGAAGTGTGTCATCAGGGAGTGGACATTGAGGTCTCAGAAACTCAAGCCAGGCCTAGCATGCCATTCATTTCCTGCTGCCTGCTGATCCAGATGTACATCTCTCTGTTCCTTCTCCAGCACCATGTCTGCCCGCATTTCACCATACTCCCCACCATGATGACAACGGACTATACCTCTGTACCGTAAGCTAGCCCCAATTTAATACTTTCCTTTGTAGGAGTTGCCATGGTCATGGTCTCTCTTCTTCACAATAGAAACCCTATCTAACACAGGAAGCTTATACTCATTCCTTGTTTTGTTGAATAAAGGAATTGAATAGGGTGGTTTAGAACAGAAGCGTCAAATGCTAATAAGTCAGTAAGTCTATGAATGCCAATAAGAAAGTAAGTTTCAATTACTTGTACAGTGGTCTCCAAATCTAGGGAAGGAGAAGAAAAGGCATGTATGTAGCCTAATGCTAACATTGTGAAGTTTACATTTTTACCTTCTTTGATCAAAATCACTGTGAATCAGCCAAGTAAGTTTTGGCTAACAGGTTCTCCTGTTGCTGTTACAGGCTTCACTCTTCTCCCATCCTTAGACCGTGTGGAAGATAAGAGGAAGGTGTGTGTACTGATGTAGTAGTAACATAAGTCAGGTTGGAGGAGGAGCAAGTCAGGTCCCAGGAGTGATGGTGACACAACAGAACTGATAAAGGATGGAGTAAAGAGAGGGCAGAGAGGAAAACGGTCCTACACGCTGAGGTCTGAAAAAAGTTAGCATTTGAGATGTGTTAACACAAACAAATAAAAGACACAGAGACAGATACCAGGTTTCAAGGTGAGTATCAGGGAAACAAAGTAACTGGCCATGGCCTGATCCTGTCTCCAGGTGCTCTCACCAAGTCTCAGACTGGAACTTCTCTGTAACATGGCTGGAGTATGAATGCCTTCTACTGAATACTGAAGACCCTGCTTCTATCTTTTATACCCATCTAGTGCTGTGCAATCTGATGCTTTCTCTTTTAGACCGATACAATCTCGTGTATTCTTGGGTGGCCTTGAACTCAGAGAGATCCATGTACCTCTTAATCCTGAGTCTAGGATTAAAGGTGTGTACCCCCACCTCTTAGCTTCTGACTGCTGGCATTAGAGGTGTGTGTCTGGCTTCTATAGCTTGTTGCTGACTTTGCTTTCCAAATCCTCAGACAAGATTTAATAAATTATAAATAATATATCACTACAGAGGTAGCCAGCTGGAGAGAAAGGAAAAGAGGGAGAAAGGAGTGGAGGAAAGTGGGAAGGGAGGGAGGAAGGGCAGAAAAGAAGGGAAGGCAGAGAAGGAAAGAGCTAGAGAGACAGACAGAATATAAACAAGGAAGCAGTAAACCAAGGTAATAGCTGGCTACACTAGAATTATGGGTAGCATTGTGTATGGTCATGGAATAATGGGCGTGCTTGTACCTAATGTTCCCCAAAATTTTGTGTCTGAATCAGACAGCTAGAGAATGTAAATCAACATGTATTTGAGAAACACAGTATTTATTCACAAAAAAGTTAACAAGGAAAAAATCAACATTTAAATGAAAATGTCCCAAATATGTAAGGTTCTTAAAACACCCTGACTTCCAGCATGTATTTCTGAGTGTCAAAAAGAAATAATGCACACTGACAAGAAGCTTAGTGGAGACCATTAAGGAGATTTGCTCATTTCCCAACTTGAAATTGCTTTGCCAAGAGGGATCTAACGTTCGTCTCTGGGTGCAAGGAGTTTGCATTTTATTTGAAGCTCAGCTGGAAAGCAGCAGATAGCTTGGACTGGGAGCTGGTGTGATCTGACTCACGGAGGTAAATGCCATTTTATCGTACTATCCGAGGCTGTTGCTTGAGATGGCTAGATAAGTGCTTGCCTTCACTTTTCCCTTTAGATCTACCTCCCTGGGATTGCAACATTGGCAAGATGCTCATCTTCTGCCTTGCAACTTAGAAAAAGAAAGGTTTTATTTTTTTCTCTCTGAAGCAGCTGCTTGAATGTTTGGAGCAGAAACCACAACAGTGGTTATTTTAAAAGAAAAAGTGCCCTCAATTCCTTTGCTTAGAAGTGTGTTTTCCGCTTTGCGGTTTCAGTTATGGCACTCTATAATATCAGCTGCAAACTTGTTCTCAAGAGGCAGGACTCACATGGATGGCCGGCTGCCTTAACTCAGGTCTGTTCAGGTGATGATGAGGTCTCATTGGAACGAGTCACCAACATCAGCAAAGCTGTTGCTCAAATCCCTCCAGGTATTTGCATGAAATTCAGAAGGCAGCATTTAGGGATTAGGTATATAGCTCAGTGGCAAAGTCCTTGCCTACCATGTGCAAGGCTCAGAACCTGACCTACAGCACTGAGCAATAGCAAAAAGGGCAGAATTAAGTTGTCTGCATACAGCTGGTAACTGACATGCTTCTAAAGTATTTTCAGAAATGGGAAGTAAATTCTAATTTGGGATAATGTCATAAAATGTGGATAGTGGTATAGAGTTACAGAATTTCTCTTCAATTGTCCAGACAGGGAGAATAATGAGTTTTAGTAACCTTTCAGAAAGAGTCAAGAACCCTGTGTCTTATTACTTGGCTGATACCTACTATTTGTAAGCTTGTTGTGGACAAAGAATATACAACAGAATTAACTAACCATTGCATGTGTCACTCACTGCGTTTTGTATATAGTAATAGTAACATTAATAAAAACATGATCTCGGTACAGAAAAATAGAAAAGGTTTTCCCTCCATTGTTTGTGAGGAAATGTAATTATAAACGCTGGACCTCTCTTTTCCACTGGTTGAGGCTAAAAGACAAGGTTGCTTTAGTAGAAGAACATAGAAAGTAACGTGCTGGGGAGCTGCTTTAGTTCAACTGCCCAAGGGGGACCTGAAGTGGAGACCTTTGAAACTAGAGGCCTCATTAGCAGGAAGGATCTGTCTGTACTGGTTAGAACATTCCAGGCAGAGAGGAAAGAAGTAAGTCTTTAGGTGAGACCAACCCCAACTAGTTATAGCCAGGGTTCATTCATCATGTGAGGGAAGAGAGATAAAGGTGTTTATGTTTCCTTCAAAAAACCAAAGGTAGTAATTATTAAGCCAGATGTGACACAGCTAGCTACCATGCTGAAAACATGCTGGTCATTCTGTGGGACGGTAAGAGAAGAAACAAGGGCACCAGATGAGTTAGTTTTGTATTCAAAATAAGTGAAAAAACTAAAGATCTAGATTTGAATTGAAGTAGGGGATGAATGCAAAAAATAGGAAAAAAATATTTTTGCTATTTTTTTACCCCAATCCCAGGACTTATTTTAGAAAGTATAGTCTGCAGAACTTGCCAACTAATTTGGTATACTTAGAGACAGAAAAAGAGTCACAAAGGTTGCACCTGCCCGTGGTATAAATAACTTAATAAGTGGTATTAGTGCACTATGACACATGGGATATGGGAAAGAGATTTAGAGGAAGATGGGATTGCTATTAATTCAAGATGCCCATACATCCAATTAAGGATGTAAACCATGGCCTAGAAGGGCTGGAACTCAGTGAAGAAAGAAATCAGGTTAGAGGTGAGCATTTGGAAGTCATTGGCATATAGATCCATACAAAGCTAATTGGATGGATGAGATCACCCAGGTAAAGACTGTAGCTAGGAAACAAAAGAGAAGCCTGAATAAAGTCTTGAAAAAATCCCAAGTTAACTCTTGATTCAGTAGGAAACCACAAAGAGTGGGCAGTAGTGATGAAGGCAACAGGAAGGCAAGAGAGCCACGTGTCATGACAGTGTGATGGAGGGAGTCCATACGGTGAAGGCAGAAATGTTCCCATTGGGTTTGGCAACTTGCTCATAGCAGAGACCAGAATGGAATAGTTTTTAGAGACAATGCATTTGTCATATATCAAGCTAAGATATTCACTCCATTGACATAGCAGTAGCCAATGAAATTGGTATGTGATGTGCTTGACACATGTGTGTGTGTGTGTGTGTGCATACACCTTTTGCATTTTCTTTTTAGACATGTTTCTGTTAAACCCAATCTTATGAAGTATGCCTTAGTGAGATTTGAAAGTCTCCTGAGCACTAAGCAAGATTATTGTTCATTCTTGTGTCCTGGAAATGTTTGAAGTCTTGAATCTGTGAACTATGGCCCCATTCAGTTTTCTGAGACTTTAGATACTTAAACTTAGTGCTATGACCACTTCTCATGTAAAATGTTTGGGGAAAGGATCACTTTCAAACTGTTTGTCTCTTGAGACTCTGCATTTAACTCCCCAGGACTTTTGTCAGTGTAGCCAACTCACATTTGTGCCTTGCTCAAAGATGGCTCAGAGATCACGGCACCTGATCAGGGCCTGTAAAGATACCACAAGTTAGAATTGCTTAAGATTCTGATGACCTAAAGCTGCATTAGACTGGGGCCACAGAACATATAAGTGTACAAGTGTGCATTGATTTGAAATTTTTAAAAAGCCAATCTATATTTTCTCAAAGATTGTCAGTGTCAACTCTAGACATCGTTGTAGGGGGCATAGCCTTCTTGGCTCTCAGTCTTCGTATCCATAAGCCACATGGATCATTGCATGTCTGTAGTGAGATCATCTGAGGTATTTTAAGTCATGTAGTGGCAGCCTGTAAACAGCTGGTTTTAGTGTTCAGTGAACATGTTCTGTTTGTAGTACTGGGCAGTCCCATCTAGAAAATAGATTTGAATTTACCCCTGGTAAAAATAATTAGAAAAGCCAGGAGGGCAGTAATGGAACAAGAATAAAAGAGAACATAGTAGAAGAGAAGGCGACGTACAACAAACCAGAGATTGACAATGAGAAACTGAGGCCCAAGGCTTCAAGTTGGTTGATAATAACCTTGATCATAGGCCAAACAGAACCTCGGAGGCTGAAGAAGGATGGAGACAAAGCTGGTTCTGACCCAAACCCAAGAGTAGAGTGAGAAGACCGTTAAACCTCAGCTCAACTAGGACAGCAAAACTAAAAACATGTGCACGTGTTAAGAGTTTTCTCAATGGGGGCGGGGGTAACTGAGAGAAACAGCCTCCTGCTTCAGGTGTGAAAGGGACCTCAGGTGACAGAGGTAGAGTATGGCCGCTTAAACCAAAGGGATGGAGGGGGAGGCAAGAGAATGAATAGGGGTATTTTCCCCCATTCTCATTTTTATCTACTATCCCTTTCCTAGTATGCCCCCTCCTCGCCTTCTTCTACACATTGTCATGCCATTTCTCCTTTCTGCACTAAGCCTTTCAAAAAAAAACACACACTGAAAGAAACAGCAGTAAGTGTAGTCACATTTCTTCCAGCACCACCCCTACTAGGGTCAGTGGGCAGCATTTACAAAATAGTGATAAACTCAAAGCAACGTTTATATTGCACTTCACAATACATAAAGCTATTTAACGTAATTAACTCCTGTGATTTGATCATCACAGCCGTGCTAGAGGCTGTTAGCTTAAAACTTAGTTACAGATTAAGGAGCTGAATTTCCCATCAGTTAGATTGGTTGCTGGAGACTCAGTTATTGGAAAAATGAGCTGTCTGTCCCCAAACCTTGGTACCTCCTCTCTTTCCCCATGCCACACACATTTTGGTTTTGGGGTTTTTGTTTTGTTTTGTTTTGTTTTGTTTTTTTACCATTATGTAACACAAGCTTATCTTTATAAAAACAGAAAACTCTTTTTTTCATGGATAAGTCATAGCTGTAAATTCACAATACAATATACTATTGTTTACATAGGAAGACATCAGACAAATTTAAGCCTTTTCCCATTGACTATAAAGATGGTTGGGGCACAGGCATCTGGCCAATGGCAGACGAAATCTAAGGAGCTGGAATTGGTGACAAAGTGTCTTCTAGAAGCAGACATGACCAATGTTGACCACGACAGTAGGGTTGGAGTTGTCTGACTGTCTGTGGTACCTGATGACACATGGGGCCTCAGTAATACATGTTTAGGGGAATCTGAAGACAATAATAATTTACCATGTTATTTTGAGTTCATTGCCACAGAATTCACTGGTGATTGTGCTAGTAGGTACAAAATTACATATTTTTAGGGACATAATAAGCAGAGCAGGGGACAAGCAAGTCTGTTTATTAAAGTCACATGATATATTTATCCACATTGTGATTTTATTTGGGCATTTTCTGATAGCCCATTTCTGACTATTAAATTATACCCCCAAATAGAATAATATATAACTCTGTATAATAACCTATTTTGGCCTACTTTAAGTACATAAAAAAGGCAATTGCAGGAGCATACACACAGACACAGACACACACAGACACACAGACATAAACACACACACACACACACTAGCATGTGTACCCACCCCCCATGTGAACTCATGCACACATGTACATCTAAAGAGAAAAAGAAAGGGGAGAAACAGACATTCTGTTCAAGAAACAGCTGAGAATGGTGTCGTGTGCAAGGAAACAATAGATGTATGCTATCTCAAAGCTTGCCATTGGAAAGCACCCGGCCCATCAGAAAAATCAAGCACATATCAGGCTTCCCGTTGTACAAAGTTTTACCAAGGACATGGAGTTGAGAGGCAGATGACCCTGAGTCCAGTCTTGCCATTTGCTAGCTCAGAGTACATATGCTTCCACTTCTTCAGGTACAGTAAGAGTACTGGATGACAGGCTTTTCACAGCTGTTCACCTATAACCACCTTGTCCCGCTGTCTTTTTGGGACTTCCTCTTGCAGGTTGGGGCCTAGAGAAACTTTTATAAAATGAGAAGACAGATGCATGGGTCTAGAAAGATGTCTCCATTGCTGCTGAACTGTGGAGGACATGGAATGGAAGCAGATGTGCAGAGCTGAGTGAAGGGTGTTTGCCACCCCAGCATCCCGGGGCTTTTATCTGTTGCTAACATCAGGTTCTAAGGAAGACTGCATCCAAAGAGTTCTCTTGGGGGAAAGAAAGAGAAGTATTTTTAAATGGCTGTTACTAATGGATTAGTTTTTGGAGCTAGATAACCGAACCTTCCAAATACGTTCACACTTCAGTAGTGTTTTCCAAAACTCCCTGAATCTTCACCTCATTATGTACAAAACAACATCTAAACAAGATTCTGTGAACCTTGCAAGGCTTATAAATAGGAATACAATTCTTAATGTTCTAATTATTTATAATCTAACAAATGTGAATTATTATGAATGCATTATCATCAATAATATATTTTTTTCAAAAAGGGACATGATGGAAGACTCAACCCCTCGGGTGACTTTGGATAGGGCCACTTTCTAACTCACATCCCACCTCTGTTTATGCTGTAGTGGATTTCCTTTGAAAGGTGGAAATTTGTCTGGAAATGTAATCATCTCCTAAACAGAGCACTGCTCTTGATGTGCATTAATTGTGCCAAAGGGACTTGTTTGACTGGTCTCTTGGGATTCAGAAGGAAAAGTGGGGTCAAAGAAGAAAAGGTGCAAAAGTCCTTCATGCCCGTGGGAACTGAGTAACTATTTTAGACATGTTCAATCTGTAAATAGCTGTGGAAATTTGCATGTATCTCTTTAGTTTCTCCAGACTTTGCTCTTGGGAGAGACACTTAATTTGTTCTTTGAGTTGAGTCTTACCTTTTAACATACATGTGGATTTAATCATACTGGTCAAACATTCTTTATGAACAGCCAAACAGCTTTGCATATAGCTACATACAGTTTTACTTTGGGGTTAAGTGGACACCATGTGGATTGTATTTCTTTTACGGTTTATTTTATGTGTATGAGTGTTTGTAGGCATTTATGTTTGTGTACCACATGTATGTGCCTGGTGCCTGTGGAGCCAGGAGAGGGTGTTAGGTCCACTGGAACCAGTGTTATAGATGGTTACAAACTGCCATTTGAGTGCTGGGCATTGAACCTAGGTCCTCTGAAAGAGCAGTGAGTGCTATTAACAGCTTAGCCATGTCTCTAGTTCTGGAATAAAAATTGAATGTGTAACACTATACATAGGCAAGGCATCTCAGGAATACTCGGAAAGTGAAATGGTGAGCCAATTCAGCTTAAGATGGTTAGTTCAGCCACACAGACATCTTTAGGGGCAGACTCATATAAAAGAGCCTTTCAAGTGTCCTTTACTTAGCTAACACTTTGGAATACAAGCCATGCATGCTCAAAGTCTTCCCTGCCCATGACGTCTACATTTCAGGCATATGCTCCATGACCTTAAGGTAAACGTGTCCCCAAATATGTCTACCACCATACTTCTTCACTGGGGATGTTCATGAATATTCCTGGCTCTGGGCAAAGCTGCTATATGAATACGTAAAGCCTCCTGAAGGAAACTTCCAGGCTTCTTCTATTCCTTGAGACCATTATGACAAAGAGCAATCCTCATGCTTCCCTGGCTTGGTGCATGTGGGACCAGTTTCTAAGGTGCTGGGGAGGACTGCTTGAGCTTAGAACTCAACCTATCTTGCTTGTTGCAAGATACAGGGCACTATGAAATGGACAGCTCCACTAATAGTCAGTCTGTTTGTTCTCTGAGAAGCCCTTAAGGTTGTCATTGGTGCCTTAGGTTACCTTTTGTATGAAGTACTCAACAAGTCTGTGATCTCTCTCCAGAGTTGTGATTTGTATTACAAAACTCTCCTTAGTACTCTGAGTACTTTAGGGACACATTTGTAATGAATACCAAAAGAGAGAAAGAGAGAGAGAAGCCATCAAAAGATAAGAATTAGCAATTTTAATTACTGAAAAACACATCATTATCTTGCTACATTTCTAAAACCTGGGATTAGGAATTCCTATTTTCCATGCACTTCTCTCAGAAACTACATCAGGGAGCCTAAAAACTGATTCTTCTTCCATTACTTGTCCTTTTGGAGGTCATTTAAATTTTAATAAGCTATGATTATTTGGGAGTCCACTTAAAATAAAATGACTAATTGTATGTTGTGCTTTATAGTACAAATGACTCACGATTTATTTATAGTCTCAAAATAGGACATATAGGAAAATAGCATACATTAACAGTAATTTTTAGGTGCTGGTAGATGTTTGTCTTCTGTTTGGCACTTCCTTTCAGTTAACCTAAAGTGAAGATAAAAATGACAGCTCATTCTCAGTTGGCATTTAAATGACAATAATAAGAAACCCAACAGAACTCCTGGGGAATTTTCCTAGGGAAAATATGCATATTGATATTTTTTGGCTTTTATATATTGATTTTTTGGCTCCAGCTGCACCAAGGCCATTAAGAGTTACAGTTAATCACTCTTGGTTTTTTTTATTATAAGTCAGTTCTCTTATCCAAAATTCTGAACAATAAATAACAGTGCTACTTAGTTTATTTATGACTTCAGTCACTGCCTCGGTAAACATGCACAAGGTGGCTCACGAAATTCTTGCAGGTAACCTTTTAAATGTATGGTCTTTTGTGAACCACATTTAGACTCATGTTCTAGAGCATGTCATTCTTGTGAATTTCAGAGGTAGTGCCAGGCTTCTCTTAGGTGACTGCCCAATTAAAAGCATCAATCTGAACAGGGGAGAGCTCTTGGAACCCAGACCGACAGTGGGGAGGCCAGCATGGGACTGATCTGGACCCCCCCAAATGTGAGTGTCAGCGAGAAGGCCTGGGCAACCTATGGGGCCCTGAGCTGTGGATCAGTGTCTATCCCTGAAATACAAACAGTCATTGTGTGCCTATAGCACAAAGAGGGATGCTCTCTCAGCCTGGACTCTTAGGGGAGTGCCTGGACCCTACCCAGAGTGAAATGACAGACTCTAGATATCCCCTTTGTGGAAGGATTTGGCAATAGGGTGGGAGGGTGGGGGAGAAAGGGAGTGCGGGAGGAGGGGAGGGAGAGGGAACTGGGATTGCCATGTAAAACAAGCTATTTAAAATGAAAATATAAAATGATAATAAAAAAGCATCAATCTCTCTTTCCTGTAAAGTCAACCTGAAGGTTCTTGAAACACACAAAACACTCTGCTTTTCATTTAGCTTAGTAGCCTAATTAGCTACTAGAGAAGTGAGTCTTCAACCCTATACTAGAGTTTACTTTAAATGCAAGTTTATAAAGGTTTTAAAAGTTTCTTATTAACATATAATTATATAATTTTCTTAACTTCCTCCAACTCCCCCCCATGCCCACCCTCACTCCCTCTCAGAGGACCCTACCCCTAAACAAAGAACTACAGGCAACTAAGGGATGGCGAGAGAGGGAGAAATAGTCATGCCTAGACAGGAGGCCTCTAGTTGGTTATCTATTATCATGTGTTCAGCCCTGAAATGAGCAAGTTGTGTGTGTGTGTGTGTGTGTGTGTATACGTATGTGTGTATGTATGCATGCACCTTTATAAATATGTATATATAGACATATATTAGTGTTTGTAAAACAATTACAATTTAAAAAGGGAGGTCATCAGTTACAAAAGTTTCTTGTTGGCTATTGATATCCTAGCTAGTCAGTTGTCCCACCATAGTGTTACAAATATACAAATATGTAAGTATATCTAGATTAATATAATAATGTGAAAAGTTCAAACCCAGAAAAAAAATGTCCAGTGTAGATGGCAGAATGACAACTGCCTGATGATGTCCATGCATTATTACCTCAAGTCTGGGAATGTTCTATATTACCTGACAATGGAGACTTCTGTTATAGTCTTAGTCCATTTGTACTGCTACAACAAAATACCACAGTTGGGGTTTAAATAATTGAAACATATTTAAAAGGTTACAATCATTGTAAGGAACTTTTGTAATAATCTAATCAAAGACTTAGACTTTACCAACGGAAAAATACAACTCCAGGCCTGGGAGCTTTCAACAGTTGGCAAAAATGAGATGAGAATCCTCTTTTCATAGTTAGGTGTTCTTTCCATTGCATAAGAAAGTTCACTAAGAAGCATTACTTAGGACCTAGTTAACCCCCAGCTAGCTTTACCACCAAGTCAAATACAAGAGGGGCATTACATTCAGGAGGCTATAGTCAATACCTGTGTCTGTTCCTGAGGTGTGTTCCCTACAGCTTCCTTATTAACACAAAGAAGCTTAGGGGAAAAAATGAACCTTCTACAATCAAGAGTAACTGAGACCAACTTACGTACATATGTATTGATAATGTGTCCCGTTTGCACTGAAAGTCCTCAATAATTGGGTCATCATGAAGAATGATGGGCTTGTACATTGCCTCATTTACTATAGCAGTCTCCAGTGTGGCATTGTTAAAACATGCCCAAGCCGCTCCTCTCACTTTCTAGTTATGGAGCTTCAGATAAATGGCTCATCCTCCATGCATCAAGCTAGGCTATCTCCCCTGTGTCGTGTAACTCACTCTGCTATGTAGCAGAGTGACTATAAGAATGGAAAGGAACTAACACTTGCAGACCCACTGTGGTATTTGCAACAAGACAGGTGTGAAATAAGTGACGGCTGTGTGTCAGTAGGCTTTTTACCTTCCTCTAAAACACACAGGGTATTTGTAAGAGCTTGTTTGTCCAACTGGGTGGGTATGAGAAGATTCCTGGAGTCCTGAAGGTGAGGGGAGGGGTGGAGACATCTGGAGAAGGTCAGAGGAGAGAGTAAAAAGGGTGTTAGGACAAGAAGGGGCCAGGGAGGTCAAAGGAAAGAGGGGGCTGAAGAATGGGGGTGGGTGGGGAGAGCGACTGAATCGACATTGTTTTATGAAGGTAATAACTGAGGAGACTCACAGAAAAAGGAAGGAACTTACTGGGGAGCAATTGAGAGCAGCAGTTATTTTCCCCTTGAAGAAGCGCTTTGTGAGTGAGACCTCTGCTCTTTTGTGTGCCAGTGAATGCAAAGGGAGAATCTCTGTTCCTTTTGCAACAATGACCCTGGACAAGGGCATGCTCTCCTTTCAATGCATCGCTCCTTCCTGAAGCAACGTTACAATATGATCAAACGGAGTCCCCTCGGTTTGTGTGGCTGATACAAGTTGAATGGTGTAGCTGACAGATCCCTTTGAGCTACCTCATCTGGGAACTGAACCAAAGGCTGCTTCTGAGTCAGTCACTGCTTTCCATGGCCTTCCTTTGGCCCCCAGTCTCCACACTCACTACCCCACATTACAAAGTTCATCTCGTAGACATAGAGAGAGGAGACTAATACCTGTCTCCCAAACTTGCCTGGTTATACAAATGTCCACAGACGCAAGTCTCTAAAGTTGCTTTTCTAAAAATGATTTTTAACTAATATTTTATTCATTCTCTGAGAATTTCATAGGCCTTATTTTGGTCACATTCACATACCTCCAGCTCCTACCAAATCCACCTCACCCTTCCTGCCTGGCCCACTTTGTGTAGCCTTTCTTTGCTTTCCCAAGACAGTTCTTACAATTAGAGCTGGAATATGCAGATGTTTGAAAAGATGAAATGGAAAAGCAGGTGGCAGCAATGAAGAGTAGCTGAGGCAGAAAAAAAAAAACTTTAGAGTAAGTTACCCGCTGACCAAGCAAGTTGGGATATTGCACCATCATTCTCCCAACTGACATGGGCAACTTGATGAATAGGCTTAGGGTCAACATTTTTTAGGAAAGTTATCTCTGGTTTTGCAGAGTTATCTTAGTGCTGCTGGTGAGAATAATTTTATAGATGACCTTTTGGTCTGTGTTGTCAGTGTTCAAGAGGCACCTACTTCCTCTTGGTCATGTCTTCATTATGCTGGCAAGGTTGCTAGCTATTCCTTTCATACCCTGTGTCGTGTGCAGATATGTGACTTCAACTCACACTGTGTGACAATTATCAATAATCAAAATGCACATGGGAAACAAGCCGTTGAGCTTACCCAGAAAGATGAGAGGAAGTGGAGGGAAGTACTCATGATCAATTTCATTCCAGGCACGCACCACATATACTTCCCTGTTTTTTAAATCTAGACTTGGTATAGGATTAATTGCAGACGTTACATTGAGCTGTATTGCTCTGCCTAATCATAGAAGGAGCTGTAGGATGCTATGGGGCAAAGACTCTAGCAATAGCCTAAAAGCTATAGCCAAGCACTGGCTACAGAGGCTGCTGATGTGAACTTTCTGGTTGTGCAGCTAGTTAACATTTAGAGCCAGAGCGAGGCAATGTATAGAATATTACTATGTGCTCAGATTGCAAGGGACTCTGCGTTCATGAAATGAAACACAAGTGGTGCTAATGAGGGTTAACTAGCAATGTTTTATATTGTGACATGAAGGTGAAAGGTGAATGTATTGTTTTCTTGCATCTTATAACTGCTTCTCCTCGGCTATCATAAGAATACGTAAGGCAGAGATCTTACGCTGACCTCTTCATGGAAGCGCAGCATCACCTGGTAGAAAATTTACAACACTCACATTTCCGCTCCTTTGAATTAAGTGTGTTCTCTCGGAGATACTCCTGCCAATTCGTTTGGCTTTGTTCCCAAATTAATTGTTAGTAAAAACCAGAATTATCCAGGGCAGTGAAGCTGTGGAGATTTTTATTATAGGAAACTCTTGTGTCTGCAGTCCTGGACCACATGAGAGAGGGCAGAGTGTGGTGGAGCAGACGTCGGCCCTTCAATTCATTCTGAAGAACTGTGGAGGGGGTTGACCATTGAAGTCAATCAGCAAAGGTTTTATTGATTCCATGCATTTTTGTGGGGCAGCTTTTAAGGAGGAAGTGAGTGTTACTTGTTGAGCAGAAACAGCAGAAGAAATTCTGTTTGGGTACTTTCAGGTACCCATCACAGCTCCCCAAGACTGTTATACTTTGTGCCATGGCGTGGGAGGAAGGGACTATTGGGAAGCACTCTAAGGGCTGTGGGGAAAGCCTTTGGCCCTTCTCTGTAAGACAGGGGATGTCCATGCACAACTCTCCTCTCTGCTTCTTCATACTTTAAGGGTATAGAAGGGATCCACGGCTTACTGAAAATGTATAGACCTTGGCCTGAGAGCCTCCAGGATGCTTTCTCATTTCACTTTACCCACTTTTGTGAAACCCATAATATTCCCTCCTGGGTGCCCCGTTACCTCTGCTTGTCCTTTCCCTGACTATTCCTTCATGCACTCCTGTTCCCTTGTGTTGGTTCAGTCTGCCCTGTGAGTTTCATTCCCCGCCATATGACCAGGTGGGAGCACTCTACTATGAACACATCCATGGCCTACCAGCTACAGATGGGCAAAGGACCGACTGTCCTTGTGGCAAGATGTCCAGGATGACCTGGTGCAGAACAGCACTAAAGCTGAAGCCAGGCACTGATATAGAGGCTGCTCTGAACTTGTTCTGTGGCTGGATGAGGTTTAGGGAAAGGGGGAGGGTACCGTACCCTGGGGAAGCAACCCTCCATCCCTATTCCTTCCTATTGTCCTTCTATATATTCAACATATTTTATTTTCCATCAGATGGGTTGTTAATACCTTTCATACTGGAATGATTTTATGTACTTGTACATCTACTAGCTTTTTGAGAATTTCACACAATGTATTTTAATCATATCCATTCCCTCCAGGAAGCTTATTTTAAGTCACTTAAACTATCTAAGCCACAGGACTCTTGGTATGACTGGAATAACAATGCCTCACATTGTAACAGCCACATAATTAGTGGCACAAATTAGTTCAAAATGGATACAGCCCTTTTGTTTGAAAGACACAGAGAATTTCAGATCTTTGGTTGCCCTGAGTATCAAATTAGGTGTGGGCCCTACGTGTGGGGCTTGAGTAATCCATCAGGCTCTACACAAGGAAGCTGCCCTGACTCTGAAAGTGTTTCCTATTGCTTATCTAGATGCTGTTTGCTTGTTTGTCTCTGTATCAGATCAACTGATCCCTGAAACCTGTAGCCCCACTCACTCATTGCTGACTAGATTGACCTACAGGGTCAGGGGCTAAAATAGGAATGTGGGTAAAAGCCAACTTGATTTCTTTGTTGTTGTTGTTGTTGTTGTTTCCCCTTGCGAGGTATCTCCAGTTGAGACACTCTCCCACTGGGTTCCACCTTTCCAGGCCATCCCCATTTCCAGCTCCCTCTTTCTCTGTGCAGACTACCTGGTAGGCATTGCCCACAGGTGACCCTATTCCTGTTCTCTGGTGCTACTAGCTTTCCCCTTGATCCTTCTTCCTTTCCCGAGGGCAGAGGGAGGAGTTGAGGTTTTTTTTTTATTCTTTACTCTTTGCTCTTTACTATTTTGGGGGCTTGCCATCCAGCTCCCAAATAAATCACAGATGGAGACTTATTTTTCTCTTAAGAATGCCGGGGCCTAGTTTGGCTTGTTTCTAGCCAGCTTTTCTTAACTTAAAATATCCCATCTACCTTTTGCCTCTGGGCTTTTATCTTTCTCTATTTCTGTATATCTTTACTTCTTACTCCATGTCTGGCTGTGTGGCTGGCCCCCACCATCCTCCTCTCTTCCTTTCCTTGTGCTTTGATCTTCTCTTCCCAGATTGCTACTCCTATTTATTCTGTCTACCTGGTGGCCCTGCTTATCCTTTCTCCTGCCTTGCTATTGGCTATTCAGCTCTTTAGTAGACCAGTCACGTGTTTTAGGCAGGCAAATGAACACAGCCTCACAAAAAACACAATAGACATAAAAGACACAAAGGAGTGCAGCATATCTTTCTATCATTAAAACAAATGTTTCACAACACACACAAATGGAATACATCTTAAAATAATATCCCACATTGTAGGGGAAGCTGCTTCTTGAGGTCACTACCATCTTGACTGCCCTCTGTTTGTCCTTCAGCATTTTAGATACCTGCAAACCCTTTTTAACTAGCTCCCCTGCTTAACTGTTCTCTGTGGTGCATGGAATCTACTATAAAATGTGTATCTTAAAAGGTTACTATTACAAGGAATAAATTTGTACAATGTAGCAGTTTTTCAGTTGTCAGTTGCAATTCATTTATGAGTCATAAAATCAATATGAAGAGCCCAAAGCTGCATTTTGGAATACAAAATAATGCTGAGTTGAATACCAAATATTACTGTGCGTTGTGTATGAAAATCATACAAACTTACAGTTGTCTGTATACAGATATGTGTTGTGTACCAGTTCATGGTACAACTAGGCTCTAATTGAAATCCAATGGTTTAGGATTTCTGGCACATAATAAGCACTCAGTAAATCATAGTAACTACTGTTGCTATCCAGGACCATGTCATATGGATGCTATCCAGTCAGACAGCACAAAGAGTTTACCATTCCAACTTACTTGAGCTCATTCAAATAGTTCCACACAGTTAGGCCAGGGTGTACTCAAATGGCCAAACCATTGCCTTACATTTGTTTGATTATACCTGGACAGGCCCAGCCTGAGTCACCCTCCTTGGCGAAGAGAAGAGTCAGGCAGATCCAAGGAACTGAAGCGTTTTTAAACTTACATTTTATTTTCCTATGAGTCATTGCAAATCTGTCCCTGAAACATATTTTCCTGCGGCTAAATGTTCAAAGATGGACAGGTTTCTTCCCGAAGGTGAGGGTGTACAGGAAGAGACAGGGGAGAACAATTTCCCAGTCAGCATACAAAGGACAACTTCTGGCCTGTCTCTTTTTCAAAAGCACCAAATACTTCCTGCGAGCCATGCCATCGATCATTGATAAACATTAACAGTGTCCTAAGTTCTGCTGGTGGCAAGGAAGAGCCATCTCCTCTCTTTGACACAGCTTACAACTGGGGTCAGTTGTAAGTGGTGCTGTTAGCCGTGTGATAATGACCACAAAGAGAAAAAGACTGAACAAAAGTATTTGTAGCCTCTTCTTTACTTTTTCAGACAAGTAAACTCAAATGGACCCTTCAATCTCCACAGAAACAATGATCTGAGGGATAACAAAGAGCCAAGGTTTATGTGGATCCCTTTGTCTGATGCAATGCATAGTGCTCCCATTATCCCTCACAAGGTATAATACATAGTGTTCCCGTTATCCCTCACAAGGTGTAATACATAGTGCTCCCATTATCCCTTACAAGGTATTATACATAGTGCTCCCGTTATCCCTCACAAGGTGTAATACATAGTGCTCCCATTATCCTTCACAATGTATAATACAATACTCTTCACAGTAGCCCTGTGGGGGTAGGTAGCTTCAGTGGTTGTCCTCATTCTCTAGCTAAGCAGACAAATAGAAAAAGCACACAGCTTGCTCCATTTCACACAGCCAGATGGTAGAAGCACCAAGAATCAAGGTCATGTGGCCTGACATATCAAGTTCAGTGTGGCCTGCTATGTCAGTCTTCTATTTTCTAATGTTTATCCTTCAATCTGAGGCTTAAAATTGCCTTTCTTCCTTCAACCTCTGGGGAATGAGCCCAAGATTTCTAAGTCTCAGAGTCCAAATAGACTGGTGAGATGTAGATGTTATGGTAATACATTTGGGTGAAAATGGCTGGGGGAGGTGGGGAGTCCCACCACTAACCTGTGTTTTCAATTAGAAGTGTGAGGTCAGAGAGAACCACCCTCCTGGACAGAGGCTTCTACCACCCGATGAGCTGGATGTCTTGCAACAAAAAGTCAATGTTTACTCCAACCCAGGTGCTTGAACAATCCAGAACTGTATCAGTCCCAAGTAAGTGGTTAAATAGGCTCTCCTTCTTCTGCTGTTAATATGTTCCTTAGAAGTGCACATCAGAGGACATCTTTTGTGTTTCCCTCCTAATGGCTGACTTATAAAAACATAAACTCAGTATGTTAGCTAACTGCCTTTAGTTCCACTCTTACGGCAAAATCATACTGAAATGATGGGGGAGGAAAAGATTGCAAGGATGCTGTTTTAACTGAGTAGTTTACCAACAATGATGTAATCTGTTCTCTACTTTGTGCTGCTTGTTTTACTCCCTAAAGATGGCTTCGAAATTGACCACCAAAGGCTTAGGATAAGGTAAGAACAATGGCCAGGGTGCCTCTAAGTGACAGCCACAGTTATATATGATCACCTCCTATTGGTTTTGAGACACATCTTGAAATATAGCCTGGGCTGACCTCAAACATGGGAACCTCTTACCTCAATTTCTCCTGTGTTGGCATTACAGGCATGTGCTACTACTTGCCTTTGCCTCACTCAGTGTGACATGTTTAGCCTGCCCCCAGTTGAATCCATGTTTCTTCATATTTCCTTCTTTTGTTTCTACAGACTTTACTCCAAGCCATATTCTATTAACTTATCTGCTTACAGTGATTTAGATTTTATATATATATATATATACATATATATATATATATATATATATATATAGTCACAGACACATCTGCAATCAGAAGAAAGGGGCTGAAGAGATGGCTTAGGGGGTCAGAGTGCTTGCTGTACATGCAGGAGATCCTGAGTTTAAGTCCCTAGCATCCACATAGCAACATAACATAAGGATATGGAAATATGCAGATGCCAGGAATTTGCTGGCTAGCTTCCTAGATGAGACAAGGAGCTCCAGGTTCAGTGAGAAACCTACTCACACAGGTTTAAATACACCTCATACATACCTACCCACACAAAGTAAGGTCAGGATTCACCCTACTCTTATTGTTTTCTTTCTCCGTAGTTTTTTGTTGTTGCTTGTTGTTTTGGTTGGGGGGACTATTGCTGTGGATATCTAGGAAATAATTTGACTTTGCTATCCATGAGTAATTAGGGTTTTATAACTAACTACCAATAAGTAGTTTAAAAGACAGAACGAGAAAAACAGAAATCCAGCTTTTCATTATAACAAACATGAATGCTAATTCTTCCATGCATTCAAGTGGCACATATGTGAAAACTAATACCATGTCACATTAGCACATTCAGCATTGATACCAGAGGACCTAGTCCTATAGCCCAACTTCTTACAAAATATACCCAGTTAGGAAACTTCCCTAACAAGTTTGAGGTCCTTTGCACAGTTCCTAGACCCTTTTTCTTCTAATTTTAACAACACATTTTGTAAAGTCATGTGTCTAACACCCTAGTTTCTTGGGGTTGGGAGCACATGTCTACTCTATATTCTCTAACCTCTTTTCAGTATGGACACACTACTGATGTCTAGCCAATGATGCATATTTGAGCTACATCACCTCCAAGTGTGCTCCGAAGCATTGTGTGCATGTTCCCACAATCTTCTTCACTGCTGCCTTAACTAATTAAGATGGAATTGACACCCCAAACAACTGAAAGGGCAAACATGGGAGACACCCAAGTCTTGCTGAGTCTGGATGGTATAAGACCACGTGTCTTTCTCTTCTTACACTGTTACATGAGCAAAGGGTAACTCCTGTTGTGTTTAACCATCTTGAAGTTGTTTCTTTTTAAATCATTTTTCTAGTAGTTCACCTGTCCTAAATAATGCCACCAATTGGCATAATACCATTGATGGCAGCCTGAATTAAAATTTGGATACCCCTCCTACACCGCTCTCTTCCTTCCTCCCTCCCTCCCCTACTTCTTGCTAAGCATTGCAACTGAACAGCTATCAACTGGTGTGTGTGTGTGTGTGTGTGTGTGTGTATTCGTTCATGCATGTGTGTGTGTGTCCATGTGTTGCTTGTTTTCATTGCTTTGTTTTAACCTTTGGAAGATAAATCACAAAACCTCAATTGACTATACGTTCCAGTTAATTCTCCTCTTTATTGAACACCATTTTGAATTCTCTAGTTCATTTAACCTTTGTAGTGAAAACTCATTCAAGACACCATTGAGCCACTTTTCTGCTTTGTTAAGAAAAAAAATACTAAGTTAAATTTAATCTTAGTAGCTGAGATGTTCAGTGAATTGTTTTGTTTATGCCATACATATTTGGAACAAAGTTTATTTTGAGAATATTGTTAAGAGCTATGAATAGTCTTGGGAACAATGGAGAGGAGGGGTGCCAGGGATGGGAGAAATTTTGCATGCAGCCTGTAGATTTCTGCAGGCCACCTTTGAACCTGCTGGCAGCAGGACAGAGGCTAAGCATTATTTTTTTACGCTTATTTGTTGCCAGGATCAGGCAAAGCTGGCTGTATGCATGCATTGGGCCATGTGCGAGGGACAAAGGGCAACTTAGAGGAGTGGGTTCTTTCATTCTGGCGGGAGGGTCCTGGGAATCAAACTCGGGGCTTCTGGTTTGCTGGCAAGCACAACCGCTTATCCATCACTCGTCCCTGACATTGGTTTTTGACATCATGCTTTAAAAAATGGGTTCTTGTCTGTTAAAAGTGTGATTTGGCAAAATCTTTATTCACTCTTGAAAAATCAGAATAGATTAAAATCATGACCATTTTCTCATAAATAGGCCAGTCAGTTCTTATTTAGTTTATCATGGTTTTGGGTTTATGTACCTTTTACTGTTAAAAGCACAGTGTCAAAGACTAATTCTAAATTAATCAAGAGTTCGGGGAACTGAAAGTGGGGGAGATGGTTCATTGAGTCAAGTGGTTCCCACCTAATTCTGATGACTTGAGTTAGTAGCCCCAGCTCACAGGTAACAGCACGGTGTGGTTTGACACATCTGTAATGATATTTCCCAGGAGACAGAAATAGGTACCTTCTAGGCATTTACTGACTTAACAGTCTAGTTTAATTGATGAGCTCTTGATTCAAAGAGAGACCTTTTTCAAAACTGAGGTGCAGTTAAATTGAGGAACATACCCATCATTGATCTCCAGCCTCCAAACATAGGCACATGTACATTGGTGCGCACACACACACACACAGTTCATTGATCTCAAGCCTCCATACCTAGGCACATACATATTCATATGTACCCAAACATGTGTGCATGTACACACACACATATACACACACATACACACACACACAAGAAAAAACCACATACACATAGACCGATAGACACACAGTTTGGGAAATTGATTCTAAGTTAATGAACAGCTATTTTTCTGATGCTGAGAATCAATCACATGCTAGGAAGAGTGCTTTGCTCCAAACTGCATTTCCAACCCCTCTGGGTGCCCCACTTAACATTCCTTGAATTCAGCTGTGGAGATGAATTCCAAAGGTTTTCCTCAATTTCAGAAAAGTAAATATAACTAGTAAATATTATATATATATATACATATATTTTTTTAAGTCTTCAGTGTCATGTTGCCAGCCACATGTAAGGCCCTCTGTGTTCTTGTCCCAGTCTCTGGTTCTCTTGGGTTGACTCCACACCTGCAGGGGAGTCCCTGCAGAGGATGTGGGTGCTTCTAAAAGCTGGTAAAGGTAGGATTGCCCCAGAAAGACATTTTCTCTTCCTGTTTGCATCCCTCCTGACTTTTTCTTCTCCACTAGGCCACTCGTGGAGATGAAAACCCTGCATGACGGCTGCTAAATTTAGAACTCTGTTTTGCAAACACTAAAAAATACTGCTTGAGCTTTTAAGCCTGACTCTGACTCTCATATACATGACTGCTGTGAACATAGAGGGAAGAGAGGACCATTTTGTTGGGAAGATTCCAATTCCTCTTTGCTCTATGAATCTGCTGCGCCCTGGCAACAGCTCACATATATCTCTTCTTGAGCCCCTGTAAGTTCACCTCGACCTGGCTGTAAACTCTGGCAAGAGCTATGCTTTCATTGTTGTATCGTTTTCAGATCAGAGCTAGTAGGTGTTGCATAACTGTCCTTCTAGTCAATGGAAGAGATCCTAGGAAATAAACTCAAGAGATGTGATTCCTCTAAACCTTTGCCCTGGGTCTTGAAACAATGATAGATATTGATAAATGAGGACCACCATCACACACACACACACACACACACACACACACACACACACACATCATGTCATTAAAATGGTATGATAGATTTAGTTCACCTTTAGACACTAAAGTGACAGCACTGTCTTGAGTGGATGAGCAGGAAAGCAAACAGTATATGATGTCTGTTCCTCTTGCTAAGGGAAGTCAGAGTTAAGGAAGATAGATACAATAAAATGAAACCGGTGATAGGACAAGGTTAACATTTCTCCACCTTCTAAGCAGTCCCAAGGGAAAACTCATTATCATGGCTGTTGACTCCTGAGCTTTCATTTCATACAAATGATGGTGACACCATTGAAAGCTATTTCCCAGGGCTGCCCTTACAGGCAAACTGGCCTCTGTTCGTGTCTCAGTCCAAGAGGTGACATAAGCTCTTCTAGAATCCTTCATCAATGCAAACAAAGGTCCAGTGGCACTGAATCCTGAGGCTGAAGACTTGGAGAATGAACCTGATTTTCCATTGTGTTGATGGATGTTTTCAGTGAGATGTTTACCTCTGTAGTTTCTTCTCTGCCAAGTACAAATCAGTGTGTTTCCAACACCCCAGAGCTTTAATTCCGCATTGCCTGCTTCCACTGCTTTTCTTCAATTAATGTGTAACTGAAGAAGAGATTTATAGTTGACACAGAGAGAAAAAGAAAAAAACTCTAAAGAGAAAATAAACTACATCCCATACCCCCTGAAATTTCCACCAACCATTGTCTATTAGGACATCAAAGAGATAGACTGCGGAGTGGGACAAAACAGGTAAATGAATAAGCTATGATAAATTTGTTCTGGCACCACAGACATGTGGAACGTACTGTCCCAGCAAGAATAGAAAGGCCGGATAAGTTCTATTTAAATTTCTTTCACATTTTTGTTTGTAAGGTTAGAATATAGGACACATAATAAACTTGCTTCTTAGACCTCTCTTCATAGACTAACATTGCCTATGACTGCCTGGATTTCACCTTAAACAAAAGCACACGGCAGCAAAAAGTTTGTGGAAGTGTTAGCCTGAACGGAGTCATTTGTGCCTTTTTTTATTACGACCAAAGCAGCAGAGCTAGCTGGTCTTCAAAGAACCTTCCAAAAACAGGGTAACTACAGAACATTTGCTCCACACCATGAACCTAAGGAGGAAGGATTATGCCCACAGGAAGTTGCCAAAAAAAGAAGACAAAAAAATCTTTGGCTGTCTCCTATCTGCTTCTTGCAAAGATTTGGCATCATAGTCATTATCTCCTCCATATTGGATAGAGGATGTACATGTATGCACCCATTCATGGAAATGGCCAAACTCATCAACATGAGGAGCTCTTGGACTTGTCTAGAGTATGGTTCCAGCAAAGGAGTGGAGGCCTCTGTAACTGCAAACCTTCCCATTTGTGCACAAGTGCATGGGCATAAAAATGAGAGCCTCCTAGGAATGGAGGGAGTGATTTCTCTTTTCCCCTTGATGGCTGAATCTACAGTTAACCACACCATTAATTTAATGGGGAGATGTGACTAACTGACATCATTTCTCTTTTTTTCTCCCTATCTCCGGCACTTTTTGATGGCCCATCATAATATAGTCAAAGACACTGACATGATGAGAGCATTTTATCCCCCAGTCATGCTCCCGTTTTGCCCACATTTAACAGGGTGTCTCCCTCCCTGACCCAGGAGCTAAAATTAGGCATTTTTCTCCACTTGGTGGAGCTGTGCTTACATCTGTTTGGGGGAAATAGGCAAACATCCTTCCAGAGTCTCCACCTGCTTGTCCTGAACTGAAAGATCTTTCCAGAACGTCATTCTGGCTTTGGGCAGTGATGCCTCTCCCCTGATGGCAGTAAGACTTTAATTAGTGGGCAGTGTGACTTCTTGTATGATGGAAGACACAAATGGAAGGAAGTAAAGACCTTTCATTGACAGCCTGGAGAACTGAGGCAAATTCTTTTGTATTCTGGTGCCATTGTTTGTGACTAGATAGAGTTGGGCATTAATCCCTGGTTCTACTTATCTCTTCAATGTAGTAGAAGTTTAATCATCTAGATCTAGGTGTGTACCTGATGGAGAGATCAAAACAATGGGCAGATGCAGCGTTGAATGTTTGTGTGAATCCTGCCTTTTGTTTCAGTGCTCAAGCCTCCCCTTTCTAGTTTATCTTCTTTTCTAGTCCATTTTTGCACAGAGTACTCAGAAAGGCTTTTCACAATGCAAATCAGATCCTATCGATCCCTGGTTTAAAGTCCCGTCTTGCCCTGTCCACGTAACAATGATTGCCAACTCCTGGAGTGGCGTGTGATGCTCTCTTCACAGTATGTGCCCTTCAGTTCTGGCCAGTGTTTTCTCTCTCCTGATGCATTAGCAATGTGTTTAATGTTGAAGTCTTCTCGATTTTCAGGTCTCGGTCTTGCGGTTCTCCAGCAGTTTCCGTTCACCTTCCAGATCTCAGCACAGTCAATTCTCACTGGTTGAGTATCCCTGTTCCTTTACTCATTTTTTTTAATCACACAGCACAATCTGCGGTCTCCCGAGACTGTCCTCTGATGAGTTTACTCCTACAAAAACACAGTTATCTATCGGACCTATCCAGACCCCCTGAATGTGGGTGTCGGTGAGGAGGCCTAGGTAATCTGTGGGGCCTTGGGTAGTATTTATCCCTGGCATACAAACGGACTTTGGGTGCCCATCCCACAATGAGGAATGCTCTCTCAGCCTGGACTGTTGGGGGAGGACCTATGCCCTGCCCTGAAGGAAATGACAGACTCTTAATATCCTGCAGAGAGGGCCTCACCCTCCTTGGGGAACAGAGTGGGGATTGGGTAGGGGACTGCAGAGGGCCTGGTGGTGGGGGGAGCTGGGGAGAAGGGGAGTGAGAGAGAGCTGGGATTGACATGTGAAGCAAACTTGTTTCTAATTTAAATAGATAAATAAATAAAAACTAAACAAATTTTTAAAAAATCAGGAAAAAAAAGCACAGTTATCCTTTGGGTAACTCAATACTTTGATTCTGGCAGCTAACATCTACAGTTTATAAACAGAAAATGTTGTCCCGTGACAAGTTAAATGGTAAACGTTCTAAGGGCTGTCCTAATAAAGCACCACAAGTAGGCTGCCCTCAAACAACTCAGATGTGTCCCCTAATGGTGCTAGAGTTAGAAGACTGATATGGCATCAGCCTAGCCATGCTTTCCCTGGTGCTCAAGATGACATCCTTCCTTATCTGTCCCAGGCAGCCCATTCTTACAAGAACTATTGCACTAAAATCCGACACTGTTGTCACATACTAGTCATCCTTTGTGTCAGCTTTTATTGCCAAACCCCTTTCTGTAAGGGTGTCAATCTGAGCTAATGCCTACTGTGGAGACCTCCTAGTAGCCTGATTATGTCTTCAAAGACCTGCTTCCCACACAACACTGTTAACAGTTATTGGAGATTAGCACTCTCTCTCTCTCCTTCTCTCTCCCCCCTCCCCCTCCCTCCCTCTCTCCCTCTCTCTCTCTCTCTCTCTCTCTCTCTCTCTCTCTCTCTCTAATATGTGTGTGTGTGTGTGTGTGTGTGTGTATGGTGAGAATAGATGCACACAATCTTCACTGTCTGGGTAAACAAACAATTCTTTGAATAACTCTAGGCATGGAATCCAGGGTCTTCTGCATGTGAGGCAAGAGCTCAAACTCTAAGCTAAATCTATAGTCTAAAGCAAGTTACTAAATAATATAAATTTTAAGGAGAAAAGGCTCCCCCCCTCTTATCTATATGCATAAGGCAAGCATATAATGTGTATATGTGCAAATGTATATGTGTGTGTTTGCTTACATACATATTTGCGTACAGGTATTCATTATCTTATATTGTACAAAGTCCCCAAAGCTAATTACCCCAAATGGAAAATATTGTTTGGTTCATCTAAAGCACTTCACAGACATCTGCCTGATTCAGATGTAAATTTTTGGATGGCAAGAAATTATTTCCTTGCTGACTGTCAAAATACTAAATTATGATAATCCATCACCAAATAAACCCTGTGCTTCTAGCATTTAAATTTTAAGAAGTCTGAGGCTAGTAGTGATTTTAATTATCTTTGCAAGACAACTTTTCAATCCATCATTTATTCTGCTTTCCGAATTAAGGAGATCTCTGCTTAGACTGTCCATGTTCCAGCATCTTCCCTTACTGCAGGGCTACCATCTGCCCTATAGTAACCTGTTCTTCTACCTTATTTATATATATATATAGTCATTTCCCAACCCACTAGGCCCTAGATTATGAAAAGCAAAGCTAAATTTTCAAAGAAGCAAATTATCTGCTAAATTATGCTCTAATTGGTAGCATTCAGCAGTGTTGAAATCAAGTGGGAAAACACAAAACCCCTGGAAAGTACATTTTTACTGATGGAAACTGGGTAAAAGGAATTGAGATAGAAATTTCTTTTTGCCTTAATTAAAAACTTTCAGTTGGTAAACTATTAAGCAAATTACTTCTGTTCTCTTATGTTCCTTGCAATTAGTGCTGATATTGGAGTTAGTGTTTGACTCCAGGTACTGCCTCAAAATCCAGATTTGCTTTGTTTGAAACTTTGATTTGATGGAGCAGTCCCTGCCAGAAGCTAAGAGTGGATGACTTCTGAGATTCACCTGAGCAGGAACCATACCATAAACCCATCTCACTGAGTCATGTGTCTTAGAGATATGAATCCCTGTTTCAGGAAGAGGGTTAGTGTTAAAGACGTGACCATGGCACTTTCTCCAACCCCATTTCTCCGAATTCTCTTACCTAGAATTACAGATCAATTTAGTCAAATGACAACTTTATATATGTTTTAATAATCCCAATTGTGGCTGGATATACTTTTATTTTGGGGAATGGAAAAGACATTGAGAGAACTGAAGGAGGGTGATCCAGGCCTTTGCATGACCTCATGGTAGTTTGTAGATTTACGTTCCTATTTTCAAGGTCTAAATTGGAGGCTTCCAACACTTACTGTCCTGTGTGTTCATGTGTGTGCAAGCATTACTCCACATAGCAAAAGTCAGAGGAGCTACAACCTATAAAGTGAACAAGGTTAATTACAAAATCAAAATGAATTACACACAAGGTACTAACAATGTCTTAATTTCAACATACCTTTGTTATAAAAAATAAAGTCTACCTGAATGAAGCTGTTGTGACCTATGAGAATACTTGCTGGGCATGGTTCCCAGTTATAAGAGATTGAACAATAAAGCAGGCTCATGAAAATGCCAGTTACAGTCTTGTTCGCAAAAGCAGAAACAGAGAACTCAGCAAACAACTCGAAATTGAGGCTAAAGGGAAGACCGATTTTTATCTACTCATGTTTTGTGTAGACAAAAGCCCTCTTCTCTCAGGTTACCTTTCCTCATTCACAGGGCAGTTGTGGTGTCTGTGTTGAGTAAGCATCCCTAAACTTTAGTACCCAGTGGCCACTAAGGACTAATGGAGAGAAATGTGTGTCAGCAAAGAATCACCAATCCGCAGAAGCTCTCTCTCAACCTATTTATTTCCACGCTGGTGGCTGTGCAAATGTGTCCAATGATAGCTCCATTTCCACTGAGGAAAGTGAGAAAGGCACTTAGAATCCACAGGAGAAAGGTATAGGAGACAATAACAGTTGTATGCTATTCCTGTCAAAGTCTCTATCTGTGTTACTGCTATCATCTTGTTCCTTTTGGAAGGTGGATATAAATGTTGATAAAATAACTTGTGAGCCCGTGTCTTGGGAATGGTTTGCCCTAGAACTGTTCCCCTTGTGGTGTGTCATTCCTGGCATTGTCACTAGCCACAGCCAAGTGCTATGAACTCAACTTTGTTCTGTAGCCATGACAGGAAGAATTCTTCTGTATTTTATCCTAGGGAGAAAACAACAACCACAATAACCACACACACACACACACACACACACACACACACACACAAAGGGAAAGTAAAAAGGCATGGTGGCATACTCTTGTTATTCCAGCACTTTAGAAACCGAGACAGTAGGACCTGAAATTCAAGGGGAACCTAGGCTATATAGCAAGACCCTGTCTCAAACCCAAATAAGGAAAAGACAGAAGAAAGTTATAGGGGTTTGCTGGTGGTGGTGGTGGTGGTGGTGGTGTGTGTGTGTGTGTGTGTGTGTGTGCATGTTTGACTGTGTCTGTGTACATACATTCACGTTTTCCCTGGTTTGGATCTTTTTTCCTGATGTATGGGGTTAGAATAGTCAGGTCCCTTATTTAATAGTAAATAAAACTAAAATTTAACAATAGCTTTTCGTTTTTAGTTTGTTGGTCTGGTGAATAGGCAAAGTCACTATTTTCTTGATCTACAAACTCGAGAATTGATCTTCTGGGTTTTTTGTTTGTTTGTTTTTCTTTTTCTGCCTTTTTTTAAAAGAAGAAATATGAGAAGAGGGAAGTGATCCTGTGCTGTGTCTGAGATGGCCTTGGGTGACAGACTTCCTGATCCCAATGAGGGGGAGAAAATGCTGTTTGAGATGAAGTCCCTACATTTACCAAACAGGAATTGATAGGTTTACTCTGGCCCTGTGCTTTAATGGTGCTGTGATTTTCAAAAAAGTCATAAATATTTACGTTTGCTTTTTGTTTCCTACTCACTAAATCCTGTCCCAGTTCTCCAGTTAACGAGTGTGTGGAAGATGCTCTTTGTAATAAATTACAGTGTTGGTGTGTGAATAGATGGACAGACACATCAGAGATAATGCAGTGCTTAGCTATTAGCACAATAGGCTGTCTTTATGGAGTGGAATATTCAAATCCATGCACCAGTGCTCTTCCAAACAGAGCATTTGTTTCCTGTTTTCACTTCAAACTATCTTTTATTTTAATTAACAGGAATGCAGTTTAATCATCCATCTTATAGTTAAAGGAGTTTTACAGGCTCATAATACTGTCAGACTCAAGGGTATATAAATGAGAAATACAAAGACAAATTTTGAGAAGTGGATCTTTTTTCCCCCTCCTTCCTTATTTCCATCTTTCCACCCTGCCCCCTTCCTCCCTCCCTCCCCTCCATTCCTCTGAATCTCTTTCTTTCTCCTTGCTTTTCTCTCTGTCTTCTTAACCATGGAAAGTCTATATGAACTAGTGACGTCCATTGATAGTGTGTGGTTTCACTAACTGGATTCTATCCCAGAACATCTGTCAAGTTCAGATCTGACTGACGTTTCATTTCAGCATCCCTTCCCCAGGGATCTCTGGAATTCAGGGATTTTTTTTTTGGTCCAACCATCTGTGGGTTGGAATCAGTGGTGGGCTGCTTTTACAACCAGCTGTTTAAGGAGCGGGTAGATATAAAAAGTACGGGTGGGAAAGGGCCTGAATTCTGTTCTTTTCAAATTCTGTGGTACCAATAATTCCATGGCCAATTTCAAAGTATGTCACTGAAGCTACAGAGTATGTTGCTAGGAAGAAGGTCATAATAGGAACACTTGTTCAACACATACAAACTAAGATGGGATTCAAAGAATATTAGTTTGGATAACTGTGTTTTTTTACAAGAACTTTTTTTTATTTCCTCAACAAATAATATTAGACATTCATGACATAATTCTGGAGATAAATTTATTTTGTCATATATCTTATTACTAATACTTTGTAGAGAACTAGCTTTATGAAAAGACCCAAGGACTTTATATTATTGTCTCCTGTTGGTTTGAAAATTAGATGTTTATTTTGTTGCTACATTTTCTTGATTAAGAAATTAAGATAGAAAGCCATTAAGAATTTTCCCCGAGGCACTACAAGATAAGACTAGAAATTTTCAAATTAAACAGTTGTACTTTCTTTTTTATTATATCATACTTTAATCATAACTATTGAAAATGATAGAAAATATGTGAGAGTCTTCAAAATACACTCATGTAGGGCTCTTTTATATTTGGCAGAAATACGTTGAAATTATCACCTGGAAAATTTTTAAAGTTTGGATTAAAATTTATTAAGATTTGTGGTCTACAGTGTCATATATTATGAAGTACAACATGTGCTTACAGTCTGTACTGAGAAAACCAGGAGAAACAGTATTTCCATCTCTTAATGATTCTGTTGCATTTGGAGCCTCCTAGGTCCTTTCTCAGTTCTTTGTAAAATCGATAGTAGGTTTGATAAGGAGTAGTCACTCACTCCATTGTGTGGAGGAACACTACAATGTATTCCTTCCCCCTGTATTTGGTACCCATTGTTCGCCCGCCTGGTGTACATCTCCCATTCCCTCCCCACTAGTCTATCCTCAGGTTAGCTTTGGGGTATTGTTATTATTATTATTATTATTACTATTATTGTTAGACTATTTTGTTTTTGTTTGCTTTCCATACATAAGAAAGAAAATCCAATATTTGTCCTTTCTGTGCCACGTTTATTTCACTTAACAGAATGTCTTGCAGTTTTATACATATTGCTACAAATGATGGGGTTTCGTTCTTGATTCATGGGTGAATAATATTCCGCTGTGTACATTTTCCCACTGTCTTTATCCATGTATCTGTTGATAAACTGACTCCAGACCCTGGTTGTAATGGATAGTCTTGGGCCTACTATTGATTCCTTGAGAGGCTGACTTCATTTTCTTTTGTTGTATCCCCAGAAGTAGAATCACTGGATCATATGGTAGATTTAGTTTTAGCTTCTTTTGAGAGGCTTTTGCATTGTTTTCCATTATGGCTGTACTAATTCCTATAACAACAGTGTGTGGGTTGCTTTTTCTTCTCAAGTTCTCTAGCATGTTTTATTTATTGCCTTTTTCTATAATAGCTATTTTGACTCAAGAGTGATAATGCCTTAAGTTGTTTGTTTCATTGGTTGATTTGGGGTTTCTATTCATTTGTTTGTCTTTTTTAGACAGAGTCTCACATAGCCCATCTGACCTTTGAGACTTGCTTTGAATTCCTTATCCTTCTTGCCTCCGTCTTCTGTGTACCAGGCTACGCCAGTCATCATCTAGTGGTTCTGATGTTTATTTCCCTGATGACTAATGATATCGATATTTTTCTCATATATTTGCTCAGTGCTTTTATTTCCTCAACAAATGTATATCCAGGGAGAAAGCTTACAGACTTCAACTGTGGGTAAAAAAGCCACAGGCAACTGAGGAATCCCAAGAGCAGAAATACCCTGTCCTAGCAAGTGCCCACCAATTGGTTATCCAACACCTAATGGTCAGCTCTGAGATTATATATATTCAAGCAACAATGTACAGACTGAATAGGCTGCATTTATATATTTCGGAATACACAAGCAACAATAGAAGAAAAAGAGGCCATGAACTGGATAACTACTAAGAGGATAATATGGGAAGGGTGGTTGGAGGGAGGAACAGAAGATGGGAATTATAATTACAGTATAATTATTTAAAGTAAAATTATTATTAAATAAAAAATTTCCATTTGCATCATTTATTCCCTTTTACTGGGTATTTGCTTTGGGATGCTTGGTTATCTCTGCGAGCATAACATTACTTTGTGTATTAACCGTTTGTCAAATGAAAGACAGAGAGGTATTTTCTTCCATTCTGCAGACTGTCTCCGTGTTGTTTTCTTTGTTGTGCAGAAGCTTTTGAGTGTGTCGTGATCACATTTGTCTTCTTTGACTTCTGTTGCTGGGACTTCTGAAGTCTTGTTTAAAACAAAACAAAACCAAAAAAAAAAAACTGGGTTAGCAAGATGGCTCAGCAAGTAAAGATGCCTGTTGCCATGGTCTGAGTTCAGTCCTTGAACTGATATGTTGCAAGGAGAGAACCAATTCCTGGCAAGTTATATTCTGGCTTCTTCCTGGGAAGCTGTATTCTGACTCTTTTCTGACTCTTTCTTGTGTTCCATGGCATGTGCATTCTCTCTCTCTCTCTCTCTCTCTCTCTCTCTCACACACACACACACACACACACACACACACACACACACACACACACACTGAAAGTTGTTGCCTATACCAATGGTTTGGAGCATTTTCCCTATGTTTTCTTCTAGTAACCTTATAATTTCGGGGCTTATATTTAGCTTTTTAGACCATTTTGTGTTGTTTTTTGTACAAGACACAAGTCAAGGAAACTTGACTCCCATCTTTATAAAGAACAGTTTGTGCTTTCTATATGGATATCTAGAGATACTTTCTTAGAACTACTTATGGAGTATTCAAAAATAACTAAATCATGAACTCAACATTTTTATGAGTACAAATATTCAAGTGAATATTTTATGTACATTTTTGTAAAGATATTTTAGTTAATAAACATAGATTTGCCAATTTCACAATTTGTAAATGAAGCAAAAATATCTCCTACTTCATCAAAGAGCAGTGGATAAATGTGAATAGTCACCTCTTTATTTTGCATTCTGCTACTTAAATCTTATCTATTAAACAAAGTTTCTTTTCTGCTCTCTTCAATGACCAATTTGCAGTTTTTGTGTGATGAGTGCACATAAAAGATGCTAAAAGTCCCAACCAGCTAACTTAATAAGATCTCAAAGTCAAATCCATACCTTAGTCATATAGTGTTATTTAATTTTAGATATAATTACTTGTTGAATAGGGAGCTTACAAATTACATTTATTACAAAGTAGTTTAAAAATCTTGCTATAGGTAAAAATAAATCAAATCATCATCTTCAAAATAAATCCTTCCAGATGGTTCCAGATGGCTGAATACCTTTTGTGAATATTGCTCAATCAAACCATGTCAAAAGATAATAAAAAGAACCTGATCATTTTGAAAGCCTCTGTTGCTCTCCCAGATACTCACCCCACTCCTGACAGTACTTACTGATATCTTTCATCTGTTTATCTACTCACCCATCATCATTTATCCATCTCTCCACTTATGAAACACATATGGAGTGCTCCAGGTACTGTTGAAAGTGTAGACATGTTAAATGAATAGTATACAAAAGAAAACCTGGTTTCTAAGAATTGAGATTCTTGAGAAAGTAAATGTAACTATTATATATGCAGAAGATGGTGAGTGTTTTCATATAATTAAAATGGGTTGCTGTACATTATGGCATGCTCCTTTAATTCCAGCACTTAGGAGACAGAGAAAGGCAGGTCTCTGAGTATGTGGTCAGCCTGGTCTATAGAATGAGTTCCAGAACAGCCAAGGCTACACCTAGAAACCCTGCCTTGAATAAACAAACCAACCAACAAACAAACAAAATAAAAACAAAAATCCCAAAAAGTTGATGAGACCTGAGAATGGTTACTATAAATTATATTTTCAGGAATTTGAGAATATTAAAAATAATATCTCAGTGACAAGAAAATCAAGCCACCTGTGTGAACTCAGGGATGAAGTTTGATGGTAGAAATTCTTAGAGATGGCAAATAGTTACCATGATAACACTAAGGCTGATGTGAGTTTATATCTCCTGAAACTAAACATAGAATATAACAAGCATAAACAAAGTTGACATATAAGAGGTTGGTGGGATGTATGGTTCAGATCATGGGAAACTTTATAGTCATGCTGAGGAGTTTGTTTATATTGAATTTTCTGAGAACAACAGAACATATTGAAGATGACTTAGAGTAATGTGAATGATTCAGGGTTTTAAAACATCACCTAACCACTGTGTGGAAACTTGTTTACATATACAAAGTGTAGTGAGCTTTCAGGAGATTAGTTAGATCGTGACTCAGGGACTTCGATGAGATGGTGACCAGTAGAGAGAGCATGGGGTGGTGTTAGAATGGAAAGAAGATCCTGAACATATTTGGAGGTAAGAGACAAGATTTGCTGCTAATCATCTTAGAGGACAAGAACAAAGAGAATGTAGAGTGAAGGCTAACCCTGAAGTTGTTCTCCTGAACAACAGAAGTCCAAGGTGCTGGAATTTACCAGTTCAGGGAAGATGAAGGCGAAAGCAGGCTTCAGAAGCACTCTCAGATCTGGTATGTTTGCTTTTGAGTGGTGTGTGGCATGAATAATAAAAACCCAAAGACAGATATCAGGGTTCAAGCTGAAGACCAGAAAAGCAAAGCAGTCAACCACTAGAGAGTTCTTACCTCTACCAGGCTCAGACCAAAAGGAGTGAGTGATCCTGGCTTCAGCATGACTGCTGATTCCTGCCCCCCCCATCTTATATTCCTCTCCAGTGCTGGGATTAAAGGTGTGCACCACCACTGCCCAGCCCCTGTGAATAAATAGAGTGGCTGCTGGGATTAAAGATGTGTGCTATCACTGCCTGGCCTGTATGGCTGACTAGTGTGGCTAGCTTTGCACTCTGATCTTCAGTCAAGCTTTATTTGTTAGAGCATAAACAAAATGTCACCACAGTGTTGACTAATAAGTAGAAACTACCTGTGGGCAGTTGGTTATAGAAAGAAGTAAGGATGGGGTGGTGGTACGATTTTGTGAAGCTGTAACACAGTATTATGTTTGCGAGAACTTTCAAAAAAAAAACCCAAAACTGTGGAACCCTAGACAGAGCGCAGGTCCCTGCTGACATATATAGATAATTGTGTAAAGAGAAGCTAGTGAGAAAAACCAGAGATACAGAGGTAAAGTAGAGGAAAACTAAAGAGTCCAGTGCATGCCACATAGACGACCTTCCTGGGATGCTTGAAAGAGAGGGGTGTAAATGGTTCTATTGAAGAAATGATTGAGACATCACCCAAATTAACATAAGGAGACAATTCTTTACAAGGCTTTCACATTTGGAGTATTTTATGATCTGTATTTTTATTTTCAGTCGTGCATAGCACCTTTTCCAGAGAACAATAAGGATGTTTCCCTTTAGGGCAAAGGTCATGTAGGATTAACAGCATTAGAACATACTCAGGTTCCTAACTCATGGTTCCTTTCCCATAATACCAAAGACTTGCATGTGCTTTTAATTACCTGGTGAGTAGCTGGATTAAGATCATGAATTCAGACACTGTGACTGTAGCTTCACTCTCAAACCCTTGGCATTAGTTTCCAACATCCCATATTCCCTAGCAGCATACATGACATAGTAAAAGGCAAACTTCTCAGGTTTACAACCCTCACTCTGCTTTTGGGATGACACACTATGGTGATTATCCACTTGAGAATTGTGGTTATGGTGCCTTGTTTCTCTACAGTGGCATTCCATGATTCTAATGCAGACATGGGCAGTAGAATGGTTGTGGCCTTTTATTCATAATAAGAGTGAGTTAGTGCATCATCTCTTGACTTATGTGAGGTTTCTGCTATTGCTAATGGTGAGCATAGGCACCCCCCTCATCTCTCTAATTCTGTTGGCTTATCTCCATTTGGGTACCAGAGAAAGGCTTGTGCTTCTCTCCATAGCCTGCTGCAGGCCAGTAGGTATTTAAATATTATTTTAATACCCTCCCTCATTCCTAAGTGTGGGTTTTGGAAGGAGTTCCTTTACCAAAGGAAGCTTTGTAATAAGACTGATATTTTCCAAAGTTTTCTGGATCCCTAAAATTCATCCCTGGTCTGCTGGGATTCTGATGATACTAGAGGATCTATGTGTGAGGAAGAGGATTTTCATAGTATAGAAAAAGTTGTATATATTTGTTTGAGAAAAAAGGAATGGTAGCTACCCCTGTAAGCTCTTTTTCTCTTCCTCCCCGACACTGTCCTTGCTTCTGTCCTCTAGTTCATAGAGCAGCCCCACCAGACTCGGCAGGGGCCTCCAGCAGCTCCATGATGTCACTTCTGACCACATCCCATGACTCACATACCAGGGCAATGCACAGGTGGGACAAAACGAAGTCCAACTGTTGTGAAGAGGACAGAACCTGTCTGCCCTCCATGAGAGCCCAAAGTATAAGAAACATAAATCTGCAGCTCAGCACACTGTCTCTGAGGCAGTGGGACAGCAACAAAAGCAGAGCATTTTCTTTACCCGGTGCACGTTTTGGAATTTGATGTCAAAGACATGTCACCAATCAGAAGATGGCTTTTGCACTACCTGCAACCCATGGCAAACAGAGACCATTAGTGTGCATAATTCTACTGGCCCTAGCCACAAATGAACTACAAGTAAGTTCTACAAGGAGACTCATACACTTTTAATGCAAGAAAATAGACCTTTGTTAAAATTTCCTTTCTTAACCTTGGCCAGGCAGGTTTTCAAAAGAATGAATGAATGAAATAATGGGGTTTTTTTAGTATGGAATAATACTTTGACCTTAAGCAACCCTTCTTCCCATATCATCTTCCATTATCCACTCTTAATATCTAGGCTAACCCACAGAATTAAGTTTTGGGGACTCTGCCCTTTCTCATAATTGTATGTCTCAGTGAGAAATGCTCCTTTGGGCATTCCCATTTCTGCCTTGTGACTTTTCATTCATCATTCATGGTCAAGTTCAATTGAATCTGCAGGAATTCCTACTGACTCTTCCTCCTCTGCTCTCCAGTGTTTTAGCTGTCAGAAAGAATAAGCTTGAGCTTCACTGAATGGCCTGACTGGGAGAATGAGACAAGAAAGACTTGCATATCAATAATTTTTTCTGGCACAGTCACGAAGCAGTGATGAAAAGCAACTCGGATTTTATTTAACCAGTCCTAAAGGTTTCTGAAACAAAACGGGGAATCTTGAGGCTTCAACCCTGAAAAAATAATAAATGCTGAAAACAAAGATCACTGTTACATATATACAGAAATGTTATTTAGATGATCCTTGGGAAAGAGGCAAAGGATATTCTGAGAGTCTCTCTGAGGTGACCAGTTGAAGAATTTGCCTGAGCCTGGGTCACTTGATGTTAAAAATTCTCATATTCAATACCTTACAGTCTTGTGTCTATTTACAATAGGATAACTGTGTCTCTGCCCTAACTAGAACACTAGCACATGCTTAGAGGCACCCTGGGGACCACTGGCCATGGCTATTCATGTAGGGCATAGGCCTTGGCTCCAGAAAGGGATTCTTTGAATTATACATTCAAAACTTTATGTTAAGAACCCTGACTGTGAGGGCAATCTCTCCTGGAAATGGATTGTGTCAGTCATACATATGCATGTATCCTTCTGATTGGCTGATATTATCCTTTTAGCTAACCCAGCACTTCAAAGTAAAACTTGGGGTACACATGCACACACTTCATGTCCATTGACTTCTCTGAAACATGAAAGTTCAACTTCTCAAATCATCTTTTGAACCCCATTAGAATTTGTACCCTGATCATCTCTCCCCCCTCCCTTCCCCTTCTCTTTACCTGTTCTCTCAGCTCTTTCTCTCATTATTTTACTTATGACCGTTAATGATTCCTTGATAGAGCAGAATGCAGGATAGGGGTTTTATTCTACATTCTAAGGAGTGACACTAATGTCTCTCCCTTCTTTCATCAGACTATTTCTCTTTTGTCACCTGCAGTGTCAGTGTGTTTAGTAGACATACAGGTTCTAGGGTTCAGAAGTGACCTCCAAAGAAAATATACAAATGTTTCCATTGTACACTTCTCAGAGGAATGGACCCATGGACAAAGAACTCTTCCAGATCCAGAGTAGGTGGGGCTCTTCCATCTCCCATCCCACAAATCCCAAGAGCCTCTTTTCTCTTTCAACAATGAGAACTCTTTGATATGGAGTATCTATCCCATTTTCCTCAGGCCTAGTCTGGAATTTTCATTTTACAAAAGCCTTTGTAAAAGTGTAACTTGGAAAAATATAACAGCCACTCCATGCTGAGAGTGGAGGCAACCTGCCGGGAAGATACAAAATGTGGGCAGCCTGGGGCCCAGTCACCTTCCCTCAGCCTGGAGCCCAGTCACCTTCCCTCAGCCTGGGGCCCAGTCACCTTCCCTCAGGAGAGGGGCTGTTAAACAGTGTCACAAATAAATCTACATATATCCTGGCCTTTCTCTCCTGGGTTTCCATAAATTGTAAAGCTGCCACAGGCACAATAGAGAGAAATTAGTTTCTTTTAGTAGTTTAGTCAAACTGTAAATAAATCCATTTCGCTTTGCAAATTTCTGTTTCCTAATTCCTTTTGGAATACAGAGAAACAAAGGCAGTAGCTCATGGAACTGAGCACCTGGCAGCATGAACAAATCGTATGCAATTCCTTATGATATTTAATGTTCCTCATTAAGGCTTCTTGGGCCGGGGAATCTGGCTCAGAGCTAGAATGATGGCTTGCTTATGCAAGGCCCTCGGTCCAATCCCCATGACTGCAAAAGCTGTTCAAGCCTAAGAGAAATATAAATGTTGTCCTCTTGCTTTTGTATCTGCAATGAAATAGTTTTTGGTCACAAAAACATTTTTAAAGTCTTTTTAAATCATCTGAGTCTATGTGTTTGACAGACAAGCTGTTTGCTGAAATCCAGGCACACTTAAAATACTAGTCCTCAGGTGGAGACAGAAGGATTATTATGAGTTTAATGCCAGCTTAGAAAGTTTGGGGCTAGCAAATACACTCCAAAAAATCTTTCAAAGATCTTTTGGGGACAGAAAGTTGGCTCAGTGGTTAAGAGCATATACTGCTCTTCTGAAGACCCAAGAGAAGATCCCATAACCCATGTGTGGTGGCTCACAATGGCCTGAAACTCCAGCGATGATTCCTCTGGCCTCCTTGGACACCATGTGCACATGTGCAGTCATTCGTACACATGAATAAAAAATAAAAATAAGTCTTAAAAAGATACGTATTTGATTGGGCTTGGTGTGTGTGTGTGTGTGTGTGTGTGTGTGTTATACACACAGACATAGATATCAACCCACATGTCCACAATATTTAAGACCTTTCAACTAGTACCTGAATAACACTTCAGAAATTTTTCTTGCCTCTTCTGGCTCCAGACCAGCATAAACATTTTATTTATTCCATGGAAATTCGTGTCAGCACAAGGTGTGCTGCAAAGTGAACAATAAAAATCTTTTATAGCTCCAGCTAATACAACTCATGATTTTTCCCATTTGAAAATAAAGAATGGCCACTTGGTTCCCATGCTTGACTTACTGAATGCTGAAATATTGGTCTGGTGGATCTCCCCTTGCTGGAGTCTTGCTAGTAATCTCTGGCTCTGCGTGATGCCTTTCTACTCCATTGCCATCTCTGGAAGTGGCCATCCTCCTCCATCAGTTTCCTGGGCAGGGGACCAAACCAGTGATTAGGTTTCTGCTTGCTCTGCATGAAAACAAAACGTAATGTAAAGAGACTTACCACTTCCCTGCACTGAGGCCCTGGGAGTCTCATTGTGCCTGACCCCAGGTTGGTTTTGAAATCACAGAGAACTGAAGGCTGGTGGCTCTGTCTGACCAGATCTTCACAGAGTGGTGAAAGCTCTCCTGACTATTGCCTGAGGTCAGGGGTAGTGACTTGTATGTACGCATGTTGTCTTGCTGTTTCATTATTTTCATCACAGAACAGGGGCAGCTTTCCATTCTGGTAGATGTGAGGCTAAGAACACTGCTATGTTTATGCTTAGACTTACTAGGCTGTATTGTCCCCTTGAAGAACAGTAGAACATTGCTCTGGGGTATCAATTTTTGATGTGATCATTCTTTCTCTCGTGTGTCCTCAACTTTTTAAGTTCACCAGCAGGTCTACTCTATAAGCTTCAGGATTCCAAAAAATGCTTCATAGGGACCAGCTACTTGTGCAGATTCAGTGAAAAGAAAATGCATGTTAAAATATGGTTCTGGTATCTAATGGTGTATAGATGTTTGTTTAAAGTTTTTCAACGATAAATTCTGCACATGCCTTAACAAGTGTCTTAGATAATAAAAGCAAAGTAAAGTCCCATCAGATAACTGACAATGTAAGCAAGGATCCTAGACCCTTTCACAGGGGTCACCTAAGGCAACTGGAAAACTGGTATTTACATTTAAGATTTATATCAGTAGCAAAATTACAGTTATGAAGCAGCAATGAAAATAATTTTAGGGCTGGGATCACCACAACATGGAGAACTGTATTAAAGACTAGAAGTGGTAGGCAGGTTGAGAAACACTGCCCTACACAGAGCTGCATTGCTAAGATGTACAATGTTACAAACTTTCTGGTATCTTTCTGTAGGCAGAGCCCACTCACTCTGCAGTCTCCAATAGTGGAAGCCATGCGATTTGCTTGCTACTGTCCCTTACCAGGTAGACCACAGAGCAGATGTTCTATGTCTAGAATACGCATGGTTGTGGCTTTTTGTGGGAGAAAGCACTTCTTTGGCTTCAAAAGGAGTTACACCTATGTTAATAGATTCTGAATTTTAGTACCAAGGATAGAACATACAATCAATCTATGGGGGAAAATACAGGACAGTAAATCTCTTGCCTACTAGGTTGCTCTCTATTTACATAATTTGTGCTAACAGCTGCAGATGCAAGTGTTCAGGAAATGCCTGTTCATTGTGTGATCATTAGTTCCCCGGATGGGAGGTGGGTTCCCTTTGTATCTGATGTGCCATTTCCAATTATATCCTGACCTCAAACACATTTCAAACCTTGTGCCCCCACTGACCTGAAATTCATTCAAACAACAATGACTATGCTCCACATCAAATCCCAGACAAGAATTTTTTTCCCAAGGGGCTAATCTGGTGTCAACTCACAGGCAAGCTGGTAACTATGAGGACCAGTTAGGACAAATGCTTGAGCCTTGTCATTGCCTCAAGCTTAAACCACACAGGCATCCCTTCCAGCAGAACAGCTGCATTCTCTACTTTCAAAGGTCAACACGTTATACACATTGAAAATAAGTACGTGCGCACACACCCATGCCTACACACATATCCATTCCCCACATGTGCACCCATTCCCACATGCACACAATCATTTCCAGATGCATATGGGCATCCACATGCGCCTGTGTGGTAGCTTAACCTCTGTAGAAACAGTGGCCGTTGGCACTTGTTGATGATGGCTTTGAGTCTGGACAGGATCACAGTGTGATTTTCCTACCTTACACCTTTTCTCTTCAGGGTTGATTTCCACTCTGCACAGGGCCAGATGATAGGTAGGGATCAGAAGTCGGGGAAACAGCTGGATTGATGAGCCTGGCTGGAGCCTGCTAGGGAGCAAGACAACCATAACAGGCCAATCAGAGACAGGTGGCTCTTCTCACACAGAGGCATCCAGAAACTGTAAGAGTGGAAAAGAAGTGAGGCTGAAAGCAGAGCAGGATCTGCTAGAAGCTTCTTCAGGCAGAAAGCAAAGGATAGTCACTGTGAGTAATAATACACGAACAAAAGGAAGAAAGAGGAGAAAGTAGAGGAAGAGGAGGGAGGGGAGGGAGAGGGTGGAGAAGGAGGGAGAGGAGCCAAGCAAAAAGGGAGAGAAGAAGAGAGGGTGAAATTAATGTGGCCCCATTGGGGAAGAAAAAAGCCTTTTCATTTCACAGCTAGTAAAAATGTCTGAACGTGAGGAGTAGCTGCTACGGTATACTTATGGAGAGTTGAGAGTACATGCGTGTGTGTGTGTGTGTGTGTGTGTGTGTGTGTGTGTACATGTGTATATCTTTTGTGTGTTTGTGGGAGGGGGTTGGAGACCTTCGCGTCTGAATACAACACCAGGCAAAGATTCTGATTCTCTCATTGAGCAACTACTTAGAGTTTTGCCCAGATTCTCTGCAGTCCATGACTGCTTCACTCCAAAAATGGCTGCCCATCTTACCTGCCAGGTCCCCTTCTTGCTGCTATGTGGAGAAAGCTGTGGTGTGAGGCCCTTAGGGGTTTCCTGCATTGACAACACTGAAGGCTGGTTTCATTCTTCAAATACCAATGTTTATTTGTTTTTAAATTTAGGTCTGATTCCCTTTAGCCAAAAATGCCAAGCTTATATATGCCACTTAAACAAGTGCACTACGCTTCAAAAAAGGAAGGTTTATGTGAAGAACGCAAATTGATGCTATTACATGAGATTTTTCTCTCTCTATTGTAGCCTGTGTTACTGTGGTTTTGCTTTTTATTAATTCCACTTCCTAAGTTTATTGCTGAGTTTTGATGTACAGAAGTAACGTATTTGCTTTTAAAACAGAACTTGATTTGAGTGAAATGTACTACCTTGGATCTCGTTGGGTTGTTTTATTACTCCACCTTCTCTTTTCTCCCCTGTTGGAATGAGAGTTATGTGGAAATCTTTATATAGAAAAAAAGAAAATCCACAAATGCCATTTTTTATAGAGAACCCATGACTCATATTTATTCCATGGGGGTGGAGGCAGAGACAGAAACAAACAAACAACAGTTCAGTCATTGCTCCTGCTGGAGAAAACATAGTCTTGGCTTTAGGTGCATCCTATGCTTACACGTGTATTTAGAACTGATGTTAGACTAATGCAATGGGCTGTCCAGTGCAATTGTCTACTATTTAATAGCAACAGTCCGATACAATGAAGATACAATGAAGAAAGTGTATTGCCACAGTTATTGTGTCTGGCACAGAATTTCACTTCTGTGTGCCTGTCTCTTTGCAGATTTGGATTTTCTCTGTATTAAAGTCACTTTTATAACCACAGTCTTGTGAATCACCTTAAGAATTTCCCTTAGATCTACCCAGTGACGTTGATTGCAACTGGAATCAATCCTTTGACATCTGTAGAGTCTGTGGACAGAATAAGTTCAGAAAGTGTTCTTTGGTCAACTGTCATGAATTCTTGGCAGGGATATTGTGTACTCTTTTTAATTTATTGCCAATATCCTCAAATGAGATAGACATTTAACTGTTACTGCATTAACATTTCGTAGAGGAACTGGAGAACCAATTTCTTCATTATGGCTTCCCCAGTCTTGCAATATGGTCTTCATAGTCCTGGGCATCAACTTCAAGTATTCCTTCACCAGAGGTCTGCAACTGAATTAAAGGCTTGGTGTCTGGCTTCAAGGAATACACTAACCAAGGTTACATCACACAGGGCAAGAAACAGACAAGGGCAAGGCCACTAAGAAGATACATTTCCTAAAAGAGATTTTAATGCAAACATCAAGGAGACAATGGGGACTCAAATTGGCAAAACTTTGAGAGTTGCATTAAACAAACATTCCATTTAGCAAAGTATTCCTTGCATGTCTGAGCTATTTCTGCCTAACTTCTGGTTTAGGGCTGCATTCTGAGAAATACTCCATTAAGGATTTGAATTTCTTCTTTTACTTTTGGAAGGATGATGCTTAATATTGTATCATTAGGTGAACTATGTTTCTTTTAAGCCTCTCTAATCTAGCTATAGGATACCACCCGCCATTTAATTTTCTTCTAAAGTCATCATTACAGATACTATTTTTAAATGAGCATTTTAAAATGTTCTGAAAGATTAGTGGTATCCAGGGCTGGAAAGGGGACAAGACATTGATTAATGTGCACTTTCTTGTTCTGTTGGTATAAGCATAAATTAGTCTAGCTTTTAGGGAGGCAAACTTGACAATATGTATCAAAATGTATGCTGTGGTACCTTTTGGCCTGGAATTTATTCTAAGCAGAAAACTGAGTAACTGAAAAGCCAAATGCCATCATAAAGATGCTCACTGCAGCTTTACTGAAAATTGTGGGGAATAAAACGAAGGAACCCAACTGCAGTATTTGTTGCCGAGGCATTAGTTAACTAAATTACATATAAAACTACATGAGATAGGATTTAGCTGGAGAGAATATGCAGCAGTTAAGGGGACCTGGTACTCTTGCAAAGGACCTTGGTTTGGTTCTCAGCACCCATGTGGTAGCTCCCAACCATCTGTACCTGCAGCTCCACTGGGCCTGACATCCTCTTCTGGGCTCCTCAGATGTCAGACACACATAGGGTCCACTTACATATATACAGACAAACATAAACATAAATATAAATAATAAATACGTTTAAAAGAGAAAAGACTATGCAAGCATGCAAGATATGTCAGTTAACACACACAAATATAATATGCTAACAAATGAATAAAGAATGGTATTGTTCTCCTAAGTAAAAGTCACTAATCTGACCAGTTCTGTTATATAAAAAGCAAAGTTATGTTCCTAATCTTTCTCATCTCCTGTTTGTCGTTCATCCCGATGTGCTTTTCATTCTTAAATAGCTTCACAAATAATTTGCTTCCCTCCATTTCTAACAGTTCCCCATGGTTCAATTAATGCTTGTAAAAAGTAGGTTTGAATATGATCGCATTGATAATAGCATAATGTCCACATATGAGTGAAGACACAGGTGCTTGAATGGAGTGTTGGTAAATTGCTGTGATTCGTTCTTGGGCAGTGGAATTCATAATCACCATCATCATCATCTTCATCCTCATCACATAATACTGCGATTTGGATCATCAGGTAAACAGGCCAGCTTCCCGGCCTGTGTTCCAGAGCCTGCAGATCGCCTGGGAACTGCACAGAGCTCCCAATCCCGGCGGGAGCCAAGCACCCCAGACTCCAGATCTTCTCTCCCACCAAAGAGACCAGAAGAAGAACCACCAGATTACTGGACTTACTAGCACCCACCAAAAGGGAACTCTGGTCCCCAGACCAGGAAGGGGCTCTTTCTGCACCCACTAGAAGAAGAGATGGGAAAGAGACAATACAAAAACACAGTCAGCAACAGAAAAACAAATATGACACCACCAGATTCTAGAGACTCCACACCAGCAAGACCCCAATATTCCAACGCGAAGGAAGCAGAAGAGAACAACCTTAAAAGCACTTTCATGAAAATGATAGAGGCCCTAAAAGAGGATATTGGAAAATCCCTCAAAGAAATGGAAGAAAAAACAAACCAAAAAATGCAAGAAATGGAAGAAAAAACAAACCAAAAAATGCAAGAATTGGAAGAAAAAACAAACCAAAAAAGGCACGAAATGGAAGAAGAAATGAAGCAAAAAATGCAAGAAATGGAAGAAAAAGCAAAGCAAAAAATGCAAGAATTAGAAGAAGAAACATACCAAATAAGGCAGGAAATGGAAGAAGAAACAAAGCACAAAATCCAAGAAATGGAACAAAAAGCAAACCAAAAAATGCAAGAAATGGAAGAAAGAACAAACCAAAAAATTCATAAAAGGCAACAAACGGACGAACAGATAAACAGAAAATTGCAAGAAGCAATGCAAACGCTGCAAGGGTTGAAAACTGAAATAGAGTCACTAAAAAAACACAATCTGAAGAAAGGCAGAAAATAGAAAAGCTGGACAAACAGTCAGGCACTACCAATACAAGCATTACCAACAGAATAGAAGAGATGGAAGAGAGAATCTCAAGTGTTGAAGATACATTAGGAGAAATGGATTTATCAACCAAAGAAAACCTTAAATCCAACAAATCCTTAACACAAAACATCCAGGAATTATGGGACACCATGAAAAGACCAAACCTAAGAATAATAGGTATAGAAGAAGGAGAAGAAATCCACCTCAAAGGGGCAGAAGGCATATTCAACAAAATCATAGAAGAAAACTTTCCCAACCTTAAGAAAGACATGCCAATGAAGGTACAAGAAGCCTCCAGAACACCAAATAGAGTGGACCACAAAAAAAAATTCCCTCGCCACATAATAATCAAGACGCCAAACATACAGAATAAAGAAAGAATATTAAGAGCAGTTAAGGAAAAAGGTCAAGTAACATATAAAGGCAGACCTATCAGAATTACACCTGATTTCTCCATGGAAACTCTGAAAGCCAGAAGGTCCTGGATAGATATTCTACCTACACTAAGAGACCATGGATGCCAGCCCAGACTACTATACCCGGCAAAGCTCTCAATCACTATAGACGGAGAAAACAAGATATTCCATGACAAAACTAGATTCAACCAATATGTGTCCACTAACCCAGCCCTACAGAAAATTTTGGAAGGAAAACTCCAACCCAAGGAAGCTAACTACAACCAGAAAAACATAAGCATTAGAGAATCCCTCTCTACCAACAGCCAAAAGAACAAAGGGGTGAAATACCACCCATAATTCCACCACCAACAACCATCTCAAATCGAAGAAGGATGAGCAATCAATGGTCATTAATATCCCTCAATATTAACGGCCTTAACTCACCCATAAAAAGACACAGACTAGCAGAATGGATTCGAAGACAGAACCCTTCCTTCTGCTGCATACAAGAAACACACCTCACCCTCAAAGACAGACATTACTTGAGAGTTAAAGGTTGGGAAAAATTTTTCAATCAAATGGACCCAAGAAACAAGCAGGGGTAGCAATCCTAATATCTAACAAACTAGACTTTAAAATAAAATCAATCAAAAGAGATGAAGGAGGTCATTACATACTCATCACAGGTGAAACCCACCAAGATGAAGTGTCTATCCTGAACATCTATGCCCCCAATACAAAGGCATCCACATTCGTTAAAGAAACATTATTAGAACTTAAATCTCATCTAAAGCCCCACACAGTTATAGTGGGAGATTTCAACACACCACTCTCACCACTAGACAAGAATACTAGACAGAAACTCAACAAAGAAGCAAAGGGTCTAATAGAAGTAATGACCCAACTGGGATTAACAGATATCTATAGAACATTTCATCCACATAAAAAAGAATATACCTTCTTCTCACCACCACATGGAACCTTCTCAAAAATCGACCACATACTTGGCAACATATCAAACCTCAGCAGCTACAAAAAAATTGGAATAACTCCATGCATCTTATCAGACCACCATGCCTTAAAATTAGAATTCAACAACAACACAAATTGCAGAAAACCTACAAACTCATGGAAATTGAATAATGCTCAACTGCACCATCCCTGGGTCAAAGAGGAAATAAAAAAGAAATTAAAGACTTCCTCGAATTCAATGAGAATGAAGACACAACATACCCAAACCTATGGGACACTTTGAAAGCAGTGCTACGGGGAAGTTCATAGCACTAAGTGCTCACATGAAGAAACAGGAAAACAGTTATACCAGAGAATTAACATCACAGCTAAAAGCTCTAGAACACAAAGAAGCAAACTCCCCAGGAGGAGTAGACGCCAGGAAATAATCAAATTGAGGGCTGAAATCAACAAAGTAGAAACCAGGAAAACAATACAAAGAATCAAAGCAACGAAGAGTTGGTTCTTTGAGAAAATCAACAAGATAGACAAACCTTTGTCCAAACTTACCAAACAGCAGAGAGTGAACACACAAATTAACAAAATCAGAAATGAAAAGGGGGACATAACAACAGACTCTGAGGAAATCCAGAGAATCATTAGGTCATACTTTGAAAACCTGTACTCCACAAAATTCGAAAATTTAAAGGAAATGGATGACTTCCTGGACAGCTATCATTTGCCAAAACTAAATCAAGAACAGATAAACAATTTAAATAGACCTATAACCCCTATGGAAATAGAAGCTGTCATCAAAAGTCTCCCAACCAAAAAAAGTCCAGGTCCAGATGGCCTCAGTGCAGAATTTTGCCACAAATTCAAAGAACAGCTTATACCAATTCTTCTCAAAGTGTTCCACACAATAGAAGCAGAAGGGGCTTTGCCAAACTCTTTCTATGAGGCTTCAATAACCTTGATCCCCAAGCCACACAAAGACACAACCAAGAAAGAGAACTTCAGACCAATATCCCTCATGAACATTGATGCAAAAATACTCAATAAAATACTGGCAAATCGGATCCAAGAACACATCAAAACAATCATTCACCACGATCAAGTAGGTTTCATCCCAGGGATGCAGGGATGGTTCAACATACGAAAATCCATCAACGTAATCCACCATATAAACAAGCTGAAAAACAAAAATCACATGATCATCTCACTAGATGCTGAAAAAGCCTTTGACAAAATCCAACACCCCTTCATGATAAAGGTCTTGGAGAGATCTGGGATAACAGGGACATACTTAAACATAATAAAAGCCATATACAGTAAACCAACAGCCAACATCAAACTAAATGGACAGAAACTCAACGCAATTCCTCTAAAATCAGGCACAACACAAGGCTGTCCACTCTCTCCATACCTTTTCAACATGGTACTTGAAGTTCTAGCTATAGCCATACGACAACAAAGGGGGATCAAGGGGATACAAATTGGGAAGGAAGAAGTCAAACTTTCACTGTTTGCAGACGATATGATAGTTTACATCAATGACCCAAAGAACTCTACCAGGGAACTCTTACAGCTGATTAACACCTTCAGCAAAGTGGCAGGCTACAAGATCAACTCAAGAAAGTCAGTAGCCCTACTATATACAGATGATAAAAGGGCTGAAAGAGAAATCAGAGAAACATCACCCTTTACAATTGCCACAAACAACATAAAATACCTTGGGGTAACGCTAACCAAACAAGTGAAAGACCTGTATCGTAAGAACTTTGAATCTTTAAAGAAAGAAATTAAAGAAGCCCTCAGAAAATGGAAAGATCTCCCATGCTCTTGGATAGGTAGGATCAATGTAGTAAAAATGGCAATCCTGCCAAAAGCAATCTACAGATTCAATGCTATCCCCATTAAAATCCCAGCACAATTCTTCACAGACCTTGAAAGAACAATAATCAATTTTGTATGGAAAAACAAAAGACCCAGGATAGCCAAAACAACCCTGTTCAACAAGGCAACGTCCGGAGGCATCACTATCCCTGACCCCAAGCTCTATTATAGAGCTATAGTCCTGAAAACAGCTTGCTATTGGCACAAAAATAGACAGGTAGACCAATGGAATCGAATTGAAAATCCGGGTATTAACCCACACACGTACGAACATCTGATCTTTGACAAAGAAGCTAAAAATATACAATGGAAAAAAGAAAGCATCTTCAACAAATGGTGCTGGCATAATTGGAGACTGGCATGTAGAAAAATGCGGATCGATCCATGTTTATCGCCATGCACAAAACTTAAGTCCAAATGGATCAAAGATCTCAACATAAATCCAGCCACACTGAACCTCTTAGAAGAGAAAGTGGGTGGTACCCTTGAACGAATTGGTACAGGAGACAGCTTCCTGAACATAACACCAGTAGCACAGACAGTGAGATCAACAATTAATAAATGGGACCTACTGAAACTGAGAAGCTTCTGTAAGGCAAAGGACACAGTCAGCAAGACAAAAAGGCAGCCCACAGAATGGGAAAAAATATTCACTAATCCCACATCTGACAGAGGGTTGATCTCCAAAATTTACAAAGAACTCAAGAAGCAAGTCTCCAAAACACCAAAGGACCCAATTAAGAAGTGGGCTGCAGAACTAAATAGAGAGTTTTCAATAGAGGAGTCTAAAATGGCTGAGAGGCACTTGAGAAAGTGCTCAACATCCTTAGCCATCCGGGAAATGCAAATCAAAGCAACTCTGAGATACCATCTCACTCCTGTCAGAATGGCTAAAATCAAAAACACCAATGACAATTTATGCTGGAGAGGATGTGGTGAAAGGGGGACACTCCTCCATTGCTGGTGGGAGTGCCAACTGGTTCAGCCACTTTGGAAAGCAGTATGGAGATTCCTCAGAAAAATGGGAATAAACCTACCACAAGACCCAGCAACTGCACTCTTAGGCATATATCCAAAAGATGCCCATTCATATAACAAAGATGTCTGTTCCACTATGTTCATAGCAGCTTTATTTGTAATAGCCAGAACTTGGAAGCAACCTAGATGTCCCTCACCCGAAGAATGGATAGAGAAAATGTGGTACATCTACACAATGGAGTACTATTCAGCAGAAAAAAATAATGGAATCATGAGATTCGCAGGCAAATGGATGACACTAGAAGAAACCATCCTGAGTGAGGTAACCCAGTCACAAAAAGAGAAACATGGCATGTACTCTCTCATATATGGATTTTAGACATAGATCTGGGGAGTGCCAGCCTACAATCCTATGGCCAGAGAGTCTGGGAAACAGAAACTTCATTTACTGGCTGGTTAAGTACTGAGCTGAACTCAAGAAAGCCAGTATCAGAGAGGGAGGGCTGATGATCAAAGGGATTAAGACTGGGCTGGTTGAACCCCCAGAAACAGCTGACCAGACAAAGATTAACTCTTGAATCCCAGGCATCAGCCTGGGAATCCAGCATGGGAATGATCAAGACCCCCTGAATCTGGGTGTCAGTGAGGAGGCCTAGGTAATCTATTGAGCCTTGGGCAGCAGATCAGTACCCATCCCAAGTATACACATGGTCTCTGGACTCCCATAGAACAATGTGAGGTGCACTCTCACCCTGAACTCTTAAGGAAGGGTCTAGGCCCTGCCCTATATGAAATGACAGACTATGGACACCCCCATGGAGGGCCTCACCCTCCCTGGGGGAATGAGGGGATAACGGGGGGGATGGGGGGGAGGGCACGGGAGGAGGGGAGGGAAAGGGAGAGGGACCTCGTACTGACTTGTGAAGCAACCTTGTTTCTTATCTAAATTTAAAATGGAAAATAAAAAAATATTAATAAAAAAATACAAAAAAAATACTGCGATTTGGATGCAGAACCTTACACATGCTAGTCAAGTGCTGTGCCACTGAGACAAACCATCATTAATACTTATTTTTCAATTTCTCCTCATTGTTGGAAAAATAAATAAATAGTAATGTATAATTACCCACTCTCAGAAAAAGCCTAAAACATACAAAATGAAGTTCTTATGGGATAAACACAATGCTCAGTAGATGAGTGAGTAACTCTGCAGGTCTTCTGTAATAGAAAAGCAAAGATATTTTTATTATTGTAGGTAATAATGATAAATATAAAGTTATAGTTGCTAAGATTTCTTGTAGACATGTATACTCAGGAGGTGAATACCTTAATTTGTTTAAGCTTTATAATAGACCCATTTGTATAATATTCACATTATAATGTAACTAGACATGCTATATTAAAATTCATCTTTCAGAAAACAAACAAGCCAGAGATAGATGTAACCCCGTAATAAACACAGATAATTGAAGCCTATCCAGAAATTGAACCTGGAGAGGCAGGTCTTGGATTCTGACCACAAATCATTGTAGTATATTCACAGCTTCTCCAAGAAGAGGCAGAGGTAGAATTTTGCTCTGGTCCACACACCACCCCCCTCATCTCCCACTATTCTCCTTCTTCTTCTTCTTCTTCTTCTTCTTCTTCTTCTTCTTCTTCTTCTTCTTCTTCTTCTTCTTCTTCTTCTTCTTCTTCTTCTTCTTCTTTTTGAAACAGGGTTTCTCTGTGTAGTCTTGGAGCCTATCCTGGCAGTTGCTCTGTAGACCAGACTGGCCTTGAACTCACTGAGATCTGGCTGCCTCTGCCTCCCAAGTGCTGGGATTCGAGGCATGCACCACCAATGCCCAGCTTCTCATTCTTCTTAATAGGCCTCTTTGTGTCTGTGTGACACTTGGATTTTATTAGTGTCATTTACAAGACCATGGGTAAGAATTTGTTTACAGGAGTATAAATACGTTCCCAGTGGCTGCATCAGTGAAAATTCCCCCCATCCACTATGAACTGTATATAAATTCTCAGGGAAAAGAAGGACTGCATGACACCAAACCCCTTCCATGACAGAGTGTCAGCATACCCAATCTTGGGCAGACCTTCTTGAGGTAATCACAGCTATTGTTAGTTAGTTTAAGAGCATCTCAGCCATGTCATGCTCAGATGTCAACATACATTACTTGTCTCCCTATGGACATTATATTCTTTCTGTCTCTTCCTCTGTGGTGTGCCGTGATCCTTAGAGGAGATGACTGAGATGAGATGTCCTATCTGTGGCTAAGTGTTCACAAGTCATTTATCTGCAGCAGTTTGACCAGTTGTGCTTCTACAGTTACAAGTGATCACTGCAGAAAGAACCTTCTGGACCAAAGCTGGCAGTATCACTGATAGGTTGCATAAATATAGTCATTTAGAATGCAGGTTGACAGGCACACCATGTCCATTTGTCAAAGCAGCAACTGTAGCTTTCTCATCAGGGCTTATTACCTCCTAAGTCATGGGCTGTTGACCAGGTTTGCTCTACCAGACATGATCAATCCTCTACCACCCAGATCACTTCAACCTGAAGGCATACCTTTCTGTTCTCTAAGTTCACAGTGCTAAGTACATCATTTAATGCAGTTTCTTATGGTGTCCTTCCGTCCTTCCTTCCTTCCTTCCTTCCTTCCTTCCTTCCTTCCTTCCTTCCTTCTTTCCTTCCCAGTGTTGGAAATCAAACCTTTAGCCTTACCACCAAGCCTTGTCTTCAGCTCTCCTGGAGTTTCTATAATTGTATATGGATTTATGTGCTTTGCTTAAATGCAGCTAATAAACCCCTTGATATTTGAGTGTACTTTTGCCTTTTCTAATACAAGCTATACTTGGTACATATTTATTGATTGTTTTATTTTGAAGAACAAATAGGAAGCATAAAATATAGGGACCACCATCTGTTGGGAACTTAACATGATTATGTCAGTGCAAAAATATGTTCAAACAGCTGTCTTCAGGCAGATGCAGTAGCTAATAGGAAAAATATTCCTTGCCTATATCTTAGTGTCACACTTTGGAAAATAGAGTTCGACTGTTGTTTCTTTCTTAACGATTGACATATAGAACATGATGGATGTTGCAAGGTCTTAGGAAACATAAAATTTGAAGGGAATGCTAAGTAAAAAGGTTGATCAATACAGAGTTGAGCTTTGAATTCTTTTCATCTACTAAAGTTGGATTTCTTTGCAGTACCGTCAAGAGCTGTAGTTTAAAACAATGATTTGTATATATATTGATTGGATTTATTAAAATGTTGTGTTACTGTATCCATTTGGTTATAAGAAGTCATCCTTATACATCAAACCAAAGTCTCAAAAGGCAATAAAATAAATGGGAATAAAACAGATCAGGAAGACTCACTTTGCTTTTACAAACAGCATCTTCATTCATTTTTATGTGTACAGAGGAAAAGAATAAAAGGCTGGATGCCTTATAAAGTGATAAACGCCACAATTCAATGGAAAATACACATTAAAATTTGAGGGTATCCATCACTGGGTATAAACTTGGCAAGGGAGAAAGAGTTCTAATTCTTCATTGTGAATGTGTGGCGCCCTTCAAAATTCATAAGCTGGGTCCCAGGACCACAGTGACAGCACCAAGGCATGAAGACCTTCAGAAGTCCTGAAGGCTCCAGAAAATGGGAAATAGGTTTGTGAATGAGGTTAAGGGAATGCCCTGGTACCCCTTTTTCTCCTATCTTCTGCCAAATGAGGATGAGGCAAAAAGAGCAGTGTATGAAACCCACACCAGGTGGAATTTGCTAATGCCTTCATCTGGCTCTTCTTGGTCTCCAGACTGAGAAAAATAGTATTTAGTTGTTTATAAATTGGCTAGCCTGAGGTGTTTTTCTATAGCCCCACAAGTGGTTTAGCGACTTTCATGCTACAAAGGACACAGACTTTTAAACTGAACACACATTGAATAGAAGAGAGACGTGTGTATTAAGGAGTATCCTATTCCCTTGTCCACTGCATTTCACACTCATTTGTTCCTGGTGATTAAAAGGTGAGGTATAAACTTTGAGTGTGCTTCATAAGTCCACTATTTGTCACTTACTGTCATCCTGTTAGCCAATATTGACCATGGAGTAATGGTGTGTTCTGCTTCTCATGTTTGCAGTTATAGTCTAGGATAGAGCCAAAAGGAAAGGGAGAAATTCTAAGGTAAAAAATGAGAGATGTCAATATGAAACAGAATGTGTATCACAAGGTTAGATGGATGACTGAGAGTGAGCGTTCAGGAGCTTCATACAACCCAGGGACTGAAACAAGAGGGCATATTCAGAGACTGAAGCAGGGGCATATTCAGAGACTGAAGCAAGGGGCATATTCAGAGACTGAAGCAAGGGGCATATTCAGAGACTGAAGTAAGGGGCATATTCAGAGCTGGAGGTATTCATGGGAATGAAGGGCTGAGAAGTATTTCTGGGTGTGTAGATGGAAGTCCAGACAGAGAAAGGTCAAGAGAAGCAAAGGAACCTAGGAACTCCACATCTTCACTGATTAGATAAGCTAACACTGTATTTTATTTGGGCATAAATGAAAAACACAGTAATAATCAAACTAAAATAAGTTTCCTAGTAACAGTGCTACTAGCTCAGAATCCTGTAAATCAAAGACAGTCTGGGTCACTCAAGGAGGGGTAGACATGAGCTATTGGAGTTGAGCCAGCGGAAGGCACCAGAGACAAGCAGTTTAGACCCTGGGCAGTATGAATTCCTGGGAAAGTGGTAAACAGAAGAAAGCCAAGAATGGTGTGTATACATTTGCTGGAGCAGTGACAAGGAAAGATCAGTTGAATCCCCAGAGGTGTGAGTCTGGATGACAAGGCGCAGAGGCAACTTCTCCAAGATGGAAACAGACAGACAGAAATGCGCTTTATCTACAGGTCCCAGGTTTAGTGTCCCGCAGCCTCTGGGTGGTACTCATAGAATTTCAGAGATGGAAAGCATTTCTGAGATGGGCAGTGAAGTTCTGATACATCCATCAAGCAGCTTGGAGTAAGAAAAATGGAAGCACCTAGCAATGGGAATGGAATTCTAACCCAGGTCTTGGTAGTGAGGTAAGCTACAGGAAGCAAAGTATAAAAGAATATCTATTTATGACTTAGCTATTTGTTTTGTACTCAGAGGACACCACAATCGTATTTAAGTAATTTTTACCCTTAATAATCTTAATTATGTATTTATTGGTCAGATACTCAATCAGAGAGAAAATAAAACTGCTGGGCATATGTAAAATGGAGATACAATTCTCTGAAAGTTGATGTGTCTATTGAAGAGGTACAAGAACAAGATCACTCGGACTTATCCAGAAATCCAAGTTAAGGATGGAGAATGCCAGCAACCATATGTGATAATTCTTTTGGGAAAAGACACTGTGGTTTGTCAAGCACTTACTAGCAAATAGAGTTTTTGTCATCCCTGTGGCTGACAAGGGAAGCCATGCAGCTCTGATTGTAAAGCAGCCATTAATTGTGAATCTCCAACAGAGAGTAAGAGTTTGTGCAGAAGGGTGGAAATGAGAAGTGATGTGTAGGGGTAGTCTCTCATTCCCAAGAACCTATTACAAAAAGTCCTTTAGCAGTTTAAAAGTTCTAATGCTTATATTTGTATTCTGTTTATGTGTGTTACTGTGTGTGCGGTTACCCAGAGACCAGAAGTTGTCCAGAAGGCCTGGATCTGGAGTTCCAGAAGGTTGTGAGCCACCCCATGTGAGTGCTGGGGGTTCTAGTGTATATAGCTAAGTGGTAGAATGCTTGAGTCCCAGAGTTTGATCCCCAGCTTCACAAAATCAAACAAAAGCCAGCATGAGTTCTGGGAACCAAACTTGGCTCTCTAGAAGACCAGTGGGCACTCTTAACCAGTAATTGTCCCTCCAGCCCTCGTTAGGCGTTTTAACACATCCTTGGGGCCTTTTAGATGTTAATCCCAACAAGAATGAGTTAGCTTTTTAATCAACCCATTGCTTTTAAAAAACAATCTCGCTTATTTGTCTGCTGGGAAAACCTTTTTTCCACTCTACAGAGTAAATGGAGACATCTGTTAGCGACCATGGAACCAATAATGTGGGAAGTAGGCTCTGACGCTGTCCTTTAACTACCACTGGAGGTTCTGAGAGAAAGAGAGAGGAAGTGCCAACACTGGAAGTGAGGTTGAAGGGAGGGCTGGGCACTGGAGACTTGCAGCAGTGTTGATCATCAGTGCAGGTAGAAGAGAACCTTGGCTCTCCGAAGGAAGGCTGGGTATAGATGACAGAAGTAGGGGACAGTTCAAGGACCAGCTCAGAGCTATCTATGTAAGCTGGAGAAGGGACAAGCCCGGGTGGTACAGATCATTTGTACTTTATCTCTTGCTACTATTGAAAGCTTTTTCCCTTTGTCACCTGCCTTAGCTTGACTCACTAAGAACATGACAGCCAAGTGCATAGGGAACAAAGAGAAATTACTGGAATAGTGAGCTGAGCTATGGAGGAAGACAGAAGAAGGTAGCCACCATGTCTACCAGCTAGTGATGCATCCCTAACTAAGGGGAATTACTGCTGTGCTTTTTGGTATATGGGGACCAGGAATTACTTTCACTGATAGCAATTGCATGGCATCTTTCTGGAAATGAATGATTCCAACAAAAAGCTATAAAGCATTTTACTCACACCTACATCTCCATTCTTCTAATATGCCAGAGCCTTAAGGTTGGAAACTTCAGAATCTATGTGCAGACAAGGAAAGAGATGAATAATAGTGTCCTTTGCTAGGAGTCCAAACCCAGCCTCCAGCAGATCCCTTGTGATCTGAAGAGATAGTGCATGATTCAATGCTCATTTACTTTCAGGGGCAAGAAGGTGCCTAGCAGTTGGGTGTTCCTCTCAGACATTATAGTAGAAACAATGTGCTTCCATCAAGCCCTGGGAATGATTTCTACACAATACATCCTAGGGGACAAACCAAAATTAGGTTCTTGCACAAAGCTTTATTCACCAGCAGCTCCTCTTGGGTCCTATCAGTTGCTCTTTCTCTGTGCTGAAGAGTTAGAATGCTCCAACAGTGAACGGTGGAAGAATCCATCCTTGCAGGTAGTCAGCAAACTGGGACCCAACAACCTATCTGTAACTCATACTGAGGATGGATGATACATAGGGCAGCCCCTCTCTGCCTTCTTCTGCTGCTTCCCCTCCTTCTCTCCTCTTCCCCCCTCTCTCCCTCTCCTTCAATCTATTTATATGTCTCCAACGTGAGCTAGTGATTACCTGGGTGGAACTTGACAATGTATTCACATTTCCCATCTTTCTTCCCCAACTCTTTTCTTTCTTTCTTTCTTTCTTTCTTTCTTTCTTTCTTTCTTTCTTTCTTTCTTTCTTCCTTCCTTCCTTTCTTCCTTTCTTTCTCTCTCTCTTGCTTCCTTCCTCTCCTTCTTCCTGCTATCCTCTTATTCCTTTTTTTCCACCCTCAATTCCAGCCTTTCTTGCCCCCTCACTCTCTTCCCTTCCCTCCCTTCCAATGCAAGGTTCTCGTGGCAGTTTCTACCCATTTTCTCATTTCAAGCACTCTTGAATTCTAGCCGTCTGTCAATACAAGGCAGTGAAAAACGTTGAAGTCACATCAAATTCCACTTGCTCTGCCAGTTTGAAGTACAGATGCTTCCTGTTTGACGATTTCCTCTCACGTTCTCTGGAGTTTAAACATGAAAATATGTTCCATGACAGAAACCAGCACATATCCCCTTTCATCAGGAAACAAACCCCAAACAATGAAGGAAGGGGCCGATTCTCCCAAGTCCTACAAGGGTCCTTGGCTATTGGAGCAGCTGTACATAGAACCATAATTTCATAGAGCAAGAACATAATTATTCACAACTATCACATTTTGTGGATGAAGAAACAAAGATTGCAAGAAAATGTCCTAATTGTTCTCACGTGTGCTATGTGTCAGCTTGCCAAGACACACATCAGTTTACATTTTCATCCAGCATGCTGGCCTTCAGTTGCTGGGTGATACTTTCTGCTTTCAGAAGCCTTTTACTTTTTTTTTCCTTTCTTTTTTTTTTTTTTTTTTTGCTACTGGGAAAGGCCAAATCATTGAACAATGGAACATCAGCTTAAATATCAGCAAATGCAGTGGGTGGGAAACACACCATACCACACACACACACACACCAAAGCAGGACTAAAAGGCAAGACTAATCACAAATGTGTTACTAAGTACCTCTCAGCCTCAGGACAAAAATTTCTCCTCTTAATCCACAAAGCAACCAGGTCACATGATCTCTACATTTCTTTCCAGCACTTTAAATCTTGATTTCCTTTTTCCCCATTCACTTTACTGCTGACTCAGAGTATAGAACCTTGGCCAAGTTATTAATGCCATAAATCTCCATTTTTCTCTGAGTGTAAAGGGAGAATAATACATCTTTTTGTTTCCCTAGTTACAAATGGTAAATGATTTTGAGTTGAAGTGACAATCTTTGGAAATTGGATTAAGTTTTTCTATCTGTAGATAATTAGTTGCTAAGGCTAGACTGATAAAAGGACCTCCCTACTAGGAAATGTTTCTGGCCAGGGTTGGGTTATAGAACACTGAACTGTCTGTCACCCTTCCTTCTTCCTATCATGTACTGTTTGGATGCCTGATGCTATTGGTTGAACCACGGTAGACAAGGTCAGGGTTCTACCATTGTGCTAATACTCTTAGCCCTTATCATATATTTTATACAAGTTTTTTTCACAACTCTGGTGACTGTAGTATGAAGGTTTGTATATGACTGTGTCTTCTCTCTGTGTCTGGTATGTCCTAGCTTGGTACCTGTCCCTCAGCACATAATACAAGATACAAACTTCCTCCTCCATTTTCATTTTTGCTTTTCATGTGATGCTGTTTCACTGAGTCCTGTGTTTTATCCTCTGCTCTCTTTAAAACCTATCTACTTCTCTACCACTGTGTCATAGTCCAAACCACCCTCATTCATCACCTAAACCACTGAATGACATGTGTCAGTCAAAAGATTATTTTAGATGCCCCATTGGACCATGTCACCCCAATGTCTTCGCCTCCCATCTGTTTTTCCTTAAATACTAAAAACAAAACCTGAAATTCACAAGAGGCCTTTGGCAACATAGTCCCTGCCCACTGACTCACAATACATCGTCCAAAACTTCCATTCCCATACCGCCTTTCCCCATCCTTTCTTTGGAAATGTGGACTTTGCACTGAAGTATTATCAGAATGGCCCCCAAGCAGTCATCTCTTTAATGATCATTCTTCTGATTGCACACTAATAGTGATGCCTCTGAGAAGTGACTCCCTTACCAGTTCCTTCTGCCCTCTCTCCTCATTGTTCTATAATTTATAGAATTCATCATAATTGCAGCTTTATGTTTGCTTGGGTAATGCATTTCAAATTATATTCTGATACCTTCTCCCACACTAGACTGTAAATTCTATGATGATACCACAGTGATTTCCTGTCAGCCTAGTAATTCTAATACCTATCCTAATAGCTGGAACATTGTAAACACTTGAAACCCTTTCAAGTAAATGAGCTAATGAATGGAAGAGAATGATATGAGCTTTTTGAATTCAGTGTCTACATTCCTGTCACATCATATGCAAGACTGGGACCATAGGAAGCAACATTTAGTGTTAAAGAAATAGAGCTGATAGACACCGAGGTAGCTCTGGACAAGAACATTCAGAATACTAATGTATATAAGAAGCAATATTGTTATGCATAAAATACCTAGTGAGCAATAAAGCCTCCAAATAGCTCTCAATATACTGCGCTAAGAAATAGTTCACATGTCAGATTAAACCCCCTTTCCTTAAGAGGAACAAAAAAAATGCTGGGTTATTCTCCAACAGCTCTTCTTACATTCTCCACCTAGCTCTCCTACATTCATTTTGAAGACACTGGCATGAGCTTCATCAATGGGACTCCCTGCCTGTCTCTTTGAATATATTTTTCTACAGAGAAAAGAGCTTTGTAGGATAAATGGGAATTCCTGATTGTTCATTCTCCTGCCCCTTCCCACTGTGATTGGTAGTTGCTAATTCTTCTGAAGCCCACAAGTTCCAGTTAGATGCTGTGCTCTTGACTGCCTTCAACACAGTGATTCTCAACCTCTGGGTCACTACACCTGTGGTTGAATAACCCTTTCACAGGGGTTGCATATCAGATATCCTACATATCAGACATTTGCATTATAATTAATGACAGTAGCAAAATTACAGTTATGAAGTAGCAATGAAATATTTGTATGGTTGGGGGTCACCATAACATGACGAACTATATTAAAGGGCTGCAGCATTAGGAAAGCTGAGAACCTCTGCTTAAACTGCTGATCTCAGTGGGCTATCCTTTTAGAACTAGGTTGCTCATGGTTTTCTTGTGGTGTGACTACAGAATATCTCTAACCCTTGTCTATTTAGGATATGTATTTCTGTGCAAGAATGAGGTATTATAAAAAGAAGGAAAAAAGGATGCCCATTAGCTTATCAATAAGAATTTTCTCAAACAAAATCTGATTGCAATTTTCCTCTCTTGTTTGTTCAGTTCAGAACATATGCTTTACTTCAAAACTAGTTATGAAGCAGGTGTCACTTTAAACTAGTAATAAGCTCACTGGCAGAATTAATCATGTTTTTCTAAGTAAAATAAAATAATCAGTTCAAGAGAAAATAGAACAGCTTCTCTACCAATCAAAAGCATACATACACACTCTACTGGATAGAATTTCAGAGAAAATAAATCAATAACAGTTAAGCCTTTTCTACTCCTTTTCCTTTCCCTAGATATAAACAAATGGACTTTGAAATTATTCCTCATATAACTGACTTGGCAAAGATAATTGCAGGAGGCTGGCCTGTTGAAAGGGTTGAGACGTAAAACTGGAAGAAGGGAAGGAAGTGAAATTAGGGTATAGGAATTTGGAGCACAGTCCAAAGCTCTCTGTCTTATCCATGTTGATTGTGAAGCCCATATATCTAAAGGATGCTGCTTAGGTACCAAAAAATTCTTTCCACCAGACAGTGTGGCAGACAGTGTTGCCTATTGTCGTCCAAGGAGTTATGTCACCTGCATCTACCATCAAGCATGTATGTGATGAGTAAATTGAACATTGATGTTCATGGAAGTCTGCCTGGAGAACAACCTTTGTGTTGACCAAGTAGCAAAGCACTAATTGATCATTTGCTAATCACTTTGCCTTTAACAGTAGCAAAACCAGATGTTTGGGTGTAGAATGTGTAGAATTATAAATTCCTAGAGTCCATTGGTTAGTTATTTCATTTTCTTTGACCACTGAAAATTTTTTCTTTAAAAATTTATCCCAGTATTGTTAAAGAGACACTTGGTTGTTGAAAATACAGAATACATGTAATAACTAAAATTGTTGAATCCATTATGTAATATAAGTATGCAATATGCATATGTTAATTGATGACCCACTTCTATCAGAATTTCTGGAGCTCTATGTTCTAATGTAGTGTCACCTTTCATTCCCTCACCAAGTTTCTGTAGATAAGGTTGAAACTGTTAATATATTTGTAGTAAAATGGCTAACAGGATATCAAATTGATAATTCACTGGACAAATTATTTTCTCAAATTCTGCATGTATAAGCAAGTAAAAAATGAATAATAGTCACTGGATCTGTTCATTAAAGTTAGATAAAGAACCGTGGTATGAATAGTTAATTCTACCTAAATAGGACATGATCCTACCCTTACCTATATAAAAAAAATGAGTCTCTCATTTGCCTAAAATTAAGTAGGTAAGATAAAGATTATATTGGAACCTTATCAAATGAAAGTCTACTCCTTATGGAAAAATACACAATGTAACACATTTAATCTATATTTAGACATGTTGTTGGTATCCTGGTACAGACAAACTAGAAAAAAAAAGAAACCTGTACTCTTATTTTTATGATTGAGTCAGAGCATAGTAACTTCTGTAACAACCTCCTTGTTAGATCTAAGTGTTATATTGTAACAAAAACTTAAACCTTCCTAGTTCAGGGTTACTCTTAATTGGGTCATTCCCCTACTCAGTAACTAAGAATGCATTTACCCCACGTGTTTCCATGGAAAAGATGGATCTTCCTTCTAGAGTACATTGCTTCAAGCTCCTCTGCCCTTGTGCTGCACTGGGAAGGATGAGCGGAGAAAGGGGCAGACCTGCATGTAGCCCTCCATACGTTCTTAAGTGCCTTGGCTAATGGTGAGTGCCTTCTGTTCCACTGGCAAGAAATACAAAGAGATCTGGACTATAACCTTGCTCTCTTCTCAGAAACATGGGACATTTGGTCATCATCTTGTCACCCTCTGTGACAGAATTGGTTCAAAAGGTATGCCAAAAAATTTAAAAGTAATTTTCTGGTTATTACTTTTTAGAAGAATTTCTAAAAATACATACATACATACATACATACATACATACATACATACATATCAGTTCAGTTTTGCCTTAAATTTGCATAGTGAGTTGAAATGGTCCATGCCAGACTCATCTTGGTAAACTAAACACATATTTTACAACATGAATACTTCAAAAAAAAGTACTGAACTTGGAAAATATTTTATCCTTTGTGATGGCATTCTAGCAGCTAAATCTGAAAGTTGCCAAAATACTGGAACAGGGGAATAGTTAGATGGGTAATCTCAGTTTGGTAAATATGTAAAACTGTTTCACCTTAGATTTCAATTGTGTTGATATTCCATAATTCCAAATATGAATTAGGCAAAACAAAGAATGACATTGCTGCAAAGCCTAACTTGAGGCACAAATCATTGTAATTTTAGGACAAAAATAAAAATATGAAAGGAAATCTAAATTCTAAATTTCTCCAGTTACATGAAATTAAAGAAAAGTTAGACAAAAAATAGTATAAGTTGGATGACCTTGTGTCCAGGGACAAGATTTATCTGCCACTCATATCTTCAGCTGAATTTCTTGGTGATATAAACTCAAGCTTCTTAGTTAGGGTTGGTCATGTGTGCTTAGGAGTTGGTGAATGGATTAGTGAGTCTGAAGTTCAGAAAGTTGTGTATGCTAATACATTCTTGTGCACTGATAGCTTGAAGGAGTTTGGCTGCCATGAAATATGAGCTGTGTGTAATTACTCCCACCTGCTGGGTAAAATCTTTATTACACAGGCATTACAGTTGACTAGCATGATGAGGTAAGAAGGAAGTCAGTGTGACCCACAATATCCCCTGGTTGAGGACATAATCTTTCTTTCATGGTAGCTCAACTCAAACAAGAAACTGTGAAGATTTGCCCATCCTATGAACAAAAGAAGGAATACCTCTCTATAAGAGGAACACAATGAAAATGGACATCTCAGGACCAATGGATTCACCATGTTTACCCAGTAGGGGTTCAACAATTAGGGCAACAAGACTCTTAAGAGATACTTCCAGACAAAATGGTACTCAGCTCTGAAATTTAAGAATCTGTTCTTGATCATTGAACACACTGAGCATCCTCTTCATTGATCCTTCTTGGAGTATAGCGAGCATTGACTTCAGAAACACGAGTAAGCTTCTCTCTCTCTCTCTCTCTCTCTCTCTCTCTCTCTCTCTCTCTCTCTCTCTCTCTCTTGATTTTTTGAGACAGAGTTTCTCTTTGAAGACTAGGCTGGCCTCGAACTCACAAAGATCGTAACCTCTGCCTCCCGAATGTTGGGATTAAAGGCATGTGCCTCCACTACCCGGCAAGCTTTCAGCTCTTATGGGCACCGTTTGCTAAAGGGTGGTAGGAGTCTACAAGGCAAAAATACTTTCTAATAAGTGGTTCTTCAGGCAAAAGCAGAATTTTGTTCTTTAGTTATTGGGAAATTTCCTGTAGGAATTAGACCTATGTGTTACCATGGTTGTAAATCATTATAGCATCAATGTGTCACCATGGATGTAAATGCTTTAAAAAATATTGTTTAACATTTACATTGTTTTCTTTTGCATTGTTCACTGCCTCCTCTCCATGCTGCACATCTTGCAAGCTCTAGAAGTCTGATGATAGTGTTTTGTCTCCAAGAACTGGCACCATCATCTTCAGTTGACTATGGGACCATAGTCCTCATAGTATAAAAGTCTATGACTGCTCCTTTTTAACTCTTTTTCTGCTCTGGGGAAAACTAATGTGCTTTAGCCTAGGAGCAAAAAGTGTTGAGTCAGGAATGTAACTCACTTTAAGTTTGTCAGGACTTGAGTTTGGCTGTTATGCCATTGACAAAGCCAAGTTTTCTACTATTGCCCAACAAAAGTAGAGACAATGGAGGATAATTCAGTTTATGAGCTACTATTTTTCCCTTTTTAAAATGTTTTTCAAGACAGGGTTTCTCTCTGTAGCCTTGGATGTCCAGGAATTCACTCTGTAGAACCGGTTGACCTTGAACTCATAGATGTCCACCTGCCTCTGCCTCCTGAGTGCTGGGATAAAAGACATGTACCATCACTACTCAACTTAGGAGCTACTATTAAAAGTTCATTTTAACTACCTCTGTGGCTTTACTGTTAGGTGTGTGTGTGTGTGTGTGTGTGTGTGTGTGTGTGTGTGTGTGTGTGATTATGTGTATAAATATTCAACCATATGAACATTTCATTCTTATTTTTCTTACCATGTGGTTCCCTCCTCCCTTAATCATAGTGTTCAGGTTAATTTTTTTCTCTTTCAATGTGACCTGTAACTGCATCCTCATCTGTAAGCACACAGGAAGAGCTAATTTCATATTTCTACTTGGAAAAAAAGTTCCCAACCAATAGAAAAGCAGAATTTATATGTATTCTACACCTGTCTTAGAACTTCTGGTCAAGAATCTCTTGAAATTCTTTTGGTCCTGCTGTCTTCATGAAGCACGGGGGTGGACAAGTTGCCCCCAGCTAGCCTGTGTCTTTCAACTGCTATTCCTAGTTTCTCGAGTCAGGGAAAGCCAGCACTCCAGACCCTAGTTCCCCAGATAGGTTTCCCTGGACAGTAAAGTCACCAGGAGAGAAATAAAGAAGCTGATATGCATTGCTTTTAATTTTTAACGTAGTGTTCTTAAAACTTACCATCTAAAGTTAACAACTTTAAATTTCTCAACACTTTTGAAGAACTGCCATTCACTCTCACCATGATCGCATTGCACATATAAAATTTAGAAAAAAAAATATTCTGAATATAAGTTTAGTGGATTAATTCATTGGAAAACCTACTGCTTTAGGTTTTTTGTTTGTTCTTTTTGTTTTCTTTCTCCTTTTGTCAAAGGTTGACTACTGCTACCAACCAGTGCTGATTTGGCCTTAGGTCTTTGGGTCCAGTAAAATAGTTCCTTTTCCCCATGGTTCTATCTTAGGACTGACTACCATTTTTGGTTTGAGGGTTGTCTTTATTCTGAGGAACATCATTGTAGGGAGAGATCATGTACCTGCAGATGACCTGGCTTTTCGTGTAAGTGATTGCTCCTTCTAAACAAATACCATAGGCTCCCCTTTCCCAATATTCGTTACATGGATCTGTTCCACCTTCACCTCATTTCAAACTTTTGTATAAAAACTTTCCAAAGGAAGCCTGGCATTGGTGGTGCACACCTTTAATCCCGGCACATGGGAGGCAGAGGCAGGTGGATCTCTGTGAGTTCGTGTCCAGCCTGGTCTACAAAACAAGTTCCACGACAGGCTCCAAAACAATATAGAGAAAACCTGTCTTGCAAACAAACAAACAATAAAATCTTTCCAAAGAGCAAGTGGTGAATTCTGAGCTCCTCTGTGTAAGCAAAGGAATAGAAACGAGATAAATTGACTTGGTACTGCCTCCCTGCACACTCATGTACCAGTGAGGAATGAGGGGTTAACACCTCAAGTATGAGATGTGGCCCCTATTCATGTGTAGATTGGAGTTGATGAGACTAAGGTGTAAATAATCTATACCATGATAAGGACAGAAGGAAATACTAGTAGAGAAACAAGAACTGTACAGTATGATTGGAGGACAGAGAAAAGACTCATTCTTTTCACTGGAAGAAGTTTGAAAGAGGCCACAGAGGATTTGTGTGCAATTGTATGGTTTTGTGATCACTTGATCTCTGTTTCCTTTCCTGACTACAGCAGCTCTGTGATATCATCAGATGTGTGAACCTCTATGGCTCAGCCCTTAGCATTATGCTGCTCTGTACCATAGGACCACAAACATTCTGGGTAGCTGGGTGTTTAAATATGAAGACCACTCAGAAACGGAAGCATCCTCCATTGCCTTTAAAACATCAAAAAGCAGAAGGTTTTTAAACATGGCAGATGTGTTTGGCCGGCCCCTTGCTTGTGTTAATGATCACAGATGGTCATAGCAACTGACTTCACTCTGCAATGGACTAATTTTATCCTCACTCAGTTTTTCCTTAGGCATGAGTTTTGATGCCATATTTATCAAGACATCCTCTTGGAAGTGAATGTCACGCTGTGAAGAGCCATTATAGATGAACATTACAGCCACATGCCAAATAATGACTTAAGTTGGGCAAATGCTTGCTTAAAAAGCTGGTTTTATTCATTTTACTTGTTCTGTTCACGTACTGCTTAGGGAAGTGCGAGCCGGGGAAGGCAACAATCTGTTTTGGCCCTTTGTTTTGGAAGCTGGTAATTATTTGCAGAGCTCAGTGGGTACTGTGCTTAGCTCACACCTGGAAACAGGATTCTGGGCTAGACAGTGGCCACGGTGATATTTACACGTCTCCAGATACTGCTTTCCCAATTGAAATGCAGACATATGTAGAAATGGCCTCAGTGTCAGCCCCTGTTTTTTGTAATGCTTTCCTTGGCTTAACAAAATCTTTTTATTTCTTTCCCTTCTTCTGTTGTCAACACTGTTTCAACAGTGAGTTATATTATCTGGTGACATCAGAGGAAGCACAGTTACGGGTGTCGGCTTGGCAGAAGTTGCCACTTACGACAGATTTGTGACAAGCTGCATTTTTCTGCCTTTTTCATCTTGAGTGATGAAGGATCCACACTTGGGAAGACAACATGGACCTCCCTTGATGGAAATGGGTCTATGTCTCATTGAGCTGCTATTGCCTCAGTACTGAGGGGAGGGGACCTGTGATCTTTGAGTAATCCTTCCCTATAGTGTGAATCCATCCCCAGGGCTGATTGCCTGCATCTATAGATAACAGAGGCTTTACTGGCACTAAAGTCAGAGTGGGTTTCAAATCCATTAAGTTTAATAGTTTGTGTAAAGATTGACTGTGACTGATGAAACGAAAAGAACAATTCGTGGACAGCTTAGGGAAGTATACTGTGCCTCATCAGAGTGGACCTTGAGCTAAGGCTGGCTTCATCGTGAAGTACAAGTTTCCCTCTTTACTTTGCAACTGGATCAACATGCAGCAAACTGGTTAAGATAAAAGCTGCTGTGATTTATGTGAAGGTTTGAAACTTCATTTCTGCTAATGAGTTTGAACTTGGCATGTTTTCTTGTTGTTACTTTTCTTGTTCCAGTTTGAAAGGTTCTGCATATTTTATTTGTAAACCAACCAGTTTGTTCATGTGGAACAGATAAAAAACAAATCTGATCCCCAATTTAGATATGACTAAATCTCCAGAGGTTAAAAAACGTTCAGCTCCATCTGGTGGGAGAGATGAATGACCATGACTCAGCATAAGCATTCAGTCATGCCCCTGTGTGTGAATCCCTACAGGCTCAGCTTGTCCTACAGTGTCTTTTCATGGAGTAGTTCCTGATTCTGGTACCAGTCCCATTCCCAAATCCACTGGGAAATGGGACAGTTCTGCTTTTCTTTTTCAGGTGATTCAAAAGTCTGGTAGGAAGACAGGGAAGGATTCAGTCCTATAAAACAAGATATCAGGAAAGAGAAGATACCTCTGTTCAGTAGTCAGACAGAGTAAGAAACTTACAGATTAGTCTAAATGCATAGCTAAGTAAAACAAGGCAAAATTAAAAATCCCACCAGGAAAGCTCAGTGTGCACATTGAAATAGACCCCCTCCTCATTCATATCTCCTATGATCCAACAAAAGTAAAAAGTTTGAGTTAGGGGTGAAGATGACATGCTATGGTGTCTAAATCTAAATGAAAGTGCTATATTTATTCACTATCCTCAGAGTCTAGAGAATTATACAACTCATAATAGGAACTCAATTACATGGCACAGAAGTGAATGATGAATATGTAACCCTCATGGATGAGAAAGCTGTGTTTTATTTCTGCATGGGTCAATGTTTTTTTAGAAAAAAAGAAGAAAAGAAATGATCTGAATATAATTCAACGCCAATTGATATTCTTCCCAGACCTGTCTTTCTTCACATACATCTCTTCCTGAGGAAAACAACACTGGGATTTGTGGCTGTCACAGTCAATGATAGGTTTGGGATATGATAAGATGAAGAAAATGGTTAAATGTAAGAGTAGGTGCCTAGTAAGACAGAATTTGAAATAATGGCTCTCAGCAGTAGAATTTTGACAGGAACATATGATGAGAAAATATAATCCCCACCCTGTTGATAGTATCTGGTACAAATTGAAAAATGAATTGAATGACACCACACAATGTTTATTCCATAGCCCCTTAAAATAGCCTCCAGCAACATACGATGGTCTTTGGAACCTCCAACTCCCTCTTTTTGAATAGTTAAAATCAGCAGGGAAATGAAAAACAAGTAAGGAAGTGGTTTTATTATCAGTAAGAAGCTTGTACCTCCATAAATATTTGTTTTGGTATATGTAAGAATTTATATCTATCTAGTTTACACAGAGAATTCTCTCTATATTTACATATATCTATATGCATCAAGAGAGGGGGGAGGAAGAAGAAAAATATAGAAAAAGAGTTTCTTTATCTAATAAGGGCATTTAAAAAATTATATCCATCCCAGTCCATACTCAACAGTGTTGTGTTACTGATTTACTAATAAGTCTAGTAAACTCAGCATCTAGTGTGTAACTCATCTAAAAGATTCACAGACTGTCATGTGTTGGTATCATGGAGGATAAAGAAAAATGTAACACCAATAGTGATTTGGAGAGGTAGAACCAAATCCAAAAATCAGATAAAACTCCAAAAGAATGGTTTGAATTCAAGAAATCCAATGCATCAAAACTAATAGAGTGCCTGCCTTAGGGTTTCTATTGCTGTAAAGAAATATCATAAGTACAGCAACTCTTATAAAGGAAAACCATCTAATTGGGATGGCTTATCTTTTAAGAGGTCATCATCAGGATATGACATGGTGGTGTGCAGGCAGACATGGTGCTGGAGAAGTAGCCCAGTGTCTTGCATCTCGACTTGTAGGCAACAGGAAGTGATCTATCTCACTGAGTGTAGCTTGAGCATATATGACACATAAAACCCACCTCTACAGTGACACACTTCCTCTAACAGGACCACACCTACTCCAACAAGTCCACACCTCCTCATAGTACCACTCACTCTGGTGACCATTTTCTTTCAAACCACCACAGCCTATTGTGCATCAGATACTAGATGTGGTACAGACTAGTGTATTGCTCTTTGCTCCCTGGGTCCTGTGTTTGCCTGTATCACAACACTGCATGTACTCAATAAGTCTCATTGGGTTAGAAGCATGGAGCACTGTAAGAGTGTTTACTTTACATTAGATTAACCCCATTCTTGTAAAACTCCAGAGTGACATATATATGGAAGTAATTTAGCTTTCTACTGTGAAGGCCAAGGTCTCATCTTTCGTCTGCATCCAATAGGTTTGAGGTATGATAAGGTAAAGAAAACAGTTAAATAGAAGACTCCATCCTTTATGAGTCAGAATTTTAAATCATAGAATAAAGACAATACATTTTGATAGTTAACTAAGAGTTTAAATTTTGGAAAGTAAGTAAGATTTTTTTAATATAAAAACTACATACAGGGAAATCTGTGATAATGGGCCATCTTAGGGGAACAGAAAAGCCACTGACTACTCACTCAATTTTTCTATGTTTCTGCTCAAAATTTCCCCCCTATCTTCCAGGGTCACCCTAATCATCCAGTCCTTCTATATACCTTTACTCTCCCTTATCACCCTATGCCTATGTGACTCTACCATAAGATACATTGTAAGTGTCTTCATTTGTTTGCCCTTTCATTCTCTAACAAAAGCCCCATCAAGGAAGGAGCTTCTTATTCCCTGTGTTACTCTGTTTTCTATTGCTGTTACAAAGTATCTAGTGTTCAGTGCTACATTTGAAGAAGCATTTATTTAGGAGCAAGTTCTGGAGACACAAGGGCATGGTACCAGCCCTCTCGTGAGAACTCCATGGCAAATTGTAACATACAGAAAGCACACTCACCACAGAGGGACTACAGAATACTCTTCAGAGGACACAGAGGGACCAGTAACATTGTCCCTCTTAAAGGTCCCATTACCTGTAAGTTACGTTGCTGCCTGAGGACCAAAACTCAAACACATGAATCCCTGGATGCACTGCAACTCAACCCCTCGATGAGTTTGGAGTCTCCCATGTAAGACCATGAGGGATTTTGTTTAGTGAACCCAGTGTCCCTGGCACCTTGCTTCTGTGATTACACAGGCTACAATTTTCTGTCACGGGTGACATTAGGAGAAAGAAAAACCTGCTAAGATGGGTAAGTAGATGTTAGAGATGATTGAGGTATTGCATGCTCACCTGTAAGGAAGCAGCTCGGGTGCTTACAATACTTGGTATGCACACACACACACACACACACACACACACACACACACACACACACACCCTACCCATATCCCAGTCACATGACCATATGATCTCTAACTATGTAGAGACATTCTGTTTTCTCCTTCTGGAATTCTGTTTGGGTGGTCTTCTCCAGACACCAAATCATGGTAAAATTCATTTTCATAAGATGATTGCTCTAATTTGTTATCCCTCGAGCTATCAGTGGAAGAATGGTGAAAGTCTGCAGCTAAGAAACATGTTCATTTGTGACTCATAAGATTGAAGACATAATGATTTCAGAGCGGGGTCCAGTTGACCAAAAGAAAATAAATCCCCCTATTGCTAGCAATTAGGAGTTCATTTGACTTAGGAATTCTGGGGTTGGACTTTGGGAAGTTAATGATTTGGTGATGAGCTAACAAAGAGTGGGGGATAGGGGTAAGCAGATAGAATTGAGAAATCACTGAAATTGGAGGCTCAGTTAGGGCTGGCAAATGTGATTAGAAGGTAGTAGAAAGAAGACACCTGATTGCTTTCATATAATTCTAAATAAAGGACAATGTTTTAGCTCAATGATGAAACTAGGAACAAATTCCTTTTTCCTTCCAATGAGAAGAATCCAAGGGGAAACACAGAGCAAACTGGAATGACATTTCTTTTGTTATATGTTGAGTTGCATGCTTTCCCAAAGAAGTGTTACTGTCTTAACTCTGAGTGTCATCAACCTCGACTTCGTCCAAAAACAAAATCTGTGTGTGGAAATTGGTTGAGCTGAGGTCATTCAGGAGTAAAAAAATCATTTCCAACATTCATGATATCTTTATAAAAAGAGTGAGGACCATGAGAAGATGCTCAATAAGAATGTCATTTGTAAACGGAGGCAGTTGCTAGAGTGATATATGTAGGAGTGAACCCCACAAAGCTATCCGCCCATGAGGGCGGAGACATGTAAACTGAGACAGGTAGATATAAAAGGAGGTGAAAGAAGAAGGAACCTCCCTTTTCTCCTGGAAGCCAGCCATGCTTCTAACTCCTGGTCTGTCCAACTCTCCCTCTCCGTTTCCATCCCCTCCTCCGGTGCCCTCCCCCCAACTCCCCCCCCAATATCCCCTCATTTCCCCAGGGAGGGTGAAGCCCTCCATGGGGGTTCAAGCCACATTTAATGATCCATACTAGTAGGAGCAGAGAAAACAGTGATGTTGAATGCAATGTAGATTAGCATGGCATGGCTCAAGAGGTTTTGGGGAGAAGAATATTGGTGTATAACGATATTCTATGCTATATATGGAAAACAATATATTTATTTACCAGAGAGAGAGAGTCGCACAGACCAGGAGTTAGAAGCATGGCTGGCTTCCAGGAGAAAAGGGAGGTTCCTTCTTCTTTTGCTTCCTTTTATATCTACCTGTGTCAGTTTACATGTCTCTGCCCTCATGGGCGGATAGCTTTGAGGGGTTCACTCCTACAGATGTATCCAGAAGCATAGGAGAGATTAGGTAGAGGGAAGGTGAACCTTGCTAGCATTTTTATTTCAGACTTTAATGCTTCAAGAACAATTTTATTGTTAGATAATAATTTTTTACTGTTTTAAGACCAAAGTGTGTTGTATGTTGTTACATTATTCCTAGGAACCTAATATATCTTCCTAAACTCATGTGAGGAAGAAAAGAAAAGGTTGCATTTAAAAATGAAATGAAAAACTATGGCTTCTCATTACTGGCCATGTTGGAGAAGAGGGTGTGTGTTGTCTTGAAGCTTCTGAGTTCCTGTTCTCTCAGATGAGAAGAAGCTTAAGTGCTAGCAATGAAAGGGCCCAGCTAAGACCATCTGGTCTGTACTATTGCCTCCTACTCCCCAGAGGAAATGTCATTAGGCTTACTTTACAAACCAAGAGGCCAGCTAGAATTAATCTTGTCTCTAGAAAAGTCAGATAGCCAAGTCAAACTGACTTCAGGGTCATTTTTAAATGCATCACTTAAAACTAATCGTTGCTCCCCTTTTTTTCAGACATGACAGAAATGCCTAAAAATCAAACTATTGCATGAGCCAGCTATGTATTTACAGTCTATAGACTTCACCTAATTTGGGGGTAAAACGGTGACTAAAGAAAGAAGCTTTCATGGCTAGACCTAATCCTGGCCAGGCTATCAGGAAATTGAAACAGAAAAATCAGAAGTTTAAGGCCTCTATGGGCCACTTAGCAAGACCCTGACACAAAGTTAAACCTGTAGAAAAGGCCAAGGTTATAGTTCCAGAGCAGAGTGCATGATTAGCATCCTTAAAGACTTGGGTTCAATTCCCAATACTTTGATGGGAGGAGTAGGGGAAACTTTTATCAAAGACAGAGATGATGCAGGCATCTTGACTTTGATGGTTGATACTAAGTATACTGACAAGCCTATGCCTTCTGAGCAACATTTATTTTCAACACCCCATAGGTGCTTCCCTGTTTCCTTCTCAGGGAAAAACAGAGCTGACTGGAAACTTCTGTTTGATGTGCTCTACCTTTCCCACAGCGACCTCCACATAACTTCCTCCAATACCATTCATCTTGTCAATCAGAATGTTTTCTTGACTTCCTTTGAGTAAAGTCTGTTGGAAGGGTGGTTCTAGAAGGGGAAAATTAGTAGATTGTTCTTTGTGTAAAGGCCACTGAAAGACATTGTCATTCCCGAGGGCAGAAGAGTATTTAGACAGAACAAAGAAGGTAGAGAGAAATGTCTTGTAAATGTATATTTTAAAAATTAAAATGTTTAGTAAATTCTACCTCAATATTGAAAGGGGGTGCTCTCACTGTTAACTGTGATTTTTTCCCCTAATGTATTAGAAAACAATGGAAATGCTAATTTTTGGTTAGAATTCAAGGAATAGAAATGATGCAAACATTTCATTTTCATCTAAGCTAATGGATGTCATGTGCTGCATCCACACATGCCTAAGAATGTCTGAACCCCACTTAAAGTCCTTTATGCTTTGAGCACCAATTGATGCTCATTCATCATGTTCAGTGTTCCTCACATCACCAAGATCCACTTCACTGTCATGTCCCTACAGTATTTTTGTTGTAAAACATCACTGTTAGTAGTTACAGTACTACGGATTGAACCTAGGGTATCATTGGTGGAGGAAAACACTGCACACCTGAGCAACAGTCCCAGCTCATACTTCCTGTATCTTTCTTCTCTGTGGAAACATATTCATGCTTTTTTCCTTTTTATTTCCTTGGTATGCGGTACTGTGTCTCATAATGTGGGCACTCAATAACATTTGCTTTATAAATGAATTAAAACCCTAGACAACTGCTGGTCAGTTTGCTGCTAGGTTACTAGTAATTAAAAATCTCAATTTAATTATTCACTTGATCAAGGATCACAGGTTCTGGTCCCTGACCTTCAGTCAGAGTTCTTCCTCTAACAATGACTTCTTGACATGATGTGACCTTTCTCTGTGCCTTGGAGTGCACTTTCTCCCTTCTGAAGTTGCAGCTGGGGCTTGAGCTGAGTTTTCAAGGTATTTTAATATCACAAAAACACACAAATGGAAAATTAATCGTATTGCTAGATAAAAATGTTTTAATGATTACTAGCGTGCAAATTAATGATTCTATTTATAACTGAAAAAAACAGCTAATAATGGAATATAAGTTGTTTACAGCGATTCTTCTGAAAAATGTGTTGGGAGATTATAAATAACCCTAGCCTTGTGCTTACTGGAAAATTACTTAAATTAGTCTAAATGTATTAGCGTAGTTGTTATTTAAGCATAGACTTAAATTATTATTTAAGCATACATTGCCCAGAGTATCTCTACATAGAGTCAAACATTCTAGATCAGCTGAGGTTGGCTATCAGAATCTTTGAACCATTTTAATGAAGAGTAGATGGTCACAGTCCCTGAGGGATTATAAATGGCATGATTCCAAGAATAAGCTTAGAGGTTCAGAATAGGAAAAGAAGGAGGAGGGCTGCAGAAGTAGGGATGAGCCCTGGCTCCTCCTTAGCTCTATTCATTAGCCATATGGAGGTTTGTGCTCTTGCTCCCAAATTCCATCCCCAAAACTCATCAACTCTTCCGTTTTTCTCTCCATCTCTATGTTTTATCAGGATTTATTTCTAAATGACCTGAAAAACTCATAAACTATGCACTTCAATTAACATAAAATGCTTTTAAAGTATTGTTAATATCATCCCACAGTGAATTTTTGTTTATGCAAGAAAAAATTTTCTATACTTTAAAAATTCTGTGATAGAAATTCTTTCAATTTTCTGGCATCTTTATCATGAAAGGATGTTGGATTTTGTCAAAGACTTTTTAAGCATCCAGTGAGATGATCATGTGGTTTTTCTTTTTCAGTTTGTTTGTATGGTAGATTACACTGATGGGTTTTCATATGTTCAGTCATCCCTGCATCCCTGGGATGAAGCCTACTTGATCATGGTGGATGATTTTTCTGATGTGTTCTTGGATTCGATTTGCCAGTATTTTGCTGAGTATTTTTACATCAATGGTTATGCGGGATATTGGCCTGTATTTCTCTTTCTTAGTTGTGTCCTCATATTGTTTGGGTACCAAGGTAATTATAGCCTCATAAAAAGACTTTGGCAACATCCCTTTTGCTTCTATTGTGTGGAACAAGTTGGGGGGTACTGGTATTAGCTGTACTTTGAATTTCTGGTAGAAATTCTGGTAGAATTGTACACTGAAATCATCTGGCCTTTGTTTTTTTTTTTTTTGGTTGAGAGACTTTTGATGACTGCTTCTATTTCATTGGGGGTTATAGGTCCATTTAAATTGCTTATTTGTTTTTATTTAATTTTAGTAAATGATATCTATCCAGAAAATTGTCCATTTCCTTTAGATTTTCAAATTTTGTGGAGTAGAGATTTTTCAAAATATGACCTGATTATTCTCTGGATTTCCTCGGTGTCTGTTGTTATGTTCTCCGTTTCATTTCTGATTTTGTTAATTAGCATGCTCTCTCTCTCTCTCTGCCTTTTGGTTAGTTTGGATAAGGGTAAAAATGGCAGTCTTGCCAAAAGCAATCTATGGATTCAATGCAATCCCGATCAAAATCCCAACACAATTCTTCACAGACCTTGAAAGAACAATACTCAACTTTATATGGAAAAACAAAAAACCCAGGATAGCCAAAACCACCCTATACAATAAAAGAACTTTTAGAGACATCACCATCCCTGACTTCAGGCTATATTATAGAGCCATAGTCCAGAAAACAGCTTGATACTGGCACAACAGTAGACAGGTAGACCAATGGAATCTAATTGGAAACCCTGATATTAACCCACACACCTACAAACACCTGATTTTCTTTTGTTTGACTATGTACAATAGCCAGAAACTGGAAACAACCTAAAGGACCCTCAACTGAAAGAATGAAAAAAAAATGAGGTACACTTACAAAACGGAGCATTATTCAGATATTAGTGGAAAAAAGGAAATCATGAAATTTCCAGGCAAATATATTGCTCTAAAAATTATCCTGAGTGAGATAACCCATATCCCAGAAGACAAACATGGTAGGCACTCACTTCTAAGTGGATATTAGCTGTTAAGTAGATAATAATCATGCTACAATCCACAGACTAAGAAATACTAAATAACAAGGAAGACTCTAAGAGAACATATGTATCTCCCTGGGAAGGGCAAATAGAAAAGATTTTGAGTAGACTGATGGAAAGTGGGAATGGAAACAAGGGGATGGAGAGTGTGGTAGTTTGAAAGTAATTGTCCCCATAAGTTCATGGAGAGTGGCACTATTAGGAGGCATGGCCTTGTTGGAAAAAGTGTGAACACCTGATTTTTAACAAAGACGCTAAAGTTATACAGTGGAAAAAAGAAAACATCTTCAACAAATGGTGCTGGCATAACTGGATGCAGACATGTAGAAGACTGCAGATAGATCCATATATCACCATGAAAAAACTTAAGTTCAAATGGATCAAAGTCCTCATCATAAATCCAACCACACTGAACCTCTTAGAAGAGAAAGTGGGCAGTACCCTTGAATGAATTGGTACAGAGGACCACTTCCTGAACATAGCACAGACATTGAGATCGACAATTAATAAATGGGAGTTCCTTAAACTGAGGAGCTTCTATAAGACAAAGGACACAGTCAGCAAAACAAAACGGCAGCCCACAGAATGGGAAAAGATCTTCTCCAACCCCACATCTGACACAAGGCTGATTTCCAAAATATACAATGAACTCAAGAAGCTAGCCACCAAAACACCAAACAATGCAATTAAAAAGTGGAGTGCAGAACTAAATAGAGAATTCTCAATAGAGGAATCTAAAATGACTGAAAGACACTTAAGAAAGTGCTCAACATCCTTAGCCATCAGGGAAATGCAAATCAAAACAACTCTGAGATACCATCTTACACCAGCCAGAAAGGCTAAAATCAAAAACACCGATGACAGTCTGTGCCAGAGAGGATGTGGAGAAATGAAACACTCCTTCATTGCTGGTGGGAGTGGGAACTTGTACGACCACTTTGGAAATCAGTATGGAGATTCCTCAGGAAAATGGGAATCAGTCTACCACAAGATCCAGTAATTACACTCTTAGGCATATACCCAAGAAATTCATATTCATACAACAAGGACATATGTTCAACTATGTTCATAGCTGCATTGTTTGTAATAGCCAGAACCTGGAAGCAACCTAGATGCCCCCCAACTGAAGAATATATGGAGAAAATGTGGTACATTTACACAACGGAATATTACTCAGCAGAAAAACAAACAATGAAATCTTGAAATTCCCAGGCAAATGGATAGAACTGGAAGAAAACATCCTGAGTGAGGTAACCTAATCACAGAAAGACAAGCAGGGTATGTACTCACTCATATATGGATATTAGACATAGGGCAAAGGACTACCAGCCTACAATCCACACCACCAGAGAAACTAGGAAACAAGGAGGGCCCCAAGAGAAGAAGGTATGATCCCCGAAGAAGGGGAGGGGGACAAGAACCCCTGAGCTAATTGGAAGCACATGAGGAGTTGGGGTGGAAAGGGGAGAAGGGGAGAATGGGAACGGGGAGGAGAACAGGAAGACTGAGACAGGGGAGGAATAGGGGAGGGCAAGAAAGGAGATGCCTTGATAGAGGTTTGGAGAGAGGATGGCACAGGGGAAATGTTAGGGGATCCACAGGGATGACCCCAACTAAGAATTTAGGTAGTGATGGAGAGGCTGCCTTTGATGCCCTTCCCCTATAGTAAGATTGATGATTACCTTGATTGCCATTCCTAGTGTCTTCATCAAGTAGCTGATTGAAAGCAGAAACAGGCACCTATAGCTAAACACTGAGCTATACTCCTGGAATCCAGTTATGGATAGGGAGGAGGGATGAGCAAAGGAGCCAAGACCTTGCTGAAGAAACCCAAAGAAACAGTTGACCTGACCTAGTGAGAGCACGGAGACCCTAGTCATAAAGCTGGGGAACCAGCAATGGACTGAACCAAGCCCTCTGAATGTGGGTGCTAACCAGGAGGCTAGGGCAGTCTACTGGACTTCTGACTGTGAAGCCAGTGTTTATCCCTAGAGCACAAATGGACTTTGGGAGTCCATTCCTTATGGAGGGACACTATTGTAGCCCAGATATAGGAAGGAGGGCCTGGGCCCTCCCCCAAATGAGGTGACAGACTTTGATGGTCCCTGATAGAGAGCCTCACTATCCCTGAAGAGTGGGTGGGAATGGGTTGGGGGGGTCAGTGGGGAGCATGGGAGGATGGGAGGGCAAGGGAATCAGGGGGATTGATGTGTAAATAAGATAATATATATTATCTTTTATGTAGACAAAGATAAAGATAGAAGTCAGTAATGGTGCCACAAGTCATTCCTGCTTGAATTTTAAGTTTCAAGGTCTTTTTTCTTTAAAAAATGTGCACCAAGTTTATAGGAAGAGAAGCACAAACAAAACAAAACCTGTAAGGATGAATGAAGGTCAAATGCATATTAAACATTTGGAAAACAATTACAGTTACTAATCCTTTCCTTTCCTAAATAGTGTAATTAGACTTCTTCCTTTTAAAAAGACAAGACTGCCTGTCAGTTCCAAGCAGACCATGGAAGACAACAGTGTTCTGTACAGTTCATGTGCAGTGGATCTGTGAAGGCATCTCAGCCTCTCCTTATAGGAGACTCACACCCAGGGTGGAAGGGACCTTCATTACAGGTGCATATTGAGAGGACAGGGAATTAGGAGTCGCAAAGGATGGGATTCCCATTCATTCCTGATGTCTAACAGGCTCCTATTCTGACAAGCACTAGGTCAGACACCTTTCTCCCTTTTTCCGTTTCCTAACATTCTTTCTTTGTTTTTTCTTTTTTTTCTTTCTTCTTGTCTTTTTTTTCTGCTTGAGCCCTCCAGCTCTGCCCCAGGCAAAATGCTGCAGGGATTAGAAAGACGAAGTAGCTAAGTCAAATCGATCGTGACAACCAATGAATGCACATACATCTCAACAAGCAAGTGTTCCACGTTGTCTCTCGGGCCTCATGCCTGCATTCGCAGCACCAAAGCTCCTTCTTGATGTAAAGTCTTAGCAGAAAAGAAATCAAATAACTAACCAAGTGCCAGCCATTCATAGCCTTCAAGGTAATGAATTAATTCTTCATTAATCTCAAATTAGAGCACTCACATAGACTCACATTTGCGGTAGGAGAAGTGGATAGAAGCTTATTACCTATAAATCAGGGAAGGGAGAAGAAAATGCTCCAGCTTGCCCTAGCCACTATGGGTCCTTTATCAATTAGATGGCATGTCCTAAGAAAGTGGGTGAGGGATTGTTCCCCATGGTGGGAACAGACTCAAATAGGCTCATTTCACTGCAACAGTATTACCTGCTGATGTAGTTGCTATGTTGATCTAATAAGGGCTTCCTATCATCCATGAGGATGTATCATTTAGAAGTATTATGTAACAGGTGCCACTTTCGTATTGTACATGCACACATAGGGAGACATTGTATATTTCATTTTCGCTTTGCTTATCTAAATAATTTTAAACAGTGGTATAGAAATAATATTCGAGAAGTATAATGCAATATTGACTAAAAAGCTTATTTGACACTTATAATTCATCCAAAGTAATTCTTGTGGCAGGGTGCATGTGTGTATGTATGTGTGAAAATGGGTATGTGGAGGCCAGAAACTGACTTTAGATTATTTTCTCTATCAGACTCACTTTATTCTTTGAGATAGCTGTTTCAGCTCAGTTGGCTGGTAACCAAGTTCCTGGTATTGGCCCAGCCCCCAGTGTTTGGATGACAGATATTTGCCACCACTCTTGACTTTTTATCGGTGTTGGAGATCTGAACTAGGCCCTCTGGCTTCTGTGTCAAGCACATTGCCCACTGAGAAATCTCTCCAGTTCCAAGCTTTCCCATTTTCCTGACATTATGCCATCTCCCAATGTGTTGATGTTTTATTTCATCTGAGGACAAACAAGATGAGGCCCAACACAGACCTCAAATGTCATGAATTTTTATGAACCAGATAATGTTGATAAGAATTTTACTTAGTGTGTAACATTTGGGGTATTGTGATAAACAGGACTGCCAGAATGATAACATTTAAACTCTAATAGCATCTATGTTTTCAATATATGTTAAGCATGTGAAGGAAATAAGGAAAATATCTGGAAACTGACAAATAGCCTGATAGAGCTAAGGACATTTTGTTAGAAAGAAATGTGCTTCATTTGTGATTAACAGGTAGGCCAATTCATTATATCACCTATATACTTACTCATTTTTTAATTAAAAATAGGGATTAAAATGCAAAGATCCCAAAGTTTTCCTAAAACCACTCCCTATGTTCAAAATTATATAGTGATTAGCTTCTTCCTTGAAGTAAGACACAAAGGCTGTGAGTTTCCAAGGAAGCCTTTTTGAGAAGTTGTGAGAAGATAAGTTTCAGTGCATAAGAGAAGTCTGTGGGGAGCAGATTCTGAGAGACACTTCTATGTTCAGGTACCCATTCTCACTTAGGAGAAGACTATTTGTCTATGGGCATTGGTGTATAAATGAGTAATTAAAATTCCATAGCAGGTTTTTTATTTCTCGGAGTCTATTTGCTGTCAGGAAAATCTTTAATTCTTACAGAGATTTTGTCTACTGCCTATAGACACACGCGCACATGCACACACACACACTCGCGCACACACACAAAATCCCTGAGGAAATAGGTGTAGAATAATAACCCCATGGACGCAGATTATTCTACTACCTTCAGGTTTCTTCTCACTTTGGGAGAAGATTCAATGGTGTCAGAATGCTCTCTGGGATTGATAGGATGGACTTTGTTGGTCTTTTTTGTCTCTGTCCAAACATAATTTCCAATCACTGTGAGGGGTCAAACTGAAAGTAGCCTGAGAGTCGAGTTGGTATGACACAGTCTTCATAGATGGTCGCTCAAGGTTTTGGTAGTATGAGAAAGAAATAGCTGTTATTATGCTTACTTTACATATGTGGAAACTTAAGGTCCCCTGAGTGCAAAGGCTCTGTTTACCACCACAAACTAACAAAGAAGATAACGAACGCCATCATTGTAATTCAGGTTGCCATCAGGTATAGTTAGGTGTGGCTTTATCCATCCTTTTCCTTCAGTTGCTGTTTTCACATTCTGACTTCATGGTCAGATTTCACCCATGAGAACCGCTAAAGTTATGAGAAGGCTGTATTCAACCTACAATTACAAGTTCTCCAGTGGAAAGGAGGAAGCCTATGGACACCCCCATGAGTCCAGGGTGAGAATGCATCTCTCATTTTTGGATGGACACCCATAGTCCATTTGTATGCCAGAGATAAATACTGATCTACTACCCAAGGTCCAAATAGAATGCCTAGGCTTCCTCACAGACACCCACATTCAGGGGATCTTGATCAGTCCCATGATGGATTCCAAGCCATCAGTCTGGGATTCAGGAGCTAACCCTTGTCAGGTCAGCTGTTTCTGGGGGTTAAACTAGTCCAGTCTTAACCCCTTTGCTCATCAGTCCTCACTCTCTGTCACTGGGTTCCTTGAGTTCAGCTCAGTGTTTAGCTGTGGGAGTCTGCCTCTGCTTCCATCAGCCACTGAAAGAAAGTTCTGTTCCCCAGACTCTATGGCTGTGGAATTGTAGGCTGGCACTCCCCAGATCTATGACTAAAATCCATATATGAGAAAGTACACACCATGTTTGTCTTTTTGTGACTAGGTTACCTCACTCAGCATGGTTTCTTCTAGTGCCATGCATTTGCCTGCAAATTTCAGGATTCCATTGTTGTTTTCTGCTGAGTAGTACTCCATTGTATAAATGTACCACATTTTCTCTATCCACTCTTCAGTTGAGGGGCTTCCAAGTTCTAGCTGTTACAAATAATGCTGCTATAAACATAGTGGAACAGATGTTCTTGTTGTAAGAATGTGCATCATTTGTATATATACCCAACAGTGGAATTGCTGGGTCTTGTGGTAGGCTCATTCCCATTTTCCTGAGGAATCTCCATATGGATTTCCAAAGTGGCTGTACGATTTAGCACTCCCACCAGCAGTGGAGGAGTGGTCCCCTTTCTCCAAAACCTCTCCAGCATAAACTGGTCTTGGTGTTTTTTATTTTAGCCATTCTGACAGGAGTAAGATGGTATCTCAGAGTTGTTGTGATTTGCATTTCCCAGATGGCTAGGGATGTTGAGCACTTTCTCAAGTGCCTCTCAGCCAATTTAGACTCCTCTATTGAGAATTCTCTATGTAGTGCTGTAGCCCACTTTTTAATTGGATCCTTTGGTGTTGTGAAGACTTGCTTCTTGAGTTCTTTGTAAATTTTGGAGATCAGCCCTCTGTCAGATGTAGGGTTAGTGAATATCTTTTCCCATTCTATGGGCTGCCTTTTTGTCTTATTGACTGTGTCCTTTGCCTTACAGAAGCTTCTCAGTTTCAGGAGGTCCCTTATATTAATTGTTTACCTCACTGTCTGTTATGTTCAGGAAGCTGTCTCCTGCACCAATTCATTCAAGGGTACCACCCATTTTCTCTTCTAAGACCTTCAGTGTGGCTGGATTTATGTTGAGGTCTTTGATCCATTTGGACTTAAGTTTTGTGCATGGCAATAGACATGGATCTATCCGAATTCTTCTACATGCCAGCATCCAGTTATGCCAGCACCATTTGTTGAAGATGCTTTCTTTTTTCCATTGTATATTTTTAGCTTCTCTGTCGAAGATCAGATGTTCATACATGTATGGGTTAATATCAGTATGTTCAATTCAATTCCATTGGTCTACCTGTCTATTTTTGTGCCAATACCAAGCTGTTTTCAGGACTACAGCTCTATAATAGAGCTTGAAGTCAGGGATGGCAATGCCTCCAGATGTTGCTTTGTTGAATAAGATTGTCTTGGCTATCCTGGGCCTTTTGTTTTTCCATACAAAATTGATTATTGTTCTTTCCAGGTCTGTGAAAAATTGTGGTGGTATTTTAATGGGGATTGCATTGAATCTGTAGATTACTTTTGGCAGGATTGCCATTTTTACTACATTGATCCTACCTATCCAAGAGCATGGGAGATCTTTCCATTTTCTGAAGGTTTCTTTAATTTCTTTCTTTAAAGACTCAAAGTTCTTGTGATACAGGTCTTTTACTTGTTTAGTTAGCATTACCCCAAGGTATTTTATGTTGTTTGTAGTAATTGTAAAGGGTGATGGTTCCCTGATTTCTTTCTCAGCCCTTTTATCATCAGTATATAGTAGGGCTACTGATTTCCTTGAGTTGATCTTGTATCCTGCCGCATTGCTGAAAGTATTTATCAGCTGCAGAGTTTTTTGGATCATTTATATTTTTGGTTGTGAGCCTAGCCTTTAACGGCTGAGCCATCTCTCCAGCCCTTTTTGGATCATTTATATAAACTATCATATCATCTGCAAAAAGTGAAAGTTTGACCTCTTCCTTCCTAATTTATATCCCCTTGATCTCCTTTTGTTGTGGTATTGCTATAGCTAGAACTTCAAGTACAATATTGAAAGGTATGGAGAAAGTGGACAGCCTTGTCCTGTTCCTGATTTTAGCCGAATCGCGTTGAGTTTCTGTCAATTTAGTTTGATGTTGGCTGTTGGCTTGCTGTATATAGCTTTTATTATGTTTAGGTATGTTCCTGTTATTCCAGATCTCTCCAAGACCTTTATCATGAAGGGGTGTTGGATTTTGTCAAAGGCTTTTTCTGCATCTAGTGAGATGATCATGTGATTTTTGTTTCTCAGTTTGTTTATATGGTGGGTTCCATTGATGGATTTTCATATGTTGAACCATCCCTGCATCCTTGGGATGAAACCTACTTGTTCATGGTGAATGATTGTTTTAGTGTGTTCTTGGATCTGGTTTGCCAGTATTTTATTGAGTATTTTTGCATCAACATTCATGAGGGATATTGATCTAAAGTTCTCTTTCTTAGTTGTGTCTTTGTGTGGCTTGGATATCAAGGTTATTGAAGCCTTGTAGAAAGAGTTTGGCAAAGACCCTTCTGCTTCTATTGCGTGGAATACTTTGAGAAGAATTGGTATAAGCTGTTCTTTGAATTTCTGGTAGAATTCTGCACTGAGGCCATCTGGACCTGGGCTTTTCTTGGTTGGGAAACTTTTGATGACTGCTTCTATTTCCATAGGGGTTATAGGTAAGTTTAAATTTCTTATAGAAGTGATTCTTTATACTAATGAACAAACTTTTCAGTTCATTTCTCAAATGCTTCTAACTCCATGGGGCTTGCCCTAAGGTCATTGCCTACAGAAACTGCTTGATAATGACCCAAGGAATCTTCCTCACAAAGTGATAAGTAGCCACGATTCAAGGAAAGGCTACCTCGAGAGAGTCATAACCTTGCCATCCCGTCAGAACTTCAGCAGCTTTGGTACCCAGTGTCCACCATGTGGCCTCCCTCTTCTGACCAGTGCATCCTACAGTCACTCTATCCCTCAGTCTGATTCTCTTTCCACTGTGTCATCCTTCCTTGGCATACTCAAATTGTCTCAGTGTTTGATTTGCTTACCGACGTGTCTGTGACCACAATGTCCAGTGACACATAGTGTGCATTTATACAAATGGAATGTTGTGCATGATGAATAAGAAATCAAGCACTTTCCTAATGAAACTGCTGCCTTTGTGGCATTTACTGTCACGAACACTGGGTTTAATTTCAGGATATACTTGTAGATTGTATTAGCCTGGCTGCCAATTGTATTTGTGATTTCTATAACAGATTTGTGTAGTCAGAGTAAGGTGTATTAAATACTGCCAGAGGTCCACAGACTGGGAAAAGCCTTTAAAGATATTGTATCTTTAATTGTTAATGTAAGTACTAAAAGCAAGAACTTTAGCTTTATCAATCTACATTTTCCTAGTGAAAAAGTACTTGAGAGCTCTGATAAGAGCAAAGAGAAACTGTGAGCATGAGAGTTAGACTCTCACTCTGGGCTGATGATCTATAATCTACTTGACCTTCAGTTTCTGCACAGTGGGATGTATTTGTGATTTGGAAACATCCATCTGGTCCCAACCAGTAGCACTAGTGTAAGCAGAATCTTATATTTACTCATCTCCTTGTATTCCTCTGAGAACCTCAGCTGGCCATGTAGTCATTTGCCAATGAAAAGGTTTCCATTGGTGATGTGATGTCCTCAGAGTCCTCATGATTATTGAAGGAAATAATGGGCCACTGTTCAGTAGGGAATATTGTCAATGCTTGTGTTAATTGAGTGACACATTTTAATGACTTCTAAACTATGACTATGTCATTTCTCTAGTGCATTTTATTTTTTTCTATTCAAAACTCACTAAGCAAACAACCTGAGAAGGATGCATTAATTTATTTGAACAGACATTAGCTGATATTGTTCAGCAGAAACAAGGTGCCACTCAACTATATTAATGTATTTCTTCATTTAAAAAGCAATGGAACAACAGATGATATGAAAGACTTTAGAGATCCCCCATGGAGGGTCTCACCCTCCCTGGGGAATGGAGTGAGGATTGGGTGGGGACTTGGTGGGAGGAGGGAGAGGAGGGGAGGGAGAGGGATCTGGGACTGACATGCGAAGCAAGCTTGTTTCTAATTTAAATAAAAATAAATAAATAAATAAAAGTAATGTAAATATACCTGTCAATTTGATCCTTATTGTAACAAGGACATATTTTTTCTCCTTTTAACGCTGGGAAAAATACTATTCTCTATACATATTCCTCCTGGGATATTTTAGAATAAAGGAAAAATATTTCTGTCTAGCAATGTTCTGGAAGGCCTTGAGAATCAACTTACCATATTAATTTTACCTTAACGACACTCTTAATTCAGTCTCTTCATAGTGAAAGTCAAACTGTGAGCTTTTACTTAAGCAAACGAAGGGAACATCATCTGTGAGACCACATTTCATTGTTGGCAGTGGTAGTGGTTTTTGTTTAGTTTTTTGTTTTATTTTGTTGTTGTCTTTTTTAGTCTTACCTGTCCAGCTGGCTGAGCAAAGTTTAGAATAGTTAACATTTACATAACAGCTTTCACCTATTTTCACAAATTTCCTTGGAAATCTCTGCTTCCTGACCTGGAATTTTCTGAGCAAAACATTTATTGGGACAGTGTTTCTGTTAAAATTTTAGAGGGAAGCCAACATTTATCAGTCTAGGTTTCCCGAGAATTGCCTTTGATCGTTATAAGAACTGTGATTTTTTTTTTAATCTGCTTTCCGTCTAACAAGTTAACATGCCACATGAATTCTGGAAGAGAACACAGATTCCTTCTGGCAAAGATGAAGAGTGTTTTTTGTTTGTTTGTTTGTTTGTTTGTTTTTAATTAAAGTCATAACATGGTCATGTGATCAGCTTCTGGGGACATTCCATAGGTCCAATTTTCATGGGGAAAAGGGACAAGAGTTCGGTGACAGCTGCATGCACAGCAAGCAGAGGAAACCTGGCTGAGCAAATTCCCAGATGATCAAATAAGACTCCAGTTTGTGACTGATGTTTTGGTTCATCGTCTGTCTTACATCAGGCAGTAAACCATGTCCCTGTGTGCCAGATGGAGTATGGATCTCTGGCTTCCAATGGTTGTTTGCTATACAAATACTGCTGAAGCAGTATTCAGAACAAAATTATGACATCTTCTGTTCTCAAAACATACATAAATGGGAGAGCCCAGAGGAGCATAGATTTCTTTTATAAAGAAGTTCTCTCCTGAGTTAATAGGAAGAGTGCAGCCTGGAACATGACTGTGGATACACGTGATATTAAGCGGTTTCCCATACAGCTTCCCCAGTGAAATATGGCCGTCAGTTGCACTCTCACCCCCTTTGAATCAGCCAGGATCCAAAATCAAATCAATTGTGCTTTTCCAAACACGACAGTGGTGTGGGTAGTGGTGAACGGCAGAGGGAGATTGTACGGCCTCATAACGAAGTACTAGCATCTCTCTTGAGCTTTGTCGCGCGTTTGATTGTTGTTGGTCTTCAGTCAGGAATAACAGCCCGCAAAAGGTGGGGAGAATTTCAGAATTGGAGGCAGGAGACAGTCAGGGAAGCTCCCAGAGGTTCAGTTGTCAAGTTTAATTAGACCTGACTATGCAGTACAGCACAATCAGGTTTTTGGCTACCAGGGTCACTGAAGGCAATTCTAGCCTTGTTGCTCTTTCTAGAACTTTGGGGTAACGTTCCCATTTCAAGTTCTTTGTGATGGCCTTTATTGCTCATATATCTGTTTTCCACTCTCAGATAACTCAGAGTTCCCTTATACATCACACTGCAAATGCTATCTTATAAGTGTCCCACCCTGACAAGTAGTCACCTACCTATAGACATCCACAAATGAAAACAATCACCAATAGGACGTTTAATCTTCTTTACCTGGCTCTGCTTGGCCCTTTTCTGAATGAACTGTATCATTCATTCCACAAAAAGTAAGTTCATCATGCTATGGGTATGGATTTTTCTTTTAGTTTTTTTTCAATTCCCTGACACTATCTAGGCATCTAGACCAGAGCCTCACACAGAAATTCATTTTTAAATGAAATCTTGCTGAAAAAGATTGGATATTGAAATTAAATTTTGTTTGCATTTTTCCTTGGGTGACAGGCCCACTTACATTTAAGATAAAATTTCACGAGAGTAAGGCAGGATAGGATCTTTTCTTGGTGGGTGTTTAGTAATAATAAATGAAAGAAGCATAGTAGCAGTGACCCCACTGATGGTGATAATGAATTGCATCGATACGGTGATTTTTGTTTTTACCTTTCTCCCTTGTATGTGGAATTCCCCTCAGTGTCAGAGTGATGGATTATCCCCATTCTTCCAAGGAAAAAGGCTATTCCATCTTAATGTGAGCTTCTAGAAATGAAAAATAATGCATGCTACGATCAACTTTTAATTATCTACCCTAATGGAGTGTTGATACTACAGATATAATGCCCAAATAAAGTACATATCACTTCAGTATGCAAGCATGATCTTGTGTTTAGAAATAAATGTTAAAACATTAGACATGTCATATGAAAGTAGAAACAATTTGGGCTTGAGATAGAAAATCGGGTTTGGTGGTGACTCAATGTTATAAGCTAATTTGTGACACCTTCCCTGTCCTCCAAAATATTTTGGAATCATGTCTCATTAGCTTAGAAAATGACCTTATTGAAGGATTTGGAGTCTGGATGAAATAAAGTAAGCAAAAATGAGGTTGGGGAAGGCTCAGGCGATGGTATGGCCAATGATGTGCTTACCTTGCAAGCATAAGGACAGAAGCTGAATTCCACAACTCACATTCCACAAGAAGACTGTAAGACTCTAGACAGGACTGGAGCTGATTCCTGGTGAATGACTTCAGAGGGAGCCTGCTGTTACCTCCTGGATCTTAGATTTCTGGGCTCTAGGACAAGACAGTGTTCCACTCTGTTATGACAGACCAAGGAACCTAACTCATTTGATCCCTTTGCCAACTCAATTCTTTCTGTGTCTGTTGCATCTGCAAGTTCTTTGTCTCCTAGTCTTTTTCTTTATATCTAATCTAGAAAGTCAAATATTATATCGAGTAACCGTAGGTCTTGGTAAAAGCCAGTACTTGTGGGTCTTGATGTTGACCTAGTTTTAGCTGCTGAAGAGCAGCTTTCGATGTCTCCACCTCTTTTTCTGTGCAAGACAGTCTTAATCATCGGAGAACTGACTTAGCCACGTCCCAGGTGTTACTGGCATTGCTAGAAGCAGTGGTGAAGGTAAAGTACCTTTTCCTTGAATGATGTTACATAACTTATATGGAGATGACCTCTCCTAATAACTTCCATGGAACGGGTTTCATCAGAACACTTGGAAAAAATTTATGTGAAAAAGGTATGCTATTAATGTAACTATGGAACCTTCACACTCTACAATGAAATCTTACAACTTACGATCCCCATGTCCGGGTTTTGCAGTGCCCCCTTAAGTAGGGAAATGGTCTTAGAAGAAAGTTCAACACATAATCAGCAAAGCAGGTAAAATGCATGAATAAATGACTCCATTAAAATGGTAAGTTGTAGCACACCCGATTACCTAACCCAGTTCTTGTCTCTTCCCATGTCAAATCTGCTTGTGTTCCACTCAATGCCACCATATCCAGGTACTCTCAAGGGAGGAAATGAGGGTAAACCCAAGCCTGAAACACTGTGAGGGTGAACACAACTTATGCCCCCCTGTATCATTGCATCCAAACCACTACTCCTGCGTAATGTTCTCCATCACTTCATTTAGTATTTGGAGAAAATGTAGATGGTGGCTATGCTCTGTTCAAAAACTTGAAATGTGCAGCCGGTGGAAAATAGCATCCAACAGAATGAAGCTCTTTCAAGGAGCCACGCCTCCTGGGAACTGTCTCTTAAGTACGCTTTTCCATACAAAAAAGTGTTCAGCGCCTGGCTGTTGCAAGCATCCAGATTGTTCTTTGGAAGAAAATTACACACATAGCATAGTTTTCTGAAAATGTATGAACGATGTTTCAGCATTCCGATGACATTGCTTGTCAGGAAGTAGATACAGTTCCTCCTTAGGAAGTGGCTAGAAGGCAAGGATACTAGTTAAGTGAGAGCACTTTACTGTCAGCATTACTATTATAAACAACATTCTCAATGACACATCAGTTGCAGAGTTTACATCTCTGGGGATTAGTCTGACACACACAGAAAAAAGGGGATAGGCATCAAAAGCTGTGGTGCAGTAAAATAGGTCAACGGTGAAGCTCTGGAGTACTGGCTCTCTGCCAAGGCCTATGTCTACCTGAAGTAATTCTAATATATTGACTTGTTTGGTTTACCAATTCACATTAGAAGACAGCAGCACAAAGCAGGGCCAGAAAATCTATTAGAAGGAAATTAAAGACTATAAAAGCATGGCAATATCAGGCCATTAAGTGTGGGTATAAATAGCCTCCAAAGCCACAATAGTCTCTGAGTGCTTAATTGACAAGTTTCATTCATCAATGCTTATAAATATGACCTTGAAGTCCCAAGACAGACAGTAAAGACTGTGTTTTAAAACTTAGAAAAATATATAATGTATTTTCTTTGGACTTGAAATTGCATTTACCCCATGAATTAGAAGGTTGTGTGTATATTTCAGTAGTTAGATACCTTTCTTTCCCAGCATACATGGCACCTGGGTTTATCCAACACCACACATGGGAAATCTGAAATGGGTTGGAGGGTTCTAGAGTAACTCAATAGTGTGGAATGCCCCATTCCCAAGAAAAGCCAAATGTGTGTGGAGTGTCTTTACAAAGAATGCACAATTAAAACTATGACTGTTGTTCTTTAAGCCCCAGAGGGAAAGAGGCTGTGTGTGTGTGTGTGTGTGTGTGTTCATGTTTTAAAAGCAGTTGGTTTATGCACATACTTGAAGCTTTTGAAACACAGTTTGGGTTATATATCTTTCACTGGCCATGTTCTGGGTGGATATGAAGACTGAGTTAAGATTGTTGGCTCAAGGAGCTCTGAGTGTCCAGGTGGGAAGAAGATGGAGACAACCATACAAGTATATGAGTGGCAGCTGATGAGAGAGTAATAAGAAGGGAGAACATGGCCTGGGATCCTCCTCTGATAACAGCAAAGGCTTTCTGATAGCTGAGTATTTTGTTCTGTGTGCTTAGAACTTTAGAATCAGTGTGAGTGATGGTGAATGAAAGGGGCCAAATAAAGTTGAATGTTAAAGCCTGACTACCCAGTTCACATAATGAATTCAGCCTCTGTATTCATCCGTAGCAAAAGCACAAAGGTTTCCAGGAGACAGACATCAGAACAGAGAGGAGGCAGTTTTTATTAAAGTGTTAGTTTCGAAATGATGGATGCCAACAAGGAAATAGTTTAAAATTTTGAGGTGTTTTCAGGATTCGTCCCTCTACAGAAAGACAGTTTCTAGTGGCATTCGAATAAAACCAAAAGATGTCAAGCAATGTGTTCCAATAAATAGATTGGGAGTCTGTGAACCAATAGCATTTGCTGGGCTTCCTCTTATTTTCCCTTTCATCATTTTTGCCTATACCTGTGTCCTTGAACATTTTCAGATTAGGTTATTAAATTCCTTGCTTGTAAAGCTCATTTTCTACTGGTACATTCTTATTTCTAGGACATCAGGGGTGAGGGGGTGGGGGAGTAGGGAGGTGGGGAGTGTGGGGAGGGGTGGATCTTGGCATTCTACAAGTTCTCATGTCCATTGTAATGTGCTCTAGACCTTTCCTGTATGTCCCCATCCCAAGGGGCTGCCTGGGCCTTGCTCCTACTGCATCAACTGTGTTAAAGCCTGACTCAGTGACTGAACCATTGTGCAGCCTACACACCTGAGGGCCTAGCTTGGAGATAATAGGCCTCTAGGTTTGCCTGATACTACAGCCTTAGGCAGGGCTTATCACCTCCAAGAATGGTTTCTTTGCTTAAAATATGAGCACTTCAATCAGATTGTCTGTAAAGTTCCTCTCAGTTTTGACCTTTCAGAAGTGTCTGCTTCTACATGATTTGCCAAAAGAAATTCAGCCGTAAACATCTGGGACGCATATATCATTGGCTTATTGTCTAATGTTGAACTAGTCATTTCAGCTAAACAAACCAAAAAAAAATTAGAGGACTGGCCCAGAATCAAGACATAAAAGACTTCTTCTCTAATATTTGTTTCTTCATAAATGAAATCTTTCTTTTTCCCTCCATCCCCTCCCTTCTCCTCAGTTTTTGAACTTGCAGAGCCCTCTGACATTTTGAGCAGAAGGTTGCAAATGTTTGCCACAATGTCTGGCCATATCCCAGGAAATGCGTCTTGCTTGGCCACATCCTGGGCACATTTCCCCCTGTGCTTCAACATCAATAAGCACACATACGGCATTCAGGATTCTCAAGAGGGTGAATGAATAATCTTGGGCCAAATACTGTGAGAGGATTTGGGCAACATTTTGGCAGGTTAAACAACGCTTATATTTATGTTTTTTGGCAAGATCGTTGCTGATTATCCCATACTTGGTGAAGGCATTGTTTCTAATCAAGATAACTAAGCTATCCTTAGGGTTATACCTGACACAGAAATTGCTTGAAAATGTCATGTTTTCATAATGGATCTTTCTCCATAATCTACAAATGAAGAAAAAGTTGAAAGGGTGAAGGAAAAAAACATTTACTATATCTGTTTCTTCTGGGGATTTTACAAGTATTACATCACTTGGGGTTTATACACATTTTCTGAGGTCAGTTTTATAACCAATAACTAGCGAAATGAGTTAAAAATTAATTCATGAAAGCAGTCTCTTACAATTAAGCCTTTGTTTTTCCTCTTAAACTGCATTTCTTCCCTAAGAAAGAGAAATTTGAAAGGAATAAATGATCACTTTTGACAATGCCTCTGAACATTATGTATATATAATCTAGTTGTCCTTTCTGAGACAGAATCTCACTACGTACCTTAGAATGGTCTTTAACTCACAATTACTCTGCCTCAACCTCCCAATTTTGAGTATTATAGATTTGAACCAATATTCCTCATGACATATGAAATCTTAGTTCTTATAAAAATGTAATCCCCCTTCCATCCTTCAGTACCACATCATAACATATATTTAGGTTTTGCTTGTAGTACTATGACAGTTTTATCCACTGCTAATCCAGGCTGTGAACTACACTAGTGCTTTTATCCTGAGCAACCCTTCTCGTATTCTGAAATCAATAATTACTTTAGATTTGTTAATTTTTTTCTGGTTTTTCTCTATAAGCCTATTGGAAATTCCCTCTTATTCAAGGTCTTTGTCAATAAAGTTAACCATTTCATTTAGCACTCCATAACTATGCCATTGCTCTTTGTCTCCATGGAGACCCTTCATTCTCTGCTTTTGTTGGCACATGTAGTTCCCAGGCTTACTGCAAACCTGTAGTCTGCTACTTCCCGTGTTATGTTCCACGGCCCCTTCCTTTCTAGATCATCCTCTTCCCACTTCCTCATTTCACTGTCCATGGAGCACACTCTTCAACAGCTTCCAAACAAGCACACAGAGAAGAAATTTATTTTTAGACCTTGCTTGTCTGAAACTGCCTTTCATACTTGGTGGATATTTGCACTAAATATAAACAGGTTGAAAGTTGTCTTCCTTCAGAACTGTGAAGTCTACTGTCTTTGTTGGTTTGGTTTGCTTTGCTTGTTGTTGTTTTATTTATTTCCTCTGATGCTGGAGGTCTGATGACATGCACCCCTAATGCTTTCTGTTTCCTTAAGTTTGGGAGACAGGGATGTTCTTTAACAGCCACTATGAAATTGGTTGAGTATTCTATTTTTCATTTTTTTCTTTTATCTAATCATTTGAGTCTTTTGTTGTTATTTCATGAAGAAAAATGAATCAAAGAATGTAGCCAATACAGCATAGTTAAGCAGACTCTGGACTTAATTACTGAAAGATCACCAGTTCCCAGATTGTGTCACTGTACCTCTAGACCAGCAGTTCTCAACCTGTGGGTCCCATCTCCTTAGACCATTGGGAAACACAGCTATTACAATTCATTACAGTAGCATGGTTACATTTATGAAGTAGCAATGAAAGTAATTTTGTGGTTGGGGTCACCACAACATGAGGGATTGTATTAAAGGGTCACAGCATTAGGAAGGTTGAGAACCCCTGCCCTAGACAGTAAAAGATGCTCCTCTTATGAAAAACAAACATGATAGTTTTTTAAAACTGTTTTCTTTCCCAAGTAACATGGAATCTGGGACCAAACGTTTCATAATCACTTTTCTAACCCTCTCCCTGATGCATACATTATATCCATAATAATTGATCTTATCGTTTTAAATTGAGTCTCTCCAATGAGGAGGAACTTACTTTGTCATGAAATAGTCCATTGCATCCTGAGTTCTGTTGTGTCTGACACAGTGTGTTTTTAAGTATCCCATTAATTCCTAAGATCTGGGTCTTACTCATATGAGCGACTTATTATTTGGCACTTATAAATGTTAAAGGGAAAATTCCAAATCTTCCTACAGTAAATAAGCCATAAAAATAGTGATGTCTGAATTTGTCAAGCATGTCAAATTCAACTATGTATATGGGCTTCTTGTGCAGCTGAAACTCAACTCCACATTGTAAATTCAAGGGACCTGAAAAGTCAACATGGATTTCACAGTAGCAAGACTGATCACTTTCTATCTTGCTGAATGTGTTTTCTTTCTCCCTCTCCCTCCCCCCTTGTCTGGGTCTTTCTCTGTGTATCTCTCTGTCTCTTTGTCTGTTTGTCTGTCTGTCTGTCTGTCTCTCTCTCTCTCTCTCTCTCTCTCTCTGTGTGTGTGTGTGTGTGTGTGTGTGTGTGTGTGTGTGTGTGTGTGTTTGAGGCACATTCCCATATATCCCAGGCTGGCCTCAAAGATGCTATGTAGCCAAGGGTTACTCTAAACTTCACATTCCGCAGCTTCTGCTTCCTGAGTGATGGGCTCATGGGCATTCATTAAAACTCTCCAATTTTCAAAGCTGGGTATCAAGCCTAGGGCTCTTAGCCTGACTTTGCATTCATGGAAAACCCTTAGGTTGGGACGCAGGTTTACTGCATTTAAATCAATTACTAATTTCTCATGATTATGCGGTAAATGAATGAAAGTCTATCAGACATACAGAAGAGCGTTCCAGAAGGTTGAGTGACAAGTTCAAAGGCAGAAAAGGGCTTGGTAATTTTGGACAACAGCAGTAGGTTGATCTCTGTGACCAGTTGAATGGGGGTGGGAATAAAATCAAAACAGGTGAATGGAGAGGTACAGCTTATGCTCCACTTGTTTGCAAAGGGAACTCTTTCTTGGTACATGATATCCAACCAATGGGAGATTTTTGTGTAGATGAGAGGCATGACAACTTCTGTTCTAACAAAGTTGTCTTCATTGATGCACCATATAGAATGTTTTACATGAACATGTCACTTTGCTTAGTTCATGGGTCATGCACTAATAATGAAAAGTAGAAATCATAAATGGTCTTGTAGAGAGGGACTAATTTTGTTTATTGTCACTGAGAATGTTCATGCCAGTAATTTCAATCAAGTACCTAAGAGGTTCTTGGTCCTGATAAATAAATACCTATGATTGTTGAATAGATTGTTGAATAGATTGTGTAAATCTTTTGTAAATTAAGGCTGATCATTTCTTTATGATGAATCATGAGAAGTCATATTTATAAAAATACATATTAAATTACCTGAGATGCTAGAGACATTTTAAATATTAACTGTAACTTCCATGAATCATAAGAATAAATTTAGAACATGAATTATAATTAGTGGGAAATTTTTTAATTGGCTTGCTAACTTTTTGTGAATTCTGTATTTCATTGGTTGTATTTTATTGTAATGATCTCTGTCTGTTGCAAAGACAAGTTTCCTTGATAAAGGGTGAGAATTGTACTTATCTGGATTTTGAGAAATAAAATAAAAGATATGCAAATTAAATACTATCAAAAATATAGGGACTAATGGTGTTTTTAAATAATGGAACCAGTTTTATTAATAGGTGATTTAAATGCTGCTTAATAATGTTTTTTATTGGTACACTGTTTTCAGTCACTTATCTACTTCCTACACTGTCTTGGAAATCCAAACAGTATCTGTACTATCCTATTGAACAGGTTTCAATCTGTAATGCTTTCTTGGAAGCCTTTCAATGAGAAATCATAGAAGGAATACATCTTTAAATCATACACACACACACACACACACAGTATGTATGTGTATATGTAGGTATATTCCTATGTATGTTTGTTTTATTATATGTACTACACATATGTGTATGTTGTTTTATTATGTATAATATACATTATATAATTATGGATGTTATATATAATATATTCATATATTATATGTAATTTATATAATATATAATACATATATGTATGTGTGTTGAGACAAAGTCTCATGATGGAATACAGACTGGCCTTGAACTTGAAATCTTCCTGCCTGTGCCTCCCAAGTGCTGAGATTAGAGGTATACATTACCATGCCCCATTTAAATCATATGTATTTTAATTGATGTTTATTTTAACTGATACATACAAACATTAAAATTGTGCATATTTATATTCATGAAATATTTCTCTTTAAACACTTGTCATTTCTTTATTGTGGAAACATTCATTTTTTTCTTCTGCTCTGTTGTCATCCCATTACAAGATAACACATCAGCACTTACTTCTCCTGGGTCACTGTAACTTATGGCCATTGGCCTATAATTTCCCTACCTCTGTGAGTCTCCCATATTCCCCAGCTTCTGTTAACCACCATGTTCCTTGAAACATTGGAATGAGCAAAAGTTTTTTGAATAACACCTCAAAAGCATGAGCAATAGATAGAAGCAATTACATCAAACTGTTAAGTTACTATACAATCAAGTACACAGTTATTAAAGTGAATGGACAGACAACAGAATGGGAGAAAATATTTGTCTCTACTCATCTGAAAAAAGGATCATGCGTGGGATGTGTAAGGGACTACAAAAACCCAATAACAAAAAAATCAATGTTATTAAATATTCACTACAACCTGCTGGATAAAGGAGGGAAAACCAGCTGAAGAAAAGTAAAGATCATTGAGAATCAAATACCTCCATGAATTGTTCAGATTTTTAGAAACTGGTACTTTAATGTTGTAGAGCCTGAACGTGTCTGAAGTGAACTGGTTAGCTTTCTTCTCTCTCCTTAAGTCTAGGGTACTTCTTTTGTTCTCTGTTGCCACTCAGAACTAGTGCCATCCAGACAGTGTCCTCCACAACAATGATCATACCCCAGTTACTGTGATAGGAGAGCCTACTTTGCTGAAATAAGTATCCCCATTATCCTTCTCCTCAGGTAGACAGTGCATGATAATGACTTCAGTGGTCTCCCCAGTGTGGTAAATATTACCATATTCTCATTTCCTACCTAATATGGAGATACCAGAGGAAGGAAAATTACCATTCACTTTATGAAAAAAACATTTCATAACACAGTTTGAGGAAAGAAAGCCATTGCAACTTGATTGCATCTGGGATAGGATAATCCAGGTAACTTTCAAACATTGCTGTCCAACAAAAATATAGCATTAACACAGTAATAATCAAAAAAAAAGAAAAGAAAGACACACTCATACTTGCAATTTGGGGAGGATGTGTGACAGTCACAGTTTAATGCTTCTTCTTTGACCTCAGGGGAATTTTGGTTTCTTTGGTTACGAGAAAACAGGTTTTCCTTCTGCCCCATCAAGCCTCTGCCTGGTCAGAAGCTACTGGGGTGTTCGTGCCAGTTCATTTGGGAACAATTTGTTTCCTTCTTAATTTTCAACTAATCTTTATGAATGAAATGTGATTAAATCTAGCAAAACTATGGAAACATCCTAATAGCATATGGGGAGCCTTCCTGTAGTGCCAGCTTGCTATTTCCGTCTAATAACAGATTAGAAAAATCCAATTAGATGGTTAGGAAAAAAAAAGGAAGCCAGTGTTAAAAATATCTGACTGTTTGACTCAACACAGCAGGGAATGGTTTATAGGCCAATCATTCATGGTGAATAGGATCGTAGTGGTGAGAAACTTGCTCCTCTAGCCCATTAGAATAATAATTTTTCACTCCTCGTACTGCTTCTAACATGTCCTACTTAATTATACCACGTTAAATAGCAGGCATTCCCACTCCCTTTATAGGAAGAGAGATCCCATTTATTCGCCCACACAATACTACCCTGGGTATTAAGGGACTAGAGTTGACCTAATGGGAAGACAAACAGATGGGTCAGGAAATGAGACATGAAGTTTTGCACAATGCTAAATGCATGAGCAAAGAAACAAGACCCTTAATGTTGATGTGTCTTTATCCTCATCCAATAATTCTTAAATGACCCTATTTGGTTTGATTTCTTAACTATATTAGAAATAGATGAATTGACTAAGAAATTATTTCTCACCTATGAGATGTCAGGTGAAAGATTGTTCAGAATAATAATCAAGAGTGTGAGGAAATAGGTATTCAAATATTCCTTGTGGGGTACAAAGTGGTTCAATTCATTTGAAGTGCTTTATTATGTGAATATGCAGTCATTCTCCAAGAACATCTAGACTTAGTAGTATAGTTACAGAAGCAACGAGAGATCATATACATAGACACTCATGGAAGTAGAATTTATCACAGAGAAAATAAAGAATTCAAGAATGCATGAAAAGGGATGGCATGAAAATGAGAAGTACTCTCCATAAAGAATTAACTGAAAATGCTTTACAATCTGAGCTTTGAGAAACTAAAATATTTAAATACTTGGGAGACTCTGAATGCCCCTCAAAATAAATAATGACCCATATAAATTAGTCCAAATTTTCTTATAGTATATCATGCAGAAGGCACAGAATAAACATGGCAGTTTTGCAATGGCTCTCCAAGTTTTTGTCTTATCTCTGCTGATGCTGTGGCAAGCATAATTGCTAGATATAACTCAGCCTCTCTCCTCTTAGTTCGACATCTGAAATATGAGGGAACTAGTGCTACCTATGTGTTCAGGATGAACTAAAGAGCTCCTTTACTTAGAATATTCTACCAATCAGTACCTAGCAGAAAATGTATTTTCTCTAACCAATCACTATTATTGATGTTGTTAGAAAGCTTAAATATTAATGTTTACTTTAATAAATATTTTAAAGTAATTTATTATATTATATATTGTAATATTTAATAGTTATATTATTAAAATAATCTATCATCTCAGTATAATTAAAATTATCACCTTGTAATAAAATTAATTTATTAATTTACTTTACCTTAACAAGTATAAATTCCCATACCATAAATTCTACCTGTTTCTGACATATGGTTTTATTTTACTGCACACATAGATACATCTGAGCATCATCCGAATTTCTCATAGCAGACATGCACAGCACATAGAAGAGCCCAGAATAACCACAGAAGGGATAGTGTTACTGAAAGAGTGTTATTCTGAGAAATAAGATATATCTGCTTTTATTAAATGAGCAAAAGCTCATCCACTGGTCGATGATGCTCATGGACTTCTTTCTTTGGAGTTGTTAGATCAGGAGAGGAACACAGCTACTCATGTGATGACTGAGAAAGGGCTGCAGTCAACCTCATTGTGTGGTCTGTGAAAGTAAACTGCTGTGACCTTTCTCAGTGTGGATTCATTCTGCTCTTCAGGATTGAAGACACAATGCTTTTAGTTTCTTATATTTAGTTTGTATACGTGAATTTTGTCATATGGCTTCTACACAATGGTTAGGAAGATTATAAGGACAGAAGGTCAAGAAAATTGCAACAAAGTCAAAATGTGGTCTAAGAATGCTGTCAACTAGTTTTATTTAAATTTTGGGTCGCAGACTCTCTTTGCATTCTGTGTTAGTTACAGTCTTTTTTTCATTATTTATTTTTATTTATTTATTTAAATTAGAAACAAGCCTGATTCATATGTTAATCCCAGCTCCTTCTCCCTCCCCCTCCTCCCCTGTCCCCCACCAGTCCCCCATCCCATCCCCCCCTCTGCTCCCCAGGGAGGGTGAGGTACTCTATGGGGGATCCCCAAAGTCTGACATATCATCCAGGGAAGGGCTCAGGCCCTCCTCCATGTGTCCAGGCTGAGAGCATATCCGTCCATGTGGAATGGGCTCCCAAAGTCCATTTGTATGCCAGGGTTAAATAGTGATCCACTACCAGAGGCCCCATAGATTGCTGAGGCCTCCTCACTGACATCCACATTCTGGGAGTCTGGATCAGACCCATGCTGGCCTCTCAGCCATCAGTCTGGGGTCCATAAGCTCCCCCTTGTTCAGGTCAGCTGCTTCTGTGGGCTTCACCAGCCCAGTCTTGACTCCCTTGCCCATCCCTCCTCCCTCTCTGCAACTGGGTTCCAGGAGTTCAGTACAGTGTTTAGTTGTAGGTGTCTGCCTCTGTTTCCATCAACCACTGGATGAAGGCTCTAAGATGGCATACAAGATAGTTCTCAATCTCATTATAGGAGAAGGGCATTTAAGGTAGCCTTTCCACTATTGCTTAGATTGTCAGTTGGTGTTATCCTTGTAGATCTCTGGAAATCTCACTAGTGCCAGATCTCTCCTCAAACCTGTAATGGCTCCCTCTATTAAGGTATCTCTCATTCTGCTCTCCTCTAGTCTTCCCCCGACTCAAACTTCCTACTCCCCCATTTCCTCTTCTCCCCTCCTCTTCTCCCCCTATCTTTCTCCCAGGTCCCTCTCCCCTCCCTCCATGCTCTCAATCTGCTCAGGAAATCTTGTCCCCATCCCCTTCTCCAGGTACCATCTATGTCTCTCTTAGGGTCCTCCCTGTTTCCCAGCCACTCTGACGGTATAGTTACACAGTCTTACTGCTCTCCTGAAATACTTGATAGAGTAAATTTAGATAATGAAGGGCATATTTAGACTTACTGTTTGGCACATCATAGTGGGGACGATGTTATGGTTAGATGGTCTCTAGCTGTGACAGCAAGAGGCAACCTGCTACACTATGTCCTCCCTCCACAAGGAAGCAGAGAGAGCTGTATATCGGTGCTTAGCTGGTGATAAAATACCATGATCAAGGCAAATTTAGAAGCGTTTATTTTGGGCTCATGGTTCCAGAGGTAAAAGAGTCCATCACGGGAGAGGAAGTATGACAGCATGTGGTGGGCATGGCAGGCTGAGCAGGATCCTGAGAGCTTGCTTCCTGCAGCACAGAGCAGAGAGAACAAACTGGAAGAATTTAATCTTAGCACCTGTCCGTGGGGTGTACTTTATCTAGCAAGACTGGACCACCTAAACCTCTCCAACAGTGCCACTAACCAGGGACCAAAGACTATGAGAGACATTTTTCATTCAAGCCACCAAAGCTGACTTCTTCTTCTGTTTCTCCTCTTCCTTCTTCATTTTTATTCCGTCTAGGATCCGGGCCCCTAGGTTAATGGTTCTCACATTCATGGTGCTTCCTTGTTCTTCTGTTGAACCTTTGTAGGAACTTGGAGGTGTGTCTCCTAGGTAATTCGAAGTATGGTCAAGTTGTCAGTAAAGATTAAGTACCACATATCTCAAGTCTCCAAGGAGATTATTTTTTCATTCAATGTGGGTTATAGATGTCAAACTTTTCATATCAGAGATTAAACTGAGAAATATTCAACTACTGATTCCATTAATCTCAGAGAAATGACATCACCACATAGCATACAAACTCTTGAAAGTTCTACTGTGAATTTGTTAAAGAATGATAATGGAAAAGATACAGACCTTTCGGAGTTGTTATAAACATATTGCTGCCCTCACAGGACACGAGATGATGTCTAGATCTTAAGGAGCCCCTGGATGACAGTATGGTAGCTGCTGAGATTAGCAGGCCTGTTGTCTTTAGAACCACACTATAGGAGACTTTAACTTAAAAAAGGACAAGTGTTATTATTAAAATCTAAAATGGCCAAATCTATGAACCACCCCACTGTGGAGCAGCAGGTGGTCCTGTGACCTGATAAGAACAAGAGAATTTGACAAAAGGTCCCTTTTGTCCAACGAGGCCTCCCTCCCAGCATCTCTTCTATTGGAATCAGCTTTGTGTCTCTGTCTGCAGCAGGCACCCAGACTCCCTATTCCTATGAATCTCTCATTCCTCCTTGTCCTGGGAACATGTGAACAGAACTGAGTGACAGACAGACTCTGAGGATTAGTTTTTACTAAGTCCACTCTTTGGGTCTGGAGATATAGAGCAGTGCTAGAGGGTGTGCCAGGCATGCACACTCCCAATGCTGGGTTTCACTCCCAATGCTGCAGTAAATGGATAAATGCATAGTTGTGGGGTTTCACCACAGTCTTAATACATTCTTTACATAAAACGTTAGAACAATGCTTAAGTATAAGCAGAAAAGAAAACATTTTCTCTGCAAGTCTATCCGAAGTCACACTTCTCAGAGATCACTGCTTTGCTTTGGGGTATTTCTCTGTACAGCCTTTTGTCATTGTCTCATGCTAGCATAGATAAATTAGAGGGTTCCGAGAAGGGCTCTGTTTTGTTTTGTTTTACTTTTTCATACAAGAATATATCTCACTGATAGCTCCAAGTGTCTAATACCTGTTTCAGTCTTCTGAAGGCAAGTAGTCTTGCCATCCTTTAGATAACATGGTTTACTTAATTATGTCTGCTCTGAAAGATATTTATGCTACTTATACATTTCCAGCTCATAAAAAACTTTGACATATGAAGACTAGGCCCTTTTCAAATATCTTTATGATGTGTGAGAAATCCACCCACACATGGAATTGCTGGCCTAAAGACATCTTCAATTCAAAGCTGACAAGTATTGCTTTAGACTATGTTTCAGTTCATGTCATTGTCAACAATGTCCATGTTCCCACACTCTGACATCATATATGATCACCCTTTGGAATTGACCAACACAATATAAAATACGGTGCCTTCTTTTACTTTGCATTTTCTGTTTGTCTGTGTGTTTGAAAATTGTAACACAACAAACAAATGACCCAAAGACTGATATTGGGGTTCAAACTTCAAGCTGAATATCAGAAAAGCAAAGCAGCTGGCCACTAGCTTCTTATCTCTACCTCAAGCTGAATGGGCTGATCCTGTCTCCACAAGCTCTCACCAGGTCTCAGACTGTAACCTCTCCTCTGTGTGGCTGGAGAATTAGTGTCTCATACTGAATACTGAAGACGTACTTCTATTTTTTACACTCCTTTAGTGCTGGGATTAAAGGTTTGAGCTATTAATTCTCTTTTAGACTGATTGACTCTTGTGTAGGTCTTGGTGGCCTTGGACTCACAGAGATCCATCTACCTCTTAATCCCAAACCCTAGAGTTAAAGGTGTGAACCACAATTTCCTAGCTTCTGACTGCTGGGATTAAAGTTATATATCACCACTGCCTGATATCTATAGCTTGAGGCTGTCTTTGCTTTTCTGAATCCTTGGTCAAACGTTAGTAAATCATAAATAATATATCACTACAGAAAATCTTTCCTATTTTTGTTAGTCATCTGTATTTTTCAATATGAGGGGAAAGCACAAGGCATTAAGTCCACTGCCTTGAGCATGCTAAACATGCTCTACCTGTGAGGTGCATTCACAGTCCTTATATTTCTTCAAGTTTCTTCTTCACTCCATATCCTTTCTTATTTTTGACTAGATTGTTTGCCTTTTGCTAACAGAATTCTATTCATAAGTATTAACATTAAATACTTCAAATACTTCCTTTACTGTGTTACTGATTTTCAGCCCAGCATCCATGTTTTTACTTTTAACAGCAGGTTTTGTTGTGCATAGTAATAGCTGCAAGCCTCTCTCTTTTAGGATCTGACTTCTTGTTATTTTCCCTTTGGTTTTTCAAGACAGGGTCTCTCTGTGTAGCTTTGTAAGTCGGACTGGTCTTGAACTCCCAGAGATCTGCTTGCCTCTGCCTCCCAAGTGCTGGGATTAAAGGCATGCGCCAGGACCACCCGGTTAGGTTCTGACTTCTTGATTTTGCTTAGGAACCATTCCCCCTCATTGTCTCCAAGTGCTCAGATAATTCCATATCTGAACACTTTTGCATATTTAATTTCATCAACCCTATCTTTCATTCCATGTATTTATGGGCCTTTTGAACAATGTACGTGTTTAAAGTATCTTTTCCCCAGTGGAGAGCTATCTACTGTAACAGCATTTTATCTTATCTGCCTTCATTCGATGCAGGTTTGCTCTTCATTTTCACAGTTGAAACTGTGTTTCTTGAGCCAGGTTTCCTAGATTTCTGTCCCAGACAGACTCCCTTAAAAATTATGCCAAGTTTGATTTTTTTTCCTGTTTTTGATTGTCCCTCTGATTTCACGGGCATGAAACGGAAAAGATGATGATACTTAGTATCTTATTCCATAGGAAGAATAATTGAAATAATACATACAAAAAGTTAAAATAGTAGAAGATGTTTCAGAAGGACTCAATAAAGCTGGCTATTATTAAACTTTTACAGTTCTATAACTTGAATTTGTTTGTAGAGTGTTACCAAAAGCAATGTCAAATAAAACTTAAAATATGGCTTTAGGGACTTTAATTAAGCCTTTAATTAATTCTAAAGTTAAATAGCCACATGTGATTGGTAGCTACAGAATTGGACAGCATCAGTAAGGTATGGTCCATAGATTTTAACTGGTTATGAATTATTGTCTGAAATGAATTTCACCTAAATCCTCACTGTGGACTCTACCAGAGCATAAATTTAAATTTTATGAAGTGCTTGGTATTCCTGGAGTCACCCAAAGGAACACGTGTATTTTTAGAATGTGGGCTTTTAAAAAAAATAATATTATTATTATTATTTTAGAATAGCTTTAAAGATATTATCAGCCAGGCGGTGGTGGCGCACGCATTTAATCCCAGCACTCAGGAGGCAGAGGCAGGCAGATCTTTGTGAGTTCGAGGCCGGGCTGGACCAACAGCCTCCAAAACAATACAGAGAAGCCCTGTCTCGTAAAACCAAAAGAGAGAGAGAGAGAGAGAGAGAGAGAGAGAGAGAGAGAGAGAGAGAGAGAGAGAGAGAGAGAGAGAGAGAGAGAGAGAGAGAGAGAGAGAAAGAGAGAGAGAGAGAGAGAGAGAGAGAGAGAGAAAGAGAGAGGGGGGTATTATCATTTTAGAATATAAAGATTTCAAGTCACTTTAACTAAGCCATGAAACCACTATATTCTACACTCTGGAGTAGTTTGAAGGTTGAAGTTATTATCTGGTCTTGCAAGTTTAGGATTGGTCATAAAACTGTCTGAGTTTGGTGGCAACATGAAGGGCCAAATTTGTGTCAACTGTAACTGAGTTTTCTGTAGTGACTGTCTATTCAGGTTTTCTCGCTAGCCTTAAGGCAACTCTCACCTCACATGTCTCCTAGTCAAAATGTCATTGGGTAGCATTATCTGCATTGAATTATACCCTTGATTGTTCAGTGTTTCAAACAATGAGTTTGAAAACGGAAGGTGGGTGTTGTCATTATAAGATATGTCACTGGAGACAGGCACACAGAGCTGAAAAGGTAAACCAAGGGAAAAACAATTAGTCATGCTCTGGGCTTGCCTGTGGAAACACTTAAAGCTGAGGGACACAGAGGGCTGTGATACAACATTCCAGCAAAGGCACCACGATTTTCTAGAGAAGGGACATGACAAAGGAAGTGGGCTGTGGCTTTCTAGAGGGCAGCTAATGCCACCTGCATAGGGCCAGGCTGCCCACAGACTTAGCTCGGATTTCTTCTAACAGACAGTGGGGAAGACCACTTTCAATCACTGAAGGCAAGGTGGAACTTTTCCTGTATCTCTACTTATATTTCTTCATCTCAACCCTTAGACCAAATGGGATAAATTAGGGGCCCATGCACTACCTCTGACTTAGGCAGAGATTTATCTTCAAGCATATTTATCTCACAATTTTCAGAGTAAACTTGAAGCCAACAATCAGGATTGCATACATATTACGTAGCATTAAAATCATTCTGTAAAAGAATCTATTTAATTCTTACAAAGTTTTTATGTCCTTCTACCAATTTTTATAAATAACTTAAAATATGAAATCAGTTTACTGAGTTTAATAGTTAAACAATGCTAAATAGACCCCCCCTGAGTGTTTCCTGTCTGTGACCACTAAATAGGAAATGTACTTTAGAAGTTTAATGAGGGAGAGTCTAAGAGCCTATACACAGCATTATGAAGGGTGGGAAGGGGCACCAGACATCTTGACAGTCTTTTGACTTTACCAAACACCCATCTCCCTTTCTCTACCTTTAGAGCTTCATTATAGGATGTTGGGCCCAGGCCTGATGGGGTCTCTGTGAGTTGCTTGTCAGCCAATAAACACAGGTGCATCCTGTTTTCTAGTCCTGGCTTATGGTCCCAGCCTTGCCCCATTGGCATCAACCTCTAATTATGAAAACACGAACTCTTACACCTGGGGTTTCTCCACTGTGTTGTAAGTCTGTATATAAGGCTGCTCCCTCCTTGCAATAAAAATACACAGACACACACACACACACACACACACACACACACACACACACACACACACTCAGCACAAACGGCTGGACGTCTTGCCTTCGTTTAAATCTCCAGGCTTTCTCCCGATATATTAGACTTGCTCATGGAATAGGATATTCTTTTTTTTTTTCCTTTTTCTGAATGTGAAGTTCTTCCCTTAGGATAGAGTAGCCTAATGGAATAAAGTACACCAAATTGGAATATCAAATAAACATCAAATAATTGTAGCCTAATAATAGCTTAGGTTAACTTATACTAAAGTGCATACTTGTTGCCTGTCTGAAAATCTTGTTTAACTGGACTGTTAATAAATCTGGAATCCTAACTTGGAAATCAATTTTTCATATATCGTATAAGGCCACATTTACCAGTTTCTTTTTTTCTCTCTTAAAGAACACTTGTTTTTTATAAAACTCAGCAAAAATATCCATATGGTCATGGTTAAGAAGGCTGCATCGTTAAGTTCTTGTTATGATGCTGGACATTACTCAGCCATTCCAACAGCCAGCATAGACTGAACTGATTGTGACTAACCACAGTGTAGCTGTGCAGAGAAAGGCCTGGAGACCCACACACTACTGCACCTCTGAGCGCAAACCAGGCATCAGACATGCTTCATGCATGTTATACAAGCCTCGTGATGAACCTAGTGGGATTTCAAATGTGAGGAAAGAGTGACTTGGGAGTAAAGTGTCTTGCTAAAAACCACAGTGGTACAGGACAGAGTGTGTGCCTATTGTCAGCATCCTGAAGCAAGAGAGTCACCATGTACATTGTTAATCCACAGATGATACAAAGAATTCAAGAGATTTGCTACTCTGTTTAAATGATACTGCCTAGAATATTGCAGAATAGATTGTGTGGTATATGGACACACAGATGTGTGTAACATAAAGGAATTACCATTATTCTGTTACTATTATTACTCAGGGCTTGACATCGGGGTTCTGTGCCCAGCAGAATCTTAAAGCACACAGTTCAAACTAAGCAACAGTGGAGAGACTTCATTAAATGCCCCTCCTTGATGGTAAGGTTGATAACTATCTTATATGCCATCCTAGAACCTTCATCCAGTGACTGATGAAAGCAGAGACAGATACCCACACGTAAACACTGAACTGAACTCCTGAAACCTAGTGACAGAGATGGAGGAGTGATGAGCAAAGGGATCAAGACCATGATGGTGAGACCCACAAAGACAGCTGACCAGATAAGGCGGAGCTCTTGAATCCCAGACTGATGCCCCAGAGGCCAACAGGGGGGACTGATCCAGACTCCATGAATGTAGTCTCAGTGAGGAGGCCACAGAAATCACTGGGGCCTTGGGTAGTAGATCAGTGTTTACCATGGTTTATGAATTATCTTTGGGAGCCCATTCCAAATAGGGGGGATGCTCTCTCAGCCTGGACACATGGAGAAGGGCCTAGGTCCTTCCCTGGATGAAACGACAGACGTTAGAGATCCCCCAAGGAAGGGTTCACCCTCCCTGGGGAATGATGTGGGGATTGGGTGGGGGGCTGGGGGCCTGGCAGAGGGACAAGGGAGGAGGGGTGGGAGAGGGAGCTGGGATTGACATGTGAAGCATTCATGTTTCTAATTTAAATAAAAACATTACAAAAACAACACAGTTCAAACAAACTCTTACTGTTGGAAGCAGGCTTGTAAAAACGTCACCATCTTAAACTAACTATAGGTTATCATCTGATATTTGATATTATGGCAATTATCATATTATATTATAAAAATGTGGTTTATGCTTCCATAGAAACTGACAGTACTTCATATTGTACATGAAGTATATATTATGCCATGAAATGCTAATGCATTACAATTACATTATTATTTTATTATATATAAGGTAATGGTTCTTTTTCTTTGGGAAATATTAAGTAATATTTCCAGCTTAGAATGCATTTTATTAGTTGAATAAGTATAATTAGGCCATGGTTCTATTTAATTTAAAATAGTTGAAACATTTTTTAAAAGAGCTGCAAAGCATTGAGACTCTGATTCCATTGTCTAAGAAAGGGCTGAAATCCCCCAGGAAATTCTGTTGCAGAGGTAGAGGCACAAATAAAAGCCACTAGATCATTAGTTCCCCTACTACTAACAGAGAGTTCCCCACTCTGTTAGGGAGCCAGCAGTAGGCTGGGAATTTTCCTGAGCCAAGAACTAGTTCTTTTCAACATCCTTTGTCTACTCTGAGAATTGAACTGATACTGCAATTTTCATATTTTATGGATTGTCTTATACTTTTCTAAACAAAGAAAAGTGAAAACTAATTTGAAGTCACTCATGTAAAAGAATACAGGTGGGGAAAGAGAGAATTTATTCATGACCAAGAAAATCCCTGGGCCAAAAATATCCCTGTGTTTATTGACAAAATGCATCAATTTGCTTTTCAAAAATCAACTTCCAAATTTGGAGATGTTACTGAGCATCTTCCATGTGTCAGACAACGCTCTGCACATATGGAAACAAACCATGACACAAAACAGACAGCAGCCCTGATCATGTGAAGTACAAATTCTAGTTCACTCTTGCTGTGTTCCAGGCTCCAGTCGGAGTCCACCATAGAGAAATGAAGGCCATACATGACCCCTCTTGATACTGCTACCCGGAATCCAGCATTAACATCTCAGTTTGTATCTTTTGCATGTGCATATATATCTGTGTGGTGTGCATGTATGTGTGTATGCCTATTCACATGTGTGGACAGGCAGGCATGCATGTGTGTAATCATGAGTGTGGTGGCTAGAGATTAACAGCAGCTGTCTTCCCTGGTCAATTTCCATCTTGTATATTAAGTCAGGATCTCTCATTTGTACCCAGAGCATACCATGTCAGGCTGGTGTGGCTAGCTAGCTTGTTCTGGGGATCCCTTTGTCTTTGTCCCATGTTCTTGAATTACTAGAGGGCCAGTGACTACAATGAACAATCACCCAATATCACTGTACTGAAGACTAACATTTTAACATGTGTTTTTGGGGGGAATATTTGGGATCCAAAGCATACTGTTCACCTGTGATGGAGAAATGGCTCCTGCCTCTGCGCAGCTCATGAGAATTGGCTTTGGGGTGTGGCTTTCCTTGTCTGGACTCAGTAGAAGCAGATGCATCCTCATCTGCAAGTATCTGATGGATTAAGTGATGTCTTCAATCCTTCAAATATTTACCTTTCCTGAGTCACATCTTCATGATACATATCAAGATGCTCACTGTTGAAGAACCAAGAAGGAACCTCACCCTTATAGGAACTGACTAATCACCATCCTTCATTTGCTCCAGAGAATAGAACCAAGACCGCTCAGAGTTCAAAGTCCTTACTCAGAATCAAAATGCAACAACTTTGTTTCAAGACATTTTTTTTGCATACATCTTCTTCTAGACTCTGTGCTGGTGGTATTAGACTATAACTTATTAAGTGATTGGTGGCATGGGTGAATTAATAGGCAGCTTTTGCTTCTTAAGTAATCAAAAGCATGATTTTCAAGCATCCACTAAAATTTGGGTGATCGCATGGAGTCACGGTTCCTGATGAGCATTCTTGTTAAGGCACAAAAAGTCACCCGAGTTCATTCAGCAAAAATCTTGAATCTTATGTCCACTATCACATAGCTCAGAAAGGAATCTGCTGTTTTGTGTATTACCGTTTCTCTGCTTCTGCACACTTGAGTGCATATAGACTCCCTTTAAGACTGGGCTGACACACTATGAAATGCCTGATCTGTTTCATTTGGAAGAATTATGATGCAATTCTCTCTCTCTCTCTCTCTCTCTCTCTCTCTCTCTCTCTCTCTCTCTCTCTCTGTCTCTCTCTCTGTCTCTCTCTCTCTCTCTCCCTCCCTCCCTCCCTCCCTCCCTCCCTCTCTCCCTCCCTCCCTCTCTCTCTCTCCCTCCCCCCTCTCTGTCTCTGTCTCTCTCTGTCTCGCTCTCTGTCTCTCTCTGTCTCTCTCTCTCTCTCAAGTGAGAATGCAGTTTCTGCTGCCTGGTTATTGAAGCTTATTGGAATTACATCTGGTTTGCATTAAGTTCGGTGATCAAATCCTATGGGGTTGTTTTTTTCACGTCCATCTGGGAGTGAATGGGCATCTCTGAAACTCTGTTTCATTCTTTACTAATATTAGTATTCCTGAAATTCTCTTATCCTAAGCACGGTTTTCAGACTGGCTTCACCACCCTTGATCTCCTTTGTTGGGACTGTGCCGTGAGTGAGGCGACCTAAGTTACCAAGAAATAGGAGGGAGGCGAAGTTTAACCTTGGAAAAATGCCGTCAAGGGCAATCCTGGAAGAACAGAGAAGAGGGGATTCCTCTCCGGTTTAAAATGAGAAGGTGGAGGAGGGGCGTGTGTTCTTCCAGGCATTGGCTTATCCACCAACGAGCTGGAAGTGGTTACCACCTGATGTTTTCCCTGCGTTTACTTAAGCTCACAGTGGTACAAGTTGCCTACGGACCCCAGGTAGCTAGCTATCACTATTTTTAAATATGTCCTGTTCTTGCTACAAGGACTAGGTCTATTTGGAGGCTGCAGCCGAGGAGTCTTTAAATGCAAATGAGGGAAACCCCAGGTTAGAACGCGTCTGCTTCCGGAGACAGGTTTTCAATCTCGTTACCTTAGCAACATTTGCCCTTGTATGGGGTGCATCACCTTGACAGCCTGCTTAATGTAACTGGAGAGGAGGGGCCGGCGAATTAGAAAGAAAACTGGGGCACGTGGAAGTTTAACATTGGTTGATAGCTTGGGATTCTCCTCACTCCGCTCCTGCAGTAAAAATAGAAAGCCTTGTTTTCAGAAATAAAAGAACTCCAGAAGAAATAAGCCGCTGGTTGAAAGGCGTGAGGGTGAAAATATCACAACTAGCTGGACCTCAGAGAGCAGAGATTTTCCAAAAATATCCTGCCCACCAGCCGCGCTGCAGATGTGTCGCTGTGGCTCCCAGGGCTAGCCATCTGCTGCAGTGTTTCCCTGGAAACCCCAGCAACGCCCCTCCAGGAGCTCCTCCCGCCCCAGACCTGCGCGGCTCCGGAGTGGCGGTGATGTCACTGCTGCTAGCTAGGAGGGAATCCCGAGATCCGCGTCCCTCGGGTGGAGCCAATCATGGTGGGCTCTGCTGCTGGGAACCTGAGGCTTTTGACCAGAAAGAAATTACCAAGGCACCATGCCATTCATCACAGTCCACAAAGCACGGTTTCGAACAGATTCTAAAATCGTGGGTTTCGTTGTTGTTGGCTTCCTCTGTAAACCGAGCCCGGCCCACAGTAGCAGCGCAGCAGTGGACCCTCCTACGGAGTTTTAACCTCCTCTGTGGATGCATGCGAAAAAGACACGAAATGATTTTTTAAACCTCTTTAATAAATAAAGGTAAAGAACCTTTCTTATCTATACGCTGTGGCTGTGTTGTTGCCTCTGCAGAAAACTGGAATAGAAATTTCAAATGAGTTTGAAGTTTTACATAGATAAAGCTATGAAATGTTCAGAGGGCGTGCGCTCTGTCATTCACAGGCATAGATAGATGCTTGATGCACAGTGAAAGAGAGACCCAGCCTGCTTCCTTTCCTGACTGATAGGCAGAGCTAACTAACTTCGGAAGAGCATGGAGAACAGGGGCAGAAAGCCGCCTTTGGAGAATGTGCTGCCCTGCGCGTGTTTTAGCTCAGATGCTCAGAATTTCAGCATTAATTAAGTAAACCAAAAGGAAGGATAACAAGACTCAGTAACCGCAGGGTGGGGTCCATAAATACAAAGGGGTCTGCTTGGCCATTGCATCTCATTCACCGGTGGTCGGTAATTACAGCTTTTGTGGGCAGGGTGTTTCTAGGCGGTAGGTCACAGTAAAATCAGCGGATTGTTAGGAAATACATTTATCGCATCTTGTTTTCACTAGTAAAAAGGTTTGTTGTGGCTATAGACTGTGTACATTAGGGAGTAGACATTTGCTGGACATGGCCATGTGCTGTGGTCATTTGAAAGCAAACATCAATCTTTGTTGTCATTCCTAGGGAAAGCCATGTTATATTTCTTTAAATGACCTAAAAAGCTAAAAATGATATATACATTTTAATCTGTTCTCTTCCTATAGTTAGTGTTTTATGTATATGTAAAGGTTTATATTCTCACATTTATAATTCTTTCCATTCTCATCCACATCTTTACAACCAAAATACATTTACCCCTTTTCCTTATCCTTATGCATTTCTTTCACAATTAAGCAAGTGTCTATATAGAAACAACACACACACACACACACACACACACACACACACACACACACCTCCCAGGCCAAAAGCAAGAAAATGTGCATATCCGTCTGTATCTTTTCTATAGTATATACACTTAACAGTCTCCACATAAGAATTTCTGGAATTTATCACCAATGCTCACTTAATACTGTGTTTACAAAAAGCAAATTTAAAAATAGAAATTTAACGGAGACAAAATCAGTGTCTCAGTCTCTAGATTCACCTCATTTCTTCCACCTCTCCAAGGTCACACTAGGAAGAGTTGCTGTGAGCAACTGGACTTTATAACACTCTACACCACTGGGTTCATTTTCCTACATGTTCTTGGCTTAATTCACAAATGCATCTTTGAAATAGTTAACTCTTTAAAGATGAAAAGATAGAGAAACCCTGACCCACTATAAACCCTCTTCTCTGTATTGTGCACCCCCGCCCCATTCCAGTGAGTCCACATACTTCACATCTATTCCAGCTGTCAGCCCAGTGTCTGTCTTTTCAGACCTTTAATTGCACCATTAGCTATGGAAGTTTTGGTTTCTTCTCTCCCTCCTCAGCCCTTACACTTGACCTGGAAATTTCCAGAATTCCTGAAAGCAGGTCTCCCATTTGCTATTGATAGATGCTGGGTACTACCACTCGAAGAAGCCTAACTGGTAAAAACTGAGAGGATGGGCAAAAATGACTCAAATCCTACTTATTAAAGATTCCATTTCCATTTGATTGTGATAGTCCTAGAAAATAAGCAACGTTGCTAACTTGAGAACAGCTGCCTATAAAGCATTCAGTCATATAGAAAAGCAATGGCATTCTTGCACAGACGCTATGTTTTTGTAACAGGAAACCATCGTGTTATTTGACCTTCTTTAGTTCAAATATCAAATAGATTAGTGATAGATCTATCACACAGATGAGAAAAGAGGTTTCATTTTGCAGGAGGAATCATATTAAAGTAACCATCAAGAATAACTAAGAAATGCCTGGGAATTATAGAAAGAGTGGTGTAATTTCTGATTACCTTGCCAGATCCTTTTTTAGTGCTTAAATAAATAATTTCTCCTAAATGATAGGCAACTTAGTCTAACTAAAAAATGAACAGTGCTTTGGATTTTTATGACATAAAACAAACCCAGACTTCTTTCAACCCTATTACAAAGATACTTTGCTGTGATTAGATTGGAATCTTGAAACGTAGAAACTTGGATTTCACATCTTGTGCCACATGGTGATCAGTGAGAGAATACAATTTGTGATTTCTGTGACCTTGTGTGAATCATTTCACCTCTCTGAACCTTGGATTCCGCGCGTGCGCGTGCGTGCGTGCGTGTGTGTGTGTGTGTGTGTGTGTGTGTGTGTGTGTTTGAAAATAGATAACAATACTGGAGTTATCACTCCAGATGTTGATGAGGCTAAAGGGCCAGTATCAATGAACAGGCTTTTGTTAAACAGTGATGCACATCTGATCCCTGGCTGTGCAGTTTTACATCCTCTTAGCTATGATCTGGCTTAGCTGTCCTCATCCTTGTCAGCTGTGTGTGATCAGGTTGCCCTCTAGTGACTGCATATCATAAGAGGCTGTGGGTCCCATGCAAGAAAGAAAAGGACTTAATGGATTCCAGGAAGAATGAGAGTGATGTATTCATGGCAGCCAGAGCAGGCAGATAGAAATACAACAGTTTACCATGATGGATGATACCCAGAGCAAGAGAAACGTAAAGGACAGAGCACAGTCATGGCTGGCACAGGGAACCAGTGGGAATCTGAACTCAGCTTTGCATTCCTTCCACCAATCCTATATGCTCACCTCTGTAGAAAGCTCTGAGCATAGGAACTGGCATAATGAATATACAGAATCCTCCCCAGTTCCTCCAAGCCTAGAATTCCATGGGTCAGCATAACTGGAGAGAAAGGAAGAACGATAAAATAAACAAAGAATAAAAAGAAACCTGAAGGGGAAACGGTGAAAGATCTGCCAAGTCTTTTTTTTAACGAACCTGAAATGGCCTCCCCTTCACAGGATCTCAGTAGCATCAGTATATCTGAATGGGAGAATTTGTGGAGGTTGGTCTTTCTGCACCACTGCAGAAGGCAGGAGGTGGTGTGTCCTGCAGTATTTGGACATCCTTCCCAAAGACACAGCCTCTGTGAGATTAGCTTCTTTCTCTTGGATTTCACAGACTACGTGTCTAAAGAAAGTAAGCTCTCTTTGCTTAGAGATCCCCAAGACTCACATGATCTTTCCCTGTGTGGGGTCTCCTTACATCTGCTCCCCATTTCAAGTTAGAGCTGTCACACCCTTGTATGCGTTATGTCTATGTCTCAATTTAATATTGAGTCTTAGCTTGGGAGCCAGTGACCCATGGAGGCATTGGAATTGATAGCCACCAACCACTAAGCATTTTCATCCTGTGAAGTGCAAAACCACTCTAGTACCTTAAGCTCCAAAATCTGTCCATTAGCAAGTGGCCAACACAGCATTACAGCCAAAAGTGACCTGCTTTTTAAATACTTCGCTTGCCTCTCAGTGCTCCCCTCCCATGAGTGCTTCCTTCTCAGCCCCTTCCTGTGCAGAAAGGAAGGGAAGGAATGAACCCCATCTTTAAACACATTGTCCTATACATTGTTCCTTCAGCCCAGCCCTTCCCAGGCATTTCAAAACTGTTTCACAGGGCCACCAGGTGGCAGTTGGGGCAAATGGTTTCAGACTTGTAATTTTTCCCCCCACATCCTCAGGGAAACCTGGGGTTTACTGGTAGAGGAGCAGAAATCAGAAATGAAAACTTGGTGGAGAGCTGAGGGTTCAGGGCCCTGTCCTCTGTATTTTGTACATAGGATACTTCCATGATTCTTATGGCAACATCTAGGAAACATATCCCTCAGACAGAAGGAGACAGAGAAACACAGGCAATAAAGACTCTTTCCCTGTGTGGAGAACCTGGAACATGCCACAGTGTGAATCAGACCCAAATGATGGGACGGTGGGTGGTTTCACACACCAGCGGCCTAGGGTTTGGGCAGCCTCTTCTATATTTCTGAAACCTGATTAAACATTTTGTTCTTTTAAATCAGATAGCATATTACTATGACTTAACCTCCTAACTTTTAGGGTTAAAGGTGATTGGGTAACTACTGTTCTCAGTTTGTATTTTTATTCCAGTCTGTATTTCAGAATGAATGTGAGAATCTCCGCTGCCTTAATAGGGCTCTTCTCCTGGCATTTGAACTTAGCTAGTAGATAAAATTAGAAGCAATTCATTTCAGACTCAATTATTTCGAACTAAAAGAAAAATCCAGTTTGTTACATGAAATTGTTAATGATAATGATATTGCTTTGGATGTTTTCCTTCTCTCAGGGGGAAAAAAAGTGTTTTCCATCCCTGGCTAACTTTTACCTTGATGAGAAAAGTCATTTCACTGTATAGCTTTGTTTGTTTTGTCCTGATGGGGCATGCCATTTCACTCTAAAGCCTTGCTGGCATAAATATGCTATAGCAGGAAGCCCGAATACTGGAAAAATTTACATGTAAACTTAAATTTTTTGGTCATATGATTGTAGACTTTAGGAAATAACAATTCACTGTCAATACGTTTAGCTGTTTTTACTTCATAACAAAAGGAGGACGTTCATAAACGTAGAACAACGATTTGTCTCCACCGTATGTGACAGCAGAAGCATCTAACACAGCCCACAACTATCACCCAGCAACTCAGCCTTCTCTGGCCTCTTTGCTTGTTTGTCTGAGGAAATGAGACCCTCACTAAAGCCTCTGGAACGTCCAATGACGTTCCTGCTTGTGGGGATTCCTGTCGCCTCTTATTAATTCTTTCCTCCTATTTTTCGGATTTCTCAAGAACTGAGTTGTTTGACTAGATGACACGCAGTCCATGAGTTACAACCACTGGGTTGTTTTACTCGTAGCCTTGTGGTTCCAGGAGCAAGGCCTGGTGCTCACACTCATCAGCCTTCTAGCATGTTCCAAACTGTACAGGAGTGTTTCGTTCATTCATGCGCCAAGGGAGAGCACATTTGTGGCATTAATTGCATTATAAGCATTCTTTTGTGGTGAGTAAACCCATCCTATTCAAAATGCAGACACTCCAGTTAAATGAAGAAAATATACCAAGTGGTATTTAGTGTGCTTAGAAATTACATAATACTTTTCATGGATTATTTTAAAGGAAACATTAAGATTCAGACATTATGCTGGCCCTGTGACCTAGCAGAGTGCACTTAGGCTGTATCCTGGTCAGCCCAGGGTTCCATGGTTGTTTAGCCTGCACTCTGTGCAAAGGACCCTTCCAAAGACCCCAGACCACTGATGCTCTTGTCCCTCTCTCTTTTCCTGCTCCTCTCTTTCCTGCTGCTCTCATTCCCGGAGCTTCCCCTAGGGCAGACAGGACTTTTCCTGTCTCCCTCTTCTCTTCTGACTTCTGTCTGTCTCTGTGTCTCTCTTTATTTATTTATTTATTTATTTTTCAGTTTAAATTTAGATTAGAAAGAAGGTTGCTTCACAAGTCAGTTCCAGGTCCCTCTCCCTTTCCCTCCCCTCCTCCCGTGCCCTTCCCCCAACCCCTCCCCATTATCCCCTCATTTCCCCAGGGAGGGTGAGGCCCTCCATGGGGGTGTCCACAGTCTGTCATTTCATACAGGGCAGGGCCTGGGCCCTCCCCCAAGAGTTCAGGGTGAGAGTGCATCTCTCATTGTTGGATGGGAGTCCAAAGTCCGTGTGTATACTCGGGATGGGTACTGATCTATTGTGTCTCTTTACTTCTCTTTCTTTCCCCCTTCACTCCCCTTTCCAATAAAACTTCTCACTAAGCTCTGTCTGCCTGGCTTGTTTGTCCCTTAGCCTGGGCCACCCTCACCTGCCATGGAATCTGCCAAGGTCGCCCTCATGCTTTATCATAACAAAACGCATGTACCTGTTTTGATATCATCAGTATCTGCCTACCCAGGAGCCAGAAATAGGTGGAGGTAAATAACTAAAGCCATTGAGAAGTGCCAGGCATTGAGCCTTGATGGCTAAACTCAAATACTTCCCCTTTGCTCCTTTTCTTTCTGAGTTCCTTCCCATGGGGCTGGGGGGTGAGGGGGGGCAAGATCCCGCTTCTCAGTAAGTAAAGGCTAGACTGCCAAAGCACCTGAGTCATTAGCATCCCTCCTCCCCCTAGGGTGACTAAGCGCAGGAATCCATCAGCAGAATGCAGAATGCAATGCATGCCTGGCCCCTTTCCTCTTGTTTCAGGCCTTGCTTCCTGGGAACAAGCAGGCCCAGGCAACCACAGCAGAGCTGAGCACCACCTCAGGGTAGCAAAAAGGGAAAAACCAGGAGCAGTGAACCAGAGACTGGAGGCCATCTATTTCACCCTGAGAGCTGTTGGGAGGCGAGGAACTGGTGTGAATTAGCTAGAGCAGCTGCTAATACACAGCTGTGCCAGTTGCCAGCGACATTCACAAGTAGAATTTCTGCAACTGAGTATTTCCGTCTCGGCCAGATATTAACAGCTCCGTCTCTTAACTTCTGACTCCTGCTTCCCTACCTAGTCTTTTTTCCCCCCAACTGCAACAGTGAAATCGTCTTGAAAATTTCACATGCTGATTAGCAATTAGCAGTGCTTATATGATATTTCTTCGCATTGCTTGAGATATTGTAACTACCACCCACCCCCCACCCCCACCCCCAAAGAGAGTGAAGAATGAACTGGAGTAGCATGTACTCGTATCTGCCTAGGTGAGCATTAAGTGGAAAGATGTCTTACACTGTGTGAGAGAGAAGTGTGGAGGGAAAGGGAAAGGACAAATTGTTCAAAGTTCGGAAGTGGAAGTCAAACCCTGTTGTTCAGTGGCAGTGCTTTTAGAATTGCATGAACCACACAATTCCTTGCTTAGTAGAGGGACCGTGTACTGAAGCAAGCAAAACAGTTATCCTTAGGCAATGTCATCACTATGTGTGCTTCAAAGTATATTTCTCCAAATCTAGATGCTACAACGCCTACACACCCAGGATATGTGTTTCTCGTGTTTCTTTATTTGCTTGTTTTGTTTTTTAAAGTCTTCTGTTAAAGACTAAGGCACACACATCTCCTCCAGAGCCCGTCTTTCCTGAAGGGCTTCAGAGCTAACCAGCCACATGTATGAAGCCACCATCTCCTGTGATAACAATGACCTCTTTTAGAATACTTCCCAAAGACCTGCCCAAGGCTGTTTTACAGCACTGGACTTTCTGAATTTAACTTTACATGTATGAGTGAGTTAGAGGATAGCTCAGCCTTCTCCTTGGGGTCTACTAGGTTAGTTTTTGCACTTGCTTTCACCATTACACACTATTTATTATTCACTGGTGTATTGGTAGCACAAGACTTGAACACTAATATAGATTATAGATCATTGAAATATACTTTATTAGATTATATAAAAGAAACAAATGCTCAAAATAGATATAATGAATATTTGTGTATGAATATATACTCTCATTATTATGCACATAAAAATACTTACATGCACATACTCACTACCAGGTTACATCCTGTTTTACTTCACAGCTTTTCTTTAGAGACCATCTCAAACCCATGATTTGTAAAGAAAAAAAAACCACCCAAAATAGCTAGAAAAACAACATAGGTAAATAATGCAAAGAACCAACTCAGGCTTAGAATGACCTAATAGCTCTTTCTGCACCAAGACACAGGGAAAATGGCAAAGCAGGCTCATGCCAACTCAGTGTGAAATGCCTTTCCTAAACAGTGCATTTTCTGCAGTAGGAAATGTGGCCTTACACCTTGGCATCTCCGTGTCAATTAGTGCACCGGAAAGATGCATGGCATTTCCTGTTGGCAACCAAGAAGTGAGAGAATTGGAAGGCTGCTGCCCTTGTGGTGTGCCAAGGCCTGAAACTCATACATGGAAGTGAGATGGCCCGTGCCAAGAAGACAGCAACTGCAGGAAGAAGCAAATAAGGCAAGGGTTTGTGTTTCTGCTCCATATGCAAATGCTCACTTAGTGGGAGCTGGCTCAGATTGACAGCTCTTCATTCAGGAGGATGTCATTAGCCAGCATGCTCCAGACTGGGCAAGAACAAGCAAACAACCATATAGTGAGGGGGCTAGGGTGGGGAGGAGGGTCATAATTTCCTCCCATAGCTTCAGCAGTGTGGGAATGACAGAAGACCAGGGTTTCAAGGCAGTTGCCAGTTTTCCTCTATTAAGAAGCCAGACAAGGCCACTACTATAACCTTGTCCTCTTCTAGGTCCCAAAGTCTCTTTCCTGTGACCTTGCTGAGGTCCTGAAAGCCATATCTGCCCTTGACAAGAGAGAAGAAACAAGAAGTTGAGTGATGGGGGAAAATGAGGCTGATATATTGGCTTCATAATTTCCTCCTCTAATCACTTTCAGGTTTGATATGATTTACAGTTTTCCAGAAACAATGTTTTCCTCACTGGGACACATGTTGTTGTTACTGATAGACTGGAGATAGAAGGTAGCCAGCCCTCCTCTTCCAAGTGGCTCATATTTACAAAATCTCTGTCCCATATCCAACAGTTACCAAGACAGGTGTTCCTTATCCTCCTGTGAGCCCAGACACATTGCCTTAAACATACTGCCTTTTATCATGTAAATCACACTTAGTAGACATTGCTCCCGGAAGCTCTGCATGGCTGCAGGGGACCTTAGTGAGCATTTGGTAAATCTGAAGACTTTCTTTACAATGTTTAACTGAGATTAAACTGAAGACAGTAACTTTGGCTATGGAACACTGGGGAAAAAAGGCAATGTTTATTGTTGTTGTTGTTGTTGTTTTTCCCCTTTGTGTTCTCCAAAGAAAAAGTCTATGGTCCTGCGCGATAATAACAATAGATGTGGAAAAGTATTACATGTCTTGAAATGTTACTAGAGCTAACTTGGTGGATCTTTAGCAGGGAAATACAAACAAACAATTTTTGTCTTCTCCTGATACCTTCCAGGCTACAGGTTCTAAAACCTGAGGCTCTGAGACTCTGGCTTGGTAGTTATAGATTACTTTTAAGGGAAGAAGAAAACGGAAAGTGAGGAATTTTTTTTTTAAAAATCCCAAGGAAATGAAAAGTTACTAAAAGGTTTTGAGCAGAGAAAAATTCAGGAATTAGGAACATTAGGGTTATTAGGAGAAGCCAAATGTAAAGACCAGAAAGACTGCAATGGAAAAGGAAGGGACAACTGGGTGGAAATTGTGCTGCCAAGAGGTGACATCATAGAAATTTTGATTGATGGTGCATAGCTGTCAAACAGGATTCTGAGAATTCTTGCCTAGGAAACTAATAAAGGAACAAAACCTTTCAACAAAACAACAAAGTCAGAAGAAGAGGCTGACTTGAGAGATAAATATATCCTTAATATCTTTAGTCAAATTTAGATATCATATATCTAAATATGTATCAGGGTTCAATCACATTTCTTATGTTTTATAGAGTGCTATTAATTCGAAAGAATGGCACGTGACAGAGCCAAGTAAATAGGTTGTGATTGTACTCTAGAAAAGCAAACAAAATAGCTCTTCATGCAATGGAGAAAGGAAGGTTGGTGTGCTGTGTCATGGGGCATTTGCCATAACTGTAAATAGCATCGCCTTTAAGTACAGTTTCAAACTCTGCTTTTTACCTCAATGTATATTATTTTTGTTTGTAACAAGGAACTTACGAGCAAAGTTATTTTTCACAAACTTCCTAACTCAGGTCACTCAAGTTCTTTTTATACTGAAAGAAAGGAAGAGAGGGAGAGAGGGAGAGAGGGAGGAGGAGGGAGGGAGAGATGGAGAGAAAGAAACATTGATAGACTCTTGCAGAGAGATTTGAGTCCAACAGAATTGCAGTGATTAATTGTTTTCAAAGTTTCCAACATGTTTAGTCATTATGGTTACATTTTATGAAACAACAAAGTAAATTATTCAAAAATAAGATAGATACCTGTGGTCATTGGAAAATATATGGCCCCCAAACAGAGTAGCACTATTGGGATGTGTGGCCTTGTTGGAGCAGGTATAGTTTTCTGGAAGAAGCATGCCACTGTGAAGGTAGGCTTTGAGGTCTCATACATGCTCAAGCCATGCCCAGAGAGACAGCGCACTTCCTGCGGCCTACAAGTTGTGGGACTCTCAGCTACTTTTCAGCACAGTGTCTGTCTGCATGCCACCATGTCCCACCATGATGGTAATGGACTGAACCTCTGAACTGTAAGTGAGGCACCACAATTAAATGTTTTCTCTTTATAAGAGGTGTCCTGGTCATGGAGTCTCTTCAGAGCAGTAGAAACCCTAACTAAGACAATCACTAACAATTATGCCACTTATTTTACATATAGTTTGATGTGAAGGATTAATGTGTATAGTGCTGCTTGGATCTTTCTGCTGTTTCATCACAGGAGAGCATTGTGGCTACTTAGACCATAGAAAAAGAGATGCAATTGCCCAGAGTTCTACCTTATATAAGATGGATTATCAAAAATTATTTGGTGTCCTGTAGCCATGACAAAAATCCTTCAGTAAGTTTTCCTCCCCTCATACCCATGTCTTTTGAGAAGGATCACATGTAAATTATATTTGAACATTTTGGGGAAATTATACTTAAAGATACTTGTTATCCAAAGATAATGAGTTTCTTAGAGACCTACATAATAAACTTCTTCTGGAAACACCCACGAGACTCCTTGTGTATAATAATTATAGAATTCATCATTCTTAATCAAGGCGACCAGGCTTCTAAAAGCTAGTTTATACTCTTTATCAATACTAACTGAATATTTGTCTTAAATAGTCGGCAGCTTACAAAATTGTGCTTTGTAAACCACCTCCCTGCCTCTACTTATTAAAACTGTATATTAGCTTAAATTTTCTTTGAATAACTCTGGGGCACACACTATAAATAAATGCTAAAATGTTATGTATTCACAAAGAGGTTGTACAAGTATGCAGATATGCCAACATTGTTAATAGATAAAGTGATTTTTTTTGCACATGACTCAAGAAAAATTATGCAGCATTTCATGTCTATAGGAGCAGTAGAACCTGTTTGTAAGAGCATTTTATTATGCATGTGTTTCATGAGGGAGTTTTTGAAAGATCGCTGTTTTTTTAACCTTAGCTAATCAGTGTATTGGACTAACTACGGAAGCATTGAGGATACCAGAATTCACTTTCACTTTTAATTTACCAGTGAAATTCATGTGTGAGAGAAAAGAAAATGTAAGGATATTTGGAAGATGGGAAGAATGAAGCTGACAACTTTTCTCTTTTTCACTTCTCTTCCTTATGTCTTTGCTTCACCCACAGATATTTGTGGCGCTTAATTTTAACCAAGGTAAAGAAAAAGAAAATAGAAAAATTTTGGAATATCGGGGACAAAGCCATTTTACTGATTCTTGTACAGCTTGGCCAGTGTTTTCCATTCTTATCCTCAGGTTGGGCTTCAGCAATGTCAGAGGCCCTTAGCTAAGTACTGTATGGATAGGTGCCAACTTCCACGTATATCCAGTTTGACCCTTATGATGGTCCCAAGCATATTCTCAGATTGATAACAGTTTATTATCATTTTTCAGTTTAGGAAACTCAAGTTTCCATAAAGTAAGAAGAAATATTTTCCAGTGTACAAACTTGGGTAGAGTCAGGGCAAATCTGTATTGGGGGGGCTTTATTATCTATTCTTTCCATGTTAGGGGAGATTGTGTAATAGACTGAGGTTCACAAAGCAATAGACTGGTGACATGGTGATGTGGGAGAGGTCACAGGTCACAGTAACATGTAAATTCTGGGCTGCCTACAAAAATGATGGATCTATCTTCACTTAATTGCAAACTGTGCTGTTTTGTGGTGTGAAGGACTACGATGCTTGTGTCCAATCATTATGGATTATATGCCTTGATGGTTTTCATCTTCTTATACAAGCTATGCTGACTCTTACTCATATAAATCTTTGCTTTGACTCACCTGAGCACTGCTGGTTCCAACATGAGAGCTGTTTATTTGGTGTTTGATTTTCCATTCTTGTATATATAAGATTTAAGAACTAGATCCTTTCAGCTGGTTGAGGCTGGGTCAGAGCCCTTACAGACCACCAAATGGGGAGGAAAGAGGCTCCATGCCTGTCTGTGCTCAGTAAAGAACTGAGGAGTAACCGTGGAAACGCAAGCACCTGTGTGGTTCAGAACCCCAGTGCCTACAAAGAGAAGGTCGTGGCGACACAGCCTCCAGCCTGGTATAGTGGTATACATCATCATGCTTCAAAATTGCATCACAGTGGTTGTGAAATGAAGGATGGATCTTTTAGAAGCTGCTGAGTTGAGATTCACTGCCTAACCCTGAGTTGCCTGGGCTTCAGGGGTCACCAGGATGCAAGATTTGTAGACGGATGAAAACTGAAATAACTGAGCACTGGAATTTGATGTGCAGGAAGTCATAGTTTAGACTTCCAAAATACTATCGATATCTTGATTCAGTTCCAGAAGTTTGGCCCAATTGGGGATTTAAAAAAATCAGTTAGGGTACTTTGGGGATTAGTAGTTTTCAAAGGATAGACCTTGTATCACCATTGTCTAAATATCTTTAGGTGAAGTGCAGATATCTCGATGTAGGCCAACTGAACTTTGGTGACCATTTTCATACACCGTGACAACCAGGACTCTTCATTTTCAAAACAAACGAATTCACCAAAGTATCTATTTTGAGTGAGAGTTTAAAGTTGCATATTGTGACACAGAGATATCCTTCAGCATGGCAAACTATTGAGAAAATCAACACACAAGGAAATAATGTTGGCTTTGGACCATAGTTACAAACAAGGGTTCAGTTGGAAGTCACTTAGCTGTGTTGTTCTGGGCCTGTGATGGCACAGTCTGGCATGGTATGTATATATGTGTGTGTATGACCAAGGAGCTTGTTTACACCATAACACACAGGAAACAAAATAGATAAAGACAAGAAGGTGTCAGGGTCCCAATATCCCCTTCAAGGATGTGTTCTCAATGGCTTAATTGCCATTAGTTTTCCACTCCTTAAGTTTCTATCCATTAATATCTGGTTCAAGCAGTCAACATATGAACCTTTGTGGCGACATTCAGGATACCAACAACAGAAGCTATGACTTTTTTAGTTACAACAATCCAGTTTAAAGTTTCCACAAAATTTACTCTTTCACCATGGGGATGGAGATGGCTTCATGTGAAAATTTATATTTGATGAGTCCCAGCTCTCTTGGAGTAAAAAGGTTTTGCACCACTTGCAAAGTTAAACCTGGAAAAAAATAGTCAAATTATGATATTAGAAAACCTTGACAAGTGTCTCCATTCCCCTCCTCTGATGCCTGTTCTCCGCTGTTTCCTTCCCTCTGTTATAGAAACAGAGGACACGGAACATAAATACCGAGTAGAGCGAACAGGAATGTTAACTTTGTTGGTGAGTGATCTCAAATTGAGTGGAAGCGCTCTCCACCGAGTGTAACTCTGATGAGCTGGCTGGGAAGTGAGAGTGAGTTCGTTTGGCTCCATTGCCATGATTGGAGTGTAGACAGTAGGAATGGGAACGGCCTATTAGATCATCGGTTCACGTTCTTCCCCTAAGCAGCAATTAAACTTGTTTTCTTTTTCACAGCTCACTCTGTGCTCAAAGGAGGGAGACTCTCCTCCTGGGAAGACCAAACACAGAGCGTTTCTCCCTTCACATGTGTGGGGATGCACAAGAGCTGGGGGGGGGGAGCAGGAAGGAAACGGAGGGGAGATGTGGGAATCACAGTTAACCTAGAGGATGGTTTTGGCTGCACACTGCAGCTAATACGCAGTTTGGCCGCCTGGTGCAGCCCTCTGAGAAACATCCATTACTCAGCTTGAGCACCGGCTCCAACGGCTGCTGTTAAGGTCCGGCTTACTTCAAGATGACTGGGCTGTTATCGCAGAGCAGGAGGACAGAACTATGCCATGAACTCCACACCAAGACTCAAGGCAGGAGTGAGAAAATTCCTGGCACAGGAACCTAAGAACGAAGCAAGCCATGTTATAGCTGCAGTCATTAGGGATCATCGTCTCCTTATACTGCTTCATTAAGGTTCTCAACTCTTTATCACAGTTGCAGAAGTGTCCGTTCTATATTAAATATCCCTCGGCTGCTTTTCAGGGGAATCACCTTCCTTGTGTATTCTTTCCCCTGCTTTTAGTATTCACCCTGGGTGAAGTTTCCCTATTTTATAAGATTTGGAAAATAAGCCGAGCATGTTGAATTATGCCCGTGACCTTTCAAGTTTCCCGTCAACATACACTTCCCCCATAAGAGCTGACATCTCCTACAGTGTAACTTGCTTACTCATACTCTCCTGTATCTCCTACTCACCCGCTTCAGACACTTTACTCTTAATGTTTTGTGTACTTAAAAGACGATTTCCTGTGTGTTGATAGCTTCCAAGGACGCACAAAATTACCTTATGTTATCCAGTCAGATTTTAAAGATATACTTAGATTTGTTTATTTTATGTGTATGAATGAATCACCTGTATGCATGTGTTTGTGCCACATTCTTTCCGTGCCAGGGAGGTTCGGGAAGGACATCAGATCCCCTAGAACTGGAATCACAAATGGCTGTGAGCCACAGTGTGGGTGCAGGGAACTAGGTCAGCTTCCCCTAGGAGAGTTGCTAGAGTCCTTAGCCCCCAAACCACCTCTCCAGCCCCTCAAGTCAGATTTTATCGTGAGATGATTGTGTGTATTAGAAATGTTTTTCTCCTATCAGAAAAGAAGTCAGTTATGTTACTCTATTAATTAGATTAGGGTGCTTAGGTATGCATTGATAAATGTATTTGATTAGCATCTAAACTACCATTGTTGATATTTATAATTCAAGGTTTCTTACTTCTTCTTAGATATTGGTACTGCCCAGTTTTACCATTAGGCTTGATACTTCTCAATTTCAGATACTTAACTCTATGCAGGATTCTGTCAGTTTTTCTGCCTACATTTCTGTTTCAACAATTCATCAGATGCTTGTAAGGGTGTCATTGCAACCTTGAGATGCATCTTCAAGTAAATACATATCCAGTAAGCACACACCTGTGAATGTTTACAAACAAACCAGAATTGCTAGTCTCTTAGGGTCATCGCTGTTGATTCCATTTGAAAAGGAAAATGTGTCCTGTTAGTTTTTACTCTAAAGGTGATATGGTTTGACCGTGAGAATTTCCCCCATGGTCTCATGGGTTTGGACACTCAAACCCCAGCTGGCTGTGCTCTCTTGGGAGGTTGTGGAACACAGAGGGCATGGTGCCTATCTGGAGGAGGTGGACTCCTGGGAGCAGGCCTTGAGAATTATGACCCAAAACTGCAAGCTTCATCAAAATGGACCAAGCCAAAATGTAACTTTTGGCTTCCTTGCCATGGTGGATCTTATCCCCAAAGTTAAGAGACAAAATAATTTTCACTTCCCTCATTTCTGTCAGATATTCTGTCTCACTAACAAGGAAGCTAATAGAGGAAATACTACGTGGTGTGCATTAAGGGAGGGAACAAATGCTGATATAGTAATCTGTGATTACTGTAAAGTTTGAAACTCCTTTGGGGCAAAGAATACATTTCTTCTATCATAGTGTCACATAGAAAAATGGCAGGGTCAAATGTTAGGACAAGTGAGGCTTGGGTTTACTTGGCTGCAGGGAGAGAATTGATGCTGGTTTAGAACGGGCTCAGGGTTGCTAGCCATCAGCATCTGAGTGGGTTGGAAAGTCTGCATGCATGACTTTTTTGCTTGTGGAGATGATAAAGGTGTCAGTTGAGTCTATGTCCTCATTTGGCTTCGGGTTTACTTAGGAAACTTTCCATACTTCTTCAAGTTTTCATCTATCATTTGATACTTTTGAATTACTGTGACAGGATGGGAGACTTACAGATTCATTAAAATTCATGATAGGTCCTATAGAAAATGTTGTGCTTGGAATTAAGAAACATACTAATCACTGGCCTGAATTTAATAGGGAGATATTCTGCACATCATAACAGAGAACTGCTTCCTACCTGAGATGGGACAGCGCAGAAGGAAAACACTAAGGTGCAAAACTATGTCATATAGCAGAACTCAGATCTGATCCTGATTCAACTTAACTAGTCTGAATTTAATGATCACACTTTACACTAAATAGACTCTGAAATGATAACCACTAAAGTTAAAATTTTAGGAATCTCAGAGAAACAGCTGACCTGAACAAGGGGGAGATCTTGGACCCCAGACTGATGGCTGAGAGGCCGGCATGGGACAGATCCAGACCCCCTGAATGTGGGTATCAGTGAGGAGAATCAGGCAATCTATGTGGTTTTTGGGTAGTAGATCAGTTTTTATCCCTGGCACACAAATGGACTTTGGGGACCCGTCCCACAATGAGGGATGCTTTCTCAATCTGGATACTTTGGGGAGGGCCTGGGCCCTCCCTGGAACAGACTCTAGAGATCCCCCATGGAGGGTCTTACCCTCCCTGGAGAATGGAGTAGGGATTGGGTGGGGGGCTGGGGAGGCTGTGGGGGGGAGTGGACATGGAGGGGAGGGAGAGGGAGCTGGGACTGACATGGGAAGCAAGCTTGTTCCTAATTTAAATGTATAATAAAAAGTGTAAAAATAAGAAAATTGGACTGATCAAGACCCCCTGAATCTGGGTGTCAGTGAGGAGGCCTAGGTAATCTATTGAGCCTTGGACAGCAGATCAGTACCCATCCCAAGTATACACACGGTCTCTGGACTCCCATAGAACAATGTGAGGTGCACTCTCACCCTGAACTCTTGGGGAAGGGTCTAGGCCCTGCCCTATATGAAATGACAGACTATGGACACCCCCATGGAGGGGCTCACCCTCCCTGGGGGAATGAGGGGATAACGGGGGGGGGAGGGCACGGGAGGAGGGGAGGGAAAGGGAGAGGGACCTCGTACTGACTTGTGAAGCAACCTTGTTTCTTATCTAAATTTAAAATGGAAAATAAAAAAATATTAATAAAAAAATAAGAAAATTGAAACTCTCAATCAAAAAAATATAAAGTGCTACAGTAGCTGCTACTGACAATTTGCCTATTTCTTATAAATTTGACCATACATGCACTTAGTATATGATTCACCAAATTGTACTCCTGCACATTCATCTCAAAGAAATGAAAACATATAGGTACTTTCTTTGTCATTACCAGGACATGGAAATAAAGCAAAAATACTGGTTAAAAAATTATAGCATATCCAGGGACTCCATGAAATACTATGTAGGAATGAAAATGATGAACTATTTATACAGTAAACAACTTGGATAAACTTCTGACATTATGCTAATTGAAAAAGAAAGAAGTCACAAAATGATACATACAATGCAATATGCTTCTATTTACATAATTTTCTTGTGATCACAAAAATATAGGAATGGAGAAAAGATGAGGAACAACAGAGCAGGAGTGTGTGTGTCAGTGTGAAGGCATCTGGAGGGACCCTTGGGATGGAATTGTCCTTATCTTTATTACTTGTGATAATGTGACCCTCTACCTGAAACAAAATTACAGGGAGTTCAATTCCCAGAAACAGAAAAATAAGTACATGGAAACTAATGCACTTTGAATAAATATCTAGACTATATAGATGCCAGCTTTCTGGTTGTGTTGCTGTGATGTGGTTTGACAGGATGTCACTACTGAGTGAAACAATGAGGAGAACACAAAGCTCCCTATACTTCTTTTTTTCTTTAGCTTCCTAAGAACATGTAGTTACCTTAAGAGAAAACTGTTTTTTTAGAGAATTAACAGCACCGCCCCTCACCCCTCACCACACCCCTCTAGGTTCTTTAGTTTGTGCTTTCGCCTGTTATTTAAAGGTGGCACATATGTCTTTAATCCCAGCACTCAGGAGGCAGAGGCAGTAGGATCTCTGTGAGTTCCAGCCCCACCTGGCTTACAAAGCTGCACAGAGAAACCCTGTCTCGAAAAACAAAACAAACAAACACAAAAGATGGGGATCGTAGAATTTGCTGACCACTCTTTCCTATCTCTACAAAGCCTGTTTGAGATGTTCGAAGAGGTGACAAAGGGCCACTTGAAACTTGAGGGGATTATATGGTTCTGTTCTTTTACAGTAACATTAGTGAACAAAGCATGAAATTCTGGATGTCTCTATGAAGCTATAGTTCCCAGTCTTCAGCATCCATCAATCCCCCTAGATGGTTGTTCCATCACAGATTTCTGTACTCTTGTCTGAGTGTCTTATTATTTAGGTCAGAGGTAGGGATAAAACATTTACATATCCCAAGTGGTCTTATGAAGATGCTGATGTTGGTTGAGGCAGCATTTTGAAGGCCATTGTCAGTCATCATATCTGACAGCATTGAATTGAACTATAGCAAGAAGCTTCTAAATACAATGCCATGACATATAGCCCACAAGTCTGTACATTGTTACAAAAATCTTTTGTTTGGATCACTTTCTTCCCCCTTAGTATGCTGGCTGACAAAATGTTATTTTTGGGTCTTCATTTGTGTAGGCTCAAGAGCCTGTTACAGAGTTGAATTACAAAGTCCCTGGCTGCACATCCATCCATTATCAGGAAATACTACTCCAGAAAAGTCCATCATCACCATACATGTATCTAAATGGACTGTACAGTTGGTGGGCAAAAGAAGAAAATGGACCCAATGACATACAAAAATTATCTACACAAAAGTTGTAAACTGGAAGAAAATGGCACAACAATTAGACAAAAAGGTTAACAGAAAGCTTGCTAAATTGCCCAGGCTGTGAATGACAAGGATTAAGTTAAAATGGAGAAGGAGTACAGGCAGTGATGCATATTTTTCTACGTAGTCACAACTATACTAAAATAAAAAGGCAATTTACCCCTCAAAATTCTGTTGAATCTTAAAATAAACTTAAATTACAAATTCTCTAGGAAAGCACAGGATTCCATGCTGGGTTCACCATAACAGATTCTTCATTGTGAGGACAAGTGACTCAAACTATATAGTCAAAAACCTCACTTATACTTACATTTAGCCTTAGTATTTACTATGACTTCTTAATTTGTTCAAGGCAACTAACATAAGCAATGGTTTCTCTGTAAAGAGACCAGAATAATAGCTAAATGACGAGAATTGTTAAGATACTGATCCAGGCAAGTCTGAAACAATTAGCAGGTAAGTAGCACTGAATTTCTGGTAGAGATGGAAAATGACAATGATGATGAGCACTACAGTGGCCATATGTGTTGACTACACTTTAACAGATCTTCTTCAGAATAGTTGTTGAATAACAATATGGTATTACCATTAGCTATCATTTTATAGGACAGTTACATAACCCGGCTCTGACCACTTTTCTCTGATTAAGTCTTCACAGCCAACCTATAAGACAAGACACAATCTCATCTAAGAGATGAGAAAGCTAAAAGTTAAGGTCTAGTGTCTTGTTCAAGGTTACAGGGTGACAGTTCACTAGGACCATGTAACAAAGTGGTATAAGTTGGGTGTTTTAAATAACAGGAGTTTCTTTGGCATATTACTCGGGTTACTTCTTTCTGAGGCATATGTCATTCTTGTTTTCTGGCAACGATTTTCTTTTTTCTCCTCTTATCAACTTCCTGATATCTCTATAAATCTTTGCATCCAAATTCCCTATTCTTAGAAAGACACAAAGTCTTATTGGATATGGGCTTATAATAAGAAACTCATTTAGGTTGACTAACTCTGTAGAGACTTTGTCTCCAAACTGGATTTAATCCCAGCACTCAGTTTCCAGATCTTTGTGAGTTTATAACCAGCCTGGTCTACAGAATTAATTGCAGAACAGCTAGAACAAGTCTGGGAAAGAGTGAACTGGTGTTAGTGTGGAAATGATAGATACTGAGGAAACTTGGAAGTTTCACAGTTTGATAACGATTCCAGTCTAATTAACTGTAGGTTCTCAAGCTTGTTTAGTAAGAAATGATTAAAATTTAAATATCTCCAGAAGTTGGAATTTGAATATACATAAAAGATATTAAATATCTAAAAGGACAATGAACATGTCTATAGTTTAATCAATGGCATGTGCTATATTTTGTGGAAATAAAAATATTTCTATAGATACTCTTCTTTTCCTCAAATATAATGGCAAAGATAGGTTATTCTAAATCACAAAATAATAGTGATATTGTTACATTTGACCTCCACATTGACATAGTTGCAGCAAGAATGATAATTTGCTGTACAAGGCTATTTATGTTTGCTTTGCTGTAAGATTCCATAGAGAATTTTGGATTGGATATTTAGGAAGCTTAATTAAGAGCTCACCAAGAGATTTCACTGTTGTGTCTTATAGATTTGGATTACCCATCTCTTCTGGAAGTTTCCCAAAATATCTTATGTCCTGGGCCTTCCAGAAAGCAAGCAACTTTCATTATTTATCTGAATGTATGGATGCCTTATAAGCCAGGAATCCAGCTAGTTGCTCAAGAATGCTTCTTATGCGTTGACTGACTCTATAATGCCAAGCCTATTTCCTTGAAGTATCTAGCCATAACCAATTTGAGGAACACACCATACCTAGTGCTTCCAATATCTCAGTCAGCTGTTATCAAGGCTATGCAAATAATATATTGTGATGAAAATAAGAGCCCTTAAAAAAGGTTTCTTGGTTTTATAACAGTGAGACAGGAAAGGAAAGGTGCCATTTATAAAGGTTTCATTTCTATTTACAAAGCCTAGACTTAAAGTTCTGAATTATTATGAGCTGTAGACAGCTTAGGGGAAGCAGGAAGGGATTTCCTGTATCTTGAAAATGGATTATTAATACATCAGAAATATTCCAGACAAAAACCCCCATCATCCTCTGTGGGTCATTTAGTGCTATGTGGTTTTTCTGGCTTAACAGGGAACCACCCGCTTCTCCAACTAACAAACTTTGGCTAACCTGAAACTGACAAATTTTGAAGGGAAAAGATGTGACAGAGTTTTAAAAGTGCTAAGATAAAATATCGAAACTCTAAGTTAAAGAATAAGAGAGATGACCAAATGCACATTTTTCATGACAATTAACACTATAAACACTAACACTGTATTATTGTTATATATTGTTGGCTACTCTCAGGCAAAGTACCACCAAGGCTCAAAGATGTAGAAACATCTATGCACGGGCTTGGTGAGAGAACTGGTAACTCTCAGGGAATCTTCCACAGTGTATGACTGCTAACGTCATTTCATTGGTGGCATTTGATCTGCATTGACTGACCCCCCAGAAGGCCAACCACCATTTTTCAATTCACGAGGACTCCCATACACTCATCAAAAGCAACAGCGATTTCCTTGGTTCTTTGTAAAGCAAACTTAATTCTTTTTAACTACCTCTTCTTCCCTTTTAAAAGGTAAAATAAAAAATCCCTTATGACTTTGGGGAATCCTTTGGGAAATATCAGAGACAGTTTTAGACTGGAAAAAAATGACACTGAAAAATCACTTGTGGGGAGAGGTAAAAACCTAGCTATCAGGAGACTGGAATGCTTGATTAAAGTAAGGTTGTGGGTTACTAAGCAACAGATCTTGGCTACTTATTAAACCTTAGTGACATAAATGATGTAAAAAAAAAAAGAAAATGGAGGTTACTCTGTGATTCTAAAGGTGCTGTGCTTTTTAAGTAATCAAAGGCATAATAAACATAAATAGGAAATTACTCTAAGGTATCAACACTTAATTTCATGGAATTACTAGAAAGGTAAAGACCAATGTTTATGCATCTTACTTAGAGAAGAACAACAGCCCAATGGAAACCAAACTCCACTTTGCTTCAGCGTAGTATTGTACCCGAAAGCTCTTAACTGACGCCTTATAAATGATCTGGTCAAACCCTAGTTAGAATGGACCATAGCACATATAATTCTTTCTCCACAAGTCTTCTGTGTTCTGCTTTCTTTCAGTCATTTATCCAACACATGTGTGGGCTTTTTATATTATCAAAATGGCTTAATTGAAGATAAGCGAGAAAGGCAGTGCTCCAGATTTCTGATAGAGAAGTTGTTGTGTATAGTACAGGGAAAGAAAGACTTTTCCTTACATGCACTGCTAATTAGTAGACAGCCTCTGAAAATGTATGCATGCGTACATAATGATCTACTATATTATTTGCAACTCTGTGTGTATGTGATTATATATGACATATATTGACATGCTACAGCAGTCTTTAAAAAGCAATATTAGTATTTAATAATTTTGCATATTTTAATTCAAAACTGTTTTGGAAACTTGATATTAGCTGGTCCTTCTTTTTTTGAGATATCATTTAGCTATCTTGAAAAATCTGAACATTTATAAAAAATACCATGTAACTTTTCATTTCCATCCTCTATGCTGTGTGAAGTAGTAGTCATGGTTGTATCTCTCATATCCAAAGCACAGCAAGATTTCCCACCCCTTGACAAATCACCATTGACTTAGGAATCCTACCTCTTGTTTTACTTCTAAAAGAGGTTTGAAAATAAATAGCAAGTTTGGAAAGCCATTGTGTAAGAAATGGCAATGTCTTGGGTCATTTAGAAGAAAGACTATTTTAATGAATTTTGGCTTGAGGCAAAAATCCATGACCATGTGTTAAGTATAACCATACTGCATGAAATACATGATTCAAACAAGTGATTTAATGGTTATAGTACAGGAAGTGTTGAAAACTCTGGCCTAGCTTATGATTTCCAATAAAGATCACATATAATATAAACACAGTGAGCAAGCCACAAATTTAAATCACTGTGCTAAAGAGAACTTCATTTTAAGATACAAATCCAGGTTTTCATCTTCATTCACACACACTCATCTCTTACAAGCTTCCCTGGACATTTATGCATGAAGGCAAGGGAAGAATTTGACTCAGTCTCTTTGCCATCTTTCTTCTACTGCCATTCTGAAATAACATTTCACAGTAGGGGGTAAAGTATCTGACCTTCTTATAATACATGATAACAATAATAGTAATGCCAGTCCTGGAGAGTGTGCATTATGTGCCAGGGACTACTGTACCCACATTACAAGCAGGAGCTCATTTAACACTAACACCACCTCAGATACTGTTATGCCTACTTTACAGACAAGAACTAGTGAAAATGAAAAGACTGCACAAGTAGTAAGAAGTGAAGCTAAAACTTAAGCCTGGTTCTCAGTCCACTTTACACTGGCATTCAGAAAGAAAGAAATATTTGTATGGCTATAGTTATTGCTAAGGTATTCAACATAGCCAACTTACAGAACAAGTCTGGGAGACTATCATCAGATGAATGGATTTGTAAAACATAGCACATACACACAATGGAGTTTATTTGTTATATGTCATTTATAAGAAATTATGTGGAGCTGGAGGACATCCTGTGAAGTAAAAGAAGCCAGACTCAGAATGACACGTACTGCATGCATTCTCTTGTACGTTCAGTCTATACACTAAAAATAATAGAACTAAAAGAGGGGCTATTTGGGAAGGGAAATGGGTTACCAGGAGGAGAGAGGTGGAATAAGAGAAGGTGATAGGAGGGAATATGATCAAAGGGTATGATATATATGTGTGGGGATGTCATAAAAGGCACTTCTTTGTAATAAAAATGTCTCTAAAAGGAATGAATGGAGCCAAGCATGGTGCTGCATACTTGTAACTTTATTATTTAGGAAGCTAAGGAAAGAGGATTGTGATTTCAAGACAAGTCTTGGATAAATCGTGAGACCCTATCTAAAAAAAAAGATAGAGAGCGAATAGAAAATTTAGAATAGAGTAACATTAGCTACCAATGATCACTTGGGGTTTACAAGTGTTTGCATTGGGACCACAGATAGATGGAGCCTAGAGGGTCCTCTTGTGAGTCCAAATGAGTAATGCAGGCATTCGCTCTCCACGCTGAAACACAAAAGAGAAAAAACAAGGGAATTTAATTCCTGTAGTTAAAAGGGCATGGAACAGAGAATTATCTCTCACTCAAGTCCCACAGATATACTTTGCTTTGTTTTCTTTAATACATACAGAAATATACAAACAAATTAGCACGTGTCTGAATATAAATAAGCAAGATAAACCAATTCCACCTTCTAATTCCCAATGCTCGTCTTTCTGTCAGTTGTTAGGACCTGTGGGTTTTACTCTTGTTCCAGTTTATATAACAACATTCCACACTCTTTCTGCGGGTTTTTATGAAGGCTTTCCACACATCTCACCTTTCCTCGCCAACCTCCACAATCAGCTTTACACAAGAGTAATATTTCATCCATTTCTTTCCCTTTTCTTTTTCTTTCATGAGTTCTGGAACTTGGCTGCCAACCAACTCTTGAGCATGGTAATTTGATTGTTCATAAGCTCCCAACATGTTGTAACTCATGTCATACTCATGTGTACTCCTCTGCCCCAACTTGATAAAATGAGTGATACTAGAACACCATTGTCATACACACCCCCAAACCTGGGTGTGTTAGCTCTCACTGCCCAGGCTTGTTCAAGGAGAAAATGGAATTGCGGAAGCAACTGGGCATCCTCATCATGCTGAGATTCTAGTGAAGGATACAAAGATAAAGCATGCAAAGATTATGGGGCTGGAGAAAGGAAATCTCTCTGAGACAGAAATCCTTTGGGAAAAGTAAGATAATGTCCGCAATACTTTTTCAACTATGTAAAGTAACAGAGGTTTATTTCATGCATTTAACTAACACACAGTCACTGACGAAATATGCAAGTATAGAGAAAGTTCCTAGCTGTGCCAATAATTCCACCCTCACCTTCAAACAGGATCAGCCCACAGAATAAAATACCAAATGCGTTAGTCCTCAGCTCTGTTCCTGGCATTCTGTCTTCATCAGTTCCCTGTCTCTAGATGCCCTTTTGCAATGCCTTTGGGTGGGTCCCTCTTCATTTCTGAAGTTCATTTGCATTGGCCTTAAATACCTCCTGTACCCAGCTAAGGCTTTTCTCAAAAACCTCAGATTTTGGTTCCCCATTTCTTTCCAGGCCCTGCCCAAAGTCATATAGCCACCTGGAACCACCTGGAAGAGGATGATTAGAGAAGCCAAAGCCCTCCATGTATCAGTGTAATCTCTTGGATTCAGGGTAGCTTCATATGGCCTTTAGCTCTTTTGTGTCTAACTCAACCTGTCCCAGATACTGCTCTCTATGTGTCCCTTGTGATTCTTTTTTTTTTAATTTAAATTAGTAAACAAGCTTGCTTCACATGTCCCAGATCCCTCTTCCTCCCATCATCCTCCACCAGCGCCCCAACCCTCCATCCAATCCCCACTCCACTATCCAGGGAGGGTAAGGCCCTTTGTGGGGGAATCTCCAAAGTCTGTCACATCATCTGGGGCAGGGTCTAAGCCCTTCCATATGTGTCCAGGCCGAGAGAGCATCCTTCCATGTGTAATGGGCTCCCAAAGTTCATTCAGATGCCAGGGATAAATACTGATCTAGTACCTGAAGCCCCAAAGATTGCCGAGGCCTCCTAACTGACACCCACATGCAGGGGGTCTGGATCAGTCCCATGTTGGCCTCTCAGCCATCAGTTTGGGGTCCATGAGCTCCCCCTTGTTCAGGTCAGCTGCCGCTGTGGGTTTCCCCATCCTGGTCTTGACCCCTTTGCTCATCACTCCCCTCTCTCTGCAAATGGTTTCCAGGAGTTCAGTTCAGTGTTTAGCTGTGTGTGTCTGCCTCTGCTTCCATCAGCCACTTGATGAAGGCTCTAGGATGGCATACAAGGTAGTCATCAATCTCATTATTGGGGAAGGGCATTTAAGGTAACATCTCCACTATTGCTTAGACTGCCAGTTGGTGTCATTCTTGTAGATCTCTGGACATTTCCCTAGTGCGAGACCTCTCCTCAAACCTATAATGACTCCCTCTATTATGGTATCTCTCATCCTACTCTCCTATATTCTTCCCCCAACTCAAACTTCCTGCTCCTCCCTGTCCTTATTCCCCTTCTCTTTCCCCCCTCACTTTTCCCCAGCTCCTTCTCCTCCCCCCATGCTCCCAGTCCACTCAGGAGATCCTGTCCCATTTCCCTTCTCTGGGGTACCATGGATATTTCTCTTAGAATCTTCCCTGTTTCCTAGGCTCACTGGTGGTGGGGTTATAGGCTGGCACTCCCCTACTTCATGCCTAAAATCCACATATGAATGAGTACATACCATGTTTGTCTTTTTGTGAATGGATTACCTCACTCAGGATGGTTTCTTCTTGTGCTGTCCATTTGCCTACAATTTTCTCTATCCATGCTTCAGTTGAGGGGCATCTGGGTTGCTTCCAGGTTCCAGTTATTACAAATAATGCTGCTATAAACATAGTGGAACAGATGTCCTTGTGGTATGAATGCACATCTTTTGGGTATATGCCTAAGATTGGAATTGCTGGATCTTGTGGTAGACTGATTCCCATTTTCCAGACAAATCTCCATACTGATTTTTCCAAAATAGGAGTACGAGTTAGCACTCCCACCAGCAGAGGAAGAGTGTTGCCCTCTCTCCACATCCTCTCCAGCATTAACTGTCCTTAGTGTTTTTTATTTTAGCCATTCTGACAAGCATAAGATAGTATCTCAAAGTTGTTTTGATTTGCATTTCCCTAATGGCTAAGGATGTAGAGCACTTTCTTATGTGTGTCTCAGCCATTTTAGATTCCTCTACTGAGAATTCTCTATTTAGTTCTGTATTCCACTTTTTAATTGGATCCTTTGGTGTTTTGGAGACTTGCTTCTTGAGTTCTTTGTAAATTTTGGAGATTAAATCTCTGTCAGATATCTTTTCCCATTCTGTGGGCTGCCGTTTTGTCTTGTTGACTGTGTCCTTTGCCTTACAGAAGCTTCTCAGTTTCAGGAGATCCCATTTATTAATTGTTGATCTCAGTGACTGTGCTACTGGTGTTATGTTCAGGAATCAGGCTCCTACACCAATTCGTTCAAGGGTACTGCCCACTTTCTCTTCTAAGAGGTTCAGTGTGGCTGGATTTATGTTGAGGTCTTTGATCCATTTGGACCTAAGTTTTGTGCATGGTGATAGACATGGATCTATCTGTGGTCTTCTACATGCCAGTATTCAGTTACTCAAGCACCATTTGTTGAAGATTCTTTTATTCTATTGTGTAATTTTAGCTTCTTTTTCAAAAACCAAGTGTTCATAGGTGTGTGGGTTAATATCAGGGTTTTCAATTCAATTCCATTGGTCTACCTGTCTGTTTTTGTGCCTATATTAAGCTGTTTTCAGGACTATAGCTTTATAACAGAACTTAAAGCCAGGGATGGTGGTGCCTCTGGAAGTTTCTTCATTGTACAGAGTTGTTATGGCAATCCTGGGTTTTATGTTTTATCATATAAAGTTAATTATTGTTTCTATCAAGGTCTTTGAAAATTTGTTTTGGTATTTTGATGGGGATTGCATTGAATTTGTAGATTGTTTTTGGCAAGATTGCCATTTTTACTATGTTGATCTTACATATCCAAAAGCATGGGAGATCTAGTATCTTCTTTAATTTCTTTCTTTTAAGACTTACAGTTCTTTCTTTACAGGTCTTTCACTTGTTTGGTTAGCATTATCCCAACAAATTTTATGTTGTCTGTTTCTCTGATTTCTTTCTCAGCCCATTTATCATCTGTATATAATAGAGCTACTGATATTTTTTTAGTTAATCTTGTATCCTTCCACTTTGCTGAAGGTGTATATCAGCTGAAGTAGTTTCCATGTAGAGTTTTTTGGGTCACTTATGTAAAGTATCATATCATTTGCAAATAGTGAAATTTTGACTTCTTCCTTTCCAATTTGTAGCCCCTTGATCTCCTTTTGTTGTCTTATTGCTCTAGCTAGGACTTCAAGTACAATATTGAAAAGATATGGAGAGAGTGGGCAGCCTTGTCTTGTTCTTGATTTTCGAGGAATGGCATTGAGTTTCTCTCCATTTAGTTTGATGTTTGCTGTTGGCTTACTGTATATTGCTTTTATTATATTCAGGTATGTTCCTGTTTCCCCTGATCTTTCCAGGACCTTTATCATGAAGGGGTGTTGGATTTTGTCAAAGGTTTTTTCAGCATCTAGTGAGATTATCATGTGATTTTTTTGGTTTCTCAGTTTGTTTATATGGTGGATTACATTGATAGATTTTCGTATGTTGAAACATCCATGCATCCCAAGGAATGGTGCAATAGTGCATTATTCAATTTCCATGAGTTTGTAGGGTTTCTGCAATTTGTGTTGTTGTTGAATTTTAACTTTATAGCATGGTGGTCTGATAATATACAGAAGGTTATTACAATTTTTTGTACCTGTTGAGGTTTTCTATGATGCCAAGTATGTAGTTGATTTTAGAGAAGGTCCCATGTGGTGCTAAGAAGAAGGTATATTCTTTTGTGTTTGGATGGAATGTTCTATAGATTAAACCCAACTGGGTCAAAACTTCTGATAGTCCCTTCATTTCTCTGTTAAGTTTCTGTCTGGTGATCCTGTCTAGTGGTGAGAGTGGGGTACTGAAGTCTCCCACTATAACTGTATGAGGTCTTATGTGTGATTTGAGTTTTAGTAATTTTTTTTATGAAAATGGGTGCCTTTGTATTTGGGGGATAGATGTTCAGAATTTAGACTTTTTCCTGATGGATTTTTCCTATGATGAATAGGAAAGACCTTCTTCATCTCTTTTGATTGATTTTAGTTTGAAGTCTAATTTGTTAGATACTAGGATAGCTACACCAGCTTGTTTCTTGGGTCCATTTGATTGGAAAATCTTATCCCAACCTTTTACTCTGACATAATATCTGTCTTTGAAGTTGAGGTGTGTTTCTTGTATGCCACAGATGGATGGATTCTATCTTCATATCCATTCTGGTAGCCTGTGTCTTTTCATAGGCAAATTGAGACCATTAATATTGAGGAAGATTAAGGACCATTAAGTGTTAATTCTTGTTTGTTTTTGATTTGTTGTTGATGGTGTTATTGTTTGTGAATTACCCTGCTTTTTCTTTTGGCTTTTTGTAAAGTTGGATTATCTATTGCCTGTGTTTTTGTGAGTATAGTTACCTTCCTTATGTTGAAGTTTTCCTTCCAGTACTTTCTGTAGGGCTGAGTTAGTGGATATGTATTGTTTAAATATGGTTTTGTATGGAATATCTTATTTTCTCCATCTATGGTGATTTAAAGTTTTGCTGGGTATAGTAGTCTGGGCTGTCATCCGTGGTCTATTAATTTTGGTAGAATATCTATCCAGGACCTCTGGCTTTCAGAGTTTCCATGGAGAAGTCAGGTGTGATTCTAATAGGTTTGCCTTTATATGTTACTTGGCCTTTTTTCTTTGCTGCTCTTAATATTCTTTCTTTATTCTGTATGTTTGGTGTTTTGATTATTATGTGGCAAGGGGACTGTTTTTGTGGTCCACTTTATTTGGTGTTCTGTAGGCTTCTTGTACTTTCCCTAGGCATGTCCTTCTTTAGATTGGGAAAGTTTTCTTCTATGATTTTTGTTGAATGTGTTTTTTGTACCTTTGAGTTGGGTTTCTTCATCTTCTATCCCTATTATTCTTAGATTTGGCCTTTTCACAGTGTCCCATATTTCCTGGATATTTTGGGTTAGGGATTTTTGGACTTAAGATTATTTTTGGTTGATGAATCTATTTCTCCTAGTGAATCTTCAATGCCTGAGACTCTCTTTTCCAACTCTTGTATTCTCTTGGTTATGCATGCATCTGTAGTTCCTGATCATTTACTCACCTTTTCTAATTCCAGCATACTTCAGACTGTGTTTTTATTTTATTGTCTCTGTTTCAACTTTCAAACCTTGCACTGTTTGAATTGTTTCTTGCAATTTTTGGTTTGTCTTTTCTTCCATTTCTTTTTCTTTCTTTCTTCCTTTTATTTTATTTAAGTTAGAAACAAGCTTGCTTCACATGTCAATCCCAGTTCCCACTCCCTTCCCTCCTCCCCTGCCCTCCCACCAGGCCCCCCAGTCTCCTATCCAATCTCTACTCCGAGCCCCAGGGAGGGTGAGGTCCTCCATGGAGGATCTCTAGAGCCTGTTATTTCATCTAGGGCAGGTCCTAGGCCCTCCCCCAAGAGTCCAGGATGAGAGTGCATCCCTCATTGGGATGGGCAGCCAAAGTCCATTTGTATGCCATAGATTACCTAGGTCTCCTCACTAACACCAACATTCAGGGAGTCTGAGTCAGTCCCATGCTGTCCACACAGCCATCAATCTGGGGTCCAATAGCTCCCCCTTGTTCAGGTCAACTGTTTCTGTGGGTTAAACCAGCCCAGTGTTTAACCCCTTCCATTTCTTCAAAGGTCATTCTCTTCTGCTTCATCTTTGTTGGGATGTTCAGGTCTTGCTAGAGTAGAGTCTCTAGACTCTGGTGGTGTCATATTGGTTTTTCTGTTGTTGAATGTGTATATTGTCACCTTCCTATCCTTTCTTCCAGTGGGTACAGTTGGGATCTCTTCCTTTCCTTGTAGTTAGGGGTCCAAGGTCCTCTTCCAGTGGGTGCAAGCAGGTCCAATACTCTGATGGGTCTCAAGATGGGTGCAGGCAGGTCTGAAGCACTCCCTCTCCCAGTGGGTGGGAGCTGGATTAGCACAGTGCTATCAGCAGACTCAAGGTTGCTTGGTGAGCCAGGGCAAGTGATCTGCCTGCAATCCCCAGGCCAGTAGATCCCAGAGAGAGCAAGCAGAAGGAAGTCGGGCCCCTTGTGATTCTTGATGTCTTTGTCCCATGTGACCTCATGGCCTCTCTTCTCTCTACTAGCCCTACTCTTGCTTCCAATTGAAATGACAAAAGAAATATCTGTATGCTTACCATCCCCCTACAGATGTACCTCATAGCTCAGGAAAATGAAAATAATTCTTCAATCAGCTTGTGCTGCAGATACTTTTTAAAGTAGTTTAAATTTAGGTTAACAGAAAACTTTATAAAAGGTAGTGCCTGACTTGTCCTAATATAAAAATCTTATACAATCACAACCCATTTGATCAAATAGAAAATTAGCATTGATATGATACTGTGAACCAAACCAGATTAAAACAGCTTTTCCTACTACAGTTCTCTTGGTTCCTAGATCTAATCCAGTATAGCATGTTGCACTCTAACTGGGTGTTTTCACATGGTAATCAGCACAACCCAGGGCTGAAGATATTATAGATAGAGTCCTTATAGCATGTATGAGGCTATAGATTCTGTACACTGCACTAAATAAATAATCAGAGAATTTTAACTATGCCCTATGTACATATATGTTTAATAATGGAATACAGGGACTATTAATTAAACATGGAGGGGTTCTTTCTAGGCCTACTAGCCTAGCACTGACAATGTGGGCAGGGTTTGAATTCTCATGTGATTTTACATGTCCATAAATCTTTGCTCAGCAGCTCTGGTTGCAAAGAAAAACTCCCCTGGGGATGGTTTATGTGATCATTTGCTTGTCTACTATTCCAGACTTTGTGGTTCAGAATCTCAGGAAAGTGAGGACCAGATGCTGCTCTTTGAACATATACCCAGTATAAGATAGTAAAAAACTTAGCTTAGACATTACCATTTCAGAAACTCAACCAGGTTCCCTATTTTATAGCCTCTTGAGGCATATCTCAATAAGAATACATGCATGCAGTAATTATGATAAATGTTAAGTGTGTTTTAATAGCCTCCCTTACAGAATATTAATTCTCTTGCCAATATAATTAAGCCTGTTTTGCACTGAGATTCATGTACTCAGTCCCACTCTGCTCTGAGCCTTTTTAGATCTGATGTCCTCAGCACATGTGGGGATAGAGCCAGATGGCCTTGAATTTAATTCTTGACCCCTTCGCTTACAGAGTTGAGTAAGTCACATAACCCCATTTGTAATGATACTATCTCTAGTGAAGAAGAACTGGTAAAAATTCTTAAACTTCCTACCACATGGGATTATTGGGAGACAATAGCATTCATTTAAAAAAGGGGGTAATCCCATTTATTAAGCTAATCACAAAATCTGGAGTAAACAATATTGAACCTCATATTTGTCTTAGTTTAGGGCTGTCTCCCACTGAGTGCTTCTAACACACGCTCCAGCTAGGTAGTTCTTTGATGTTTATGACTGCTTGTGCACAGAGCAAGGACACCAAAGCAGAAATGCTGAAGTTATGAAAGCTTCTGGCACACGAATCAATGTTCTCCAAATGCCTGCCAGTTTGGTAAATGAAGGTATAACAGAAGCTGCACCACTTTCCACACCTAACTCTAGACACAGTGATGCTTCCCCTTTGAAAGAGTCTTGGGGTTTTTCTTCCATAATTATTTCTGCAAAATGGCAGTAAATGGAACTAAATACATCCTATATTTACTGGGGAGAATGCGGCCTTACATTTCTTAGAAACAATTTTGAAATTTGAAAAAAAATGTGCTTACCAGGAGATTAAAAGCTTTCAACGAAGAATAACAATTTATTTGGAGATAATTTGTCCCATGTTGTTGGTTTCATCTTGAAAACTTAACAAGATATGTGAATAGGTTCTACAACAGCCAGGTAATTGACTGGCCATGTCCTTCAGGTGCCAATTCATGAGACAGTTTACCATGCTAGGAAAGCCTGGCTACTTCTAACAGGTCTTAATCTACTTCTTCCTTTACAATAACTTCTATATTCAGGAAGTTTTATATGACACCCTGTTGGGTATGCTCACTTATTAACTATATCCCCAAGTTATGTCACCAGGCCAGGACTCTACTATTCACAGTAATATGCCAGGTGTCTAGACCAGCATTTTATATAAAATATTTTTCCCTGAATATATGTAGAAAGAAAAATTCTATGAGTGGCAGACACTATACTCCAAAATGTAAATACATGATTTCATTTTGTCCTTACTCAATTTGTAGATGTGTATACACATATGTATGTATGTATATATGATGTTTTCTTATGTTTCTTTTACAGATAACAATACAGGTAGACAAGTAAACCATCAAAAGGTTATACAAAGCCTGTAAATGGATGTTAGTTGATCTCTGCTCTTGGGCCAGCCATCTCCTGCTACCCTGTTTTCTCTGCCTTGTTCTATTTGCTTTTTGTTTCCTCAATGGCTTTTATAAGGCTTTTAAAATAATTAGCCATCAAAGAGGAGTGTATCCTTGAAGTCACTAGCTATTTTTATGTTCAATCAGCTGAATACAGACTTTAAATGTTTTCGCGTGCTCGCACACACCTACACACACACACACACACACACACACACACACACACAATTGTTGTGATTTGAAAAATCCTGCATTTCCTTTGGTGGGCCTCTTGTACAATCCTACATGATCAAATTTACCCAGAAGCTTTTTCTTAATTCATCATCAGCACTGAAATGTAAAGCAACAACTAGTGAAATGTAAGGATTTGAAAGATTTATTGCAACTTTGGAGCCTCCTCCCTGATAGTCTGGGCCTGTGTCAACAGTGAAAAGGGGGGTGCCAAGGGTATTTAAGAATTGCATAATGTGAAAAGCAAAGGAAACAGAATGTCTCAGTCATGCTCCCTTGATTTACATACAATGAAACAGAATGAAAGTCAACAGTAGAAACAAACTCCCCTGCCCGCTATCTGGATGATTATAGAAGTACCAATTGTAGGGAAAATATAGAAGGTTTTCTTTGTTAAACTCAAACGCAGTACTTCCCATCCTTTCTAATACTATACATATCTTTTAATCTTTAATTGTGGTGACCCCCAACCATAAAATTATTTTTGTTGCTACTTCATAACTCTAAGTTTGCTACTGTTATGAGTTGTAATGTAAATATCGCAGGATATCTGATAGACCAAGAGCAAGGGGTCATGACTCAGGTAGAAAACCACTGCTCTAAATGTTGACATCCATTCTTATTGATTACCACTTCCCTGAAATGAACACAGCATAATTCCTGCATGAGAAGACTTAGTTTTAGAAGTGTCAGGAAATGTATTCAATTAAAACATCATTTCAGAGTGTCTGTCTATGTGCTTGAATTTTAATATTCTGTTGTTCCACTTGATTTAAAGTAGTCACAGAAAAACACCAAGCAATAGAAAGATTTAATTATTATCCAAAGAGTTAATGTAGCTAAGTTAATTAATTTTTAATGAAGGGATTTGGGGGGTAAAAAGGAACAAACCGCTAAGTCAGAGATCAGCACACAAAAATATGTCATCAAACTCAGAGTCCTGGGGTCAGGGATAGAAATGTAAAGCAACTTCCCAAGTAAACATATGTAGGAAACCTGAATAGCTCCAACATTCATAATTGTGGCAATAAGCAGCCAAGCCAGGTGTCCAGATACTGTACAACATTCTAGAATAAAAATACTGTAGAGACATTTCCTGTTTGAATAATGACAGTCTGGAGTTTGCAATGCACCATGGTTAAGCAAAAAAATATAGGCTATAAATGCTATTGTCACTGAATTTACAAACTGGCTGTATAGAAATACAAACTAACTGGGATACAATTGAAAATAGAATGAGCGAGTGCTCTAGGAGAGTCCCACACATTAGTACTTCCTCATCCTTGGCTGTGCTTCTTAAGACCCAGTTAAGTGGAATAACATGTTTTAAAAATCCTAAGTGAAATGTCCCAGAAATAAATACTTTACAAGTTTTAAATTTCTCACTATTCTGATTAATGCAACGAAATCTCATGTCATCAATGCTCCATTCCATAATGGTTGTGAATCAATTATTTGTCCCTAGTATCAATGCTGTATATTACTACCTGCCCATTAATCACTTATTGGATAATCCAGTTATTGGATAAACTGGCAGTGTCAGTACATTGTTTCAGTTGTTCTTGCTAATCTCTCATTATACCTAAATTATAGATTAGATGTCACAATTATATGTTGGTATAAGAAAAACATAGTAAACATAGGCTTGGTCCTGTCCATGGTTTCACTACTCTGCTAGAAGTCCTGAAATACCTTTCCTACAAATAAGGGGCAATTACAGTATAATTTTAGGAGACCACTGAAATACAAGAATTCTGAATGGTGCAACTTGGCAAGATTTCAGATTAGATGCATCATATCCATAAATCTTGAAGCTATATAGACTTTCACAGAAAAAAATCCAGGAGAAATATGAAATGAAAGAATTGAGTGGTCAGAGAAACAACCCCCTTCTCTGATAGACTGTCCAAAATATAGTGTCTATATTACTATGTGGCCATGGCAAATCTCCTGTCACTTATTGGTGAACCTTGAGTAGTCTGTGTGATATTTACCAATGTAACACTAAATAATTCCAAAGATCATTTAAATACAAAGCAAGATATATTTAAAATGTCTCAGCATAAAGAAAACATTAGTAGCTCATCTGCAGGAATCAGGATTTCTTTTTGGATGGAAACTCTGAACAATGTGTAAAGATAATTTCCAGACATTGTGTGCCATGGTGTAGATAAGGGGGAGTCTTTGGGGTTTGATTTGAAAAACCAGAAAACTATGAAAGTAGCAACAGGATTCCCAACCAATACAGCAGCAGGAAATGCATAATAAACATGAATGAGAAGACTAAATGTACTACCTAGCAGCTCATCTGCATTTGTGAAAAAAGACCAAGTCACCATGTTTTACCTTGACTAATGATTCCTCTAACCACCCAGTGGATAGATATGGATAGTTTTTTGGAGGAAGGCGAAGATAGAACAGAGGGACTGTTCTGTTCAAAGCACATTCTCTACTGTTGAACAAACCTCCAAACCCTGTATTCATCTGTTTTTTGAGGGACCCTGGGGAGGGTCTGTCTGTAGCAAAATTTGGGGAAGAGAATATAGAGAAGTGGAGCTGTCAAAGCAGGAAGTTATTATGAAGTATTAAATTAAGTGCTAACTACAGCACACAACTTATAAGTGTTCAGCATCATAGGAACTTGGGGGTATTATTTTGATTGTGAGGGTTATTGTTGTTGTTGCTATTCTTTGGAGAAATGTGTCCTATAATTCTACTGAAAGTAAAGCAATTGGAAGAAATGGCCTCTCCCCTCAGCTTAGTTGGGTTTGTGTCTTCAGATGCACTCTGTCATTTGCCAAATACAAGTGCAGAGACTGATCGTTTATCTGAGGAATATAGGCTATAAATTACCCTTAAGAATAAAGCTGAACTCCTTTTTAATGTATAAGAAAATCATCCCAAACTTCATATTCTAAGTGAAGAAACAAAGTACAGATTTTGAAGTATCTGTCCCCATTGGGGAGGGGACAAGAATGACCTGAATTCCTGTTGCATTTAAGTCTACAAGGAGCACTGTGACATTTTCTGTTTGAGGTTCTGTCTCTGTTCTATTTATAGATAATTCAGATAATCAGTTCTCAGCATATTTTTCCATAGTTTTCTAAATAGGGCTGATGACTCTCCATTCATTGTGTCAGACATTACATTGAATTCGTTTATTAGTTGTGTTGTTTAGAATGATGAAAGACCAAAGTAAAAAAAAAAAGTCCATGTCGTTAGGAAGGTCAGCCTTTGCTCTGGCAGGGGGCCTGTTAAACAAGAGATACATGGAAGGCAACTGAGCTCACTGTAAATTCCTAAGTTTATTTCATTTGCAACTTTTATGTGACTTTGTTTCTGGAGAGACATGAACAAATGTCTATTCATCTCTTTCAGGTCACCAATGACATAGCAAATAAGTGACTGCACACAAATGTAGCTTAGTTAACTAGAGACATTTATTGGGTTGTTACCTGTATAAGCATGGGTAACTCAAAAACATCTGCATCATGGAAATCACATGCCAGCATGGGGGATGACTCATGAAAACTGCATCTCTAAAACATCCTGCTCAACTTCCAGGCAGCTTGGCCAAGCAATCTTTTCTAGCCAACAGTTATTTTTTAGGTAAACTTGAGGGAGTTTTGTAAACTCCTAAGTTTTAGGAGCTTCCTTAGTTTTTTAGTTTTACTTTGTGAGACTTTTCCATTTCTTTTCTTTCTCTGTCTTATAAGCTTTCTCTTCCCTCAGTGAGTGTTTAAATTCAGAGGAAATAGCTACACAGCACTTTACCCCCTCTTCTGATGCTTACAATTTATTTATCTTTTCCCTCCTTTGCTATGCTTCCTGAGCCTTGGGGGAGGGAGATTTAGATGTCTGTTTTCCTGTCTGTGGCTGAGCATTGGGCCACTATGACATAGCAATATTCACTTATTTTCAGGAGTTTGATAATTTATGAATCTCTGCAGCACACACACAATTCATTGTAAAACAAACAAAAACAACAACAAAAAAGCATGTTTCTCTCTATTACAGAAGCTGACAGATCAGTAATTTATAGTTTAAACACAATATTTAGAAGGAAATTTGACAGTAATATTGTATTTGTTTATCAAAGCAATAACAATGCTTCCCCTCTAGGGTCTATGACTTCTCATCTGTGGATCTGCACTTGAATGCAATTGGTTGCACTATAATATCTATGCCACTATTATCCCAGCAGGAACATCTTACCTGACCTGTTGGTGCTTTAACATGCAAGGCCCATAGGTGAGCAGAACGGTCAGTGACAATTCTATCCCAGTACTATGAAAACCACTTCACATGGAGAAAGTTTCTTAGTCATTCTCAGCATGAAAATTCCATGTCCTGCAGCCAAAGTGTGTGGTACATTTGTTAGGAGGGTCTGATTGTTTATTTCTGGCATTCAAACAGCAAAAGGAATGGCATAGTCTTATTGCTTATGTGTCCTCAACAACTCACATGTAGGTTGCTTGCTTGGGTACTTAAACTTTTTCCCAAAACCTTATAGCCCCTGGAAGTATTATTCCTCATTCTTACAGGGGGTCTCTGTGTCGACCTCTTAACTCCAAGTTCTACTGTATTTCCAAGTGTCTGTTTTGTCACATCTGTAAGATTTTGATTCATTGATGACCAGACCCTAAGAAAGTGCCAGTTAGCATTAGACAGCTAAGGGGATAAAAACTCTCCTCAGCAGAAGATCTTACCACTCATTGTTTTGTCAAAAAATGTCGTGGGAGGCCAGTGGGATAGCTCTTCTGGTAAAAAGCATGTATTATGTAAGCCTGATAGCCTGATGGCCTGTTTTCAGTCGATGGAAAGAGCAAACCAACTCCTGAAAATTGGTCTCTGATTTCCACACGCATGCCATGGAATCTGTCATATATATGCCACACCCAGACATACACAGAGTGGCATGGACCAGAAACATTAGCTCATCTAGCTCTCCATTATCTGCAGTCATTTAATGGAAGTCATATGACCTCCTCATCCAGGGGTGCAGCTGTTACCTTGGTGCCTCTGTGTATCTTCTCATCAATAACGATCTCCACATTCTTGGGAGGGATAACCTGTACTACTTGGCCCAGCTCATGTCTAGGAAGGAATAGGGCCACACTACGGTCCACCATAGATGCTACCAAAGATAGTTCATCAGTCTGATAGATCTTGGCCAATGCTGTGGTCCTTGCCTTTCCACCATCCAAGCCGATCGGTTGCATTAGAAATCTTTGCTTCCAGTCTTCCTGTCAGAGAAGACATGTGCACCACATACTCTGAGTGAACAACTACCGAGTTGCACTTTTTTATCCAGCCTGTCTCTTGTGAAGTGTTGCTCTGGCCTTAAAGATATCCAGAAGCTCACTAGATTGTTTAGTTTTCACTTCATTTCCCTAAGAATTCCAGTTTCCTACAAATGCTTCTATATTTGCCTTCCAGTGACCAGGACATGCTCCTTTATCCCCTGCCCTTCTTTCATCCCATTGATTGCTTCAGCACAGCGGGAATGCTATTTACATGTTGGTCTAAATTTCCATCTCATCACTGAAGCCTTTTCTACTGTGTAAGGATCACATCTTACTGTGGACCATTACTAGTTCTGGGATCCCTGCTAAGACAACCTCTTTCCTAACTATTCTGTGTATCTAATGTTATGTCACCTAGTGCATTGGGCATTAAATACCACAGACTCCCTCATCAGGTTCCCTCAGAAATGCCTGTCTTTCCTCTACTGTCTTCCAGCCCTGACATTTATAGGAATCTCAGATTGTGCTAATTAAGCATCCTTAATGGCTCCTATAAGTCAGTCCCTTGGGGACTAATTTCTGTTGTGTTTTGTCTGGTTGTGCAGTTTTATCTCGAGGAGCAATGAGTAGTTGTATTACTTAGTCTCTTCCCTTTCAGAGTCCTCAGGCTGATACCAGCCACCTACATATCCCACACTCTCACTAGCCAGGCTGGGAGAAGCTCTTTGCTGCTTAATTTGAAGTTTTGAACAACTAAAGCTTTTCAGATACAGGGTTTTCTCTGAGTATCATAATTTCCTGTACTGGGCTCTTATGGAGGCCCTCTTCTACCTGCTGAATCATAGAATTTTGTTCTTCCTTTTTATCAAGCGATGGACCTGATATGTATTTTCTAGTCTACCCTGTTCTCGTCCTTATCCTCCATAAAGGCTCTTCCCATGGATTAGCAGGTTCCGAGTCCCAGGAAGGCCCCTTGAAGACAGATATGACTTCTAGTCTTCTTCCCTTGCTTCTTGTCATCTTTAAGAAATGACAGACTAGGGTTGGAGGGATGCAACAGGGGTTCGGTACTTGCCACACTAGTGGGAGGTAAATAGTTGGTTGACACAATGACCTACCTGAGATTCCAGCTTCAGGAGGCAGACACAAGGAATCCCCAGGATAAGTTGGCTAGTGAAAGTTGCCGAATCACTGAGTTCTGGATTTGTTTGAGAGACACTGTTGTGCTGCATAAGATGGAAGACCAATCAAAGATGACTCCCAGGGTCTACTTTGGGCCTCCAAATGGGCAACTGTGTCCACAAGCATTAATACACACACACACACACACACACACACACACACACACACACACACACACACGGAGAAAGAAAAAGAAATAGCAAGGAAAGAGAACCTCTCCCTCCCCACTTTCTCCCATTTTTTTGCCAAATCAGAGGCAAATACAGTGGGCTGCATATACATGACAACTTTTCCCCATCACAAACCCTCGCTAGTACAGGCACATTCTTTCTGGGAAGATAGCTGGGTCTTCATAGCATTTTTGTCACTCATAAGAAAGACCATGCTATTGATTCTACAGCCTGCTATGATCCCACCCCATACATGCTGCTTTCGGAGATTTTGATGTGTTCTCTAGTCAATCAGCCATTTTTGGGGCATCTCCATAGTTACATGGTAGTTGCCATTCATCAGAGAGGCATGCTACCCATTCCATGTAGGGGTCATTTTAGGTATCTTTCCATTCCCCCAAAATGTGTAATGTGGTCTTGGTTCCATGTCCTACTCACCATTGCAGGGGACATACAACCACCACTGCAGTGGAGAGAGAAAGAGGAAAGGCAGCCATATTAGGACTGCTTCCATGGATGTGATACTCTCCCATGGATCACCTTCATTGGCAAACAGAGCAAAAGAACTTCCACTTCTTATAAAGACATGTATCTCACCCTCATGACTTCATTTGAACCTAACTTCATATAAAGAGCCTTGTCTAAATATCACCATACTGTAGGTTTGGACTTCAGCACATAAATCTGGAGGATAATAGAGACAGACACAAATAAACAAGCCATATCAGTGATGTATGAACTACATACCAGCTGGCAATCTCTTCTTTAGCATCGGCAACAATGCTCATGGCAGAAAGCAGACACTGATGGAGCAGTGCACAAACTGGGAAATTTCCATCGGAAGTGGATTTAAGTCCAAAGAGATGTTTCAAGAACACTTAGTTCCAAAGGCTGAAGTAGATGCAAGGATGGATTCTAGTTTTCTGAGGGCAGCGAGAAGATGATAGTTCTTCTAATTTGACCTACAACTCTATGTCCCAAGAATTTATCCATCATTAATCAAAATGTCAATGCATCTTTTGGATAAGGTTTCTAAGGTAACTGCTATCTTTGAGGTCTCTACCAAAATAGTATAACTTCCCAGGAAGTAATGTGTTCTTTGCTCAAACTGGAGACATGTACTAGGACTTCTATCCAATTATGTGGTGGGGGAAAAAGTTAGTAAGCAGGGTTCAAATGGAAATAAAACATATTTTTCCAGTTCAGAAGGCTAGAGGACTGTATTTTGAGTGACAAGATAATGAACCTGTTAGTAGCATCAAGGGTTAGCCAAATCATGTGAATTTCTCATATATCTGTCAGAGAGAAAACCCACAGGTGGGAGGATGAACCATTGAACTAACATGCTATCATCCCACCCTCATGTATCAATGCATACAACCTTTGGCATGAGTTGTGTATGTGTTTTATGGCTGCACCGCAAATTTCTATTTGTTTTTCTTTCTGTATATTTCCTGGTCCAAAACTCGTCTTCTAAAATGCTTTGGAAACAATTTAGAAATGCTATTGAATTTCTAACCCCCTCCCAAGATTTGGAATACTTGCAGTTACTCTTTTTCTGGCACAAAACCATCAAAATGCAATAAAATTGTCAAGATATCATCCTGAGAGATGTGAAGGTACCGCCTATTTTATTGTTAACCACAGAGATATGCTTACTGTTACATCAAGTCACTTAATATATCCTTAAAAGGCAGAAGGCAGACTTTTTCTGTGAAGGGAGAGGGTTATCCTATACTGCAGGAGTGTGACTACATATTTCAGACAATCATTTGGTTAATTTTAATCAAAGCATCACTTGAGAATTTAAGAACCAGGTGGTATCTTCGAGTCACTGGATATGTTTTTAAAAATGAACATCTTGAACTATTAGGTGAAGTGATTTTAAATGCCTAATCCTAACAAATTTATTCCAAAGATGGGCAATCACAAAAACACTGTTTCTTAGATAGTCGGTGGCCACTTGGGAACTTGAATGAGGAGAAAATGAACTTTAAATATTGATTTCATAGTTACTCACCAAATTATCTTGGATTTTGTGGCTAATGACTTTAAATGTGCTTACATTGGCACTTTCCAAGCACATGAGACATAATCTGTGGTCTGAACTCGAAGCCACGTCCTGTGCAAAAGGATGGTTACCAGGCATAGCTAATGGAGATCTGCTTGAGAACCAAGCACTGTTCCTCCAAAAGTGAGGAGTAAAGTATATAATGAATCCCACAAGCATCCATTAGAACTGAACACAAAACATATGGAATTTGTATATTTGTTTGGGAAGACAGAGAGGGGAGAAAGAAAAAGGCAGGGTAGGGGAGAGACAAGAAGAAGAAAAGAGGCTATAAAACAAACAAATAAAAACCGAATCCCAAATAAGAAACTTGAATAAAGGCAATGATGGTAGATCAACTGATAGCCCATCTTTGCTACTTCAGTCACTGTTAAGTATGTGAATGGCCAGGGTACCTTGCTGCATGCCCTCCTAGCCATTCAATTGTGGAGCACCCCTTGGTTCTTCTCATACAGAACCAAACCACACTGGAAACTTCCCCTGTGTCGGGCTTCAAAGACAAGGTACTTTTGCTTCATGTGAAAAGCGCTCATTTAAACTGAGTTCAGGTTGAGTATGGGATAAAACCAAAAGATTCTCTTTTCTCTAATGGCCCCTCAAGTACATGTTGTTTGGCAAAACAGATTTGAGCAAAATGTTCTCAGACTTTAATTGTTCTGCAACTGTTTGTATATTCTATCTTGCAGCTGTCAGAGCCCTTCTCCCCATCAATATTTACAGCATAGCGTCTGACAGCGAAAGAAAGTGAACAGTTTATAATGATTGAGCCTGCTGTGTTTTAATCCCCCGCTTTCCCCCATCATGGACTGGTCTTTCCCTAGCCACCTGAGACTCCAGTTTCACCATCTCCCTGTCTTAACATCATTTTAAACATCCACAGGAAGCCAAAGAAAACATGCCCATCTGCTCCAGATGTGTTAAACCAAGTCCTGCTATCTCAATTGTTTTCCAGACAGATCCTCCAGTAAATGTATAAACAGGTGGCTTCTTAGGAGATGTTCAGATTAATCTTTCCCTGGAAACAAACAGACCCATGTATTTTGGATATGTTAGCTGTTTTGTTATTTAAAAAGAAAAAGTCTAGGCTTTACACACTGCCTGGTCTTCCAGTGCACCACAAGTGAGGTTGTGTCTTGGAACTTTGTTCAGGAACCCTCTTCTTGATCTGGGCTTATCCCCTGACTGCGGAGAGAATCTACCCCGCAGCCAGATGTGTGTTTTTTGGCTTTAAGTCATTTCCAGGCTGCATGAAAAGAGCATCATAAGATGATGATTTTGCTCAGGAGCCAGCCAGGATAGCACCGTGGAATCAAAGTCTCAGCCTCCATGTCCTTGTGACACTTCTCCCTTCTCTGGGGAATTAGTCACACAAGGCTACTCGTTTCTAGTTGTTTGTTAAGTCAACAATTATTTAGTAACAGCTCGCTTCATGTCGGAGATTGTGCCCACATCTGGACATTCAGCGTTGATCAAAATAACTCACAAAGTCTCTTCCAATAGACCAGGGTGGGGGCGGGGGTGGGGGATGCACTGAAATGTTTGAGAAGGTAGATGGAAGCAAACACTGTGGTTAGAGAGATGGAGAGTTGGACAGGGCAGGGGCAGCATCTCAAAAGTGCTTACCAAGGATGCTCACAGAAGCCTCTTAAGTGAAATATCACTGGAAGCAAGAACTAAGAGAGCGAACGGAAGAACATAACAGACTATCCACAGGAGTGTTGATTAGTTATAAAAGACTAAGCAAATGTTAAGTAAAGGAAGATGAGGTTGGAGAAACAACTGAAGGTTGTGTTCCAATAAATGAAACTTCTGAGACCTAGTGTATAATCAGATCTTAGAGTTCTTGCTAAGACGGTGCATCCTGACTCAGCTGGTCTGAGGAAGCACTGCTGCTGTTCGATCACCATTGCTAGTTCCTGCACAGCGTGTTTTGAATAGCAAGAAGTAAGGGTTTCTTGGCCATGGTGCAGATTCTGTTAGGAATGAAGCAAGAAGGCTAAGAGGCTTTGGATAAAGAGAAAGGAAAATCAGGTCTGTCCTAAAGGAGCCTGTTGTAGAATATTTAATTAAGCAAAGATGTGTTATATTAATACCGCAGAATATTACTTTAACTGTGTGAAGGTGTGGTTAAATTTGTTTAATTATGTAAAGATGTGTTGCATCTGTTTCACCTTGCCTGCCTAAGGCACCTGATTGGTCTAATAAAGAGCTGAATCATCAATAGCTAGGCAGAGAAAGGATAGGTGGGCCTGGTAGGCAGAGAAAATAAATAGGAGAAGTCTAGGATCAAGAAAGAAAAGAGAAGGAGAAGGACAGAGCCAGGGCAGGAAGCCAGGCAGATGCCAGACAGACAGATATGAGAAGCAGTGAAAGTAAGATATACAGAAGGAAAGAAAAGTAAAAAGGTCTGAGGCAAAGGTAGATAAAGAAAAACATGATAACTTAAGTTAAAAGAGCTAGCCAGAAACGACCAAGCTGGGCTGAGCATTCATAATTAATAAGAAGTCTCCATGTCGTGATTTTGGAGTTGGTTAGTGGCCCAAAAGAAAAAGCCTGTACAGGAGTCACTCTGGCTATTGTGGGAAGAGAGGAAGTCAGGAACCAGAGGATGCCTGGAATAGTCTAGGTGTGATGCAATAGAACTGAGATCTGGGTCACATGCAAGTAAGACAGCCACGTCAGTGCCACTTCAAGCAAATGTGGGCTTGGCTCAGCTATCCAGAAGGAAACTTAGGTGGGGGGGAGGTTGGTGGCTTTTCAGAAGAGCCTGAAAGACAGAAGGTCACAGATAGTAGGTGGAAAATGAGCCTGAGATACCTGATATCATGACCCTCATCTGCCTTATTTCTGATTTTAATTCCCAAACTTAACATCTATGATACGTTGTCACTATTGAACTTAATATGAAGTCATTGCAGCCAGTCATTGTACTATAGGCACTCATTGCAGGGTAAATACATCCATGCACTTCTATCATAGTTTGGATCCAAAATGTTTCCCATAGTATTATGTTTTCAGTGCTTGGTCCCTAGCAGGCAGCAATATTTGGGGAGGTTCAGAGAAGTTTGGGAAGTGGAGCATAGGTGGAGGAAGCAGGTTGCTAGGGGAGGGGGGATCATGGGAGCCCCATTTTCCCTGTTTTCTTCCTGCTTCACTTTCCTCTTCCAGTCTGGGTGATTTGAACAACTCTTCACCAACATGTACCTGAGGCATGATGTTCTGCTCAAATGCATAGAGTCATGCAGTCACACATTAAACCCTCTGAAACCATGAGCCAAAATGAATTTCTTTTCCTTTGTCTATGTCGAATAATTTAGTTAGGGGGAAAAGTCACTAACATAATCTCCCAAGTAAGTAAACTTGAGTTGTACTACAAGATGACACACTAAGATAACAGAGAATCCATCGACAATGTGTGTGTGTGTGTGTGTGTGTGTGTGTGTGTGTGTGTGCGCGTGTGTGCGGTGTGTGTGTGATTCTTACTATGCAGCCTAGGGTAGCCTAAAATTTACAGTTATCCTCCAGCCTCAGCCTTCCCAGTGACAATATTGCAGGCATCTTCTACCATACTAATCTTCCATTTAATTTTAAGCTTTATTTTTCAGTCCTTGAATTTGAGCTAAGACGTTTAACTGTAAATTTATCTCTAACAATAACAACAAAAACTTCATTTAGACTAGAAATAATACCCTATCAGTAGGCTATTATCCCAAAAGTTTTCAATTGACTTTGTATCCTAGATCTCAGTTTTTTATTTGTTTGGTTTTTTGTTTGTTTTTAATAATTACAATATGGCAGTCATACTGCTTGTTTTTCTTTCTCTTTAATTTTATAATTTTCCTGAGGAACATTATGAAACTTGTTCAGATTTCTTTGGTCTAGAGTTATCACCTGGGAGCAGTTTTGTTCCCCTCAAGAAAACCTGGTAGTGCTTGCAGACAGTTTGATTGTCAGGCCCTGGAAGATGCCACTGTCATCAAGTAGGTGAAAACCAAGGATGCTTCTAGTTGTTCTGCATACAGGTGATAGCTCCCATGGCAAGTAACGTTCAGTCTAAAACAGAGCAGTGATAAGCTGAGAAACTGTGCCAGATAGTTTTATGTCACTGACACAAGTTAAAACATTTGGGAAAGGAGAACCTCAACTAAGAAAATGTCTCCAATATTATGGGGCTGTAGGGAAGTCTATAGAGCATTTTATTAATTAGTGATTGATGTACAAGGGTCCAGCCCATAGTGGGTCTATAAGAAAGCAGGTTGAGCAAGCCAGTAAACAGCACTGCCCCATGGCCTCTGCATCAGTCCCTGCCTCCAGGTTCCCTGTTTGGGTTCCTGCCCTGAGGTCCCTTGGTGATAAACTGTTTCTTGAAAGTGTAATCCTTTTCTCCCCACATTACTTTTGGTCATGTGTTTCCTTACAGCAATAGAAACCCTATTAAAAACAGAACCCCCCCCTCTGATTAGCATAAGAACTTCTTCTACAGTTAATGTAGTCAATCACAGATCCCAGTTACCATGGCCTGAAGTCTATCAGTTTATACTGAGCCATCCTTCCCATGGACTGATCCTAGAAAGGATCAGCTTTGGTCCCAGGATGCCCCTGCATCCATGTCAACTGTTTCCGATACCACACTGCAGATTGGAACAGTCTACCCAACCTGCCCGCCTTCCCTCTACTCCTTCGAGGAGTCAGATTAGCAGCTTGACTGGAGGCTCTCCTAGACTCTCACAGGCACCTTTCAATTTTCTCTCAAGGCATTTTCCCTACTAAATCCTTGGACATTTTCTTCCAATTCTGTGATATATTAGTGCAATGGCATATATAATAAAAATAATAAGAATAAATGAATCTTCTTAACTGTAGTGACATGAATACAAATGTCCTAATATATAAACACAGGTCAGAAAAAAAGAAATTAGCTATCAAACTGTTAGCAAAAGCAATAGGGTAAATGAAGTGAGAGAACCTAGTTATTCAAAAGGAGAAAAACAGAATTTGTTGCTTATTATTCGCGGTTGTGTAACTCAAGCTTTACTCAATACAACTAAATATAAGATCAAAAATACCCCCAAATTCCCAACTCATTTTGAAAATCTGACCTGCGTCCACGCATAGTCCAGACATTACTATCTATATCTAGAAAAGTACCATCCTTAGAATGCCTGCTAGTACCTTCTCTGTGTTTCTGATAAAGGTGTACCCACAGCTTTTGCTTAGGAAGTATCTAGAATGTACACATATTCAATAGACCACTCAGAGCACCCCCACAACCCTAACCTTACTAATGTGCTCAGTCTCCTTGTTATGGCTTTCCACAGTACTCATAACTCTTGATAGGTTAAACCCAAACACAGTGGCCTGCAGTAGGTTGCCACACCATACCTGGCCTCTCCCCATAGGTGGTGTCTTAGTTAGTGTGATATTGCTGTGAAGAAACACCACAACCATGGAAAGTTGTAAACGAGAACATTTAATTGGAGGCTTGCTTACACTTTCATCAGTTTCAGAGACTTAGTCCATGATCATCATGCTGGAGAGCATAAAGGGGACAATCAGTCAGGCATAGTATTAAAGCAATAGCTGAGAGTTTACATCCCAATCTACAGGCATGAAGGAAGAAGAGAGAGAGAGAGAGAGAGAGAGAGAGAGAGAGAGAGAGAGAGAGAGAGAGACAGAGAGAGAGAGAGAGAGAGAGAGAGAGAGAGAGAGACAGAGAGAGAGAGATTGGTATTGGTTTGTCATCTTTTGGAGCCTCAAAGCCCACCCCCAGTGACATATCTCCTTGAATAAGGCCTCACCTCCTAACTTTCCCAAAACAATTCCACCAACTAGGAACCAAAAGTCCAAATATATGAGCCTCTAGGAGCCATCCCACCACAGATGGGCAAGTTATGCCCCTTAATAACCTACCATCACATAGACAGCTGAAGGCTTCAGCCTATGGCCCCAAGATACACAGATCTGATTTTCACTCATTATGAAAGCCAGTCAAAGAAATATTCAGATTTTTATTTCAGATTCATGAGCACTTTTCCTTGGATTTCGCTTCTTTGTGTAACTCTTAAGAGATGTTAACATTGATGGATAAGATGCCAACTCTCTTCCTTAAACTGGCAAGGATTTTTCACCTCATTTACCCTGTTAGCAAATCTAGCAAGCCTGTTTGTCCTCAGCTTTATACTGGTGCTGCAGGTTCACGGTGATCAATGCACAACTGGCATTTGTGTGGCGATGATGAATATATGTAAACTAGAGACTAGTCCAAATCAAGTCACCTTTTGTGTGATAACTCATTTAATTTCTATGAGAGTCATAGGTCGTGAGTGTTTCTTATATCTGTTTGGCACTAAGGAAAATTCAAGCGACTTGTTCAAGATCACAATTTGGTTATGTGGCCAAGGTGTCATTTGGATGTTCCTATTCAATGTCCTAAAGCCTGTGGTATTTCTAGACTATATTTTAGGTAATAGGAGTTCCCAACAAACACTTAGTGCCCAGGTATATTGCTAGAATCTGCTGTTTTACTACATTTCTCTCTAAGGTGGTATAATAAAGAACTCTCCCATGGGAAACCACATTTTTCAGGTATGTAGATCCTGATAATCCTTGACTCTTCCAGCCAGCATCAACTTATTGCAAACAGGCAGACATAAGTGTATAAAGATATTGGCCAAAGTCCTGTCTCAACCACAAGGGTGGGAACCAAATCAATATCATCAATCATCACAATGCATCAATATCCATTAGTTCTTTGCAGGAAATGCTTATAATTTCCTGTAGAGGTAGATGAATGAACAAGCAAAAGCATCTGTCTGTGTAAAACTCACATGATTTAGAGTAGAGTGAAATTTGACTCATTCAAACTTTGTAGTGTCCCCACCAAAGTTTATCTAAAATGTGCTTGATATTTCTTTACCAGGGAACACACATAGACACCAACACACTGACTCTCTCTCTCTCTCACACACACACACACACATACACACACAGAGAGAGAGAGAGAGAGAGAGAGAGAGAGAGAGAGAGAGACTTCTCAGAACTAATCACTTGCCAAAGGAGGCCTTTGAGAAAGAAAACTCAAGAAAGTAGAAGTAGGTAGAAACTATGTCACCTGACTGCTTATAAGCTTACAGTTTCATTTTTCCAGAAATTTGGTTTAGCCTATAAACATTGTGCTCAGTGAAATGAGCTGCCACCAAAGGACAACAGTGTGATTACACCGGTGTAAGGTGCCTAGAGTAGGGAAATTTGTGGACATAGAATATAGAACCAAATTGCAAGGGTCTGGAGAAGATAGAATGGAATATTATGCCTTAATGTATCCAGGGACTGCATTTGATATGGTTCTGAAGGATGGTGGTGATGGTCATTTAGTGGTGTCATGGTAAATATTGTGATACATATTTTTGCTAACATAGAAACATTAGTTTGGGAACTGAGGAGGTGGCTCAGTGAATAAGAGTACTCCCTGTGCCAACATGATGACCTGAGTTTGAATTCCCAGAGTTCTTATAAAAAGATGAGTCTGATTACACATGCTGGTAAGCCCACCATTGGGAAATAGGGACAGAAAGATCCCCAGAGTTCACTGTGTGGGCAGCCAGTCTAGCCAGAATGGCAAACTTCAGGTACAGTGAGACACCTTGTTTTAAAGAGCAAGATAGACAGCACTGAATGATACCCAGTCATCTTGCCCTGTCCTTTGAGGGTGCACCTGTACACACAAGTATGCATCCCACAAATCCACGTTCCCACTGCCAGGGGATTTCAGTCATCACCTTAAAAATGTTAGTTTGGAACTGGGGTGCCCGTAGTCCAAAAAGCATTTGCCTTGCTCCAAAGTCATGAGGGCCTGAGTTCAATTCCTAGCTCCCATGTAAAATTGAGGTACAATACATACATGAAATTTCAATTCTCAGGAGACAGAGAGAGGAAGATCTCTGGGACTTGCTGGCCAACCAATGCAGCTGAATTAGTGAGCTCCAGATTCAAGGAGAGGTGGGGGCTGTAGTTGGACCTTTCTTTGGGCCACGAACCAGTTCCCAAATAAAGACACAGAGACTTATTATTAATTATGAATGCTTGACTTTAGCTTAGGCTTTTCCCACTAGCTCTTTTACCTTAATTTAACCTGTTTCATTTATGTTTTTCCTTGGGGTGTTTTTAGCTTTCTTTCATTCTGTATGTCCTACTTTCCTGTTTCTTCCATGTCTGGCTGGCCCCTGGCATCTCCCAGCAATCTCTTTTTCTTTCTTCCTTGAGCCTAAATTCCTCCTCCTTCCTGCTTTCCCTGCCAGGAAGTCTTGCCTATACATCCTCCCATGCTATTGACTATTCAGTATTTTATTAGACCAATTAGGTGCCTTAGACAGGCAAGGTAAAATAGCAACACATCTTTACATAATTAAACAAATGCAGCACATATGTTTGCATAGTTAAACAAATATTTCACAACAGAGGGGCAATTAAAGAAGACATGTGATGTCAACCTCTACTAACCCCACACACACATTGATTCATGAGAAACACATATACAATACAGTAAGGTACTATTTATTTAATCAGAGTCAGATATGCTATAAAATGTATGTAAATGAGAATCAGCTCAAAATGATGTTCAGGGCTTTAATGTTAAAGCAACTTTCTGAAAACTCAAGACTGCTCCCCAAGTCTGGTGGTACCATTTTAACCTGACAGACTGGGGATCAGGGCTGTGTTAATTTATTATGCTTATTTCCATGGTATTGGGAATGGAACTTGGGCTTCTTGCAGGGTTGGAACAACTTACTTCCCTAGCTTACAACTCATTCTATTGTGCTCTCTCTCTCTCTCTCTCTCTCTCTCTCTCTCTCTCTCTCTCTCTCTCTCTCTCTCTCTCTCTCTCTCTCTGTCTCTCTCTCTTTCACACACACACACACACACACACACTCCTTCTCTCTGAGATTCAAAAGAATCCAGTTTTTATATAGTCACTCTAGACTGTCTCTTTAATATGACCTGCATGTTGTTTCCCTCTGAGATCCAGACTAAACTAGTTGAATGGCTGAGAGCCAGAACGGGGTACGTGCTTCTCATGCGACTGATTCGCCATCTGTCATCAGGAAGCTTCAACATTCCTATGTGACATGAGTTCCATCCTGTAGTGGTTCCAGCAAGCAAACCCTGTAGTTGGTTTTCTTGTTAAGAGCTAATTTCCCCTAACTGCTTCCAGTGAGAGATGGGAGGCAAGGGCCTCACTCAGAGCCACTGGGCTCCTCGTCAGCCCTACTAACACCCGAGAGCCGACTGTGCTCAGAGTATGGCCTGGTGTATGTGTCCTGAGGACACAACTGTGGGAGTTTGGTCACACATAGTAGGTTTGAGAATCCCAAACTGGTTGCTTGATGCTGTCCATACTTGACTACTGTGGCTGTTAATGGAGTTCTTGATGGATTCTTTAATTTTCTTATTTCTAAAGAAATTTCCATTCCTACATATGAATAAATCATCATCAACTTAATATATACATACATATATATTATTGTTTTTAAAGGAAGAAATAAAAAATACGGAAAAAAACAAAAACAAAGCTAAAACCACCCTCCAACCTTTTCACCTATGAAGACCAATAATACAATTTTGGTAAATCCTTACTATTTTGTATTTTAAGTATCTTCATGGAAAAACAGTAGATCGCATTATGTTTTGGTTATCCTACTACCCAGAGCACATAATTTTAATGGATGTATAATATTTTACTGCTCAGGTATATAGATTTTACTATATATACAATGCAATTTTAGTCAGACATTATGTATCAAAGATACATAGGTCAATCTCTGTCTATATTTCTAATATATTAGTATTGAAGTCTAGAAGAAATACTGGACTAAACTATATGCAAAATTTTAAGGTTTCAGGTACATAATTCCAAGTTATTTTACCAATTTAGAATATTGTACTACATCCTTACTAGCAATGAGGATTTTACTATCAGAAAAGTTTACATATTGTCCAGATATTTTGTTGCCTTGATGGGAAATTAGCTAATATGCTTACTAAATAAAGAGTATGTACCAAGTTTTAAAAGTGATGTTTTGTTCCTTAATCTTTATTGTTTTAATGACTGACTTATTAAGGATGTTAGACTTTCATTTTTTCCTTTTTCTTTACTCACTCTGCTGCTCATTTTATGTCAACTTGATACATGCTAAAATCATCTGACAGAAGGGAACCTCAATGCATCCCTAAGATCTGGCTGTAGGCAATCCTGTAAAGTATTTCTCTAATTAGTGCTTGATGAGGAAGAACCCATCCCAACCCCTGGGATGGTGGTTCTGGGTTCTATAAGAAAACAGGCTGGGCATGCTATTGGGGCAAGCCAGTAAGTAGCACCTTCAGTGGCTTCTGTGTCAATTCCTGCCTCTGGGTTCCTGCTCTTTTTGAGTTCCTGTCCTGATGATGAACAGCTGTGTTCTAGTGTCAGTCAAATAAAGCCTTTCCTCTCCATCTTGCCTTTGGTCATTTCATCACAGTAACAGAAACCCAGACTAAAACACTGTTGTTTTTTTTAATTATCTTTTTTTCCTCATCGTTGCAACCAAATATCAGACAAAAGCAACTTATGGGAAAAAGACTTGATTGACATTTTACTCACCCTTAGGTGGTACAGTCCCTTCATAGAGGGAAGTCTTGGGGGCAGGAAATGAAGCAGCTGGTCACATGGCATCTGGAGTCAGGAAGCAGAAACTGATAAATATTTGTGCTTAGCTCCTCTCCTTTCTATTTAGTCCAGAACCCCAGATAAACCTAGATATTTCTCAGATTGGCAATAGTAACCACCACAGTAAGTTTCCTCCAATTCTCTGCTGAGATTGTTATGCTGTACTCCTGATATTTAATCAGTTTTCCAGGGGCAAGGTAGAATCTGTTAGTGTAACAGACAAAAACATTTTGTGTTTGTTTGGAGGAAATCATGGGTAGGGTATTGCCCAGCGAGAGTGGAATTCAGATCAACTATATAATACACATATTTGAATCCCAGTCCTGCTACCCATCAAAGGCAAAATGTCAGAAGCCTGAGAAGCTGTTGGGAGAAAGGAGAATGTGCAAATGGAGGGATTCAGCATATTTTTTTATCTGGCAGATTTTATTCAAGAGACTAACATACACATTTAACTGTGACATTCATACCATTAAGGTATAGAATTTCCTTTCACCCAGCATTTTATACTGCTTTGGGGGTAACTTAAACCCTTGCTGACGACCTGTCCCTACTTGGAAAAGTTTCCAATCTAGAGCTTCTGTGTTTTGTCTTTCTGGGAGCAAACAAAACAAAAACAAAAACACTACAGTTTTATCATAATTCTGAATAATGGAGGTTATGGAGGACCTTTTATTGAGAACTTCAAATTTTCATAATGATGCTGGATCTGGAACATTTTTTTGGGTCACTTTGTGTTTTTAAAAATAGTCTCTCTCTCTCTCTCTCTCTCTCTCTCTCTCACACACACACACACACACACACACACCTTTACTCTTTTGTTCTCTTTCTTTTTCAGAGGAGATTCTGTGAGTTTTTGCATTTGACTTGGTATCTAAGATTTTCAGTTTGACCATGGATAATCATGCAGAAGAGAACATCGGTCCATGGAAGAAATTGTACATCACAAGGGCTTAGTTTTCTGTCTGTCACTAGTGTGTGACATTCAGCTTGAGAAATCCCACCTTTTTGTACCTTATTTTAACTGTTTGTAGGCTGATGATTCAGAATGCTTGAATTTCTGCCTCTGTCACTGACAGATCTAAACTGTACACACAGTTTTCTTTCTAGTTTAGTGTCCATTTCCTACACAGCATGGTGCAATATGAAAAACTGTGTCTTCAGAATTAACTCATAGTTAGCAATTAATAAAATAGTATTTTCAACCATGTCTATTTGGAGTAGAAGGTACCGATGATTTTATTAAATGTACTTCTGAAACTTCTTTTTAGAAACTCAGGAACAGTTTTATTATAATTTAAAAGGAAAACTCCAGGACAGGCCAGCTGTAAGTCTTGGCAGCTGTTCAGAGAAGGAAAATGGAAGAGAGAAGGGGGAAAGTCATGCTGTTTGAGTTATCTACCAGCATAGAGGTCCACCATGACAACAAGCAGGCTCATGGCAAGGGGGGAGGTATATTAAAAGAGTAAGGAAGCCCAAAGTACAAAGCATGCATAGGTTTGGGCCAGTATTAGAAGCAAAGATAGAAAAAAGGTAAAGTTATGAAGTGGGCAGGCCCATGGAAAATGCAAACCAGTTCATAGAAATTGCCTTCTTGACACTTTTTGATGAGCCCCTTTCTGTATGCCTTGCTTTAGGTCAATGATTCTCAACCTTTTCAACCTTCCTAATACCATGGTCCTTTAATTCAGTTCCTCGTGTTATATTGACCCCCAACAACAACAAAAAAATTCATTGCTATCTCGTAACTGTAATTTTGCTACTGTTATGAATTGCAATGTAAAAATTTGATATACAGCATATTTAATATGTAACCCGGTGGGGAGTCTCGACCCACAGGTTGAGAACCACTGCTCTAGGTGGTGATTTTGTTCTGTCTTCGTATGAAGAGTTTTCACATTGAGCAGAATACTGTTTGGCTTAATGCTGTTTGTAGACAGGACAAAGGTGGTGTGTGGCTTCTGCACAAATGCTGGCTGTTCTCTAAGTTTCATGAAGAGAAAACAGAGCCAGTTAATTGACTTTGGGCTAACTCAAGAGAGTTCTCAGTTGCACTGCAATTAATTTGAGGTGACAAGGACAGAGGAGACACCTTCTATGGACACACTTGGGCCAAGAAACATTGTCATCATTTCACAGCTCTTTAGATTCTCTTTGAATTGTTCATGTGTGGAAGGTAAGGAATAGAATAAACAGTGGGTAGCTGGTTTTAAAATATTGAGCAATGTTGTTGGGGGGGTTGCAGCTTGAACAGTAAAATGATTGCTAACCTAATTTCTTTTTAGTTTAGTTTCTATTTTTTTCGCAAAGAGCTGTAGGAAAGGTACAAGAGCACTAATCATGTGACTAACTAGAATTATCTCATCAATACAAATGTAACTACTAAGAGTGACTGCACACATTGGCATGATTTCCTATGTATTTCACTACATTACCTCCTAATGACCAATAGAGTTTCAGATTATTTCACTTAAGTTCTCTAAAATCTCAGCTAACACAAACTGAGAGCTTCTTCAGATATAGGCTTTCTCCCCTTATTGAAGATGGACCCTGGGGCTCATGAACACTGAACAAGTGATCCTGCATGGAGCGACTCCCCTTGTCCCCAACTTGGTGATTTCTCCTCATTTGATGACTCATTATAAGATGCTCACAAAATAATGACCTTCTGAATTTATGAAGTTATTGTACTTTTTGACAGCATTAAAATACTGTGTATATGTCTATTTGTGTGTATGTGTGTATATGTATGTGTGTCTGTGAGTAGATGCATGTGTGCATTATGTGTGCATCCACGTGTATTTGAGTGTGTGTGTGTGTGTGTGTGTGTGTGTGTGTGTATAAGTCAGAGGATAACCTACTAGTCAGTTTCCCTCTTCCCACCATGAGGGAGGGAACTTGGGTCATCAGGCTTGGCAGCAGCAAGGGCCTTTCCCCACATTGCCAACCCTCTTCCAACACCTCTTCAGTGGGTATTCTGATTTGCATGCATATGACTTCTCACCAAGCCCAGCTATTCTAGTCTTAGGGAGCAAGGACCCTGCTTATCCCTACAGCTCCTCAGAAACAAGATTCATATTTGCCTAACTCAAAAATGGCCTTCAGTTGTCCACAGATCATAAAAAAATGAAATGGGATCCTCCCAAAAATCATGGCAAGTTACTAAAGGTTGTAAATATTATGTTAGGTTATAAAATGTACGAATCAATTAAGGATATTAATGGAGGAACTTAGTCTAAGTTACCAATTTGATGAAATAAAATGAATGCATAAGATAAGCAATAAGCCCAAAGTGAGGCAAAAACAGATGAAGACAATATTGTCGATTTTTTTAAAGATTTCTTTTCATGTTTTTATGGGTATGTGTCTGTGTGGCTATATTCCATTTGTGTGCAAAGTGCCTGAGGAGTCCATGGTGTTGGACCCCTTGGAGCTGGGGTTGCAGGGTGCTATGGGCAGCTTGATCTTGGGATCTTGATCTTGAGCTGGGTACTCCAGAAGACCAGAAGTGCTTCTCGCCACTGAGCCATCCCTCCCATCTTGAGAGCAACATTGATGCATAGACTAGTCAGTGGTTGCCTTGATTTTAAATCTCCATAGAATGCTCTTGAAGTGACACATTCCAACACACAGATGTAGACCGAATTTAAGTTCGGTTCACAACCCTTGTCAGCCCCTTGTAAGCCCAGTGAGATTGACTCTTAAGGGAATTTTGGTGAATGATTTCATCTGTTTTCAAAGGCGCTTGAACATGTCAAGCTTTTACAGCTTTATTTGTAAATTTAATACACTAAAACTCCTTTTAAGTACTTTAACTGAATAATTTGTCAAGTGAGATACCTCTGAATATTTTAGTAACTCAATTAAATATTTACAAGTATTAGCTATGGCTGTTAAGTTCTCTAAAACTACTAAATTTGCCTGTAACCTTAGTAAAATTTTACTTGAAGTCATAAGTCTAAAGATTTTTTAAATTCACATTTAAAATTGGAATTAAAATCCTATTTCATTGTTGCTTTAGCCAATTTTTTAAAAAAATAATAGTATATAAGATGTAAACTACATAAGGTCTTTAATTCAGCATTACTTTTACGATAAATTTTATTTACTTTTTTCCTGATTCTAAGTATTACTGGCTCTACAAATGGTTACTCATCAGAATCATTGACATGAATCACACAGGATGGGAGTTGTTCGTTTGTGTTTTTGGGCTTGCCCTCAGCCTGCTGAGGTGGTTTTTGTTCTTGTTTGTTTGTTTGTTTGTTAATACATGTAGATCCTACTTGATATGAGCTCTGGGTTCTAATATATACCCTAGTCACTGAGCATCATTTCAGGGTATCTGTCAGTGTGTCAGTGTAACAGGCTAAACATGGTGTCAGTCTTGTGATAATTCTAGACAGAAACAATTGAGCAGGATAATTTAATTTGGTTCCATTTCAGAAGGTCCAGTACACAGTTACTTGCTCCTAATCATTTGAGTAGAGCATTAAGGAATCCTGAACAAGTGGTAGCACATGTGTTCCTTATGGCGGCCAGAAAGCAAAGAGGGAATACATGAAGGAGTTGGTAAGATGTAACTACATGGATATGACCCATAGCTATGTGTTTCCCTCAACTAGGCCCTACTTTCTGTGGCTTTGCCATTTCCCAATAATGTATTCAAATTTTTAATCCGTTAATGAATTAAACCATTACACCGGAGCCCTTATTCTTTAACTGTCTCTGGAAATACCCACTGATTTACTCAGAGATGTGCTTTGTTCATCTGGATATCTCTCAGTTGACAATTAAGATTAGTCATCACACATTTCCATGATATTGAATCTGCAAATGAATAACACTTACGATAATTTACAGAAGCCAAAAGATCCCCAACTTGATATCAGTTGACTATATTTAATTACTATACTTACTGCAAACTTCTATTTTGTATGCATGTATTCCCATGGGTGTGTATATGTATGTTTAAGTCTCCCTATCCACGTTACTCTTATGCATATTATACTGAGTTCTAATTTAATTATGAATATCTCTGGAGAGTCTCTCTGTTTCATGGTGACAACTTGAAAGGTCATTTATATTTGTCAGAATTTTCCAGAGCAATGGAACCATTAGGAGAAAGAGATACATATATAGTAAATTGAGTTATAGAGAGTTGTACCAGCAAACAGTCAGGAACAATGAAATAAAGAATTATAAGAGGACCAAAAATAACCCTCAATAAACATTTAAATGACCTCCCTAGAACCTGTGACTATTACTTCACCATCAAAAGATGGTTACAGCAGAATGTCCAGAGACACGGAACTACGGAACTCAGCCTGTCTGCCAACCAGTGTGGCAAATGAAATCACTTTTCTTGGGAGAGAGGGATGTAAAGTTTTGAGACAGACATGTAGAGAAAGCAATTTAAACATGAGCAGAGGGAGATAAAGCCAGCAGCTGCCAGAAACTCGAAGAAGCAAGAGTGGGTTCCAGCTTGGAGTTTCCAGAGGGAGTGTGGCCTTGTCTGTACCTTGATTTTAGATTTCTGGCCTTTGGAAGTATAAAGAATAAGTTTCTGTTGTTTAAAGCCACTTCTGAGGTGATGTGTCAAAATATATGAAAGGCTTCACTGATGCCATGATCCTGAGCCAGTTAAACTCTCCATCATATTTATAATTCTGATGCTATCACTTACTTGAGTGCTGGTAAGAGGAATTGTATTTGCTTGTTTGGATAGTCTGAACTAGTATTTAAGAATTTGGAAACTAGTATTTAAGATTTTGGATAGATTATAAATAGCTATCAATGTTATTTATTTATAAGATAACAGTCGGATCATAATTTATGTATGTAAATAAAAATGGCTCTTTCAATTATCTCTGAGGCATAATTACTATTTTCTATTCATTCTTAAGATTTCTGGGTGGGAGGTGGCATTGTTTGGTTTTTTGTTGTTTTTTTAACATCTAGCTTGCAATCTCTTATAGAGTCAAATACATTACCCCTCACAATTAACATGTGGTCTGAAGTGGGAATATTCCGAGTGACTTCTGGTGACACACGTCATTATCCATTCATAATTAGCTGTTCAATCTAGAAGAGGCAAGTTCTCCTGGATCCTCTGACAACTGCTCCCTTCCTTCTCAGCTCCAGTCAAGCAAATCCAATTATTGTCAGAGAGGCTCAGGGAAAGCTCGCCTCATTTACACGTTTCTCTGTAAATCCTATTTCTTTGCAGACCCTTAGTCCTTTGTTTTTCCCACAGTAGTCACAGCCTCTGATAATAAATGCCTTTGAGTAGTTCTTATTTTCGGGAACTTTGTTTGTATCCAAAATAGCAATTACAGGAACTGAAGATTTTCTTACCAGCCCTGAAAAAATACTTCAAACACTAAAAATAATAACATTTCTCAACTAAATTGACAATTCTGAGAGCAGTGGGCCACCTGTTGTCTGTTGTGACTGTCAGACATTGTTTAAGCTCCCAATTATAGGAAGGCATTTAAAATGTGACTTTATTTTAAAGATGATTTTGAGCACTAGGGGATGTCTACTATTATCATTTGTTCACCTAGGGTGAGTTTCTCAATGATAATGTTTGAAATTTGATAACTCTACAAATTACTTTTGTCCTTTTTCAAATTATGGCATGGATTTCTTCAGTATAGAAATTTATGCAAGAATACCTTGTCAGAATAAAAGAAGCATTTTCAGTAAACTGGATTTTGCTCCATTTTGAGTAACAGCACTAGCCAATATGGAGTGATGGCTGCTCGGGGGTACTGAAGAATCTCAACAGAGGCTGAATAGAACAAATAAGAGAACTTCTTTGTGGGAGATTCTCTTCCAGACTCTTGATGCCAGGATTTGGAATCCATCCTCTTGTTTCTATAACTTCCTGCTTCATCATTGAGGAGGCCAGTTCAGATTTACTTTCTTGTGAAATCATGTTGCAGTTCACTTCAGTTGTGTTCTTTGTATATTTTGATAGAAACCATACATTAGAGTAGTATTCTGGGCCTTTTTTTTAATTCCAGGGAGATGAAGCATTTGGAAAAGATTCAAAAGAAGTTTGATTGGTTTCTTTTATGAAAGTCCCTCTTTAACCAGCCTTCACTACCAGAAATCGATCTACTTTGACACAGAATTAACAATTTTGTCACTGCAAGCTACCATCATCTCCAGAAGGTCTCAGCCAATGCATATCCAGATTTCCTGGTTGAAGCACACAGCCTCTGAAGGTTTGTAAACAGGAGCACATGATATACTGGACTCTTGAGTCTCTATCTGCAGATGTATGCACTTGCATGTTATTATCTATTGTGGAAAAGGAAGTGATAGGGAAATGAGGGTAGAAAGGAAGCAGAACTTCCTTAAGAAATGCTTGTTTTCCTCTTTGGGAAGCTACTTACATTGTTTCCAATATGAAACATACACATGTTTAATAATGTGACCTTGGAAAACACTGGGGAGGGAATAAATGCAAACCTTAAATTCCTGCCCACCAAAGTCAAGGACTTGAAGTATTTACTCTTAATATTTAATCTGCACGCCTTTTAAATACATTTCATAGTCTTCAATGTTGGTGTTCTGCTGGTTTTTTATTCATCAAAAATTATTTTTAAAAAACCTCTAGATTGTCCAAAAGTCACGCTCATCATCATGAGTTGAGCAAGCTATAAGAGAAACCACTTGGCAATAAACGAAGGCTGTCACTTTCAGCTGAGCAGTGCCTCATGTTATGGATCCTTATTTTGGGATCATTTAAATTCTGCAGATGGGTTACCCAGGTAATTTATTCTGAGCAGAGTCTAAGTGAGGCACCTAGGAATCATGCAGAATCAGCTACCTAAGTCTGGATGTGAAGAACAGGATGAAGGAAAGTATTGAGGCAAAAAAAAGAAAAAGAAAAAAAAGCAAAACAAAACAAAAAACCCTTGGCTGAGTACCGATGGCTTGCCCTTTAGTTGGTGCTTTCTTTGGACACCTCCCAGGGTTTTCAAGCATGAAGGACCCGTTTCTCAGGAAGAAGTTTTCCCCGGGGTTGTTTATCTCTGTTACCTGAGCACAGCCAGGTACAAACTGGAGTAAAGTCCGGTAGTGATCGTGTGGTGGGTTTGTGGCTCTGCTTTGCTTTGTACCTGAAGAGAGATAGTAAGACCACAGAAAGTCGGGTTTTATTTGAGAAGTGGGTAGTGAAAACAATTTCGCAAACCCAGGCAATCCAATATCATGGCTACACAAATACCTAAAAGTGCAAAGTCTAGGAAACCAGTAGTTCTGTTTCCATTTATGGCTAATCACGTGACATTATTTGCCAGTGAGAAGCTATGCATTCTACAGGCACTCATGCGCAATGTAACAGAATACTTTGTTATCGATACCACTAGGAGTGAGTAGATTTCTGATTTGTTTTTAAATGATTAGGACCCTTAATTTATCTATGAGGACATCACTTAGGTAAAATGTTTTAAAACATGCAATGCAAATTGCAATGACACTGAAGTACTAAAGGGGAACTTAAAAAGCAACATAAATTATTATGGCTAATTAAGTAGATTTATTGACTAATTGGTGTTTCCACATGTACTTATTTCTGCAATTATTATTCATTTGCTAATTTGCATACTGCTATTCTCTAATATTATCCTGGCACTAAGTGAAGCTAGAAGACATTTGCAATTTGGGAGATCTATTGGGCAAAGGATTTTTAACTTTAAGTGAGAATAGTAGTACATCAAAGCCTAGCACAACTGGTGAGAGTTGGGAAAATTGTTTGTACTCTTCTTGCCTCCTCCTCTTTGACCAACTTGACAGACTTTCATCTTCTAAAGCCCTCTTATCTAATCTATAAAATGGACAGCGTATGGTTTCAACCATAAGATAGGATTAGCAAGTCAGAGTTACAACTGCCAAGTGATGTATTGATCATGCTCAAAATTTCTATTTCCTTTCCATACACACGCTTCCATGCAAATAGAATGCCTGGGAGTTGTTCCAAGGTGGTTTAAAGATAAATAACCCTTGGAGACATTGTTTCCCTAAGAATTACAAAAACATTTATAAACGAAAAACATGTTGATTTCCCCAGGAACATAAATCTCAGACAGTGCTGAAGACTGAAGAGAAATTTGACATCTATGGAAAAATAAATTCTAAAAATAATACTCAAACCTAAGTTATTTGTGCAGTGACTAAACTTACTAAAGACACTCACTCTAGAAATACATACTTTTTGTTTTTTAACTGAAGACCATTTTTTCATATAATATATTCTGATCACCCTTTCCCCTTCTTCATCACCTCCAAGATCCTCCCCTCACCTCCCCACCCATCCAGCACTACACCATCGTTCTTTCTGTCTCTGTTGATTGCCCATTTGTTCTCATTTTCTTTTTGTCAAAGATTGTGGGGGGGGGTATGAGTGTGGTAATTTGAATGTAATTGGCCCCCATAAGCTTATAGGAAGTGGCACTATTAGGAGATGTGACTTTATTGGAGTAGGTGTGGCCTTGTTGGAAGAAGTGTGTCACTGTGGGGGTGGGCTTTGAGGTTTCCTATGCTCAAGATACAGCCCAGTGTCACAGGCCATTTCCTGTTGCCTTTTGATAAAGACGTAGCAAGCAGCATGTCTGCCTGTACACCGCCATGCTCCCCACCATGACGACAATGAACTGAACCCCTGAACTGTAAGCTGCCCCCTCAATTAAATGTTTTCCTTTATAAGAGTTGCTGTGGTTATGGTGTCTCTTCCCAGCAATAGGAATCCTAACCAAGACAGTGAGACTATGCCACATGTGTGCAGGTGCCTGTGGAGGTCAGAAGAGGACCCCTTCCTGGAGCCGGAGTTTCAGAAGGTTCTAAGCTGAATAATGTGGATGCTGGGAACTCAACTCGGGTCTCTTGCAAGAGCAGCATGGACTGTTAGCTGCTGAGCCATCTTTCCAGCTCCCACCCTAAGACTTAACATTTTAGCTAATTATGTGGGAATTCAGTACAATATATTTTCATCACATTCAGGTCCCACCCTTCTCAGATCCATGCTCGCCTGTTTGTCTCTTCCAATATCATGTCCTCTTAAAAAATTAATAACACATCGCATCCAGTTTGCACTGCCAATACACTCTTGAACATAAGGCTACTGAAGTGTGACTGACCTACCAGGGGCCATTCCTTTAAAGGAAAATGGTCCCTTTTTCCTGAGAAGCCACCACTAACTCCTCAAAGGGGTGAAGACTTGTGAGCCCTCATTCCTCCCTGCTTGATCTTGTGTGGGTCTTTGTACAGGCAGCCACAGCTGCTGTGAGATCTCAAGTACAGTCCTGTCACACCTAGAAGACACTGTTTTACCTCAGTTTTAACCAACCCCATGGCTCATACAGCCTTTCCATTTCCTTTTCCACTGTAGTCCTTTGGGGGGTGTCGGATATCGTGATATAGATGTGCCACATTTGGAGCTGGGTACTCTATATGTACTCAGTAGTGAGTTTCTGTGTTAAGCACTGTTCACTGCACACAAAAAACCTTGTAAACAGTGTGCTAATCTAGGGATATAGAGGTACAGATTTAGAGAGTAGTTTGGTACTGTGTCCATTTAGCAAAATAACAGTAGTAGGTTCACTCCTGGGTCCTATGAGCTCCCCAACCGTGAGTTCTTAGTCAGATTTACAGTAATAGGCATTTATTTCTTCCTGTGGTGCTGGCCTTAAATTCCATCAGAGTACAGTTGGTTACCCTCGTAACATCAGTGTGACTATTGCACCCATGGGCCTCTTTTGCCACACTGGTCATTGCTATAGGTTTTGGGGGTCATTGCTAAATAAGACTGTTGACTTTTATTCCCCCAGTATCCTATGCAGCACCTTCTGGTACTAAGACAGCTAACCATCAGGAAGAAGTTTACTAGTCAGTACCAACTTGATTTTTCCGTGTCCTGAGACCAAAATGTGTGATGTCTTCAGCAATAGGATCTTATCTTTGAGTTCTGCTAGGTAACCAAGGGCAGAGCCAACAGCCTGTGTTGTTTGGGATGTCTCCAGAGCATCCTAGCACTGGCTTTTCATTTGATAACCTATGACTTCTTGGAGATATATTTTTATAGTAGTTTTATATGAAAATATATGAAGCTGATAAAATTGTAGATTTCTATTTGGTTTTTTCAAGTATACTCAGGGTTAGTTGTTGCTACCCCAGCCCTTCTTTCTCCTGCTGTCTCTCTTCCCACCTAAGTCTCTCTCCTTAGTGCTCCCTTTCCCTTCATTTTACTCACATTCTACTACTCCGTCCTCTAAACCAATGGTCCTTTCCTAATATCCTGTATTCTATAGATACTCCAGGTATCTATGTCTGAGTTACCTCACTCAGTGTAATGTTTCTCAGGTCTATCCATCTGAATTATAATTTCCTTTTACTTTACAGCTGGATAAAGTCTGTTTTACATGGATACCACATTTTCATTATCGGTTCATCGGCTGATGAACACCTAGGCTGTTTCCATTTCCTGACAGTTGTGAATATGCCCCAGTATATACTTGGGAGTGAACTAACTGGGTTGTAAGGAAGACTTTTATTTTTGAGTGTAGCTGCACTGATTGGCTGCACAAGTCTTCCACTAGCAGTGAATGGGGTTCTCTGTTCCCCACATCCAAGCCAGAATTTGTTGTTGCCTTTTGCTCTATAATCTTAGCTATTCTGACTGGAGAAAGATTAAATCTCAGAATAATTCCAGTTTGCATTTTTCTGATGGCTATGGATATTTTAAATGTGTTTCTTAGCCATGCTCTTTTCTTCTTCAAAATCTCTCTGTTTGGTTCCATAGCCCACTTAAAAGAAACATACAAACAAACAAAAAAAACTGGGTTGTTTGTTTTCTTGGTGTTGAGTTTTGTTCTGTTTTGTTTTTGTTCCATGTGTATTCTAGACCGTGGTCTTCTATTAGATGTATAGTTTGCAAAGATTATTTCCCCCCATTTTGTAGACTGCTTCTTCAGCTGATTAATAGTTTCTTTTGTGGTGTAGAAACTTTTAAATGTCATCAAGTTCCAGGTGTTTCTTCTTGGTCCCATTTTCTGGGTGACTAAAGTCCTATTCAGAAAGTTCTTACCCAAGCTTATATCCTGAAGTATATTCCCTCCTTTTTCTTCTAGAAGTTTCAGGACTAACATTGAACTCCTTAATTCATTTGCATATAAGGGAGAGAGATCAAGTTTCATTCTTTTACATGGAACTTTCCAGCTTTCCCGGTGCCATTTGACGTTAAGACCCCATCTTTTCTTCAATGTGTGTTTTTGGGATCCTTGTCAAACCAGGTGTCTGTAAGGCTTTGGTTTTATCCCTTTGATCAATCTGTCTGTTTTTGTGCCAGCGCCGTACTGTTTGTATTACTATGTCTCTGTAGTATAACTTGAAATCAGAAATGGTCATAACTCCACCAATGTTGTTATTGTTCAGGGATGTTTGGGCTAATATAATATCTATTAATATAACAATCTAACATCTGTTGTGCTACCTTGTGCATTTGTTTCCATTGTGAATTCTAAGGTTTTTTCTTAATTTATTATGAAGAATTGTATTGATCTTTTGATGGGGGATTGTACTGAATCCACATATTGCCTTTGGTAAGATGGCCATTTTCACATTCTTATTCCCACCAACCCATGAGCATAGAAGGTCTCTCCATTTTCTGTGCCTTTTTCAATTTCTTCAGTGTTTAAAATTTTTCATTATGTGAGTTTAATTTCCTTGGTTAGATATATTTCAAGGTGGTTTGGTTTGCTTATTTTTGTTTTGTTCTGAGTCAATTGTGAATGGGCTAGCTTCCCTGACTTATGTCTTTCTCAGTCTGTCTTTGGTATAAGGCAGTGGTTTTCAGCCTTTGGGTTGTGATCCCTTTGGGGTCAAGCAATCCTTTGCAGAAGTCACCCAAGACTATCAGAAAATGCAGATATTTATATTACAATTTGTAACGGTAGCAAAATGACAGTTATTCAGGAGCAATGAAAATAATTTTATGGTTGGGGGGTCACCACAACAAGAGGACTGTATTAAAGGTTCTCAGCATTAGGAAGATTGAGACCCACGGGCACAGAGGATGGCTACTGGTTTGGGTATGTTAATTGTAACCTGCCACTGTTAGAAAAGTGTTTATTAGCTCTAGGAGTCTCTTGATGGAGCCTCTGGTGTCTTGTATATAGAATCATGCCATCTCCAAATAAGGAAACTCTGACCTCGTACAATATATAAGACTGAAGATAAACTTGACACCACTGGAGAATAAACTCTACAACTAAAATTCAAGTCTTTTTTATTTTACAGTAACTGCATTTATCACACACACACACACACACACACACACACACACACACACACACACGTAACACCCCAAATGCTCTTACAGTGCATCTCATTTCTAGACATGGCAGAACAATTACAAGGCAGGACCTGATACTGCAGAGACATGTGAGGGAGACAAAAAGGAACTTAGATCCTTGAGGGGATTGGCTTCCAGTGCCTCAATGCTAGAGAAAGAGCAAGACTCAGACGGAATCAACCTGAATAAGGAGAGAAAAGACAGACAATTGAACTAAATGAACATGAGCTAATTTAGAGCGACTCTATCAGAAGCATGTAACTAATCCTTGTTCCGGATCCTCACCCATCCTGGCTACACCGAAACGTGCACAGAACTCTGGAGTGACTGAAGACTTGAAATGAACATTAGCCTTGGGGAACTATTTAGGAAAATGAAAAAAAGACGATGGAATGTGATTGAACTCTCTAAGATTTTAATGCTCTTTTCAATGAGGTTGGGCAAGTAGCATGATAAATAAAAGTAATTAAAATCATTAATAAGAATGCACCAATTCTCATGCAGTTGTTGCAGGCAAACTTTGTCTTTGTAACTGCTGTGCTTCTTCAAGGGAAACAAGATTAATTCTGGTTTTCTACTGTGACTGGTTCTGTCAGGAAAACAGATTAATCTTTAAAATATCACCAGAAACTTAGAGTTTCTATTCATAAATATCCCTAAAGGCACCCCACACTGCAGAATAAGTAAATAATGCAGGGAAATGTAAACCTAAGGGACATGTGAAAAATGGAATTATGGGCTGCAAACACTAAACATTATTCCAGTAGGAACAGAATGGTAGCTACAATCGATGATTAAAGAATGCCATTAAGTTGTCAGGAATAACTGTTGTAGTTTTCTGAAAGAGTCATTTTGTTATTGCTCTGGGTTTAAATAGCTGGAGTTAGATACACTGGAGACACGTATCAGCCTTTAGATGGGAGTTCCTCGAGGAAAATAAGTCACCAGTTATTTGGAGGCTGACAGTTGGTATATGTTATTTTTGAGTCATGAGAAAATTGCATGGTTATACACTCCACTTTAATTCACCCAGATGGAAGATGAGCTCTGAGCAAAATGTTCTACACAAAAGGTAAGACCACTGAAGGAAATGACACTTCCCATACACAGTATCTACCAGCATGCTTTCTGATCAGGTGTGCCAAGTGAGCCAATGGTGCCTACTGCAGTTGTGAAGAAATACAGCAAACATGGACTGAACATCTGTAATCCAAAATCAACCAGCACAGTCATCCATTTCATATGTGCCAGTCATATCCATATGACTGAGAAGACAATTATAGATAACTTACCAATATTTTTAATGAGATAAGATGTCACTGTGTAGACCAGATTAACACTGAACTGGTGATGATCCTCCTGCCTCTGTCTTTCACCGGCTGGGGTTAGAGATTTGTCATAATGTGTTTTTAAATTCTTTAGGAAAATGCTTGTTTCTTATTTTAAGAAGGCATACCCTTAAATTGATTAAAGTATTTGAATAATTCTGACTCATACTATGCTGATACTGAGATTAACCTTAGGAAGAATATTTGATTTAGTGAGCATGTTACATGCTTGTGTTATTTAACAATTCAGAAGTATTTTGGACATATTTTTTGTATAAAACATTTTACAGTAGGTTCATCAATGAAATGAAACCAGACTGTTTATCAATAAATAACTTGTCTAAAATGATATAATGTTATTTATGATTATTTTTCTCTCAAAAATGTTCTCTGAAAAGTAACTAGAAGCTGGGGCTAGAGAGATGGCTTGGATGATAAAAAATTTTGCTCATGTAGAGGACAGAGGTTTGGTTTCCAGCATCCACATGACAGTTTATGACCATCTGAAACTCCAGCTCAGGGGCATCCGATGCCCTCTCCTGGCCTCTATAGGAACTACATGCATGCTATACTACTTACAGATACCCAGGCAAAAACTCTTACATATAAGATAAAAATAAATTAATCTTTAAAAGAAAGAGTGTCTCAAAGCTAAATGTTTACTGTTCTTGTTTATTTGTAGTTACCAGGGGGGCATTAGAATGCACTCCCTAGAGCAGGGGCACACTGTCACTTTGCCACCCTCATTTGTTATCCTGCTGCACATCATTTGAATGAAATGAGAGACTGGCTTCAAGTGACCTTTGTAACAAGTCTCTTCCTCCGTTGCTGTTGCTCATTTTTGGATATAGCCTCTCACTATGAGGCACAGGCTGAACTGGAATGCCTGAGCTCAAGTAGCCCTCCTATTACACTTCCCAAGTAGCCAAGGTGACCACAGGGTCATCCAGTTAGTAAGACAGGTTTTGTCCTAATCCTTAAATTCTTTTCTTGAGATAAAGTCTCATCTCATTACGTACCCATGTGTTGTCAGGGAACTCATAGTCCGTGGGACATCCTGCATCTGCTCCTTCCTCCTAGTCTTGATATTAAAGGTGTCCACATGAGGGCTCTTGATAGTATTTCTCAACATACCATGTTTTGGTTCCAACTTAAGCTGTTTTTACAACTAGTGAACAAGGAAGGGTCTTTCCAAAAGTCACAATGCATGTTTGGTTTTCTGTGCTGGTAACATGTGACAGGTAAACAAAACCAACCTCCAGTTTAAAAGTGTGAGGAAGTCTTCAATTATCATTCTACTCCTGATGTCTGTGTGATGCTTGGCCAATTATTTTACTTCCCTGAACTTTTCCTGAAGTGTAAAACACAGAGAAAGTTGTTTGGATGTTCTTGTAGAAATGAAGTAGGATGAGGAAACGGAAATCCCTTAGCAGAGTTCGTGGGTTCGTAAATATTAACAAAAATGACCCTCAGCTCATCTTCATAGCAAGTTTAAAAACAGAAAGCCTCCCCTTCAACATTTGCTTCCATACTCTTTAAAGAGGTGCACAATGATCACAGGCTAGAAATGGAGTCACTGGAGATAACACACCATCTCCTAGTATACGATGCACTTAACTATCAGAAGGAAAAACAAAACAAAGCAGGCCAGTTTCTGAATCCACCCTGGGTAAAATCTCACAGGGTTTGGGGGTACAAAGAAGGACCTGTTGCCCAGGAAAGAATGTAACTGCTTGTTTGCATTCAAATGGACTCTACGGAGACTGACCAGTGATGTAAGCAGGAACTTGATGTGGTGCTCTTATCTTGGGCTACCAGCTAAATATCCAAGGCCCTTCCTACAGGGGCCCCCACCAAAACAAGGAATCCAGGGCTTTGTACTGAGCCTAGACTACAGCAAACCAGGTAAATGTTGCTCATGTACCAATAATTATGACTGATGATGAGTTCTAGTAGTTTCCCTACTCTTTCCTTTTGATTTTTAAATCGGCCTCTGGGGTCCACGGGCTGTGCATTTTCACATTAGCTGTGACAGGGGAGAAGGGTGTTTCTCACAGCATGGGTGGAGAAAGGAGGGAGATTTCTTCTAATTTGGGGACCTTGTTCTTTAAGGGATGTTTGTCCAGAGCCAAATATTAATTAACTAATTTAAAATGCTAGTAGAGAGGATGCCATTGATCTAAAAACCAACTCCATGATTCATAGACTGAGGCTCTATCAGGCCTATTCTGACAGCATTCTTGCTCACTTAGGACTTAAATTTAATTGAAACATTAATCCCTACCAGGTTTTAATAAGGGGCAATTATTAGGAGATTAAGAAACAAGATTCCCATTTCCCAGCTAAAGAGGTCAGGCAGTTGTCATAATACTTTAGACGGTATTAACTAAGTACTACCCGGGGCCTGTGTCGTGTTCCTTTCCAAGTGTCTTAACCTGCCCATGTGTGTTCAGCTTCCCTGTGGAATCTATTGATAAGTCACAGCAAAAGTAAGCCATTTTATGGAAATAGTGGCTGAAGGAGACACTGGTTATCCATGAGAGGAAAGCCAGCAGGCCCTGTTTGCCTCATACAAAAATAACCACTCTTTGATTCAAAGCAAAAGACCACTCGGTAGCCAATTCAAAGAGGGAAGATGGTGGTGCACCCAAAAATGCAGGACCTGGGGCATTTTCTGGAATGTGTACAGTCAGAACGTGCATGTTAGTCAGCAAGAATGCACTCAGCCACGCCTCTGCCACCTGCTGCAGACTCATCCGTACTCTGTGCTCCACAAGTGTCTGGCTTGGACAGCAGCAGTTTACCGTCAACTCATTTCCAATGTGGGCTGGTCACCGCCCAAGCCAGCGCTGCCATTTCCCTGCTGTGTGAAGATGGCCCTGTCATCACCCTCTCTGTGCTTTGATTTTCTTACAGGAGAAAACAAATGACTCCAATGACCAAGTGAGTCTAAAATCCCATCCAGGTGGCTCTGAGCATCCAGTGACGTCTTAGATAGAGGAACGCACACACAGTTGTCAAGAATGACAATCCCAAGCCCCCAATATAGCCTTAGTTGGGTAGCATTCTTATTACTTTTCAGAATTTCTCTCTGCCTGCGACCATTTCTGTGAGTATGAGGAGGGCTTGGCGCAAACTCTGACTGTCTTCTGGCACTTACTGTAAACTTCAGATCTTTTCTCAGAAGACAGGGTTATGCATGCTTCTGTAGGCCAAGCCAGACAGCACAGGGTGAGGTTGCTTCTGTAAATATACTGAAAACGGCAGAGCCACACTGTATTATCAACATGAATCTACTCACTGCCATTTCCTTTAGGGTTTCTTTTCTTTCCCACTTTAAGTTTGGGTTAATGTTTGTCTGTTTTCCCGAAGTGGGCATTTCTCACCAGGAAACCTGTGACTACTACTTAGATTTCCTTAATGTCCACTTTAAAAACTACCAGTGAATTCCAGCCACGTACTCACCAGCTCTAACTTCCTTGCGGTGCCAGTGATTTGCAAGATTGATGAGGCTTTTGTCACCACCTCCCTCATTGAGCATCCATATGAATAGTCTCATGTTGCTAAATTCTGCTCTTTTGTCTATCTCGGTTTCCCAATTGTTGTCTCCCAAACATGCTCCATTTTAGACACTATCTCATCCCCTGCCCCTGCCAGATATTGATTATACAGACATTCTCTGGTCCCAGCCCCTGCAGTTTTACAAATTGTTGTGTCTTCTTTGTGTCTTCCTGTAAATACAAGGACACCAGGTTGTTCTCACAGCTCGGCACTTTAACCAGGTCTTTCCCACTTCCAAAGCCAACAAGCGCCCCAGACCATCGTCTTGGGTGGCTCTGCTTCCCACACAATAACCCTTTGTTGTCTTATTAAGTCCACAAGTGCACTCTCACCGTGCACTATGACCATCAGTAGGAGACACTCCAAAGGATGTCCTTGGTCATTACAAGTGAACTGCCTATAGCCAAGAACTTCTCCTGTGGACATGTTCATGAAGGAGAATGAACAAAGGAAAGAGAATTGAACTCCTTTGAGCTGCGAGAAGGATGGAAGGCAGTGGAAGTCTGTGCCCTACGATTTACCTTGATCCAGGGTCCCATTGAGTATCCTCACCTGTTGTGGTGGTCTCCTCCACCATACCTCCTGGAACAAAGCAGTGATGTACTTCGTGCTCTCGAGGCTTCCCTTGCTGGTGGCTGCTAGTGCACAGCCTCATTTTATCTGCTTGAGTTTTCTTTGTGGTGGTTGCTATTGTTTGTTTCTGGTACTGCAAACTGAGCCCATGACCTTACCTTTGTAGGCATTATTATTTTTGAAAAGCACCATTCCCAACAATTTGAGGCTTATCAGTGTGGTTACCTCCAACCCTTACACCTAGATAGTGCTGACTGGACTATTTCTGATTTCCAGAGAACTTGTATACACTGTACACACTTATGAAGTTCGGAATAGATTTTCAACACTCGATGGGTGTTTGTTCCAACTGTCATGACACTAATTTTGCCATTTGAAAAATCCCCATTTGAGGGACACTCTTGTGAAAATATGCAATGTTATACATGCATTTCTGACAAAAAGGAAAAAAATGTCAGGTCCACCCTAGCTCTGTCCTGACAAGTACAGAGGGAGGCGTGTTGACTTGCCAGGCAAATATTTTCCTCTACTTTTACTGAATGAACTTGATTCACTGCAGGGCTTTTTCCCACACGAGCACTAGAGGTGGGCTGCCTTAGGAGCAGCCGCTGCCCGCTCTCCAGAGGGCACTGCAGTGAATCATCCTTTTCATGAATGAAAAGGCTAGGAGGAGGGAAGCAAGGACAAGGAGCTTGTTGCTAATGCCTTCAAACAAGGCAAACATTTTGTGAATGGTTTTAGATGATATATGACGAGTTGGCTTTGGGGTTTTTGTTGTTCTGGTTGGAATGCACAAGAGGAAGGAAAAGAACTTGTTTCAACAGAAGTTTTATCTGACAACCCAGTCACATGCCAGCTGGTGTAGGGCACAAAATGGGCAGAGTGTTGAATCACATAGCTCTTAAGCAGTGGTTCTCAACCTTCCTAGTGCTGCAAACTTTTAACACAGTTAACGTTGTGGTGACCCCACCAATCATAAAAATATTTCTGCTGCTACTTCATAACTGTAATGTTGCTACTTTTATCAATTGTAATGTAAAATTTTTTGGAGATAGAGGTTTGTTAAAGGGGTCTCAACCCACAGGAAGACAAGCACTGCTATTAGGTTTTGTGTAAGTGTAGGCATGAGATCCACTAAGTAAAGTGTCTGTCCACTATACTCTATATAAGGAGAAATTTGGTCGGAACATGTGCCTACCCCATTTCTGAGGAAACTTTGGGCCACCAAGCTGTACTTTGCCATTTATCTAGGACTAAGAATGAAATAAATATATAATTAAATTAGCCATCATAAGTGCCTCATAACTTACCATAGAATATGAAGCATTCTTTAGCACTGTCTTATATAGAATTCACTCAATAACAGCACAAAAATAATCATAGAAAAAACCACTGGGTTTAAAAGAATGAGCTCTGAGATAAAAGCAATAGCTATTTTAGCCTCTAGCTTCCTTCTCTTCATCCCCTAGACTCATTCAACCCTTAATTGAAAGTCCAAGTTTCTCCATTCAATGTCTACTGTTCTCTGAACCTTTATTGTTTGATGGTTCAAATCTTAGCTCATATTCTTGGCTTGGAACATCTTGATTCACATAACTAATTGTAGACATCAGGATGTAGCCCAGGTATCCTGGCCTCTGCATGGTCTTCCTACAGCTCTCTTCTGGGTTCATGGTTCACTTTAGATGGAACTAATTGCTAGCACCTTCCTCTGATATAGTTCAGACTCTGAGGTCCCTAAGGGAGATAACTATGTCATCCATCAATCATGCAGTCATTCAACAAAAGCATATTAGGGTCTTATCATGTGTCAGGATTTGTATTAGGAACCAGCGATGGACACAGTGTTAAACAAGGCAGATGGCATTCCTCTCAAGAAATATATGCTTTGAGAGAAGATATAGATAAAAAGAAAAACAGGAGAGCAAGTTTAATGCAACCAAGGAGAGGAAAATATATTTATATATTTGGAACTACCAGCTGATTTGGGGAAGTCTTTACTAAAGAGGTAGATTGGAACAGAGACCTCATTTGCAATAAAGATCCATTGCAGACCCAGAGGTAGACTGTGTACACTGGGAAAATTCAAGCACACAGCCTTAAAGGAAGAATGAGAGGTAGGACATACAAACCTGAAAGTCTGTGGCTAGTAGAACAGTCCGTTCCAGCAGAAGCCAGGGTTAGGTAATGTGGGCATTGGGGGACTGAGAAAAAGCCAGTTGTTTTCTTTGTAGCATGGGAAATACTGAGGAGCCCTGACAGAAAGCTGGATGTGATGCTCCTGTTGCAGGAACCACAGGGGCTCTCTGTGGTGAAAAGGGTTCCCTCTGCATTCTCTGAACCTCACACAATATCCCCTTCTCTCTTGACCTAAGCCAGGCTGCTGGTAAGCCTACCCACGATAGCCCTTCTCCAGGGTGTGTGGTCATCCCAGAAGAAGGCAAGTCCAGAATCATTCAGTTCAACATGAGGTGTGCAGTTTTCCCTCTTGCTTTGACTTGCTGGGGATAGGCCTAGCTTTTTAAGATTTCTTGAAATGAAGTTTCAAGTTTGCTTGTTTGTTTGATTTTTTTTCCTGTGCTCCTTGTCCTGAGTTGGGCATCCTCAAATGTATTAGGCACTTATCCTTCTGCAAGACCATGAGTGACAGCAATAACAGGTGGATTGCAACTCTTAAGGTCTAAATGGAACTTTCTAGGGCATGATGAAGGTAGCAAAGGAGGCTTGTATTCACTCTGTGACTTTCTAACTAGGGGAAAATCTTTTCCTAATCAGTTCCCTGGAGGGTTACTGTAGGCACACTCAAGGCAATTAGCATGAAAAAGGAAACCAAGAAACAGGGCCGGGTCCATGAAGCCACTGGGGAGCTGAAGCTTGTTAGGTGCAGTGTTTCTTTCTTAGCAGGAGTGTCAAACATCATACTCAACTGCTGGCAGTGCTTTATCCTGTGGCAGAATGATCCTGAATCATTTGTGTAAAAGCCGAACTAACCCTCTGAGAATGACGGCCTTTGTGTCTATTTATGGAGCATACTAGAGTATCCTTATGTAACTTACGAATTCTGCATTTCAGCATCATAGTACAATTTCTTTCACCCCTAAGGTTCTTATTGCTATAGATGTCTGGGGTGTACCCTGGAGAACAACCAGTGTAGGGGACCAGGTATAGTTCCACTTTCCTTACCTGTAAATGCTGTGACCCAAGCAAGTCTCCTTGCTTACTCCTATCCCTGCTATTTCCAAATAATTGGGATCTATACACCCATGAATTTCTTTTTAACCATCTGGGGAGGGATACATGTGGAGGTCAGAGGATGACTTTAAGGAATAAATTCTCTCCTTCTGCCTTTGTGTGGGTTCTAGGAATTGAACTCCAGTAACCAAGCTTACACAGCAAATGTTGTTATCCCGGTAGCCAACTTGCCAGCCCCTCATACTGGATTTCTAAATAGAAGTTAGATGTATTACAAATAACAAACCTTGTGAAAAGCCCTTTGTCTCAAGCTGAGACTCCCTAACAGTAGTGACGATGAGAGTTATTGGATGGCCTTGTTGGGCCACAAGTCACCAGATGCCAAGGCCTAAGACTATTGCAAGATGTGATTATCCTTTGTAATGCAGTTGTCATCTCTATACATCTGCTGCAAAGGTCTAACATATATTACATTGTGCTTACTATGCTACTAAAAACTAATGAAACTTTGCTTTACTCAGTATTGCAAAACATCATATTTAGTCTAGTTGTCCATGTTCAGATGAGTAGATATGAAAATTCAGTGTGTGTGTGTGTGTGTGTGTGTGTGTGTGTGTAACAAAATACTACATAACTCTAAAGAAAAGATGAAGATAAGGGAAAATGCATGAAATTAAAATGTATAATATTAAGTGATGTCACATGTTCTCAAAAAGGAAAAAAACTGCTTGTTTTCTCTCATAAGTGGAATGTAGACAATAATGTGTGTAAACATTTAAACAAATGTACATGTGGGTACAGTACAACACACGGGGAAAAAGAAAAAAAGAACAGGAAAGGCTAAATATAAGGGAATGAGGAAGGACTAAATGCAGGCAATGGACATTAGTTATAAAGAGGGTATGCATCTATTGTTTTTCTAGTTCTAATTCTGCCATGGGTTTTTGTTTGCTTGTCTTGATAGCAAATAAGTGTGTAAAATATATTTGATCCTGGAAATGCAAAATTTAGCATAAAGTTTCACCGATTCTGTTCCAAACATCTATTCCTACTGAGAGCATTCATTGACATGGTTCTGCAATTTTTATTTATTTGCAAGAATTTTAAAATAAAGTTTGTAAAATTAAAATATTTGGCTCTATGATTTAGCTATGCTAATAAGCACTGTGCAAAACCCGCAGTTAACCCTAAAATGCAGACATGGATTCCTGAGGTCCTTCATGCTAGGTAACCTCCCTTTCACTAGCTCTCTGTTGGTATTGTGATTTTTCTCAGTAATATTTAGACTGCTGCAAAAATGTAGATGGAAGCGCACTTAAAACGTCTTAGAGTGTCTTCAGTAATGAGCCCAGTGGCCTCTGCTCAAGAATACAGAGGCCAACAATTAGCCTGTGCAGACTTCCTGCCTGCAAGCCTCCCTCTGTTGAAATATTAGTCATCTTGTGTGTCTTTCAGGCAAATACCCATTCATTCCTCATGTCTTCCTGAGCAGCACTCCAGATGTTGAGAGAGGGAGATAGGCTCTTTCTTCCCTCCAGGCTTAAGGATGATCGTGACTGTTATGAGCACGGAGAAGTAACTCCAGGTGTGTCCTTACGCTTGCTGCATTGATACAGTGTGCTTTCCCAGCTTAGCTCTTCCGCCATTCTACACCCAATATGCCTGCCGCTCCATCACTGTGTCCTCTGCCTGCAGGCTTCCCTCTCTTTGAATGCCATTATCCAAGTCTGACTATGCTCTGGTCTCATGTGTGTGTCACGTCCTCCAAGATAGTTTTTGACTTTCCTCTCCATGATGTCCTCTAAACTGTCATGCTTTCCCTAGACCTTGAGTCATAGTCTAGGCAAATGCCGGTTTACTTGTCAACTTTTCACCCTAGGACATAAATGCTTTGTAAAGGCCCAAGAATTTTGCTTCCCTTTAAATCCCTGCTTCCTAATATGGTGGTGACTGGCACCTCATAGTGTCCCTTGTTAGACGGCAGTGCTGTATTTATTTGTTCGTTAGTCTCTACCAAAGAGTGCTGACATAGATGACAATGCCTGGGAAACTAGCAGACTTGTTACACATCGCAAAGCACAGAAACGTGTACAAGGGAACTGAGACGTGTCTGCCATTGAGCCGAGTGTGGGAAATGTGTTTTGGTTACAACTTTACTGTGCATTCTTTCTGGGTCGCATGTTTCCTTGGAGGTCGAGGTATACAGAAAGCCACTTAGGACCTATCAAAAGGGAGACAATAAGTCAGTGTGGAAGAGTTAGAGCAGTAATACGTGGCAAACTCTGTCTTGGCAATGAAGGCTGTGGAATGACAGGAGCTTTCCACTCATCCTTAAAATTCTATGAAGGAAGCTCAGTCTGGTGGCCAGAGAACTCTGGAGACACCTGGGTTTTGACAAATGCAGATTCCTTGAGAGAAGCAGTAGCAGGGAAAAGACCTCCTTTATTCTGACTGGGAGGAGACAGGCAAATTCTTTCTCCTTTCTTTCCAGGTAGGCCATTGCTTTTAAAAGCAATGTTATGCAAGGTTCCTCCGCTGAAAGTGCAGCACCCAACATCACCTTTCCTTTACCTCACTTGATCCAGAGCTTGAAACTTCATTCGTCACCGGTTTATTGGGATTATCAGGCCTCTTCTGTAAAATACACTAGGAATTTTAAATGAATTAGTGGAATCTGCTGAGACAGTTGTATCTAATATGGGTTGTTCTGGCTTGCAGTGCAACAGATCTTCTAGAAGAGAAACTTCTATAATATTCCAAAAAAGAATATTACATCCTCTGAATGAATGGGTGTGGTAAGTCATGAATAGGCCAACCCTTGGCATTAGTTAGACAGATAATGCCCAGTTTGTCCAAAGTGGTAAATTCTGTTTGCCATAAATGGTATTTTAGATATTATCTTTTTATTCTAAACAAATATTTCCCTGCACTAGTCAGGTGGACTCCTGGGAATAGTGAATTATCTCTCTGCAGACTTCTGTAAACATGTTTTCTCAGTGGGAAAATCAGAGAGCTGTTTGGAGGACTTGAGTTTGAATCTACACTGTAGGAAATTATTTTTCCCAGCATTCAGATTTGATTTTTAATAAATTATTGGCTTAGGGAATGAAGATGCTCAAGGATAAGTGTGTATGAACAAGCAGAGATACACACTTTCAAACTGTTCTTTGGGGACCACCATCAGAACATAGGCAGATTCGCAGTCAAGCCAGGAAAGAAGAGTGCTGTCACGCTCTTCAAGAGTTTTCCACTGAAGGTATTTGATGTTCAGTATTCAGAGAGATGCAGATCCCTTTCCTTGAATGAGATTTAAAGCAGAGACCCAAGGTGTGGTCATTCCTACTAATCAATCATTTCTAGAATTACCTGCACTTGCTTTGATAGGAGAGTTAGAAATTGCAAGAACTCCTAGCTTAAAGCTACAGACCACGGCATAAGGGAAAACCCCATCAGAGCAAATGCAAGAGTGAGAATAGATGAGGCCTCTCCCAGCAAATAATTTTGCCCTTTAGAAAAGGACGCTATGGAGGTAGGAAATGAAACCTTGTTACCTGCTATATCTTAGCTGGGAGAGCAGCAACTGTGTTGCAAAGCTTGCTTTCCCTGAAGCAGTAGAGGGTGCTATGCTGACATAAGTGAGGAGATGCTTCGTTTCAATCCTCTCTCTTCAAGGCATCTGCTCTCTGCAAAAAAGGAACGGGGGCGAGGGGAAGAAATGATTCCAAGGTTATTCTGAAGGGCACAGCTAGAATATTCAGTCCTAAGAGAACACAGAAATAACTCCTTTTAAATTCTGGCGGGACTTGGTGTTTTGAAGTACTTGGGGAAAGCTAAGGGTATGGGAAGCTTTAAGAAATTGTAAGTTTAAGAATTTCTCTGAAGCTTTAGACTGAGACTTTAATCTGTCTGAAAGCAAAATGTAAAATTTTGAGTGCAGTAATGCCTGCAATTACAGGAGACTTTTGACGAGCGATGAAGTAATTCCAGTAATTTCATTAGTGTTTTTTTTCTCTTGCTCTTTGAGTATTTTGTACATCTGATGACAGTCCAAATCTTACCAAGACAGATCCAAAATACATTCTGACAAAATTTTCATGAATTTCTTTTAGAAGCATTCATTTCAGAGTGGGCCAGCTCAGAACCACAACGATGCCCATGAAGGCTTTAGCAAAAGGAGACCCCAGTGTTAGGAGGTTCAGGAACTCATCCAGATCAACCAGCCTGTCCATGGCAAGGCAAGAGAACCCTATGTCCTTACTCCTGGTTGAAAGCATTCCCTACTCTGAGTCCCAACATTTTATATGCTGGCCCCACTGCATTACAGAGCATTGTTCTCAAAGCAGTGTGGTTCACTCTGCCACACTTTGCACACCAAAGCTGTGCTTTGAGAATGTGTTGTTCATTGATTTACTCAAGGAAATCTTGCCCAGTTTTATGATGGGCTAAGAAAGAAGCTAAGTGCCATCCTGTAGTTCTGTGTATAGCTTTGTACCCATTTACACCAAGTCAAACCAGTTGCCTTCTGTTCAAGCGGTCTTTTCCTGCTGTAAACTCCCGGCTTCGTGACTGATTTCACTATTTCGTGTCAACAGTAGAGTAAAGTTCAACTGACTCAGAGTAAGGGAAGTGGGCCAGATGGACGGGGTTGTGTAACACCTTCTTCACTCGAGACGGTGTAAGAGTGGTGAACAAAGGCTGCCATCATTGATGCTGCACATAGAGGTAAAAAGTTCAAGGCCCAGAAAATTTCCAGTCTGATACCTGAGGAGCTACTACGATTCTCTGAGAGTGGGTGGAAATGGTGCTGGGTGGAGATCCATAATGTGTCTCTTCATGTGCCTTCCCCGACGTGGTTAAGTAGAAAGAATGTGGGGCCAGCTGTTTGCAGGGGCATGATGGAGATGGGACCAGCCATAGCTAGGCCATCTCATGAAAGTGTGGATTGTGAATTTCTCACCTGCTTTTCTTAGAGAACAAAAAGCGATGGAAATGAGTTTGTTGTTTGCCAACTGGGCTACCCCTGATAACTGTTCTTGGGCTGCACAAAGTATATGGGCCCCAAAAACCAACAGCCTTTGTGAGAAGCAGACAAGACTGAACTAAACTTCAAGGACCAGGCAAGAAGTGTCTTCTATGTATTGTAATCAGGGAATGCTCCAGCCAGGAACAGCTACTGGAAAGAAAATGCCTATAAAATATTGAGGATGTAAACAGAGGATATGTTCTGATACACTATTTTATTCTTCCAGATGCCATCCATGTTACACCCACAAAGGAGGTGCTTGATTTATCTTGTTTTTAACTAACAGCTATAACACTTTAGTGCATACTAAATTATGGAAATTATTATACCAAGAAAGGACAGGAGTAGGTTTAAGGATGGGGTATATACATTATGCATCCCCAAAGGAGCAATGGAGGAAAATGGGAATAGTTTGACATTATCCCTATTTTTTTATTATACTCTTGGGATTCTAGAGGCTTAGCTATAATATGTCTATTCATATAAATATCCAATTAATACTAATGTAAAATAATATTTTCCTACAGAATGCTCATTTACAGAGCATAATACCTGACTACAGCCTCAGGAGGGAGAGAATGGCGTATGTGAAAGAACCCAATTCTCATCCTGCCACATGAGAGTTGCTACTGTGACCAAGCTGTTACTCTCACTTGTAAGACTAAGACACTGGTGTCTGTCTGATTCACACTGCTAGAATATTTACATTACAAATGTCAGTGACCCTAGCAAGTGATTGCTCCACTGTGGGTACCTCATGGGCCTTTATCTATTCTCTGAATGCTCAAGAACAATACTTGGAGACAATACTATAATTACCAGTTCATACTAGCAACTTATGAAACTGTTTCCAAGCCAGTCTTGTTATTATCTTGTTGGGAAGTTAGTTTGTCCCCAGATATATTCATGTGGCCACGAAATGCGTGTCACACATCTCTGGCATGTGTGTGATTTTGCTTTGGAATTTCTCAAGTAGTCTCTTTGATAGTTACTAGAAATCTGTATCTTCAGCTTGAAAGCATTTCACACTAGTGATATGTTACTATATTACCCTGAAATTATGTGCAGTGTAGCAAGTACATTGCTTTTTTATTTGTCTTTTTTATTGAATTGGGAAGCAATTTCTTTCTTTCCTTACTAAAAGTTCTGGCAAGTGTGTGTGTGTGTGTGTGTGTGTGTGTGTGTGTGTGTGTGTGTGTTGGCAAGAATCATCCATGTGTAATTGCTTCTCAGGAAAATGGTTCTTCTTCATAATATCCTATGCTACCAATGATCCATGACATTTTAAGTAGCCAGAGTTTGAGGATACCCATGGAAGATACAGCCTCCATTAGAGTATTGCCAATTAAATGATGTTGGATTCCTTGCTTTCAATTTCAAAATAACCCCATAAATCACGAAGGAAATCTGACTCCTGCTCAGCCTGCCCCCCACCCAGAAGTTTGACAATATGACTTTATAACTTACATTGATAATGATCTTTCATGGGAGTCAAGAGTGTTATGAATTTAGGCATCTTATACCGCAGCATACACCTCTCTAGAAGAGTAGTAGATGCTGTTAGGTGCTACTAACATCTTTTTAACCTCATGTCGTTACAGACATTAGAACATGTTTACAACAAATGAGAGACCCTAGATAGTAGTGTTGGGTTTTATTGTTGTTGTCATTTTCTTTTCCATTTTTGCTTTGTCTTGTTTCTTTTTCTCTACCACATCCCCTGGAAATGATTTCCATGGGCTGGAAAAACACTGAGGACAGAAGTATTTCACTGGATATATTTTAAATGGAATTGATAGCTCTGCTAGTGATCTCATAACCTCAAAGCACTTTACACACTGAGTAATCACTGCAGATACTAAATATAGAAAGCACAACCTTTAGAACCATCACAAATAAATCCATATTTGAAACTTAGTCTACCACAAAGTAGCCCCGCTTTTGATGTCTCTTTTAAAACCATCATGGATGCCTTGATGGAGTTTGGTTCTTACTATTGCTTTTTTGTTTGTTTGATTGATTTTCTTCATGGTGCTTTAAGCTAGACCTCACCCTCTTAGTCATTTTGGTTATGTGAAAGCAGGATGCTGTCATGAAGGGAACTGTGCATCCAATGATATCCATTTAATTCTTTACTCAATTAGTGAGTAAATATCCCTGGGATTAAAATCAAATCTTTATATTTTCTTTATTTACAGAGGATTCTATCTGTATAACATATACGGTATTGCTATAAAATAACAGGCTTTAAACTCGAATATACATATAACTATAACTATATATGCATATGTGTATTACTTTTTACTGAGGATTGATGCTATTTCAGTATAACTCCATTTGTTTGATATTTGATTTAGGCAGGGGCGTGGATAGTTGATGAATTATAATTTGTAAGTATATGAGGATGGAGCAATTTCAAGATAAAGGTCTTGTTTTTTAGAAAAACAATGTAAATAGCAACCATTCCTTTCACTCATCCATCTGGTAAATCAGTTTGGGGTTTTAGTCATTTAAACTACATACCACCAATAAATGATCTGAGAGATATGGTCCATGCCTTCTCTGGTATGCTCTGGAATATGTGTCAGTACTTCAGCTCTTAGGTGGTGTTGAACACAACCCTGAGCAGCTCGGAAAAAGAAGCATTTCTCGAAATAATCTTCCCTTGGCAAGCTCATCTTGGTTGCAGATGTCTGAGTAAATAATAAACTAGAACCTACCTTAATTTTCTTCAACAGTCAGTTTCTCTTACATGACTGAGATATTTTGCCCCGTAAGAACAATTCTCATGTTGATTTTTCCTTTTTATAAATAACAAAGTAGATGAGTTGCTTTACATGGATTTATCCTGTTCTTAGATACTTGTGATTTCACCACTTCTGTAGCACTCAGGGTTTGGTACCTGGGGCCTAGGAGCCTGAGGATGAAGGCTACTGCCTAAGCATACAACTTAGTACAGTCACTTAGCTCAGAATCCATTCGGGAGAGAGATGTCTTTATGAAGCACATTTGGTTTCGCTAAATGCTTTTTAAAAACCACATAAAATAGCAAATGATGTCACCTCTGATTCCTGTGTAAAGAGGATCCCTCCTTCTTGCCCAACTCATTCTACTCCACACCCCACTCCACAAGTAAGTAACTCATCCATGTTTAATTTTCCCTTCCCCCCCCAGACCATGCACTGGAAATTTCTCCCTTTTCTCGTGTGTGTTTCGTTTTGCGCTTTGATTTTTGTCTTTGCTGATTTCCTTTTGATACTGACATGAATCTCAGGGGCTCTCCTTTGCTTCTTTTGGAAAAATAAATAAGTAAAAGAGACTAATTTAGAGTACAAAGGTGGAAAAATCACAGTCACAAAAGGCAGTCATGGCACATGGCAGTTCAGAAACAAAGTTTGCTCACCCCTGCCTTCCCTGAGACCCCTCCCAGGGAGGAGGGTATCTCTTTGAAGCAGAAGCCACCATCCACCCCTTGGAGATGGAAAACAGTGAGCTGTGAATGATAAAGGATTAAGTCATAGGTTATCAATGTGCACATTGCTACATGGGCCTTTGTCCTGAGGGCATACAAGACACTTTCCCCCCCCTTTAGTGGTTGGAATTTGATTCATTTCCTCTTTTTCCTCTTTGGTCTCTGATCTAGAATTCTACGTTTATCTGTGAGAGAGGTTTGAAACCTGTGCTGAATCTGAAGAGTCTAGGGGTGCCTACGGCAGCTATGTGAACAGAAGTCTGGTAGACAATGGCTTTTATAATTGTTTCCCAGTCTCTACCAGACTGACCTTTGAGAAGCTCAGTGATATCTAGGAATGAAACCCATCTCACAATACTGGTGTCCCGATTTCCCTGAGTGCTGGTTCCAGAAGCATTCGAAGGCTAATCTTCACTGGGCCATTGTCTCAGTCTTCCACTCCCCTCAGTGGCATGTGAGGAAGTGAATCCACTGTAAAGTAGTTAAGGAACCAGTAATGGCAGGTGGAATCCTCTGAAACACCAGTCTCCAGTAGGCTATTGTCAAAGCCCTGACAAGAATTTTCCATCCTGTCACTGTTATTCAGTGGGCCTCTAACAACTCCGGGCATACTACAAGCAAAACCTAGGAATTATACATGTTGTTTTATGGAAACCTTTGTGGATTATAGCTAGGAAAACACGGGTGGCCTGTTTTATTATGGTCCAGCAGGCTTATATAATATAAAGTGGGGAAACTACAAAATGATCAGGGGAGAAACCACTGATTAACTATTGTCTATGTCTATTCCTTGAAATTGGACTGCGGATTAGAAAATGTTAATTGTTGAGTAGAGAGCTGTCATGCTTACGCTTGTTTCAGTGCTAGGAATTGGAAATTAGGCTTTCCTACTTTGGAAACCTATTTTGAGATAGAGGTATGCACAAAAGGGAATGGACAGAGCCTTCTACCTAGGGCAAGACAACTTTAAACCAACCTGAGAGTTAGCTCTAGGATTTGGGGAATCAAGTAGCCTTCTCAGTCCCAAACTTCAGTGGGAGGATACTCTGCTATATGTGGTTATAATCACTCTGTCTTACCTCTTACCCCTGGATAATGCAATGCAGTGAAATAAACCAGAAGATGCAGGTCAAAGTGTAAAAAAATCATCTCTAAACAGCTCTCAATGTTTGCAGAAGCATTCTCAAGGACATTACTTTCTTTTTATTAATTAAAATCTTCCAAAATTTGGCTTGCTTCCTTTCCACTTGAAAAACTGCTCTAGAGTAGCCCTTGATTCAGTGTTAAGTATGAAATGCAGGACAAAAAGCCCCCGAGTGAGATGTAAAACCTCCGCACCTCCCTAGTGCCTACTACAGTAAGACACATACAGTGAGACACATAAAATTATACATTTCAATGTTTAAATTTTGTTGTAGTAGTTAATATTAACCGGCTGCTTTGGATCCAAGCACTATTCAATGCTTTGTAAGTGTGACTTCATTGTAATTATCATCAATATTAGACATCATTCTTGGTTTTTTTTTTTACACCACATTTTAAGGAACTGAAAAACAAAACCAAAACACAAAATTTTAACCCAACAAGCTGAAACTGGAAATACTTCGAATTCCAAAATTTTAGATTCTGAATTTCTGGATAAGTGATGCTCAACTGGAAAACTCAAGTAAATATTCCCAAATCCCAAACTGAAATCCAAATCCAACTCAAGCAAAACAGTGCTGGTCCCAAGCGTTTCTGGTGAAGGATATGCAACCTGTGCTTGCATCAACATATCCCTGTTAATATCTCAAACACACTGGACATGGGATAAGTGATTCCTGAACCTGGAGTTCAAAGAGCATATATACCAGAAGCATCAACTTAGAAGCAAAGCAAAGATTATATTCTTAAAGTTCAGCAGATATGCATTGAAGCAGTGTCTTCCAACTTTTATTTCAGGCTCCACAAAGAATCATATAAATAAGGAAATGATTAAGGAGAAAACCATAGCTGAGCAAGGCCTTTGATCATAAGACAGTTTTGGCAATGAGATGAGTGCTCGAAACCCCAAGGATGTTGCAGAGTGCTGAGATGATTTCAATAGCTACAGACTCATCGGAGAGGCCTTGTGTGCTCTGCTAGTCAATGGAATAAAGGGAAGAAGCAGCTACAAGTCCTCCAACTATCCACCGGGGCAAAGATACCAGCAGTGAGATGAAAGACAGAAGGGGTTCATCCCAAGTTCTAATTCTTTCTATTCCTGAAAGGAAGCAAAGTCAAGGAGAACCAAAGCATGATACAATACAAACCTTTCTCATGCTAACAGTATTGGCTTCCATGGTATAATTATGCTTAACTGCTGTAGTGACAGAGAAGCAGGAATTTCTGACTTGTACAGCCTTTTAAATTAAAAAAAAAAGAAAAACAAGAAAAAGAAATCAGTTCCTTTACTTAGATAATAGAGTGAATCCACCTAGAGAGCTCAAGTGTCTCTGTACTCCATACTCATTTCTGCTTAGGCAGGCTATGGTTTAGATATGGTTTTGCTCCCACAAAATCAAGGCTTGAGACCTGGGTTCCAGGATGGTGGTGGGGAGGCTGTGGAAGTTTCAAGAAGTGACATATAACAGAAAGTGACTCAGTTCATGTCAGCTCTACATAGGTCTACATGGGTCACAGCTTTCCCTTGGGAGTGAGTCAGGTGTAGTAAGAGTGTGTTCATTCTCATGGAAGCAGGGAGTTATACAAAGAGTGAGCTTGCCCTTTCCCCATCTCTTGCTTCCTGTATCTCCATATGATCTCTCTTTCCATCTTGCAATGAATTCTTAACATAATATAGTTCTCCATAAGCCCTTATTAGAGCCGAGCTGATATTGGCCCATATTCTTACTCCTCTACAACTATTAGCTAAAGGTAATTCCTTTCTTTACAATTTTTTTCAACTTCAGGCATGTCATAACAGTAAGACATATAAGTTGCTACAAACAGTATCTTAAAGACTGATTTCAATATTGCATGGCATGTTGTCATTACAGTTATTTACCTGGGGTCACAGCATGCATGTGGGGGTCTTTTAAGAGTCAGTGCTTTCTTTCCATAATATGGGTGCTGGGCTAGAGCTCAGGTGGTCAGGCTTGGAAGCAAGTGCCTTTACCTAGTGAGCCATCTGTCTGGTCCTGGATAACATCATTAAAAGGCAATTTTGCCAGTAACCCGATCAGAACGGATGATGGGGTAACCGAGGCCTGAAGATAATCCTCTATAAGTTTATCTGAGGTCTCTGGGGGCACTTTAGTGTGGACAAAGAAGTAGAGAAGTGACAGCTATGCTAAAGAACATCCTTTGCTATTATAGAAGGCAAGAGCATCAAGCATGAAGGACATGCTTGAGGTCATCACATGGAAATCTACCATATGAAAACCTCCACCATGGAAGTAGGGTGAGAAGGTAGCTGAGTCTACAAATGCCTTTGTCATGTAAGCTTGAGGACCTGAGTTCACACCCCACTCCCACCCACCCCCCAGCACCACGTGAAAAGCTCCACATAGTGATACACACTTCTAATCCCAGTGCTGGGAAAGTGAAAACAGTTGGCTGCCTGGGCCTTACTATGGCTGCCTGGGCCTTACTCATTCGCCAGGTTACCCTAAATAGTGATGTTCAGGCTAATTAAAGTCTCCTTTTTTTGTTTTTAATGTGTACGAGTGTTTTTCCCCATGGCTATACCCATGCACCACCTTGCACTCGAAGAGGCTAGAAGATGATGTCAAAGCCTCTGGAAAAGTAGCCAGTACTCTTAACCATTGAACCATCTCTTGATCAGTTAGAGACCTCATCTTAGAAAACAAACAAACAAAAAATTGCATAATAAAGGAAAAATCCCCAAGGTTGATCTCTTGGCTTCCACAAGTACATATATGCATGTATATACACATGCAGAGAGAGAGAGAGAGAGAGAGAGAGAGAGAGAGAGAGAGAGAGAGAGAGAGAGAGAGAGAGAGAGATCAACAAATTGAGAGACCAGCCTGGGGCACATACTGAGAACAAGTCTTGTTTTTAATTAATTCATTTATTTTTTCCATCCCAATCCATCACAGTTTCCCCTCCCTCCCTCCTCTCCCCCCAGTCCCTCTCCACAATCCCATCCCCCCCACATCCTCTCCTTCTTTCTCTTCAGAAAAGGGCAGGCCTCCTGTGTCTGTCAGCCAGCCATGGTATACCAAGTTGCAGTAAGACTAGGCCCCTCCTCTCCTATTAAGACTGTAGACAAAGTCAGTTGTTTCTCAGAAGCAGTTTGAGCAGGACTTTCACGCCGCCTGAGAATTTGGGGAGAGAAACGCAGCCTGTCCTTTTGGGATTAGGAAAGAGGGATAAACACAAAGAACAATATGATGTTTGGAAGCCATTTCCCTCTCTTCTCACCTTTAACTTGAAATGGACAAAATCATCTTAGACTTGGAGCTCAGACTGCCCGGAAAGGAAATGTCTCAAATTAAGACATCTTCTGAGAACACCATTGTCTTCTTGGGTAGGTAGGAGTAACATCAACCAGCCACTGGTCTCGCAGAAAAGGTGGGACCACATGAGACAAGGTACTCTAATGGGCTTCGAATAGCTACTGTGGTAAGCACGTCACTGACGATGTTTGTCACTGAAGATATTATCCCAAGGTAACTACTTTGATCAACATGTCACTCAAAGTCAGAAGGCTGCCCTTATGAGTTGCTTGGGGGAAGACAGTGTAACTCAAATTTGCTGTATATGGTCAAACATTAACAATCACATATAATGCAATGGGTAAAACACTTGGCTGCATGCCCCCAAATGAAAATCTCTTTTCTTCCTCTGGAGAAGAAGAGCACTGCTTCAACTGGGTTCTGAACTGCTTTGTATTTTATATTTTTAAGTAGCTGCATGGCATTAAGCCTGGTCATTTATTTCCAGTTATTGAATTTCAGATTCGTCTAATAGACAGTTCCCTCTGTATGGAGTAGGGATAGCAATGGTGAGACCACGGCAAGAGCTCAGTGTACAGAGACGGCTGGTCCTTCTTGGCATAGTGGGGTTGAATGCATGAATGCAGGACTGTCAACAGTGCTCCGGATTTAGATTCTGAAACTGAGTCCTGTAGGAGAGTCCGCATTATTTCTGTAGCAAAGGGTGTTGGCAGTGATGCTACCCATGTCAGAATCACACATTGCTCTTGGCTGTGGAACTGTGGCTCTGTGGACTCTCCCTTTGTCCTGAAGTTTGATGAGGGGTGAGTGTGACTATGAAGAATGTAAAACTAAAACTAGTACTCTGTTGTGAAGTAAAAGAAAGTCACTTGTGACTTGGTAAAACACACAGTATCAGATTATTATCAAATTTTCTTGCATTTTTTTGCAGGTCTTGATGTACAGCAGTACCCATACAAAAAGGACACAGTTGACAAGCACAGTATGCTTGCTGAATGGTTCAGTGAATTTGAACTATACTAAAAGATGAAGTCTAGAGTGATGACTCTTGGTCTTGCTGTTGCAGGGCTTGACAAGGAATCCCCTTGGTTGCCATAGTAACAAGTACTGCTTAGGCTAACCTCCCAGCAATTCGCGCCCTAAAAGGCAAACATAAATCCCGAAGGGAAGAAGTATTAAGGACACTAATTCAGGCTAGATTTGGAACTGCATTTATGTAAGAAAAGTAAGTGACACGAGCAAAACTTCAGCTTTTAGGATGTGTGGGCTGTGTCTTTGCAGTCAAGGGCAATGGACTTGATTGCATCCCAGACGTAGGATGGGTCTGATGACTTTCAGTTTCACAGATGTGGATAGAGATTTGTAGCGTTGCAGGTTTAGCAGGATCCACTTGCAGAGGCTCCTGTGCAAGCGTGGAGGCTGCAGAGGAGGCATCTGGGAATCACTCACTGCAGAGTCCCCGGCACGTCCCATCAGATCTGGGACAGTAATGGCCCCTTAGAACTGCCCTGAACTACAAAGGGAACCCTGGTCAGGTATGCATGTGTCACTTTAGGAGTCATAGAAGCTCACACCAGGAAAAGGGAAGGCTTAAACTGTGAGTTGTCAGCAGGCCAGATTTCCAGTGACTGGGGACAAGAGTTTCTCTCAAGGTTGGATCTGGGCCATACCTGTGACACCCACAGTCACAGCATTGTTTGGGGTACTAAGCCCTTCCTGCTAAAGTACTGTGCAGCCACTGAGGGTATTCTCAGGTTTGAGGGGGTCAGTGAACCCTGTTCTCCTCTGTCTGGACTCTCCCTTTCCCCGTCTAGAGTTTAAGGTGTTCATCCCCGCCCCCTGTACCTTCTTGTCAGCTTTTATTCTTGTGGTTTTATAGTTTTTATTTCCCTTCCCATCATTGTACCCTATGACAATCTCGTTTGCCCTTTTGAGGCAAGCTAAGATCCTCCAAACGTAGTCATCATGGAAGTCCCCACGGATGAGCCTCTTCCTCCTGCTTTCAATCATAAGAATTTCCCATTCTTCTTTCTTCTGCAGGGACAGCAGTTTCTTTCCCCTCCCCCTCCCTGCCTCCGCTCACCTATTGCTCATCTTTCTAATCAAAGTCTTGCTCATAACTCACTCCTTTAATACGTTAATATTCACAGACACATTATTTTTGTTTTTGCAAAGAGGAGATTATCTTTTGATCCATATTCAAATCATACGCCCTGAGGCCTTTTACATCACAATCTGAAGAAATGCTGTGATAACCAAAGGAAGTGTGAGCAACAAATTAGTGACGAGGTCAGAAGGTGGGTAGGAAGAGGAGTGACTAACAGTGGTCACCACGGGCTCGCTCAGGCATGATGAAAACCCACTGCATGATGACCTAACCTGGAATATCTAACGGAGACTTACACACGTGTCTGGGCTTTTACCCAAGTTCAATGCCATTGATTGGGCACAGCTTATTCAACAAGGTGCCTGTGCTCAACGGAACTGCAACAGACAAGGCGGTAGGATTTTGATTGGATGTATATGCAGTGCAGTAAAGGAAGCTGGCTTTGGTGCCTGATACCTGTATTCCCACCCTGGGGAGGCTGAGGCAGGAATCACTTGAATTCAGTGCCAGTCTGGGCTACATTGCAAGTTCTAGGCCAGCCTGGTCTACAGAGTGAGAACCCTGTCTATGAGAGAGGGTAGGGAGAATATATCCAATAAAGGAGACAGAAATATGGTACTTACACAACCCCATGATGGGATAGGTAACATATTCTGATTTCATTCTTCAGACACGAACAATGTTGACTACCTTTGGCCCTGGAAATAGAAGACAGCAATAGTAACCCTTTTTCTAGGGCATTGCTTTGTCCTTCTGTATTCCTGGGAAATGTGCTTTTCATATATATGTGTGTGTGATCTTTATTATTTATGTATGGTTTTGGCATCAGAACATGCTTAAAGTTCAAAACATGCTTTTAATCATTTCCTCAATGCCAGGTATGATTAGGATTCCTGCCCTCTGGGTCTCCCATGAGCCTCTGCAATGGCTCAGCCCTCAAACTGAAAGCTAAGCAACACCCACGGTCACTGTGCTTGCCACTCTCTCTCTTCCAAAACGGTCTTGTCTGCTCTCTTAATCTTGTTTGTGCCAATATTCCATGTCTCTGGATTTTTCTTTTCTATATCACTTTTTTTCTAATTTTTTAAATTTAAATTAGAATCAAGCTTGTTTTACATGTTAATCCTGTTCCCTCTCCCTCCCCTCCTCCCTTGACCCCCCACTAATCTCCTATCCCATCCCCTTTCTGCTCCCCAGGGAGGGTGAAGCCTTCCATGGGGGATCTTCAAAGTCTGTCATATCTTTTGGAGAAGGGCCTAGACCCTCCCCTGTGTGTCTAGGCTGAGAGAGTATGCCTCTATGAGAATTGGGCTCCCAAAGTCCATCCGTGTGCTAGGGATAAATACTGATCTACTACCAGAGGCCCCATAGATTTCTAGGGCCTCCTCACTGACACCCATGTTCAGGGGGTCTGGATCAGTCCCATGCTGGTTTCCATGTGCTCCCCCTTGTTCAGGTCAGCTGTTTCTGTGGTCTTGACCCCTTTGCTCATCACTCCTCCATTTCTGCAACTGGATTCCAGGAGTTCAGTGTTTAGCTGTGGGTGTCATATTCCTACTTCTGAGTTGAACACAAACGACTTCATCAGTGGTCCATTTTTTCCTGCTTTGAGACACCCACCCCTGCATCATATTCTTGACAGAGATCAGGCTGCCGACAAGCCTGTAAGTAATGTTCTTAATTAGTGATGGATTGGGGGGGGGGGCAAGTCCACTGTGGATGGTTGCATCCCTGGGCTGGTGGTCCTGGGTTCTAAAAGAAAGCAGGCTGAGCAAGCCATGAGGAACAAGCAAGTAAGCAGCACCCTCCATGGCCTCTGCATTGGCTCCTGCTTCCATATTCCTGCCCTGTTTGAGTTCCTGTTCTGACTTCCTTTAGTGACAAACACTGATATGGCAGCATAGGTCCAATAAACCCTTTCCTCCCCAACCTACTTTTTGTTCAAGGTGTTTCACTGCAGCAATACAAACCCAAAATAAGAGGATTATAATGATTTATTTAATGTAATAATCATCTGTATAATTTTTACTCCATATCAGATGTTAATCCAAGTGACTTGCAAGTAATTATTCAATGATTCCCTTCACAGCTCTACAAAAGTAGGTGCTATTACTTTGGCTAATTTTCAGGCAAGAAAACTGGAAGCATACAGAATTAAATGCATAGTCTTGGTCACGCAGGTAGAAAAGAGAACTGGGTTTCAAACCTAGAAACTTTAGATTTAAAACAGTTGTGATGATTAACTATACCGTGTGATTTTCCGCCACCTGCTTGCTTATCTGTGATATACACTAAGCTGTGAATTCACAACTTCTCAAGGTAAAAATAACTGTTTGTTATATAAATCATACATGAAATTAATCCCTAAATATCCTAACAGAGAATGCTACCACAAACCCTATTACTCTAAAATATGACATCATTAAAATTTGGGATTTTACAAAACAACTCTCAGATACCATCTCACTCCTGTCAGAATGGCTAAAATCAAAAACTCCAAAGACAGTTTATGCTGGAGAGGATGTGGAGAAAGGGGAACATTCCTCCACTGCCGGTGGGAGTACCGACTTGTACAGCCACTTTGGAAATCAGTACGGAGATTCCTCAGGAAAATGGGAATCAGTCTACCACAAGACCCAGCAATTCCACTCTTAGGCATATACCCAAAAGATGCATATTCATACAACAAGGATGTCTGTTCCACTATGTTCATAGCAGCATTATTTGTAATAGCTAGAACTTGGAAGCAACCTAGATGCGCCTCAACTGAAGAATGAATGAATAGAGAAAATGTGGTACATTTATACAGTGGAGTACTATTCAGCAGAAAAAAAAACAATGGAATCTTGAAATTTGGCACTAGAAGAAACTATCTTGAGTGAGGTAACCCAGTCACAAAAAGAGAAGCATGGTATGTACTCACTCATTTTTGGATTTTACACATGAATCAGGGGAATGCCAGTCTACAATCCCACTGCCAGAGAGTCTAGGAAACAGAACCTTCATCCAGCGACTGATGGAAGCAGAGGCAGACACACACAGATAAACACTGAACTGAACTCCTGGAATCCAGTGTCAGAAAGAGAGAATTGATGGGCAAAGGAGTTAAGACTGGGCTGCTTTAACCCATAGAAACAGTTGACCTGAACAAGGGGGAGCTCTTGGAACCCAGATTGATGGCTGTGTGGATAGCATGGGACTGACCCAGACCCCCTGAATGTGGGTGTCAGTGAGAAGGCCTAGGTAATCTATGGGACCATGGGTAGTACTTATCCCTGGCATACAAATAGACTTTGAGTGTCCATGCCACAATATGGGAGGCTCTCTCAGCCTGGACTCTTAGGGAGGGCCTAGGCCCTGCCCTGAGTGAAATGACAGTTACTGGAGATCCACCATGGAGGGCCTTACCCTCCCTGGGGATCAGAGTGGAGATTGGGTAGGGGACTGGAGGACCTGGTAGGGAGGGCAGGGGAGGAGGGGAGGGAGAGGGAGCTGGAATTGACATGTGAAACAAGATTGTTTCTAACCTAAATAAAAAATAATAATAATTTTTAAAAATTTGGGATTTTAACCTTTCTTGCCTTGTTTAGTGCCCTAGCCACTCACCCACACATACACACATAATTAAATGAGATTATATCATGCCTGTCCTTTTCATTGTGGACATCATGTGTCATCTTCTCATAGGTCTCTATTTTGGAAATACACATAAACCTGCATTCCGTCTACATACGTGCCTCTCATCCACGATAATGGAAATCACTAGCATTTGAAACTGTGGTTGTATTAAGTGTAATCCCTTGAATGTTGATTTTCTCACTCGGCGGAGATCACATGGCAAAATCCAAATGCGTTTTTTCACCTGCCTCAAGGCATCCCTTCCTCAATACACATGTGCCACATGCATTCAGCTGTTTACTTAGCTTGCAGAGGCTTTCTTTAATTGTTATGTTTTAGACACTGTGCTGGACATAATGAGATCACTTTAATCAGTTTGAGAGTTTTTAAAAATGCTCAAGATAGGGTTTTAGAAAAAAATCTTCAAAATTATTAATATTTTAATTATAATTTCTATGAGTTCTGAAAAAGTCAAATTTTAGTAAGGGAGTACCTTGAATGTGTGCTAAGAACTGACTGCTTAATGAACTCATCTAATAAGTCTTTTTTTAAATGTTAAACAGTTACCCACTAATTGTTCCCTGATTAAAAACTAATTTCCCCATGTATTGGTGAAATGCTTTCTTAAGGAGACAAACTACAGAACACTGTTACAAACTCCATTGTCACTAGACAGCTGCTATCAGGTTCCTGCCTACTCCATGTATGGAAGCTTTGTTCTGTGCAGCAGTGTGGTCCAATAATTCTTCACACTGCAATGTTTTTGTCTGTTTCAAGCCTAAGCTTGGAGTAAGTTTTCTATCTCCACCAGCTGCCTGGAAACTTCTGTTCATCCACTCTGAATTGCAATTTCCTTTGCAAATGTCTCCGAGGCCTTCTTTTTAGGTCTCCGGTGTGTACAATGAATAACCTGTACCTCACATGATCCCATACAGTCCATTCTCCACTTTAGTACAATCCTTCACCTTTTCCTTTTAACTCATCTGTAGCATGCATCAGACTGTGCTATCTTTCTTTTGGAACTTGTCATTTTCAACCTGTTCTACAAGAGTCCTTTTAGTGTCTGGCCTAAGGAAGGCACTCGGCACTGTTTGTTGACTGAGTAACGACAGAGAACAGAGGAATGTGTTGGATTGGAATCACGAAAGCCTTCCACTTATCGCTAATATGGGAAGGCTCAGTGGAATCCTAGAAAAAAAAAATCCCAGAGCTGAGGCTTTCCAGAGGGCACTTGTACGGAAAAGGAGGAGCGAAGCCGGATCAGAAGCTGAGTAAATATCCCCCGAGGCCCCTGATTATCCAGACATTGACAAAAGAAAGATTCGGCAAGGCCTGCCACTGTGACCACGAGGAAGTCCTGGCTGAGATGATTCATGGTTAAATATTTGCATCTCCTCTAGCTAAGAAAAACAAAAGCTGTGGCATTCCATAGCCCTTAGGCATGTAAGATCTAGGGCCTTTGCCAGTTATTTCTCCTTAGCAATTGGTTACCAATGAGGCCCCGTTTCATAAAACGAAGGCATGTGAAATGGGAAGGAAGTCGAATAGCCAGCTATCGGGTTGGAATTCAAAAAGTATATCAAGGCCAACAAAGTAATTGTTCAAATTGATTATTAATGTTTTGATACTTTGATAGATCTGTTTTCTGTTCTCTAGCAGAAACAAGCAAGATGAAGTATGGTGAATGTTTTGAGGAAAGAGGGGGGGTAAATATAGATAAGTTATTTCCCCAAATCTATCCAGCAAGCTGAGTGTACAGTCTTGAGACACCAACAATCGGGGTCACAGTGGGCCTCAGAGTCAGCGGCATACTTGCTGATGGACACATTGAACGCATTTATCTCATGACTGCCTGAAAATCCAGTGTTGTTATTTCCACTTCAGAGATAAGAAAATGGAGGGTAAGAAAAATAAGTAGCAGGAATGGATAGAGCAAGGAGGACTTGAACTCAAGTAACAGAGATAGAGGCAATTAGCTAACAGTTTCAGAATGTTATGCAGTAATCACTGCCTCCAGTCACGTGAGCTTACCTACTGGCTACCGGGAAACTCCCATGTTCAGCTTTACTCTTTTGGTTTAAGACAAGTGGGCTTTCTACTTTGTTGAAGCAAATCTTCTCCCAAATTTTGGAATCCTTTTATAAACCTGTGTGGATGAGCTTATTATATTCATTCAGAAAACAAGACACAGAAACAAAACTGATTCTGTCATACCCACTGCTGTCAGATAGGCAGAGCTCCTGAGCTTCAAATGTCTTCCATTGTTAACATGGGACTAAGTTTTCCTCCTTAGGTCATAAAGAGAGTCATTCGTGTTTTATTTTAATTTAATGGAAGAACACAATACAGCTTAAGCATTGATGTTACCCAGTCTCTCTCTCTTCTAAACCCACTTTATCTTTGTAGACAAGCTTTTGAGTCCAGTGAGCACTGCCCACATGTGCACAGCTGTGGGGTTACTCACAAAAAGCACAGACAACCTGCCAGTGGTCACTCCTCAAAGAAGCAAATCTCTGTCCTATAGCAGCCATCAACTGTCAATACCTACTTGTATGGGGATGGAGATGGGACTTAGGGAGCCCCTCCTGCCTCCATGCTTGTGTTTTCTTTCGTAAATGTTGTGTTTGAGAGATGAAAGGCCAAGAGAAATATTCTGAAGTCCTCCAAACTGAAACTCTCACCACTACTGGGAAATAGCATCAGAGAGTATGAAAACAGAATTCTGCACCTTGTACCTAATAGGACTCCCATCACTTTACTAAGTAGATAATGTTACTTTACATGGATTGGTATATGGAGTCCCCATTTATGAACCTGGCTCTGTCACTCACTTGTTTTGGACCTTGGTTGTGACAGAAACTCTGAATGACTCTATTTCCCTTGCAGTTTTATGACAGAAAGGCTGAACAAAACAACTTAAGTTATAAAAGGCTTACTCTAGCTCATGGTTTCAAAGGATTCAGTTCATTATTGTTAGGTGTAGGGACAAATGGATGAGTGCCTATTTAACATGTCAAAGCCGAACTGGATGCCAGGGTCTCCCTGCTTCCCTTAGTCCCTACCCTTGATAGGGTTCTCCGGGCTGGCATACCCCATCCCGTGCCCTAAACTTTTCCAGCCCAGGGGGCTGGGCTGCCTGTCCTTATATAATCCAACCATTTAGTTACCTGGCCTTTTGTCTATACTTTACCCTCTAGGCCTTCTGGTCCACGCCCATCAGTCCCCCTCAGGCACCTCCCCTCACACAGTTCAGCTAAGTATGGTCTTGTTCACTCTGGAGACCCCAAGATGTCCCTGCTGGCTATGGTCTCTCTTTTATCTACAATGAATTTTCTCCTCCACCATACCTAGGAGCAATCTTGTCCTTTTCTTTTTATTTATTTATTTTTTCATTCAGTCATGGCCAAGAAGGCATTGTGATTCACCTAGTGGCAGGTCAGGAAGCAGAGAAAAGGGAAGACAGAAGGACATATTCCCACCTTCATGACCTACTTCCTACAACTAAGCCTCATCTCCCATCTTTCAACACCTATCAACAATGCCACTATGTTCTGAATCCAACAAAGGATTAATCTATTCCATTGGTCACTGCCCTCCAGATTATCTAATCTCCAGAAATTCCCTGCAAATATACCCTGGGGGATATTTTAGTAATTTCCTTGATGACTCTCAACCCAATTGGGTTGATAATCAAGAGTAACATGGAGGTTTGATGTTGGAAAGAAATGTCTGAGAGAGGTAATGTTTGTACTATGCTAAGAGGGTCATAGGTCTCAAGAAACATGCATAACCAGGTTGTGTCTGTATGCATCTGATACAATAAACTATAAAGCCAAGAAAAGGGCTATGCCAGCATTCCCTCTTCATCCTAAACACACATGAAAACACACCCCTTACATACTCACATATGTACATACATACATACATGATGTGGTATGTGAAAAGAATCATTACTAATTGCAAAGTAGGGTGCATCATGGTTTGTCTGAAGACTTTCTGTTTAATGATGACCCACAGGCAGCTCTACTAATGGGACAGCTCATGCTTGGCAGAATTCTCCTAATACAAAGTATTCTCTTCATTTGATTCAAGATAAAAAGTCTTTCCACTCTTTGTTATCACTTTGCTCCTTAATTGTACATTTATTGAGAACCTTCTGCTTGTGGGACACTCAGAAATACTCTGAAAATAGAGTGATAGGCAAGAAAAGTAGAGACTGCCTATTTTAGTGAGGCGTGAACCAATAATAATAATAATAATGAGTTGGAAATGTAAAGCAGTAACTAATGAAATAGGAACAAACAGAAATAAGGGAGAGAATACTAACCACAAGTTGCCATGGAGTTCTTTCATATTGACCCTCAGAAGATGTCAATATGAAAGACTCAAGTTGAGTCTTTGAGGAATTAGAAGGAGGAGCTAGACCAGGCAGTGGTGGCACATGCCTTTAATCCTAGTACTTGGGAGGCAGAAGCAGTTCTCTGTGAGTTTGAGAGCAGAGTAAGTTCTAGAGACCCTGCCTGGAAAACCAAAAGAAAAATGTAGAAGGGAGAGCTAGAGGTGAACTATGGTTAAAATGCATTCCCTGAAGTTCTCAAAGAATTTATAAAAGTATTTTCCAAAAATAGCCCGTGTGATTTCAGGGCAGGCAACAATGGCATGAGCCTAAAGAGCTTGGTAAGGGACCTTGGTAAGGGACCTGCTATTCTATAGCAGATACCAGGCCAGGGTGGGATTGAAAAGCATCCTCATCATGGTGGGAGGCATTTTGAGTGTTTGATCAGGGAGCTGGTGTCTTCTGAAGAGATTTTTAAAGAGTGATAAGACTGCTGTCGCACGACCGAGTGTGCGTTCATAGAGAGCCATGGTGAGAGTGTAGAACAGTACCGAATGATGGCAGAGATGACCAAGGTGACAAAAGGTAATTGAACTTACACTTTATTTGAGAAACAGATGCATATTACTTTCTCTCTCTCTACAGTGACACAATGCCTGACCCAACCAACTTGAGGGAGGGAAGGATCATTTTGTTCAAGGCTTCAAACGATTAGGTCCCTAATATCAAGAGAATGTGACTGAGCACAGCAGCAGGAAGTGGAGCGAAAGGAGTGTAGGGAGTATCCTAGCTTTCCCCTTTTATCCCAGCATGCTCCTAGACCACACATGGTACCAGGGAAGTCTGGCTGAATCTTTCCCCTCAGTTAATCTTCTCTGGAAACAACCTCACAGACACACCCAGAAAGAAGTGTGCCTCATGGTTACCTAAGTGGTTTTAAACCCAATCATGCTGGCAAAGAAGAGTGAAATAACAAGAGGTCACCAGATTTGAATGGACTTCAGACTCAAAGTTCCCTTGCCTTTGAGGTGAGTGCACCACCAGGACTTGTCAATAACTTCTCACTGGCCTTTAATTGATTAAGTTTAAGTTGATCTCCTTCTAGGAATCAAAGTTTGAGTTAAGGAAAGGGCACTGAATGTCTAAGGAAGCAAGGGAAACTTCTTCCCAAAGAAAGGATGAAAGAGAGTGAGGGAGGGAGGGAGGGAGAGAGAAGCAAATTGACGTGGTAAGGAAAGGGTACCCAGCGTTGTCAGTAGGCACTTCACCGATTCACAATAGTTCTGCAGGGCCACGAGTGCATCTCCCTGTAAGCTACACAATCAATTTTCTTGTGACAGCATCAGTGTTGGGAAGATCAATAGCTGTTACCTAAGCCATTTGTCTTCTCAGAAATAAAACAACTTAAGAAAGGAGATTGAATTGCTTTGTACGAGGTGACATACCTTTGGGTTGAACCAAAACTTCCAGTCTTGGCTCTGTGTTCTCAGGTTTACACTTTATTATCATTTTTTTTTTTAGCATGGAGCCTGATTTGCTGCTAACAGACTTGCAGCACACAGTACCTGAGGTAAAAAGAGTATGCCTTCTCTGCCTTAAGGCATGCTATCTGTACTTCGAAACTTTAGGACAATCGTTATAGAATGAAATGTGTCATGGTAGTTTCTGTTCCTTTAACATGCTTTAGCAAGAAACGGATTGGTCTTCTTCAGAAGGAAGCAGGGTAGGAGAGTAAAATGGAGGCAAGGATGTGAGGAGTGGGGGAGGGGTGGCACAGGAAACAGCCCACAATAAGTGGAGGAAATGGCTCGCAGGGGGGCATTGCAATGTTTTCCAGGTAAGCGTAAAGACTGGGGTTCAGATTCTCAGAGCCTATGTCAGAGCTAAGTGGATGTGGTGTCTACCTGTAATCTTGGCACTGGGCGGGGTGGAGTGCAGGGCAGAGACAGGGCCCCTGGGTCAGCCTGACTAACTAAATTCATGGAGTCTGTGAGCTCCAGGTTCAGTGAGAGAGTTTGCCTCAGTAAAGAAAGTGGAAAGTTCTGAGGGTCAAGTTTATCCTCAACACATACGTATACATACAGCCACATATATGTGTGCCGTGTACTCACAGGGAATTCTGTCCCTTATTGGACTCAGTCGCATTGTAGTTTGGGTTTTGATTATTTGTTTTGTTCATTTTGCTGAAAATATCTGGAAATGCTGTAGCCTTCTTCTCCTCTCCCCTGAATAACTTTGTTTGCATTATTTCAGTTGATTTACGCTTCTCTGTAATCTTAACGTGCTGTCTGCTAATCACATTGTGTCCTAAAATGACAAAGTGTTTGGTAGCTATTAAACATGCTCATAATAAAAGCTAGCCTTTGAATCATTTATGCGTATATGCAGAAAATGCTGAAAAGAGAAGCTCTTGTTGATATGGGGCCCGTGGATTCTTTCCACGGAAACCCTGAACTCTGATCAACCTGGTACTGATTTTTATATGACCTTAGATCAACTTCATTCTTGATGTGCCACCATGTTTCCAGTAAGCTACGGAAAAGACTAGTACTTTATGAAATAGTTTTCCACCCTTAAATAGAGAAGAATGCATTAGCATGTATAGATGCTTTCATTCTTCCGTTCCATTGATAACAAATGCCACAATCATATTGGATAAGCACAAACACACCAAGGCATCCATTCCACCCTTCAGAGGAGGTTCACATGTATGTTCATTTTATAATTTAAACCTAAGCGTTAAGCATCTCCCTTCAGTTGTTTGGGCTGACTTCATAGCTCAGATCTACCTTAGATGGAGAAGCAAGAGAAAAAAAATAGAACTCTGATAAAATACACGGAAAACAAAACCCACTGCCAGTTTGGCTGATTAGAGAAATGTAGCTAGGTAATTGGCGATGAGATTGTGTATTTGGAGAAGTTTTCTTTCTCTACCTGTAATTATTTCCATGTGCTCTTGTCCTCTCTCCCTCAAAAGTCTATGTAAAGTAGTCAAGTAGAACAAAAAGTCAAAGTTCCCTATGTTTTGGTGCCTATCATTAACAAAGAAAGCAGATAGCTCAGAAGATATTTCAATAACCATAAACTTGTACTTAATTCATCTCCCTGTGTTCCTAAACTCCCATTTTACTTCCCTGTTATCGTGGAGCAGTTACAAGCTACTGAAGATAGGCATCTTCATTATGAAATATTTAAAATGTGCTAATGTAGACTTAAAGAGATAACAAAGTAAGTTCTTGTGCGGTGTGGAAACCATGGTACTAAGTCTAGTCCTGTTAAGACCTCATCATTGGAATGGGTCCTGTTGTAGTTTGCTTTCTATTACTATGATCAAGACCCTATACAGAAGCAACTTGGTAAGGAAAAGGTTTATTTTATCTCACAGTTTATAGTCTTCCATGGAAGGAAACCAGGGCAGGAACGCAAGGCAGGAAACCTAGAGGCAGGACCTGAGGAAGCAGCTGTGGATGCATGCTGCTTTCTGACTTGCTCCTTGCTTGCAGCTCATTTAGTTTTTTATACAAAGCAGCACCACTCATCCATGCTTGACACCTTCCACAGTGCACTGGACTCTCCCATACCAGTCATTAACTAAGCCAATGCCCCACAGATTTCTCTTCCAGGCAATCTGATGGAGGCACTTTCATTTTTTTTTATTTTATTCTCATATTGAAAACATTCTATTCATATAATATATTATAACTATGATTTCCCCTCTCCCTACTCTTCTCAGTCCTCCCTACCTCCCCTTCCATTAAGATCTATTGCCCTTTCTGTCTCTCCTTAGAAAACAAACAGGCATCTAATGGATAATAATACAGCAAAATGAAATACAAAAAGATGAATAAAAAACAAATCTGAGTATGGCAAAATGAAACAAACAAGAAAAGGAACGAAAGTGGCTTTTGTTTATGGTTCTTCACACTGAAGAAGCTGCTTGTTTAGTGTTTACCTTTCTCAGAAAACATGGTACACTTCATAAATTTGCATGTCATCCTTGCATTAGGTGGGCATGCTAATCTTCTTAATATCATTCCAATATTAGTGCATGTGTGGCTGAAGGGAGGTATTTTCTTCATCTAGGTTCCCTCTTCCCAGATGACTCTCTAGCTTGTGTCAAGTAGAAAAAATAATAATAATAACAATAATAATAATAACATGAAGAAGAAGAAGGAGAAGGAGAAGGAGAAGAAGGAGGAGAAGGAGAGGAGGAGGAGAGAGGAGAGCGAGGGAGGAGAAAGGGAAGTAGGGAGGGGGCGAGGGAGGGAGGGAGGGAGGGAGGAAGGGAGGGAGAAGGAAAAACAAAACAAAATGCTTAACCAATACTGGTCTATAATGCCAGCTAGTCTGGAGGCTGAGCAGGAAGATGATGAGTGTGAGGCCAGCCTGAGGGATATAATGAGATCCTTTTAATGAAAACAGGGAGAGAGGGAAGGAGATGTGAATGATCTCACCAAATAAGTATTCCAAACATCACATAACGTCCAGTGTCGTTTGCTTCTATTAAAGGTGATGATAATTGTAATAGCTGACATTAAATTCTCATATGTGAGATGCTATATTCAATATGGATTGCCAAATGTAATCTCCACAACCAGCTTATGAAATGGGAATTTTCCAGACTAAGAAAGTGAATTAATTATTACTTTCATAGTCACAAACTCAACGGCAGTTTATACCCCATCTCAAGTCATATGAATGTCAGCTTTGCAAGTTTTGATTTTGATCATTTCCTCACACTTGCCCCTGGTTGCTGTTGTGTCAGATTGTTTCTGTCAAATTCCTTTTAGAGTCATCTGAGTTCTAGTGTCAACACAGTTTTGCAAATTAAAATAAAAAGGTATGCGGAAACCTTCACACTAAGGTTCAGAGTCACAAGTCTCAAAGTCAAGTGAGAACTGCTCTAAACACTCCAGCCATGATAGCTGTAAAAAAAAAAAAAACATTTCTTAATTCATTACGTGCACTTTTAATAAACTACTGTCTGGATTCACAGTATGTAACAGATTAAATATCAGATGTTAAAAGTGGTGGCCAAATCAAAAGGTAAAGGTTAACTTAGTTTTATGCCATTGTGATACCTTTAAACTTATTTTTTAGATGTATTTACTTTTATTTCCTGTGTTTGGGTGTTTCACTTGCATGTTTGCCTGTGAATTGTACTGCATGAAATGCCCGCAGATGCCAGAAGAGGTTTTCATTCCCCCAGAACTGGAGTTTCAGACTGTTATAAATTACTATGTGGATGCTGAGAATTGAACCCTAGTCCTTTGGAAGGGCAGCCAATGCTCTTAATTGCTGAGCCATCACTCCAGTCCCTAATGTGTTCCCCTTCAAGCAGGAAGCTGCTGCAGCAGAAGCTTCAAGACCTGATTAAATATGCACAGCTAAAAAAAATATGCACAGCTAATAAAGGCAGAGGCAGGGGTTGCCTGGATCCTGAAGGCAATGCTGTGTTCCCTTCCTAGACAAAACTGTCCTCTTGTTCCCCTACCTTTTCTGCGTTAGTTAAATAGTTAATTATCATAATTAGGACCTTAGGAATTTAGTGTCTGTTTTCTAATAGCATTTGTAAGAATATGGATATGGATACATAGTAGAGACTTCTTTCCATATGGTTACATATAAGTTGATTTTTCTTTTTAACAAGCAAGCCTATATTTTCTAGATAGTTCCACGTCATACACTGACTCATTTCCTGACAATGTAAAATAAATGAGGTGGTGGCATGGCCCACTTCAAAACGGGAGGCAATTCAACTCACCCCGCCGACTTGGATGATTAACTAATACTAATTGATGATGATGAGATCTTTAGGCATACGAGAAACAAGTCACCCTCTTAAAGTGTTTTTAGGACCCTCTGTCTTGGGGTTGTGGATAGACATGACAGGTTTGCAGCGCCAGAGCAATCTGTTCTGAAGAGAAAAAGTTCAGTCAACCATTTCATCTGCATTATGCCAAAGAGTCACTCACAGGAGCCTTAAAAAGTGTTTTGACAGCTTGTTTTGGCTGTCTATAAATCTACCCTCCAGATAGAAACCTCAGAAAATGTCTAGGAGAAAAGGAAAGTATATATTTGATGTTGTGTTTCATTTATTACCTTTTTTTGCTTTACATATGTGATCCTCTCCATTAAACCATCTTTGTGGTCCTATTTCATTTTTTAAAGATATGTGAAGTTCAGAGTCAGGCTTATGTCAATATTTTCACTTTTTCAAATTTAGAGTTTGCATGTAAAGTCTGACAGAGTAGCCAATGGTTTTCTCTCATAATAGAAATTTAAACAGCATTCCAGTTGCATTTATATGTGTGGTAATGGTCTTGCCTGTTATGAACTCCAGAAGTTTTAGTGCCCATTTAGTTATGACACACACAGCGTCAGTGAACTAACAGGCAAATCTGTAGAGCAATAACCTTGCCTATTTATGTCATCCAGAAGAAAAAGCTTGAGACAGCAATGGTGAATCTGGTTTTTTCTTTCTTCTTCTTTTTTTTTATTTGATGCTTAACCATAATGAATTAGAGGCTTTTATGAAAAACCTTTGCTGGCCCCTGCAAGATTACCTTGCCAAAGATAGAGAGATTTTTCCCCCACTTTATTTGAAATTGTTAGTCTCTTAATTTTGTTTTTTATATGACACCATTTGTTGAAAAGTTTAGCAATCCTTTTTATATGACATCAGATGTCATGCTGTTTGGAGCTTAGTGGTATAATGTTATCAGATCCCATAAAAATGTGGATAAAATTTTCAACCCTGTTCGTAAAGGATCCATTAGAGGAAATCTTAAATACATGAAATTGTGACTTGAAAAAGCCTCCAACTTCTATAGCCATAACTAACTTCCCAGAAAGCTCATTGTAAACTCAGTAATTCCATATAAAGTAGCTTTGTGTCTAAAACTCGACTACACATGAATTACTTATGGCACTCAAACACATGCCAGGGTTATTTCTCAAAGACAGGATGGTGGGACACGTGCAGATGTTACTCTGCTCACTCTACCCATGTGGATTCTAATAAATGGCAGGTGTTGGGTTCATACATCTTTTTTTAATATTGAAACAACCAAGTTCTATGTACTTGAACAATATAGTAGGGAAAAACCTAAGCTCTGTAGAAAATAACTGCAAATTTCTTTTGACCATTCAAAATATGAAAGAGAGCAAGTTTATTATTAGATACTAATGTAAAACATGCATAAACTTATTAGACAATTACTATTTATTTTGCTGTTCTGAAGGAGCTGAGATCTGCTGTTCCAGAAGGAACTCTGAGAGCCTGTGTCAACAGAGGCCTACTACAGAAAAGATGTCTGGTTGGTATCACATACAAAGAGAGAATTCACAAATAACTACATTTCAGTAGCTGCTTAATTGACTGGGTCAGACCTTTAGCCTCTCCAGTTGCCTTTGTACTGATGACATCGATATTAACTCTGTCACACCCATGTTGATGAAGGACGTACGCCATCTTCATCCCAATTAGACCTTTTGAGTGAGCCCATGGAGAGTAATTGGAGTCAAGGACCCAAACAGGCAACTGCTAGTACCCAGTGTTTTACTGTTTCAGGATAACACACTGTATTAGTGTTGTGCATTTGAATATAGAGTAAATTAAAAGCTGTATATTCATATGGTAAAGTCCAGAGAATAGAAATTACACACACACACACACAGAGTTGTCTACTTTTCTGAGCAAACTTTTTTCCAGAGATGTTCTGAGGAGAGGCTATATGTCTATCATACTTTTATGTAAATACCTACCCCTAAATGGCCAGTTCACCAGAATCCCAATATAAGAAAAACAGAGTTCCTTAAAACTCACCTTGTATGGTGGATATACCCAGTCATGAACTGGAATTTCTACAGCAATAAGACAAGGCAACCCTTTCTCCTTACAACTTAATTAATGAGGGAAGGCTAGCATACCTTCCAAACAAGGGAATCTGCAATTTTGATTTTAAAAAGACATCTCTCTGTAGGTCTCCATTTTGATCATGAGCACATTAAGCATAGAAATCCTACAGGGTCTTTAATATACCCAGCAGGTGCCACATGCTTTGGGCACATATTAATAGAAGTCTAAAATCAACTCACTTGCACATAAAACAAATTAGTTTAAGTATTTCAGCCCATTTTTTCAATACCTTATCTAGTCATGGAATTATGGTGTGTTCACATAAATGAGGTTCTCTCTGACTCAATACACTTCTTGCTTCTCCACATATTTTTAAAACACAAAGAACTCCAGCCATCTGTGTCCAGATTTTTAGCAGACAAGACATTTTCATATTTGGCTTTAAATGCACTGAGAAAGACTGACAGAGAACTGTGTTTGCAAAGGTCTTGCTGTGAGGACGATGAGGGTAATGAGTGGAATTAATAAGTGTGCAACAGTGATGACTACAAAGTCATCTTTTAAAGGTCACTTGTCAAAACTGGAAACTCAGTGTACATGAATATAGGAAGGTCTTTCAAACGGAGGCCATGGCTACAGTCCCCAATGTACATTCAACATTTGAGGATACAGCCAGGTTGTGGACTGTGTTTCTCTTGTGTCTTGTCTTCTCCACCCCTCCAAACAAACCGTTAGAGATGCAGGATGTCACATGGCAGCTGGATTAGAGCCTCACGACTATTTCACCAATGACATCATGGGGGTATAGCAGTGGTCTATCTTGCCCACTTTCATGTTTTTTATTTCTAATGATTACTGCATAGCTAACCTTAGATTAAAAAAAAATCAATTCCTTTGTTGTATCTACTTATACATCCTTCTTGAGCTTCTGTCTCCCTCATCTGAGCAATCTATTTCCTGGTTGTGTCAGAAAAGCATCTCCCAGCACTTTGTGATCTATTCTGTCTCCTTTCTTTTCTAGTGACCATAAAATAAAATTTGTCCTGAACGAATGTAAATATTTGGATGTCTGAAGAAATACTTGTTGGTGACAGCAAGAAATTCTTGTAGTGAAGAAATAAAAGCATTAACATAGGTTTATTAGATTGGTCATGATAAGTATCTTTTACAGTATATGACATCCATAAGGTGGTTAATGAACAAAATGAGTAAACTATAGTACAGGAACAGACAGCATGCCCTGGAGATTTCCAACTGCAAGTCTCATACAAAGCCTTAATCAGTGGTCCTCGATATCCCAACCACTCCTATGGTAGATGCCTGGTCTCAGAGTCCATGTGGGCCTACTCTGCTCACATTGGCTTTCTTCAGGTGCCAGTGCCTTTGTGATTCAGTGTTTAGTCCCAACAGTCCATATAATCACAGACGTCTCTTCAGGCCAAACTTAAAGGGAACAAGTCTTTTTCCAGATCTCTTTCTTGTCTCACAGGAGACCAGCTTGGAAAGGATTGCATTCTTACAGCGTGTCATCCTATACCTCTTGTGTCAGTGTTCCTTATGGGCAATAAGTACTGTCTCTGTCTACATCAGCACCGTGTCTCCTCCATTCAGTTCTGTGCCATACCTCACAGATGCTCACCAAATACTTGTCATGTCAGTGTTATCTGTGGTCAGCGAGAAAGCTGACCCTTTGATTGCTTAACCTTCTGCCCCTCCTTTCTTATTTCTGTACCTCTCATGGTAGGCTGAAGCCCCCCAATGTTTGTTTCAGGCATCTAAAAACCTGTTTCTTCTGATATCAAGAAATGTACCTCAGGGTTTTCGAGAAAATGTTTCATATTGGTTAACACCCTTCAGGTTGGATCCCCTGCCCACTTTCACACATGTGCACAGTTAACTTTTTTCTTCTCTCTTTTCTTACTTTAAGTGATAGCCAATGACAGCCTGCTCACTTCTCCAGGCTTTGCTAGAAGCCCATGAAACTAGCTGGGCTTGTGAAACCTACAGATGGGCTGCAAAGCCCTCATAAACCTTGATATTGTATGAAGTGCATGTCCCCATTTATAGACAGGGGATGGTAGCTTTTATGAGATTCTCCAGGGTACTTTGACCCATAGAGCACTCAGATATACTCTAATAAATGAGCAAGGCCCAGTCACTTACAAAATTTTGTGCTTTCCCTTTGGTGATGGCCTCAATTCCTTTAAAATCCTTTCTGATGTGATAAAGAATCACTCCTTTTGCTTCCTAGAATTTCACAGTGCAGCAAGAATAGCTTAAGTGTGTATCTTAAAGCTTCCATCACAGGGATTCCTCGCTTGTGATCCCCCAGGCCAGCAATCTATAACTTATAACCTCCAGGCAACATTCACTTTATGTTTCCGGTGTTTGTTGTTGGACTATCCTGACACTTGACAAGCAGATGATCTTCATGTGCACGATGACTTGTGGGAAATGGATTTCTCATCCCCATGACCCTTGGGGATGATATGCATGAAGACACTGGCCTTGTTGAAATAGTGTCATTCTGCAGTATAGTAAGGAACAAAGACACACATCGAGGTTATACAGACAACTTATAGAAACAGAGAGTGATCTTGGGGCTAACTGTAGCATGCCCAGACATTAAGGAAATGCTTCAGCCTTTGGGCTATGTTTTTTCAAGGATCAGTAAGGCCCCAGGGAAGCATGGTCTGCTGGGCCATCCCGCTTCAGACTCCAGGATGTATAGCTCTGGTTGACCAATGCTAGAGAAGGTCTGTGGTGATACATTGTTTATGATCTAATAAAGCTTGCCCGCAAATCAGAATGCAAAGCTAGCCACAGCCATAGAGGTCAGGCAGTGGTGGTACACACCTTTAATCCCAGTTAGCTAACACTAGTTAGCCAGAGAAGCTGGGTTGTGATGGTGTATGCCTTTAATCCCAGCAATAGAGAGGAATATAAGACAGAGGCTCATGTTCTCACTCGCGTATTCAGCATTTAGTCTTTGGCACTCAGTTGCCTGTTATACTGAGGACAGGATCGCCCCAGTCTAAGGTAGAGGTAAGATAGTGGCTGGATGTTTTGCTTCTCTGGTCTTCAGGCAAGCTTTATTAGATCATAAACAATATATCACCACAAAGGTCATTTAAGTCATAAAGCCTTAATAATCTAGAGTTCTCTAATATACCAAGCAATGGACTAGAAATTTATTCAGTCATAAATATTGAGAACCTAAAGAAGGGACCATTTTGTGGACAGCAATGCTTAATATTATGGAGCTATCATTTCCTCTGACAACATGAAAACTTCAATTCCGGCCCGGAGAACAGCAGATCTCTTAAGATTTTACACAGTTTGGAAATGAACAGGTGGGGGTAAGCCGGTCTCATTCCCTGTGAAATAGTAAAGAGGATAAGAAATCATACTAGTAGTATCTGAAATACTAAGCTAAATTTAGCACGTTACAAAACAGATTGATGAAATAGGTCCACTTATTTTAAATCCACTCCTGTGACATCTATCTGAAACAGATTTGAAGTCCAAAGACCCAAGCATTGATTATGATAATTGTAAAAGTATACAGATTCCATACTTCAAATCAAAATAAATTAAGAACAAACTAATAGCTAAAAATAATACTTTAAAACTTAAAAACAACTATCTGTACAACAAAAGCATAATAATTTTACAATCACAAAAGCTGTGGTTTCTGAAACAATGTTATAACTATGTGACTTATTGAAATAATTTGATAATTGTGTTAGAAATAGTTAAAAACAGTTCAGATGAAACAAAAAGCAGTGGGTAAAAGATTTGAATGAATGTGCTTCACCAAAATTGTGTGTGCAGGCAAATGTGTGTTTGGATGCTAAAATACAAATGATTAGACAAATGTAAATGAAAAGCCAAGTGAAATTCTTCCTTGTGCCTGTTAAAATGAAAAGGACTGATTCAGCAAGTGATGGCGGGAATAGTAACTATCTAGAACTGTCACTCACAATGATCAGGCCATGTGGCATCGTGAAATATCACCCTTAACTTTAAGGAACAATTACCCAGGAAAATGTTCCTCCCAGGAGGGAGCTTCCTCTCTGGGCCCTGATTACTATCCTACACATCCCTGCAGGACCCATCACAGGCTACGTGGGCTACACCTGTTCTGGTTAATAACGAGCCACCTGCAAGCTGCTATGTGGCAGATGGGACACACAGCTAAACGTTAGATGGAGTCAATCCCTGAGACCCTTTCTCTGATGGCACTGGGAATGCTGGCATATTCATCTGGAGCTCCTGCGGTGTATCCCTGCCTCATCCATCCATCTCAGTGGCCTTCCCTCTATCCCTAGGCAGAATGCATCCACGCACAGAGATGGAAATCCTTGCAGGAGCAAGGTCTTTCGGTACTGAAGGCAGAGTTTTCCAAGACACAATTATGAAGTCAGCAGGAGGTATCTAAGTCGCAAAGGGAAATTCTTCTGGTGAAAACAGCTGCAATCCTATGGATTAAATCAATCTGTAAATATGTATTCCTGGATGCTGTAGGGATCCCACAGGCGTGTTTAAATGCTGGCTTTTATGGCTGTGGTTTAAAATCATGGCAGGACTTCTCAGCTCCCTAAAGCTGGCTTAGGGAGAAGGGAGCTGGCTGCTAAGGCTACCGCAGCTCATGGAATCGTTGAGCATCTGTCCATACCTGTGAGTACCCCAGAAGAACCGCATGACACGTTGTGTTGCTTGTGTGTTTGTCCAGAGCATTCTGCTACCCAGTCACTAGAAGACAAGGAAGAAGATACATGATTTCTAGGAATCCCCAGGGGAAGTGCTACCATAAAGGAAGAATTTTATATGAAATGATATTGTCACAGGCAAGATAAAGTTAGCTAAAAGTAAAACATTGAAGTCCTACAGCAGGAGATAAATACAGAAATGTGCATAACATATCTCATTTGTTCGACTTTTGTCTTTGCCATAAATAGACATGAGGTAACTCTGTGTGAGTGAGTGTGTGTGTGTGTGTGTGTGTGTGTGTGTGTGTGTGTGTGTGTGTGTGTAGACTCACTTGCCTCCTCAAGAGCTCACCCAGCAGAGGATTGCTCCCAGCATGCCCTGCTCTTAAAAACCAAGAGATAATTTGACTTGATTAGATAATCGTGTGGCTATCTGTGCTCTTCCTCCTCCTTTAGATCAAGCGGGAAGTCTTTTCCTAGGGTATAAAATGCATTGATTCACTTAACAACAGTAGCGATTTTCTCACAAAAATTAATCTATCTCCCACATTGTCACTTTGGCAGCCACTGTGCTGGTGTTGAGAATACAAAGATACTGGCTTCCTTTCCCTTCTGTAGCTTTCAGCTTAGTGGGTGATTCAGATAATTAACCAGATTATTTGGAAGACAGTATCTAAGCATGCTGGAAAGTGCGGCTTCCTATCGCATGTAACATTTTTCCCATTTTTATTGTGGTCAGAACTTTTTAACTACACCCAACTTAAAAGACCTAATCTAACCTGTCCTATAGCTAATGTGCGCATAGTGCCAACTACTCTCCATGAGATACAAGCCTGGCTATTATATAGTGACATTTCCAGGGTGACTCCTTAAAGGAGGATAACTAAGTTAGAAGGAGGGTGTCTTTTACTTCACTTTCCTTCTGAGACCTGGGAAGCAGCAGCTGGCGCAGCAGTAGCAATTCTAAACTATGAGGTAATTGTAGTTGCACTAACAAGTTGGAATCCTGACACTGTTGTGCCGTGTCACATCCAATGTGTCTCTTGCTGGCCCCCTCACATTAAACTATCCTAGCCGGACTCCTCACTAAGGCTGTCAAAAATAATATCAACTGGCAGAGTGACGTATGGAAGAGAATGGCTCCCAGCTCTCTCCTGGTAGGGGAAGGTCAGAGATGGTATCCCCTGGGAGTGACATTTAAACTGAGTCTTGGGGAAATAGCTTAGTGAGGAAGGCATCAGAACGTGTTGAAAGAAGAAGGGATGCTGTGCAAAGCTCAGAATAAGGAAAACAAAACACCTGCAACACGCTAAAAGAAGGCGAGAGCAGCAGGGATACACAGGATTCTGAACCTGCACATAAGGGGAGGAGGCTGGGTACCGTCGGGGTCCTTCCCTGTGATGGGCGTCCAAGAGATGTCAAAGGCAGCTGCGGAGACGCACTGAGAACTACAGGTCTACCTAGGGAAACACTAGCATACACCTGGGCTTGTGGAACTTAATGCTGTTCCCCAGGGAGAGCATTTAATATCAGCAGAGGGCCATGGCCAGAACTCTGAGACCCAACTAGTAGAAGTCAGGCAGAAGAGGACTTCCTATCTTCTGTTTAAATATGTATACATATATTCTTCCTTTTTTTAGAACTCAAAATCAAAACAAAACTGTTAGGATCCTTCCCTGTCACAAGTTCTAAGAAATCACTGGAGTGGAAGGCGTGGGTGAGGAGGGGTTTGTTTTGTTTTGTGTTTAGATAACCAAAGAAGGAGAGACTGATGCAAGATTTCCAGAAGGGGGACCTGTCTTCTTTGTGGTCTTGCCTTCCTAGAGAACCTGGTGGGCAGACAGTTTTTAAGATAATATTTACAAACAGGATGAGCCGACGTAAGCCCCTACGATCCTCAGTTTCATTATTTGTAGAGTGAAGATAATAACACTTACTTTTCGAGCTGTTTGGAGAGCAAATGAGAGATAGGAAAGGATTTGTAAGTAGATGAGAGGAACATAATATTTTTAGACCTATTTGTGATTCATTCACCTTTTATACCAGTTGAATCTTAGAAGATTATCACATGCAGAAATGAATCTTAGCGTGTCTTGTCCCAATTAGCTTTATATATTTTGAAGTTTTTGTGTTTTGATGCATTTTCTAGAATTTCTCTCTTTCAAGAAAAACTAGAGAAAAGTTTATTCCTTTGAGAGGTCCTGATGCTTCAAACCCTTGCCACAAAGCTACAAAATCTAAGCTGCAGTTTTTCATAAGTATGATGTTCTCTACTGTCCTTCAAGGCACTCCAGTCTTGTGTTAACATGGTTACACATTCATGAAAAATATGCAAGGCAAGACAATGAAACTACAAGGAGTTAAGACCACAGTTTCTTCCTGCTCTAATTTCCCTTCCAAAATATTCTTCCTGTGTATCAAGAAATTGAATGCCTAAGAACATTTTTAGAATCTCACTGAAGGAAAGTTGGAGAGACAGCTACAGTCTTTCAGGCATGCTGGGGATTTCTAGTAATGTTATGGCAAGGTAACTTCCCCCTCTTGCCTAAACAAGAGAAATAGTATTTTCCTGCCAAGAAGGCACAAGGCCAGAGACTGTACCATGCTATGTATGTCCTAAGATACCAAGTATCAGCAATGCACGTGATGTTGGAACAACACACCTGAAGTGGATGCAACCAAAAGCTACCTAATGCAAAATTCAACAGCACCAGGCATGATCAGTGGTGACCAGGGAGGATAGAGAGCCATTGATGTCAGTCAGGTGGAAATCCATTCTGGCAAGAACATAGAACTATGAATGATGACTCAGAGTATGCAATTTTAAATTCACTATTTTTCCTTTTAAAATATAAATAACAGAAAGTCAAATTTATCAGAATTCCTAAGCTTAGACAGCAAAAGACTGCCTGTAATAGCGCTGTGGTTTGAGTATATCTGTAATTACAAAAGAAGGAAGGAAACATAGTATGGGTTTTGTGAAATTTAATCAACCTGTGGATATCTACAGAAATTATCAAAATAAGTTGTTCAGTTAAAAGATGCTTATTTACATATTGATAATAAAAATTTTAACAAATTCCCTTAAACACTAATTCTCTGTTTTCTCTGTTGAAAAAGAGCCACAATACAAAATTGGATTTTAAAAAGAAATTTAAAAATATTCATTCTCTCAGTAAAAGAAGGATGGGGAAAACATGAATGTACTAGCAGTGTTGCTGCAAAATTTCCTAGGCCAGCCTGGGCTACAGAATAAGGTCTGTCTTAAAAAAATAGGAAGAACAAAATAGAAGATGTCAGTTAATGAAAGTATCATGCTGTTTTGCTGAATTTTTAATATTTTTGACTTTGATACATACATTTTATAACTAAAATCACCAGCGTTCAAAGGAACCCACCATTGTGGCTTTGTGTATGACACTGAGAGAAATGAACTTGATTGTCACAGCTTTGTTTATCCATATGATAGACCATTATACTTGCTTAGGCAAATTAACCTTATGTATCTGTGATGCCTAACCTTGGCTATCAACTTGACATACCTAGGAAGACAGAACCTCAGTTGAGGAATTGCCTCCATCCAGATAGCCTCTGGGCATGTCTGTGTGGAATTTTATTGATTGGTGATTGATGTGAAAGGGCCAGGTACACCGTGCAGTGCCAGCCTGGGCAGGTGGTCCTGAGAGGTAGAATCCTGGCGGACAGAACTTGGAAGAATCAAGCCAGTAAACAATGTTTCTCCATGGTATCTTTTGTCTCTGAATTGCACTTGTCACCTGGCTTTTCTCAATAATGAAGTATAACCTCTAAGCCTATGAATCCCGCCTCCAAGTTAGTTTTGGTCACAGCAAGAGAAAGCAAGCTAATAAACCGTCCAAAGCATCCTATACTGCAAGGTCTTGTTCACATGGAGCACTTTCTTACTCCTCTTTTGTTGCATCATTCCATAGGAGCCAAGGATCTTCATGACAGAGAAACTGCCTGAGCAGACAGATGTCAGGGAGCCCTTTCAGAATGCCATTGTCAAAAGTGACACTTAGCATTTCTTTTGTAGCGGGATTGAGAGGAATAACAGGGGAGCCGAGCAAGGATGACCACTAATATTCCCAAGATGTACATCTCATTGATCCAAACTCTGTAGTCATCCAGAAACCAGTTTTCTTAATAGTCTGTGTCACCTGTGTGGTAGGCGTCTCAAGCCTTAATCATTCTAGCCACACATGTCAACCATCCCACAATGAGACCCACACAAACAGTTCTTTCTCTTCCCATTTCATTCCAGGTGAGATGTATGCTTCTCTTCTTGATGAAGGTGACTCAAGAACACGTTCCTTAAATAACCTAAGCAAGCAGCTGCTGCATCTGTCTTCTCTCAGAACTCACTCTGTGGAGGTTTCCCAGTTGTCTTGTAGAACCCCTGTTAAAACCTTCCTGTGGCCTGCAAGCCTGGATGGGATGGGTCCTGATTACTGATTACAGTGTTTCTGTGCTGCCCTCATTCTCTTCTCTATTTCTGCCGACCCACTCTTGGCTCTCCTCTTCACACGGACTCTCCCTCTGTCTGCATACAAGCCAACCTCTGTGCCTCTGCTTGGTCTGCCTCTCTGCAGAAGGCTAATTTCTGCTCACCCTCCTGACGTAATTTAAATGGCACCTTCTGAAGACTCTGAGCAGATCCCCTCATTTGTACATCGAACCATCTTGCATGGCTGACATTTTTTCTCATTCTGGCCTACAAAGTCATCAGTAACATATAGTTTGTAATGCTCTCTGTACATCATGACCATCATCCCTGTTTTAGTGATGTAATTACCAGAGTGTTAATATCTGGGATCACCAGACATATATATGTCTATCTGTCTTGGGGGCAATGCAATGCATACTTGATACTGCCCAGTGAACATTTGTTGGGCATCATTCAACAGTACCCATTGATTTTACATTTCCCATGTTCATGACACACACAGACTATGCAATGTTATGGAGAAGAGGTCTATTTAGCCAAAAGAAATTTTTGTTGCTTCATTTTTCAAGGGTTTAGGCATAAGATGCTGTTTTCTTGATACAATTTTGTTGCCTACTGTATTACTTTGCAATAACAAAAATCACAATGTTGTGCTAAATAAGCACCCCTAGATTACCAAGCAGAAAATTTTGTAAAACACTGGGATTGCTGTCATTTATGAATGATGTCATGTAAAGAATGCTGTGGAAGTCCTACAGAAAACTCAGAGAAGATGGCAGACACACTTAGCTCCTCTCTAAATGCCAAGGGCAGGCCTGTTACATACCCCTGAAGACTTGGGGATCTGTGGAAGCCCCGCTTACCAGCTATCTTAGAGAACAACAGAGAAAGCTCCATTAGACCAATCAAGTCTTCATGTGCCTGGTGCGAGGCCAAACACAAGGGGTGTGCAATTGGCTCTATACAGTCTGCCAATGTTCCACTCTGTTAGTGGAGTCTATCCAAGCCTTTGTATTCCTGTGGTGCCTTCTAAACCTGAGCCTTGCCGGGATCGGATCTTCAGGCTTTGTCTGCATCATGAGCATGTCTTCTCAGCATCTCCTTACAAGCTGGGAAGCACCACATAGTTAATAGCAACCCGGATGCTTATTTATCGCAATAACTAGCCTCACAGTACCTCACTTCCTGCTTCTATCAAATGGAAAGGACGGTGTGGGACTCACCCTCATGCCATATTGCGGCTGGCGTCCACTGAAATCATAGTGGCTGTGCGAATGTCGGAACCCAAACACAAAGGTTCCTTACAACCGAGAACTCCCTTCAATGCTCAAGCGTCTCATGTTCATTGGTGTAACTTCTCTAATACAGTGGTTCCCGACCTTCCTAATGCTGCGACCCTTTAATACAGTTCCTCATGTTGTGGTGACTCCACCAGCCATAAGATTATTGTCTCTGCTACTTCTCAACTGTAATTTTGCTACTGTTGTGAATCATAATGCAAATGTCTATTTTCTGTTGGTCTTAGTTGACCCTTGTGAAAGGGTAGTTCAGTCCCAAAGGGGTCATGAACCATAGATTGAGAAACATTTCTAGTGGGAGCAGAGTGCTGTAAGTGGCTAGTCCCAGAGTCTTTGCATATGTGGAGAGGTGCTGTGATAAACAAATCGTCCCTTCCTATCCTGTTCACCAAACAGGCATTCTTAGAACAAGTTTACCAGATAACATTTTAGCAAATAAGGTTCTCTCCACCACCTCTCACTTACCCATCCCTCATGTATCCATTGTCTCCATTGGCCTGTTCTTACATTGTATTATTAAAAGTTCTAGCACTTGATTATCTGATCAGCAAAATGATACCTCAAATATATATCAATTGATATATTTTTAACTTTACCATAAAATCTTAAAAATAGAGACATCAGACAAAAAAATTAACCAGACCAAAGTCTATAAAACTTATTGAACTTATATATAGTTAGGATGAGCAAACAGAATTTGTAAAGTTCACATTAATTTTACACTTTTGCTATCAAAATATATCTGATGCACTTATTCACCACCAAAACCAAAAATTTTGTGGCAGAATTAGAAAAACAATCAACTTTATATATTCTTCCTAACTTGTGTCAGTCGTTCACATTTATCCTTCCTGGCCTCCTTACATCTAGCTTTTCCTGCTCTCCTTTTTTCATGTTATTCTGTACTTACATGTATGTTTTTATTGTTTACATTTTGCATATTAGAGAAAACAGGGCTGCTTATTTCTTTCTGAGATTGTGTGACCTCACTTGAGATTACTTTAAGATTTTATTTAAATATTTGCACATATTTTATATGTTCCCATTCTTTTTATTTTTGATATTATGTGAAAATTACATTTCTCCCTTTCCTTTCTTCCTCCCTCAAGCCCTTCCATACTCCCCTCCTTGCTCTCTTTCTAAGTCATGGCCTCTTTTTTCATTAAGTGTTATTAGATGCCTACACACACACACACACACACACACACACGTATATATTCCTAAATATAACCTGCTCGGTGTATCCAATGTTACTGGATTTCAGGGTTGATAACTTGGTATTGGATAAAGTGTTGGTGTGCTCTTTCCTGGGACAACTATTTCTCCTACTTTCAGCTTTCCTAGGTTGCTTGCTGTTCTTTCTTTGAATGCAGGTTGAGGCTGCATCTTTCCCCTGTCTACTTTGGCATGTCCATTATTGTAATTGTTCAGCTAACGTTTAGATAGTTATGTTGGTGAGAAGTTATGGTTGTAACTACCCTTGTCCACAGATAGCTAAATAGTAAATATGTTAGACATCATGTACAAGGCGGTCTAACAGCAAACACTCGACTGCTCATCTGCCTGTCACACATTGAGAATGTAGTTACAGAGAGCACATAAGGCACAGGGCTGTGTTTTATGCAACACAACTCCTGTAGAAAGACAAATCCTGCCTGGACTGGCATACAAGCTCTTGTCTGCCCCTGGTGAAAAGCGACTTAATGATTCCAACCATGTTTAGTAAATGAAGAGTTTTCTTCAGTGATGTCTTGTACAAACACTCCATTTCATTTCTTCATCCTGCCAAAAGACCGAAGAGTTATGGTTCATAGGAAAGAAAGAAAGACGGGAGTCAGGAAAGGGATGACCAACATACATTAGCATATGATAATGGGTTAAAGAACTTTCTCTAGTGAGTAGAAAATTTTTAAGTGTTTTTGTTGCTGTTCATATGAGTCTGATTTTTCAGTGACCTCGAAAACTGAAGTGAATAGAAGAGGAAATCAGAGATCAAGGGAGATATTTTTAGAACAAGTTTGACAGAGGATTACATAGTTTTAAAATATATAATCTACGAAGATAATGACATACTTGTGAGAATGCGGAAAACTAAGAGTGAGTGAATGCATCCAAGCAACAAGTAGAGTGTTAGCAAGAGCAGTAGTTTTCAGAGCTAAGAACACAACGTGATTCTTCAACTATCTGAGTGGCTAGCATACTGAAAGACTGAGAAAGGAAGCTCTGGAGACAATGGTTGTGTGCTGCATGTGTACAACGGTTGTGTGCTGCATGTGTACAAAGGTTGTGTGTTGCATATGTACAAAGGTTGTGTGTTGCATATGTACAATGGTTGTGTGCTGCACATGCTTTTGTCCACTAGATGCAGATGCACTTAGTGTTCTATTAAACCTCCATATTTATCAGTGTCTTGATTATGTTTCTATTGCCAAGACAAAGAACCACGACCAAAGCAACTTACAGGAGAGTTTATTGGGGCTTACAGTTTCAGAAAGTGAGTCCATGAGCATCATGGTGGGAAGCATGGCCGCAGACAGTAAGGTATGGTGCTGTGTTATTAGCTGAGAACATACATCCTATCTGCAAGTAGGAGGCAGAAAGAGCTAAATGGGAATAACGTGTTTTTAAAACCTCAAAGCCCAGCACCAGTGACACACCTGCTCCAATAAGACCACACATCCTAATATTTCCCAAACAGTTCCGTCACTGGTAGCTGTCAAATATGTGGGCTTATGGGGGTCTTTCTCATTCAGATCACTGCATGTCATCCCTAGACCCATAGGCTTTGGATATATCATATTGCAAAATGTGTATAGTTGAACATCAAATGTCTTCATGGGTTTTCGCAGTCTTAATGCAACTTAGAAGTCCAAAATCTCCTCTGAAACTCAAAGTGACCTCTTAATTATTAGCCCCTGTAAAATAAAAAAAGCAAATTACATACTTCCAACATGCGTTGACACAGAATGTACATTACCATTTCAGAATTGGATGGATGGGGCATAGTAAAGAAATAAAGAACCAAAGCAAAACCTAAGTTCAGCAATGCAAACTCCAAATTCTATAGCTGTAATCTTAACATCAGCTACCTTAAATGGCTCTGCCCTTCCAGCTTTGCTAATTGTAGTATGCTTTTCTCTCTTGGGCTGTTTTCATTCCCTGTATGCAGCTTTCCCTGGGAGACATCTAGGGCTCTGGTACCTCCAGCATCCTGGGGTTTTAAATGTAATCGAAGCTTCAAATTCACAGCTTCATGCAATGGGATCTCCAGACTCCCATCCAGGGACTCTTTTGCCATATGTCTGGCCTTGGTGGCTTTCCTTAACCTCAGGGGAAGATTTGACATCCCCACTACTGTGTCCTTAAGCACCCAACAGAGTGGCTGAAGCTACCAAGGTTCAGCTGCTCATTTGGGGTGGAACCCAGCTCCCTCCTTGAACTACATGAACATCAAGTTTGATTTACTGTTGATTTTTAGGACCAGAAAATCCCTCAGGTCTTTTTCTTTCACAAATTGCAAGATTAGCTGGGTGAATTCTTTAGCAACAGAAAAGTATTTAGGGAAGAAGTTGGTACCAGGGAATGGATGGGCTATTGCTGTGGCAGACCTGACCATGCTGTCCTTTGGAAAATTGTGGAAGACTGACTGCAATTTCTTCCCCACAAAACGACTGTAGCTTGAGACTGCTGGGTGACAGAGACTTCTGCAGACCAGTTAACCGTTCTCCCTGAGTTAAACATGATCAGTGCACTGAGTCCCAGGTTGTAGCTTAGGTTGTTGTACTCTGTCAGAGTAGACATGGGCCCCCTGGCCCCAGGTTTTCTATATGTGTGTCTGCATGCCTGTCCTTCCTTCACAGACTCCACAACTCAGGAAGGTTTCTAAGATCAAGTCTTGCAGGATCCAGTGGGGTAAGGAGGTTCCTCCTTAAGCTTTTCCTTGCAGGGATTCTATTCCTCAAGGCTGAATACAACACACTAATAAATGTGAGCAGTCCATCAGAAAGTATGCCAACTCTCACTGTGACTTTTAACCCAGTCTCTGCTAGCCCTGTTCTTTTGGCAAATTACATGGTTCCTCATCTGACGTATGAAAACCAAACAAGCTAGGTTTCAGAATAACATGTAAATAGTTTAGAAAATAAAACAGAAAGGAAATAACGTTTGATGGATTTAGTCTTTGCCCAAACACAGCTGTGTTATTTGTGTGTACAAATGTCTGCACAAATTCAGGGTGGTTGGGGCAGAAGTAAAGGGCTGGACAGAGAATGGATGGAGCGATTAAAAAAAAAAACCTTCCAGAACCAGAATATAGGTGAAATTATGCTCAGAGTTTCCCCTGCCAGTGTTTCAATATGGGATAGCCCAGCCCACTCGTACTTCCACACTACAGTGGGACAGGCTGTGGCTCATGGCAGTGCGGATTCTCTGCCACCGGGGCTGTGGTTGCAGTCTCTCCAGTCCTGGTGTCACTTACATTGTTTCCACTGGGAAAGGTCAAGTGTCAGCAGGGACTCTAAGCAAAGAAAAAGCCACCCCCCTGGAACCACAAGGGTGAAGGAGAGGGGAAGTGAGTGACAGCCCGCCTCTGTGCTGGATCATTTTCCGAGGTAGCAGACCACTACATCCTGAGGCTTTTTAGCAGAAAGGAAGCTGAAGGACAAACATCTGAAGGAGAAATTAATCTCTGTGAGTAGGTGACAAGCCGCGATAAGCCCTCGGGGTGCATGTCCGGGTAGCACAGATGTTCTTGTGTGAGAACCAGCACTTGAGGCAAAGAAAGTGGGGTGGGGAGAATGGGGGGGAGGGGAGAGCAGCAAAGAGAAACAAAACACACCAGGAACACCTTCACTGGCAGCAGATTCTTCTGTTGGAAAAAAAAAAATCAAATCTCACACACCCATATGACAAAGGCATGGTGACATTAATTTTGGCCTCCTGATTCTCACAGTGCAAATATGTTTTGAAGAACGATTTTGAGTGTGCCCTGAGAGGCACAAGAACATGCACATCCATTTAGCCTAGCCCTTGGAATGCACCTGCAGAAGAAACTCAGAGAAATGTATGTTAAGACAGTTGGCTCAGATCAATGGCTGAGTGTTTACCTGGTATGCCCAAGGCCAGGCCCAGTATCTTTTTTTTTTCAGCATCACATAGAAAAATAAAGCAAACCAAAACAATGCACATTTGAAAATATATTGATATATTCAAGTTGATTTTCTTTAACTGTCTTGAGAAAAATGAGAGGAGTTCCCAATGTAGTGATAGCCTTTCAATGCTAAAGATTATAGTAAAGGTTGAAAAACATGAAAAATTCTCATTTGATAAAAATATGTAACTAAGAGCATTATGTGCCTTCAATATTATACTTCAATATTATACAATTGCTATATCTACATGTGAATAGGAACAACCCCTTCAAGGAAAACGTAGAGAGATTATAGACAATGCCTGATGATGCATTCCCTGCTTTCCAACAGTCATATTTCTCTGCAATGGATTTTATTTCTTATCTTTATGATCAGTAAAAAATGGTATGTCGTGTTTGAAATACTCATGTTAAGATTTAGCAAGTTATAAGAATTAATTCTTTAATAAGTTAATCACACTAATTTGTTGAAAGGACTTAACCATATGTCTTCCTAAAGGGCTGTTTAAAAGCTTGTAAGAGGGGTTATAGTGATAGGCTGTATAGTAAAGTAGGAAACCAAGAATAAGGGTGAAATGATCTGGACTGAGATTACACATGATTATTGATGCTCGTCTTCATGGCCGCCTAGAGAATTATTTGTGTTCACACATAAAAGAAGACTGCCTACTGTTTTCACTGAGGTCATGGGTAGCTAGCTGCCTGCTGCCTGTTGTCTGTCTTCCCAGCGTGTTCTCTCATGCTGTTCGTTAATTATGAGGACTCTGCTTTGATAAGGTCCATCTCTGTCTTCTGCCTGACACTACCTAAGCAAGTCCCTGGGGCTGCCAACGAGCATATCCCATCACCTACCCTCTGCACAGGATCCTACCTCCTTCACCTTTGATTGTCCATAGATTGGCACCTGGCCTAAAAGGCAGGACTATTAAAAGCATCTTGGTCTCTACCATGCTTAATAACAGACATCAGGGGTGATCCTTACTGCCCATAAGAGATGCTGAACTGGAAAATGATGAGTCAGGAGAGACAGGGGCCACATTACCGACTGCGAGGAGCTGCCATGGCTCCGCTGCATAAAAGGTAGCGACCGAAACAGACAGATGTAGAGAGGCCGAGAGCCTGGGTCCTGAGAGTTCTGGTTTATATCCTTAAGAACCTGGAGCCTGGTTGCTTCAGCTGTTATGTTCTTTCTGTAATTCAAGATGCCTTCCTATCAACAAGAGCCTGGACATTCCTGCCTTTGACCAGCAGATCTGAGTAGGACGCTGCCATCTAAAACAGAAAGAGCCCTGGTTGACACATCCTCCATTATCAGAAAAGAATTGGAATGCCAATTTCGCAAGGAAATCATTTTATTTCCTAAAATTAATGTAGAAAGCATTTTTCTGCTATGGGGCTTAATAGCACATTCTGAGTGATGTCATAGGCAGTGCCCTCACCACGCGATTACAGGAAATGCAGAAGTAATTTTCATGTGGTGGTTTCTAGTATAAACCTTGAATCAAAGCCAAGGGCATAACATTAAGGCATAATTGAGTTGAAACAATTCTTCAAGGTTTTGCTCATATCATATTGAGTATCCAACATTCTAGCAGTCTAATTTCACTCAAGAGAGCTTCAGGGAGTAGAGAGATGCTTCATTATCCCTGAGTCCCTTCTTACCCATTTGTCCAAACTTCTGCTAAAGACTGGTTAACAAATATTTAGAAACTTTAATTTCTAACATGACTGACATACCTAGAAAAGTGAGTAAGAAATGCAGAATCTTAAAATGCTTTGGGGACAGTGTAAAATTAAAGGAAAATAAGTATTTATTATTATTTGAGTATAAACACTGACTTCTATATAGAAGTGATCCACATGGCCTTTGAGGACACACATAAGCTCTGCTTTTTTATTTAGCAGTCACCTTTAGATTCACAGGAGCATGTAAGTAACCCGTCAGTTAGATACTCAGAGTTTAACCTAAAGTGGTTGTTCAGTGAGAACGTGCACTTGCTTGCTGCCGTGGAGAAGAGCCAGAGGAGAGCTTGGCCTCCCAATATGCTTTCAGAAAAGAGTTGGTTTCAAAGGTTCATCAGCCTGTATGTTATTTATTATCTCAAATGTTGGTCCTAAAAGGACAGATATGCGTCTTGCTCACTGGGACACCCTGAGCACTGAAATCAGATAATAGATCATTTATGTTTTCTTGTAAAATAATTTTTGTGTTTTTAGTCAAGCATTAACTATATTTAGGAGATTGACAATAAACACTTGAGAGTCAAATTGATCCTAAAATCATGTTTATTCCTTCTACATATTTCCAAATTATTAATAAAACAATGATTTATAAGTCATTAGTGGTTAAATAAATCCACACAGTAAATATGACCAAGAAAATGCTATGGAGTTGACCTTTTAAATTACAACCTATTGCAAAAATTTGAACAGTTTTTCAAACATTATTGAATTCATAATTAGGAAATAGGACAATAATCTAAAACTCAAAGTAAATTCAGAGGAAATATCTGAACAAATTTGACAAAACATAAATCTAAAAGTGGAAAACCTCCTAGAAGGTTTAAACTGTTGCCCAGTGTTTTCATTTTCCCATTATGAGGGACATAAATTGAATGATAATGATAATAACAAATTAACTCTAAAATCTTGTACTTCAGGGGATTCTGTTAGGAGCTTTGCATGAATTATTTCTTTACTGCAGTGTTATAAAGTGATTTTATTATCATTTCCACTTTTATAAAGTGAAATTTAAAAAAGAGTAATACATTTCCAGGGTAACACAGTTAGTAGTCAAGAAATTCCAGCCCTGAGTGAAAATGTTAGTAGAAGGAAAAAATAAATGTGTTGGGAACTAGACAATTATGGTAACTAACATCTAAATAATAGTTATTTTTATTAATGTGTATATTATAAAGTTATGTAAAGATAAAATATTACTGTACTTTTGGGGCAACATCTTTGAGTTGTGCTTGATGCTTGTCTTAAAACAATGATGTTGGAGAAAACTGGAAACGAGGGCCACAGTTCTCAACCTGTGGGTTTTAACCCCTTTGGGGTCCAATGACCTTTCACAGGCATCATCTGAGATCAAACAGATATATAATTTATTAAACAAAACAGTAGTAAAATTAAGTTATGAAGTAGCAATGAAAACAATGTAGTTGGGGGATCATAACAACAAGAGGAGCTGTACTAAAGGGTCGAATAATCAGGAAGGTTGAGAACCACTGCCCCTGGTGTCATTCCAAGTGAGCTTCATCTCTGCTGTTTTCCAAGACTCTCAGAACCCCTACCCTTGAAGAGAGGTCCTACATGCAGGTTGGACTTTGACTTTTGGTAAATGAACTTGAAAATTTTTGAAATTTTTTATCAAAAATTCTATATGACATATTTTGCTCATATTCCTTCCCCTCCCCCAGCTCTTCCCCACTTTACTGGCCATCCAACTTCATGTTCTTTCTCTCTTTCTCAAAGAGGGTGGGGGAAGAAAAGCAACAAAGATAGGAATGAAACCAGACAGATTTTAGGTATTAGGGCTGTAATAACACAATCTACATAGACTTAGACATGGTCTTGACCTGGAACCCATACCTGTAAACAAAAAGACTTCTTTGGTCAGGGCCTGTAGCTCAGTAGTAGAGTTTGCCTGGATTGTGCAGTCCTGGGTTTGATCCCCAGACCTGGAAACAAGAAGTTGATGAAGTTAACTTCGGATCTGTGAGGATCAAGAGGAAGCCTGAGGCTAGTCACTTCAAATGATTCAACCCACAAATACTCTTTGACTCTTTCTCGTAGCCTGTAAATAAGCAGAGGACACTCTGCCCTCATGAAGCTCATATGGATAGACTCAAATTATTGATGTGTTTAATTGAAAAACTAAAAAACTTGGGGTAAGACAATAAACAATCTCTTTCATGTCAAAAAGCCACATGTTGAAATGTGATTAAAATCAAGTGGCACTCAAGCATAAAAATCCCTGTTCTATCAGAATGAAAGAGCAAGCCAAGTTTTTCTTTCTTGTAGTAACTGGGGAGAGCTACTGCTAAGGAGCTGTGTAGACATCATGTGCTCCTCTTCCATTAGTGACCTCACCCTGGGATTTGAATGTGAGGAAATTTTCTCATGTTTGCCTCTGTGACCATGTAAGAATAGAGTTATCCTCTCAGAGTAGAATAGAGAATTTTCAGAGCCCTACACCAGAATCAAATGGATGTGACTGCTATTAGTTTGCTTATTGCTGTTGCCAGGTTTTCTTGTTTGTTTCACTGATTATTTGTTTTGTTTTCAAGGAAAGTTGTTATTCCAAAGATTCTAGTCAATGGTTTAAAACAAAATTATTTGACTATAAGGAGACGTGCATTTGTCTCAGATGAACTTTTATTGTTTTTGCTCTCTGATGTGGTTTGCTTTGTTCTGTTTTTTGGTTACTGACAATGTGTGCTAGTGGGGACTTTTTAAACATATAGTTGCTTTAAGCTTTTTCCATTACTAATAACTACTTCTGTGTGATGAAGAAATAGTTGTCATAATGATGTTCACAAAATGATCCTCTGACTTAACTTAATATGTAGTAAAATATCAATCTTTCATGTCAATGTCCCTTTCCTTTCTCATTCCAGCCACCTCCTTTTGATATAGCACATGATTTAATCAAACCATCTTCTTTAGTGACTTTTGGGCACAATGACACATTTCTTTTCCCATATATGTCTATATGTCTAGTTCATACCCAGTCCCTCCTCTTCCTTGATGGATGGACAATATCCCCCACACATGGCTGACAACTTTTAAGCCCTGCTACCTAATTAAGTATTAAATTTATGAGAGCAGAATACTAGTGTTGAAGGAATACCAGGTTCTCTGGATTGCTTACCTGGCTACATCAGAAGCCTTTGGAAATTTTCAACATATGAATTCTCATGTCCCAGCCATAGATTTGGCAAGCTGAAGTGGTCTTAGAAATCTATACTTTAAAGGAATTATTTGAGGTACTTCTGAAATATCAGTGAGTTCAAAAGCTACTGTGTTCATGTAAAGTTGTCATGTCACAAACAATAAAGCAGAAATCCTGTGACTTGTCCAAAATGATAGGAAGAGAATTGCAAAATTGGGATTTGGACTTGGTGACTTCTTAGCTGTACCATCTTCTGTTGCTTTAGTCACCATTCTATAATGATTTGTCTATCAAGTGACACCAGTCTACAGAATCATCCACAGTAGTTTGGGGACAGTGAGAGATACAAAATATTTCGACATTAGAAGTCAACTATTGGCCAGCTGGATGGTCTGGTTTTGTGACATGAACGTAGTTACAACTTTTTCATCTGGGAGCCTGGGTAATAGTTCTTGCATACATGGCATACAGGTTGGCATGTCCAGGATGGATAAACTCTTGTATACAAAAGTAGTATTGATGAGAAATAGTAAACATGCAAGGAATACACAGGTAATGGCAGTGAAGGTTAGTAGAGAATCTCTCAGCACAGAGGTAGTGGAGGCTACCCACCACGGTTTGGGCGGGGTCTCACAGATGTATGTCTGCTAGTGGAGCTAATGTCAGGTCTGAAGCACAGCCAGCACTGTAATTAGTTCAGTCTGCCTTGTTGACCAATCTCTGAGGTCCTGGTCAATAGCATTGTCTGATAACAAATATCTCCGTGATAGTATTAGAAAATACTAGGCACACAAACAAATGGTGTCTTTTGGGTTTTTTTCTAAACCAATGATTCAAACACAGGATGTTTTGGGAGGGAAAAAATAGCAGATTTCAATGTAGTATGAAACTCTAATCTTCAAATCCAAGACTACCACCTTTTTCTTCAGTCAGTTTTACTTCAAGGCTACATTATTTTGTTTTACCTACACTTTATTTTTAAGGGGACTTAAAAATAACCAAGTAGTGCAATGAGAGTTAAATCCTGCCTTCATTGTGACTTCAATTGTTCTTTTTTCCCATATACTAGAGTTTACTGATCAGTGTTCTAAAGAAGAGCAGTTTCTGAATTCCTTTACCCAAAATGGAGGAACCATACTCTCATCTTGAGCAAGACGTGTTGATCACCCGATCTCCAACCTAAACAGATTCTATATCCAAAACTGAAAATTTCTATTTGACACCAATTTTTGAGAGGCTATCACTGATGCAACGACAGGCAACAATTCTGATTACCTCACAGAGTCAGAATTCCATCTCTCATCATCCTGGCTTTAATAGTTTTTTTCTTTTTGCCACTGTTCCATAAAAATCACCCTTCCATACTGGTTGACACGGTGAACTAAAGTTCACTTTCTATTGCTGCGATAAAGACCACACCAAAAGCACGTGGGGAGGAGAAGGTTTATTTGGCTGGGGTGATGTCACATGTTACATGATCACTGTCCATCACTGAAGGAAGCCAAGACATACTCAAGGCAAGAGCTTGAAGGAGGAACCAACAGAGAAGAATGCTTGCTATTGTCTTATTCTTCACATCTCCTCCTCTTGCTTATACAACCCTGGGGAAGAGAGAGAGCAAATAAAATCACTGTGTTTGTCATCAGGAAGCTGGCAATGCAAGGGTGGGAACGAAGCATATTTGAAAAGGAAATGATCCTTCAACATATTCTAGGAAGAAACTGAAGAGGAGGGGGGCCCCCTGGAAATTCAATGGACTCTAGGAATAAATTTTCAGGTAGATAGATAGAGCTTGAATTTGAATAATGCAAGTAGCTACTAGATTTGGAAAAACAAGTGATACTACATGTAGGGAGATAAGGAATTTCTTGTTCTGACAATATGGTAATTGGCACATAGTTTTATTGACCATGTTTATTGATGAGACTTCTATGTTGTCATCAGTAAGTGTTTTCGAGTATAGAATGTGAGAAAAAGATAATGGCAAAGATTGACTTGACACTGTTTTCATTCAAAGAATGGAAGATTGGGCTTCTAATGTGTGATTAAGTAAGGCCCACCAGAAAAAACAAAAACCACCATGCCTATCTAAAAGGGTATGCACAATAACTCTTTTGCCTTGAGTCACACCTGTATGATCTCATGAGGGCAGCTCTTTGAGGGTCTGTGATGGTGATGGAATGCATTCAAAACATGCATGAACAAAGTCCACACAGCTAAATTCGATTCCCAGGAAGTCTTTTGGGAAGCAGCTCCCAGATGAAGTGATGTTTACATACTCAGTCTCTTTGAAGAGTGTCCCTACAGGTTCCTTACCATAAAGAAGTCATGTCCCAGCTTACACCCTGTTCCAGTAACAATCGTGTTGGCTTCTTTTTACCAGTCATTCAGTAATGATATTACAAAAGAAAAAAATGTCAAAGCTGGATGCCATGATTGACTGTTGAAAAGTTCCCAACAACAACACAAAATCTTAGGAGCTCTGAATCCAACGTGTTTCCTCCTAGGTCTTGTGTAAACTAAGATAAACGTTAGAGGAAGACTGGGTTCAGCATTTTTGCTGAGGCAGCAGCTGTCAACATTGGTGACATTCACTGTTTTATGGATCTAAATTGAACCAGGATTAGGAGGCCACCTGTCTCCCTGAGCTTGTTGTGATTCAGTCACTTGGAAAAAAAAACAGACTTCCAGATGAGCATTTTGAAGCCCAATGGGGCTGGGACACCCGGTAAAGCTTGTCAATGGGAAATATGAGAACCCTGATCAGAATTCTTATTAACCTGACTCAGCACGGCCCATGTCACTGTTCCTCTTGATGTCCTTGCCAAGGCATCTTGAGCTGTGCAAGTGGTACGAGTTCTGTCCCTTAAACTGCAGAAGTGTTAGGGGTGAGAACATTAAGTATAAAAGTAGATCAAGTATATTCAAAAAGCTCTCTGTGATCAAAATTAATTAGGTCTCTAGACAAATATGTGAGCTAATCATTTTCTTAGTGTATGTGTACATCCAGAGCCAAGAGAGGATGTCTCATTGATTATTAAGCAGAATTTCTTGTGTTGTTTACCCTATAATAAGGTCCATTCCCATCCTGGAGAACCAGGCCAGGCACTCTTGTGGTTTTATAATAAATGCTTTTTGAATTAATTGATGTATCAAAAGGCATCTTTGAAGTGGCCATGATGACATTAAGAGGGTGTGTAGTCACAGAACACAGTTGTCTCCTGCAGCTCTGGTTCCAGATGGAAAAGTCTAGAAAGAACTCATCAGAAAAAGAGTACAGATGTTTGGGGAATTTCACTTTATCCATTTGGAGGTTGACTAGAAGTGAGTCCCACCGACCCCCAACACCCAAGCTTCATTTCTCAGAATACAATTTCAATGTTACTTGTTTTTCCCTTGATGATTCTATTTGCAGCTTTCTGCTTTTGCTCATAATGAACTTCGGGTGATAAATTAGTGAAAATTTAAATCAATAAAAGGATGAACTTTTCATTTTAGAAAACATAAGTGAATATTTGTGTTAAGGAATAAAAGAAACATTGCAGATAGAATTTCCTCTCATCTTAGATGTATTCATCTGGCTTCTGGGAAAGAGCTAATATTTATGGGCTTACCATAGTACAAGGGCAACCTCATGCCGCACTCCTTAAAACTCACATTAGGAAAAAGCCACATGTCGACGAACCCTCTTGAACAGACAATATTCACTTAACAGCTGAAGACATAAAAGGCTTTATTTATGAGTCATTATTGAAATCGAAAAGCCCTTTCTGGGGCTGGAAGTGGTAGAGCATGCACTTAAACAAGCTCAAATGTTCACTCCTCAGCACGAACGAATAAAATGAACAACCACAAGCAGCAGCCAAATCTAACAAGAGAGAATATCACCTCCTTCTGTAGTAGCTAAATCATCAGACTCACTCAAGTTGTCCTCTGACCTCCACATGTATGCGATGCGATGTCATGTTCTTGAATGTGTGCAAAGGTGCACATGTTCATGTGTGAATGCAGCAGCATGCATGTGTAGAAGACCATGGATAGCAATTGCCGTCTTCACTGAACTTCCACCTTGTTTGAGAGAAGACGGTCTGTTCACCACCGCACACACCAGCTTAGCTGGCTTCGTGAACTTCTGGGGATTCTCCTATTACTGACACCCACCTCACCATAGAAGTGTTGAGACTGCAGACACATGTCACCCAGTCCTGCTTTATGTGGGTTCTGAGGAGCTGAACACAGTTCTTCAGTCTTGCATGGCAAGCACTTTATAAGCATTCCCTCCAACCCTGTCTGCATATTTTAATGGAATAATGGCCATGATGTGACTAAATATGGGAGAGATAACTAACTTGTTGATATTTTAGTTATAATGTCCTGAAGCCCCAAGGATTATTCAAGTAGGACAGAAATGTGAGAATGTGAGTATCAAGACATGGATTCACCCAATCATGGACAAACAGCTGCAGAATGGTAGGAAAAGAGCAACTGGGCACTTTCTGCCAGGAGCCACTGTGATAAAGCATGTTGCTCATGATAACACAGAGATGGTTCTCTTGAAATTTTAAAATAATGAAAGGCTGGGGGCAGCTAGTGATCTCCACTACACGATGGCAGCCTGCACCATAGGGCTAGAACAAGGGGACCAGACATGACTGAAGGACAACTTCAGGAGTCATTGTAAACCTGTCCCATGACAGCAACTTCAAATGTAAATCATACTCTTCTAAGTACTTTGAATTCAGCGAAGCCCATTACTGAGATATTTACAAGCCAATGTTATATATCAATGATCCTTTCATTTTTTTTAGAAGCAGTAACTTTGACATATAGTCCACCAGCAGAAAATGAGTAAAATATGTCAAGACAGTACTTTTTGAAATTCTATTCACTTTGACAAATGTGTCAAAGTGACACATTTTAGATATGTCTTTTCTCTTGTTTTAAATACAAGATTTTTGTTTGTGCTTATTTTATTTTATTTATTTTAACATGTCTAATTGAGTCATCATCAATATGTCCAAGAAACCTAGGGACTTTTAATTGCTTCATGCCTTAAATTCTATTCTACATGGAAAGTCTCTGTAGTCATTCAAGTTATTTCTTTCCTTTTGGGTATTATCCAGCTGACGGAGTTCTTAGAGTCTGCGTCTAACGTAGATTGAACAATGTGATCTTCCATGTTAATGCTTCGCGGTTGTTTAGTTCTTCTGGTCTTGACCTCATCATGTTTTCAGTGACTTAAGAATGGTGAAATGAGTCTTAAGTAAAAATCTTTTAATTAAAGCAAACAAAGGATCAGTTTTTACGGGAAGGCGGTCAGTCAGTGAGTTCTTGTGGTTAAGTGGGGGATGGGGAGATACTGTGTGGAGAGATGGAGAAAGGATCCTGGGGTCAGGAGATTACACAGCGGTCTACACTATTCCACCCATCTCATGAGGAAGGCTCTCTTGGATTCTTCTCCCCTCACTTGGATCATTTCATTAGTGATTGTTTGGATCATTTCATTAGTGATTGTTTGGATCATTTCATTAGTGATTGTTTTTATGAGTGTAGTTCAGAAACTTGCAGAAGCAGTAAGTTTCCCAGACCATAAACTTGTGAATTCAGTAGCCATCTTCTTTAAAAAGAAAAAAAAGAAAGATAGATAGATAGGTAGAAAGGAAGGAAGGAAGGAAAGAAGGAAGGAAGGAAGGAAAAAAATCCTATGTTTCTTGGCACATTTAGTTTTTTGCTTATTTTTGCTTTGTTTTAAGAAAGTCAAAAAATATGTGTTTCTTCTTTCACAGGTCTCAGAACATCATTTTGATCTTACAGAGGGGGAATGTTGTGTTCCATCTAAGACTATAATTTCTTGTCCTCCTGAAAATCCATTTTCTCCTCCAAGTCTCTACTGAAGCTGGTGTCAGTGTCCCATACCCTTGTTCTGCACTGTCACCATCCTTATTCCCTGTGTCTAACATTCTTACTCCTACTCTCTCCTTCCTAATACGCACTTTTCTGAAGGCTTGCACAAACACTTCATGCCTCCAGATTCACATACTCTTTTGCTTCTAGTGGCCTTTTTACATGTGTCCCTAACTGTTCATTTAATAGCAGTTCAGACTGATACCTGCTTTCTGTTACTTCTAGCCTTATAACATCTAACTACGACATGCCTCACACCCCCACACTGAGCAGCTGGTTATAAACGCGTCCTAGCCTATTCCCCAAGTGTTGTCAACTTTGTTGCACTTCTTTGCTGTCACCTTCTCAGTCCCCTTTCCAGATCTACTGTTATGTTGCACCTCGTACTCCATGCTTTCATCACTGTCTTCGATGTCTTGAACCTTGTGTCATTGAAATGGGCACAAGAAAGAAACAAAGAACTGAGACGAAGCTCACTTGCAACCCCAGTAAGATCTCTTGAGAAAGTAGGTCTGGGACTGGAAAATTGTCTTCTTTTATATCCTTTCCTTTTTGTTAGAATTTGCATGTGTGTTTCATAGAGTGATTTACCAAGAGGACATTACAGAAGAATCATGATCACTTACCTTGTGACTGTTTCACAGAGACCAAGCTTAATGGGACAATTTCAACTTGGTTCTTCTGGTTATTGTTCCTCTTTCTCCTCCTCATCCTCATCTTCCTACACCTCCTCCTCTTCTCTTCCATTTCTTCTTTCCTAATACAAATGTGGCTTCAAGTGAGATTGAAGGGTTTAGCCTTCATTCCATTAGGCACAAGAGTTTGACAAAATCAAAATGCCATTTCACTGAGTGATACAACCATATGAAGACAGTTCCTTTCTGCCCCGCTGTGCTTTTTCATGGGTGAAAACCAGGAGCCAGGCATGGTTTATGATAGGATAAAGTGCATGTTGGACATGTGGCCATAAAGGATGGCTCTGCCATCAGTCACCCCCAGGGAAAGAGAAGGTAGAGATTTTTATTTGAACCCTGGTGACCTTGATGACTCCCGGTCCTCATGACAACTGTGCTCTGAATAACGGTAGCCTTCTTCACATCTCTTTGCTGTATATACAGGTCACTGCTTCCATGAGAGGTGGGTGAAATAGCCTGTGAGAACTGTTGGACTTGTTCAAGCATTTCTATTATTGTCAATAGCTAACACACGCCAACTGCTTTTTTTTTAACCTGAGAATAAACAGCAACTTAAGGAGTTTAGTTGGTTTTGGGTCATATGACAGATACATGTGTAATACCGTTAGACAGTTCTAAACTGTTTTCCATGATATTAAACTAATTTCCATTCTCAACAACAGTGTGCAGTGCTTTATGCAGTCATGCATTTTCACGTTCAACCTTCCATTATGTTTATGGGATAACACATTGTGGTTTTAACTTAAATTTCTGGGGGCTAAAGACACTGATCATCTTTTTTGTGTGTTATTTGCCCATGTAAAGTTGCTTCTGTGAAGATATCTATTATGTATGCTTATTATTAAAGACTATAAATGTATGTATGTTTTTCTGTATCTTGGACAAGCTATTTTTTTAGATATGCAAGGTACAAATGTTTCCTCCAAGTCTGTAGCTTGCCTTATAATGCATCTGACATTATCTTTTTCAAAGAAGATGTTAAATCTGTTGATATAAAATGCATCAAACCATACTTTACAGTACACTTTTGGTAGTGTGGATGAGGAAAGTTTGCCTAACCAAGATAAGGATTTTTTTTCTTGAGAAATGTTATGATTTTTTATTTTAATTTTCTATTTATAGTTCATTTTAAGTTAATTTTCATACATGATCTAAGATATAAATCAAATTTCAGATTTTTTAACATGGATATCTTATTATTGCAACATTATTTTGAAAAGATAATCTTTTCTCCACTAACTTATTTTCTTTTTGTAAGAAATCAATTACTGTGTATAACTCTACTTTTGCTATCTTTATTTGGTTTCACTGATCTACTTATTTATTTATTCTAATGCCACATATTACATTACATTAGCTTTGTAATAAATCTTGAAGTCAGGGACGCTGAGTCATTCCTCTCCTTTTTTTTTTTTTTCTTTCTCTTTTTGGGCTACTCTGGGATCTACGTATTTTGAGGTTGTGAATTTCTATAAAAGAAGCCTGCTGGGATTTTTACTGAGATTCTGTTGAGTCCTAACAATTTGGGAGTTCACAACTTAATATTGAACCTTATTTCCTAGTATATTTTCATCCTTTAAACCTTTTATAATTAATTTTTATTTAAATTAAAAGCAATCTTATTTTACATATCAATCCTAGTTCCCTCTCTCTCCAATCCTCCTATTACCCCCAAGTCCTTTAAACCATTTTTTTCAATGATAGTTTTAGAGGTCTTGTACATATTTTGTCAGAATTTATCTCAAGTATTATGTTTCTAAAGTTATCACTAAAGATTTTTGTTACCTTAAATTTCAAATTACTCATTTCTAATACAAAATATACCACAATTATTTATAATACTAATACTTTGAATTTGCTAAATACATTCATTAGTTTTTTGTAGATTATTGGAAATGGCATGAAATCTTCTGTATGTATGTTTTAATATAAACAGCAAAAAGATTGAAGGCCACACATTCCACATACTGCTGAAATTTCTTCAACTTCTACCAAGATTTTTACTACATTTAAAATGTATTTAATTATTTACTAGCTTTTATTGATTTTTGTGATTTTTACATCATGCATCCTGATCCCATTCAAATTTAAAAGTATAGCCTAAAAGCCTAACAAAAGTAAGGAAAAAAGAAAAGAAAAAGAAAATCTCAGCATGGAAGCTATAGTGCAGCCCAGTGAGTCACTCAGTGTGCCCCTTTTAAGTGTTCTTTGCAATGGATCCTTGGTCTTTCTTGAGGCCTCTGGCTTCTGTTACCCTATTGTGCCCTCACTGGGACATCTCCTGGATATCTTGCTCTTGTCCTCTGTCACTCAGATTCTATAGCTATGTGTCTGCATATCTGGATTTCTGGCACTTGTTAATATGGGAAAAGTTATTTTCATGTCCAGTTACATGCTCCTCATTTCCAACTACAACCTCAAAAAGCTCCCAGTTATAATATATTCATGTTTCAGCTGAATTCCCTTCCTAATGATGTTTCTCTTCTCTGGGACAATAGGTGTGATCTCTGGACTTTCTCCTGCTCCTTCCTGGGCCCTCACCTGAATCACCCTTAGTCTGTATTTCTGCCAGCTGTCCTTCAAGGCAATGTAGGCATTTGCCAAAATGTACTTCATTGCTCTTCGAGTCTTCACCATCTCCCTATTGCCAGAGCTATTTCTACATATCTGTGAGAACTGCACCTCTCTCCCCAGAGTCAGAATATCCATAATGTTTCAAGGGCTCTCACAACCACTTGTCACAAACCGAGTGAATTTATACAAAAGAATTGATTAATACATAGCTCTGGAAACGGCAAATCCACAGGCATGATGTTGGCCTATTGGATATGTATATAGTGGATTTTGGATTAGACTCCCTACCAAATGTGACCTTATCTTTAACATGTTTAAATATAGTCTGTTTATAAATAAGATCATATTTACAGGTACCAGAGAAATCTCTTGAGGAATACAATTCATCGCAATACAATGGATTATTTGGCTCTTTGATGTTGAGTTGTATGAATGCCCACCTAATTATGTAATCTGAAAGCTTTTCATGTTATTATGTGGATGAGATTCTTTGTTGTTGGTGGTATACATTTGAAGCAATGAATTTCAAGCAAAATCTTGTCATTTTCAACAAATCTTATGCAGTTTGTCAGGTGTTTCTAATAGCTTCACAGCAGTTTTAAATAGTCTTTAAAACAATCATGCCTAATTTCTTGTCATAAAGATTTATTTCTATGATTTCTTCTCTGGTGGTTTTATAGATTGTCTTACCTTTAATTCTATGATCAAGTTTTGTCCATTTTTTTATACACCGAAGTACAAAAGCTGTCTAAAAGTGCATCTTACATTGTTTTGTAAAGGTCAGACTTCACTGTTGAAGCCTCAACACTATGAAAAATCAGTTGATCAGTGCATAAGCATGCGATGCTCTTTAGATTTATCTTAGTCTTTTCTAATCACTTCCAGCAATATATTAATTCCAAGGCTTATACTTCTTCTGTCAAATTTATTCCAAAGTATTTTATAATTCCTGATGCCATTATAAATACAATTGGTTCCTTAATTCCAGTTTTGATTATTGATTGACAGTAGAGAGCCATATAGTTCACTTTTGTATATTCATATTATATCTTACAATCTTGCTGAACTCAATTATCAGTTCCAATAGTTTCTTTGTGAAGATCTTAGAATTTTCCATAAAAATACCATGTTATCTATGAATAGAAAGTACTTCTTCCGTTTTAATCAGAATACCTTTATATCTTGTATAATTGCCTGGCTCAATCATAAAATTACTCTTAAGTAGAAGAACTGTCAAGAACAGCTATTCTCTTAGTCCTAACTTTCTTTTTTTTCACCACTATGATATGAGCTGTGAAAATTCCCTTTATCTGGTTGTGGAAATTGCCTTCCACTCCTAGTTTGTTGAGTGTTGCCAATAAAAGTATATTGGATGTTCTCAAATGCTTTAGGGACACATTAAAACAATTGTGTAGTTTGTGTCCTTGACTTCAAATGTGTTATTATATTATGTTGTAAAGAGTGATTTTTATATGTTAAAAAAACCTTGACTTCTCAGAAATGATTTGCATTTGAACATGCTGTATAATTTTTTTCTATTTTAATGGCTTTAGCTTGCTAGTGTTTCAGTATTTTCTGTTTTAGGGTGTTTTTAAGGGAGTGGACAAAAAATCTTTTAGTTCATAAACTATTTTAGTTTGTTGCTGCCTCTGGCCTCTAGTCTGTCAGACCTACAGTCTCTGCCCTTTATTTCTGCTGCTTTGCCCCCAAAGCCACTCAATCTAACACATTTGGAGGATGGCTGTAGAGTCACATGATTGATGGTCTCTTTAGAGCAGGTCTCTACTTTGTGCATTGTGAGTAGACCGAGCACTTTCTAAATCACCTAGTGTTGATTCTTTCCACATACAGTTCTGTCCTCAATGTGGGTTTCATCTTGTATTTTGCTGTAAACAATAAAAGGAAAGTTGGCCTTATTTTCTGCACTTTGAAGATATCATCAGATAAATAATCAGTTAAATAAAAGTTCCAGTTAAAGCACGACATGCCACATTTTCTGCCACTTTGTAACAAGGATCACATTTCATCCAGTTTCAATAATACATATCATTTCTTTCTGAGACCCCCAACAGTGTTCCTAATCTGTCTCATTCTCTATTTATATATAAAAATATATAATTATATTCAAAACATCTAGATTTTTTCTATAATACATCTCAAAAATTCTCTCTCTCTCTCTCTCTCTCTCTCTCTCTCTCTCTCTCTCTCTCTCTCTCTCTCTCTCTCTCTCTCTCTCTCTCTCTTTTTTAAGACAGGGTTTCTCTGTATTATTTTTGGAGCCTGACCTGGAACTTGCTCTGTAGACCAGGCTGGCCTCGAACTCACAGAGATCTGCCTGCTGCTGCCTCCTGAGTGCTGGGATTAAAGGTGTGCACCACTAATGCCTGGCTAAAAATTCTTTTTTAAACTTTAAACATTTTAAATTTTTGTGTACACATGTACATGTGCACTGTGTGTGTGTGACTTGTGCCTACAGAGCTCAGAAGAGAACATTAGAGGCCCTGAAACTGGAGTTGCAGTTGGTTCTGAGCCAGGGAAGTTCTCAGAACCAAACTGAAAGACCAGGCATCCCTTTAACCTCTGAGCCGTCTCTTCTGCCTCCTACCTCAAAACCCTTGAAACCTGTACTATACCCAGTTCTAAAGTCACTTGTATTTTTAGTTTTCAAGTTTTTAAACTCTTGTTCAATTCTTCAGTCAGCACATATTAAAACAGTGGGTCTCTGGAAACATTCTCTATTGAGCTAAATTTTACATTTGATTTTTAAAATTTTTTCAGGATTTTGTGTGTTAGTCCTATATTTATATTATTTTTACCCTCTTCTTCCCACTCTAGCTATTCTTCGGTCCCCATTCTCTCCAAGTTCATTTCCTCATGACCAGCTCTTCATGACTCATGATTCGTATAGATGGGTCATATATATGTATACATATAATATATTATGTATTATATATTATGTAATGTATATTACACATATATGCATATATTGTATATATACATGTAAAATATGCATCTATGTATTACGTATTTGTATCTATATACATATATCATGTGTGTATACATCATATGATATATTTATAAACGTGCATATATAGCGCAACAATAATTATATTATATAAATGCATGTAAATGATCTACTAAGTCCATTTGATACTGCTGTGTTGCTCATATGTATGTATGTTTAGAGCTGCCATTCTGAATAGGATAGTCTATCAGGTGGCTCATCATCTAGATGTGGGGGCCTTGTGAAGTTTTCCCCATCCATGCTAGCATGTCAGATCGTATGGTCATCATGCATGCCATATTGTGATCTCACGAGTGCAGCTACTTTATAAACTCTAGAAGATACTCGCTCATAGCAACCACCCTAGTCCTCCAGTTCTTAAGTCTTTCTGGCCCATCTTTCTGAACCTTAGGTGTAGGGGTTGTGTTCTAGATGTTGCAGTTGATGCTGGACACCTCTTAATCACTTATTCTTTTCTTTTTTGACCAGATATGGATCTCTGTAGTAGCCTGTCTTCTGAAAGAAACTAAAAAGCTCCTTTGCTGGGGGTGGGGGAGAGCTATACTTACCTGTGAATATAAGGATAAGTGTGTATAATACAGTAAGAATCTTCACTAGTTTTGGAAAATGGCAATAGTAAGTTTCTCTCTAAAGTCTATGACCACCACAGCTATGGGTAGTTGACTAGGTTTATGGTACCAAGATAAATCCCCTCCCTCCCATTGAGTGTGTCTTAAGTTCATTTAGGTTACTGTTAATCAGTCCCAAGATATAAGCGCAGTCACTATTGCATTCTTGTGGCTATCTTGTCATGTTGGTCATTGGTGTGGTTCAAAGGACCTACAACTGGTGGAATGGTTAATTACTTTTCTCACTGGCAGCTGGCATATTACCTGCTGGCACTGTGAGCCAAAACTACTTTTATATTCTTAGATATTCTTGCAAAGAGGAGGACCCCACTTCCTGTACCAAAGTTTGCATTAGTCAGAGTTCAAGAGAGAAACAGATCAAATACAAGGCAGCCTAATAGGACATCATTCATATTTTAGAGTTCAGTATCACTATAGTATACAACTTCCTTTCATTTGCTAACGGGATTTTCTTAGCTAAAAATATTGGATTGTTTAGTGTAGGTTTCACTGCCTCCTGGCTCCTCCTTCTTAGCACCCTTCTGGCTGAGGGTGTCATTGTTTGCTATATTTTCAACATCGATCAGTATAGGTCTAGTTAGCATGTTGCCTTCCTTTTCACTCTAATATTATGTATATGTATATGTACACATATATGTTTGAAGAAACATCAATTTCACAGCTTTCCAGCCATGCTGAGATGCTTGCCTATGTGGTCCGAGCTATTCTATCTCTCAGTACGGTTATGGCTTTTGTCTTAAGTCTGGTTATAAAGTTAAATAATAAATCCTTATGTTTTACAGGTGTTCTGTTTTTATATAGTGTTGAAATTGCAGAATGTGAGGGATTATTTTTGAGATGATACATTTTATATTGTAGTAGAAATAATCTTTTCTATGGTTTGAATCTTTCTTACTTTATAAATCTTGTTCTAATAATGATGCCTTTATTAGCCACTTAAAATAAAAAGAAGACAACCGTATTTATGGAGCATTGCCCATCTTGCAATTGCTTTTATTATTGCATAACAGGTGTTATAGAGTAGCAGCCACTGTCAGCTTCCATATTATCTTTAGAAATGTCAAATTTTCCATCTCATCTGCATTGTAAGAATTAGGTGAGAGAAGATAATGCTTTCCAGTCTTTCATTATACATAAGTATCCTACACTTCATTTTGTACAAAGCCTCTTGCACTGCGTACCCATCACCTACCTGCACCTCCTCATTCTGCAGGCATCTCCATGGTAACAGAGCCTTCAGATTGGAAACTGTTCAGATGGACCACACCCAGTCGCAGGGAGACTTTCTTGTTAATATATCTAAGTTCCTAGACTATTATTTTGTCAATAAGCCTTGAAGCAGTGGTTCTCAACCTTCCTAGTGCTGAATGAGACCTTTTAATGCCATTCCTCATGTTTGGTGACCCCCAACTATAAAATTATCTTGTTGTCACTTCCCAACTGTAATTTTGCTACTGTTATGAGTTGTAATGCAAATATCTGATATGCAGGATATCTGATATATGGACCCTGTGAAAGGGCCATTCAGCTACAAAACTATAAGGATTAGATAGCATCCTTCTGTCCCCATCTCTGTCCTTAGCCACTTGACTTTTATTCAGACCTATATACCTTACCTTTTACTTAATAAATACACCTCAGCATGGTTATGGCAGATGATTGTGTCAGCAGAGGGGCTAGAAATCTTGCCATCTGAATGTTTGAAGAGAAGGAGTTAAAAAGGGGACTCTTTAGTTGTCTTGTTCTGTATTTGATGATGCTTCACATGTCTCAGAAGGTTCCATGGGTACTGGAATTCCATAGCAGTCGCAGTCAAGATGTCAAAACTTGGTGATATGAACATTTGGGGTCTTAATGCAAATCAGAGAGACAAACTTGTACCAACCATCTAGTAGTTCCTGAAGTATTCCTTACACCATATCTCTTAAGTGTTCCATGTCCTTTGACAATACGTTCTTTGAAGACATAGCTTGTATTATTATATCTCCTATTGCAACAACAAAATGTATGTGCCAGAGTGGCTTATTAAGTTGTAGATACTGAAAGCTCAAACCTAGGCAGACTCAACCATTTGGCACATCCATGAGGCCTGCACAGCAGATGGCATCGTGGATGCAGGATGTGTACAAGGGCAATTTCAGACCAGACAAGGAGACAGAGTGGGGAGGAGCCAGTCTTACTTGTTTTTGTTGAGGTGTTTGCTGTTGTTTTGTTTGTTTGTTGAGACAGGATCTCCCTATACAGCCCTGTCTAGTTTTGAATTTCCTGTTTAGAGTAAGCTAACCTTGAACTCATAGAGGTCTGCCTGCCCTGCCTCTGCCTCTTAATTGCTGAGATTAAAGATGTTAGGCCCCAAGCCCACACAGTTTTACTCTTTTATAACAATCTACTCACTTACAATATATAACTGAATCTGTATGGCCAACATTGATGCTTTTCCACCAGCCTCGTCCTCTTAAAGGCATCACCTTAATGCCACCACACTAAGACACCAAAGCCCAGTTCATGATCTTCTAGAGAATGAGTCACATTCCAAAATATAATATGTGGTTATGACCACCTCATCATTGTACCCTGGTGCCTAAGATACTCCTAGGCATATATTAGAGGAATGTGTTGTGAGCATTCTTCCCATGAGCTTGGTCCTAGAGCCACATCAGCCCCAAATGAACATACAGACGCTGTATTAGTTATAATACTGTTGGCCATTATTTAGGGCTTCTTATTGGCTAGCTCTGTCTTAATTATTAACCCATTTCTATCAATCTATGTATTGCCACAAGGCTGTGGTTTTCCCAGTAATGTCTAGCATGGTGTTACTCCTCTGGCATCCTACATATCTACTTCTCCCAGAATCCTCCTCATCTTCTTGACCCCCCTGTCTTCCTGCCTCATTGGCCACAGTGCTTTATACATCAACCAATAAGTGAAACATATGTACAGAAGACAGCCCCATCAGGAATGAATGAATGAATGAGGGCCCTAAAACTGTTTCATCAGAATCTATTTGTTTCATCTCTGTTCCTTCCTTGTTCTAGCCTAAAAAGTTTTTAATGATATCTAATCACTCTACTACCCTTTCCATGTGATAGAGTAATCTTCTTCTGCAATTTAGTGATTTAGTATCCAGTCTCTTTCCCTCTCAGATCCTCTGGAAGATGAGCAGAAATGTTCTGTTTTCACTTGAGGGTTTTATTTTCTGTTAACCACAAAGAAAAAAAAAAAGGTTGGGACATCCATTGTGGAGAAACTGTCACAGTTATAGAGGAATCTGACCCTACCAACCTACCAATCAGACACACCCAGGCTCCCTGTTTTTTCTCATCTATCTTAGGTCACATTGCACGGCTCTTAGAGAAAGAAGCCATTTGAAGGCATAGTCCCCCTTTTTCATGAGGTCTTCCCTACCCTCTGTGCTACACTCTGCTTCCCTCTCTCCATCATGTTCAAGTCCTTGTAGAGTCAGCCATCTTGGGGGTTTCTATGTTGTATTCTCAAATTCCTATCTGAAACCATACATGAAGTCCAGTATTAAATCAGTAAATGTTTCAAGCAACCACTCCCACTGCCTCTGTCCAACTAACGTACCTCCGTTGCAGAAGGGAGAATGAGTGTCTGTTATATAAGTAGATGAGCAATTAGCTTCTTTGATGGATAGGATACACATGTCCTTCTTGGGAATATTTAAACACAGATGCTCAGTTCTATCTCATATTTTCCTCTTTTATTTGCTACATAACTATAACTAATTATTTTTCCAGTGCTCACACTTAGACAATTACATAGCAACAAAAGGCTTGCTCGGAATTCCAGATCCCCCTTTTAATTATTTCCTGTGATAACCAGGCAATCTTTATGAAGCTATTACTGTTCAATTTTTTAATTTCGGTTTGAAGTCACGGGGACTGCACAATAATCTACATAAGCCCCTTCTGACTGTGTTTGATACATACAAGGTTCAGTTTAGTGGCATTTAAGCTATACCATTTCGTGTCCTCACTTCATTACTAGGCTTCATTAATAGCCTTTTCTTAGTGAAAAGGCTAGTCCCACAGATTCTTTCTAAGAACAACCTGGAAGTTAATAGGTGTGATAGTTTTATACCAAACCACAGGATTTGGAGAAGTCAACTCAGGATTTGAAACCGTGGGCCACAACTTAGTGGTCAATGTTTGAACTTCAATACATAAAAATGGCTCTTGCATAAGGTTTATACAAGGATTAAATGGGATTATGTATCTGGTACTCTTAAGAGCAAAGACTCCGAGTCCAGAGTATGTGGGTGTGAACTGTGTAGTTTGGGACAAAGACTAAGTATCTCCTGACTGTATCATCTTTAAAAAGGGAATGGCTATACAGTATCTTATTCAGAAGTTGTATTGGGATATAAAACAATGTGAATCTATATACAATAGCATCTGGTATATAATAAATGCTTAATACAAAATCGTTATTGTGGTATGGTATGAGCAAAAAATCATGTAAGCCCTAATGTGTGTCCTGGGTTCCAAGTGTCAGTGTATATACTTACCTAGTGCAAATATTTTCCACAAATATAGTCTGACTTTATAACGCAAGATAAATGGATATAAAAGCTGTGGAGAAGCCTGTTTGATGTCTCTTCTTCGAGTTTATTCCTATTATACTACTATAAGAATGTACATATAAGTATATATTCACACATCTCATCCATTTTGTGCTTTTAAACTTTTTCTCATTCATTTTAAGACATATATCTTGCTATATTGCTCAGGATGGCCTCAAACTCTTGGGTTCAGATCATCCTTCTGCCTCAACCTCCTAAGTAACTGGGCCAGCAAACATGTACCATCAAGCCTAGCCTTATGTACATTTTTAATGCAAAGATTGAGATTGACTTAGTCTTTGATATCTTTTAGGTATTAGAAAGTTGGCTTGCTAGTAACTAATAACCAAGCTTGATATTTCTTAAGTGTGTGAACACTGGCCACAAGATAGAAAGGAACTCTAGCATCAAGTGACCAGTCTCAAGTTACCATGGCAAGGGACCAAAGGCAATCAAAGAGGTATCATCAAGAGAAATATAGTTAATATCAACTCAATGTCTAAAATGCAAAGATGCTCCTGTATAAAGGAAGGGGTGTAGGATTTGCCTTCAGCCCTGCATTCTCATTTTTTGTCTAGAACCATCTTAGACAAGCTTCACTGGATCTCCCTTTCCCCACCTGTAACACGGCTAGCACAATACCCCGCTTCTTCTCAGAGATTTGTCAATTTGTTAACCAAGGTAATGCACAGAGAAGTGCCTCAGAAACTTCAAGACATACATTAGAGTCATCGATGTTCTGAAAAGCAATCCAATAATTCTCAAAAAGCAACTTGAAGTTTTCTCTCAGCTGAGTGTTAGTACTTCATCTTTTAGAGCTGAGCTGGGCTTAATCATGCCTACTGAATTTGTTTTGAAAAACAAACAGAATTAATTGATTTTTTTGGAATATATAACTTACTGAGTGTATTGGATGAGTCAATACTGAAATCTAAGATGCTGCCCTTAGCATAAAAGGGGTACTCATTTTAGTAGAAGGCTTAAAGGTTACTTGTAATAAAGAGAGGGCAGAAAGGGCATTTCCCCCACTCAGGACTGTTTCCTCATGTAGTCGTTCACTCTGTGTATTCTTCAGAATGAGAATAGAGTTACCTCTCCACTTGCTTCCTCTTTCCTGGGTATCTCCATCTCTGACCACTACCACATACAGTCTCCACCAGAGTACAAGGCAATTTTACCCCTAGCCTTGAAGCATATATGCCCCTCTAAGCACTGGGCACAAGTGAATGAAAAGCCCTGGATAATGCCATATTGAAAAAGCAATCTGCCCATAGGGCATCAGCTTTCTGCTAGTGGATGTGCAGCAGTATGTCTACTCCATCGCAGAATGCTTCAGAACGGAGGAAAACCCGAGAGGTCGCTGAATTTAAACCTGTGAGTTATTACAATGACTGGAGCATTTTCTTGTGTGTCTGAGGACACAGTGTTTTCCAAGCTAATTTATTACCAGCGAGAGCTCTCTATGCTCCAAAGCATTCAGATGCCTTCTCCACAACACACCCACGGCTTAGGTCATTTCTAATACAAGTGTCTGCGTGACGCTGAGAATATTTGGGGTGGGCAGTGGCAACGGGGATCCCATGAGAAGATAACGAGGTGTCCTTTAATTAACAGAAAAACGAAGCGTTCAGGGTGAAGGGCACTTCTCACTGAGTTCTTCTCCTGGTGGTGGCCATGCACAAAGCCCCATGTCCTCTCCTGCCCCTTCTCCTTGAAGCCCGGTGGTGGGAGGGTGAGCCATAGAGCTGGGAGGTGGAGTCCAGTCCAGAGGATCAAGAACAGCTTGCAACTGAGAGACGAGATAAGCTAACAAGTACAGAGGAGGCTCACTGTGGTCCCTTAGCATATGGGAGCCATTGGTGACACAGCAGCTCAGGTTGTGTGAGTAAGAGCTAGGAAAAGTTCTCGGGTCCCCACTGAGCTCATTACCTTAAATTAGCTTCCATGTTCTAGCAGCCAGTGCAGGAGGGAGAAATCCCCTAAGTCGTAGGGACGTGGTTGCAAAGGTAGGGAAGGTTCCCTGCGATGAGGCTACTAGGCTCAGCCCTCACAAAACAAAAGACTGTGTCTGCACATTAGTCAGACAAGGAAAGACAAGCCTCGCATGCAGGGAGACTGAATCTAGAGCGAGCCGAGATGGACTTCTTCCCAGAATGCGCGAGGACAACAGTTAATGCTGGGCTGTACCTTCTCCCCTGGCTGTTTCCTAAATCCCAGTTAACTTCTTGTGCAAACAGAGTGTTGACACGGACTCTCTTCACAGGAAAGCCCTCAGTGAGGATTAGCTGAGTAATGAGGGCAAATTGGAAGGGTGAGAGAAACACTCAAGGAAATCGCTGATGGATTTCTCCCAGGAGGAGGCTCCCTTCAAGGCTCTTTCATCTGGGTCTTCTCGGCATCGTTATCTATTAGTCTCCTGCTGACCCCTCACCTTAGAGGGCTTTGGATCCTAAATCTTAATGATAGCCAGCTTCTCCCACTAACAACCATTAGCACCAAGACTCACCATGTCCTTGTATGGGGAGACACTGAGACAAAAATTTGGGGCAAGTTATCAATGGTGCACACCCATTTGTAACGGGAGGAAAATGTCCATTTCAAAAAGACGCCTTCCTAATGATGGAGTATATAAACTTTAAAGAACTTAACTTAGTATGCACCCAAAATTCTCAGAAGTGCGTGTGCCTAGTGCCCGAGCAAGGCTTCTTTCAGCAGATTAACATTGTCCTTTTCATTTATTCTTCTTCACACGACTGGGTTTCAAGACAGAATTTAATTGCTTTGAAACTCTGAATTAGCTGGTCTCCTTTCTTGACTTGCTCATGCTACTGACTCGATCTGAAAAGTCTGCTTCTAAGTTCAGCCCTGTTCTTCCACAGGCTGCACATTCTTTGTTGGTAGGCAAGTTTAAGGGCGGCATCTCGCTTGCCTAGAACATGGAAATGATGGGTATGAAGAAGTTTCAGGGATCATGGTTCCCTCCTGGTTTACAGGTGATCAACGTGAGACTCTGGGAGAAGTAGCTTCCCCACGCATTCAAATAGATCCAAAGGCCACAGAACAAGCAGAATACGGGGGCTGTTCCCTTGTATGAAGTCAGCAATATAGGGTGTAGGCAGAAAGGATGTGAACCCTGGCAAAGTAGGAAATGAATGTTGTGTTGTTTGTTATGGCATATTAAGATCTAGTATTAAGCATATCTGTGTGACTAGGGCTGTGTGCTTCAGTTTCTTCGTGTTTTCTATTCAAGTGCTACAAATTTTAAATAAAGAAAAGGACTTTCCCTATCAGTCACTCAGCTACGTTTCACCATGGAAGTCCCAGCATTCCCTTCACTGGGCATTCTGGGATGAGCTTACTGTACACTGATCTATTTAAATGTTCCAATAGTTACTTTTACATGACAATTTTCCTGACCTGAGGAATCCCAGACTTTTGACCGAACATCATTAGCAGTGTGTTTGTGAGAACGTTTCTGAGTCAGTCTCACTCAGAGTGAGATGAACATTAGTCAGCAATTTGAACAAAGCAGATCACCTGTTTTCAATGTGTGGGGGCCTCATCCAATCCACTGAAGGCATACACGAAATAAGAAAGCTAAGATGTAGCCCCTCCTGCCAGCCTACTCTCACCTCAGACCTGATAAGGAAGGTCTTTGTTCTTTGAACTTAATTGGAAACACAAGCTCTTTGTGAATGGCCACCTTGTGGGTCTAGACGTCCTTGACGTGCAAAAGGCTTCCACAGAGAGCAAAGAGCTGAATAACTCTTTCATATGTTAACATGCAACTGAGCTAGGCAGAGCAGTGTTTGCTTCAGGGAGACTTTTCCCAAGGCTTGGTTTCTTTTGCAAAAGGCATTTTCATATGCAAATATCTCTTAGACTTGCAAACTTCCTTTGACTAATCAGGACCACTGGAACACAGCCGAAGGAAAGACCAAAGTAAGTGCTGAGTTCTAAATCTGGTCCGGCTACATGGTGTTTTCAAATAAAACTCATAAAATTCACCAAATCTCTGAAATGAAAATCTTGGATGAAATGAAGGTCCCAGACTGGCTCTTCTGAGCCCTGGGAAATTCCCAGAAGTCCTCTGGGTTTCTATGAAATTTTCTGAACCTCCAAAAACTATATTCATCCCAAGCACCTTAATTTTTACCTGCTTTATAGACCAAGTATCTGTTACAATTTGTTTTAGGGCAAGATTTTGTTAAACTCTAACACCCATGAACATTCTGAATAAATATAATTAGAGTTCAAAAATGTGTTTCTTCTTTCCCCTAGCACTCTGCCCATATGATCCTGGTACAAGAAGAAATAAATAAACCTAAAAGAGGAACAAATGGAGATCTATTGTTTCAAAAGTAAAATATCCCTACCAGCTCATGGTCTTGGAAAGATTCCTTTGTCTACCTGCTGACATAGCAGGATTTTGTGAGGGAATCTGCTTCATGATTCAGGTTGCATTCTTTTACAACCTTGATGCTGCTGAAGCTGCTTCATCAACTCCCAAAGCCATCCTAGTAAGAGACTGAGCAGTCTTCCCAACCTTGCTTTGCAAACCATCTACTTAGGAGAGCAAGAAATGCCAAGGAACAGGAAAATATGCTGAGAAAATCCATTCCCCTAAGATACAAAGGAGGAAAACGTCTTGCTCCTATTTCAGTGGAGGTATGCTGACCTAATTGAGTCATCCTTGAGCTGAAAAGATTACTCTTCCTGGCATTTCAGCTGAAGCCCTAATGCAGACAGGCAAAGGCAAAGGAGCAAGCGAATGAGCCAGAAATGTCAATGCTTGGAAGAGTTTTGAAACGAACTTAGAGGGGTGTTCTGTTCCCATCAAGGCAGCAGCGAGAACCAGAAGCCTGTTAGAACATATCAAAACTGTCACAATGAGAGCAAACTATCTCACCCCACAGCTCCCACTGGGCCTGGATTTGGCTGAGATTAATCCTCCTGTAGCCTTCAGATTTATAATAACATGTCTCTTCAATCTTTCCTGAGCCATGTGATAGCCCAGGCATCATTATTTTGGGATGCAACCGTTAAAACAGGAAAGACACAAGGAGAAAAGTCTTGATAGATTCTAATGCCTGGGTCCTCATTTGCCCTAGAGCAATGTATTGGCTGCTTTTGTGTTACTGTCATCACATACATAACATAAATAAGAAAGCAAAGGTTTGCTTTGGCTTTTGAGGGTCTCAGTCCATCTTAACAGGGAAGGCAAGGCAGAGCAGTTGGCAGAGGCATTTCATTCAATCATGGGCAGTACAGAAAGTTCAAATCAGGAGCCAGGTATAACCTTGGAAAACATGCCTCTAGTGACCTCCCTTCTTCAGCCAGGTTCCATCTCCTATATGTTCTAGATGTTTCCAAAGTACCTATGGAAAGCTAAGTGAAAGACTTGAGCCTTTGAGGAATCGTTTGGATTCCAACTTTAACATTCTTCTCTTTTCCTTCCAAGGTTCATGGCCATCCCGTAAAAGAAAAAGACTTCCAGTCCAACTTGAAGAGATAACATAGTTTTAATAGACCCAACGTGGTGCAGTAGTCCAAATTTCAAAGTCACTTCTGAGATACAAGGGAAACTCTTAGTGCCCCTTAGTACTTTCTTTCAAAAAGGAAGTTTTATGTTTCCATTATAAAATGTCACAGGAAAAAAAAAAGCACTGTCATGCTAAAAATGAGACTCTGGAGGATAGCAAGGGAAGAGTAGACCAAAGCAAGACTGAAATCTCTGAGAGAAAGCCCCAAATCACATAGCTCCGTATCTGCCGTTCAGCCCATGTGGTATCAAGATGCAAGCTTCAGAAAACATGCTAAACCCTTCCTCAGTAATCCTGTAGTCCGTAGCACATATGCCACCCCCCCAGCCCCATATTGGCCATCTCCACTGGGTGTCTGCAACTTTCCCTGGCAGACATCCTGTGTTCCTGGCGTATCCATCATCCTTGGTTCCCATTGCAATGTGGCCTTCACCCTCATAGCTTCATAAATACCTGCTGAAGAACCCAATATAGAAAACTGAACCCCGATACACATTGCCTGGCCTCCAAGGTGTTTTTTCAAAAATCATGGTGGTAGCCTTCACAACCCTTTGGCATTCTGCCTGTCTGAAAAACCATCCCCATGTGAATGACCCATTTTTTTCCGCCAGCTGGAGAAGAAGCTAGGACCCTTTGCATCACACTTAAAGAAATTTCTATATTCCATGGTGTCTCAATGTGCCCCCCCCACCCCCACCCAAAAGCATTTCTCTGTGTTATCCTTTTCTAGATACTCTTATTTCAAAACAAAGTATTTATTTCCAATGATTTCTAGACTGAATGCATTCCCTAAAACAAACTGCAAAATGAAACTCAAGTGCTGGTGTTATCCTGTGTGCAGGTATATGAAGCATGGCTGGTCTAAAGTCTAGACTAGTCTAAAATCAGACTAGAACTGATTTCCTGTCACTCTCGTCCATTAGACCAATTCTGTTTGTACCCTTAGGAAGGATAAAGGACCCAAGAAGAGATGACTGGGGTAAAGGGGCTCAGTCTACAGTTATTTCTAAGTGTACTCGAATATTTACAACTATTTTCTTGCACGTCGGTTTCAGAAACACAGGGCAGGAGAAAAATATTGTAACAAAAATAAGGTAAAGAAGAAGTCATAGTAACTTCAATGTACTGCCAAAGTGCCCATCAAAACACAAACTCTTCTACATGTGTACAAAATGACACATTAATTCTATTTTTCCCTGGTCCAGAAAGTAGTGGAGAAATAGCACCTCCTCCCGCATGCCTTGTTTATTTTGTGCTCTCCCGTTTTAATAGACTCAATAAACAGAAGGACCAAGAAAACACAACGTCAGAATCACAAGAAGCTGTCAGTTGATGGCATCCAAGAACTCCGCGTGCTCACTCTGGTGACTCTTCCATGCAGAAAGCCATCCTCTTCTCAGGGTCAGGGCCCAGCATGTCCTCATCAACCCTCGTGCTCTGTGTTTATATTCGCCCGATAGGACACGTTGTGCGCACACATGCAAAGAACTTCCAGAGTCAACCTTCTACGGGAGAGGCAGAGAGCATGCCCAGTGGGGCGTGGCGTGGGGGACAGGCCTCTCTGTGGTTTAAAGCGGGCTTGGCTTGTGGCCGCCTTTCCTTTCAGGGGAAGGGACTGTTTGTTGTTCTCCCAGTGCAACATCCCATTTGGATGTCTCAAAAGACAAAGAAACACCCTGAACGCTTCACTTCGAATTTCTTCCTCTTTAGGACCCAGAACATCTGCTGGCCTTTCCCAGATGCGTTGCCTAGAGCTGCTAAAGGACCTTGAGCCTTTCAAGCCATGGGCTCAACGTCAAAAAAGCACTTTAGACGTTCCTTCCTCCCTCCAGCCCTTGCCACTTGATGATAGTTGACTGCACGCATCTCTCTTTTTGCCAATTCAAAGTGAAATCACTAGCCATGTTGGAATTAATCATTTTTAACCAGGACAGGCTTTGGACGCTCACCATTGCACCACCTGCTGCCTTCTGCCTACTTTTAGAACACTTTATCTACACTACTAAAGGTATACACAGATAAAATGAGACCCGCCTGAATCCTGTACTCAGATGTCAGAGTTGAGGAAAAGGAAGAAAGAAATGCATTTGAAACTAATTGCTGGTTGTATGTAGTAGGATAAAAAAAGAGGGACCAAATGTGAGATTCCCAAAACTTCACTTCCAGTCTGGAGAGATGGCTCACTTGGTTTAAGTGCTTGCTTTGCAAATGTCTTCACAGCACACATTAAGTAAACAGGGCATGGTGGCTCATGATGGTAATCCCTTCATTGCAGAAGTAGAGACAGGTGGATCCCTGGGGTTCACTGGCCCCTAGCCCAACCTTTTTTATTAACTCCGCATCAATGAGAAATTCTATCTCAGAAAAAGGGGGTGCAGTGAAGTCTGAGGAATGATACCCAAGTTTGTATTCTGGCCTTCTTATGCACACATGTGTTGTGTTCAAGTAATATCACATACACACAAAGTCAGGGGAGGGTAAGCACATGTCATGTAATTATAATCCTAGCACTAGGGAGGCAGAGGCATGAAGAAGTCAAGGAATCACTGGCCAATCTGTCTACCCTACTTGGTGAACACCAGGCCAGTGACAGGGCTTGTCTCAAACACGAAGATGCCTGAGGAAGAACACCTGAAGCTATCCTCTGGCCTCCATGAGCACACACACACATATACTCACACATACACTCATAGGTACATACCTGCATATGCATGAGTAAATACGCACACATTTCATTTCCCAGTCAGAGAATTTGCAAAGAGACGATATTGGCTATTAACCATGATGAGAGTGCTGACAAATAATTTTATTTACCTACTTCTGTTATATTGCTTGTAGGGTTGGGCTGAAGTTGGGCCCTCTCTCAGGAGCATGTTTGTGTTTTAAAATGCAAGATAATCACCGGTAGCTAGTGTTCCTTGGCATGCCGTGTGATGAGTGAGGTCATGTTAATAAAGCTCTCTGAAAGAAGAGCGTTTGGAAGAGCAAGGCTATTACTGTCCTGCGATCATTTTATATAAGTGATCTGAAAGTCCAGCATGGTGATTAACAGGCTATTTGAGTGAGGTTATTGATTGCTCTTTCTTTGAAGCAGCTAATGCAGTGAACATCAGCAGGCCACAGACCCAGAACTTTCCTTCTTCCTGTGCATGTGTGTGCTTCGTGTTGGTGCTTTCTTTGGGAAAATACAAAGACTTTCATATACACAGTGGATCGTTCTAGCGTAGTTGCCACAAGAATGGAAAAAAGATCACCTATCTTGATTTTGTTTTATTTTACTGTTTCTGATAATAAAAAATAGCAGATGCGTTTAAAAAGTCAAACTATGAAAGTAGAAGTGGGGAGGAAGAGCATTAACCCCAATTCATGACTGTCCAGAAAGTTTTGTGTTCTGTGTACACTGCCCTTAGATCACATTAAGCATCACGGTAAACCATTCTCTATTCCTTTTCTATTCTATTCTTCACAAACAATTATATCATGGATAGTGTCTCGTATCAATTATAAATATCTACAAAACTTTTACTTGCAAGACGTTTGATAATGATGAACATTCGCCTTTAGTTAATTCGAGTTAACAAAACACTTGTTGATGAGCAGTGTTTACATTTTTGGTTCCATATTAATGGCCTGATGAGTCCCCTTTGTTCATCTTGGAGCTTTGAATGGGTTTTCACCGTGATAAATCTTTGTGAATAGAATGTTGGAACAAGAGATTCAGAGATTGTCTATCTTAAACATATTGACAATGCACCTACCAAAAGAGTCATGGGAGATTACATTCCAACCACAATAAAAGGGAACGCCAGATTCTTCCATTCTTGCCAACACTGGGTATTGTCAATGTTTTTGATCTCTGCCAAACTGATAGGGGAATGGAATGCTGAACGTTTTTTTATGCTGCATTGTAACCATGCCCTATCAGACTGTAACTGGATGCAGTTGTTATTTGTCAGGGGAACTGGTTTAACTCAAGCACACTGCCTGAGTCTGTGTAATAAGCAACCATGATATAACGAAGCCTTCCTGTAGCTTTAGACAAGAAGCCAAGTTTGCACATGGTTTAAATCACTCCCTCATTTACACTCCCAGGGTTCCTCACCTGAGAAACCCTCTGGAAATCCTCTAGGAATGCTCCATCTGACCCAGTACCAGTTAGCTGCTCTGTCCATTAAAAAAAAAGGACATTGGATCCCAATGGTTTTGCTCCAGTGGGGCCATGTCGGAGCTGGGTTACTCTACAACTGGACTGCGCTGTGGGGTGGCCCAGTGTATTGATGCACTGGGAACTATTAATCCCTTTGTGTCAGCAATAACGTTTTTCACAGTTTCAGTGTGTCGGGGAGGTTATTGTCTCCAACACAGGTAATTGAGGAGACCTCACACTTCATCAGCAGCATTTCATCTTTATTACACAGCCACACACAGGACAGCACATTTCTCCTTTCACTGACAGATTATGCCAAGATTTACAAGGTCTGGTCTGCATGAAAGCAGACACATGTTAAGGCAGCGATTCAAAGAACGCACAGATAGAGGGCCAGAATTATCCAAATGTTCTAGTCTTTTCCCTGCCTTGGAGGGCAAACTCCTAACAAACACAGCCTTACACGTGAGCGCGTGCACGCACGCACGCACACACACACACACACACACCACAAATATTAGTTTTGCTGTAAGCTGTAGTCCCATGAAGACATTCACAACTGATTTCTGGGAATTCACCTTCAGGCAAAGGCATCTACCCAGAGTTCTCAGCTGGTTGTTCGGGGGTCATTTTGGAACTCTGCCATAACATATTTTTCTCAGACTCCATACTGATAGTAATGAGGAATCAGAAAGTTCTCTTGAGCCAAAACTTAAACTCTGGTGTTTGGAATTCATCTAGAAATTCAGGTCTTCTGCCTCACTTCTGAGGCACTCACAGAGCCACCCAGCAGCTGGCCTGATGCGCGCCACTGGGCATCATCCATTGGACCTAATCTAGGTTCTCAAGATGCTTCTTGGCTTATTTGTCTTTTGTTTTCCCCTCATCTCCCCACTGTGGCATCCACAATAGCATACTGTGAACTTTACATTAAGGTACTAGAATGAATGGAACATGGATCCTGACTCTTTTTCCCACGACATATAGGAAAGGTTAATTATCACTGACATTGCACACACACACACACACACACACACACACCAGGCCTTGATTCAACACAATTCACTCTAGTTGCAGAAAAATACACTCAACTTGAATTTTAATTTAAAATGCATTTTTAAATGTTCCATTGGATTTGAATGACGGATGCCAATTTTATGAATTAATAATATGGAAAATGAAGAGCATGCCAAAACCATAAATTTTGGTAAAACAAATATGCTGATATGATTTGGAAGACCTGGCATGAATAAATCTCAGATCTACATCTTCATATTTTAAAATCTTAGGCAAGTTAATTCATGTATTTGAGGCTTAGTTTCCTGATCAGTGACACTCAGGATAAATGAAACCATTTAAGACTGTCCTCTGTATCATAGCTGCATATTGTAGATACTCGATTTCAAGTAGCTATCATGGGGCTAGGGAGATGACTTAGTAGTTAACAGCACTGGTCTTCCAGAGGGCTCAGGTTCAATTCCCAGTACTCACATGACAGCTCATAAACATCTATAACTCCAATTCCAAGGGATCCAATACCCTTCCTTGGCCTCCTTAGACTCCTCGAAATAAGGAAAAGTGAAGTTAGGGTGTCAATTTTTAAATCACTGTGGGAATCCTATTGAGGAGTTAGTCATTATCTCAACATACTGAATGTTCAAGTCCCTTAAATGAGTCTAGTGTAAGTGTGCAGGCCATCAGTGAGTCAACTTCATCAATATGAGACTAATTAAAAATGGTTATGGATAGCAGCAGAGGTCAGAAAATTCTATCCTACCACCCCAAGCCACTTCTCCCACCTTTTTGATAAATAAATTGTTATTAGTGCTTTGAGAATTTCATACAATATGTTTTGATCATACCCAGCCCTCCTCCAACTCCTCCCAAATCCAACCCTCCCTTCTCTATCCAGCCAAATTGGTGTCATATGTGTGAAATATATATGTATTATTTATAGATATATGTACATATTATTACACCAATGAAGTCCCATTTATGCTGTCTATATATTCTTAGGTGTGGGGTCCTCCAATGGAGCATGATGGACTTACCAAGGACTTATAGTCTTTAAGAAAACTGATTCTCATTCTTCCAGCTGTTATTAATTGCCAAATAGCTCTCCCGCTTCTGTATTGGGATTTTTCCCTCAGTCTACTTTACTAGAAATGACAAAACTACAATTCAGATATTTGAAACTTTTCTGATGTAAGAAGGCACTGTGTATTTTAGTTTGCATCCTTTCTAGAACACGGAACTTACAAACTACACTAATATCTAACACAATTTCTCTTGAGGGCTGTTGTTTGTTTGGTAAGTAGTAAACATTCCCCTTGGAGATGTTTACATTTGTGAGGATGATGAATCGTTGAATACGCAGGTGGAAATCTCAGCCATGATCCCCACTCTGAACCTCGAGTCCACACCCCACACACTGCCTTCCTGCTCACACTCCACTCCCCATACAGTGTCTGAAACACACAAAGAACACGCCAGGGAGAAGCTTCCCTTTCAACCATCTTTGGGGCTTGCAGCAGGCGCTTCGAAAAGACAGTGGCGTTGTTGTGCTCTGACACACGGCACAGTGTCAGGGTGGCAGAAATGAGGATTCTGCTTTTGCGATAAAGATCAGTTGCTGTTTCCTGTCTTGAGGATGAAAATTGAGCAAACGCAAAGGTCATCTGTGTTTGTATTAACAAAGAAGGAGTTACACTACATTTTCGCAACATCGGTTCATTATTTATCCACTTGTCTTTTTTTTTTAATCATCCCTTTGAACTGCCTGCATTTGCTTATCATGGTATTTCTATGTCTATAAACAGCTGGAGTATCTGTTCTATTTCTCCAAATAGAAGCTCAGGTCATTTTATGATCCAGCCATTATAAGTCATCGGAATTCACCCATCTGTTGCCCTTCCACATCTGGGGTAATGTTAACTCTTTAAATCGATAGAAACTAGAAAAGTCATCATGACATTGGCTGCTTACTTTTTCCTGCCATTTTGATTACCTTTGGATCATTTCCCCCTGAAAACTCACTCAGGAGTCATGCGAAATGACCTAGTTCTGCTTTGAGGTAACATTAAACAGGAGATTTCTCTTTTTCTGATTATTCTCCCGGGAATAGAGCTACGATGCTGAGCTTCAGCCCAAGCCTCTGAAGATGTGAAGTCATTGAGCTCCCAAGACCACCTTCCTGGGTGACTGATGGGCAGAGAGTGTGTGTGTGTGCCAAAAGTGGAACACTTAGCTCTCAGTGCTCATGACTTCACCAATATCCCATCATTCTGTTAGCATTCTGTATGATTTGATTTCCTTTACCTTTGTTTTGGGAGCAGCCAAAGTAGTGGTAGGCATGCCACTTTGAATTTTAAAACTCCTCTAGCAATAAAGAAACAACAGAACACCTGAATAATCAGACTTAAATATATTATGTGAGACAAATCACAAATGGTCACCAGAGTAAAAGATACTTCCTACATGTAGGCAAGCTAAGCTCTTCAGTTGCCTGTTGTGAAAACATTTTCTACGCTCAGAAAAATGGAGAAATGATTAATCACTTATGCTGAATGACTTCTAAATATAGCACGGACAGAGGCTGTCAGCCATACAAGTGTTTTCTTCCTAGCCACTGTGAATTTCAGTAACTATAGGTTCAGGGGTTACATACTCCCCTCCAAACCGTTGCAGTTTATAACAACCAAGTTTACTTCTTGATGCAGTGTGTGTTAGATATATATCAGGGTGCTCTGCTTCACAGTGTGTTCTGTATGGGACCAACCAGGCTGTGTGTGTGTGTGTGTGTGTGTGTGTGTGTGTGTGTGTGTGTGTGTGTGTGTGTGTGTGTGTTGGCTAGGGGGTGATCTCTTAATAGTCTATGTTCCCCGTGGTAACAAAAAAGATAAGACTGTCATCAGCTCCTACTTGGACATCACACTTCCACACCCATCTAAGTGGTAACACAGATAATGCCAAGCCTGGCTTCAGTGTTGGGGGCATATAAGTTGTGGGGAGAGGGAGATGTTGGTGGAAGGAAATAAAACAATACCTTAATTATTTATCTAAAATGATTATATTTTTTATCCCTTACAAATCCCTCGCAAACCACTGGCCTGGAAGTCCAGCTTATGAATTCAGCTTCATTATAGTAGCATTTTTGGGGGTGTACAATTGACCTTGTTAGGTTTCAAACAAATGTTTCTTTGCTCCTGTCATATCCATGGAGCTCTGGGCTTTCCTTCTAGGGGATTTTTCCTTCTGCTCAGTTAGCGGCTGGTTTCCTTTAACAAGATGGTAAAAGTGGGTTCAGGTTGAAGAGGTGTCACCCCTCAGCAAATCCAAGGAAACTGAGCTGATCCTGGGATTTCTGATGATTGAATTGTGCCCTGATGCAAACCCAGCTTTCATTTCAGCAACTGGAATGAGTCATCCTGGACCTCTGGCACCACCACCTTTATTTTGTATCTTTCCTGCATATTAGCCACCTGGTTTAAGACAGAGACATTTCTGCAGACTCTTATCCTAGGCAAGTTGGTTACTTTGTTTCATTTTTGTGATTGGACCCTGTGAAATCAACACTGGAATACATAATTAAGTTCATAGGGGGCTTATATAGCCCAACCCACAAGTTAAAGTTTGCATAGATTAACACAGGCTGTAAACACCAGGTACATTTTTATGCAAATAGGCATAACACTGAATCTTCATGATGGGAGGTGGTGAATGGAATAAAAGGTGTTTGATTTCAAGTCAACTAAAGAAGCAGGCTGTATGCTTGACAATGTGGTTTCTGATGTGAATGGGCTACATACCAAGTACTTATCCAGAATTTCCTTTTTTTCTCTATTTGGTAGATTGATGGGACAAAAGAGGAAGAACTTAGGAGCAGTCATAGCGGTAGGTGTGGTAAGGTACATCAAAATGGGAAGTTAATTGTTCTAAGACTCCAGCCTTCTAGAATCAAGTCTTTGCCTTATCATACATAGCCATGACCTTGCTTTGCTATGTTGGTCCAAATACTGTGAAGCTTTCTGCCCACCAATACTGTTTGTCTGCCATGTCCTGATGACTAATGCCAGAAAAACACCAGGGTTCCTTGGCAGTGACTTGTGCAGGTACGTATGTTTCTAATTAGAGGGAAACTGTCAGAACACGACTTGGACTAGATATTCCCAGCTAATAATCTAGGAAGAAAAGTGCTTTGTTTTCCAACAGAAGATAATAAGAGCTCCATTCATCCCCTCCCCCTTTCTCTCTCTTGTTGTTGGTTTGTTTTGATGTCCATGCATGGGCAAGACAAGCTGTTCTTGCAAATGATGTGGGCATTTCCTCTCAGACATTGAACATTGTGCATTTGTTATCTGCCTTACCATCAATCCACTTCCTTGCCACAATTCCCTTTCCAGAATTCTCTGACCTACATTTCTTTTCTTAGCTGGAATGATGCAAGAATTTTAAGAATTAATGTAAATTAATCAAAATGATTTTAAAATACACATCTCTGTAGTTTTGGGCACCGTTTTTCTTTTTTCTTTCTGTAATGGCTTTCTTGCAGGTCAGATGGGTTAAACTTGAGTGTGGCATGTGGATAGTGAAACTGAACACACTTTAGGTTCAGACAAGCAATGAAGTCACTTTAGGGAATCAGTGTTTTTTCTTGACTGTGCTATCCTAACTTGGATTTTCGGATCTACATGATTCTGATCTTAGGAACGTCTCAGCTCTGCATGTCTCTAGACTTAGGACAGTGCTACTATTATTGTTGCCAAATTTTGCAACCTAATCTTGACTCATTCCATGAATCACACACACACACACACACACACACACACACACACACACACCTCACTAAAGGCTAAATTCTCAGTCCACTAGAATTCCCTTTCTAGGCAAGAGAACTTTGCTGGTCATGATCGTCTTCTTCACATTTCTCCATTCTTTGTGTCTACAGTTGCTTGAATGAAGAGGAAAAGCTCCCACTGCTCCACCAGGTCCTAAAAAGTAAAGAAATACAGTTATGTCTCTGAACAACAATAAGTGATGTGGTCTACTTTCTCCTAGTCAAGCCTCACTAAATTTCAATACAGGTACAGAGCCTAGGTTAGCACTAGGAGTCTGAGGTTAGACTTGAATGTGTAAAGAACCTGATGTCTTCAAGCTGCTAAATTTTGATGTAGAACTGAGCTGCGTTCCAATAACCTAAGACTCTTCCTGGGACATCTGACCACTTACATGTGTCATACTATGCTCGTCACTGAGGATGCTGACTGTGCTGTCTTTCACATTTAAGTGATGAGTAGAGCAATTATAGAAGCACTGAGTCAAAACGGCATGTTTGCTAGAAAGTTCGTCATTTTCCACAGAAGACACATAGTCTCATTCTCACTTGGTTTGCTCTGCAATATTCTTTCCTCTTTCTTCTGACATATCAGAAGCCTTTTCTAACTGTTAATTTAAACCCCAAGTGAATATTCATCTACTCTGCCTTCTAGAACTTCACAGCCTTAAAATGGTTCCACAATAATTGCAGTTAGCATATATTGATCACCAGCTGTCTAGTTTTGGCATATTGCCTCCTTTAAATTTTATGTCACTTAACATAAATATCACACATGTACACACACATGTACACACATGTGTACACACATATACACGCACTTACATGTGTACACACATGTATATTTACACACACACACGAACAAGCATGCCTCCCATACACACATGCACATGCATACATACTCAGGTAATAAAAGTGAGGCTGAGAGAAATCTAGTAAACTACTTTCTTGTTACCAGAGAAAGATCCAGAATTGAGATTTAATCCCAGATTCTTGATTCCAGAGCCTCTAGTGTCATCTCCCAGGCCCTTGTTGTTTCCATTTCATATATAGTGAACTATGCAAGCCACAGAGACAAGCCAGAGACATGACTAACTGTGAAAATGGCCTATACAGATTTGAATGTGTGAAGGCACCAGAACCACAGGGTCAGGTCCTAACTTTCTCCTGGAGCTCACACCACTGCAATTGTCTGTAAAGAACCCACACGGCCTGATTTAGAATTTATTCCGGGCCTCCCCCAAATACCTCCATTCACCCCAGGAGTATGGAAAACCCTGTGCATTGTTGGCAACTTGGAGAACATTTACCAAGTTGCCACATCTTGTGCTAGTCCTCAAGGGGCAGTTAACATGGCCCAGAGTTCCTTAGAAATACTTGTTTCAACCAGCAAGAAAAGACATTTTCAGATCCTCTTGTCTATTCTTGCTTTGCATCTTCATAATATGAAACATTTGAATGAAACAATTTCATTTTGTATTGAATACAACTTCATCCCTCGCAAAGGCAGTCTTTGTTCTGACAGGGAAAACATACATTTATCCATTTGTTTTATTTTAAAACAGTAAAAGAATTGGCCGGGACATTTCCATTTGCTCTAACTAGCAAACGAGCCTTAAGGTGTGAATATTTTAAGTGGGGACAGTGCTTACCTTATAAGGATTCTTAAGTACTTTAAGATAAGAAATGCCACGAGCAAGAGGCGATAAAGGTTGCAATGTATTTAACTCCCTTCCTAGGAACATTTGTGTCTCAGAAAAGATAAGCAGGCAAACGCAAGATGCAAAGCAGCTTTCTGGTTTGCAATTGCCCTCTGCAATTTTCAAGTGGGGAATGCATAAGCATTTTTTTTTCCAGGATGGCTGTGGGAAGAGTGGGATACCAGGAAGTATTACTGGTGTAGCTGCCAGCCTTGGATATCTCTGGTCCTGTGCGTACTAGAAAGTCACAGACAATGAGGATTCAGGGAGCAGCATGAGAAGGGACAGAACCAATTGCTAACTAGCCAGCGAGCAGTGTCCTATGTTTACATTACAGTTATTAATTTATCTAATTTTCTCTATCCCTTATGGAGTAGATATTACTGTTACCTTCACTTTACAAATAAAAAAAAGAAACTGGGAGATGGTGGCGCACACCTTTAATCCCAGCACTCGGGAGGCAGAGGCAGGTGGATCTCTGTGAGTTCGAGGCCGGGCTGGACTGACAGCCTCCAAAACAATGCAGAGAAACACTGTCTTGTAAAACAAACAAACAAACAAACAAAAAACATATCTTAATAGAATTTAAGAAATTGTCAAAATCATATATTCTATGGACACATATATAATTTGAGCTGGCTTTTCCTTACTGCATAGGCTATAGTTTTCCACACTAGCATACTGTATTTATTATTAAATCACCCCCCCCCAAAAGAAAAAAAAAGTGCTTTCTTTCTCCTTGGAATGACTCAAGATATTCCTGGGAAGTCTGACTTAGAGGGAGAAGGAATTTTTTTAAATCTCAGTCAGTTAAATAATGATTAAGTTAAATCTCCCATATAGGTCATCCCAGGGAAGTGGGGAAACTGAGAAACTATTTTGAGGGAAGCATCTGTTCCATGATAGCTACAGGGTGCAACATGGCCTATATTCCGAGGCGAGGCCAGGATGAGAATCATGGCTCATGGCTACATCATCTGTCTGCAAAGTCCGCACCGACAGCCACCATGCTGGGTGTTGGTAACTCTGGTGGGTGAGGTAGGCCATACCAGGAGCCTGTTTCCTATCATGTTTATTTGAGGACTGGGCAGCATTACCTCTCATGGAAGGAATAAATGTTGAGCCATCAGGAACCTGTCAAAGTGAAAGAGAAATACAAGGCTCAAAAGGAAGTTTCAGTTCACTTCTCCTCCCTGCTATTAGGACACAGGCGATAAGGGTACAAAGGGGCAGAGGATTGTCCAAAGAACCAGGAAAATCTACCAGATTCGTGGTGGAAAAGTTAGACATGGCCAGTAGTGGAGCTGTGGAAACTATTAGACATCTGGGCTAATTGCAGACTTTTTAGTGAGCCTCGGGAAATGAGAAGGGCCTTCACCCTTTTAGGCTTGTAGTTTTTCCAATTTTCCTTGTTCAGGAAAGAATTAATTCTTCAAGCAATGTACCTCCTGCCATGATTTCTCAACACCACAAAGGAAGATAATTATAGATTACTAATGGACAGAAATAGACAACACTGTGCTATAGCAGATACCTGTGGAATGTTCTGTCTTGTGAACTGCATTGTTTCTGTCCTGGCCAGCACAGGAAGGATTCAAACCAATGTGCCTCTAAGGAAGAGTTGAAGTTACCCCACTTTCTCCCTGGTGAGAATTCTGGATTTCATTGGAACTTAGACCCAGACCTGGAGTAAGAAAACATTCTCATGACGTGGATATTATTTTCTTCTTGGACTGTGCTGGACAGTTTTGCATCAACTTGACACAAAATAGGTCATTGGTGAGGAGGGAGCCTCAACTGAGGAAAAGCCTCCATAAAATTGGATTTAGACAAGCCTACAGGGCATTTTCCTAATTAGAACCCAGCATTGTGCCTTTCCTGCACTGGTGGTCCTGGATTCTATAAGAAAACAGGTTGAGCAAGTCATTAGGAGCAAACCAGAAAGCAGTACCCCTCTATGGCCTCAGCTCCTGCCTCTAGATTACTGCCCTCACTACTTTTGGTGATGAAACTGGAAGTGAAACCAACCCTTCCTTCCCCTAGTCAGGGTGTTTTATCATAGCAATAGTCACCTTACTAAGATAGATCAGGAAGATCCTGGCCTTCTATACAGATGGGAGAGCAGTAGTATTCAAAATGTTCCTCATAGTCAACTTAAATTGGGAATTTCAATTTATTGAGAACGGTCTAACAATCAGAGTCTGAACTGAGTATCTTATAAATATTAATCATTCAAAATGTATTTCTCAAGAAGAGGGGCATGCTTAGCCACTATTCTGTCTCTTTTCCTACCAATGCCTAAATTAAAGTAAGATTACCTCTATTTTACAAGGAAAAAAAGAGCAAGGGTCATGAAATTTATCATAACAGGTACAATATGAAGTAATGAATATGTGACCGTCTTGAATCAATGAGTTTAGGGCCCCAAAGCTTACTGAACTTCCAGTGTCTCAGTACTCAGATCAGGACCCAGAAGCCCTTTGGAGTCAACCTCCCGGTATCCAGACCCATTAAATTACCTGCTCACCAGTGACACTAAGACCAGTGCCTCAGTCGAATTGTGGTGGCGGTGGTACACTTCTGTAATCCCAGCACTCAGAAGGCAGAGGCAGGTGGATCTCTGGGTTTAAGGCCAGTCTGGTCTACATAGTGAGTTCCAGGACAGCCAGGGCTACACAGAGAAACCCTGTCTTGAAAAACCAAACCAAACCAAACAAATATTGCCTCAGGTCTACCTGCTTCCTGCCTTCCAAGTGACAGTTACCTAATATGACAATTTAAAGGGCTAGGGGGAGATTGCCATGTGTGTAGGAACAATTGCCATCTAGACACTCCCTGTTAATTGTTAATAGTGAGTCGTATTATTTTGGACAGTTAATATACACTGCTGAATTTTTTTTTTCAGGGAAAGGGAGCTAAGTTGAGATTGTAAGAAAGATGACAGGCAAGCAAGATGACAGATGTTAGAGTTGGAATAGAAAATGTCCCTTACAAACTCGTGTTTCATACATGAGCATATGACCACATAGACCACCCAATAAATATGCTCTCTCTCTCTCTCTCTCTCTCTCTCTCTCTCTCTCTCTCTCTCTCTCTCTCTCTCTCTCTCTTCTTGGAGATTGTGATGGCTAAGTAGACTCTACAGTACTTTATAATACGGAAAAATAGGTTTAAAATAACATGATTTTCTATGTCACAGTATGGAAACTAAACCTTACATAGTCAAATATGGAAACACACAAATACTTAAACACAAGTCTCAGCACTGATGCCCCATCACAATTCTATTGGTTTATGGGCAGTCAGGGAGACAAAATGTATGGGGCAATGTTTCCCCACCCGTCACTTATACAAAGAATATCTAGTGTATGGGATAGACAGTCCAGTATGTGGATGCTATCTAACTCCACACCACAGGACTTTTCTGATTTTGATTCATTTTGTTGTGGTTGGTTGGTTGGTTGGTTGGTTGGTTTGTTGGTTGGTTGGTTGGTTTGTTTGGTTGGTTGGTTTGTTGGTTGGTTTGTTGGTTGTTTGGTTGGTTGATTGGTTGATTTGGTTTGTTTGTTTGTTTGTTTGTTTGGTTGGTTGGTTGGTTGGTTTGTTGGTTGGTTGGTTGGTTTGTTTGTTTGGTTGCTTGGTGGCTTGGTTGTTCTGTTCTTAGGGCTCACATCTATTCATTACGCAGGACCTAGACAGTCTTAGGACGTCCTCAATATCACCCAAGTCCTGCTTTGAACTCAGTGTGACTCTTTGTGCCTCCTTCACTGTTGTTCCTCTTGCCACAGTATGAGTCCTATTACATGGTCACAAAGGAAGCATTTCTCCCTCCTCCCCACTTTAGTGGCAACTCCATTGACAGCAGAGGAGGCCTCATTTGCCTTTGTCTCCAGAGCCTGGCTGTGTCAGTTCTGAGAAGTGGTTGTGGGTAGGTAGGTGAGCCTTTGAGAGTCCCATCTGGTCTTCATTGGAACCAGGTGACTCCCTTCATTTCACCTGGTTGGTTTGGAGGAAGAGTAGTATCAGAGAAGGGAGAAAACCACGGATTTGCAAATACTTGTTCATGCTGCAAATATAACATTGTAATTTGGGGTTTCTTATCTAGGAAGGTGTGGTGATACATTGTTTATGCTCTAGTAAAGGTTGCCTGGAGAAGAGAATACAAAGCTAGCCACAGCCAAAGAAGTTGGGAGGAAGTGGCATACACTTTTAATCCCAGGACTCAGGAGACAGAGGCAGCTGGATCTCTGTGAGTTCAAGGCTACCGGGGACACAGGAGAGTGATTCAGTCTAAAAGGAAACAGAACTCATGTCTTTAATCTCAGCACTAGAGAGGTACATAAAGTAAGAATAGGGTCTCAGATTTAGGGCAACAGTCTCCAGCCACATTGAGAACAGGATCCCTCTGCCAACCTTGGGAGAAGTAAGAGTTCTCTGGTGGCTTGGCTGCTTTGCTTCTCTGATCTGCAGCTTGAGACCCAATGTCTGCCTTTGAGTTTTTATTATTTGTGTTACAGGGAGGTTGCTCTTAAGACCAGAATTCATAATTTAAAACATAGCAAGTATGTCCTTTTTCACACTTTTGTGTTTTGTATTGTGGGAATACCTGATTGAAGTACATTTCTATAGTTACTTTTGTTATATCTCATGAGCTACATTTTCTGCAATATAAAAATCTCAATCAAAAGTAATGTAGGTACTTTTGGTGAGTTCTTCTAGTGGGGAAATTGTTTGTGGAAACTATATCCTATTTTTAAATGTATGCAAAAATAATAATAAAGAAAAAGAAGCCATCCATTTGAGATACAGGGAATATGGAGAGAGGGGACAGGGGAGGGATGGAAGAGAAGAAATGGAATGGGGAAATGATACAATTATATTTTAATTAAAATTGTAAAATTTGTGGAAAAACTCATCAAACTTTGTATTTTGAGAAAATTTGCATCCTCACATGCAATTTTAAAAAATAAGGCAGAATTTTTTAAACTATTTTTTAATGGCAGTAATCTGTACAGTCACACCACTAGGATACTAACATTGTAACTGGCAAGATAAAGGACATGTCTACCACTCAAATAATCCCTTGTGTTTGGCCCTTTTTGGCAGTGTCTGTGTCCTTTGCCCTTCCTTCCTTAGACATTAATATTTTGTCATTTCAAAATGACCAGATGGCAATAACTTCTAGGCATAGGTCCTTTCTCTCCAGCATATTCATTGGAGAGTCCTTACATAGTACGGGTCTCCATCAATCACCTTTTATATATAGGTGGTTCATTCATTTTTATTGCTACATGGTATCACCATCACACTGAATGGTGTTTATCTGTCACTTATTGAAAACAACTTGGGTTATTTCTAGTTTGTTGTTAATATAAATGAAGTTTTTTTATCAGCATTCATGCTCAGTTTCTTATATAAACTAATTGTTCATTTTCCTAGTATAAGCACTAGGATCATATTGGCGGGTACCATGGTAAAAGCATGTTGAGTGTTTTTTTTAAAAACTACCGACATTGTCCAAAATAGAGGCAGCATTTTACATTTCCATCAACATGATCATAGTGGTTCATTCTTTCTGTATCACCGTCCCTTGATATTATCATTACTTCTATTGCATATGTTCTGATAGGTAGTGGTATTTTATTGCTGCTTCAATTTGCATTTCCTTCATGGTGCATCTTCTTGTTCTCCTTTTTACCTGTATATCCCATTTACTAAATACCTTTTGAGATTGACTTTAAACTGGTAGTTTTTGAGAGTTCTTCATATATTCTTATTTCACTTAATTATTTTATTATTCTTTGTGTATGGCTATTTTACTTGCATGCATGTCTGTGTACCATGAGTGTATGATGCCGTTAGAGTTCAGAATAGAGTGTCAGATATACTGGCACAGAAGTTACAGACAGTTGTGAGCTGGCAGGTAGTTGCTGGGAATTGTACCTGGGTCCTCTGGAAGAGAAGCCAATGCTCTTATCTACAGAGCCATTCCTCCAGCCCCTCTTCATATATTCCAGAAGAAAATTCTTTGATATTTGGCATAAAATGAATATCTCCCAGTCCTTAACTTGGTTTCTGGTTCCCTTAACTAGATTTGACTGAGAAAGTATTGTAATTTTTATTAAAACCATTTTAATATTATTTGGCTACAAACTGCCTAAGGGTTTTTGGTAGAGAAACTTGCCCTAGATAATATAACATAAGTTTTGGATATTAGATCTTAGATATTAGTGGATATCTTAGATCCACTAATACAGTGTCATGGAAATTAGACCTGCACAATCACACTCCTGGCAATATTCTAAATTTTAAATTGATTAATTGTCCTTTTTTGTTCAAATCTTAGGCTGCTCATTTGTTCCAAATAGTTCTATGCCAAGGAATGGGGGTCTAAGGCTAACACTCTGTGGTCTCTTTGCTTCAGGGTTTTATTTACTGGATTATACTGGAGTTATTTGGCAATTTCCTTCCAGAAAGTTCATGACAGTGTTGCTTTCTAAATTTTCATTGCTCTTTGATGAAAAAGAAGATAAGTTCTTAATTCCTCCTTTAATTATAAAATTTGGAGGAAGAAAGAAAACTCTTGTTTTTCTCCACAAGCTTTGTGAGAATATCTTAACATCCATTTATGAGCTACGTTTTGAACAATTTTCTTGTATTGTCATAGTTTTATAAAAAATTAAATCTGTATTTAGACCATCATTAAAATCAGAGAGGTGACTTTTATATTATAGGACTATGATGATAATTTCTTAAAAAGTTTGGCTAATGATTAATTATTTAAAAAATCATTTCCAATCATCATTCTTAAGTTATGACTAAGTAAAATTTATTTCAATGGGTAGATCACAAAGGACTGACAAATGACTAAGAGAAAGGTATCACAAGGTTTTCCATGGTGATGAACTCTGATGTAACAAACTCAATGAGGCCATGACTCGGTGACCCATTAGACAGATGATAAAATGTAATGGTGGCTCATCATTGTGTATACCATCTGAACTTTGCATAATATTAATTAAAATAGGACTGGCTATTTCTCCCAATGAGATTATATAAAGATGTTGAATGTATTCAGACCTGCCTGAGCATAGCTATGCTGGAATTGGAGTTTCTCAAATAGCCCAAAAGATTCACAAGCAGAAGATGATTTGAAATCATGTATTTATAGGAAAAGACACTTTCTTCTCAGATATTGAAGTCACACTCATTAATCACAGTTAAACTTGGGCAAATTTTCATCTTTATGCCTGACCTTTTACCAGTTAAGGTTCTTGCTTTTCATTGTTAGACATTGGAGAGAAATAGACAGAAGGGAAAAGCTTGAAGGCTCTCTCGCACAAGGATTAAAATGGTCCAGCACTTCCCCCGACCATTGTGGCTGGTACATGCTTTGGGCTAGGTTTCTATGACACTACCAGACGCAAAAGACTTGGCAGGCATGGTACCTGTCTGCTGTTTATACCATCTCCGTGGTAACAAACATCCAGGATGATGGGAGAACATATTTGGTGTTCTGACTCATTTTATAGACCTGGGAACTTGTAGGCCTTCTTCTGGCTTTGTATCAATATCTAGAAAAAATTCCTTTTCTATCAAAGGTGTTCAAAGAAGTTTTGAGAAAGGCTTTACTGTGTGGTATCAAGGAAAAAGGCTTGTAACAAGAAATTTGAATTGAATACTAACATTGGACTCCTTTGGGATAGTGGAAAAGGCACCAAGCACCTTAAGTTCAAGACTTTGCTTTACCTTAAGGTTATGTGGTCAACTCTACAATGTGGTTGGTTTTGCTGTTAATGTGAGAAAATCCCTGGGTCATGATGGTAAGAGATCAAAATGAAACATATTTACTGCTTGGTAAAAGGTCAGCAGTTCATAGCGTTTCTCCTTTATAACCAATATTGGAAATATCTTTCCCTATTGACATTTTGCATAGAAAATTATTTTAAACCAGACAGTGGTGGCATACGCCTTAATCCCAGCACTCGGGAGGCAGAGACAGGTGAATCTATGTGAGTTCGAGGCCAACCTCGTCTACAGAGCGAGTGCCAGAACAGGTTCCAAAGCTACACAGAGAAACCCTGTCTCAAACACACACACACACACACACACACACACACACACACACACACACACACACACACAAAGAAAGAAGGAAAAAGAAAAGGAAGAAAAAAAAGAAAATTCTTTTAAATAACTCCAAAGTACCATTAAGGCTAATCCTTCACCCTTCCCATAGCTCTGTGGTCCATGGGGAACACAAGTCTGTTATTTGTATTGGGCAAGAGACAAACAGAGAGAGAACAGCTGCTCCTCTCAGTTCAGTCTGCCCCTCTGCATCGATCTGAAGTCTCTTCCTTCTACAAGTTTACCTTATGAGCACAAGGCAGCCAGATCCGCTTTGCTCCTACATTGCCCTCTGGCTTTTTGGCACTCAGCACATCCTCTTTTGGGAAGGATTCATTTCACATCTCACAAAGCAAGTCTATTGTTGCCTATTCCTACTATTAGGGGAAGATGAAATGCTTTAATCACACTGAGGTGCAAAGGGAAGGGGATACTCTGGAAGGATGAGCCTGAATGCTCACCCCAAGATTCTGCTGAACTCTTCAAAATCCAATTATTTCTTACTATTTTCAGAATGATTTTTGTAGCATATTAAATCTAAACGTAAAAATATTAAAATCTCCTTTGGTGTTTTCATAAAGCATATGGTTAATCAAACTGTGTTTTCCACTAAGTACTAAAAATACTACACTCACCTGAAAGAGAAAAGAGAAAGATGAAGAAATCGATGTATTGAGTATACACCATGTAAAAAGCTTTCATGGGAGCAGCTCTTTTAGAAGATTGCCTTTGAACAGATCTAATCAAAGTAGGGGGTGCACTCCACACTTCAGAGGGGAAAAGTGATGCCTGTATTCTGGGAAGGCTAATAGCTACTCTTGAAGAACTGTTGAATGCATGGTGAGCATCCGAGAAAGCAAGAAGACTAAATGTCCAAACTTCTACCTTTGTCTCGTTTCTTCTCAGAGGCTTGGTCTAAATTTGCCAGGCCATTCCCATTCCTATTCCCATGTCCTATTGCAAGTGAATAGCCAAGTTAGTGACTGATCCTTTAGTGATAATAGACTCAAACATAATAGAACGGATAGTGGGATAGGAGTACACATGGATTGTTTCATGCAAGAAAAGATATGACAAGGTAGACTTGGTTACAGAAATGAAGAGCTTGAAGCAGGCATAGGGAGCACAGGCCTGTGACCCCAGTACTAGAGATATGGAGACAGGAGGATCTGAGTTCCAGGCCAGGCCAGCCTAGGCTATGTTAGTCAGCCTCTGTCTCCAGATTTCAAAAAACAAAAGCAAAGAATACAACATAACTAAGGAACACTCAACATAACATGTATAAGGCTGGACCAGGGTTTTATCCCTGGAGGGTGTGGTGCTTCAAAAAAGAAATGAAATTGACAGCTGACACAGGAAAAAAAAGAAAAGAAAAGAAAGAAATCTTGTCCTGCACACTAGAAAATCATTACTTTTTCAAAATGTATTTCCATTGCAAGTTTCCTTAAATTTAAAGTGAGAAAAAATATCCATCTCAGAAGCCTTTCTAGAGACTTCCATCCATTATGACTGTAAGATCTCTTGTCCTGGTTCAATATCAAGGACACATGCTAATGATATCTGGGGATTATTATGAACAGTAAAAATTTCTCATGTGTTTTACTTGCATAGAACTCTAAGCAGATGAAAAATTTAAATCTTTTAATTCTTTTCCATTTTATGAAGGAGCCAAGGTAGCATCAATCAAGCTACTAAGTCAGTTGGCTTGCTATAGACTGGAATGACTCAAGCATTTTCCAAAGGGTGAGCCCATCTATTGTGATCCTATGCAGTTGGCATAGTTTGCTCTAGTGCTACAATGAGAAGAATCATTCTTTGTTCAAAAGTCTTATAGTTTGTTGAAAGTAGAAAAAGGACTTTCAGCTGGTACAAATCATGTCTTAATCACTACTAAAAGATAAGGACATTTTTTAAATCCATCTTTTCCCTTAATCCCTATCTAGATCACTTTGAACAATAGTTAGACTAACTTTGAATATTTGTTACTCTCTAGAGTACGGCAAAATGACAGCAGTATTTTTCCAGCCACTACCTTTACAGTCAGTGATTAGAACTGATGCTGCAGTGGGAAGTTGTCATAGATGCTTCTAGAATGGGAATACCTAGGTTCATTGTCTCATAGGGACCCCAAGGTAATAGTGGAGGGCTAGAAGGCTGAATGGCAGGTTCATCACTTGTTGGCAGATGCTGACCCTACTGGCAACTATTTTTATGATGGTTCAGCACATGATTTGCATCCCTCTAAGCTCTAAGCATCCTGATCAAAACCTTCATGGAAACCTCCATTTAAAATTATCATTAACATCTTCTCTGTTTTTTCCTATTAATTTTTTTGAGACAGTTCTTGCTGTGTTGCCCATACTAGCTTTGAATTCAAGATCTTCCTACCTCAGCCTCTTATGTGCTAGGATTATGGTTGTGCACCATTGTACTACGTTTGCTCCTCTTTGACTTAGTTCATTTCTTGCTTGAAATGGACCACATTAATTTTCTTTTTATTCCCATGATATCTCTAATAAAGTCTGGTAGGATTTCATGAGGAAGGTGTTGGTGATCACCCTGCAATCTATTGAAAGCTATAGATGTTTCTTCTGGATTCCTAATTTCTTAAAACATGGCTCTAAATTCACTACACCTCCCAGAAAGAAATTGAGGCTTCTATCTATGGGAGAGTCATTTCTTTAAGAAGAGTGATGTACTAGTGGCTTCCTTCATGTGGGACAGCAGGAGGAAGATAGGTTCTTTCTTTTCCCTCTCCCCAGAATGGAAACTCACCAAACCTCAATAACAAGCTAAATTTCAATTCTTAGTATCATTAAGAGAAGCCAGCGCTAAAATACCAATGTACAATAGTAGAGATACAATTATCTTTGCTTAACTTTATATGCTTTCTCAGCCATTGCCACGATTTACTATCAAAAAATTGGAAGAAAATTTTTTCAAGGTCTAGTCATTTCTTTGTTCCTCTTAAAGACTTAGTTTTGACTGGACTCAGAAGTAGAAGCCCTCAGAGGGAGAAGCCTGTTCTCTTGGAAGGCTGTTCCTAGAGTCTCCTTTGGCTTCATTCACTTGCTTGGTGAAAAGCTCATAACATTCTGCAGTTTCCTCTTTGCTGTTTCACATTGTGTTGTTTCTTAGGAGCAATATGTTGGCATTTATATTGCAGGACACGTGGAGGGACAATATACCGAGTCTTAGTGATTTTGGTCCTAGGCAGCTGACCTTTGTTTAAGGAATTGCTGACAATATATATCTTCAGTAGAGAGATTGAACTTTTAAGATAGCAACTAATAGTATGTACCCTGTAACCTATCTTGCTCCTAGATTAAAAGAACAAGGCAATTAAACCCACACTTGTAATAGATATATGCACTCCCATATTCCCAGCATAATGTTTTACAGTTGTTAGGGCATGGATTTAACTTAATTTCTCATTGATAGAGAAACAGATACAAAAATGATGGCATATATACACTATTGTTTACTAATCAGTCAAGATAAACATAAAAATATGTCATTTGCATCACTTTGTGGGTGGATTTGAAGGTATTTATGTTAAATGCAATAGGCCAGGCATAGAAAGGCAAATGGTGCATGATCTTTCCTGTAAGAAAAATCATAAAAGATTGGTCTCATAGCAGTTGTGACCTGAGTAGTGATTTCCCAGCACTGGGGAGGCAGAGGTAGGGGGATCTCTGAGTTTGAGGCCAGACTGGTCATATTTTAAAGTTTAGATACCTCATCAAGTTGCACTGCTCAGCCCTTCCTGAGCTTTATTACATATATCCACTTCAGTTTCATTATCTAAACCTGTTATAAGTTTCTTACTTTCTTTGTTTTTTTTTTCATGACAAGATCTCATGTAGCCAATGTTGGGCTCAAACTCACTACAGAGCTAAGGCTGACCTGAAACTCATTATATAGTTGAGGCTGACCTGTAACTCATAACCCTCCTGCCCCCATCTCCCAAATTATGTAAATATTGAAATGTAAGTATGTGCCACTATGCCCAGCTTCCAACCATATTTTGACATGGAAAAAAACCGCAAAACCAATCCTGTAACACTGTCAAAGAAATTAGTGAATAGTTGTTACATTTAATCATTATACTAATACCTGTATTTAACCAAAGGAAGGAAGTTAATTTATGTCAGTATCAGAGGTTAGACTACAAGCTTGGGCAAAGTCACTGAGCACACAAAGAAGAAAGAACTTCTGAAAAACCTTCTCTCTGCAATGATAAATGTTGGATGCCACCTGCTTATGATTTTGGTTTCAAGAGAATTTCAAACCAGGCTCTTTATTCTATTGGTAGGGGTGTCACATCCAGAGTTTAAATTGGTGTAATCTCAGGATCTTAAATTTGACACTTCCATAATTTTTCTTTAATAACTGCCCCAGGGGTTTGAAATGGGCCTTTTGCTGGCCTGAGTTGAAGAGGAAGATCTCAAGCATGGACTGTTTAATTTTATTTCTTTTTACCCCCTAAAGCGCTGGAAATGGTTGGCCTGATGAGCTCCCAAAGCAACCACAAGATGAGGTAACACAGGATCAAGATGGAAACCAAGCTCGCCCACATCCTACGTCAATTAGCATTTTTTTCTTTGTAAACAGAGAGAAGAGTGGAGGAGCACTGCTTACGGTAGATGCTCTGCACCTTCTGACCTCCCCTGGAGTTTGCTTCTGTCACACCCTCCCTACCTCCCTGAGTCCCCTTCTGTGTTTCCCAATACTCACTGTTTACTTTCTCTTATTTCCTCTGAAAGATCTTCATCACAGGGAATTCTCTGGAAGAATCACCAGGGGTGTGTGTGTGTGTGTGTGTGTGTGTGTGTGTGGTGTCAAAAAGTGAGGACACTCTCCCTGTAGTCTAAAATAAAGTAGGCCAAGAATGCAACTTGGTAATGGAGTGCTTGCTTAATCCCTAGCCTCAGATAGGGGGAAAAAAAAAAGAAAGAAAAGAAAAGTTAAGATTCAAGTTCAAATTTGCTGACACTCATACTTTCAGGGCTAAGACCTTTTTAAGAATTAAAATATTATGCAACCCTTAACATGGAGTTTACAGGAAAACCAATTCTTTTTGATGTACTGAGTACCTGTTACATGTACCAGGCACAATCTAAAATAAAAAACACAGGGTCTGGGGAGCCAGCACAATAGTTAAAGTATTGGCTTTGCAAGGGCAGGGACCTGAGTTTGGTTCCCAGAATCCCCCTGAAATAGCTAGTCATGGTTGCACACATCCAACTCTGGGTAGCAGAAGACAGGTTACCTGTTCAAATGCAAGAGTTCCAAGCCATGGGGAGACTAATCTACAGAAACAAGGTAGGTGGTTCCTAAGGAATGACAACAAGATGTTGATGTTTGGCCTCCACATGTACTAACACACACATGCGCGTTCACTGACACACCTACATAAGTGCATCCCCCAACACACACACACACACACACACACACACACACACACACACACACAGGGTGATTAACATTTGGACTGAATCCACAGCTTAACAGAGTTGACTAAAAACCAAGGCTGTGGCAATTAATATGTGAATACACTAGCATCATAGAGTAAAGGACATTTTAGTTTAACTAAAGCATGTGGAAGAATGTCCCGCCTGAGACAGGGAAAGGGAAGTCTCAGGGCTTTGTGGATGAAACAATATGTGCCATGGAGGACAGCACCATATTTCTGGGGAAGGGCGAGCAGAGCGGAATGGCTGGCACAGAAAGTTCAGGAATGGGAACAAGCTGGCAAGGGAAGAGATTACTGGAGCCAAAGTAATTGAACTGTGATTGAGTTTCAGATATGATAATGTTTACAAGGATTCTGCCAGTATGATGAACAGGTGCCTATGACATAGCAAAGATGAGTATTTAAGCTTTCGGAGCATTAAGCAGGAATGGAATAAATTTTGAACATTTACTATAGAAGAGACATTGTGCGAGATTAATTTGCACATTTTGTCTCTTCGTTTTCTCCACAACCTTATAAATTAAGGTTTATTTAAAAATTAAAATACGATACAGTGAAGCACAGAGGAGCCTGGGATCTTGGCCTTGGGCTGTGGGGTGAGGAGTAACAAGATGCCTAGGAACATGACAGGGAGGACTGGCTGGTCACGGCGTTTCTGTCCGCTTCTTTGACTGCCTGTGCAAAGGCTGCACTAATGAGAAACTGGCTGGCAAGTCAAGGAGACAGGAGGCCTTCCAAAACGATTGGAAAACAAACTGAGGTGATCTTGTGGGAATTGCCCTCAACTACCTTTCGACAGAAATTGGAAAGTTTTTAAATTAAATCTTCCTCAGCTTCTCCTACTGATACCACATGTTCGCATTCTATTTCTTTTTTTTTTAATTGACTGTTTTTTTTTATTTTTAAATTTAAATTAGAAACAAGGTTACTTCACATGTCAATCTCAGGTCCCTCTCCCTTTCCCTCCCTTCCTCCCAAGCATTCCCACCTTTCCCACCCTGCCCCCCCCATCCCCACTCCTTTCCTCAGGGAGGGTGAGGCCCTCCATGGGGTGTCCAGAGTCTGTCATTTCATGCAGGGCAGGGCCTAGACCCTCCCTCAAGGGCCCAGGCTGGGAGTACATCTCTCATTGTGGGATGGACACCCAAAGTCCATTTGTATGTCAGGGATAAATACTGATCTACTACCCAAGGCCTCACAGATTGCCTAGGCCTCCTCACTGACACCCACATTCAGGGGGTCTTGATCAGTCCCATGCTGGATTCTCAGCCATTAGTCTGGGGTTCAAGAGCTCCCCTTTGTTCAGGTCAGCTGTTTCTGTGGGTTAAACAAGTCCAGTCTTGACTCCTATGCTGATCAGTCCTCCCTCTCTGTCACTGGGTTCCTTGAGTTTAGCTCAGTGTTTAGCTGTGGCTGTCTGCCTCTGCTTCCATCAGTCATTGGTTAAAGGTTCTGTTCCCCAGACTCTCTGGCAGTGGGATTGTATGCTGACACTTGCCTAGTCCATGTCTAAAATCCATACCTTGTTTGTCTTTTTGTGACTGGGTTACCTCACTCAGGATGGTCTCCTCTAGTGCCATCCATTTGCCTGCAAATTTCAATAGTCCATTGCTTTTTTTCTGCTGAATAGTACTCCATTGTGTAAATGTACCACATTTTCTCTGTCCACTCTTCAGCTGAGGGGCATCTAGGTTGCTTCCCAGCAATTCCACTCTTAGGCATATATCCAAAGATGCACCATTCATACAACAAGGACATCTGTTCCACTATATTCATCCCATTCTATTTCTTGATGCCGTAAAATCTTTAACTTTTCTCCCACTTCCTCAGTGTGCAGCGCCATGATTTGCCAGTGTGGAACTGAACGCTGTGGAAACCTCTCATTTAACCCTCCCTTTGAGCTTGCCATCGAACCATCCAGGCTTCTTCCAGACGATACATACCTTCTTCCTTTACCCAGTTTCTTATCTTCCTGCCTCTACAGCAGAGCATGAACTCCATAGAGAACACGGCCTGCTATGGCTGCCCTCTGGAAGACAAGCAGAAGACCGGAAGTGGAAGCCTCAACCCAGGCCCTGCTGTCCCAGCTTGTGAACAAGCCCCTCCCTCTTGCTCTGAGGAAGATATCTTCTTTCCTTTGTCTTTGCGCTTCCACATTCTAGGTGATCTTTATGTCCTTAGCATGTCTCTTCTTTCAACTGAATAAACAAATTTAGGGACACAAATGTACTGGCCCAACTAACTATTCATGAAATGATTAGAGATGTTTATAGCAACTCTTTCTCCTTGGCCTACACTGGCTCTTTGTGCTTATTAGACTGAACTTTCAGAGTTGGATAAGGGTCATTATACTATCACTTAAAATCTCTAAATTCTAATCTTTAATTTTATTTTGTGCTTTCCTTTATGCTGTTTATTTGCATACATTCTGGGTATTTACTTATCACATTGGTATATTTTCTTTCAAATTACTTTTGGGGGGGAGGAATGGATCATTTAACCAAGCATCTATTAACAGTTATAGGGTGGCTTGGATGTATTAAATAAGATCACCTTAAGTAGGCTTGGAATCTTCTCAAAGCATGGATGACATAGGTGCAGTGGGCTGTAAAGGAAGAGTGGCCATGCTTGGTGCCACTGCAGTAGGCATGTTTTGACTGACTTAGAGATGAGAAGGCTTCACAGAGGATGTGGATTTGAGTTGGGCCCTGCATTAAAGTGTTTCATGAAATAGAAAAAGGAATGGGCATTCCAATATGGTCAAACAGTATGAATGCCTCATGTCCAAAGGCGCAGCAGGGTATTTCATGTCCAAGGATCACAAATAGTTCAGAACTGACCAAGTCTACAATGTACAGTTGAAGGCTGAAGGAAGTGGGAAAGCTAACCCTCAAAAAATAAATTAGGGTTTTCTTGTCCAACTCTCCGTATGCCATATTGAGAGGCTTTGAGTTCTTTCTGTTGCCACTGTGAGCCATGGTGTGTTTCAAAAGGCAGATCTAGTGGAAGAAATCAGTGCAGATACTGATACTGTGAAGTATAAGTATTTCCACAGAGTCCAAGTAGAACGAGCCTACCAGGGTCCGTGTCCTGTACTCTGCTCAGGCTGCTTGGAGTATATAGTAGGGCTGGTGGTGTATAGCAGGGGTAAAATGGTTTCCCAGTGTGTACAAGGGGCTGTATTTGAGCCTCAACACTGCAGAGAAAGAAAAAGAGTACTCTTAGATATAATCGTTAAGCACCAATCCACAATAACCTCTCTCTGGTTCCCCAAACTGCTACCATCTCCAAGGAATTAATTGAGACAAGGAGCGCATCAGGGTAGCTTCTGGGAGGTGCTTCAATCTCTACTAACATCTGTTCTCCTTGAGTAGAAACTTCCAGGAAATACTAAAAGAATTAGCTTCCCAGATGCTTTACCTGTAGCTCCTTTAAGCCTTGCTATGATGTTGAAGTTTATCATGGTTCTAGATATTCCTTTGAAATTTTAGAATGCCTTGGAAAACACTGGTTAGCACTGGAAAGAAAACGAGAAAAAAAAAAGCAAAGGCCACATATGTTTTGTTCCCTAATACATTCTGTTTGGAATTAATGTCTTATTGATGAGCTAAGCATAGAACTCAGTACACAGAAGCTATTGAAATGTTGTGTCAGTCTAGAAAATCATGTTCATTTTTTTCTCATTCTCAGTATAAACGGGTGATAAATCACCACATAGGGGGTATATGCATTAGAACTTCCCACATAAACTTCGCCTCTGCATGTGTAAACATTTTCTTATTATCACAAATAATCAACAGGAGAGTAGCAGATGAGAGTTTAGCTTTTCCCCAGAATGTTTATCATGCTTGTTTTAAACTGTTTATAGGAGAAACTGAACTATAAATGTCTTTCAGGAGGTGGGTAGGCCCATATGGCTCGGAAGGCTTTTCTGCGATAAAATGTTTGGTTAAATTTTAGGCAACACATGGTCCTTTCATAGCCATTGTTTGTCATTTCAAACATTGTTGTTGATATTCAACTCCTAAAACAAATAACACCACCCTAAAACATTTATAATAACTTAAGAAACAAGGCTCATCTTAGCCCTGCCAGGAGCCAGCTGTGCGCTCCCCAACCCCCCCCACCACCGTGCCCTCTCAGCTGTGGCTCAGGAAGACAGGTTTGGCCATCCCTGCCTGGCCCTGTGTGGTGCGGGGCTTCACTCTCATCTTCAAAGAAGACCTTGGATGCAATCCACATTCAGGGTTGGCCACGTGAGACTTTGCAAACTTAAGTTTCTCTACGGAGTGGATGGGATGGGGGAAGTCTGGCTGTCCAGTTGCCTGGGTTGGGTTGAGTTCTGAAGCATAACCCTGAAGCAATGCCTTGGAAGTGGGTCCCATGCAGCCTGGGTCTCAACTAGTTAATGGGATAGATAACGTTGCTTTGAAAGCTGCCATCAGATCAGCTTGTGCAGAGGGGTTCTTGCTTCGTCCAAAATCAAGTAGCAGTGAATGAGATTAGCCACAAAGGGTAGACCCGGCCTCGAGGCCTTTGCTTTCTGTGTTCTCTACAGTTCATTTTCAACGGTGAAAATAAAGTTTATCTTTGCTAAACCCTCACAAAGTCACAGAAGCAAAGACTTAAGCAAGAACTCCCAAGAGAGGCTTCTTGAATAAGTATTTATTTATATTGGTTATGTTGATGGCATCATACCTTAAAAATAATAAGTTTTAAATATTTCTGCTTCAAATTGATTGACTAGAACAGTAGCAAAAAAATAAATCCTTTGTGTTTTCCTTTAACTCTTGACTAGAACAGTAGCAAAAAAATAAATCCTTTGTGTTTTCCTTTAACTCACTGTTTTGACTTTTCTGATTTGACTTCAGTCAAAAGTACTCTATACTCAAATGCAAGTACATACAAGTCTCCCCAACTCTGCCCTGCCCCTCTTTCTCATTTCTTCCTATATGCAAAGGTCAACCCAATATGTTTACAGTAACCCAGGGAGACCCGTCATGTCAACAGAGATGGATGGATGGTAGGGACTTGATGAGGGGCAGGCATTTTCCACCATAGGTGTGTACAAGTACTCTGAATGCCCAACAAAAGAGAAATATCTGTTCTGATGGATGAGGAGACCAGGGTGAGGAGGACTCCATGGAAGGGAGGGCTTTTGAGTAGCCTTTAAGGATCAGTTCGGTTTCCGAAGGAAAAGTGTGACTAGAGAATCCATGAAGCAGAAAGAGCAGGAAAGCCAGGCTCCCTCATCCTTGCACCCATCTTTTCCTGTCTGAATGCAAGGTGAAGACAGTCATGTACCTCTCTTATCTTTTTATTTCACGTCCTTTCTTCTTTTATCTATCTATGGAACACCACCCCCTTGAATTTAAAAAGTGGCTTTTAGTTTACACCAGTGCTCTAAATGAGGTGGTGGCCTCTGTCTAAAAAGCTTTTGGCAGTTTCCGGGATTGTTTTGTTTGAAGACATTGGAGGGCCACTAGCAGAAGCAAGGGTACATATGACAGGCATTGTGCTATCTCATTCAATAGTTGATGACTTGCAGATAACCATGCAGGTGAAAAGCTCTCTTACGCAACATGATTTTAAAAATCTCATATGGGCTGAAATTTCAGATACACTGCTGCCACACGAACATAAAGAAAATGCATTTTTATTGGAAACTTGTGCTTGTCAAAAAATTTTCAGTGTTGCTATTTTCATGGATTGCACATTTTCACATGACTTTAGTAAATCACATTGTCCCCAGAGCTTGGGTCATTTAATCATTGATGCAATGCAAGAATGTAGATGTCTTCTAAGAGAAACGGAAGTATCAGACTACTTCCCTTCTGGAGTCAGCTGGCCAAGTGTGTGTCTACTGAATCTCACTGTGGATGAGTGGTAAGGCATGCATCCTGCAGTTTGCCTCCATCCCCTAGCCTAGTCTTCTTCCCGCACACTAGGTACATGACTTTGGAGAGGATTAAACATCGCGGATCTTACTTTCCTTATCTAGAATGTGGTAATAACACTGGTACTTTGCCAATATCAAAGATCTTTGAGAGACTCCCAGATGCCAGGCTCCATCCTAAAGCCTTGAGCCTCTAATCGAGAGCTTACACTCCCACAAAAAAACGGATACGGTTCCAGTTCCCCCGCAGCCTTGCAAACACTTGTCTTTTTTTTTTTTTATCTTGTCACAACCATGCTGACTAGAGAGATGCAGAATCTTGAATGGATTTAATATGTATTTTCTTGATGACTAAAGGTGTTTAACATGTTTTGTGTGTGTGTGTGTGTGTGTGTGTGTGTTTCTTTGAGAACAGCCTTTTCATTCCATTAATCCATGCATTGGTTGGCAACTTCATGTTGGGGTGTTTAATTTTTGCTGTTTTCTATGGGCTCTAGTTATCAACCACCATCTGAACTTTAGCTGGCAAATATTTTTCTTCAATTCTGCAGACTGTTCTTTTCACTCTGCTGATAGTTTTCCTGGCTGTGTGGAAACCTTTTAATTTCGTGTGGTCCCATGGGTTAATTCTTGGGATGATTTCCTGTGCTGTTGAAATTCCAGTTCAGACAGTTCTTGTCTATACTTCTAACATCAGGAGTATCCCTTATGTTTTTCTCTGGCAGTATCTGCATTTCTGGTTGTAAATTGAGGTCTTCGGTCTATTTTGAATTGATTTTTGTACAGGATGAGAGAGATGGATCTAATTTCATTCTTTAGGTGAATCTCTAAGTTTTCCCTGAACTCTTGGTTGTTGTCTTTTTCTCCAGTGTGTTCTTAATGCCTTAATCAAAAACTAGTAACTGGCCATGTTTCTTAAGGCATAGATAGAGACTATGAACACCTTTACTAGGAATTGGAGGCAAAGAACACCTGTATTAAGACACACTAATTTTTCAACAGATGTCTCCTGGATATTCATAGTAGCTAGGAGAAATAATGGCCAGACCAGTTTCCTAAGTGCTTACATCAGGTTATGGTGCCAAATGTTGTAAAATATTTATGGATGTCTGTGCCACTGGAGAAGATATGGATATGTGTCTTATTTTTAATAATAAATTACTTTTCTTTATTGTGGCAGATATCCCCTGAGAATTTTTAAGTTATCATCATAGATAAATAATAACATCTATGAATTTTACTTCAAAACAGTTCAACTTAAGCCTCACCAACTTCTGTAAACCAAGTCTGATGAGAATGAGAACTGCTAATGAATGTGTGAGCTTTGAAAGTTGTGAGGGTTGTCTTGGTATGTATTATTTCATTTGGTATCCATCAAAATCCTGAGCGGGGAGGAACCTTAGTTCGTAGAGAAAAAATAAAATGCAAGAACACCTGAAAACTCCTCAAACCTTCAGTAGTAGTGAGGGAAAGAATCAGTATGGACTCAAGCCTTATGAAGACATTCCTCTCTCCATGTTGTTTTGTTTGTTTGTTATGTTTTCTTTACACCCACACCTGGTCAGGTGCCCCCTGAGCTCGGCCTGAACCTCACAGGTGATGGCCTTCTTAAATCTGTAAGAGGAAAAGCACAGCCAGGTGGTGGTGTCACGTGCCTTTACTTCAGCACTCGGGAGGCAGAGGCAGGCAGATCTCTGTGAGCTCGAGGACAGCCTGGTCTACAGAGTGAGTTCCAGGACAGCCATCACTATACAAATAAACCCTGTCTGAGAAAGATATACATACATATATACATATATATATATATATATAGAGAGAGAGAGAGAGAGAGAGAGCTATGCTATTATTAAGTAGCTTCACCTCTACATTCCTTGCTAGCCAAACTGTGTTTAATATCCAGTAATATTAATTCTGAAGATGCCTTCCCATAGAAGATAACATGACTGGCTTTTGTTCTTTGAGTCTCAACATTTCCCTTTGTTTTGCTGTGCAACTGCAGTGAAGTTCAGGTCATAATCCAGCCAGCACCACACCTTCCAGATAGTGCTCATTGCCTAGTAAACTACTGTTTACACATCTATAAAACAAAAAATGTGTGCCATATCAAGAACCTCTCTGCTTCTGAGATTCAGTCTCCAAAGAGCAATTTCAAATCAGCCCCCATGGAATCCCATCCCTGCTACTTATCAGCTTACTTTTCCCAACTTTGTGGCTTTCACAGCAGCCCTATCTGATCCCCACATAATAGCACACTGCTAATTTTAATGACTTCACTAATAAATTATATTTCCAAGTTGAATCAAAACAACAATGTGCCAAGCACTGCTCAAGACAGGAGATAAAAAGAAAGCCTGTGGAAAATAGGCAAAATGCTTTTTTAAAAATCAAGAAGCAATCACTGTGTTGCATTCCTTGATTTCAACAGCAATTATGCTAATAATTGAAAGAGACTGGTAATCAAAGCGGAGGTCCAATCAGCAGGATCACAATGTATTTCTTTAAGCCTCTTGACAGATGCAGCAGCGAAGCTTGGGAACTCTGCTTATGACTAATGCCCTTTTACTCTACTAATTGTTTTACTGGGTGACATTCCTTACTGAGAAAATTGCTTCAGATTGTCTTTTCTTCGTGTAGTTATACTTTTCAAAATTTAGAATACTTTCCAATGTATGTGACTCAGAATTTCCCTGTCCAGAACAAGAAAATGAGTCTGTAATTGAAAAAAAAATTGTATTTGGCAACTCTATTTCACAAAAATCAATGTAGTTTAACCTGTTATCAGTAGTATTAATTATTTACCTTCCTATTCACACCTGTTCCCCTTCTTTATAAAAGAGATTCTGGTTTTGTCGTTACTGTTTGGGGGGGGGGTGTTTGTTGGTTTGCTTTTTGAAGCTCCTGAGAAGAAAACATGTGCTAATTGATAAGTGAAAATAAGTGCCTTCCTTTCTCCCAGGTGTGTCTGTCTCCTCTCTCCACAGTGAAAGTTTGTCACGGTGAAGCATACTTAGTGTTTGTATTGATTGCTTCACATGATCCTAAGCAGCTCAGAGAGCATCCACATGTCTACAAGACACTGTCCCATCTACAAGACAGGGCATACAATACGGCACAATGCTTTCCTATGAAGTGTTTTTGCGATTGTCATTGGTTCCTTCCCTGAATACTCGTGTTTTAGGTCTTTATTGAAAGCAAGTCATTCCAGCCTCATCACTATAGTGTCTCAACCAACACAATACCAAGTTGAATATTGAATTTTTCATAAATAGAAGGAAATACACATGCATGTTCATAGTTACTGTCCTAATTTCATTGATTTATTGAATTTAAAATATTTTTAATTTACAGAATTTTGTCAATGAGTACTGTATTTACATCATATATACCCTCCCCTCTCCCCAATCCAACTTCTCCTCTGTCTCTTCTAATGTCTTTCAAATTCATAACTTCTTGTTCTTTATGTATATTATATATAATACTTATTATATATATTCTTCTCAGTCTATTTACTGATGCGTGCGTGCGTGTGTGTGTGTGTGTGTGTGTGTGTGTGTGTGTGTGTGTGTGTGTTTAGAGATGACCATTTAGGGTTGGAAAATGTCAGACCGGTAGAATGAATGTCCATTTCTCAACAGTCATACATTCCTGTGGCTCTTCATGATGGGCTGGGAGCCTGTGAGATTTCCACCATCCACACTGGCATGTCAATTTGAGTTGTCACTCTGCTGGTCCTGTTTAGGTAGAATCATTGTTTAGCTGTCATGGGTACAGTTTCCCTATCTTAATTGAGTATATACACTTCCAGCAACTGTTCTGTTCTCTGACTCTTTAAATATTTCTGTGGTGTCCCCTGACTGTTAGACATAGGGGTAGTGCATTAGTTGGGGCCGGGCTCCCAGAGCCAGCTGTTTTCTTCAATTAGACCAGTTGTGGCTCTCTGTAATGGTATCTGTCTACAGCTTTTGATGAGGGGTAAGAGCCATACTTCTCTGTGGTTTTAAGGATAGATATTTAGAATGAATTTAGGAATTATTCTAGTTGAGGAAGATAGCAGTAGTAGGCTCTCCTCAAAGATCCATAACTTCACCAGGTTGCTGGTGAGGTTTACAATACCAAGCATACATTCCTTCCTATTGAGCAGGCCATAAGTACAGTTTGATGACTTCTACTTAGTCCCAAGTTGTAAAGGCTACTATTGACTGTTTGTAGATGGCTATCTTTCCATGTTGGTCATTGTTGTAGTCTATAGGCTTTACAGCCGCATAAGATCTTTAATGCTTTTACTCCCTTGGCATCTTGAATTACATCCTAGGATTCTGTGAGACACAGTCATTAGAGAGGATGTTTCCAGGTCAGTTCTAGCCTAATTTGCTCAAGTCCTGTGTACAAAGTGTGTGGTTTCTTCAGCAATAGGATCTTACCTTTAAGTATTAGGAGGCAAACAAGGGCAATGACAATAGTGTGTATTTTTGGGGGAATCTCTTAGATTGCTCTGACCCACAACATGAAGAGAGGCTCCCATGCCCGGCACTGGAGTTTTGTTAGAAAATCTAAGACTCTTGGGGGGAAAAGTCATTATCAACCCAAGTACCTAACTACATTTCAGATAGATTGATGTATAGATGGGTAGATAGATAGATAAATGATATAGATATGTATGTATATCTTTAACATTATTTATACTAACCATATGTTTCTGTGTTTATTCTTAACATTATTTATACCTTCTTCCTCTCTCTACCTCTGTGTTGCCTCCCTGCTGTCTCCCCAGTTAATGTCTTCCCCTTTTGCATTTAACCCTTTCAAACCACACGTGTCCTAATACCCCCCTCTCTAGAGCTCCCCTACCTCATCATGGTCTAGTGCCTGCTGTTATTCAAAGTTATACACTCACATTTAAAGATTTGGAAATAGGATCCATGAATAAGAGAGAGCATGGGCAAGTGTCATTCTTGGTCCGGGTTGTATCACTCAGTATAGTATTTATTAGTCCCATACATTTAATTGCAAATTTTACTATTTCATTTTTCTTTGTAGCTTTGAACAGATTTTTATTATGTATATATACAAGAGTTCCATTCTCCATTGATCAATTGAAAGTCATTTAGTTTTGTTTTTGCCATTGTTTTCCATTTCCTAGCTATTGGGAATAGAGCAGCAATGAACATGACTGAGCAAATATCTGTTAAATAAGATGTTGAGTCCTTTGGGTATGGGCTAATGCAGTGGTTCTCAACCTTCCTGATGCTGCAATCTTTTAATACAATTCTTCATGTTATGGAAACCCCAGCCATAAAATTATCTTCCTTGCTACTTCAGTTATGCTACTGTTGTGAATCATAATATAAATATCTGATATGCAGATTGTCTTAGGTGACCTCTGTGAAAGGGTTGCTCAACCCCCAAAAGGGTTGAGACCTATTAGATAAGAATCACTGTGCTAATTAGTAGTACAGCTGGGTCATGTGGTAGATTTCTTTTGGGTCTATTTTTCTATTTCTGCAAAGAATGTTTGGGAGTTTTGATTGAGACTGCACTAAATCTGTAAGTTGATTGGTTTTTTGTTTTTTTTTTTGGTTTTTTTTTTTTTTTTTTTGGTTTTTCGAGACAGCGTTTCTCTGTGGCTTTGGAGGCTGTCCTGGAACTTGCTCTGTAGACCAGGCTGGCCTCGAACTCACAGAGATCCACCTGCCTCTGCCTCCCGAGTGCTGGGATTAAAGGCGTGCGCCACCAATGCCCGGCTGTAAGTTGATTGTTTTAGGATGATCATTTTCACAATATTAATTCTACTAATTCATGAGCATAGAGGATCTTTTTATCTTCTAGTATCTTTCTCAATATCTTTCTTCAGAGATTTGGAATTAAATAGAAATTAAAACACAGCACATCAAACTTTCTGGACCACATTAAAAGAAATCCTCACAGAGAAGTTTGCAGTTGCAAGCACCTACAGTAAAAACCTAGGAAGAGCACAAATAAATGACCCAAGTGTGCAACTCAAACATTTGGGGAAAAAAAGATGAAACAAAACCCAAATCCAATAAATGACAAGTAATAATAAAAATCAGAAAATTCATGAAATAGAAACAAAGAAAACAATACAAAGAAACACTGAATCTAAGAACTGGTTCTTTAGGAAGGTTAAGCAAGATCAACAAACATTTGGCCAACTAGCCAAAAGGGAAAAAAATGACCCAAATGAACAGAATTAGAGATGAACAAGGAAACATTATAATAAGCACCAAACAAATTCAGGATACTAGAAGGAAATACTAAAATATATACTTCATTATGTTAGAAATTGTTTCAAAAATTGCATTTATAGATTTATCCAAATCACCAAGCTAAACCAAGAAGAGATCGACGACTTAGACTAATAACAAACAAATAAGGAGGTAGTAATAAAAAAGTCTTCCGGTTAGGAAATAAATTAAAATAAAACCCACTTCCACATTTATACCTTATTTCCTTTTCTCTCTAAAGATTTTGCTTTATAAACTTCCATTTCTGTCATGTATAGATGGCCATTCCTCTTTCTGTCTCCATGGTACCACAGCAGATGAAGTCATTATAACTGCTTTTTCCACTTTCTCCTAGAAGTCCTTACAAAAAATTAAAAGTGTTGTTTGTAGAATTTGATTAGTTCAGATAATTAACCATTACAATTCTGGAGTTTGTGTCTTTTGTCCTAAATACAGCTAAAGGGGAGGGCAGAACCAGGCAAACCTTCTAGTAGACAAAACTAGTAGACACCTCTCTTGGCTTTCTTCCTATTTTGCTGCTGGCTAGTCATCCTCTTTTCTTTTACTGTCTCTTCTGTTTAGCTTCCAAATGCCCAAGGTTGGCAACCTTATTCTCTCAACTTATTACATAAAGCTGGATGGCTTTACTCACTTTGTATATACCGATGACAGCCAACACCTTAGTTTGAATTCCTATCTCCCAGAATACAAGACCCACAGTTTCAATTCACTCCTTGACAAAGGTGTCAAGAGGCATCGATATCTTGATGCTGGCAACAGAATTCTAGGCATTACCTTCAGCTAGCTCTTCTCCTGGTCTCTCACATCTCAGGAGGCACTGTCAGTAACCTACCGTAATTGCTCCAGTCAGACACCTAAGAATCGCTCCTTTCTTCCCCTCGCTACTTTCCATCCTCATGTTCTGTAACTTCTGACTCCAGTATAAATATGTCTCCTTAGTCCCAAGTCACACTTTCTTGCCTGCTTCAGCAGTGGCTTTCAAAATCTTTATTATTATTATTATTATTTCATGTTTATCACCTCCCATGAAATTACATAGAGTATCCAGTGTGATGTCTTTGAAACACAGATAATGTCACTCCAGTGTTTACACTTGGCACTCAATTTTCACCTCATTTAGAATAAAATCTGAACTATTCTGCTCTAACTTGGTCTGAGTTTCTGCCACTCCATTTGTCTATTACATGTAAAAGCCACTGATCCTTATGTATTTTTCTTCACAAACTCATTCAGACCACAGGGCTTTTGTTCAGTAGAGCACCCCCCCACCTCATTTTCATCTCCAGTTTCACTTATTGAGGACTCAGTTACATGAAGTCCAAAGATACCAATAACCCCTCATTTTTAGCGTGCTTTTTAAAAAAGTATTATAATGGAATCTCACAGCTTCTCTCTTGCCCCAACAGGAACAAGAACCATCCCTTTGGCCAGCATGTCCATGGCATGTATGCTGCAGTATAACAGTCAAGCAGTATACATCTCTGTTGGAATAAGATTACCATACACGGGATGGGGTGCTGTAGGTTAATTTTATTAGGGAGAAATCACTTACATGAGAATCCAATAACCCAGGGTCAGCGCCCCCAACATCCAATCTCAGCTGCCCTCTGAGGTCCAACCCTCGGAGCCAGCCTGTCCCCTCCTTAGGCCTAAATCCCATATGCCCCGTCCGCACCAGTGGGCATGCCCAAACGGGCGTGGTCAGGGCCACAGGTACCTAGTAAGATCTCTCCCTACCCATCTCAGTTATTAGACAGTCTATGAAGATATCTCGGTGCTTGTGCTCAGTCACCCTCACACACTAGGCCAATTCTGTGTCACGATGTTCCCACCAGTCTCCACACTTCATCCCGCTATGCGGTCACTGCTTCGTCACACGTCATGCAAGAAGAAAAGTCAATGCAGTGCACAACGGCACTCTGGGAGCAGCAGAGAAAGACTATAGTCATCTACTTTTTATTCTCACTGCGGTTAATTCCTAACTGTCTGTAACTTATAAACTAAAGGAGGAATGTGTGGATAAGAAAACACAAAGGTAGGTGGGGTTGATGCTGGCGAGCTGTATTGCCTGTTCAGATAAGCTGCAGCAGTTGGTCTGTCGACAGAGGCTGCATCCGCAGACTCATCCACATAAAGATCAAGACATCATTTACTGCATCTCTGTAGAGCATGAATCATTTTTCTTGTCCTCATTTCTTAAACAATGTAGCATAACAATCCCTTATGTAAGATTTACATCATAGTAGGTGTCATGTAAGAAATTTAGAGGTGATTTAAAGTACATAGGGAGATTAAATAGGCTACAGATGAATACCACACCATTCTATATAAGTGGTTTGTTGCACCCACAGATTTCAGACCCTGGAACATCCCTCTCTTTTGTGGTGATAGCTTGTTTATACTCTAACAAATAAAGCTTGCCTGAAGATCAGAGGGTGGAGCTAGCTACTAGTTAACCATAGAGGTCTGAAGGTCTGTACAGACAGACAGGAAGTGAGATGGCTGGGCAAAGACAGAAATATAGGCAGGAGGAGACAGGAACTCCATCTCTTTTCAGTCTGAGGATTTCATAAAGGTAAGAAAGAGTTCTAATTGCTGGCTGCTCGGCTTCTCTGATCTTTCAGCTTTCACCCCCTAATATCTGACTCTGGACTTTCGTTATTAAGACCTACTAGAATTCATGCCACATTCTTCAAATACTGGGAGATAACCATATTTGATGATTCTTGTAAATCAATCTTCAGAAGATTGGCATCCTCACTCCAAAGAGCTCCAGCTAAAGACTAATTAATTCTTAGAGAGACATTCTCTCACCTAAGGTTGGTATTACCACTGTGCTTTAGTGTATCTTCCATTCATTTTATGTAGCTGGTGCATCTTTGCAACACTAATACCTTAGCGATGGTTTTCCTGTATCTTTCCCTGAAATAGAATGTAAATTCCATGAGAGAACTTTGTGTATTTGCTCTGAGAAAGAGCCGTTGACCGTATGTGTGGCCCATAGATGAACTTGAAGATACTAAAAAGAACAAATAAAAATGGTTAGAAAATATAATCTAAGGTAAGCAATAACTGCTTCTCATCGTTTTGGTTAAGATCCAATTTGAAATAAGTCAGACGCATAATATAGCCATCTTCTTGTTTGTATGAATTAGTAACATATTATTAACTGTAACCATGTGTACAAATATCTCAGCTCTCACAGAACTGGATGAATAAACACACTTCACCTTCACACATGAAAATCAGCAAAAATGCAGGAGTTGTGGGCTGTGGTCAGGCCTGGGCTACAAGCATTGAGACTGGCTGTAAAGCCTTGCTGAACCGCTTTCTGAGCTAGACGTTAGTACCTGTTGGAGTGTACAATTTCAGAGCAAATGTAAATAAACCTGGTTGGCTTTCCACTTGGAACATTTGATGCTTGAGGGCTGGTCACTTCTTTTTACGCCATTCTTCTAACTGGATCCATTCATCTTAGAATTCCAAAGCCTGATATCAGTTTTAGCAAATCTATATATAGACTCAGTCAACATTTTACTTTTCTACCCCGGAACATAAGGTGCTAACTGAATGCTCAGGACAATTCATTTTCTCCTGGCTTGACTTTCAAATATTTCCAAGAATAAAATACAGCAAGAATTAGTTACCTATTTCTAAGTTCTTCATTTTAATAAAAAATAATGTATTTTTATAATACATTGTAATATATAATAATTATGTGTTATTTATATGTGTGTGATATGAAATCAAAAGGAAAACTATTTAAAGGTGAGGTCAAGGACTAACGTGAAGGAATAGAAAATATTGGGAGGGTGGTGGGTTAAATCTGAGCAAAGTACAATATCATATATATGAAAATGTCATAAACAAAATCCATTATTAACACACAAAAACTAATCAAAACTAAAACAGTATAAATAATGAATCCATAAAACAATTTCTAAAATGAGAAAAAGCACAGACTAAGGAATAAAAGTCACCACTGACTGATTTTTAGGCATGAAAATACCACTGATTTTTTTAAATCATTGTATAGTTGATTTTGGCTTCTAACCCCAACACTTCTCATGTAACCAAAATCATCCCTCTCACGTCTTTCATGTCTTCCAAGGGTAATGAAGCAATTAAACAGGATCATTCAGTATACTCTCTGTCTTAGGTTTCCTTGCTGTGAAGAGACACCATGACCACAACAACTCTTATAAAAGAAAAACATTTAATTGGAGTGACTTGATTACAGTTCAGAGATTCAGTCTATTGTCATCATGGTGTGATATGATGGCCTGCAGGCAGACATGGTGCTGGAGCAGGAGCTGAGAATCCCTACATCTTGACTCACAGGCAACAGGAAGTAGTCTGTCTCACTGGGTGTAGCTTGAGCAAAGGAGATCTCAAAGCCCAATCCCACAGTGACATACTTCCTCCAACAAGGCCATGCCTCCAAATAATGCCATTCTCTTTGGAGGCCATTGTCTTTCAGGCCACCATGCCCTCTAAACACTGTTGATGTCTTTGTTTATAGGCACCATTGAGTGACTGGATCTCAGAAGTGATAGGTCACACTGCAGGCTTGCTGTTCATCCCATCCCATTGTAGAATAGGCATTGCTATGGGGCAGATGAGGCTGTGTACAGGGCACTTGGTTGGTGTGTCTAGTGGCCTTACCACTCTTTTGTGTGCTCTTTTCTGAACTTATTTTTCTCTTTCCACAAGAAGTAGTTGAGCTGAGGCAGTAATTGTACCAGACATACTAACTGCACCACACATGTGGTAGTGATATTAGAATATGTTATGATAGATACTAGAATGCTAGTAATAAATTATATGATCTTACAATACCAGATTACTATAGAAGCCATGAAAGCGCAGGCTGTATGCCACCCCTCCAGATCACTCTGTCTCTTTTTGTTTTTAGGTGTTTAACTTAGCTTCACAGTCCTTCTCTTTGTAAATGTCCATTTTTTTCCCTTGCCTAACAGAAAGAAATTCTTTTTTTTTTTTTTTTTTTTTGGTTTTTCGAGACAGGGTTTCTCTGTGGCTTTGGAGGCTGTCCTGGAACTCACTTGGTAGTCCAGGCTGGTCTCGAACTTACAGAGATCCGCCTGCCTCTGCCTCCCGAGTGCTGGGATTAAAGGCGTGTGCCACCAACGCCTGGCAGAAAGAAATTCTTAAGATCTAAAATTTTAACTCTGTGGCATAGCCTTCTAGAACACACTCAAACTAAACACAAAGCAATGCCAACACTAGGGCTTGGGTACTAACATACCCACCCACAGGATGAGAATATGCCCAAAGCGGATCTGTTTATCCCACAACCACCTATTTTTTTTTGCCTGCAATTGTTATAGTTCTTGGGCAAAATGAGTCCAGTAACATGCATATATTATGTCCAGCCCATGGCTGCTGAATAAGATGGTTGCCTCCCATGCATGAGAAATATTCCCATAGACGTTAATTTATGGAAATCACAATTCACTCATAAAGCTTCACTGACTTCCTGTTAAGGGCTACACATGATGCTTAGGTAAAGACACAGATAAACCATGTAGTACAGAACCTCACGTTCTGTATAAATAGTAACAGGAGTAAAAGCCAACAGAGAGATGCAATTAGAGGAGGGCTGTGCATCTCAAGATGGGTTTGAAATGCCAGTGACATCAAAAAGGTCCTCACTGACATATGGTCTGCCTCCTTCCCTCTTCATATAGCGGCAGCTTTACAGGAGTACTGATGGGTAACATCTCTGTTTGTAATTGTCTAGTGCACAGTGCTTCAAAGGTGCAGTTTAAGTGCTGCGAAAATCCCAATGATAAACATCTGGACCAGCACAGAAGCTGCCAGGAAGCTGCCTTGTCTGTGGGGCAGCCACCTCTGAAATGGCAATAAACACAGCCCATGTGACAGTTTTGAATGCTCTGGGGATTGCAGTCTTTCTGCCTCCTAATCCCTGGTGCTTTCCCCTGTAATGACTTGTCAAGACAGAGACACTCAGACAAACATTAGAGCTCAAAGAATGGCTTTGCTGCTAGGTAGGATACCCTGGCTGGGGAGCTACTCTCACAGGATACAAAGTTACAGGGACACAGGAGAAATTAGAGTCCAGTTTGGCCTCTCTGTGAGGGTTCAGTCTTGTTTTTCCTCCTGGTTCCTGTCTGTCTGCAGGAGAGAGACTGCCGGTCCCAAACCATCAGTGTGTATTTGTATTCACTTCAATATTCAGAGTTCGTTTTTTTTTCAAAGGAGTGTATAAGGGACTCAGTGCAAAGAAAATACAAAATATTGAAGTCATTCATTCAACAGTCATCCCCCCCTCTGTGTGTGTGTGTGTGTGTGTGTGTGTGTGTGTGTGTAGTTTGGTGCGTGTGGTATGGTGTGGTGTGTGGGTGGTATGGTTTATGTACATGTGTATGTGTTTTTATGTGTGTGTAGTGTAGTGTGGTATGGTATGTGCTTATGGTGTGTTTTCATGTGTGTTTGCCTGTGTGTGTGTGTGTGTGTGTGTGTAGTATAGTGCTATAGTGTGTATAGTTTGGTGCATGGTATGGTGTGTGCACATGTATGTTTTCACATGTATGTGTGTAGTGTGCTGTGTGTAGTATGTGGTATGGTGTGTACATTGTGTGTTTTTATATGTGCATGTGTATAGCATGGTGTGTGTGGTATGGTGTGTGCACATGTGTGCTTTCATATGTGTGTGTGTATGGTGTGGTGTGTGCACATGTGATGTGCGTGTGTGAAGGTGCACAAAACCGTGTGGGCATGTGTGGAAGGCAGAGACTGATATGAGGATATCTTTCTCAGTTGCTTCTCTACTTTACTTATTGAAACATCTCTCACTGAGCTCGGAGTTCATTCTGTCAGATAGGCTGGTTGGCCAGTGAGGCCCAGGATCTGCCTGTCTTCACCCTCAGTCTCTAGGTTTACACACCAAAGCTGCCATATTCATATTTTAATGTGGATGATGGAGATATGCACTCAGGTCATCATGCTTCCGTATCAAGCACTCGTGAAGACTCATGTGCAGAGAGCACTGTGCTAGGACCTAGTACTAGTACTACAAATTAGTAGTGGGAACAGTCCTCATCCAGCACAGCACCCAAAACAGTAAGTCATCAAGAAATGGTGCATGTAGTCAGGCGTTGGTGGCACATGCCTTTAATCCCAGCACTCGGGAGGCAGAGGCAGGCGAATCTCTGTGAGTTCAAGGCCAGCCTGGTCTACAAAGCGAGTTCCAGGACAGCCCCCAAGACAATAAAGAGAAACCCTGTCTCGAAAAACCAAAAAAAGAAAAAGAAAAAAAAGGAAAAAAATGGTGCATGTAAAACATGATGGGAATTCTAACTTCAAAGTTGATCACAACCCAATGTATACATGAATCAATTTATACATTATTACTCATAAATAACTGCAAGTGTTACATGTCCATTAAAGAGTGTTTTTCAAAAGGCAATAGGGGGCCGAAGGAATGGCTTGATAGTTAAAAGCTGTTCTTGCCCTGGGTGGTGGTAGCACACGCCTTTAATCCCAGCACTTGGGAGGCAGAGGCAGGTGGATCTCTGTGAGTTCAAGGCCAGCCTGGTCTTCAAAGAGAGTTTCAGGACAGTCTCCAAAAATAAGGAGAAACTATGTCTGGAAAAGAAAAAAAGAGCTGTTCTTGCAGAAGATCGCAGTTGAATTCCCAGCACCCACATTGGGTGGCTCACAAGTGCCTATAACTCCAGCTGAAAAGGGTTCAAATTCCTCTGGCTTCCAAAGGCGCCTGCACTTACATGCATCCACACAGAAAGGAGCAGCATGTGCTTGCACAGGTGTGTGTGTGTGCACGTGTGTGCATGCTCATGTCCAAACATACATGCACACACATATTTAAAATAATTATAAATAACAAAAAATGAAAGTAGGGATTAAATTGTCAGAGATTTTTGAAACTTCATGCCATTGTCTTACGATAAATAACAAGAGGAACAGAGAGTCTACATGTAGTCTGGTAAAACCTGGCCAACTGCTCTCCTCTGGGAAATTTAAATAGGTGTAGATAGGCTGAGTCATTTATGCACTGGCAAAAATAGGGAAAGAAAGCTGGCCAGTACATCTGCAGCCGAAGTTGCTTGTTCCTAATGCCAGGGAATAAGGACCAGGACTGAGGGTGAGTAGATGGGGCAAAGAGAAAACTTAGAGAGCATACTAAGGACTTTGAGGAGAGAGCCATGGATGCTCAACCAAGTTTGGAGGCAGGAAAACTTGAAGGACATGCTATTGTTGGGGGCAACCACTGACTGACAGGCTGTGAGGAACAGGGTCAGTCACTCTGGGCCTCAGTGTGTCCCGCACAAGAAACTCTACTTACTATACCATTGTGGAGGAGATGTGGGAATCCAGTAATAAGTACTAAGCCTTGGGTTCTTCTCATGTAAGACAGAAACAATCTATTTCAGTAGAAAAAGGAACCATCATGTCAGTTAAGCATTTGGCAACATTTAGTAAATACAAAGAAGATGAGGGAATGCTTCAAGTTATTGGTGAATGGGCTGAGACTTAATCCCTGGATGCTGTTCCTTGAGGGATAAAGAATGCCTGGGAGAGACAGAAGAAGCCCAAGGACACAGAAAGAAAGAGCAGAAAGGTCAGTAAATGAATAATCAAACAACATTGTAAAGACAGACATGGTGACATGCTTGTAATCATGCACTAGGAACGGGGAGGCAGGAAGATGGTAGATTTGAAGCAGCCTTGACTACAGAGAGAATTCCAGGCCAACTGGAGATAGTACCATTTAGTATGCGAGGCGTATTTTAATGCTTGTTATGTCTATTAAAGAGTTTCAAGCTTCCTATCATTAGTGTGTGTGTGTGTGTGTGTGTGTGTGTGTGTGTGTGTGTGTTCAGGTGTGTGAGTGCAGGTATGAGCATCCCATGAGTTTGTGTGGAGGTCAGAGGAAAATCTCAGGTTGTCTTCTATCTTGCTTGAGACAAAATATTGCTGTTCTGCTATGTGAGCCAGGTTAGCTGGCCCATGAGCTTCAGGAATGCTCCTGTCTGCCCCTCCCATCTCCTGGAGTGCTGAGGGTCCCCATACTCAAGCCATCAAGCCCTGTTTGCCTGGGTCCTGGGGTTTCGGTCTCAGGTCCTCATGCTTATGCAGGAAGCGTTTTCATCCACACAATCTTCTTCCTCGCCCTGAACTTTCGTCTTCTCATTTTGCCGTAATGCCCCACGCCCAGCAGAATATAGAAGCTAGGATTCCCATGACATGAAGGAAAATGTGAATAAGGTTTGGCGGTTACTAGTTGTGAGTTTGCTCTCCCTAAATCCTACCCTGGTACTTTCGAAATGCGCCTCACCAGGCAGCATGGCTTTGGCTTCCCTACTAAGAAAAGGTTGTGTTAAAGCAAGGAGAGCAATGGCCACGCTTCACGTCTCAGATTGGTTTCTTCACCTCACATACCACAGTTTCATAGTTTCATCCTGAAACATCTTAGAGACCGCACTGCTCTACAGTTAGACTCTGTGTTTCCCTTTATCTACCTTGCAATCTTGCTGTTTGCCCTAAACTTTTTGCCTAAAATATAATTCTCACCACCGTTTCTCAATAATCTACCCACTGTGTTCAGTAGGACTAAGCCTCCTGATTGTCAGTAGGTAGGAGCTTAAGAACAGAAAAACCATAGTGTTTTAGTTGTATCGCCCTTTGCTTTGTTGTGACAGGGCATTTGACAGTTACCTGATATTACAGATGTTTAGGCACTGCGGCAATCTAACGCGCTCCTCACCTCACTGGGGCATTCTAGGCAGTTTGAACATCAACACCACCTATGCCTGCTGCCTTTTTCCACTTGCTGCTTTCCATGCAGGCAATAGTTCTGTTTCCATTTAACTCCTATCGATGGACTTATCTTTCCTTTTTTTCATTATCTGTTTCAGCAACAATAGGACTTCTTATCACTGTGGCTTAGTCAGTGGAAGGACAGACTGCCCTGGCCTGATGTTGCTTAAAAAAAAAAAATCCATTGTCTAATCCCCTTTCCCTGGACCCAAGTGAGTCTATATTTTTCCTCTCCATCTTGTTATTTGTCATAATTACATTTTTGGTGGCTGCTTTAAATCGACAGTCCTGATGAAACCATTATAGATAATGATCTGTCATCATCAACCATGCTACTAAACATTTGAAACAGGCCTCTGTTTAATTTTACTTTTGAAAAATAGCTTGTTTAGGTAAAACAGATGATTTGAGTAGTGTCTAGTTGGCTTTGGTAAGACATAAAAAATGTATTTTAAAAAGCAAAAAAATAAATAAATAAAAGTAAACAAAGCTTCCCTAAGTCAATCTCTCTTAAATATCTCTGTGGTATTTGTAATATTTAAATACCATAAGAAGAAAATTATCTTACTTTTTTTTACTCCATCAGCCTTTTTAGCACCATTTCCTTCAATAAGATAAACAAGCCATTTTATTTATGTATTTATTTAGGTATTTAGTTAGTTAGTTTGGCTTTTTTGAGACAAGGTTTCTCTTTGTAGCCCTGGCTGTCCTGGACTTGCTCTGTAGACCAGGCTGGCCTGGAACTCAGATATCCACTTGCCTCTGCCTTCCTGAGCGCTGGAATTAAAGCCACCATGTGGCTAACAAGCTATTTTAAATTGCAGCTAACTTGTGACTTGTTTTGTTTTAACTCATTTTTAGCTATCGTTAGGGCTGCTTCTGGAGACAACTGGAGACTTGGTAGAAAAAAAGGGGGCAGCAAGGCTCATGCAGGCGTTTTCGGTCCTAATCTTAACCACAGAGACGATAAACAGGGGTCTGACTCCTTCCTGTCAGAGCCACAACCCTGAATTTGCACAGGCAGCTTCCAGTTTCCAGCCAGGGATGCCCTGCTTTCGGGAGCCCCTGGGGGTTTCCATGGGGCTTATCAAGAAAGAAATTGTGTAGATAAAGAGGGAGGGGAGGTTACTCCCACAGATCCCATTTGTGAGTTCTTGTCCTTTGTCCTTTATTTCTCCTGATATCTGTCCTTAAGGAAATGTGTTGAGAGTCAATCCAACTTTTGAAGGCAGTCCCCCCCACCCCCCACCCCATGGTCCATGGGGCTTTTGAATCAGTGTAATGGCCACGGTGTGATCTGGAGACATCTTTATTTCAGCACTGGCATTTAAGCTTGTGAGAGGCTGCCGAATCGCACCACTCTTCGGGTTTTCTTCGCATTCGGGAAAAGCCTCCACATGCACCGTCTGTGGGAGAGCTGGATATCTCGCGGTGTGCATTTCAGTGCACTTTTTGTTGTCGTTGTTGTTATTGCTTATGGGACCTCCCAGCCAGCTCCTGGTTTCGTCCCCTTGAAGAATCATGGAAGGTAAGCAGGAAAGGAGCGGAGCTTCTTGCTAAAGAATCAAAGGTAAATTCTTGTTAATTTAATGAAGCTCCCGATAGATATTTCTACAATTTATTATTTTTGAAAGTTCTCCATGGAAATTCTAACCATTTTCCCTCTCTGGATTTTGTATTTTTGATGTTTATTAACAGCAGCAACAACAAAAGGGCAGGATATTTTAAGGTATAAGGGAAAGTAGAGAGAATACAGTCTCCCTTAACCTTAAATAAGTTACTGAATGACTAAGCCTTATTAGTCATTAGGAAAACCACGCTGTTAGTGGGATTAGAAGTAGCGCAGGAGCCATCTCCATTGGCGATTTCTCTGTCTATAAATCACGAGTAAATAGAAGAAGAAGCAAGGACCTGAAGAAAAGGAGCAACATTCAAGTTTTGATGCTGAGAGCTCAAGGTCATGATGAAAGAGACAAGCTGTTCTTCGTAGACCTTCCGCGGTGACACTGTCTCCTGGTTTCACTACACAAGGCACATAAAATCGCCCTCAACTGAATGTAGCATCAAAATACCAAATGGATGTTTCTGCTTTATGTAATCATAGGAAATAAGGATATAACTGCTTATATAGAGTTATCAAAAAAGTTTAACTCCCCACATCAACCACAGAGAGTTTTTTAAAAGATGCTGTATTTTTATGCATGCATGCATATATGAGCCTGCAGGAGTATGCATGCAATATGCATGTGCAGTTGTTGGTGAGTCCAGAAGAGGGTGAGCTGCCATGGGAGTGCTAGGAACAGAACCTAGGTACTCTGTAAGAACAGTGAGTAAGTATGATTAGCCACTGAGCTCTCTCTCCAGTCCCAGATTTATTAATTAATATGAATTAATTATCTTACTTATACTCAGGCAGCCAAGATGACTGACTGTGGGGAAGGGTGAGTATGATCTTTTATGGTGGACACACATACCTTTCTTTCATTGCTCTAAGGGGTTGATGGGACATTTTCATCATTTTCATTTTGATTCACAAAACTCTATCTTCTGTAGGATTGACTCCTTTTGTTAGTACATGAGAATTACCAATGATTCCAGCATTTGCTGCCCATAATAGAATCTCCTCCTCTTCCTTGGAGTCTTGATATATGGCCTGCTGTAAATATTGACAGTTATGTTGCTGGAAAGAATAACACGAAGAAGGCTTTTCTTGGGTTCCAAATTGCATTTCTTGGTTAATTGATTGGCCAGCTGTCTCTGCTGTGTCTTGACCTCCACAAGAGCCAGCAAGATTGATGGTTTCAACAGCCTTTCATGGCGCACTGAAGCATGCAGATCTAGCTTTTGTTGATCGGGAGACACTAAGTTTTTGTGTAGTGCGTTATTTAGATGGACTCAGAGGCTGATGAGTTGGGAGGCAGACAAATGCCCAACTGAAAGACAATGACTGCAGATCAAAGGACCCGATGAGAGGGAGAGTTCATGAAATGTGAATACAATGCCACGGGAGGGACTGATGCTCATGGAAGCAAAAGGCCAATCAAGTTAAATATTCATTCCAGCCACAAGTCTGGAATTCTCTCACTGGGACCCAGGCCTCTAGGATGCTTCCTCAGCCTTTCAAGGTCTACACAAGGAAAGAACAAAGCCATCAAGGATGCTCTCATTCCGGAAAGCCTGCCGCAAGATTGCAGGAATCAGGGGTCAGCAGCTACCACTGAGAGTTCATTGCAGTCAACCCCAGAAAGAATAGGACTGAAACAGTAGCTCTGAAGGAGTACTCGGCATCGTCACCACCAATGAGCCCAGTGAATGTGACAGTTTAGAATTATTGGCTGCATTTCCCCAGAAGTGTTTTTCTCCCCATATATCAAACAAACCTGAAACTCGTGGCTTAATCTACTTATCGTAAATCAGGTGTTAAGTGGGAGTATAAGTATTTAGATCCTGGAATATGGTGTTTTGATTCAAGAGTCCCAAAAACATTAAATAAAAACTGTTGACCAACCTGTAGTCACATGTGTCTTGATTAACACCAAAATTTAAATGGTAAAAAGAAAATTCAGAAAGATAGAAACTAAATTCAACAGGTTTAATTGGATCTCAACAACAAATACAACATTTGACTTTTTAGCATCTCACCATGTGTACTTTAATTAATCTATGTATAGATTAATGAATGAAAGCCTATTATGTTTGATTTTCTCATATCTTGGAAAATATTCTACAGAGACAGTGTAACTCTATTGTGTTCACTTTCTGCTTAGCTTTTTGGCTTATCTTTGCCAATAAGATTGTCCATATGCACAGATTGCAAAGTCTGTTTTCAAAATCACACACACACACACACACACACACACACACACACACACACACACACACACTTCCTCTGGAATAACTGAGGAGTAGAAACTGCCTCATCCTTTCAAGTGAGTGTTGCTACTTTGACCCAGGCAAATGAGGAGAAATAAAATCACAAAGCCACCAAGCGCTGTCAAGTATCCTTCTGCTACATAATAACTCAGCAGTAGGCTGCACTAATGGTGTTTATGAGCTGCCAGGCTGGGATTGGCCCTGAAGCAAGGAGGCATTTGCCCAGTGGGCTTCTTCCTTATGGTGGGGGGGCTCTTTGCCGTCTGGGTAATTCTCAGCAAGAACTGTCTCTGCAGGCAGGCCAAGGACTTTTGGATTGAGCTAACTGTGTTCAATCACCCCCTTAAGGTCCATGTTGTTTTCAAAATGTTTAGGACATTAATGCAATATCATTAAAAATTATTACATAGGACAGGTCCATGCTAAGAAGGCATAACTGTAGGTGCGTAGGCATCAATTGTTTACTTGAAGTTATAAGCTAAAGTCAAATTCTTCCCAAAGTTGTATAGAGAACATTTTATTCTGAGTTCAAATAGCGTAATCAAATACAATAACAACCATGAGCCAGGAGTAAGAAGTAGATTATATATAGACAGAAGTAGAGCCTACCCATCTGGTGATACCTGAATAAAGGCAGAGGAGAAGACAATTGACCGTCATGGGTCAGATCATCCAAGTTTCCATTTGATATTAAAATGATGCAAATGTCTGGGAGGTCAAGAAGGAAATCAGTAATCCCTAATATATTTAGGTTTCATTTTGACGCCCACAAGCTGAAACTACCTCTTTGGGGTGTGTGTCCTTACCTCAGCAAGGAATATAATTGAATCTGGAAATTATTTCCAGAGATGCTTGTTTGGACCTGCTAGTTCTGCTCCCTGAACAGTGCTGCGCTGAGTTAGCTCTGGCCTGAGTTTAGAGACAGTGGGAGCTCACAAGAAGGGCTGTGTCCACCTGCTGTAAAATATCCATCGAAAATAACTCCACATTTATTCACATAAAACATCATCTCATGGGGATTTTACAAAACAACTTCAGAGATGGGCTCTGGTAGGGTCATGAATCCTCAAGGTCAATCCCTAGTCCCTGTAACTGAAGGGAGAGACGAGTTTGTCAGAGTTGAAATGAAAGGTGTATGAAGAGCGAGGGTCACATATTCACAGGTGTTAAGGGTTCTCATCCCCATGCTTATTTATATAGTGCACTTTTATTCTGCTTCATATTTTGATTTATTTGAAAAGATGACTTTGTATATGTTCCTTAGCAGTGATCAAGGACATGTAATTTTCTCCGTAATAGTACAGAAGACTCAGGAAGGTTGCACAAAAAAAAAAAAAAAAGGAAGGAATTTCAGTCCCGTAACCATGGAGCACAAGTGTGGGAGGAACCAGAAAAGCAGAATGCATAGCCCCAGACAACTGGTGATGAAATGAGGTGACAAAGACAGTAGGTACTGGTCTCTCTTACAGTGAAAACAGTGACACCACTCCCATAGCAATAGAGAGTATGATGGTAGTCTCCAGAGGCTGGAGACTGAGGTGGGTATGAAGAAAAGGAAGATGTAGACCACAGAGTGCAGGGTTTCAGTTAGCTAGAAGTAAGTTTCAGTGATAAATTGTACAGCATGGTGACAACTGGTAAGAATGTACATTTCAAAATTGCTAACAGAACAGATTTCAAATGTTATCACCACCAAAAAGATCAATAATGAAAAGATGAAGCCATAGATATGTTTGTTTGATTAGATCTTTCTGCAATGTATACATCAAAACATCATTTTTGGTTTCACAAATAATATAATTATTACCTTTAATAAATTAATTAGTTAATTGAGATAGACAAACTCAAAGGAAAGGAAAGAATGTTAGACAAAATAGCTTGAGATTTTATTAAGTGGCATTTGTCAAATGAGTGATCAAGGAAACAAGAGAACCTCAGAGTAAATGTCATTGCTGTCATCCACAGATGATAAACTCTGAGTGAGATGATGTTGCACAGTGGGTACGTTTACAAAGCCTGGAGTCAGACAACTTGGATTCAAATCTTGCTTTACCACTGAGCACTATAGGATCCTTGGGAAACCTGTGTGTTTCGATTTCTTCTTCTCTAATATAGAGCTGACAGCAATCTGAAAGAACTGAAATAAAGACTCGGTAATTGAAGATACATAAAGTTCTTACAACAGTGTCTGGTGGGCCTTCCTCGGGTCACCTTGAAGAATGAGCCGCAGGATGGAGGAAAGATGCAGGAAGACATCACGCAATAGCAAGCGAGGGTTTCTCTCTGAGGAGGACACACGGTGGAAGAGCATCTGGTTTGTGTGCTCCCTGGCAAGAAATCCTCTCCCCAAAGCACCACGTTCTAGTGAGGGTGAGACACTGTGCTATCAGATAAGAGGAGTCCTGAAAAGTAAGACAGGAAATTACATTTGATTCTACGAGGCAGTCTTCCACAAACAGTAATGCTATGTGAAGACCAATGGACAACCACATGTAACTATGAACATCTGCGATCAAATAAAATTCACAAATTAGTTTATGACACTTATATATGATCAATCAATGGTATGTCTATAACCGACTTCAAGAAAGAAAAAAATCCTAATTTTTTAAAATAATAGTTTCTCCTTGGCAAACTGAAGCTATGAAAGTGACGTCACTATACAAGGAGTAGTGGGGAATAGACACAGGCAGGTACAACTATCCCAACAGCTTACAGTGTTGTGTTATGCTTGACCTCCATGAGTTGCAAACAAGCCTTGCCCTCTTTTATGTCACTACCCCTACACTAGGCACCTGATAGTCCATGGGTGTTGTGACAGGTTGTATATATACATATATTTAGATAAATACATAATGAATCCAAACAAGGATTCTTGTTGACATTATCTTCATAAAGCCAAACCAAATTTGCTTTGGGTGGCTTGTTCCACCTCCTCAATAAGTAGTATCGGCAGTGTTACAGCTTTCCATCTGTTCTTTGCTTATCATTGAAGCGATGTGGGCCTCCGGTGGCCCATGCATCATGTACTGTGGTTAGAGAAGGCCACTTGAGTGCTGAGTGACTGTGTCATAAACATAGGCTCTCTTCCACAGCAAAACCAAGAACAGGTTCCTAACAAGGGGGTATGGATGTAGCAGGGATGGAAATGAGAGAAGTGAGCTCAAGGTCCCACACTTCTTCTTCCCACTGTGGGTAGGAAGGCACTATGAGGAAGAGAAGGGACTGCGGGGGGGGGCAGCCTACCAATGGGGTGAGCTACAGACACCCCTTCCTGAAGCCAGACATTCTTTAAGTCAAGTAGTGTTAGAGAAGACCAGGCTTTAAAAGTCATTTCACACTTTGGTGTGCTTTTGTTCAGCAAGGCATGCTTTTGGTCTCTGAGGGTAGGCTGAGCTTGATAGACTGCTGAAGTCCCAGGCTGTCCAACTGTCTTCCCATATCCCTATACCGTTTGTTAGTTACATGCTACATTCACATCAGCATGACATTACATCTGAATGATCCAAGGGAATCTGTGCAATGCCATGGTGTGTGTGTGTGTGTGTGTGTGTGTGTGTGTGTGTGTGTGTATTTGTGATGGTGGTGGCAGTGGTGGTTAGTAGATACAGTAGTCACTGTAGTTGTCATTGTAATGCCGGTGGTGAAAGGAACAGCATGGCCTCTCAGGTATTCCTGTTCATTTATTTCACTGTCTTGACCTTTATTGTTACTTAACCCAAAGTACGGACTGGCTTGAGTTATCATCTCTTCCCTGGTGACACTAGGAAGACATACCTCAGGGAATTATCCATGTAATCACCCATTCACCTGTTCACATGCAAGACACTAGAACACTTGTAGTGTTAGCAAGCCATGTCCTTCGCCTCCACTCCAATTTGTCCCCATACAAAGGTTTTCTTCTTAGCTCCTTCTTGCTCCTCCATCATCTTGGATTTATAATAAAGAAAGCACCTTCCACAACCCATTGTGCTTGGCATACGTCACACTTGCTTATGTCTGAGACATAGATTCTTTACTTCATCTGCCTTTTCTATAATTCCCTTCTCCTTCTTCACCTTCGTTATTAATCACTTTGGGAGAAAGGCTGGGCTAGATTGATTCTCTTGGTATTCCTCACTGCAGTGTTGGTCCTGACTCCACAGTCTCCTTCCAGTGTTGAGAAGAGAACATGTAAGAGTCAAAGACCACTCCAAATAGTACTATCCCTCATAGTTCTGCCCCAAATGTCTCCTGAATCTCCTGTACACATGGAACGCTTTCTTCATGTTGGCCTGACTTAGGTTCATGAAAATTCTACATGTAGTTTGCTGCTGTCTGCTTTGTCTCCTGCCACTTCCTTCTACAATGCAGGACACCCAGTGCTTTGCAAATGCTCACATTTGTGGTGTGACACTGTCTCTTCTCTCTCTCATTGACACTGTATATCACTCAGAAGTCAGATATTCTGTTTTGTGCACTGTGCCCTGGTCCTCTTATTGCCCAAGTCAGTCCTTCACTTGCTTCTCTGCAGCTCTATGGTGTAGCCCAAACTTCCTACAGATTGGTGGACATTTGAGGTGTGTAATGACATGTATGAAAACAGAAAAGTGAACATGCTAACATTGGTCATAGAGAATTTAACTGCAAGATGCTTCTGAAGCCCACATGGTGCAGCCAGCAAGTGTAGAATCTACTTGGAGTCACTTGGAGAACCTTTCAAAAGCTATGTCTCTGTGTCCCTGACCTGCTCAAGGGTTACAAGGAAAGCATCTTTTCCATTTATCCAATTGTCTGACAAATATAGCCTCAGTTAAGCAGGAGCTCTCTTGGTTTGCTCGCCTTGTTTATTTCTGTTAACTTTAAATGGAAGTTAAACATTTATTTGTGTATAATTAAAATCATAAAATACTATCATTAGGCTTTGTGTTTTAATTAAAATTTTCCTTCTTTAGAACACAATAATGATGGAAATTTGCATGAAATGAAAGCTTAGCCTGTAAATAATAAGCATTTTAGAAACACCGCAATTACAAAACTTAGGTGTTGTTAAAATATCCTGCTTCTTGCTTGCAAAAGAAAAAATCCTTGTGTTAGGAAGGAACTCAAGTGAATCTTGTCTAGGGATATATCTTCTGCCTTCTCCCAGTTATATTTTTGCTCCAGAGATAACAATTATCTTCTTTACCTTCTTCCTCCTCATCTTCTCTTCCTCTTCCTTCCTCTTCTCCTCCTCTCCCTCCTCCTCTTCTTCACTTAATCCAATCTGGCCCCTTGCTAATGGTCCTCTGGCCTCAGCTTCCTAAATGGGGGGTTATAGATATGGACCAGCTTGCTCAGCTACCAAGTGTCTTGGGTGTCTAATGTTCTTGGGCTGCTTTGCCTGTTAGACCTTTTGTGCTGCTCTGCGTGGCATCTGCTCTCTCTTGCCTTCATTGCTCCCTACATGCCGTGCCACTAAAAATAAGCTTCACTCTGTAAAACCCAGCTCAATTGTGACTTCCTTTGCAATTGGCTTGCCAGTTTCTCAGAATCATAGTTAGTACCTTCAATTGAGTCCTTCCTGATACCCGCCCTCAGGCATTAGGTATATTCTGTTTTGGCACCCGATGTTTCATTCCTTAGTTGTTCATTTGTCTGCATGTTTTCTTCTTCATAGAATGAGCTCCTCAAAAGCCAAGTGTATGTTTTATTGTATAACCCTAATATTGGACTGCAGACACTGAAGAAATACTTATGAAGTGAATAGGACAGAAGAGGGAGGAGGGGGAAAGAAGGAGAGAAGATAGGAACAAAGGAAGGAAGGAAGGAAGGAAGGAAGGAAGGAAGACTAAGTTAACTAGATGTTACCATTTCTTTGGAGAAATACACCTTAACAAAACAGGCAGACTGTCGTTAGAATGCTGCATTGCTTTAAAAGTCACAGAATGGCAGTTTTATCTAATTAAAACTTCATTTAATTTTGGGGGGTTTTAGGTTTTTTGTTTTGTTTTGTTTTTGAGACAGGGTTTCTCTGTGTAACTTTGAAACCTGTCCTGAAATTCCACTCTGTAGACCAGGCTGGCTTTGAACTCACAGAAATCTGCCTACCTCTGCCTCCTATGTGCTGGGATGAAAGGCGTGTGCCATCATCATCCAGCTCATTTAATATTTTAATCTTTGAAGACTGGGTGTGGCAGCACACGCCTGTAATACTAGCACTTAGCGTGCAAACTTGCAGATCCCAAGTCTAAGACCAGCATAGGTTATATAGTGAGTTCAAATCCTGCTTGGCCCACCTACTGAGTTAAGAAGCAATGTATGGGATGTGACTCAGTAGTAGAATACTTGCCTGGTGTGGGCAAAGCTCTGTGTTTGATCCCCAGTACCTTCTCTGTATTAATTAATTCTTACTTCTGTAATTAAATACCCCAACCAGAGGTAACTTAGGGAAGAAAGGGTTTGCTTTGTCATATAGTTCCAGAAAGCAAAGTCGACAAGTCGCATCAGAGGCAGCAGGCACCCAAAGCAGGACACATCTTCAGTCGCACAGAGAAAGCAAACAGAAAGTGAGGAAAGGCTTCGAACTCTCAAAGTCCAGCTCCAGTGATGATGCACTTCCTCCAGCAAGGCTCTGCCTCCTGAAAGTTCCTCAACCCTCCCCCCACCCCCAACAGTAACAACTGATTTAGAACAAGTTTTCAGATATTTGAGGCTATGGGAAACATTTCTCATTTCAACCATTACACCCCCCCCCAGAAGTCTTGATGTTTTCTTTGAAATCCTATAGCACCCCTTGTTTAAGCAATCACACCAAAAATGCGTTTTCCTCTCAATACCTTAAAAGTATCCTTGAATATATGAGTTTTGTCAACTAAAACTTTACTGGATGACATATGTTAGAGCTTGGAAAGGAAAACTTTAACTCAAGCCATTGTGATGGGTACAGGGACCAACCACCATGATGGGGATCTTGTAGTAAAGATATATAGGACTTAACTTTAAATAGGAATAATGGGAATTGTTAGCCAAGAAACAATATGGGGTTCAGCAGATGGAGATTAAGTAAGTAGAGTCTATATGGGAAAGTAGATTCTGTTGGAACCAACCTTTCAGGGTTCCTGGTAAAGACAAGCCATGACTGCCAGACATCACCTGGGGGACATGGAAGGAATGAAGATTCTGGCCACAAACTGAAGGTGGTGGGTTTTTCTAAACAGCTCAGCAAAGGCTTTTTTTTTTTTTTTTTGACAAACTTGTCACAGTCAAACACCACACAAGAGCCTAGGAGAGGGTCATGGCCTAAGTCATGACCAAGCAAAAAGAATCTTTATCAGCCTCATAAATCACATTGTATTTACCACAATTCGTGCTCATGCCTCATAATTTCATGGTGTAGATGCACTCTATACTTGTTCTAATTAACACCAAGGAGTAGATTTGAGTTATTACTCAGATAACCAAGAGATTCCAGGAACCTGTATCTGGTCACTCAAATGTGGCTTACAGTACAAGAGAAGAAGGGACTGGTGAAGAAGCTCTAGCCACATCACCAGGGTTTTAGAAAGCGACATTGGCCATCTGGAAACAAGCTGGAAAGTTGACTATTGCTAAAATAATGACTTTAGTTTGTGTGAAATGTGCTTTGAAATTATCACAGGTGTAACGTGCTTCTTCCCGCCAGCCTGGTTCCAGAGACGCATCCATCCCAAATGAACACGCAGGACCCTATTATTAATTATGAAGCTGTTGGTCATTTGCTATGGTTTCTTAATGGCTAGCTCTGACTTAATTATTAACCCATAATTACTGATATATATTTTTATAAGGTCTTATCTTACCAAGAACACCAGGCTTGTGCCCTCTCCTGGGATCACATGGCAACCCTCCACTCTTGACTATGTTTCCCAGAATCCTCCTCATTCCAAGTCCCACCTATCTTGCTTACCTGTTGGCTAACAGTGCTTTATTTATCAACCAATCAGACAAACATATACACAGAAGGACTTCCCCATCACACAGGTGATAAAATTTGATGGGAAATATTCAAATTTTGTTGTTTTTCAGAAATTATTCCTGTTCTTTCTTTGAATGTGTTCTGGTGTCTGTGTGTGTGTGTGTGTGTGTGTGTGTGTGTGTGTGTGTGTGTGTGTGTGTGTGTGTGTGCCTAATCCCCTGGAGCTGGACTGGAGTCCAGTAAGCCCCAACTATCTACTCATCTCTGCTCCATACCATGCTGGTGTTACAGATGTGTGTGAGCACACTTGACATTTTACATGGATTCAAGAGATTTAAACTCAGGTTCTCATGCTTGTGTGTTCAATGATCTTGCACAGAATCATCTCCCCAGCACTATGGAGTTTTTGAAATTTAACATTCCTTCAATTCTCTCCTCTGGATATACCCAATACCAGGCATCAATATTGGTGAGTTCAAAACCAGCCTGGTCTATAAGAGCTAGTTCCAGGACAGCCTCTAAAGCCACAGAGAAACCCTGTCTTGAAAAAACAAACAAACATAAAAAAAGAAAGATAGCAAAGAAAATTTTCAGCATTTAAATGTCTGAGTTTCCATAAAGAATCATATATGGATGTTCTCTAGCATTGGGTGATTGTAATGTCTCTAACTTAAAAAGAAAGAAAACAAAAAAGATAAACCGTATTTTGATCTGAAACTGCTAGTTCAGACCAAGAGGGAATTTGTAATTTCAATCCTGCTTACACTCAGTTTCCACTCCTGGAGAACAAAGTCTCATCCCAGAGAAATGGAATCCAAGTTGTCTACTTAACTTCATATACCACAGTGAGGAAAAGGTTATCCTAACAGAGCTGCCTTTTTGAGAGTTCTTATTGTCCTTGTTCTTTTACAGTATGGTTTGGGGACTTCTCAGGGTCCCTCCCAACACGCTGGTTCTCCTTCCAAAAATCAGTATTTAATTCCAGGAGGAAGGCCGATGTCCTTGTGCTGGGCTAATCTTGAGGTGACACCCAGCTGATTTTAGAAATCCAAGAACAAATAAAATGAGCAGCTCTCTGTCCCCAGGTGTTTGAGACCTGGCCTCGGCACTCCTGTTCTATGGATCAGAGTCCACGTGCATGCTGTCGGCACTGCTGGATCCAGAAAAGGAGGTCCACAGTGGGAATAGGAACAGTCTGGCTTCCGTGGATTAGATGCATTTCTCTAAAAGAGTCTAAAGGATTTCTTGGGCATAGGAAACCTGTCAATTCAGGAAGCTTGTTACCAGTCCCTTTCACTCGGACTCAAATGACGACTTCAGCAGACGTTTACGGAGTGAGGGGCTTTGCATGAGCCTTCAGTCATCAGTGACAGGCCTTTTCAGAAGGCATGAGGCTGGGCTGCAGGCTACAAAGGCAGCACCTGCTTCCAATTGTGAGGCTCCCTTAGAAGAGTTTTTCTGGAGACAGTTGTCTCTTATAGTACCACAGCCTCATCCGATTGAAAAGGTTCCTGCTGGCTAATTAACTTGCAACACTCTCTTCCCTATTGCACCCTGTCTTTTGGGTTGTTTGTTTTAATCCCATGTCTAGGATGACCAATAATAGGGTCCTCCATTATTTCATCCAAATATTTTGTATTGGACAAAGTTTCAATCAACCATTCACTCAGGCGCTACTGCTTTCATCTAAATTCTCGTGATTATAGCATTCAATACAAAAACATCATACTCAAGCTCCCTTGCTTCGTAAAACCCCTGATTCCTGAAAGATACATTCCATCCAACTTTCTAAAGTCCTGTGTATGAACATGCAATGTGATGAATTTGGTCTCCTTGTATTTCAACACCTCTTGAACATTATGAAATGATGAGGAATTCAATTTCATGGCTAAATGTGCCGTAGGGTCTGGTGCCCAAAGTTCTGCTTGAGTAAATGCATTGCCAGAGAAAATCAGAGGAATTCATGGAAGACTGGGAATGTTAAAGTCAGCCTTCCCTTGGAACTGTGATCCTAATGTATGAGCAGAGTGTGTGAGCAAATGAAACCATGACAACGAGAGGCCATTATCCTCTGGTGATTTGGGAAACATCCAACAAGAAGATGGATTAAAGGTTTCCTGAACTGTTCAGTGGTGGTTTTTTAACTGTAGGCTCTATGAAATAGAAAGGCAGAAGTGGAAATATAGTGTAGATCAGGAGCACCTCAGATATCACAGAACTGTGCCACATCTGGTGTTAGCAACACTTCAAAGTTCAAAGTAGCATCAAGACCTGACCCAGAACCTGGGTGACAATTTTTGAAAGGAGGTCTGTAGGGGTTTTCCTGGTAAAGGACAATCAAGACCTTGTGAACCTAGACCCACAGATAAAGATATTAAGCTATGGAAGGTAAATATTTACATCAATAACTCATAATCATTCTCCCATTGAAACAGAGTTGACAGATGAGTCCCTGGAAAACATGGCCAAGTGTTTGCTGGCTCACACAAACTGTTGTCATCACCAGGACTCTAATATTTAAGAGATTAATGTTTCAAAAGTCTTCCAAAAATTTTACTTGGAGTCTAATTGAATAACTTCTTGGTCTCTATCTTCAAGTGACTTTCAAGATCTAAATACATTGAAATTGTACCTGCCTATGGGGAAGTGGTTCTCAGAGTGTCACCCCTGGGTAGACAAGTACTTACCTGGGAACTTGTCACAAATGTGAATTCTTCATCACCTCACTCATGCCACAGACCCACTGAATCAGGAGGATGATAGCACCCATCTTCCCAGTGTTTCTAAACCTTCCTAATGTTTTGATCCTAACCAGAAAAGCATTTCATTGCTACTTCATAACTGTAATTTTACTACTGTTGTAAATTGTAATGCAATATCCATATTTCTATTGGTCTTAGGTGACCCCTGTGAAAGGGTCATTCAACCCCCAATGGAAGAACCTCTTTTAGACATCTACGTTTCTGACCAGTGCTCAGATTTTGCAACTACTGCTCAAGAGTGATGAGCAGTCAGCAGGTCATGACTGCAAGAACTGTTCTGCTCCAAGCCTGGCAGGTCCTGAAGCAGCTCACCATTGGTCCACATATTTTCAGTACCTGGGAGGCATGTGACACTTTATCACATATCTATAACCGAAAAGGAAGCAGAACACCTCTCTCTCACACATACATGGTCACACGAAAAGAGATGACATCAGAGCTCATTGAGACTTAAAATTTCTAAAGACTCGAAGAGACCAAATACTTGTCTTGAGAAACTTTAAAATTCTTTTTGTTTTTAAGATTCCTTAAATTTTATCATTTCTTTATGAATATTTCTCCAGTTTTCTTTCTTGTTTTACTTTCCATGTCAAAAAATAATAGAAGTGAGCCGGGCATTGGTGGCGCACGCCTTTAATCCCAGCACTCGGGAGGCAGAGGCAGGCGGATCTTTGTGAGTTCGAGACGAGCCTGGTCTATAAGAGCTAGTTCCAGGACAGCCTCCAAAGCCACAGAGAAACCCTGTCTCGAAAAACAAAAAAACAAAACAAAAAAAAAGTGGTATATTTGTTCACCTTGTCCTGATCTCTTCTTGTCTATCTGTATTCTGAAACTCTTCTCTGTCTTCACCCCCACTATATCCTCTTTTTAAAAGTTATTTTTGTGAAGCCAGGTAGTGGTGGTGCTCTCCTTTAATCCCAGCACTTGTGAGTTTGAGGACAGACCCCATCTACAGAGTGCATTACAGGACAGGCAAAGCTACAAGAGAAATCCTGTCTTGGAAAAAAAAAAAAGGTTTTTGTGTGTGTGTATGTAGCCATGTAAATGCGTGAGTATAAATGCATTTATATGAGAATTAAGTAGTAATTTTCTCCGCGATGCATACATGAGGTTAGGACACAACCTTGCTTTTGCTTTGCTCAAGACAGGGTCTCCAATACATAATGCATCAAAAGTTAGTTTTTCCAGGTAAGGGCATTGGTTTTGTCTGCCTTAATGCTAGGAAATCACTACTTAATTTTATTTACAAACCTTTCTGAACAGACTTTTTAATGAGACTAGCTATACTCACCTCACAGAAATCTTGGAAGATAAGGTAGAAAAAACAATCTGTGAGTGCATATTTTCTAACATATAAAACTAACCAATTACTTAATATTAACACAAATACTTTAGTTACTATAGAAACCTCTCCTAATTTATCTTAGATTAGTATCCTTGAATTAATTATAAGGAACCAATTTACAAGAAAATCAGTCTCATTTTATTTATAGCACAAATAGGTATTCAAAAATCCAAAGAGCTAATTATTTGAATATATTATTCTGCTATGCTTGTAAAAAAAAAAAGTAGTGTTTAAACAAGTTTCTCAATCACCCCTACAATGTAAAAAAGGATTCTTCTTTAAAAAATGTAAGGATTCTAGGAACACACACACACACACACAGATAGTTTGGTTTTGAGCCGAGGAGGATACAGGGGAATGAATACTGTCATACACAGGATACTATAGGAACTCACCTCCATTCATTTCTTCATTTCAGTTAACCCTGTATTATCAGGCAAGTGTCAGGTAGGAGAACACCTCTTCCTGGATGTTTTTGTTTAGAAAGGTCTACAGGGCTAACTATTATGGCTGGAATCTAACTGACAAAAACAGCCCTCTGGCCAGGCATGATGGCTCACACCTTTAATCCCAGTACTTGGGAGACAGAGACAAGCCTATCTCTATGAGTTCAAGGACATGCTAATCTACAAAGACAGCTGTCTCAAAAACAAATAAACAAACACCAACCTTGTGTTTTGAAGTCTTGTTCCCGGGCTTTAGTCTCATTTAAAAAAAAAAACAAAATCAAAAACAAAAAACCCGATGCCATCTTTAGAAAGTAGGACTTAGATGCTATTAGGCCCCCAGGTCCTGTGGATGCTGCCCTTCCCATTCTCTACTTTCTGCCTCCATCTGAGCAGCCTCCATCACATGCTCCATGAACTGAGCTGCCCTGGCATGCCTTCTCTGAAACCCTCTGAAACTGTGAATTCAATTTTTTTTTCTTATGTTGTTCCTGTTGGGTATTTTGGTCACTGTAGAAACAGAAGTAGCAAATCTATTATCTGCATACTAAAGGAAAACACCGTCTCTCTCCATCTTAGCCACAAACAGCTCTAGGATTCATGTTCATGGAAATGAGTGCTATACTCCCATTTGCCCATTGGAATACCAACCACGACACATTTGTATCTCTGATAATGCTTTCTGATCTTGAATCATATCCTCCTTGCTGCCTATGAAGCTAAAGGGCCACATGAAGAGCTTGACTCCTTTTGGTTTTAATTATAAGATAATGAAATGGACTGTAACTCTATATACTTTTACCACAGTGTTACCTTAGAAGACAGAAAACTGACCTCCATTCTCTGTATGGAGTGAAATATGGTGTGTAAGTAAGAAATAGCATATGATGTCATGTATTATGAGCAGTCTACATTCTGTATAGAATTCCCTCACTCTTCAGAGAATTTTACAGCACTTGGATGAGAAACTTTAGTTAAAACATAAAATAGGAATTTTCCTTGCAAATAATCACAGAGGGCAGGGTACCTTTATGACTCTCCAGGACCTAGCACCGGACTCTCCAGTACTAAGCAAAAATCTCCCAGTGCTCAGAGAGGACTGTAGCACTAAGTTAGTTACTTGCTGGGTCACAGTATTGGGTGGGAGCCTGGCTGGCTGACAGTTGATTTTCAGTTGAACTTGCATGGTAAATTTTCAAACTTTATTTTCGGTATTTGCCACCTCCATTTGCTCCTCCTCCTTCTTATTTGTTTGTTTGTTTATTTTTATTTATTTATTGAAGAAAACACACATCCACATTCAAAACCTCGGCCCATACACACCAAGTCTGAGTTGTTGAACTTAGTTCCTGAAACACCTAGAAGGGTGGAATGATACACTGCTATAGAAAGAAATAGTCAAGAAATAGGACCGATCCTTCCCTTGTCAAGAAAGCAAATTCACACTCAAGGATTTCTACAGAGAGGAGAATGTACAACAACCTAAGACGGTCTAAAGCAGCTGTAAAGGGAAGCCTTCCCGCCAGCCTGGTTCCAGAGCCGCATCAGTCCCAAATGAACACACAGGAGGCTATATTAATTATGAAGCTGTTGGCCTTGCTTGTTTCTTACTGGCTAGCTCTGACTTAAGTATTTAACCCGTCTAAGTATTTCTCTTACCAGAGAAAGGTTCCGGACCTCTTATTTCTCTCACGGGCTACATCATGACTTCCTGTGTTTCTCCTTCCCAGAGTCCTCCTGGACTCCTAGTCCCACCTATCTTGGTTCCCTATTGGCCAACAGTGCTTTATTGACATATACACAGGACTTCCCCCATCAAAGCAGCAGTTCTCAACCTATGGGTCACCATCCCTCAGGGGTTCCAATATCAAACTTTTTATATTATGACTCACAGCAGTAGCAAAATTACAATTACAAAGTAGCAATGGAAAAATTGTATTGTGGGAGTCACCCCAACGTGAGGAACTGCATTAAAGGGCTGCAGCAGTAGGGAGGTTGAGGACCACTAAAGGAACCTTGACTGTTACCCCTGTGCTAACATCTGTTTTCATCCTGGTTTCCCCCTTTTTTGACATCTTTCCTGTGCTTCATCCTTGTAACAATCCCAGTTCTCTAGAACTTCTTATCTCATGAGAAAGGGTATAATAGGAATGAATGTGATCATAATGTATTATACTCATGTATACAATGTCACAACAAAACCTAGTATTATTTTATATAATTAATATATTCTCATAAGAAACAACAGAAAGAACTGCCCTATGCTTAGGCATCATTTTGTTGCTATTAAATTAAATACGTTTCTCAGTTGAGGGATAGTGCTATGAAGGTTAAATTCTTTGTAGTCTTTGCCGACAATAGTAATAAGAATTTGAAACGTATCTTAGTGGCACACTGTTTTTGTTTTGTTTTGTTTTTTAAGTTAAAAAATAAGGTATAGATGGAGTACTAATTAAAACAGCTTTTGCATCCAAACATAGAACTTAATGACCTTGGCCAGATGCACCATTTCTGAAAGCCTTTTTGCAAGTGATTTTCAGTGTGCCCTTATGTTGGTTTCCCAGTTGGGGGTAATTAAGAGTCTTTCTCCTGTTAAATTGGGGACTGCAGAAACAAGAAAGCTTCCAGCTTCCATTGTGAGCACTGCCTCTTTTCTTGTTCACCATGTTCAAAGAATCTGAAAAGGCAGCAGACAGTGACTCTGAGCCCATTAGGACAAGAGAATGCAGAGCTAAGTGGAAGCCCTAGGCTCCCACAGATTAGGGATTTGTCCTGAACTGGGAGAATCTTCTTCCTCACAATCATTTTCTGCCCCAGAAATAACAAACTCCAAATGGCCCTACCCAAGGAGCTACTTTTTAAAATGCCTGTCGCTCAATTCTTTCTCCTCTGCTTAAAATTAAATGCGAGGACTAATTCTGTTGGTTTAGAAAGAAGCTTACCTACATCACCTAAGGCATCGTCTAGTTAAAAACCAAGTAGTATAGAAGAAACGCCCTTTTAGTGGAGACACTGGTCACGTCTTTGTAAATGCTTCACGTGAAATTTCAGTTCTAGTATCTTCCATGTGGTGATTATCATGCCTCAGCGTTTTGGTATAGCAGAGTGGGGCCATTATTAAAAATAGAAGAAAACTCATTCCAAGCATCTTTACTGTTTCAAGAAATTTTTAAACAAAAGCAAATAGACCAAATGATTTTGCTGTTAACGTTGCTGGAAGTTGTAAGAATGAGCTGACATGAAAGGAATGAGTTCCCTATTGTTGGCGGATTTGAGGTTCTGGCTGGGTGACTCTAGATGATGTTGGAATGGAGAGACATTAAGGTCCCCTCTAATCCAAAGATTCTATCATTATGAAGCAGATCACTTTATGAGAAGAAGGTGTTTGCAAGAAAATGATAAAATAAGAAAGAAGAAACAGGGGAGAAGTTTTTTTTATCTTGTTTATAAGAAATGACCATACTTTATAATAGTTTTTTTTCATTTTTTAATCTCACATTGTTAATTTTAATCGGAAACAAGCTTGCTTCACATGTCAATCCTAGCTCCCCCATCTCCCCCTCCTCCCCTGCCCTCCACCAGCACCCACCCCCCACCCAGTCCGCATTCTGCCCCCAGGGAGAATGAGGCCCTCCATGGGGGAATTTCTAAAGTCTGTCATATCATCCAGGGCAGGGCCTAGGCTCTTATCCATGTGTCCAGGTTGAAACCACATCCCTCAATGTGGAATGGGATCCCAAAGTCCATTTGTGTGCCAGGGATAAATACTGATCTACTACTAACCCAAGCCCCATAGATTGTCGAGGCCTACTCACTGACACCCAAATTTAGGGGGTCTGGATCAGTCCCATGCTGACCTCTCAGCCATCAGTCTGGGTCCATGAGCTCCCCCTTGTTCAGGTCAGCTGTTCCTGTGGGTTTCACCTGCATGGTCTTAACCCCTTTGCTCATCACTCCTCCCTCTCAGCAAGCAACTGGATTACAGGAGTTCAGTTCAGTGTTTAGCTGCGGGTGTCTGCCTCTGCTTCCATCAGTTACTGGAAGAGGGCTCTAGGATGGCATATGAGGTAGATGTCAATCTCATTATCTGGGAAGGGCGTTTAAGGTAGTTACTCCACTATTGCTTAGATTGCCAGTTGGTGTCATCCTTTAGATCTCTGGGAATCTCATTGGTGCCAGATCTTTCCTCAAACCTATAATGATTCCCTCTATTATGATATCTCCCATCCTCCTCTCCTCTATTCTTCCCCCGACTCAACTTTCCTGCTCCCCCATGTCCTCTTCTCTCCTTCTTTTCTCCCCCTCACTTTACCCCAGCTCCTTGTCCCATTCTCCCACGCTCCCAGTAGACTCAGGAGATCGTGTCCCATTCCCTTTCTCTGGGGTACAATGCATATCTCTCTTAGGGTCCTCCCTGTTTCCCAGACTTGCTCATGTCATCAGTTTCTGTGGGCTACACAAGCCTGGTCTTGATCCCCTTTGCTCACTACTCCTCCCTCTCTGCAACTGGGTTCCAGGAGTTCAGCTCAGTGTTTAGTTGTGGGTGTCTGCCTCTGCTTCCATCGGCCTCTGGATGAAGGCTCTAGGATGGCATACAAGGTAGTTGTCAATCTCATTATCTGAGAAGGGCATGTAAGGTAACCTCTCTACTATTGCTTAGTTTGCCAGTTGGTATCATCCTTGTAGATCTCTGGAGATCTCACTAGTGGCAGATCTTTCCTCAAACCTATAATGACTCCCTCTATTATGGTAGCTCTCATCCTGCTCTCCTCTATTCTTTCCCCTACTCAACCTTCCTGCTCCCCCATGTCCTCCTCTCTCCTCCTCTTCTCCCCCTATTTTCCTACTTCCTCCCCTCCATGCTCCCAATCCTCTCAGGAGATCCCATCCCATTCCCTTTCTTTGGGTACCATGTATATCTTTCTTGCGGTCCCCCCTGTTTCCCAGACTCTCTGGCAGTGGGATTGTAGGCTGGCACTCCCGTGATCCATGTCTAAAATCTATATATGACAGAGTACATGCCATGTTTGTCTTTTTGTGACTGGGTTACCTTGCTCAGGATGGTTTCTTCTAGTGCCATCCATTTGCCTGCCAATTTCAAGATTCCATTGTTTTTTTTTCACTGAGTAGTACTCCATTGTGTAATAGGTTTTCTTTTAAATCCCTGGTTGGTAACAAAAGCTGTATTGTAACCAAGTGACCTTTATGGTAGTAGAACCTTCTCAATTACACTGTGCTGTGAAGAACTCAAAGAACAGAACTGTCCCCACCTGTAAGGTGCTTGTTTACAAGTGTCCCTCATAACCCTGACCTGTTGTCTGCTGTGGTAGTGCATGTGGGTGATCCCAGCGTTTAGGAGGCTGAAATAGAGGGACCATGTGTTTCAGGCTAGCCTGGGCAATAAAGCAAAGCCCTGACTCAGAAGACAGACAGACACACAGGCAGGCAAGCAGGCAGGCATAGAGACAGACAAACAAATGGATTTTTGATAATAATAGTAACACATGTCTACTATAGAACATCCAGTAAGTACCCAGTACAAATCAATCATTATTGCCTCAATAGAAAAAAAATTCTTAAAATTTGTGGTATTTTGATGTATTTTTCCATAGGTATTCCAATTCATGATAATACTGAGTTTTCAGATTATGTACCTTATTTTAACCCATTCTTTATGTTCTTAATGTAATTATGAAAAAGTGACCCATTTGGTTCTACCAGGATGAAATAGGCATAGGACTCATCTATATGGAGAATGATCAAGCACTAATCCTATTTCTCCATCAATTGTGACTATATTGCAATCAGATATGATAAAATCCAAGTTACAACAAATTAATTAAAGTAATTTCACTAAGTGGCCATTTAAGGAGGCTGAAAAATGATGGAAAGCAACAAAAACCAATAGGCCTAGGTCCAGAGCTCAGTGTTAGAGGATACTCTTAGCATGCACGAGGTTTTGCGTTCACTCTCAGGACCTAGAAAAAATACTTTCTTTTTAAAGTAGAAACTTATAGTTCCTTTTAAGAAGTAAGGCTTTGGGAAAGCTAACATACAGATATATTCAAACTGAATTTTTTGCCTTGAGCAAATCTCTCCCGTTTTTTATCTATATATTAAGCCTCAGTGCCCTCGGTAATAAGTTCTATATACCCATTTCTGGGTCTTCCAGTGTAATGTTTGCAGTAAGATGAACACTTCTGACTCTGTATATAATTCCTAGTTAGGAGTAACTTGTCTTCTTGCCAAATAGTCTATAAGAGTTGGAAACCTGGACAAAGAAATGTATGAGACATGGAACAGAGGAAAATTAAAAATCCCCATTCCTTCTGTGATTCTGAAGTCTTCCTCCTTGCTTCTTTACTTTGGTGTTGAAACAGCCGGTTGGCAAAAGTCATAGCAGCTGGTGGCAACCAGGGTGCTTTTCTCACACCCACCTATGAAAAGGGACCTTCCTAGGTCTGTGCCACTCACGACTCTGCTGATTTGTCACATAGGCCAATCATTTCACCTAGTAGACTGGCCATAGGCAAGGCATTCATAACTATTTAAGAGGATTCCTTTAGGTGTTTCAGAAACTGCTGGAACAAACACTGGATACTTACTTTGCACTAATCTCTAACAGGAATGAAACTTTTTGCTAAAAGTGTTCAGATATATATACATATCCTGAACATTTTCATCAAAAATCTCCAATATTATCTACATTTCCTTGGCAGGTTTCTATTGTTTTAAAATATCTTTTTGTCAAACCAGTGATAAACAAGACTGTAGATGTTCGAGAAGAAATGGTTTCGTTATCTGCCTGACTGATTGTCAGCTGATTAACTCACCATAGGAAGCCCCAGAACTTTTTAGATGTTGTTCAGAATTCATCTAAAATTAGAAAAGAGGGGGTGGAGGATAGTTAAACAAGGTATGTGCATTTCTCTGTCATTTGGTTCTTCACAGCCCTATTTTAAGTTTTGTTTTTATACTAAAACCCACTGGCGTCATCATTAGTAAGATTTAAACACACACACACACACACACACACACACACACACACACACACACAATACAGGAAAGAGCTCACAAACCTAGACTCTTTCCCTTCTATATTTAAAACTAAGTTTTTTTCAACACTTAATCAATATATCCAAACTCCCTTAAGTGCATACATCTCACTTGATATTTATTGTGATTTGTGTGCTTTAAGTAGGCATACTTCCTTACCCTCCTTTACACCTAAAAATGTAGATTTAGAGACATACTAAGTTGCCCAGACTCATGTGGCTAGCAGAATAGACTAAGGATGGAGTCCATGTTTTCTCAGGTCAGATGTTCAGATACAAATGTTTGCTTTTGTTTTTGTTTTTAGCTCTGCTAATTTAACTTTGCTAATTGGTTTCATTAAAATGGACTCTTGGTGTAAGGAATTTAACATTTAATGTAATATAACACTGTATGGAATTGATCTTGGATCTCTAAAATAACGTTCAAATGACAAGGATGTGAAATTCAGCATAATTATCATTTCTTACCATAGTTGTCACATTTCAGCAGTTTTCAAGACAGCTGGCCCCGGAGCTCCAAACCCATGTAAACAAACAGTTAACATTGCTCTAGTCCACATCACATGCAGCTTTCCAAAGACCAAAACTGCACATCATTCAGTCCAGTGATAGATGGTGGGGAGAAAACATTTTTCCTCTTTTTCTTAATTTCATCAGTTAGATAACAATGAGTCAAGTAACAATGGAAAACATAAATTTATTGAGGAATAAATGTACTTTTTATCAATATGTCTATTCATGAGAGTTAGCAGAAAATAGGAAAAAAAATTGAAGAAGTGGCACAGTTTGGAGGCATACAGTCCCCTCTTAACTATAGTAAGGGAGTTTACTTGGGTCTCAGCAGAAGACAAAGTATAGGAACTGATGAGAAAATAAATTGGGAAACTAATAGGAGGCCAGGGCTTTATATAATAAGATCTGTTTATACCTACTAACCTGTGTGCCAAGCCCCTTATGATAATAGTTGCTTTTCTCTCCTGGTGGGAAGAGGGTACACTCTTCAAAGGGAAATTCATTGCCTCCTCTCAGACACACAAGGAAAGGACAGACAGACAATGAGTCCTTCACCTCTTCCTTCTCCATTGCCTTCTACTCAAAATTATCCTTATGCCAACACGGCAGAGTTTAGAGTAGCAGGAGGCGGTCCCATCACTGTTCCCAACCTGAAACTTTTGGAAGTTTTAGCAACAACTGTGTGAGTGGATTTAGAGAGAGTGAAGAGGCAAGAGAGCTTCAAAGGGGAAGGAAGGGGATGGAGCAAAAGCAGACAAGCAGAAAAGGGCAAACTGAAGCATGGTCCTGCATCCATCTCGACCAGTCTCCTGTGCCGGCAGCAGGGCAGTGCAGTTAAATAACTGTGCCATTTCAAGAGCAGACTGCAGGAGGGGATAGGGTGTCCTCTGACCTTTGACCTTATGCTGTATGAGCAACAGGGAACTAATAAGGGGGCATTTCTGTGGAAAGAAAAGGAAAACAATGACTAATGCTTGGAACAGGCTAAACACTGTTTCTGGGTCTTCTCGGCAGCCAGGCAGGATTTCCAAAGGCTGGGCCTGCAGAGTCTTGAGGTGCTGGTTGGAGATGCTGGAGCAGTCACAGCCACGGATATTTCCTGGGGTATGAAGGAACACGTTCTGTGGTGATCCAAACTATTGTGATGACGAAGTCTTCCAGGTGGTATCAAGTCTTCCCCCTTGAGTATTCAGGCTGTAGGGAAAGGGCGATTTGGCTCTTGCTAAGGCCAACTCTTAAGACTGGGAAAATGTTCAGCTCAAAAAAGGCTGCTTGAGTTTATAAAGAGGTAAAATAACTCAGTGACAGTAGTAACTCAGTGACAATGAACATTCACAGGTCAGAGATAGTTTTCCATTAAAAGCTAAAATCAGGAGGATTAATGTGGCATGGTAGTAAATACTTCTCTAGTCAGGAAGCCCTGTTTCTATCCCCAGCATAGCAAAAAAAAAAAAAATGTGAAATAAAATTCTAGTCAGTCATGGTGGCACATGCCTATACTCTCAGTACTAGGAGAATTAAGGAAGGAAGATTGTTTTGATTTTGAGACCAACTTGGACTGAGTAATGAGTTTAGGCTAGCCTGGGCTATGGGAAGACACTATCTCAAACTAAGAAAAAAAGGAGCAAAATAATAAAATGAACCCATAAAATCCCTCTTATAATTACACAGATTTTGATCAAAAACAACCGAAGTACAGTTAGAGAATCCCTTATCTGAAATAAGTGTCTCCCTACAGTGAATCTCCTTCATCCTTGAGTTTCATCAGGTATTTAGACAGCTAGGGTAGTGTGGGTGGAAATAAATTATAAACGGTGTGTGTGGACTAATTTTTTTATATGGGACCTCTGTTTTTAATTCTTTTAAATGTCTTTTATTATATATATCTACTTATTTGAATTTAGGCATACCATGCCATTCATGTGGAATTTAGAGGAAACCATACAGGAGTCTGTTCTCTCCTACCTGTCACAAGAGTCCTGTGAACCAAACTTGGCTCACCAGGCTTGGCAGTTAGCACCTTTATGTGGCAAGCCATCCTGCCAGCCCTCTTTGTTTTCACTGAGGAATCTTTCTATTTGTTTGTTTGTTTTTAAGGGACAGGGTCTCACTATGTAGCCCTGGCTGGCCGGGAATTCGTTATGTAGACCAGGTTGGCTAAACTAACAGAGATTCACCTGTTTCTACCTCCCAAGTGCTGGGATTACAGGTGTGTGCTACCTCCCCGGGCACTTACAGAAATTGTTACTATCTATGCTATAATTTTCTTATCCCAGTTTGATCCTCCCATAGAACTGAAAGCTTTTTCAAACCTAAGGTATCACCATCTGGGCATCAGCAAGTTTGTTATGCCTGAAAAACAAACAATAGTTCTTGTAATTTAATCAGGGACACAAGAGGTACTCTCAAAGAGGATATGTAGTCCTGTGATCCGAAGTCATTCCCAAAGCTAGACACAGGCATCGTGGCACACAGCACAGGAGGCTAATGTATGAATATCCTTGTGTTGCAAGCCTAGGTTAGACTGTATAGGAAAACATCTTTCCATCTCCCACTCAAAACAGTGTGGGAGATGGAAAGGGAGAAGGAAGGAAAGGCAGGGGGACAGGGAGAAGATGGAGGGACAGAGATGACCATCATTGTTTTTGTTTGTTTTTTCTCAATATATGTTTTTATTTAAATTAGAAACGTGAATATTTCACATGTCAGTCCCAGCTCCCTCTCCCACCCCTCCTCCCTTGTCCCTCTACCAAGCCCCCAGCCCCCCATCCAATCCCCACATCATTCCCCAGGGAGGGTGAGACTCTCCTTGGAGGGAGGGATCTCTAAAGTCTGTCATTTCATCTTGGGCAGGACCTAGGCCCTTCCCCATGTGTCCAGGCTGAGAGAGCATCCCTCTATTTGGAATGGGCTCCCAAAGCTCATTCATAAACCATGGTGAACATTGATTTACTACCCAAGGCCCCAATGATTTCTGTAGCCTCCTCACTGACACTACATTCATGGAGTCTGCATCAGTCCCCTGTTGGCCTCTCAGCCATCAGTCTGGGATTCAAGAGCTCCCCCTTATCCAGTCAGCTGTCTTTGTGGGTTTCACCATCATGGTCTTGACCCCTTTGCTCATCACTCCTCCATCTCTGTCACTAGGTTCCAGGAGTTCAGTTCAGTGTTTAGCTGTGGGTATCTGTCTCTGCTTCCATCTATCCCTCGATGAAGGTTCTAGGATGGTATATAGGATAGTGAGATGACCCTCATTGTATGAGTAGTAGGAATGGGGTTTATGAAAAAGTGACCTAATCCAATACTGGCAGGTGACAGTGTGAGGTACTTGCTGAGTTGTCACAAGACATTGGGACCACATCAGATGTTCCCACAGATGGTAAGTTTTAACTAGGTTTCTTTCCTAGCCACCTTGACTCAAGACCAGCCCTCAGTAAGCAAAACACACGGGCAGAAATCCCTTCCATGGCGTAAGACAATCTCCTCAACAGGAAGGGTGCATCTCTGGCTCCCGTGCTGGTGACCCTCATCAAGCTGTGTCAACAGGGAGCCAGTGTAACAGACTGGCTTGAGCAATAGTCTTCTAGGCCTGTGCCTGCACTCATAGATCCTTAGATTCATTTTTCCTCTGTAGGACAAACACCACGGCTAGTGAAGAAAGAAAAAACAGTGCTATCTGTAGGAAGATAAGAATTAGACCAAAGTCCTTGAGCCAAAAATCACAAGAACTGCAATAACCAAAAGAACTAGTCTTTAGGCACGTTTTCCTCCTGTCAACTTCAATCTGAAAAGGAAAAAGCAAGGAAAGGCTCAAACTACTCCCATTTGATCAGACCTGTGCAGACAGCTAGGGGCTGGCTGGCTTGGTAGGAATTATTATCATTATAGGCTCTGGTAGAGGTCTTCAGATATCAGCTCTAGCCCCCAGAGCAGGGAGGCAACCCAGCCCATCCCTTCTTTGTCAAAACTTCCTAGGGGAAGAAAAGCTTTCCCGCAGGGTCTGTAAATCAGAATAACTAAAGACAGGTTAACAGAACTGAAAGCTTCACCTATCAGAAGCTTCAGGGTTTGCACAAAAGAAATGAACTGTAAAGAGCAGGGCCAGTGAGGAGGTTTTTATACCCATTGAGCAAAAGAAAGCTGGTTTGTCTTCAGAGAGTAAAAAATTACAGGCAGTAAGAAAGTACTGTATGCCTGGAAACTAATAGAAGATGAGGACTATTTTTAGTAAGGTCTATTTATAGAAACGCATCTAGGTGTTGACTCCCTATCTTTGATGATAAAAGAGTTGCTCCTGTCCTCCTGGTGGGGTGGAGTGAAGGGCAGCTTCCTCAGTGGAAAATTTGTGTCCTTGTGTGGCACATGAGACTAGAAGAGCGAACTCTTCTGGAATCTGTTCGGTCTCCATTGCCTTGGCTCAAAATAATGACTGCTATACAGAGTGTCAATCAGGTCTCTTTCCTATGAGGAAGGACAGGGTTCCCAGATTGGTTGTTATGCAGGATGTCAAACCAAAAGCAGTCTGGGAGCTGATACCTTTTGAGAGAGGAGGGAGGGGAGACAGTTACAAAAGAATTAGGGTGGCTTTTTCCTTCCCCCTTTTTAAAAGAGAGCATTGCAATATGCTTACCCAGGCTGGTCTTGAACTCCCAGGTTCAAACAACCTTCCAACCTCAGCTTCCTGAATGACTAGCTTGGGATCACTAATTCTTTACTTTATTATTAATCTTTAGTATGCATACAAAATAAGGTTCTTCTTCATAGAACTTTTCTACACAGATACCACTATCTTTTGCTTGTGTTTTCCTCATGACTTCCTTGTGTCCTTCCTCCCTTCATTCCTATTGGACCCCAAATGATCTCCTTTCCGCTCTTATCTGAACCTTTTCATAAAACATTAGTTATGAGGACAAATTACAAATTACAAGTCAGGGAAACAAAACTAACAGGTTTTCAAACATGTATAGTGCCCTATGCCATCCTATCCTTTCATTAATGGCCTTCCAACTCATTTAGTTATCTTCATCACTACTATGTCAAATATCATTTAGTCAGTGATCTTAATCAATATTGTGTCAAACATATGCTTTGTTCCAAGGACTCTACTTTGTTGGTGGTGGGGTGTTGTGGAATATTAGTTTAAGATGTGTTACATCTATTTATGCTGTGGAATATTTGTTTAATGATGTAAAGACATGTTGCATTCTTTTATATTGCATTTGTTTAACTCTGTAAAGCTGTGTTACTTTGCCTGCCTAAAACACCTGATTGCTCTAACAAGGAGCTGAACAGCCAATAGTTAGGCAGGAGAGAGGGATAGGTGGGGCTGTCAGGCAGAGAGAATAATTAGGAGGAGAAATCTAGGCTTGAGAGAAGAGGGAGGAGGTGTGAGAAAAGGAAAAGGAAAAGGAGAGGAGGATGTCAGGGGCCAGCTACCCAGCCACACAGCCAGCCATGGAGTAAAAAGGAAAGATATATAAAATAAAGAAAAGCTAAAAGTCCAGAGGTAAAATGTACGAAAAGAGAAATGGAATAATTTCATTAGAAAAGCTAGCTAGAAACAAGCCGTGCTAAGGCCAGGCATTCATAAATAATAATAAATCTCTGTGTATTTATTTGGGAGCTAGGTGGCAGACCCCCCAAAGAGTAACAAAAATTTCAACTGCAATGGAAGAGAAACTTGATGCTTTTTTTTTTGTTTTTTTACTTGTTTTTTTTGTTTTTGTTTTGTTTTTGTTGTTGTTGTTGTTGTTGTTTTGAGACAGGGTTTCTTTGTGTAGATCTGGCTGGCCTGAAACTAACTCTGTAGACCAGGTTAGTCTCGAACTCACAGGGATCCACCTGCCTCTGCCTCCCAAGTGCTGGGATTACAGGAGGCATGTGCCACTGACCAGCTGATGCTTTTTTTCTTAATTTAAATTTTTACTGTATGGAAGGGGAGAGAAAAATCTATAAATACATTCATAGAAAGCTGCAAATCAGCATGAGAAACAACCATCAGAAGTAGGAAAATGAAGCCTATACTTAGTAAAGAGTAGAGAACAGAACTGAATCCTGAAGTGCTGAAAGGTGATGGAGGTAGATGGGGTATGCTAGCATAGGCAGCTGTAAATCTAAAAAAAAAAACCTTCTTGGTGGTGGGACTATAAGGTGTATGGAGGAAAGAGGGTATCAAAATGGAGATTAAAGTCAGCCTATTACTACGGATCTGACAGAATTAGAAAGTGTCTGATCTGCTTTGTGTCATTTAGGAAAGTAACATTGGTGGTTGGTAAAATATAAATTAATGGCAGGGGAGCCAAGACTATATTGTATTTGTCTAATTGAAAAGTAATGAGGCATACCCATATGTGCTTACTATAGGCATGTATGACTTTAATTGAAGTAACCTGACAGTTACAATCATATATACATAATACATACATACATACATACATACATACATACATACATACATATACATATATATAGAGAGAGAGGGGGGGTTACAAGGGTACAAAGATGTATTTCAGAGAAATTTTATGTGAACTTATGTGTCTAGAAGATTGGTTAAACTAAAATACAGTTATACGAAGCAATGTGTATTTTCAGTTATGAGAAAGAATACTAGTGATATATGTCTTAACATGAAAATATGTTCACTACATGATTTTTCTGTTTGGGTATATGAAGGTGGAAAAGATGCCAGCAAAATGATAGCAGTTGCCATTCTGCTATATGGAATTCTTAAGTATCTCTACAGTTTCTAAAATGTGTACCTGGCTTGAATTTTTGATTTTATTATTCTCAGTTCTTTCCAAATCTACAAGAAAATCATACAGAAGAGTTTTAAAAGAGTGGTGATCAGAACCTAGTTGCAGGTAGTCACATTAGGCTCAAGAAAGACCCTGGGAACCATGAGGATAGTTGGTGGGAGACGGCTTGGCCTGTGAGTAACACGAGACAAAGACAGGAAGGGATGAAGGGGACAGTAGCATTTCTAGCTAGGTAGATGGTTTTTGATGGTGTTATTGACAGAGATAGAGGGAATGGAGACGACAAAGCTGTTGTCACCGACAGTGAGTCAATAAGCTTCGTCTGAAGCTGTCCAGGGCGCTCTACAGGCATCTGAATACTTGCCTTGTTCTCTTCGGCTTTCCGCCTTCTCAGGAATCTGATCTTTATGAAGACTTCCGTAATATGTGTACTCAATAGGTGGGGGAGTGGGGGAGCACGAGGATGGTATGTATTCTTAGAAATGAGCACTTCCTTCCTCTTGGTCCTTTTACCATCCTTCTATTCAGAACGCATGGTCAGGGTTCGAGAGGAGAGAAAACTGTATCATGGCCTCTGATAATCTAATCTTTGTTTCCATGTGCCTGTGGGTGCGCATGTGTTTGTGTGTATGCATGTGGATGCAAATGTGTGAGTGTGCATGTATGTGAGAGTGTGTCTGTGTGCGAGTGCGTGCATACGTGTGTGTGTGTGTGTGGTGTGTGTGTGTGTATGTGTAGATGTATGTGTGTGAAAAAGTGTATAAGTGTGTGTGTGTGTGTGTGTGTGTGTGTGTGTGTGTCTCAAGCTTAGTCCTGGAGAGAAAGGACTCTTCATTGTTGGGAGAAAATGTCTTTGCTCCATACAGGGGAAATATATGGTCTTCTACAGATAAGGCAGGGTGGAGGGGAAGAAGGAAGGGAAGAGAAGGGAGTAAAAAGAAGGTTCCAGTGGGATGAAGGAAAAGGATTGAAGTTTCTGGGTACCTGGAGAGAGAAAGTAAGAAAACGTATTCTTCACCCCTGGTTAATCTGCTGGGACACTCAGGGCACAGGACCCTTGGAGTGGAACCTGCTCTTCTAGTCTGGTTTGTTCCTTGGTTGGGCCAGTGGAGGGAGCATGGGGAACAGGGAGAGAAAACAGATTCCAAAGAAGGAAGTCTGACTAGGTTGTGACCAAGAAGTTTCTGATAGGTACAAGGTACTCAGCAGGTTGCCAACGATCCTCTGGATGAAGCAAAAAGGTGAGGAAGACTCTCCTCAATGATCAAGAGGATGCGATCCTCCAGGGCCGTGGTGCTCCAGGATCATGTACTAGTTTATTTCCCATCAGCCCTATTTCTGTCCTGTGTGCCCAGCACACCCTGGGAAGAGTGCCCTGGGAAGAATTTTTCATCAGTGCTTAAAACTTTTCAGAAAAATAAGGGTGTGCTTTTTTATTAACCTTTGGATTTGTGCTGAGATAGTTTTATCTCCCAGACCGGATGGAACTATTCCGGTTCACAGAGCAACCTGGCATTGGTGTTCAAACTACAGAAATATCAACAGATTTTTATCAACAAATACATCAATAAACCTCACTGATCATGCCTCACTGTTTCTCAAAACACGAATGACACACAGATCCATCCAGCTTTGTACACCCCCCCCCACTATTTGTGGATTCTTGACACCTTAAAAATATACGTAAGTGGGTAACTGCTGCTTGTGGAAATGCCCCACCAAAAGCCTTTCACTCTTTGTTGTCGAAGGCATCTTTCACCTTTTCTCTTTACTTTTTCTTACCAGGCTTACAAGGTGCTTAGCCTTGGTTATCCAGAGGTTCAGGTTCAGAAATAAGCAATAGATGCTGAGGTACCTTCAGCTTCTTGTGTTGTCTAGGCTAGACTACTTTCTCAGTATGTGTTAACTAGGGTTTGCCAACCAAGCTGTGATGCCTTGTGTGTGAATCAGCCGATGTCTTCACTGATATAGAAGGAAAGACTCTCAGGTAATGTTAAACAACCTCTGGGAAGGCTACAGTGTGCTCTGTGGGAAATGTCAGCTCAGCTGCAAAGTTGAGTGGTAGCAATAGACTAGGTACATGCAGTAGTCCCCAACACAGAGGGTATATACTGTCTCAATGCTAGGGCTGCTGGGAAGTTGGTAAAACAGACAGAAGCAGTTTCAGTGGAGTATGACTCGGGCAGAATGGTGGGTTTGAGATGGGCTTCATGGCCCAGCTCATGCACAGTGTAGAACTTTAGGAATGCCTTGCCTATGGTGCCCCCTTCATTATCCAGGAATAAGGACAGAAATAGACTGTAGTAGAGGATATTGGATTAGGAGGGAGAATGAAGATAAGAAAAGCTTTTAGAGGAACTGCAATATTAATGAAAAGTTTCCTCTGTTTAGAAACTAAAACAAGCATACATAGTATTCTTGCAGAGTAAAAACAAATTACTTCAAACATTGTGCTTTCTTTTCAAAAGGTTTTGGTGTAAGTCATATAATTAGAAAATTGGCATTGCCAGACCTGACTTTACTTGGCATGGCACAACATGACAGTATAATGTAAGCGTATGGGCATTAGGGACAAAAGAACTTCTGCAAAATCAGTGATATTTTTATTCCTGCTTATACCTTTGCTTGCGTTTCAGAGGGATCTGCTAATAACAGCCAGAGTACACCGAGCAGTTATTCTTTAGAGTGCTGTGATTTCCCTTACTCTATTCGTGCTGTGTGATTTCCCTTACTCTAATGCTGTTGACAGCTGATGTAACTGAAGCGCAGTGGAGACTGCTAAACTAAGACCACAGAGCTAGGCAAGCAGTAGACCAGGAATTGAACTTAGCTGACTGATTCCATCATTTATCTTCTGAAACCCCACAAACACCATACCTACTGCCTCCCTGGTGTGGCAAGTGCTTTCAGAAAACAGAAAATCTTAGTAAGTTAGATACTTTATTAAGAAGAGTTTCCATTCTCCTTGCTTTGGGGGAGGGTCATATGTTTTTTGCTTATAATAAACAGGCATCTATCTTGCAATCAAAAGCAACAAAAAATAGAACAAAAATTGCTATGCTTCTTTTAAAAGGAGCATGGTATCTGTTTCACATAATGTGAGCTGAAGCTTCTCTGGCTTTTGTTTGTTTATTTTAGTTTTAGAGACATTCAAAAGGAGAGAAACACATAAAAAAAAAACTGGGACGGTAATTGGAGCCTGTCTGTATAAACAGAGATGTGTGTGTACAAGGCTGTTATAATGAGGTTAGGGAAATACCATTATTGTGATCAAATATTAAACATAATGTTCATTTTATTTGAAGTAATTTTTTGCATTGGTTAGTTTTCTGAAGTGTGTGTGTGTGTGTGTGTGTACAGTGATATGTATCAATCTTTTCAGCAGTTCCTTTTCACTCTTCAACATGTTTAAGCAAGTGATCCCTTTCCATATAAGGGGTGAAAGAATTTGGAGCTGTGAGGCAAGATGACAAGGAAGAAATGTTTCCTGTCTCAGCAAGAAAGGGACAGGAGTGAAACTTCTTGCAACATTTAGTTCTTTGGGAGAAGTGGCTATAGTTTCTTCAGTAACAGAATTAAAGGTCTAGGAACATAGTTCTTATAGAAATGCATCCATGGGCTCAGGCTTTGCCTGTCACACGTGGCTAGCAGGTCTATGTCCATAAGCACTTCCAGCTCTCCATATCCAGAATTCTTAGGTCTGGTTTTTGCAAATCTAGCAAAAGTTTCATTAGATTAAAAAGCAGCTGAATCATTTTTAAGGATAAAATACTTGTTGCAGTTTGAATGAGATGTCCTTCATCATCTTGGGCATTTGAATATTTGATGGCAGTTGGTGATTCTGTTTTGGTAGGCCTAGGAGGTGTGGACTTGCTGGAAGGGATATGTTATTGGGGTAGGCTTTGAGAGTTTCAAACTCATATCATTGCTACTTTGCTCTTTGCTTAGTGCTTGTGGTTCAAGGTGTGAGTCATCTCCCTGCTCCTATCAGTATGCCTTTGTCTCGGCTATCACGGACTCTAACCCTCTGGAAATGTAAGCCCCAACAAACTGGTCTACAAGCTGCCTTGGTGAGGGTGCTTTATCACAGTAACAGAAAAGTAACTAATACAGTCCTGAACAGCACGGTCATATATATCAGGAAAATCTGGCACACAGCAAAGATTTTATGACAAACAATTCCGTTGATCTGTGACAGCACATAATATGGTGCTTCAAGTGATTTGATATATGTAGCTAGATTAAGGACACGTTGGTTGTGCTATTTTACCTTGCCAACCAAAATAATATTTCTGCTTGGCGAAAGAGGCCATCCAAAAGGATAGCAAGAGCCAACTAGGACCAATATTAGATGTGAGGCAGTACTGATTAGCAGTGCTAAATGAAAAAAAATTAACAAGTTCATAAGCTATGTACATTTCTCAGCTGTATACTAAGGCTCTTGAGTTGGCAAAGCTGACTCATAGTATCTCTTTGCCAAGACTTGTCTGCAAATTCTTAACCTTTTTTTGTTTGCCAGGAACAAAGAAAAATTGTTGTAAACCTAGCTGCTGTTGTAACATATGAGCAGTCTTTTCCTAAAATGCAAATTAGACAAACAAGAATCATGACATCATTTGCACAATGCAGTTAATTCGGTTTCTGCTGTCTTGTGTACATATGACTTTCATACCTCACTTGATATATTTTATTATGCTTTACCATTTTCAGAACACTTGCATATGGGTAATATCATTTGATCTTTTCTTAGACCTGATGTTTTTAATATACTTCATGTTTGAAAACCATGATACTTAAATTTATATAGTGCTTGCAACACAGAGAAAATGTTTTGGTTATTGCTGTATGGAAATTTTATTATGTCTTAACATACAGATTACACACATGGTAAAATAAGCCATTGTCAATTTTTATTGACATGTAAAATGGATTTTCAAATATTAACAAATGCATCTGTATTCTTTAATGTAGAAATAGTATTTAATGGCTGGGTGGTTACTCATGCCAATATGTAGGAACAACTAAGTATTTTGTCAGGTGGATTACTGTTGAAACTTTATTACCCTTAAAACTTGAAACATTGAAAAGTTAATTGTTTTTTAGTTTTTCTTTTATATGCATTGGTAGTTTATCAGAATATATGTTTGTGAATGTGCCAGAACCCCTGGAATTGAAGCTATAGACAGTTTTGAACTGCTATGTGGATGCTGGGACATGAACCCAAGTCCTTTAGAAGAGTAGCTAGTGCTAGTAACCATTGAGCCATCTCTCTAGCCCTAGAAGTTAATTGTTAATGTGTAGCTTACTAATTAGTCTACTTCAAACAAAGCTGCATTTTTGTTTAAGGTTTGTTATTGTTTAATAAAGACCACAAAAGTGTTCTATTGCCTCAAAATTGTGCTTCTTAGAATTCACAGTGGCTCTGAAGATAAGAGATGTAATTCTCTTTAGTTGTAAATGAAAATCTATCAAAAATAACATTCCATAGTTTTGTTTTGAAGCAAACAAAACTACATCTAGAGTTGGTATATGATCTAGAACAGTGGTTCTCAACATTCCTAGTGCTTTGACCCTTTCTACAGTTCCTCATGTGGTGACTCCCAATCATAAAATTATTTTCATTGCTACTTCAAAACTGTAAGTTTGCTACTTTTTGAATAATAATGTAAATATCCAATATGCAATCCTGTGGGGGTCATGACCCACAGTTTGAGAACCCTTAATTGACAGGTTTTCAATGAGAGGCAGAAAGTAGGAGAGAAAAAAAACTATAGAGCCTCTGGTCATACGAGTCTAACTAAGTAACTCCAAATAAGATGCTATGTGATGAGACCTTTAATGTTGTCCATCTGCTCACTCCACTGAGCATGAGCCCGGAGCAGTACAGCATGGCCGGAGCTTTACCTGGGTCCTCTGGTCTCCATCTTTTAGTGCTTTTACTTTTCCTGTGAATGCTCCTCAGAGGACCCTGCTCTTGGAATTTGATGTGTGTGGAGCACTTTCACCCATGTTCCTGCTAAGAAAACACTGCTCTTTTTGGCCCGCATTTAAGTTAAACAGAGGACTCTTCCAGTAAGGTCCAAGTCTGAGTGCCCTGCTGAACACTGTTTGCTTCTAGTGTATATATGTCTCCTAAGTTGTACATACATACGTTGCTGGCATAAGATTTTGTAGTAGGTAACACGTGTAAAGAAGATGGCTCAGTGGGAAAAGCTGCATCAAAGAAAGACAAAGGGTGTGTTTGTTTCTCAAAGGCATGTATCTTTATGTATTAACGTATGGTTAAAATGTCTAGTAATCAATGTTACGTTCTTAACATGTGCCAGAATTTGTGTATGGGAACATATCCAACTCTGTAAAATATACACATTTATGGCTATAGCCCATCCTTCAAATGTTTTATTAGTTCTCTGAGAATTCTGTACAATGAATTTTGATCATATTCCCTTCCCTCTCTCAGCTCCTCCAGCATCTACTCTACTACCTACCTAACTTTATTTCCTTTTTTTTTCTGTATCACCCATGGAGTATAATTTGTGCTGCCTATACATTCTGGCTATGTGGACTTCCCATGGAGCATAGCCCACCTTATCAGAAGCTATTCGCTTAAAGAAATGACTCTCTCTTTCTCAGCAGCCATGAACTGCCTATTAGTAGCTCCTTGGCTAGGGGAAGGACTTTGTGCCCCCCCTCCAGGCAGGGATTTGGTCTGATTTGAGATTACATGGGTCTTATGATGCTATCACAATCACTGTGAGTTCATATATGTAACTGTTCTGTTGTATCAGAAAAAAAAATGTTTCCTTGTAGTCATCTACAGCCTCCAGTTCTTACACTCTTTCCTTCCCTCTTCTTCAGTCATCCCTGAGGCTTAGGAGAAGGTGTTGTGATGTGGTTGTTCCTTTTAGTACTGGGTGTTCCCCACTCTCTTATTCTCTTCACCTTGACCAGTCTCTATGTTGATCACATCTACTGCTCACAGAAGCTTCTCTGATAATGGATGTGAGATGCAGTAACCTATGGGTACAATGATAGGTCATTAGGAATCAAGTTCACACTGTGCTCATTTATCGGGATAACAGGAGGTTCTGGCCTAGAGTCTATGATCTGTCTAGCCATAGGTTCTTGCCCCTAATCATGATGTCAGGCTCCTTTTTAAAGCTCAATATGTATTTGGGGATGATAGCTACTGTTAGACACATATGGTACAATATAATAAAGTTTTATGTTGTATGACATGTATTAGGGCATGTGAGAGCTGAGATAGGATCTCTTGAATGTATAGTGTTTTCCCACAGTCCTCTTTGTTCTATGCATTGTGCTTACTAAACTGGCCTATTTTTACCTAAGTAAAAATAGATGAGTATGTTAGTTACAAACAGGAATGAGTTCAGATTCTCTGTAACAAAGGCCAAATCCACAACAAAGAAACAGATATCGGGGAATATCTGAAAACAGGGTTAAACATAGGGTTGAATTTGCTCTTGCAGACTGGTGAGCCAAGTCTCCACTCACTAACTGCACTTTTAATTATAACACACACACTGCGTAGACAGAGTGAAATGAATATGTTTTCAGTTATTGCTTAGGTGCTTGTCTCCTCCGTTTCCAGGACCTTGGAATTCTGGCCACAGAAACAAAACAGCAGGTAACTGAAAACCCACAGCAGACAAGCAACAATTTCTGCTTGGAAATCTCTGAAAACACAACTTTGTGAACCATCTAACCCCAGCAGAGGGGGTGACAAAATGACCCGTGACAGAGTTAGGAGTGTGAGTAGCCATGCAGCTGAGATCTCCCTTCTCTGCTGTCACTCACACTGGAATGTGGCTCATGTAAAGAGTGATGACTACATATGCAGATGCATAGAAAGGTGTTAGAGATCTGTCTGGAACGGCACAAGGGCAAACCCACCTCAAGACCAGCCAGTTCAACTCAAGGTCTAGTTTCCCAGTGCTCATCACTGTAGTGGTCAGAGATAGAAAATTCTCAAACCAAAAAGGATTCTGCATTTGGTAAAAATCATCTGATTGGTTGTATTGGCATGATAAGCACATGAGGAAACTAAAAGCATAAATATGTGACTAGGATTCAATCACTTCAGAATTGTGTTATAATAAAAAATCCAGTTGGAGACTGGAGTCTTGGTCTGGTAGTTAAGAACACTTACTCTTGTAGAGAACCTGGGTTCAATTCCCAGCACCCACACAATGGCTCACAGCTCTCTGTAACTCCAGTCCCAAGAGATCCAAAGCCCTCCTCAGGCCTCCGAGGACACCACACACACACACACACACACACACACACACACACACACACACACACACACACACACACACGTATGCTGTACATACATACATGCATGCATGCAAGCAAAACACTCATACACACTAAATAATAAAATAAATGAAATTTTAAAAATAAAAATAAATAAAATCTGGCTGACTTTGCTGATGATTCTCTCTGATTTTTAGGAATTTTAACTAATAAACAAAATAATACTGTGTACCTTTAAGATAAATCATGCTTTTTCATAGGGCCACTTTAATATCGTGACATATGAACTACTAAATGAAGTTAAATTGTTATTATAATATTATAATATCTATGTGTGTGAGATAAATATCCTTAAATACTTTTAAATACCCCTGAAAGTTGCTATAACACATGATAGTTAATCTAGTCATATTAAATTGATTTAATTTTTAGTCATAAATTAATTATAATTGATTTAACATTACTAATGTCTTTGAGATAACCAGAACATATTAAAATCTTAAGGAAAATATCTATTTTTTTAATAAACAAGATGGGATAGTTCTGTAGTCAAGACTAGTTTTCTCAATGGGTAATTTTACTGTAAACATGAAATATTCTCTAACTCATAAATGGCTTCAAATACTAATAACAGCAAAAATAAAAACACAGTAAGATTTCCTGCATAGATTTGAAATGTTCAATGCTTGTGGAGAAATGTATACAAATTGGAATTGCCTGGAAACATCATATGAGAAGATAACAGTAATATTTCACATGTCTTGTATTGCTGTCTTTCAATTTCTTCTCTTGAGACAGTAAGGTTATGCAAAACACTTAAATAGCACAGGGAAGGTTCCAGATGCAGTCAAACAAAGCCAAGCAGGGTGTTTTCACCCAAAGAGATTTTAAATCTGTGATGGAGAAAGTTGAGCTCCTGGTTTTATTCAATCAGAGCAGCTTTGTCAGAAGTTCCCTCAGACATGTGTCTTGTTCTTGTGCTCCTAGATTTCCCTGGGTGTTTAAAACACACAATCAATGATGAAAAAGATGACATTTTTAGTTTGGCTATTTGCACTGAACTTGGGAATCTGCACTTGGCCATACATATATGCATGCATGAGCGTGTGCGCGGACACACATACATACACACACACCCCAAGAGGGCGGAGTGCAATGTAGTATTAAATGAGAAGGTGGAGCTATGTGCCATCTCTTGGTGCTGGTGTGAGCTTGGGCGGGGCTTTGGTGACACACGCCTTTAATCCCAGCACTTGGGAGGCAGAGGCAGGTAGATTTGTGAGGACAGCCTCCAAACCCTGTCTCGGAAAAACAACAACAACAAAAACAGATCTCATTATAGATGGTTGTGAGCCATGATGTGGCTGTTGGAATTTGAACTCAGGACCTCTGGAAGAACAACCAGTGCTCTTAACCTCTGAACCACCTCTCCATCCTTCTCACAAAATTTTAACATCTTATCTACCACATCTCTTCTAATGTTCCCTTTCTTGTGCACCATCACCCATCTTGTTCTTTTACGCTCATTTTAGTAGCATTTCCAAAACGTGCATTACCCCTCTATCGCTGTATGTGTTAGGTAGTTTTGTTTGTTTGTTTGTTTTTTGATCACTGTGACGAAGAATCTGACAGAATCTCCTAAAGGAAGCAAAGAATGATTTTGGCTCACAGTTTCAGAGGTTTTGGTGTACACTCTTAGGACATCATGAAGCCTGCAGCCCAGATAAACTGGCCACTTCATAACTGATCAGTAAACACAGAGGGAATGTCAGGGCTGATCTGGCTTCTTCCTTTTTCTCATTTTATTTTGTCTAAGTAAGCCACCAAGCTTTGGGGTAGTGCTTTCTAGATTCAGAGTGGTCTTATCTTCTCAGATAATTCTTTCTGGGGTTACCCTCAAAGATATGTCTAGAAACATGTCTCCTTGGTGATTCCAGGGTGACCGTGAAGATTAGCTATCACACCATGGGGCAAATTGCTGTAAACTAATGACTTGGAACCACTCTCATAAATTATATCACTGTTCTTTTTGTTTTATTTTTTTGTTTTTTTGAGACAGGGTTTCTCTGTATTGTTTTGGAGACTGTCCTGGAACTTGCTTTGTAGACCAGGCTGGCCTTGAACTCACAGAGATCTACCTGCCTCTGCCTCCCAAGTGCTAGGATTAAAGGCGTGCACTACCAATATCTGGCATTATATCAGTATTCTTGTCCCTAGGGAGGTTGAACCTGGTTCTACCAGGCTTCCTGCCTCAGGGTGTCTCTCATAAGTCTGTAATCAAGGGGCTAACCAGGCCTGGGGACTCATGTAAAATCTACCATATTTATACAGGTTGACTTCCTTAAGTGAGTTGATGAACCTAGGGCCTCAGTATATTAGTGATTGTCAACCGCAGGTCACTTCCAAGCCCTTGACACACGGCCCTCTCTTTTAGCACCTTGCTTAATCATAGAAGCAACGGAGAAAATCTGCTAACAATATGAAAGTCACTGGTTTTTTTGACATGGCACTGGAGTGATATTTCATCACTTTTGCCACATCCTATTCATCAGAAGCAATTTTCTAGGTAAGACTACCCTCAAGACAAGGGAACATCATGAGGGACAAATAGTGTTGTGGAGAGTGGTAGGTAATAAACATACAAATACAACTTTCTATAGTTAACTGGAGTCTCTGCTGTCTCACATCAAAGCTATAATCCCATCCTTCCAGGGAAAGGGGAGGTCAATTGTGACCACATTCTTGCACAAGCTGATGACCTCTCCCAAGGTCTTATCATGCAAATAACCAGGAGCACTCTGCATTCTGTTTCCCCTCTGGATGCACCCTGTGGCTGCCCCTTCACCCTTGTGTCTGTCCCTTTCACATGTCCCTTTGATGGCTCTTTCTGTCCTTCACATTAGAAGACTATACCTTGGAGAGGAGCCTGCACCCCACCTTGGACCATTTCCTGTTTTGTAATGACACCACTTAAGAAACCTAGGCTTAATGTTCACTTGCTGGATGACACTTCCTTTTATGAGAGCCTGTTCATCAGTCGTTGGCTTTGTTTCCTGAGCAACCAGAGTTCTGCTTGGAAAGAACTAATTTCTACCAGTATCTTGTGGTGCATTCTCTATCTTCTCCTCTAGGAGTTTTGGAGTTTCAAATTTTAGGTTGAGGGCATTTTTGCTGTTTTGTTTTATTTTTCACACTTGGAGTTGATTTTTTTTTTCAGGCTGAGAGATAAGTGTCTTGTTTCTAGATACAGGGGTATCATTTTCTTAATTCCTCTTGATAAAGATGCTGTTTTTTCTCCAGTGGGCAATTGTTTACTCATTTGCAAACAATCAGGTGGTTTTAATTGCCCCAACTTAAATCTGGATCTTCTATGTGTCCCTTTTTATCCCAGTACCATACTGTTTTTATTAACGTGACTCTATCACATAACTTGAGATCAGGCATGCTAATACCTTGGCATTTTTCTTTTTGCTCAGGATTTCTCCAAGGTGGTTTGTGTTTCCTTGTGAATTTTAAGACAACAACCCCCTCCCTACTCCCCCCCCCTTTCTGTGAAGAACAGTAGGGGATTTGGATTTGAATTTTATAACCAAACTGAAACCCATGAAAAAGCTACATGGAAACCCTCTACCTTGTAAGTCTATATATATATATATATATATATATATATATATATATATATATATATTTGTATATGTGTTTATATATTATGAATATATATGTATTTATATGTAATGAATATATATTCATAATATATAAACACATATATACATTTAAAATCTAGTCTTGGCATTTTATATGTTGATGATAGATATCTTCACTCCATCTTTCCCCCAAGAACCAGACAGTGTCTCGATGTCATTTGTAGTTTCAAAGTCAAAGACATCATAAATCTGATAATTTGAAGCGGGACTTTTGATTTCCATTGTCTCCTTCTCCCTCACACTTTGGTGCAAAATTCACTCTTCCCTACTTGGTCCCAGTGTCAGTAAAGGTCAGTACCATAACCGAGTTCCTGAGATTAAAAACCTAAGAGTCTTCCTTTGCTGATCATATGCCCCCCAGGCTGTTCCGCAGCATAAGCTGATGATGCCTCCTCAGGCCTCTACCGGCTTACTGCCTCAGACCCTGATGTCTCTTGTCTGACTGTGTTGGGGACTTTCCTTCCTTCCTTCCTTCCTTCCTTCCTTCCTTCCTTCCTTCCTTCCTTCCTTCCTTCTATCCCTTCCTTCTATTCTTCAAAAAAATTCATATAATAGATTTTGATCATATCCTTAAGTCTTCCTCATCTCCTCCTAGACCCTCTCCATCTCTTTCCATTCAAATTCATGCTCCTTCCTTCTCTCTTTCTCAAAAACAAACAAATAAAAATGAAAAGAAACAATCAAACAAAACACAAAAGAAAACAACCACAATGAATCCAAACTAAAACAACAACAACAATAGCACACAAAAACCATGGCCTCTGTTTTGCATCGGTCACCAACCCCTGAGCATAAGGCTGGCCTGGACCTTGGCTGATAGACCACGTGTGGAACTGGCACTTCCTCTTTCCACCGTTGCATTCCAGTGCCGGGACCTGTGTTCGCGGTTCTCACTGCCTGGATCCTTGTTCCTATGTGGCACCAACTGCTTCTTTAAATGTAGGTGCTTTACTTCAGGGAAGCCTTTCCTGACCACACCATTACTCTCTGTCCTCTTTTGCTGTTCTGTTTCACCTGTGACTTGTTTGAAAGCATTGTCTTCAGGTTACGTGTTTAGTTTTGATGTCTGAGCACAGGGTTTAGAAGGCAATGCTCTGTGACCCTTACGACTGTGGCCCTGTAATCAGAAGAAAGTTCAACAAGCACCAAATGTGTGAACAACCTGGGAGACTGCACTTGGGAAATAGGCTTTCTTAAACGACTTTTCCGAGTCCAGTTTAGCATGTGCTACAACAAGTGTTGGTTAATCTTTTCGGAAGCGGGTGATCTTAAAGCCTGAGTTAATGACAGTCACTCTACTCACGGTTGAAAAGTCGGGCCTTATTTGTAATTGTTCTCACAGCTGCTCTTTTCTTCCTATTCCCCAACTTGTAGCATAAATTAGTATAGGATGGTTGGGTTGCTGAACATATATAAGAAGACTTGGTTGTTGTCATGTATTGAACCTAGACAGGACAATGAGCTGTGACTTTAATTCAACACATGACAGGCTCCTGTATAAACTCTCACTGAACTCTTTGTCATGAGAATTCTATTTACAATTTGAATAAAAGTGTGGAAGCCAAATAATCTATTAAATAATTGACTGAGGCTTAAGTATGACAATCACAGCCTTATAGAACATCCCAGGACATATATTTCCATATACTTTTTAATAATCAGTTAAGGTATTTGCTTTCTAGATTGAAAATAGCTTTGGCTATCAAATAGATGGACTTTTATCTCTCAGAATTGATTACATTCCTTTTTCTTCCTCATTCCCCTCAATCCTGTAATCATTCCACATGTGGGGTTTTTAAAATAATAATCAGATTCACAAATATTATATCTCTATAATGAAGTAATTCTAAGAAAGCTAGTCATATTTTAGTAAGTAATTGTTCTCATATTCCAAAGACCAACTACCAATTAGAAATAATTGAGTATTTGGGACTTCAAAGTTGTATCTGGGAGGTATTATCACTAAGTCAGTCGAAATAAAAACAGAAAGAAAACACTCTCATGCAATTTTAGTGCAAGTTCAGGGAGGGTAAAATGGGAAAGAATTTGTGGAAATTGAGAATATCCCACAATGTGCTGGAACATTTAGTTTTTTAATTAAAGGAAATGCCCCCCCCCCAACATTTGGAACTTCTCAGAGTTCTTGCTTTCTCTTTGCTTAATGTTCACTCCTTTTTTTTCTTCTTCTTCTTCTGAAAAGTAATTAAACATTCATTATCATTACGTTAGAGACTGCCTGATAAGTTTCACACGTTTTTCAGTAACCTTTGTTTTCAATGAAGGTAATAAAAGAATCTAAACTAGCCGGGCATTGGTGGCGCATGCCTTTAATCCCAGCAGTTGGGAGGCAGAGGCAGGCGGATCTCTGTGAGTTCGAGGCCAGCCTGGTCTATAAGAGCTAGTTCCAGGACAGCCTCCAAAGCCACAGAGAAACCCTGTCTTGAAAAACCAAAAAAAAAAAAAAAAAAAAAAAAAAAAAGAATCTAAACTATATGTAAGTTACATGAGCTATCCACTTTCAGCTGGGCAGAGGTGGCACACTCTCTTAATTCCAGCAGGTGGGTCTCTGTGAGTTCCAGGCCAGCCTGGTCTACAGAATGAGTTCCAGGATAGTCAAGGCTACTGTCTCTCAAAGAAAGAAAAGTAAAGAAAAAGAAAAAATAAGACATATCCATTATCAAATATTGTTATAGTTGTGTAAAATGATAGTGTCTTCCATTATCTAACAACTTTAGAATCATTGAAAGGTCTTTTTAGTATTACTTGGGGTGTCCTACTTTTTGTTAACATACAAGATTTGGAAACTTTTAACTTCAGTTTATGTATCTATAAAATACTATATGCCTCTACCTAACATTGTGACTGGGACAGTTAAAATGACACAGTAACTTAGTTTGTTGCATGGCATGGAGAGAAGCCCCAAAGATAGCATTCTAGAACAAAAGGCTTTCCTAGATACAACCCATTAATGTAACAAGAAATGATACTCAAAGGCAGGCTGAACTCCCATCCACTAATGTGTCAGTAACTCACCCAGGTGGCCCTGAATGAATCCTAGTATTCTTTAGGATTAGGGAGTGATGGGAGATGTCATTCTGTCAATCTGCCTCTTATTGGTTGTTGAATAAAGCACTGTTGGCCAATAGGGAAGTAAGATAGGTGGGACTAGGAGTCAAGGAGAATTCTGGGAAAGAGAGGCAGAGTCAGACAAGATGTAGACCACCAGAATAAGAGGTCTGGATCCTTTTCTCCAGTAAGAGAAATACTTAGATTAACAATTATGGATTAAATACTTAAGTCAGAGCTAGCCAGTAAGAAACAAGCAAACAGCCAACAGCTTCATAATTAATATAGTGTCTTGTGTGTTATTTGGGGACTGCAACTGTGGCAGTGCCTAGGTGGCTGGCAAGGAAGACTATAGTCTCTACAAAGGAGATTTTTGTTTACCAAAGTAAAAAAATCAGCAGTTATTTTTCAGAGCTATGCACTAGCTGACTGGGCAGCCTCTACTACTCTTCCCAATGTGAAAACATTCCACAATGGATGCTACGATTAAGCTGATTGATGCTAAAACACACTCATATTTGTTGTTTCAAAAGAAGCTATTGTTTCAAAGTGCTTATGATTTCCTATTAGAAATTAGGAGGGCTAATAATGAGAACAAAATGAGTTCTCATGTGAAATGCAATTAAATGGGCTAGCAGAAACAGTGACTTTTCTAATGAAGACAAGCAGCTGCGTTTATCATCAGCAGTTCTAGCAGTATTCTAGAATCCACCATCCAGAAGCATTTACTTTATTTTAGATACACGATTCTTTAAATTGTGGCTGCCAGTAGAAAATGGTTTTTTTTGTTCATTTCTTTTTCTAGTCAACTTAGTTCTATAGAGAATCCTTATTCTTAAGAGTTCATGGTATGTTTGCTTAGTCAAATATTAATGGATGTTCTACAGAAAATTATATGGTGTGTGTATGTGTGTGTGTGTGTGTGTCTGTATGTATAGAGTGAATGCATGTGTGTGCAATCACAGGTGAATATGGGCTATTCCATGCTACTGGTATGGTCTACCATCAAACTGTACCCCCATCTCTCACAGAGTGCTTTTTTTATTTCACAACCAGATATTATTTATTTGTCAGTATGCTAAAATTATGATTTTTCAAGTGCCTTAAGAAATAAATAATTTCTACATAAATTTGTTTAAATTTTCCTAAAAGGCAAAATTGATAGGTAATTTCCCTGGTGCAAGAAAAGCATGTCGTTAAGACACTTTTTCACATTTTCATTCATGAGTTTTGTATTTTTTACATAAAACTGATACTTGTTGACATAACAAATTGCTGTTTCCTTTAAGAAAATCCTTCCATTTTTACGTTTACCATTCACTCTTGATCTTTCATAGTTCAGGCCATAGCATTCAGAGAAATACAACTATTTTTCTCATACAGACTTAAATACATACATGTTCCCAAACAAGAGGCAAGGTACACAATTTCCTAAGATAAGATTTGAAGATGTCACTACCGCCAACAACATAATGGGAGATTTCCCATCTGTTACGAACTTAGTCTTGAACCTATAACCTTAAACTCTTCAGTTTGGAGATAGCACATAATTAGGCAACACTGATAGATATTTGAGCATAATAACAATGATTTGAATTGGTCCCACAGCTAGGAAAGACCTCTAACTTGTATCTAGGTCTGAGCAGGGCGTAGATTTTAGCTAATTCAATTTGAATAATCGTCTCAACTGAAGAGGCTCTTTTAAAAGGCTTATAATTAGCATTGCCTTATTGGCATTAAAGTACTGTATACTAGCTAGGGATGTGGCCCAGCTGGCACAGTGCTTATCTGGCAGGCACGAAGCCCAGGGTTTGATCCCTGAGTGTTGTGCAGGTTATAATCCCGGCACTCTGGAAGTGGAGGCAGGAGGATCAAACGTTACAACATTGTTTACTAAAGTGATTATCAGGGACCTTGCTACGTTTTCCAGGCTGGCTTCAACTCCTGTACATGAGTAATCTTTCGGTGTCAGTTTTCTAAATACCTAGGATTACAGCGCATGCCACCATGCCCAACCTAAATGTAATGTTAAAAACAATACGCGCACTGCATGCTGGGACCCCAGCACTCAGGAGTTGGGGATAGAAGGTAGTGAGTTACAGGTCAGCTAGATAGAGAGATCTCTTTTTAAGAGAATCTAAAAAATGATCTTTAGCAGCTAATAGGAGAAAACTATTCATATCTATCAAAATCAAGCACAGTTAATTAGCTAAACCAAGAAACTATACCCATTAAATATCTAAAGACTATTTTAGTACAATTACAAGTTAAAAGTACCATTTTAAGTCCCATGAAAGTCATAATGATTCTATAACCCAGAGTATGATTTCAAAGAACTTACCACATAATTATGAATAAATTAATACTTATCGGTCATTAGGAAGCTAGAGCCGGCTTTGATTTGAACCGTATTAGTAATATAATCAGGAAAGGTCCTTATTGGCTGAGATTTGCCATATAAGGAAAAAGGTTGGATTAATGGTAAAATTCTAAAGTAGGTATGGTGGTTCTCGATCATAATCCCAGCATCAGGAGTTCAAGGTCAGCCTGGCTACTTAGTAAAATTGAGGCTGGCATTTAAGACTGCATGTGACACTGTCTCTGAAATAGGGGGAAAATAATTATTTCTGTGCTCTGAACCATTTTAGTAAGAAATGTATGAAAACAGAGTTATAATGTTGCCCATTTCTGGTACAGCGTTGGTGAAGAAACAGATGTCAGAGCTGTAACTGCAGAGTGAACATTGTCATCCTCCATCTGCTCTTTGGGACTTGGAGAGGTCTTGTAACCTTGCATGCTTAAATTATGGCCACAAGAGGATGCTATGTACAGTAGGAATGGGAAGACGATGGCAGAATTCAGGGAAGCTGATTCAAGACCTGTGCCTTGAAAAGTAAAGCCGGTGACTACAACAATGGCTAAACTGAATGTCACTTTCGGAGCTCTTGTCTGCTTTTTTGCTGTATTATTCAAGGTGTGCAGCATGTTCATCAACTCCAACATAAGGAGTTGACTTTGGAGGCCATGTTTTAAAAAATATAACCAGACTATAATCCACAAACCCAGAGAAGCTAGAACCTACATCCTATAACTGATGGAAGCACAGCCAAGCACTGGGCTGAGCTCCTGGAGTTCAGTTGAAGAGAGCGAGGAGGGATCTTATGAACAAGGCGGGCAGGTAAAGATAATGATGGGGAAAACCACAGAGACTGCTGACCTGAGCTAGTGGGAGCTCACAAACTGTGGACTGACACCTGGGGAACCTGCATGGGACTGAACTAGAGTCTCTGAATGTGGGTGACAGTTATATGGGCTTGATCTTTTGGGGGAGGTTCTGGCAGTGGGACCAGGACCAATCCCAGGTACATGAACTGGCTTTTTGGAGCCCATTCCCTATGGTTGGATACCTTACTCAGCCTTGATACAGGGGGCAGGGGCTTGGTCCTGCCTCAACTTGGAGTATCAGACTTTGTTGACTCTCCAAAAATTGTCTTACCCTTTCTAAGGTGAGGATAGGGGATGAGAAGGGGAGGAAGTGGGAGGATGGGAGAAGAGGAGGGAGGGAGAACTGGAGTTAGTATGTAAAATGAAAAAAATTAATAAAAGGAAAAAATATAGGAAGTTACTAATGCTAAATTAATCACAGGGTTCGGACACACTCTCACAAGTGAAGTATGAGTCTCCCTAGGTTTAGATGCGTTAGTTTCTTCCATTCACAAACTTCAGAACATGACTACTACAGTGAAAGACATGTTAAGTCCAAAAACAACCTTATTTCTAGCACCAGGGAATGATGGCATGCTGAAATACTTAGTGACGACTTGCAGATGAGCTCATACTCTGCCTAGAGCAGTGATTCTCAACCATCCTAATGCCGAGACCCCTTAACACAGTTCCTCATGTGTGTTGACCCCCAACCATTAAAGTATTTTCATTGTTACGTCATAATTGTAATTTTGCTATTCTTATGAATTACAATGTAAATACATGTGTTTTCCCATGGTCTTAGGTGACTGATAGATTGAGAAACAATGGTCTATAGTAACATCAATATCCAATGACAATTTCCTAAAACGAGTCTGCACAGCTCAGACCCCGATAACATTTCCTTGAGAACTAGTGCTCAATTTCTCGAAACTGAACTCACTGTATTCTTTTAACTGGGGGTGGGGAGAAGTGCTAGGGTTTGAACCCAGTGCTGTAGGCATGCTAAGGAAGTACCCTACCGTTGAGATACATCTCCAGCCTCACCCAATTCATTTACTAAGCATTTTATATTGCCCAAATAACTACATGGATGAGTTAAAGTCATTTATATTATTGACCAGTTGAGAATTCTCCATGACTTTACAATTTTAGATTACTTTGGCTTCTTGGAATTATTTAATATGTACTACAGCTTTGCCTGGAAAACACATGTCAGCCAATGTGACTTAAGGAAGTGTTATAATAAGGTTGAGATGAGGCATCACCTGACCATAGGAACATGATCTTGTTGAAAGGGATTTTTTGTTAACTTCAGGGTGAACAATTGTTTGTGCAATCACAATGAAATCTTTCTTTTTTTTCACAGATAAAAGCTTTTGTACCAAAACAAACTTAGCACTGTCTAACGTATTTCTTTTCTATCACAAAAGTTTTGTGCTTTAGGCCATGGACCTTTCTGAGGAACCTGTATACATAAATTTCCCTCTTGGATCCGCAGGGTGTGACAAAGCTTTGAGCTAAATTGTTATTATTTGTAGAGGAGATCTTTATACCTTCCGTGGATATATATTCAACAGTATCCTGCATTCATCTCCATGCCAGCTCTCTTACATTACTGATTATTTTGGAAGAAAACAAATAGCTCAGAGATTCCCATGAGGAATAGAAATAAACCATACCCACCTCCCCCTAGTACAGCAAAGCTGTAACTCTTTAGGTCCTGTGGACATGTTTCATAAACTTCTCTGGAGTCTGTCTGATGTCTGCAGATCTTGCTGGTCCTCAAATGAAGCCTTGGGAAAGGGTGATCTCCAGATCTCAGAGAAGCTAGGATTTGTAAATCAGACTTGTTCTTCTGCTTTCTAACAATGCAGAGTTGTTTCTCCATGTGCTTGTCTGGGTCCATCCCGCTGAAAAATAAGAATTTTTAAAGCTGGATTTTAAAATACAATATAACAGGACTTTGGGTGCCTGCACGGCCCTGGGAGATGACCTTACCCGTTGGTCAGATAGGGAAAACCAAGTCTGTGAAGGCTAAATTATGGTTCATCCATAGAACTAGGAAGGGGAAAAATGTACAGAGAGTCACCTTGGGTCACAAACTTTATTCCTTTCTGCTACCCCCTCCCAAAAGAATCTCTTGTTGTCAGAGGCACTATATAAGTCAAAACGTTTACAAAGCTGCCTTACTTTACTATTGCTATGTTACAAATTACCCAAGCCAACCCAATTTCAGTATGTGAAAAAAAATACCTCATAGTTCTATAGGCGAGAAGTCTGGACACAGTATAATCGGTGTGCTACTTGTGGCCTGAGACAGCTAAACTCAGAATGTTTCCTGGGTTTGACTGTCACCTGGAGCTCAGGTCCTTTTCCAAGCCCATTCAGGTGGTCTGCAGGACTGTTTCATGTGGGCAGTAGGATGGATAGAGGGCTCTGTTTTCTTGCCAACTGCCAGCTATAGGTAGCTCTATGCTCACCTACCCACAAAGCCTTGAAGGTGTGGTTACAGGGGTGATGTTCTTTTCACACCAGCAGGAGAAATGTTCTCTTTACAAAAGGTGCACTCCCTTTATTCAGGGCTCATTTGAGTAGGTAGGTAATAATCCTTACCATTCTCACAGGGAGAGGATCTTATAGAATATCTATATCTATATCTATATATTACAGAGTAAGAATTGTGTGCCTTATCTTGGAATTCTGGCTGTCCTATCCACAGTGTAATCAGCCTCCAGTATCCACAAATATTTGACTCTAGAACCCCATGGCTATGCAAACTGCAAGCACCCAAATCTGTTACACCAAACAGCATAGTATTTGCAAATTACCTCTGCAGATTCTCTAGTGTACTTGAACTCATCTCTTGTTTTCTGACTATACCTAATACAGTGCCAATGTCGTATATGTATAGATGTTATGTTGTGTTACTCATGGAATAATGGTGGGAAAATGACTGTGTATGCTCAGCACAGATACTATTTTTCTTCTAAAACCTTAGTTAGTTGCACAGTGACAGTATATTCTGTTGGAATCAGGGACAAAAACTACTGTACTCATTTGAATAACTTAAAAAAAAACCTTCATCTCTCTGCTTCCTCATACTGCGATACGGGAGACTTTTTTTTTAGGACAAAAAAATTCAGAAATGGTTCATAATAGGAAGTGGACTTGGAGCAGTGTAGTGAATCTCAAATCTACAGAGATACATGGTTTTTATTGCCTTTACTATTCTTAGACACAAGTACCAGTAGCGTATCCTGGGATCACCCAAAATTAATTCAGTAATTAGAATCGTCAAACGATGTATTCATTAAGCATAAAGCTTCCTTTTGCACAGTTGGCCCCAATCCATAAAGAGATGCTGGGGACGTCTATGCGGGTCAGCAGGAGCAGGGGGCCACTGGGAGAGGGCAGCAGCAACCAGAGAACCAGACAGGTTTTGCAGTGACAGCTTTGGTTGGAGCACCTTACTTACTTATTTGACCCTCACAGGCGAGAACTGACACATGTAAGCAATACAACCAGAATTCCGAGCCCCTGGACCTTCCCTGGGGATGGGCTCCTCTTTGTCAGGTTTTCATCCAGGTTCACGGCAATGACCCTGACACTGGCCTGCTCTTAGCTGCTCAGGCTGAGATGGTGTAAGATATCTTTGGAAGATAGGCTACTGCGACAGTATCTGTGTATGAAGTGACTCTTTACTACTGTTTCCTACACTTACAGTTTTTAGAAATCAAGGTCAAGACTGAATATATAAATTTATTATTATTTTTTTTGCTTGCTTGTTTGCTTTTCATGACAGGGTTTCTCCATGTAGCCCTGGGCTGTCTGGAACTTGTTTTGTAGACCAGGCTGGTCTGGAACTCAGAGGTCCACCTGCCATTGCCTCCCACGTGCTGGGACTAAAGGCATGAGCCACCACTGCCCAAGACACATAAATTTAATTTTATAGAAAAATTTACAAGTAAAGTTTCTCATGAACTTTATGCAACACTTAGCTATTGTGACTCATGAGCAATAAGTGTAGCGTTATATGAGAATTTGTTAATACGAGGACAGCAAGTGTAGACTACATAAGCACAAGGCTAGAGTTGATTTAAGTGTGTGAAAGTGTGATAACAGACATTAGCCTTGTTTTGGAACCTCTGTGAACTATGATTTATTTTCTTGAACAATGTTGTAGATGCAACTGTATGTCTAGTCTGAATTGAAGTAAAAAGTTGCCTATTCTCTGTAAAGAAAAATTAAGTATAAACTATGAGTTGTTTACATACATTTAGATTCATCTCTCTCTTTTCATATATATATATATTCATCTCTATATATTCATCTCTCTCTCTATATATATATATGCTGAAGCTGATTTAAATATCATACACATAATGCACATGCATGCATACATACATACATACATACATACAATTTGAGATAAACACCATCAATTAGTTCTGATCGGGAATGTCAGAAAAAAATAGAAGACATGAGTTTGATTTGAGTAGCATAAAAATCTACCATACCAAAAAAAAAAAAGGCAAAGAAATTTAACGTAGGAAAAAAAAATCCTACTGTAGTTGGACCTTTTTATCAGGACTGCTGGCTCCCCAGTAATAACATAGAGACTTATTATTAATTACAAAAGCTCAGCCATAGCTTAGGCTTGTTATTAACTAGCTCTTACAACTTAAATTAACCCATTTCTATTAATCTATGTGCTGCCGGGTGGCTCATGGCTTACTTTCTCCGTGTCTCCTCGTGACTTGGCCTTTTTCTTCCCAGCATTCTCTCTGCCCCCCAAATCCTGTCGAGCTATTGGCCATTTAACTTTTTTATTAAGCCAATCCAAGTGACACTTCTTCACAGTGTAGAAAAAGATTCGTCCACAATGTCCCACAACGTGATTGGCATTAGAGAGGTTAAGAGTATGTATAGTTTGGTGTGGCGAGGGAACACCAAATCTATAGGAGGAGCGGAAGAAAGATTAAGCATTAGTTCTCACTGAGGCTGGGAAGGACATGCCAGGCTTCAACAGAGAACTTTCAAAGTCAAAGCACCAGGAACCCCTGAGAGTCTTTTCACTAAGGACTGACATGATAATAACTGTATTTTAGAAGATTAACTCTGGTGGCAGGAGGGAGAACAGCTGGGTGTGAGGATTGAAACCACTGCAGTAAAATGAGAACTTGCAAGTCCAGGTCAGGAATGCAAAAGGCTCCAGAGAGGGTAGAAAAGAAGATGAGTCAGCTGCTGAGGGGCTGCAAGGGAGGATGCCTGGGGCCTGGGCATGTCTGGATGTACGTAGGGAAGGAAGATGTATGGAGAGAAATGGGAGCTGTTTCTGACCAGTTCGACCTAGCCCTCCGTTGTGGATGTGCCTAGTTTGAAACAGTTTGAAATAGAATCTTGGAATCGAGACAAAATTTAGAGCAATAGGTACACATTTGTGGATTCACATTTGGGCTCGTGACAGTGAGTGGCATTTTATAGGATTAGCATGTAGTTAAGAAGAAAGGCATTTTAAATATTAGGCCAAGGGCCAGCATGCTTAAAACCAGCAAAAGAAAAATCTTAGAAGAGATGAGGAGCAGTTTCACGAGCTACTCTCCGACTTCCATGGGTGAAAATTGAAGCTGAGTGTGCATCACCATTCCCCAGGCGGGAGGAGGTCAAGCATGACCTGTGACTATTGAGCAGTCTCCTTGGGGGAGTTACAGGAGGTGATGGGGATGAAAGAAAGCACTAATAACATTGGTGTGTAAAGAAAGGAGGGGCTCAAAGAATGTTTTCCCATTATGGAATGATGCTTCAAACAAAAAAAAAAGATAATGTTAACAAGAAGATGGGTATCCAGGGTTACCTGATTCTGCAGTGGGCAGGACAGATGCAGGCAAATGAGGAAAGGAAAGAACTGGAAATGCTTTAATGAAAAAGTCTTGGGTACTAGAGGGGAAAAGGACATTTTTAAAGTGAGTTAAAATAGGTACTTGATTAAGCTCCATATATGGGAGAACTGCATAGAATTAAGTCTTCAACACCCATTATACAGGCATGCTGATACATTCTGCCTAAATCCTAGCAAATTTGCTGGCTCAAAATATGTATTCTATTTTAAATTAGTGTGTGTGTGTGTGTGTGTGTGTCTGTCTGTCTGTCTGTCTGTCCACACAGACCAGAAGAGGGTGTTGGATTTCCCCCTAGAACTGAACTGCAGTCAACTGTGAGCTGCCGGATGTGGCTTCTGGGAGGCAGACTCAGGTTGTATAGAAGACCAGCAAGTGTGATCTTAACAGTAAGCCATTCTTTAGCCACAGGCAGGGGTCTGCTTATTGTCATGAAAATAAAACTGATGTGTCATCTGATTCTGTCCCATCATCTCTTGGAAACAGCAGCGATAATGGGAAAAGTGGTCATATCCTAATATAGGAGAAAAACTGTCTAAAACAAGTAACTTTCTCTTGTCCACTGCAAAACCAGAGTTAGTTTGGATCAGTCTTAAAGATCTGAGTTCTCACAAGACTAAAATGATTGGGATGTATGGGCATTGTAATGATATATTACTTATGATTTATTAAAGCTTGCCTGAGGATTCAGAAAGCAAAGTTGGTCGCAAGTCATAGAAGCCAGGTACACACCTTTAATCCCAGCAGCCCGAAGTGAGGAGGTGGTGGTACACACCTTTAATCATAGGACTCGGGGTTAAGAGGTAGAGGAATCTCTGTGAATCTAAGGCCACCCAAATCTACACAAGAGTAAGTCAGTCTAAAAAGAAAATTATAGCACATGCCTTTAATACCAGCATAAGGAAATTATGTAAGACAGAGCAAGATCACAGAGAGGAATTCATTCTCCAACCACACTGAGGGGAGGCATCAGTTTGAGTTGTGGTGAAGAGATCATGAGCTAATCAACCGTTTCAGCCTGAACTAGAGGTGAAAGCTAGTGGCTAGCTGCTTTGTTTCCCTGGTCTTCAGCTTCAACACCAATATCAGTGTATGGGTCATTTATTAATTAGTGTTACAGGGTATAATGTTTTATAGGATCCCAAATACAGTGCAGTCTGGAACCGAAGCATTGTCCCTGAGAAATACTAACTCTGAACATGTTCTTTGGCAGTCATTTGAAAATCTAGGCCTCGGAGTAAACTCTTGGATTTCTGTACAATGGATAATATCCTAGGCAGGACTAAACCTTACTCTACCTTATGTAGTTAAGTGGTAGAGTGCTTGTCATATCATATACAAATCCCTAGCAACACACCACTCAAGCCTCCTTCCCCTACATGCACACACACAAATATGTGCAAAGGTGATCTAGTCCTGTACCTTTGGAAAAGAGTTGGAACAAACCCAGCCTTTATGATCAAGCAGGGAAGACAACACTGCAATACTTTTCATATGAATATTATCTTCTGCATGGTTAGTTACCTTTCTTTCTTTCTTTTTTTTCTTTCTTCTTTCTTCCTTTGACATCCATTTGGCTTTTGTCGAGTTGGTTAATTGTTTTACTAAACTATCCTTAAAAGATAGCTTGCTTTCTTGTTTGGTAATACTTGTAAAATTCTTTCTCAAATGAATGAGGCTTGAAAGACATACAGACTTTTAGTACACCCACACAGAAGAATTCTGTAACACAGTGTTGTAAGCTGGTCTGTTGTAGAGCTATCTGACTTCCAGACCTAGATCTAGGCTGGAGATGACTGGAATATTCCACTGAGAACTTTTACTCTTGGCTCAGCTTGGAACTAAAAATCCCTCATCAAGTCAGATATTTGAAGTACTGGGCCCTAGGAGGATGAATTGAAACACAGAAGGGTCATTTTCATAAAGATGTAGAAAGAAACTTTAAATTATGTGTGGTAGAAGGTAAAAAAAAAAACCCTTATGATATTATTCCTTGCCTGGGCCAGAAACAGAAAAGTGTGGGGCAGAGTTTCATCCCATGCAGTCCCGCTATCCTAACGACATTATGAAGCAATTTCCTATGATCTGTTTTAGAGTGCTTCCTACCAGGTGTTTTTCATGCAACGTACAGAAAGGAATTGACTTGCTAAATTACTCTCACTGTTCAAATATTTGACATACTAACTCATCACTCACAGGATTTAATTTATGATTTAGCATCATTATCAATTTAATAGGGATGACTCTATTCCCAGTCACAAGAAAGTGAATTTCCAAAGGAAAGTGTTAACCTTGGAGAGGATCTTGTGGGCTGATGCTTAAAAGCCATGGAAGCAGCTAATTTCTCTCTTGGATAGATATTAATTGCATACAGAGTCCAAACTATGAGAAGGTACAGAGAAATCCACTTGTATCTGCTGAGTGGATACGGACAGTGGGAAACAGCAGTCAGATTCCAAGCTGGGTCCAAGGTGGTGAGTGAGAGCAACTTGATTCAGTGGGGTAGACCACTGTTACGTGGAATGATAAATAATATGATGGGGAGAAGAATCATATACACATCCGAGAGCAAGAAAAGGTTGCTAACCCTGCTAACGATGCTGTGTTTGTACATTTGGACTAAGGGAATAAACGAAGCCAGTAAGTGTAATCCATAGGAGAAAATAAGGAAGGCAATTTAAGGGAAATATCATGACATTTTATCATACCATAGAAGTCACTGCCTCGACTACAAGATCAACTCAAGACAATCAGTAGCCCTACTATATACAGATGATAAAAGGGCTGAGAAAGAAATCAGAGAAACATCACTCTTTACAATTGCCATAAACAACATAAAATACCTTGGGGTAACACTAACCAAACAAGTGAAAGACCTGTATCGCAAGAACTTTGAATCTTTAAAGAAAGAAATTAAAGAAGCCATCAGAAAGTGGAAAGATCTCCCATGATCTTGGATAGGTAGGATCAATGTAGTAAAAATGGCAATCCTGACAAAAGCAATCTACAGATTCAATGCAATCTCCATTAAAATCCCAGCACAATTCTTCATAGACCTTGAAAGAACAATAATCAATTTTGTATGGAAAAACAAAAGACCCAGGATAGCCAAAACAACCCTGTTCAACAAGGCAACGTCCGGAGGCATCACCATCCCTGACCTCAAGCTCTATTATAGAGCTATAGTCCTGAAAACAGCTTGGTATTGGCACAAAAATATACAGGTAGACCAAAGGAATCAAATTGAAAACCCTGATATTAACCCACACACGTATGAACATCTGATCTTTGACAAAGAAGCTAAAAATATACAAGGAAACACCAGTGAGTGTGTGAGACAGTGAGAGGACACACCAGTGTGAGTGTGACACAGTGAGAGGACACACCAGTGTGAGTGTGACACAGTGAGAGGACACACCAGTGAGTGTGTGAGATAGTGAGAGGACACACCAGTGAGTGTGTGAGACAGTGAGAGGACACTCCAGTGAGTGTGTGACAGTGAGGACACACCAGTGAGTGTGTGAAACAGTGAGAGGACACACCAGTGAGTGTGTGAGACAGTGAGATGACACACCAGTGTGAGTGTGACACAGTGAGAGGACACACCAGTGAGTGTGTAAGACAGTGAGAGGACACACCAGTGAGTGTGTGAGACAGTGAGAGGACACACCAGTGAGTGTGAGACAGTGAGAGGACACACCAGTGAGTATGTGAGACAGTGAGAGGACACACCAGTGAGTGTGTGACAGTGAGGACACACCAGTGAGTGTGAGACAGTGAGATGACACACCAGTGTGAGTGTGACACAGTGAGAGGACACACCAGTGTGAGTGTGTGACAGTGAGAGGACACACCAGTGTGAGTGTGACACAGTGAGAGGACACACCAGTGAGTGTGAGACAGTGAGAGGACACACCAGTGTGAGTGTGAGACAGTGAGAGGACATACCAGTGAGTGTGAAACAGTGAGAGGACACACCAGTGAGTGTGTGACACAGTGAGAGGACACACCAGTGTGAGTGTGTGAAACAGTGAGAGGACACACCAGTGAGTGTGAGACAGTGAGAGGACACACCAGTGAGTGTGTGAGACAGTGAGAGGACACACCAGTGAGTGTGTGAGACAGTGAGAGGACACACCAGTGAGTGTGTGAGACAGTGAGAGGACACACCAGTGAGTGTGAGACAGTGAGAGGACACACCAGTGTGAGTGTGAAACAGTGAGAGGACACACCAGTGAGTGTGTGAGACAGTGAGAGGACACACCAGTGAGTATGTGAGACAGTGAGAGGACACACCAGTGAGTGTGAAACAGTGAGAGGACACACCAGTGTGAGTGTGAAACAGTGAGAGGACACACCAGTGTGAGTGTGAAACAGTGAGAGGACACACCAGTGAGTGTGTGAGACAGTGAGAGGACACACCAGTGAGTGTGTGAGACAGTGAGAGGACACACCAGTGAGTGTGTGAGACAGTGAGAGGACACACCAGTGAGTGTGAGACAGTGAGAGGACACACCAGTGAGTGTGAGACAGTGAGAGGACACACCCGTGAGTGTGTGAAACAGTGAGAGGACACACCAGTGAGTGTGTGAGACAGTGAGAAGACACACCAGTGAGTGTGTGAGACAGTGAGAGGACACACCAGTGAGTGTGAGACAGTGAGAGGACACACCAGTGAGTGTGTGACAGTGAGAGGACACACCAGTGAGTGTGAGACAGTGAGAGGACACACCTGTGAGTGTGTGAGACAGTGAGAGGACACACCAGTGAGTGTGTGAAACAGTGACTCGGTTAGAATCACATTTCACATAGGTGCCTCTGACCGCTGTGTGGGGCAAACTAAATAGGAGAAGTGGCGTCAGGTTGAAAATGGCTCTACAGTCACAGCACAAAAAGCCTGGAGACTTGGATTTAGATGGCACTTGGAAAGGTGGAGGGATGAAGATCTAAGTCAAAATGGTGGGGCATGGGGCTGGACTGGTTGTGGAAAACTGGGTGAGGAAATGACCCTTGGTGAGAATGAGTAGTTGGCAGAGAGAAAATGGTACCATCAGAACCAGCCTTTTTATACTCCTTCTGTTCCATTAAGATTCATTCTAGGCTTGGGGTGTGTGGTGTTGCACACCTTGAAACCCAGCGGTTGGGAGGCAGAGACAGGAGGATCTTAGTGTTTGAGGTCAACCTGATCTACACAAGACGTTCCAGGGCAGCCAGGGCTGCAGAGAGAACAAGCAAACAGCACTTATTCTATCAAGTTAGTTCTTGCTGCATGCAAAGCATAGTGTGCTAGGGGTTCTAATGGATAGCTGTGCAGAAAGACCACAAATGGACACACCGTCTGTCTTTCATATGCTCATATTCAAATACAATGTCACTACTAAAAGAAGAAAAAAAGTAATTATAAAGCTGCACTATATATGCATACATACAAATAGATGTATGATATGTGAAAGTCTATATATACAGGTTCATGTACATAAATACTTATGTAATGTAAATTGAAGACAAATGCATCAAATATACAAGTGACTCAAGGGCATGGAGCAAGGAGACTGAGTATGATAAACAGTGTGAAGCTCAGAAAGAATAACTAAAAGATTGGGTAGTGTGCTAATTATTACTTTGTTTTTATCAACCCGACTCAATCTAGAGTCACCTGGGAAGAGAGACCCTTGATTGAATAATTGCCTCTATCAGATTGGGCTGTAGGCATGTCTGCAGGATATTTTCTTGATTAGTGATTGATGTGGGAGGGTTCAGTCCACTATGGGCAGTGATACCCTTGGGCTGGTGGTTCTGGTTTGAATAAGAAAATAAGATGATCAAATCATGGTGAGAAGGTCAGTACTCCATGGTGATTCTGCTTTGGTCCCTGCCTCTAGGCTCTTGCCCTGACTTCCCTCAATGCTGATGTGATGGTGTGTGTAAGCCCCCTCCCCACAGTGGCTTGATCAGTGTTTTATGACCGCAATGGAAAGCAAACTCAGCCAGCCAGCATGCTTTTGCTCAGAAGGAATTAAAACGTTTTAAATAATCACTGTCTTACACATCCGTCTTATGACCAAAGAGACATGATACCAACTAGATTTGAAAGAAAAGAAAGACACTTTGGAACACAGAGCAGAGATGGCACTTGCCTAGCTTGTGTGAGGACCTAAGTTCAATACCTGAGAAGGTAAAAGAAGAAAAGAGCAGGGCTGGAGAAGGGATTAAACAATCATTAATGTTAGCAGTATCATCTATTTAATCCAAGTTGCAGATCGTGGGAGTACAATCATGAATAATCATATCGTTAATAATAATGACACATAAAAGTAATTATTAATGTGTCATAATTACTCAAGTCACACGAGCAGAAACACATAGCCATGCGTTTTAGAATGTTTTAGATTACAAATTCACAATTTTGTTATACAACGGACAGAATATGATTAATTAGCAATTTTATTAATTACTGGCTAAATGTAATGGCGGAGATCATCTCTCTACTTTTGCCAGGAAGCCATGCTTTTCAAAAGCACACTGTTCACGGAGGCTCTTCTCGTCTATCCTGTGGCAGAAGACCATTTTTACTCCATCTGGTCTCCCATGCATTTTTGATTATGCATTATTTATAGGGACAGCAGATACAGTGGTCGTGAGAATATTATCTACTAAGTATATAACTGTCCTCTACCATTGTCATAACTATATTTGAGATGACAGAATATACTTGAAATTAGTAGAGGTGAATTTATCATGAAGCTAATGAAATTTCAAGGCCCATTTACTGTCACAAGTCCCTTTAAGTGATCTTGAGTCTATATTTTTGTTTTGTTTTTGGTGATGTGGCATCAACCCAGGGCTTCTCATATACTGAAGAAGACAGTCTGAATTTCATTCCCATCCCAAGTTTGTATTCTAAATTTGCATTATTTTCTTTCAAAGTTTCCCCAAATTTTAGGGGCTTCAGTCTTTAGAAAATTCATCTGACCTTGCATTGGATAATTTGTTTTTATGTCTTTCTCACAAGACTTTAGTTTTACATGAACCGGGACAGCATTTGGGCCTTCCATTATCTGCCATTTCTTCAGAAAATGCTTGGCAAATTAACAAATCATACAGATTTGGATTTGATTCTGGGAAGAGTTTCTTTTAACTAATTAATATGTTTTTATTAACATCGACTTTGTCACAAAGTTTCCGAAGGAAACCTTTGTTTAAACTGCCTTATCACTTTATTTTAAAAAGTGAAAAGTATTTGCACAATTTTAACATTAATCCTCATTCCTGCCAACAATGTTTAAGTTTTGCAAATGTGAAATCAGATCAGTTCTTTTTCATTTTGGTTTTTCTTTAATTTTTTTTTCTTGAATTAGATCCCAAAGGAATCATGAAAAGAATATATTTAACCAACTTTGTAGATTCTACAAGTTCCCTAAGGCAAGTCTTGATAATAAAAACTGCAGTGGTCTGAAATGGCACTTCATAAGGCTGCTGTTTTATATAAGAGCTCCATTTCACTTTTTTTTTTATTTCTCAAAATGATTACATAATTTTCTACTCTTTTGCCACTTGACAGTTTGGTGTGTGAGTTGGGAACTAACAAGCCATATTTGATACCCAATCTAGGAGCTGAACAATACATAACAAAGTTAACTTTGAAATGTTTCAGTTGAGGCTTACATTTCATATGTGTAATTTTTCTTTCTTTCTTTTTTAATGGAGACACTCTCACTCTGAAGCCCAGGCTGGCCTTAGAGTTCCTGGTGGAACTCTTGGGCTAATGCTTCAAAGTTCAGAGACTACAAGATGAACCATCACACCTGGCACTGTGGTTTTTAAAAATACTTTTCCTTTTCAGTCCTTAAATCAGATCCAAGGTATTTATAAAAACACCAAAACATTTCATTTACCACTTACTGACCACAGAAATAAATAATTTAAGGACAATTTCGAAGTCATGATAAACCTCATAAATATTTTAAGTATCAAAGAAATCGACTTTTTTTGTTAATCCTTCAGTTGGTTGTAAATAATGTAGTACAACATGCTCAAGAAATTAACATGAATTACATAAAGAATAAAGATTTGAACAATACATTAGTAGAAAAAATGACTTTGATGTGAATTTCTTGATAACTCAGGTGCTATTTACTGTAAAACAGGATTCTAGAACCTGGGCATACACTTGCCATTCAAGTGCCCGCTATCATTAAGTCTTGAAAGTTCCTTCAACACCTATTACTGCAACTCTTGTCCCTCTTCCTCCCCCTTTCTTGCATGGTGTCATCTAACCAAGTTTAAAGATTAATCATGGAATGCTAAGTTATACTTCCTCATCACCATCCCTCACTCTTACAGTTTCCATGGGAATGCTGCTGGTGTTTTATTGGAAAGGTCCTGGAGCATCAGTCACCATTCTTAGTCATTTTTCAGAAATTTTCACCAAGTGTAGTCTCCTTTACCCTCATGGAGATACTTCTACTAACTAAGAAGGTTTAGGTAAAGTGTCTAGACCCCAAGCCAAAGAGACAGAAGAAAGTGTTCCCATAGGCTTGTGTTTTTATTATCCATGCATTTGGGAAGACCTTACATTTTGTCTTAAATTCCAAAATGCAAGTTTGCCTTCCGTCCTTTGATTCTAAAATGTTGGTGTCTGACAGCATTTGGTTTATAAATCTCAAGCCCTAGCATTGTCTCAGTCCTCCAGATTAGTACCCTCATGAAAGGAAAGGGTTTCTGCTTTCAGCCGATTGCTACCCTCTTGCTGGCTGAGCAGTGGCCCCTCCTGGGAAAGTGGAGCTATTTCAGCCAGTACTGGGTCCACCTTCCCTTCACACGGTGCCCAGACACTGCAGTGCTGTCCACAGACTCACAGTCTTTTCTAGGGGCCTGCTGTTTGCGTGGCACAGTGAGATTTGGTGCCATTGGTGGCGTTTGTTGGAAGGCTCTCAAGATGTCTGGACACTAACGTTTAAACTTGAAGAATGATGCCAGTACTGTTGAGGTATTTGTTAACAACTACACCCATCTTAACAGAGATTGATTCTTAGCCCACTGCAAATTAAAGCAGAATAAAGTTATTTTTAAGACAATTTAAAAGGAATGCTTTTGCGCACTTCCCTCCCCACATATGCATGAAAGGTGTCGCCAGCTAGAGAACACAGAAAGCTGTTGAGAGCAATGGGTCAGGTAGCACTGACTCCAGGAAGCAGAAAAGCAGGAGCCAAGTCACTCTGAAAGTGGGATAGCCGAAGAATACTGAGTGTTTGTGTGAATCCTTGCTCGGCCACAGCTCTCGGTCACAGCAAACGAACAGACTAGGTTAGCCAAGTTAGTGCGGGTGACTCTAGTCCTTGTGCTTTGCAGCAGAATTCTCTCTTGATTTAACTGCTCCTTAGTGTTCTCCAGCAGAGGGAGGATACAGGAAAACTAGGATTCACTCGTCCTTCCAAGAAAGTCTAATCCGGAAAAACTGGCACTAATGAACTAATGTTCTGACCTTCTTCTCCTCAGTTCCACGGTGGTGGTGGTGGGGGGGCGGTGGGCAGAGGGGGTTAGGGTTGCCTTAAAGATGTTACTGACAAAGGTGAACCATGGCTCATCAGCTCCTTTGGAAATTAAGTTCTATGAAGAGATACTGTACTTAGAAGAGGCTATTTTAAAAGCAAAATTGGAGATGGGAAATTGAACAAGCATGCTATTAGGCACACATAGGCAGACCCATTCTCAAGTAGCAGACGGACGAAGTGCAAGCTATTCATGCTTGAAGTTCACAGAACCCTTCCTGGGTACCTCCAACTCCCTTCCACCCTAGACTTCACCTTCGCCCTCTGTGCCAGAGGGACGCTCTGCTCCCCTAAAGTGTGAAAGAAATAAACCCTGAACCCTTCTCGGAAATAGTAACTGTTTCTCCCCATCCCGGGGGCTTGGAGCAGGTGCCGCGGTTGTAAACTTTTCTCCATCTCCCTCCACTTTTTCAAGGCTTGGATCAGCTCTCTGGCTGCTGCAGCCTGCCGGCGACTGTGAGGGTCAGGGTCCCTCCCTGGCCTCTCGGGACTGACTGCTCGGTTAAGTCCCGCGGCTACGGCGGCACAGTCAGAGCAGCTTCCAGCGACCCCTGTCGGGTGTTCCAGGCAGCCGCTGGGCTCGGCCGCCCCCAGCCAGGCCGGGCCGCCAGAAGAAAGGGGTTGAGCCGCGATCGCCCAGCTCAGGCTCCTCCCGGTGGCGTGTCTGCGCCTCGGGGTGGGGGTGTGGTGGGGAAGAGGGAGGGGGCGAGGCGAGGGGAGGGTGCGAAGGAGGCGCCAGCGTCCAACCTGCGGGCAATTGAAAAAGAGCCGGCTAGGACTTCCCCAAAACTTGTGGGAACTCCGGGCCGCGCGGACGGCAGGAGCGGAGCGGCGGCGGCGGCGGTGGTGGTGGCAGCCAGGCGATGCGAGAGCAGTCCGGACTGTGACCACCTTTCCTTCTTCGGGCTGTAAGGGCGCCAGACAGAGGCCACTGGAGCGAGGCCACGCCGGAGACGGCAGCGGCGGGACCCGGGACGCTAGACCAGCCCCGACTCACCTCTGACGGAGCGGACGCTCCAGGTGACCGAGCCCACGCCGCTCCCCGCAGGCGACAGGCGACGCCCCCCACGCAGCTCGGCCGCTCGCTCTTCCCTCCTCCGGGGACAAACTTTTCTCCAAGCCCTTGGATCAAACTTGTCGCGCGCGTCACCGTCGCCCAGCCGGTTCCGCGTAGAGCGCTCATCTTCGGCGAGATGTCCGAGCGCAAAGAAGGCAGAGGCAAGGGGAAGGGCAAGAAGAAGGACCGGGGATCCCGCGGGAAGCCCGCTCCCGGCGAGGGCAACCCGAGTCCAGGTGAGTGCCTGCAGCCCCGCTACTCCCGGGCGGTCGCTTCGCTCCATCTTGTGTCCCCCGAGCTGCGCTCCGGGATCCCGAACCGGCCCTGGCGTTGCGGAATCCCGCGCTTCCCTGCGGGGGTCGTTACCACCTGGCACCCTCGTCCCGAGCGCACCGCGAGCCGGGCTGTCCCTCCCGGACCCTCCCGGGTGTGCCGTTCTCCCCGCTTTCGGGTTTGGTCCTCGGTCTCCGCGTCGGTCGCGGAGCCCAACCCGGGAGTGCGGCTCCGAGTGCGGGATCCCTGCGGACGGCGCGTGCCCTGCAGCCCGAGGGCTTTGCGCGGGCCCCGCCTGCCCTCTAGCGAGAGAAGCGGGAACCGGCTCGGGGTCCGAGAGCCTGCGCCCCACCGCGTGGGTCCCGCTGCGCGGAGGGTGGTCGGGGGGCGAAAAAGGGCGGCGTGGGAGAGAGCCGGCTTCGGCGCGGTGGGCGGAGGAAAGCGGTGCACAGCCGCGGTGCGAGCCTGGCTTCGCCCTGATTGCGTGCTGCGATAGGGAAACCCAGAGCAGCTGAGAGGGATTCCTAAAGGTCAGCGAAGCACGCAGAACCCGGCCGGGTGCCAGGATTCAGGTCGACTCTGAATAAATTCTATGGACTCTTGCTAGGTTCTAGTTTTCAGGGTCACCCTGATAAATACGCCTAGATTAGTTTCCCAAGAGATGTCAGAAAGCAACAGTTTACCCGAATGTTAAACCCCAGTTGCTTACCGGTTATATAGAGAATGGAAAAAAGGAGTTGAGGCTTTTTGTAAAGCGATCTTATTAATCCACCATCGAAGCACAACGTCAATGACGGCGTCACCTTAGATATCTCTAGAAAGACTAATGCACTGACTGGCCGCTAAATAGATGCTTAAGGGGGTGGGGTCGTGAGGGGGTCTTTACTCTCCATCTGCAATCCCCTATGGTCGATTTGCATGCCTGGTGTCTCTTAGAGCATCCCCAACACACACATTATGGAGTACTTCTGGGAAATTAACCACACTTGTGCAGTCTGTGCCTCAAGACCAATCGCATTCTCTTAGTACACTCCTTGGAATCACTCAGCATTTCAGAACCTGGGTTGTTGGCAGAGACCCTAAGCAAGGTTTAGAACAAAACAGAACGCGAACAGAGGGTAATTGTTTAGCCACTGGCCGTTCTTGTGTCTGCATAAAGGGTACTGCTCAGAAGATTCACCTTAATTACCCCGCATGAGCCTTCCTGAAGGTGCACTGACGTTTCCGTAATGTTTACTGTATATTTTAGAGATTAAATATAACATTGTACTCAAAGTATGAAAAGGGGGGCTGGATTGATGTCACCATAGTATGTTAAAGAGATCCAGACCCAACAAATACTGTAAAGGTGTAAAGTTTTGTTTCCCCTGCCACCACTTGTGGCGTCTATTCAGAAGTTTGTAAGGTCGGCTTAGATCAGCGGTTCGGTTCTCAACACGTGCGTCACGACCCCCTTGCGGGTCAAACCCCCCTTTCTTTCCCAGGGCTAACATATCAGATATCCTGTGTATCAGATATTTATATTACAATTCATAGCAGTAGTAAAATTACAGTTACGAAGTACGACATGATTTTATGCTTGGGGGTCAGCACAACATGAGGAAGCATGTTTAAGGGTCGAAGCATTGGGGAGGTTGGGAACCAATGTCTTAGATGCTCTCTAAGGGTGGCGTGGTTGTCTGATTAGCGTCCCTTTCAGTAGCCGGTTTACCTCTTGTCAAGTGTTCAGGTCAAGTCTACAAGGTACCACAGATATTTTAGTGATTTAGTCCTTACTCACCAGGTGGGCAGCTGTCTCAGACCTACCTACCCAGTGTTCTCTTTAAGAGAGAATGCTAGAACTTCTTTGATGAGTCCCATTTGCTTTTTGTAGTCCCACAGATGTGACTCCCTCTAAACAAGACACATTCATTAAGTGATTCCCCCCACCCTTTTTCCAAGAAAAAAATGGGATGAACTTGTCATGGGCCTAGATTTTAGTATATTTGATTCCATTGAGAGAGAGAGAGAGAGAGAGAGAGAGAGAGAGAGAGAGAGAGAGAGAGAGAGAGGTTTTACCCACTCCAGGAGAATTTTTATCCCCTTTAGGATACTGCCAACAGATTAAGCCAGATTAAGAGCATTTATTCATTTGTTTTCATTATGTAGAAAATGGAACATTATCGGTGTTTCTGTCTTTGCTTTGCCACTTTTCCTTCTAATGGCAAGTGCCAGTCTCATTTTCCTTACTGAAAAGGATGAGTGGGTGATAGCCACATGATGCCTGGGGAAATCCACACTCTTTGTGGACCTCTTTTTTTCTGCCCCGTGGGTCTGCGGCATCCTCAACAGCCTTCCCCCTCGCCATGCGTCCACATTTAGGATTTCCAAGGACAACCGTCTCTTGAATTGTTCTCATGTTGGTGGCCTTCAATGCCAAGTGTCACCCTTTCCTTAAAACAACCACTGTAGCAGTATGTGTGTCCTTGGTGACGTGTATGCAGTGTTGATGCCTCTCTGTGGGTGTTACCCCATCACCTGTATAGCAGCTGGGACAAATAACTGAGAGCATTCAGCCCTGCTGTGTCTATTATCATGCGCAAAGGCATAAATACATCTCTTGGTGGGAACTCCTCAGGAGGAAAACACCCTTTAACCTGCTAAATGACAGGTCCAGTTGATTTGTCATATACCTGGTAATCAGCGTTTCCTATCATCAGTAGAGCTAACAAATACCGGATTGTACACTACTGGGGCTGCAGATGTTCAACCAAATTATTTATTCTGTAATAATGGCTGTCATAAGTCCAACACCCTTGAGGCCATTGATTCTTCTTCGAATAAAACAAGCAACCCCAGTGAAACCCTGGGCTTTGTGTCACAGGTCATGCATCACGGGTTCCATAATGTCCCAGGCCTCCTGCATGCTGGACCTCCCAGATCCTGACTCGGACTGAGTCATTCAGCTTAGTATTTTCCTTCAGAAGCCTGAATTACAAAACCTTATTCTGTCACTTTACCATTGGACTTCAGACCTTCCTTAAGATTGAGGATATTTTCCTTATTCTGTACAGTATTCTTTTTGTTATTGTTTTGCTCCTTAAATGACCTGGCACGAATCTGCTATCATACCTATTTCAGATCTGGAACTATTATGTGCTATTTCATGCCTGGTGGACCCGGTGTTTGTGAGTGGAAAACTGAAGAAAAGTATCCCAAATAGTTAGGCACAGGCTGTACGCGCCTCCAATGACATCACCCACCTGTTTCCTTAACTAAATGGCTCCCCAGGCTGAAGGGTCTGTAAACATTCTTGGAAATAAAGTACCCTGTCACTAACAGGGCAGTCTGTGTTTACAGAACAAGGAGGAATGTCCAGCGATCTGTTTCAACCTGGTTACTTGTAACTGCTTACATTATGTAATTATTAAAAACATTAAAGGTTATTTACAGAATAAAACAGAACTTGTTATGAGGAACTAAAATAGCAGGGAGAGTGAGGGAAGCTTGAATACTGTTTTTCATATATGCAAAGTGATGAAATGGTACTAATAATGAAGATAGTATTGCTTCTATTAGTATTAGAAGAAGGTACTAAGGAGGCTATATATGTATATATATATACATATATGCACATGTGTATGATATGTAATATCATAAAGTATTGGACAATTGTGTGAACAGTAAATACATTTCCAATATCCTCCTCTATCTTTTTCTATTCAGCATAATGTGTGTAGCACATTAGTGTTCCAGGAAGTGTAGCACATGCATTGTATATTATATCACTTTTAAAGCAGAAAATATGAAAGTGTCTGAATGTTAGGCAGCATGCCCTAGCTCTTAGTTCTCTAGGCAGATTGCCTGTACTTAAACCCTAGCATCACCAAACACCCTTTAGTGTAAATTCATGGTAAATTCATGGGAAAGTTACTTACTCTTTCTGTGCCTAAGTTCCCTTTTGTTGTAATGTGGTGATAATTCCTGACTCTCTGGAGTGTGAACAAGATAACCCAGGAAATCTTGCTGACTATTGGCCAACAGGGAATCTGTACCCAGCAAATACAAGCTTTCTTTATCAGATGACTCAAGGAAGGAATTGTCTGCAAGGATATGTGACATAATTTTCAGAATTTACCTTTTATGGGAAGGAAAACCCAGTGCTGACCGACCTCACATTAGTGTGGGCATAAATATTAATATGGACTACCTGTAAAGATAGAGAAAAGTGAGTCCATCAAGTTTCATAACTGCATATATGTATTATGAAAACACTGTGGAGCTCAATCTAAATATTGAAAGTAGAGTGAGGTGCAACAGGGTTTTATCTGGCAGGAAAATGTGGAGGTTTCAAGCTGCAAGATTTTGAAACCGGATTCCTTTTCTGGCAACGTTGTAAGAGTTGCTGTTTAAACCTCCTTTTGTAGTACAGAGTATGTGGTCTTCTCTCTTGGGACTTGTGTCAATTACACACACACACACACACACACACACACACACACACACACACAGTATGCATCAACATGTCCTTTCCTATCATTTTTTTTTAATCAGGGGGTAATAATATAATGGCAGCAAAGTTCATAGACTCTGCTGCAGGTATTTTGAAAGAGAAGCAAAACAAGAAATACAATAAATTCACATTTCTTCATATGTTCTTTTCCCTTCCTCCCTAACTGGAATTGCTATATGCCATGTTTAAGGTTCTTGGGGTATATAACTGATTCTTGCAAGATCAGAGTTCTACTACTTTTGAATTTGAATTTACCAGTACTGATTGTTTACTGACTTCTGTCAAGAGAGAAGAAATCACACCATGTATCAGTATTTTTGGGGAGCTACCAAATTTGATGCAAGAAATGATAACTATACTTTTCTTGGTTAGTTAACCCTGAAACTCCTCCCCTTGGCAAATAGAAGAAATAAAACCAAGCATTAAATCATATTGGTTTACTTTATTTTAACCAAGGGAAAATATACCTATTAAGTATACTTATTAATGGACATGATGTAAATGTTCCCTAAAGGATGGCATTTCTGTCCATCCTGATTCTATTTGTATCTGCATGAGTTTTAGTTTTAAATGAAAGAACAAAAAGCAAGCTACCAAAATACCAATAGATGTCAGTGTTTGTTGCTTTAGAAGAAGTTTAGGTGTTAGAAAAAAATATACACAGCTTCATTTGTTCTGTTCATCAAACATGAAATTTGATGATTTCAGTTACACCGTATCATCTTGTTTACAAAACTACCTTTTTGGGAGTGAAAAATCATGTTTTAATCTAATCTTCTAAGTATTAAAGATACCTTGCAAGTACAAAGACCTTATTTTGCTTCCCAGAGTCTATATTTAAAAAAACAACAACAACAGCCTGGTGGTGTCTGCATGTAAATCTAGCATTGAGGAGGTGCAGACAGGAAAATCTAGGGGCTTGCTGGTCAGCCAGCCTAGCCTACTGGGCAAGTTCCAGGCCTGTGAGAGACTCTCAAAATATTGTGTGGCCCATGAGGACTGTCTTTTTCCCTCTACATGCCTGCCCACGCATGTGCATGCGTTCCTGTACACACAGGAATATGATCAAACACACAATTGCCTCTGCATTAAGTCCCCCAAGAATTCGGACTGCAGGTAAAAAGCTTGCTAATCAATGCTTTTGGAAAGTGAAGTAGCAACATTATTTGAGAATTTTGCATCACCTTAGTTGGTTTTCTCATGTATGACAAACTGTGAGTTATGCCCATTTTTCATGTCCCCTTGATAGCAAGTAGTCAAGTTTATTTTTGAGTCTGCCTCCAAGGAGACCAGTCAGATACTGGCCATTTTCTTCTTTCTTCCTCTTCCTAGTGACACCTTCCTCTGGCCTCCAGAGGGTGCTCTGAGAGCATCGCACTGCTATTCCCCAAAGACAACTCCTGCCTTTTCCTTTTTAGTTTTTGTACTATTCTGGCCAACATAGAAAAATGAACAATGTCTTGATTTGATCAAGGTTAACTGATTTGAATGGATAGATTATTTTTTTCTTAGCTAAATAGTAGCTTCAATTCATTAGGAATCCTGAGTCAGAATATTATCAGATATCATAGTGGTGGTACTCACCAGGCTAAATTATTTGCCCAGATTAATTTTCACTGGCATCTTTCTCCAGAGAGCCAGATACCTATAAGATCTTTCTAGGCACTTCCTGTCCAGTTAAGTTCAAGTACTACTCATGGAGAAGTTGAGTTGTATTTGGAAATTTCACATTGGCCTTAGACACTTCTGAGAAAGCACCATATTTGAACACAAGGTGTTTGCTAACATGGTTGTTTCTGTGTCATTAGCTCTGGCCCTGTTGAATAACACTACTCTGACATGCACATTTCTTTAAACAAGCTAGAGTAGCTCTTGAGAGTGATGGGCTAATGTCATAGTAGCACAGACCCATAACTCCTGTTTCTTATGGTTCACTTATTCATGATGTTTTAAAGATTTATTTTTGTTTTTATCTATGTGTGTCTATGTCTGTGTATGTGCACTTGGGTGTAGTTGCCTGTGCAGACCAAAAGAGGGCATCAGATCCCTTGGAGCAGGAGTTAGGGGTGTTTGTGAGCTGCTCAATGTGGGTGCTGAGGGCTAAACTCAGCAAGCTGCCTTAAACTTTAAGCCATCTCTTCAGCCTGTTCATTCCTGTGCTGGCCCTATCTGTCTTGATTCCTGCATTGCACCATTTCCTTTCATAAAGTGCATTATGGTTTGCATTGCTTTTTGATGAAGGAACAGACTTTGGTCTGCCTCAGTGTCCCAGTGCTTTCTTCTCAAGGCTTCAGTAATAAGGCAGCTGCCTGTTCTGGGCAGCTGTTGAGATTTAGTTTAATGATGTTGGAGTCAGGGAACGTTAGTAGACATATGAAATTGTCAGTTTTATGGGTCATGCATGGCTGATGAGCCTAAATGTCATAGAGGTCAATATCAGAGATTTCTTTTCTTTCTTTTTTTTTTTAAGTAATTTGGCTTTATGCTTTAAATACTATTTTAAATGATATAGTGATGCTGAGAACTTTGAAAGTGTCGAAGTTTTAGTAATGAAATAGGATTAAAGTCAGGAGTGAAAGCTGCAACGGGTAGGAATTGAAGAAGTAGCATTTTCTGTGGTTGGTAGATTAGGTTCCTCAGATATCCACAAAGGATGAAGTCCCTGCAAAGTTAGGGGGCTGGGCGACTAACAACTTTACATGGAGAAAACAAGTGGCAATTTTAACTGTGAAGTCCAAGTCTTATTTGACTTATTAATATACTTTTTCATGCTGTATCTTAGTCACCAGGTTTCCACAGAGAAATACTAGATCCGTGAGTAGGGAACATTGATGATTGGTAAATAAATCCAGGCTTTATTTTTTTTTTAATAATACGTAACTAGAAAAGCCCTCCACCCCAACACTGCCTTTAAGCAAGTTGATGAGACAGGGCCTTTCTCTGTCTGTCCTGGACTTGCTGTGTAGATCAGGCTAGCCTCAAGTTCACTGAGATGACCTGTGTTTCCAGTGCTGGGAATAAAGGTGTGCCTGGGCCAACTCACTTTTACACTATTATATCAGATTGGGTTTTCTCATACTGTCAAATGAAGACATGTTTCCTGATGTTTATAGATACATGCATGCATATATATATATTCAATTTTATGTGTATGTATGTGTACATGAGGGTATGCATGTATGTGCACCCTATGTGTGTGGGGGAGATTTTGGGGATTAGAAGAGACATTGGATCTCCTGGAACTGGAGTTACAGGTGGTTGTGAGCAGCCATGTGAGTACTGGGAACTGAACCTGTGTCTTCTGTAAGAATAAAGACTGTGTTCTTAACCTCTGAGCCATCTCTCCAGCCCCATACAGACATTAATATAAGATGGCTACATTTATGAATTCAAAATTCAGGTAAAGGCAGCTTTTGAAGTATGCTTTTATGACTGTAAGTTGTCACACACAAATGTCCCAGTTTTGGAGATTGAAGTTATATTTTTAAAGTAGAACACGCTATCTCTAGTTATTCCATAGCGAATCTAAAGCCAGTCATTGCACAGAGTGTCTACATTCCAATTTTGAGAGCTTGGGCTGTAGCTCAGATGTAGAGTATTTGCCTAAGTTCCAATTTTGCTTGATTGTTTAAATAAAATGTATTTTATAAACATATAGTGAAATGTTTTGAATATTAACTCCCTTAAAGATCTCAAAGATTGAAAGTTGAAATTCCCATACATTTAATAACTTTGAAGCTTATATTTTAATTTGATTTAATATAAAATTTGAGTATTGGTTATCCTTAGGAAATTTTTCTTATTTTTTTTAAATAATTCTTATTTATTTTTATTTTATATGAGTATATGTACCACATGCATGCCTGATGGCTCCTGAGGACTGAGTTGGTTTTGGACTCCTGGAACTCAAGTTACAGGGAGTTGTCAGTCACCTGATGGATGTGGTGGCTTGCGACTGGACCTGGGTCCTCTACTGGAGTAGCAAGTGCTCTTGATCATTGAGCCATTTCTCCAGCCTAAATCTTTTAAAGAAGTCTCCACAAGGAAGAATGCACACTCTGGTTTAAGGAAACCACTTAAAAACGTGCGCAGTCCCAAGCTCTGTACACCTCAGTGACATGTTAAGGCTGGAATGGACTGTCTGGAGTCATGGAGCATTGCTTGGTGTTTTACACTTTGACTATCAATTGCATTTGTATTCAGTTATCCTACACACACACACACACACACACACACACACACACACACACACACACACACACATACCCCCCCAAAAGAAGGAAAGTAGAAAACTGTCAGAATTGATAAAAAGTATCTATTTATCCTCTTTCTCATGAGTTATTAGAATGAAGAGATTTTATTTTAAAAAGAAATCTCCCAATTTATACTTAAAAATGTTTGTTTCCCTTAACTGTCTCATATGTCATTTATTTCAGAATTTTCCCTTGACTATAGTAATAGGAAGTTGCATTTAGTATGTAAGGCCATAAGAAAGGCATCCAGAGTCAAAGAATAGGAAAGTGTCAGATAAAATGGAAAACTGTCATTCACAACAAGAGTGCTTTCTTTTATACCAGCGGCTCTCAGCCTGTGGATTGCTGCCCTCAGAAAACACACATTTCCAATGGTTGTAGGAACTGGGACATCATTCAGTAGCAGCATTACAGTTTATGAAGTAGCAACAAAATGGTGGAGCTGCCTTTAGGGTCACAACATTAGGAAGGTTGAGGACCACTGCTTCAAAGAGACGAGGGGATATGCTGTTATGGATTGTTAAATTAAATTCCTTCTCTTTTCAAGTTTGTCTGTACTTGGAAAGTTTTCCAGCTGTCAGTGAGTATGTCCTTTCTTTCCTGCCTCTATGGACTCCTTGAGCTTTATTTCATCCATATGTGAGGACAATGAGGGGTTGGTCCCTTTCTTTAATAGCAAATGACATAATAGAGGCTTCAAAATAAGAGAAGTTATTTTAGATACCATATAACTTAGAGCCTGCATTTGTATTAAATTTAACAGAGTCTGTTATAATATTTTTATTGCTCTTTCCTTTTTTCTCCATCCTCTCCCCACTCCCAACTTGGAGGACTTACTTTCTCAGTATGAGTTAATACTGCATTAAGGATTAAGGGTAATAAGTAAAAAGATTGAATGTCTTTGTTTTTTTGTATCCTTGCATGCAGATTTCTGGATACCAGCCATTTGTAAGCTTACTTGGGGTCAGTTGTGGGCTAACACAGGAGCCTCCAGTCAACAGTTCATATGGAATTGAGGACAGGACATTTTAAATCATCATTTAATGACTGTCACAAGCTTGAATGGTACTTATGCTAAGTAGCATACTTAGCATTAATGTGAAGGAAGTGTGGGTGATACTGTTTTACATTTATTTGTGTGTGTGTGTGTGTGTGTGTGTGTGTATGTTAGAAGTTGTGAATGAACATTTGCCACTATGTGTGGAGTAACGAGCAGGGGACAATTTGTGGAAATCAGTTCTCTCTCCATAATGTGGGTGCTAGTGATCCAACTCAGGTGTCTTGCAGGTCCCTACATTTTGAATTGACACCTACATGTTCTGTGAGGTATTGGATAGAACAAAGTCTCCCTAAAACAGATATTCTTTGGTTCACATTCTGGTGTCATCACCACACTTGACAGTTGATCCAGCCCTGTCCACCCCAGGATTATAACGACTCTTGCGTCAGTCTAGAGATAAGCAGATCTTTGTCTTCTTCCAAATATGTCTGTCATAGTCACCTTAAAGCAAAGCGCGCTCTCTGTCTCCATCTCTGTCTCTGTCTTTGTGTCTCTCTATCAGTCTCTCTCTCTCTCTCTCTCTCTCTCTCTCTCTCTCTCTCACACACACACACACACACACACACACACATGGATGCTTCCACTAACATATGGGGCATTCTAAATAAAACAGTCTTTTGGTGTCCCTGTGTGTGTGAACACGTGTGTACACACACAAAGCACTGGAAATCAATCTCAGGGCTTGAACATACTCCTTTTCAGGCAGTACAGGAACCAGTGGGGGGGGTATTTCCTGAATGACTTGGTGCTACAATGCATGCCACTGCATTTTATTTTGTTATTTAAACATTTGTGAACTTCATGGGTGAGCAGTGTTTCTGCATTACTCCTGGCCCCCATCTTCACCTCTGCCTCGTCCTTTATCCTGCCTCTCTCTCCCCAAGTCTTCATTACTTCTTTAATTATTATTGTTATGGGTATATGTCCATACACACATATATGCACACATGTATATACCACCTACTAGTCCATTTAGTGCTACACATATGGACACGTATCCAGAGCTGACCACTTAAAAATGTATAAACTATACAGGACTTCGTTCCTGAAGGAAACTGTTTCTTCCTTCAGCAGACATTGATCTCCCTATAGCTTGTCATCTTGTTCATGAGTTTTAAATACACATACCCATATTCTCAATCTTTCAAAACATATGCCAGTTACTTCCTTATATGTAATGCTTCCATTCATAGCTCCCCATGGTTTGAAGTAAGGATAGTGTTTAGATAACTGTTATTTGCATATGAGTTTGCAGAATAAATGAATGAAGCTAACATATGCTTATATATGCATTTGTATATGTATTATATGTTAAATGTACGTAGAGATGCATATATGTACCACTTTAGACTATTTCCAGAAACAAAAGGATGAATGATTATATTATGTGAATTGATTTGACAGGCATTTTATTGTCATGAGACATAGTATGTTCATTGTCTGAAGTAGCTTTTCATTAGTGTAATAAGTAGATCCTAATTTTATGTATATATATCAGATCTATATTCTTTTAGTATATTCTGTATTCTCTGCCAACAGTGAACTAGGAATATCATATTGATATCAAGTATGGCATTTCACCGTCAATCTTTTCGATGCATTCTTCAGTCAAAAAGTTTATTTTTAATTTTTGAGGTTGTGTTTTAATTACAACATTTCTGCTTTCCCTTTTCTCCCTCTAAACCTTCCTGTATACCCCTCCTCACTCTCCTTCAAATTCGTGGCCTCCTGTTTACATCAATTGTTATTGCATGCATGTATTTTTAATAAATAGGAAAGGGAGGTACTGTGTTGAGGCCCATGAGATGGTAGATTTTTATAAACAGTATAATTTCAGTAATACTGAAAATTATTACCATCTATTTCTGGGAACAATATCGAAGGCCTATATGTTGTCCTCAGAAGGATTAGATCAAATACAGACAATAGATTATGATTATGACTGCAGTGAGGTCACCTGGCCCTGTACTTGAACTCTTCCCTGGGGGAACTGCTTGTGCATTATCCACTTTGGGGAAGAGTTATACTTATAGTAATTATGGAAATGAGCTGGTGGGTTGGTCAGGAGAAAACTAATTATTTGAATACTGAGTTGTATGGAAAATGAAATCCATGCTTTTCCACATATTAAATTCAATAGGGATGGGAGACATGTCTTGGGTTTGATTTGTTTTTTAAGCATGTTGACTACATTGTGTGTTCCCAGTTGTCCTCCATCTGAAAGGAAGAGAAGTATCTGTAGAAATAGTTACTATATTTTGATATTTGGGAGAGAAATAGTGTGTTTTAAGTGTTGTATACATTATATTTACAGTCCATCTAAAGAGTCTATGATCCATTTCCAGAAGGCAGGAGAGACAGGGCCCAATCCCTTTCTCAGGGAATAAGAAGAAGTGAATGGAGAGAGGGATAGAGTGCTTGATTCATGGCCTTCAGGGCTGATGGATGTAAGACCTGCTATAGGACAAGTGACTCTAACTTTGGACAGTGTGCGAGCAAAAACAAGTGATTTCCCACAACGTTCTGCCACCTACACAATTAATATGGGGCATCATAATTTCACCTGTTTCCTTCTCATGAAAGCCCTGCTGCTTTTTGAGAATGCAGCCACATTCTGCAAAAGGAAAAGTGTTTTCAGGTTGACTCCATTCGTCTCCATGGGCAGTGAAAAAAAGAGGAGAAAGCTACTAGTTGTAGGCTAAAATTTGTTAGTCTGAGGATGATGCTCTACAGAGACAAAGTGTCATTGGTCCGGGTCTCGAAGGACATTAGGACATGCTGTTTGGGGAACTTCAAGGGGCCTCTGACATGACAGGACCTAGCGAAAGAGAGGTACCTGCGTACTCTTTGTGTCATTTTAGATATGAGGTATTTCAGAATCACTACCAACGTCTACACCAAATGCCATGCAGTTCCACAGCTGGTTGCTTAAGCTTGATCAAAATACAGATGTATCAAGGAAATAGTTTATCACTCCCAAGTTGTCTCACAATTCTCCTAAGACAGCAAAAAACTGAAAGATGTCCAGTGTTTTGCTAGTGTTATTAATATGTTAGCTAAGTATAAAAAATTCCCACAGAGATTTTATAAGAATCTGATGTTTGATTGCCTGGAGCAGTTCTTTGTTGAACATTTTCCTGATAAGTAAAGAATGGACACTTTTTCATCATCCTATGTCAGGGCATATTTGTCACTAAAAGCTTCTTTCTTGTCACTGTGATGGCTTTATAGGGAAAACATATTTCACATTACTCTGAAAAATAAGAAATGTGAACTAATTACATGTTGATTACATGATATAGGTTCTAAGTGTCAAATCTGTACATCCTCAAACATGTGGTTCCATGCTTTTTATGGCTGTGAGCTTTCTTTGCATTTACTTTCAGAAGCAATCAGTAGGGCTAAAAGTGTAGCTCAGTGATGGAACACACCATTCCTTGGATTTGCTCCCAGTACCACAAAAGTATTAATAATTACAATTAATAATTATAATTGACTAGAGCTGCTAAGGTAATAGATTTACTTTTCTGTAGGATTGCTTTTTATAATTACTCACTGAAATGATATGTCAGAGCTTGTGTAAGTGCTGAACTATTATGCTACACATTGAGACATATAAATAACCCATTATTCTTATTTAGAAGAATTTTTGAGTGGCTATAGGTACATATGTTCATATCTTATATCTCCACAATTTTTATTTCCCCAGAGCTAAGTCTTCCTCATACAGTGATGTCACCAAAGGGCAGTATGGAGCTGGGGGCATTCTCTGAAGTGTAGAAGCATTAGTGGGCCATTTATAACTGTTTTGTTTTGGCAGCAGTTTGGCTTTATGTTACTCTCAGATAACTGGAAAATGTCAGTGCAGGTCACCAGGTCCTGGACTGACCAGTCATTATTTTTGTGGTTTAAATTTGCATAACTTATTTAAAAACTCTCAGTAAGTATTTAGTCAGTGCTTAATTCTTCTGCCCAATGAATAGGAATTAGAAGTTTTTTCATCTAAAAGTCTTACTGATCCTAAAATATTTTATTCCATTTTGTTTTAAGCATTTAGAGCCAGCTAAGAAGTAGGCAAATGCCATGTAAGGAGGTAATAGTAATAGACTGCTTTGACCATTGTCTGCGCATAATGTTTGCTATGTTACCAGTTTGACATATAAATATATAACAGACATATAAATCCATAATGGTTAAATAATGAAGTAATCAGTATTAAAAACTGCCAGGTGGAGTTAATGCCGGTTGTCAATTTGGCACACCTGGGAAGAGGGAACCTTGATTGAATTGGCTCCATTGGATTGGCCTGTGCACATAAGGCATTTTCTTAATTGCTAATTAATATAGGAGGGTGCAGCACACTGTGGTCAGTTCAATCCTGGGCAGGTGGGTGTAGACTGTATAAGGAAGTAGGCTGAACAAGCCATGGGGGACAAGCTCCTAAACAGTGCTCCTCCACGGGCTCTGCCTCAGTTCCTGACTCCGTGTGTCTGCCTTGTTCTTCCCTGGTGATGAATGATAACCCATACGGCAAATAAGCCCTTTCCTGCCCAAGTTGCTTTTGGTCATGTTTTTTCACAGCAATAGAAAAGCAAATTAGAGCAATGCCTAAATGTGAAAGTCGTATGCCATCCATCTTGAACTAACTCAGTGTTAGAGCTGGATGGGTAATCTCAGTGGTCACCTGCTTGAATTATTATTATTATTATTATTATTATTGTTATTATTATTATTGATAAAGGAAACCTTTGGGTCCAGTCAGAACATGGTTGTAAAATTCAGATCTTTGGATTCTAGTATATTATGATTTTAATAATATTAATTATTGTGATTTTAATTATTACAGTTTTAAATCTAAGATTAATTCTGGATATGAATTCAGCTGCTCTTTCTAGTGGTTTGGGCATATTAGGCTTCTAGAATTTCTGTGCCTGTAAGTAACATCTTGGGAAACATGGTTGATAGGATTTTATTTCAATACCTGCAGTAAATTTAAATCAACAAAACATTTATGTCTTTCTGTTCCTTATTACAGTGTCTTACACAATACAGTCAGTATGTTTCATCTGAAAGGAGGGCCATTGAAGTCATAATGTCATAACATGGGAGATGATGGTGCTGGGAGTGTGCTTTTGCATGGGATTCCTATGTGATGCCCCCCAGATTGAGAAAGAGATGTTTGGGTGTGCTGTAGATGCTCTTTGTCAGAAACAGTATCTTTGTCCAAAAAGGGCCAAGACCCTTTGTTCCTAGACAGCTGCAGAGACACTGTGTTACTCAGGGAGTGTTAGCTACTGACCATGCTCTGATGAGATGAGATAGTTTACTACCAACAACCCAGAGGTTAGAGGCCTTGTACTCTATCTTCGGCTTTGCAGGTAAAAGTTCAGTTTTCATCAGGGGGATTCACTGTTTATTTAGGCAGTTATATTGTTACTGCTACCACTATTATTATCATCATCATTATTGCTGGAGGAGCTTAGTAGGGATGACAGATGCAGTAATTTTTTTTTTCTGTCCTTAGAGAATGATTGTTTAGTTTGGTCACCGTTCATAGGATTTGGTGAATATTCTGAAACTAAAGCCTCAGCATATTGTGGTTTTTGTCCTGGCCTCAAGTGGAATTTTCCGAAGGAATGTAGGGAAGAAGTCTTCAGATTGGAACTTCACAGGATAATGCCGCGGCTTCCCGGGCTGTAGCACAGGGAGGAGCTGTGCCTTGAGGACAGTGCAGCTCCTTTGAGGCTAGCAGAGACACATCCAGTTTGCTGACTCATGTTCAGCTAGATTCATTAGTGAGGGCATTAGGCAGTGACTAGAAAGGGACTTGACGAGTCCATTGGGAGTGCATCTGAGGAACTGAGAGAGGAGAGCTACTGCCCTCCAGACTGTCATGGATTGACTGGAAGGAGTTCTGGGTCATAAACAGAAAGTGCTGCTGGACCCAGGCTGGGAGGGCAGGAGTGTGAAAGCCTTGTGAGTGCAAATGTATGTGTGTGTGTGTGTGTGTGAAAGAGAGAGAGAGAGACAGAGAGAGAGAGAGACAGAGAGACACAGAAACAGAGAGACAGAGAGACACAGAGACAGAGACAAAGATACAGAGACAGAGACACAGGGAGAGACTGATAAATAATCTCCTCCTGGGAGGAAGAGGAGCAGGAACCTTGGTCAGAGAGCCCCAGACGCTGGCACAGATAGGACGCTGTTCTGAGCAGCAATTAAAAGGGAAGCAGACTGTAAGATGGTAGCAGTGTCTGTGACTTTAGCCATCATTTAAATATTTAGGCATTGTTCCCTTCTCTAGAAACTACCAAGAAAAAAGTCTTGGCTGTAGTAGAACACTGTGCTCCTGAATCTGATTTTATGAGCTCTTGTTCTATGTGGTATGCTCCTGGTACACTGGCACCTGCAGTCTTCAGTGGTTAATTTTTTCATGGGAAGCTGAAGTGATTTGGAAATGACTGCTGTAAATAGCTAAGAAAATCCAAATTGGTGTTGTGGGGAAAAACAGTTCATCTGTCATGGAACAACTATTGGTGGGTGGTACAGTAGTGAAGTGTAATTCATCTTAGCAACCTCCTCGGTTTATTAATGTATGTGAATAATTTAGAGGAAATAGGGAAAATTGGTTGTTAGTATGCGATAAAGTGTAAGTATTGAAAAATCCAGAAGGCATTATAGAGAAGTTCTCTGTGGAGATTGGGTGCTGACTGTGAATTGCAGCCACCCAGCTACCCTTAATCTACTTATTCCTTCCAAGCATGTTATATAACTAGAGTTTTATGGAATTTATATCCTCCGGAATCCTGGGAGTACACAAAGAAGTAAAAATTGTCGGCCTCAAAGCACCCTTGAGAAACTACTTTTTAGTAGCAAGTACTTTTGTAATGCAGGTTCTAGAACCCAGCCTTTATGCATGACAACCTGTGTGTTTTAATTAATCCAGCATCTCGTCCTAAAACCCCAGAAAGTATGTGGGGTTTTGCTTTGTTTTCTTTCTCTATCCCTACTTTCTCCCCCGACCCCCCTGTTTTTGAGGCTCAGGGCTTGAATTCCACCTGAGATGCTTCCATCTCTCAAGTGCTGGGGGTAGAGAGGTGTGAGTCCTCCTGGCTCTGAAATTCTTAACATATATCCTATTTCCCCTCAGTTATTTATTATTTTTAGATATAGGTTTCTTTGTTATTTTCCTTTATTTTTATGTAGGGTTTATTTGATTTTTCCAGAGAGGCTCCCCTTCATCAAGGAGTTTTTCTTTCAACCCTGTTGACATTTTGGTTTTTTCTTACTGTGCTGGGCATGGTACCCAGGGCTTACACATTCTAGTCAGCTACTCTCCCTCTGAGCTACACCAGCCCTCTGTTGATCATCTCACCTGAGCAAAGACAATATTCAGCTGTTTTGCAATATCCTGGTTTTCATATGTAGTAACTGAGTTGTCATCAAGGACTTTGGTGAAAGGATACCTTTCAAATTTCCACTATTAACCCCTCAATGCATCTGTTCTCCTATTGATGAAGCAGGTAGCTCATTTGAAAAGCTGCAGACAGATTTTGAAGTGGATTAAGCATTAATGCTTATTTTCCTTTAGTGATATATAGGAAATTCATTTCTTTTCTTCTCCTTTTTTTTGGGAGGGGCCTTGGAGAGAACATAGGTCCTTGTGGATGCTAGGCATTGCTCGACCACTAAGCTACATCTACCCCCAAGGAATCATTTTGATTGCCTTTCTTCATATAAAAATAATCATGAGTGTACCTACTCCAAAGCACAAGATGTTCTGTGACATCACAATCCTAATTAAGTATGTATTAGTAAGATACAGTATACAAATCAAAGATCAAAGGAGAACCAACGAATAAAGTTGACCTCCCTCATACAATGACCTCCCTCAAACGTATATCCATATCTCAAGAATCGGTATCTCATCAGTGACCCAGAGATATATTTAGGTGCTGCAACTCCAGCCGCATTTGTCACTAGGAAAGAATCAATTCCACCTTTTCCTTTCTTTCTCCATGGCCCAGATCCAGGAAGGTATTGTAATTGATTGGTGGGAAGACTTCTAACATAGACAGAACTGACAAGGCAAGTGCCATCATTTCCAGCACGGTGGCTTTACCACATTATTGGGTAATAAAGCTTAAAAGCTGCCGAACGTTTCAGAATTATTTTCAGAAATTTATATCCTCTTTATTGCCATTACCTTGAGAAAGAGTTCAGACAAAGGACTTAGTCAGCATGCAATTATGGTATTAAGTAAAGCACAGAGGTTGGTCTAGAACTGAGACAGGGTTGTTTGTCCCCGTGCTAGCTTCCTAATCAGGAGCCATTGAGAAGTCAGCTGCTGCTCTGACCACCTCTCTTTGAAGGGACCGCCTTTCTTCCCTGGGAGCGTCCCAGACTTTGCCCTCTCAGCTCCCAGCCCTGGAGTCTCACCATGATGTGTTTAGGTGTGGGTTCCCTTTTCTTTACTCAGGATCACGGGACTTCCTGGGCATTTACATTTGCTTCATTCTGGAACATTCTCATCTGTTTATCTTCACAGATGTCCTATATCTCATTCTCTTCTCTCTGAAACGTGAACTAAAAGTATGTTGGGCCATCTTACTCTATCCACTTGGTTGGATTTTTTCTCCCCCTTTCGTACAAATTTTCCACCACTTCATCTGATTTTGCTGTTTTCTCCTGATCTGTCTTCTACCTCACATGACTCTGTTGCTAAGACTTCAAGCCCTAGGTGTCCTGGAACTCACTTTGTAGACCAGGCTGCCCTTGCAATTACGGAGATCTGCCTACTTCTGCCACTTGAATGCTCAGACTAAAGGCAAGCATGGCCCCCACTAGCCCTTCCTATAGGCGAAGTTTTTGTCCCTCCAACCAGTTCCCAAATAATCACACAGAGGCTTATTAATTATAAATGCTTGACTGATAAATTGGGCTTGTTTTCAGCCAGCTCTTATAACTTAAATTAACCCATTTCTGTCAACCTGTGTGCTACCCCAAAGCTTGTTTACCTCTTATACATACTTCCCACCCTGTTCTCTCTGCATCTCACATTGTCTTGCGAGACCCCACCCTTCTTCTTCCCAGTGTCCTGCTAGCCTGCCTTTCCAGTGCCATCTCTTCCTGCCCATCTATAGGCCAGTCGGCTCTTTATTAGTCAATGGGAGGAATACATATTATGCATATTCACAGTGTACAAAGATTGTTCCACAGCACCTCCCTTCACTTCTTTTTTTAAAATGGATTTATTTTATTATACTTATGTATGAGTGGGTATGAACATGCAGTTGCAGGTACCTGCAGAGGTCAGAAGAGAGTGTTGGATACCCTGATGCTGGAGACAACTTTAGATGGTTGTGAGCCATGTTGGTTCTGGGAACCGAACTGGGGGGGGAGGTCTTCTGCAAGAACAGCCAGTGCTCTAACCACTGGGCAATCTCCCTGGCCACACTCACCCCCTCCACTTCTTGTTGTCTTATCTGATTGTTTTCACATCATGGTGTCCCTTCACAGCAACAGAACAGTGACTAAGACAAGGCTCAAGGTTTAGTCTCCCATATCTCCCTTGCCTTTCCCAATCTTTGGTCTTAGAAGATGCTGTAAGACTGTCATATGATTTGACCAAGTTTTCCCAATTTGAATGGGGCCAGGCTCCAACCCATGTGGCTATTGTCTGCTGCCATAGTTTCTCCACCAGCAGGCTTAATGCTCAACTTTCCACCTCACCTGTGACTTGCAAACTTTGGTTCAACACTTGTGCCAAGTGCTGTAGCCCTTGTAGGCTGCTGCTTTCCACAGCAGTGACTATGACAGGTCGTCATCCTTGCCTTCTCTTGAGGCGTGTGCACCGCACAGACAGCACTCCACCTGAGTCAGGCCGCGGATGCTCTTGCTGCTCTTCCAGAGCTCTGGCTGGAGACGCAGATGCGCAGGAAGAACAGCTGCGGGGCTCCGAGAAATGCCGGACTCAAGTAATCAAATGTGGCAGGTCAAAGGTGAGCTTCAGCCTGCTGGAATTTGGACTATATCCTGGGCTAAAGTAGTGTTAAAATTAACTCCAGGTGTTCCCGTTAGTCTTAATGCTGGAGTATTATTAAAACAAAAAATAATAATGTGTTTGAGGATATGAGCGGGAGGGAGTCAGCACTGCCCGCTTGGGACTCGCTTACTTATAAAAGAGCCCCGTTCTCTTGATAGTTGCTCCTGCATGTTTAAAATCAGCCTCCATCTCCAAGTGCTTCTTTCATACTCCCATTTCTTACAAGTGAGCTGTTATCACCCTTGTCTTCACAAGAATGCTAACTCCCCGGGACCCTTTGGGAGTCTTGGGCTTCACGTACACAGTGGAATCTGGACTTTGCATTGGTGTAACCGCACGTCCCTAAGTTAATTTGTAGATGAAAAAGCTCTGAGTCATAGTCCTTAGTTTAAAGAACCTCAGCCATTTTAAGGGACAGGTGGTAAGAATAGACCCAAACTACACGGTAGGTGTTAACACACCTGTTTCGGAGCAGCCACTTCTAGTGATGAAAAGACAAGCAAGCGTCAAGTGGTTATGTTACTGAAGCCTCTTGTGGGGTGAAATTTGCTCTATGTGTAGGGGTTGTTGTTCCTCAGTAGTGAAGAATCTCTTGACCTGGTTCTCTAGGATAGCTTGTATCTTTCTTTGACTTGGAGCCATTCTGGTTGGCAGCCTACAATTGACACACGGCAGTGCCACCCTTATCTTTCTTCTCGCATTTCTACAACTTCTCACTTTCCTGCAAGTCCTAAGCCAAGTTGTCATCTCCTGTTGGGAAAGCCTGTGATCCTGTTTATTGTTTCCCCGAGGATGAGTTTCTCCCTGGCAAAGAGCCGGGCATACGAGTAAAGGCAAGACTGGACTGTAAACATTATGTTGGAGGCAGGAAGTATTTGTGACTGTGTCTTGTGTATAATCAGAGCTCAGTCAATATTAAACATGACAGTGTATTTTCAAGTCAGATATTCCCCATGAATGAAGTTAAGACAAATTCTGTACTTTGTGCTGTGTTTTCTGTGCCTGCAGAAGGCCATGGTGTCTGTCTGATAACGCAGAAATGCTCACAAGCCAAGTCCCGAGCTTACCGTCCTCCATTCCTCTGCCGAGCTCCTGTTTGCTTTAGTCGTCTGGTTTCTCGCTGTTTCTCTTAGCTTTATCTCCACTGCCAGTTCATTCTCTGTGCTGCAAAGTTAGTTACTCTGTAAAGTTTGAGTTGAACCATAGCAGTCCCTTGCTTTTAAGGCATTCGTAACTCACTTAGCTTTTACCTTCTATTTCTTTTTTTTCATTCCACAATAAGAATTCATTAGTTTGAATCTAACGCTGGCTAGAAAAGTGTCTTATGTGATGACATATGATGTTGTAGATAAATGGCTTAATAAATACAAAGAACAACAACTCATTGGGGTAAACTAAACTTGTAATAAATACCCAGTAAGACAATGAAAAATGCCTTTTTTAAACACAGCTATATTCTGGTATTTCTTTGATACCCTAAGTGTCATGAGAGAAAATACGGTACCCTAGATTATAGGCACTAAAAGGATTGAATATTGCAAAACTTCTAGATACAATTCTCCTTTTCCCTTCCTTCCACTCTACTGCATGCTGCAAATCCATTGCATGGTCAAAGCAGGGATGCATTGTACTGTCAAAGGCTTTAAACTATTTTAAACACCATGGAAGTGGTGAGAAAAGGAATTTTCAAAACAAGATGTGTTTTGAAAAAACAAAGGGAAAAGGTCTTAATTCTCCCATTGTTACTAAAGGTTCTCAGAGATGTGATCTGTGAAATGTACATAAACCTTTCCAGCCATTTGCTCGTGAGAATCATTCCCAAGAACTGACTTGGTTTAGTTAGCTGGCAAGTTTCTATATCTAGAACTACAGAGGTAAGTCTCATCACACCCTGTGCCCTGATGAAACTGCCGTGTTTGTCACCACTCTGAGAGTCCCTGACTCCTTTCTTTCATATTCTTATTACAACAGCTTAAGGATTTCTCTTGTTTTAAAACAGTTTTCGAACTGGAGCTGCTATACCTTCTAATTAGGTGACCAAAAATGTTCATGCTTTCTCAAGCTTAGCTTAGAAATAATAATGACACATCCGTGGCTACATGCATCTGGTCACTCTCCTGGGAATAAGTTATTTTTACCTTCACTTCTCAGGGTGGCACGGCGAGGCCCTCCCAACATAACCTGCCCAAGTTGCCATGGACACACTCCCCCTACCCCCGGTGGCATGGTTTTCACTAACATTCACCTAACAGCAGCCTAAGCTGTCTCACAGCCTCGTGCTTTGATAGTGAAATCCTGCTCCGTACCGGTCCGTATCTTGCTTGTCTTGAAAACCCAACTTCTTTTTCCAAGGAGCCTTTTCATATTCCTTTGTGCGTGTGTGTGCCTCCTTCTAGGTTTTCTCAGAACCATCTTCTCTGTAGCCCTACTGTGATTCTTATATTAATTAAAAAAGTCTATTTTGACATTCCTGTCTGCTAAGAAGTAGTTGCCATGCAGAACAGCAGCGTCACTAGGTAGGATCCCCTTGAAGTGGGCGGGGCATCATGGTAGAGCACATGCCTAGCTTTAGCATGGGCAAGATCATGGATTTTTTTTTCTTTTCACCGCCCAGCATTGTGTGGAGTGGATCCGCATAAAGGTGGAAAGAGTGAAATTATTTAAGTAATAATTACTTTGTGGGACTCAAGACTGCATCCCTGGAAGAAATTAATCTAATATTATTTGTACAGTCTACTCTGTTATCATTTCTAACACATGGTTCATATTCCATTTATATTTTCAAGGGAATACCTACATAAAGGTGATCTGAAACTGGGGGTGGCAGCACACATCTGGAATCCCAGCATGAAAAGGATGGAGTAGGGAGATAGTAAGTCCCAGGCTAGTCTGTGCTACACAGTAAGATCCTATCTCAAAAATGTACCCTCTACCACAACTCCCCCCCCCCCATTTCTCCAGAGGTCACCAGAAAAGCCCCTACATTCTGCAAGGTGCAGAAGTATAAACATTATATAGCAAATGGAATTTTTATTTAGGCTGTTTATGTCCTAAAGACTTAAAAGTACTGCCAGCTGCGGTGCCACACATCTTTAATCCCAGCACCTGGGAGGCAGAAGCAGGTGATTTCTGTGAGTTCGAGGCCAACCTGGTTTACAGAGTGAGTTCCAGAGTTACACAGTGAGACTGTCTGGAAAAGAAAAGCAAAAACCAAAAACTTTACAAGCATTTGTCTTTAGGCCTTCATTTCAATGCCCCCCCCTTTTGTAATTTTAGGAAATTGAGATCAAATATCATTATTACTATTTGTACTCTTACGATTTTAAATTTAGAGTTCCTTTGGAAGATTAACATTAGTCTGTGGATGATTTACCATTAATTTTTCTGACTGTGTAAAATCCCGGTGGTTCTCATGTGTGGTCCCAGGACGAGCAACATCAGCATCTCCAGGAAAACAGGTTTGCTGTATATGCCTTCTGGCATCACCCAAGCTCTTAGTGTTAGGACTGCAGAGATGTGGTCCAGCAATCTGAGGTGGAAAAGCTCTTCAGTGATTCTGATACTCAACACAGTTTCAGCACGTTGCCTATTAAGGATCCCGTTCAGGGTAAAAATTTGTCTTCAGGGAGAAGGGTTATCTGCATTCTGGGATAATGCAGTCTCAAAAAATATATGGAAGCACAATGTTGTAAGTGCAGGAATTAAAACAGAAAAATGATAAGTGCATGAATAGCTTATCGGAGAGCCTTGCAACATGAAGGGGCAAAGAGGCATTTACAGGACCCCTGGAAGCCTTATTTAAAGATTGGGATTGGTAAAACTGGTGAGATGACTATGAGTGGCATGCACACATGTTCACTGTGGGGATGCTGTAGTTAAAGGAGTAATTTGTGTTTGTTGGTCATGATCATCGGTAGAACTGTCCTCATTATTTGTTTTTCTTTGAGGATACTTTCTTTTTCAAAAGGAAAAGATTGTACAGCAGGCTCCTCGTTGGTATCTGTCAAAAAATGTTACAAACATGATCATTACTTGTTTGTCTTTTTCTGTACACAGACATTAGAGTCTGCAAATTTATTTCTATGATGTTCTTTCGTAATTTACCAGGAAGACAGGCTTATTTAGAGGCCCCTAGTTTCTCACAGAGGGTTTTATATTAGTTTATTTAACAAGTAATTATTAAGGGCAAAATCTGCTCTTTTATATTGTGCTATGTGCCCGAGAAAAACAATGAATAGAACAGATATGATTCTTTCCCACAAGGAACTTACACTGTGTTAATTTGTATATAAATATGGGTTTACATACAAAACTTCAAAAAGAGCAGGCCTTGCCTTCCGCTTTTATTATTTTTTTTCTACTTCATCCAGTTCAACAGAGAAAGCCTTAAATGGGATTTCTTTTCCTTTTTATTAGTTTTTGATTCCCATGTAGCCCCAGCGGGCCTCAGACTTGAACTCCTCATCTTCCTGTTTTGCCTCTTGAATGTTGGTGCTACAGGTGGGCATCCCAATGGCTCATCTATCAGCTAGGGAATCTCACCCAGAACTTCATGATGCTAGGGAAGCACTCTGCCAATCGAACTACGTTCCAGTCCTTAACTGGAATTTCTAAATATATATTTGTTGAACTCTAAAAAAATTTCAGATAATTGTTAAAACTCAAACACTTATGTGCAGTATCATTGCTAATTAAATGTCCCAGTGAAGAGTTAACTGAATATTGATCCTGGTTTTGAAGGGAAACCTTCCTATAAGATATGGTATCACTGAGTTATTGATGATTATGGACTGTTTAGGTAGTCACTGATAAGGTCATCATGCTAATGTGAATAATGATTATAGTTAATGGTGTGCACTGGAGTAGTTCAGGTGTGTGAGTTCATCATTCTCAGAAAGTTACTCTGATCCAAACCCCTATGGAGTGCTTGTCTTCGCCCTTACTGTTCATTGAAGAGGAGAGCAGTTTACTTGTGATGATCTGGGCAGAAATCCCTCACATAACTTGAGCTGTGCTTACTAGGGCCTGAAAAAAGACTATGGTGGGGAAGGTTGGTTCAGAGGGCTGAACTTAGCAGTGAACTTGGTGCAATTTCATACTGTTTCATAGACAATAAAGTAAGTCAGTAAGGACAGTGCTTCTAATTAAAAGTACAACAATGACATCTCCACTTAAAAACCAATAATAATGGATGCTGGGCTATGTTATGAATCCCTATTTAGCATTCCTTACTCACTGGAAATGTTTTGGGATCATTGTTCCTTGGTAGTTTAAGTTGCTTATAAAATCATTTTGCTCAGTTATAAACAGTGTACACGGAAGATTTTCTGCACCACCCCCTCACCACAGACCCGGCTCTGTATCCAGGGCCATTTGACAGCTGGGAGAGCAAGTGTTTCATTTCAGGTCTTAGCTTCTAGCTTCGGGGCTTTGACCTGTTCCTTCTTCAGCTCAAGGCTGGCTCTTGTCCTCAGCCCAGCTTTCATGGACACCTTTGACTTCACACAGCCAGATGGGACCAGGATCCAGATTCGTTTTTGCTCATCTCTCTCCTGGGCTGTATCGTGCACACTTCCACTCCCCTCTCCTGTCTACAATTTTTTTACCTTGTTCCATTTGAAAGCTCAGTCCAGCTTTTTCTCAGTGATGGGAATGAACTGAAATAATTGTCAGTTAAGTAAAGCTACTTAAAGTTCCACAGTGAGATGATAAAAGTAAAAAATTACACTACATCATGATGTATGTCCTCACATTGTAGATCTCTGCCTAGAAAGGCAGAGCCAGAGTTGGGAGTCCAGTTTCTAAACTGGGATTAGAAAAAAAATCCATGCAAGTGTTTTATAAGGTTTGCTGCTAAACTTTTTTTTGATCTTCTTTTCATCTTCTGTTTTTCTCCTGTTCCTAATTTGAGTGCATTTAAGATTTTCTGTGTCTGACTTCTCCCCCGAAGTACTAAATCCCAGTGTACTTCCATTATTGTCGCTTCTCCCTTCCAAAGAAATAATTGCAGTGTATCTTAGAGTTACAGTGTAAGTGGCACACTCCTTGAGTCTCTCTCGAGTTAATTTCTTCAACTTTTCAATTTGGATTGAAGAGTTACTTAGTAGTTCTCATCATAAAATCCCAGCATAGTTTCAAAAACAGTATAAGTGATCTATCTCAGAGTCATCACAGGTACAACTTATTTGTTGTGTCATCCATACAACATAAACAAGGAATACAGTCAAGTCCAGACATAGTATAGTAGCATAATATGAAAGTCTAATATCATAATACAACTGTATGGATTTCCTTCATTGCTCCCAATTTCCTTCTTTCTAGAATGGTTATACGGTGTTACACTTCTGATGCCTTCATAGTTTCCTGCACAACTGTACTGCATTATTCCAATTTATATTGGCATTTTAATCCCATCTACCTTTATTATTATTGAACATCATGGACAACCATTAGGATCACAATGCCATAACTTATGAAATTCAAACAGAAGAGGAAATTAAAAAAAAAAAAAAGACTTGGGATGGGTACTGATCTGCTGCCCAAGGCTCAATAGATTCCCTAGGCCTCCTCACTGACACCCAGATTCAGGGGGTCTTGATCAGTACCCATCCCAAGTATACACACGGACTTTGGACTCCCATAGAACAATGTGAGGTGCACTCTCACCCTGAACTCTTGGGGAAGGGTCTAGGCCCTGCCCTATATGAAATGACAGACTATGGACACCCCCATGGAGGGCCTCACCCTCCCTGGGGGAATGAGGGGATAACAGGGGGGGGAGGGCACGGGAGGAGGGGAGGGAATGGGAGAGGGACCTGGAACTGACTTGTGAAGCAACCTCGTTTCTTATCTAAATTTAAACTGGAAAATAAAATATAAAAAAAAATAATAATAAAGTGGAAAGAAGTAGAAAAAAAAGACTTAACTTATTTTTACTTCATGCACATGTGTAGTGCCTAGAGACCACAAGAGGGCATCAGATTCCCTGGAACTGGAGTTGAAGGTGGTAAGATGCTGTGCCAGTGCTGGGAATTGAACCTGGGTCCTGCACAGCAGCAGCAGCGAGTGCTCTTAACCCCTAAGCCATCTCTCCAGCTCCCTAAAGAGAAGATTTTATAAAGACTGTTGTAGCAACAAAACAAAAATATTTTCTTGTATTGGATAGATATAGTTTTTCTGATTCCAAATGGGGGAGGTAGTGCATGATTACGTGTTTAGTTTTATATTCTATGAGCCTTAGTTGGTTCAGGTGGTGTCACTTAAAGCTACAGCGCTGAGGAGGCAGAGACAGGCAGGTCCCCAATTAGTTTATGTATTTGGCCATTTCTAGGCCAGTGAGAGATTCTGTCTCACAGTGTGTTGGGGGCAGGGTGAGGGGTGGTTGGACAGTGCCTGAAGAATAGCACCTACATTTTTTTGTTTCGTTTTTAACATGCTTGTCAAATGGCTTTTGATAAATATATGTATCCTAAGATGCCTCAAGTTCAGCAGCTCCTTTGTGTAATCTCTGCTTGGCATGTTTTATACGATAGCTGCTTCAGAATGCCCAAATGTGAGAAAACCAGTTTATGCTTCCATCTTAAGGAGGCGGCTGTTCTCTGCTGTTAGGGGAAAAAAAGGATGTCTCAGGAACAGATGTGAACCCTGAACACACTCAAGGCCAAACAGACTGAAATAATAACGAATTTCAAATCTCCTTACTTGCTTTCTAGGAACAGGCCTTCTTCCCGTCCGTGTCCTGATCCTCTCCCCAGATGTTGCAGTCAGCTTTTGACAGGGTCCATTCTGATGGACATCCCCCCTGGAATGGACGTCCATGATGAGCACTGACACCCTCATGACGTGCAGCTCTGGGTGCTTCCTCTTTTCTTGTGATGTGCTGCACTGAACTATGTGGTTGACTGACTCCTATCCCTGCTTTCCCACTTCTGTGGTCACTGTGTAATTGAGTGGTTACATTGACTCTGCCGATTGTGTAATGCTATCACAGTTCCCTTCCTGGAAGATCTGGGCATAGAAATGGGGCAGGGGTTTGGGGGTGGGCAATGGTAATACAGTGAACTGAATCATAGGTGGCGTGGAGATAGCATGGACACACAGGGAAATAATGCTTTACATTTCTCAGCTGAATAGATGTTTGTGCCATTTTTCAGTAAAGCAACTCTTAACAAAGATTGGGGTCTAATCTTTGCCTAATTAGGGCATATTAGTGCTGGAGCTCCTAAGGTCTCTGTAGGCATTAATATTCTTGGTTCCCTGGGAGCAAATATAAAGTAAAGGGGTGAGGAGGGTGGTCTACTTTCTCCTTACGAAGATTGAATGCCTGTCCACTAAGGTAGTAAGGTGTGTCTATTACTGTTAGCTTGTTCTAGATCTTCCTGGATTCCAAAGGTTTTCTCTTAAGACAGAATATGTTGTCCCTTATGGCTTCCCACCCTCAGTGTACTGACAACATGTCTCATATATGTATATGAGGGGTTTCAGACTCACAGAACCTCCAGGCATTTCCACCGTGGTTAATGCTCTCTTGTGTCTTTGGATGCTTAAATCAAAGCGTTGTTGTTCAGTGTGCTGGCCCTGTAGTTGTTTAAAGACAGTCCTCAGGGCCTGTCTATAAGCCAGGCTGGGCTAGGCTCTGAAGTATTTATATTTCTACAGCTTTTGAATTATTTCAGCAGGATTTTCCTCGTTGCAAATAGATTTGCTCATACTTCTCTAGAGTTGCCGAGCCCTTCTGGTTCTGTTTCACAGTGTTCCCTTGTGTTATGTAAGATATTTGAGGTATACCAAAGTTATGCAAGAAATAGCTTTCTGGAGAAATAGAGTTTAAATAGAAATTAGTGAGGGATTACATTAGACACAACCCAGAGGTGAATGTAATGCTAATTTCTGAAGTCTTCCTTTGTTTACATTCTCCTACTTATTAAAATTTGGTTAGTAAGTAATATTTTTCAAAACCAACAAAATTATGGCTGCATAAATTGCATAGTCATTAGGAAAAAATTGGCTGCTTAACTTAAACATCAGATGAGAGCACATTTCCTCCCAATATATAGGTTTTGTTTCTTTAAATACAAAACCTCTGCAAAGCCTTGGAAATGTTGGCAGAAATCCTCTCTTGATTTAAAAGACTGTGTACTGTTGCCATTAGGATGCTAATATTTATGCAGAAGCCATGCTGAAAATGTAAAACATAAAATTAAGCCAGCGACTTTGCTTCTATGTCCTGATCACAATGTCCCTGAAGAAAGACTGGTTCCTGTGGCTGCCTTTGAAGCCTATTCCCTTGAACCATGATCCCATCTTTTCAAGAAACTGAGGTGAAAGAGACACAGTGGTTGCTGGGGTCTGTGTTTGGGGCTAAACCTCATTTCCTGAGCATCCAGTGGTTTTACCCTCTGTTCCTTGGCCTCTGTAACCATTTTTAGGGTTTCTTTTCTGGATCATGAGTAGAATATTGGGAAGGTGAAGAGATGAACAGCTACTGACTTAACTGCATCCAGCTTTATCTGTTTTGTTTTTGTTTTTGTTTTTAGTAAACTAAAGCCCTACGTTTATTAATGGATAAGCATCTCATAGTTGCTAGTTGCTGATGTTAAAAACTCAACACGCTTGGTTTAGAGGACTGGACTAGTTTTCTATTGAATTTGCAACAGACTTTTGTAACCTAAGGGTTAATGTAACATTGCCAACTTTCAGTTCTAAACATTTGACTGTCAAGAAGAGACTTCCTGGGCTAAAAGAGGTAGTTATGTCAAGGTCGCAGGAGACTCTGACTGAGCATCCATCTTGCCCTTGCTTCCTGGGGTGACCTGGATTCCATGGCTTGGGGCCTCCTCTCCTTTGACACTGGTGTTTTTATTACACTAAGGAGGAGAGACTCTTCCTTCCAGGTTCACATGGTTAGATTGGAGCTCCTCCGGAGGGCGGCATAATCTGCCCTTCTTAAGGTCTTTAACCTTAATCACGTTTCCCAAGTCTCCTTTGCACTGCACAGCTTCTAGGCCTTTTGGCCAAGATCTAGTGTCAAGTCTCCACATGTAAGGAGATGTTTGTGGGCTTTGGGGATTTCGATTTAAGTATCTTTGCAAGTCATTATTCTGCCTGCCACAGGAATGAAGTGTTCTTTTCTTTGGTCTCAGCTCCATGAAGGCTGTTACTTAAAAAACCTTATATTAGTTAAGAAGCTTGATAAATTGTTAAAATCTACCAAAGAAATGGTTGGTGTAGCTCTTCAAAGTGACTTTACATCATGTTAGCAGTACCTAAGTATTTCATGTTAGTAGTTGGTTGTATATAGGTTTAATGATCAACTTTCGAGATCAATTTGAGTAGAAAAGAAAACTTTATGATGAAGCTGGATGAGCAGAACCACCCAAATATAACTCTCTCATGCTCTCAGACTATGCTGATGAAAGATTTGTGTTATAAATCAGATTACAATGTGATCAGTTAGTGGGTTCTTTGTTTCTCCATAACCAGGATGTTGTGGACCGCGTTCGTCTTATTTATGTCTATATGTCAAGGACCTGAAGTAGTGTTAGCTCCAAAAGAATGCACAATGATATTTGCATGGTGATGGGAACTCATGAAATGTCTAAGAAAAGGAAGTTATTTATTTGAATGAGCAAGGATCTGGATACTAGGCAGAGGGCATAAGGAGGCCCTTATAGATCAACATAGAACATTCCAGTGTCTTATACTAAGAATAGAGTATTAGTGAGTAGGGAGGGTAGTGATAGATCCAGGAAATCCAGTGTTTTGTTTTTGTTGTTGTTGTTTTCAGACAGAGTTTCTCTGTATTGCTTTGGAGGTTGTCCTGGAACTTGCTCTGTAGACCAGGCTGGCTTCGAACTCACAGAGATCCACCTGCCTCTGCCCCCTGAGTGCTGGGATTAAACGCATGTGCCACCAACACTTGGCTCCGGTGTGTTTTTATATGCATCCTGTGCAGTATAAGGAAATGAATAGCTTGTTAGTTATAGAGATTTTGAGCCACAGTGCAACGTTGCTTATTTTATTCTGCTACTGAGCAAACATTGCTGTGCTAGTTACAAAGGATAAAAAGATGTTGTAGATGACAAAAGAGTAAGTTGTTTTGTCCTCTTGGGACAAATACCTATCAAGATAGTAAGCATTGGATTAAATGGAATAGTAATGGTTTTATGGGAACACAGGACAGAGATGTTTACTGTAAAATTGAACTTAGTCACCATGAATTCTTGGGAAAATCATTTTAGGTTTATAGACAGGTTTCAAAGATAAGACAGAGCTCCTTTAATGTTCTGTAATCCTATTATATCTTCAAAAGAAGATACAGGTCTATTGGACCAATTGCAGACCTCATTTAGATCTCACCACCTTGCAGGGTTGAGACGAGATGACGTTTAAAACTCCTTTCTGATCAGTAGGCTAAGTCATAGCAGTATAAATAATGCCGCTTGGATATTCCCAGGGTTGGTCATTCAAGGTGAAGTTGCCCTCTCTGAATGCAACCTTAAGCATCTAAACCTGACATCAGTATTTTAAGTTCTAGTAAAGGAGGCTCACAGATCATCAGTCCTCTCCATTCAACATGAACGTGCTATTTCTCTTTTTGCCTGGTAGTTGGAATGGGACTCAGGGCTTCATGTTGACCAGATGAGCTTTGTACCACTTTAGCTCTATGGCTTATGAAAGAAGCCAAACTTCCTCAGCAGCCCTGACTGATGCTGGAAACATCTGACTCAAAGCACGATGAGATACCTTGGCTCTTCTCGCCTTCCATGATGCAAAAACCCACTTGGCAGATGAACAGGATAAGGCTCCATCAAGAAATCCTGTCCAGTCATAGAGTGTTCAGTGGGAAATGCAGAACTGAAACCTGGGTCTGCCTGGCTGGCTCCCAAAGCCTATGTTTTTTATCCCCACCATATGATGCTTCCTGAGTCACTTTCCTGTATAGCCTCCCAGAATAAGCATTTTCCAAGTTATACTTATTATGCAAAGCTTCATTTCCCTTTTCATCCTAAAGCTATTTGCTTTGTATGTCAAAAAGTTTGCCATGAATTAGTGTCCTGTGACTATAAAAAATGCCTTGGCTCTTTGTGTCTTCGTGACTTAAAGGACCCCAGTTGCTTTCTACTTTTGTCCTTGAGGATTCCACTATCTTTGGTCTAGTCCTTTAAACCGGCTGCCCTTCCTTTTGAATGTTTTAGAGACCTTTTAAATAATTGCCACCTCTTCAACCAATCTCCATCCCTAAGAATCTGAAGAGACAAACTTTCTCCTCTGGCTTTCCCACAGGGCAGAAGTAAAATGAGAAGGATCCCTTTATTCAGCTGTCCAAAGACTGTTGATAATGATTCGAGCCAAACAATCTTCAAACAGCCTCAGAAAGCCTGGGCAGTTTAGAAAATGTAAATAAATTCCCGCTTTCAAGTGAAAAAAAGAATATTTTAGTGACATCAATTAACTAAATGTCATTCAATTTGAACAAAGAAAAAGTGGCTAAAAAGGCAAAAAATATCACCTCAAAGTCATGGTAATGTGCTGAAGCGACTATAAAGATACATCTTAGCACGTTGAAGCTGTGCTTACCTGCCTATTCAAGTGAGAAGTGCCTCAGAACTTGAGAAAGGAGAGAGAGAGAGAGAGAGAGAGAGAGAGAGAGAGAGAGAGAGAGAGAGAGAGAGAATTACAATAAAAGGAAAAAACAAATGCATTAATTGTTTACTATTTACATTAATTTTCTCATTTTTTTGGCATGTTTTTTTAGGGGATGTCACAGGTGTCTATGACAAATAAGGGAGGAAAACACACTTTTGACCACAGAAAAGCTAGAATTTATAAGCGTACATCACCAGAAACTTGCTAGGCACCCTCAGGTAAACCCCTCACTGGCACATGCACACCAAGTGAACAGCCTGCCAAGAAGCCTGCTAGATGTCTTTGTTGAGCAGAGTGAGAGGATCTCTAATTGGGGGCAGCTGTGGCCACAGCACTAATTAGCCAGGCCTGTTGAACACTCAGCCTCCAAGATGTTGGCAGCCAGGCCACAACTTAATCTAGCACTCCATTGTCATGGCGTGTTGCCTTTACACCTTGACAGAATGGCATTAATCTGTTAGGACCCTTTTGTTACTGTGTCCTCACATAGGGGTTATCGTATTTCAGTGAACACAAGCATAAGACAGAGCTCCTTAGCCCCTGTGGCATGTAGTCTGTATGACAGATGGACAGCCACGGAATAGAAAGCATTTCTCTTTATCATGACAATTTCCAATATTCTGCTTTCTTTATTTTCCCATAAACCATCAAAGTTGCTCAGAAAATGCAGCAATTGTGTATATTCCTCTTTTCTCCCAGACTATCTTTTGCATTTGAGATGAGTACAGAAATAATCTACTACTTGTTATAGCCCAAATTTCTTTTTAAAATATATTCACTATTGAGAAATCATTTAATTTGATCTTGAGGACATATTCACCATAAGATATGAAGAATTGCAAAGAACTGTTTCTGACTTGGTCATTAGGAGGTTGAGGGAATGGGGGGATTGATATGTAAAATAAGACTTTCTAAAATTAAAATAAAAAATAAAGGAAGGGCTTCTACATTCAGGTTTGTGTCTTCAGGGGCTGATTCCATGATACCAGCTGGGTAATGACAGGCAAGTAACTCTTTTTCTGTTTCCATTTCTTCATCAGCATATTTGATGTAAGGATAATAACACTCGAGCCCTGGGATTATTATATAACAAGAGGGAATGAGTATAAAGCTCTTAGACCAGTGCCTGGCACATGGCAGATGTTCAATTAGCCATTCCCACTCTAAAGGGATTTACTGTTGAAAGTATTAAAAGAAACTTAGTGTAACACCATTCTGTTGCTTTGAATAACACTGAAAGTTATCTGTGCATTTACTTCAAGTGAACTACTGAGATTGGGTGTTTCAAGCAGCTCTGGTTGTGAGGTGAGTAGGGTACAGACTTGTAATCCCAGATTGGTGACACAGGCTTTGAACTATAGAGAAAAGAAGGATGACTTAATTGCAACACACATAATATCAACTTACACGCATTTTTTTCCCTTGGAGAAATTTACAGTGTTGCAAATCTGTTGTAGGTGTATAAGGACAAGTGATTTGGCTTTTATAGTTCAGTAAAATAATTTAGAAATGATTGTAGTTGTATGAAATGAAATGAAGTGACCTTTCCTAATTCTCGGCCTACTGTCCTTCCCATCTACTTCAAACCTGGCAAAGGTGCCACATTGTAGGGAAATGTGCTGGGTTCAGTCATGGTTCTTCGGAAGCCACACACATGTGAGAACAAGCCACCATTTCCTCACCAGCAGGTGGACAAAGGAAACATCTATGTTGGGTGATATCTGAACCAGTACTGCTCAGAGAATAGGGAATTGAACACAAATGTTGCAGTTCCTGACAAGTGACAGCCAAGTTCATTTCAGGAGGGAGGCAGGGAGTACCTGAAAGCCATGGAGACTGGGGTTGGTTGATGGAGAGGAACCCCGAGACCTGAAGGCAGAGGGATGAGGATGGCCTGTAGGGGCTCTGCAGCATGGAAGGTGACTTGTGCACAGTGAGCAGACAATTAGGGATGCTGAGATACATTTGTGGAAGGTGCAGGACAATGGTCTTAGCTGAGGCAGAGCAAGACTCTAACAGTGATGGTCACATGCAGGAAGTCCAGAAGAACATAATGAGCTAAAGTAAAAAAAAAAGAATACACATCATAATCTTCCATTTGGCTTTATGTTTTATGAGTGGTGTATGACAGTGCAGTATAAAAGCGTGGGTCCCATAAAGGACACAAAAAGACAAATATTGCAAAAAAAACCCCTTAATCTCAATTAATATATTCTTTTGAGAAGTTAATCGTGGTCTCTGGGTCACCTCCTTACCAGTGTCTTCCTGATTCCTCCTCCTCCTTCTCCTCCCCACTTTTATTTCTGTTCTTACTCTTTGTATGTGTGTATTTTTGTGTTCATGTTTGTACACATGTACACATGCCTATGGAGGCAGGGGTGGATATCTAATGTCTTCCTCAATGTCTATCCACTCTATTTTTTGAGACATTGTCTCCAGTGAACCCAAAGCTCACCAATTTGGCTAATCTAGTTGCCCATGTAGTCATCTGTTTTCACCTCTCCAGCACAGGGATGACGGGCATGTCCTACTGTGCCTGGCTTTTACCTTGGTGTTCTCAACTTAATGTTTCCATGTTTGTGTAGTGAGCACCATACTTGCTCCTTATCTCTCTAACCCTCACGCTTAGGATTACACACACACACACACACACACACACACACACACACACACACACACACACACACACACACACGCTGTGTGGGGACAGGTTTTGTAAAGGTTTTATGCAAGGACAACTTTCCTGGGACCACAAAGCTCCATTTAATGTGCTCTGTACACCGAGGCTCTTCAGATCAAACACGGAACACAATGATACAAGCTCATTCTTGATGGTCAGATCCATCATGGAACAGAGTCACGTGCAGTGGTGTATCTCACAGCACATGTTAATCCTTTCTTTCCTGCCCTTAACAGCACAGTGTGCTACCTGCAGCGGCAGCAGTGAGTAGACCTGAGAAGTGCAGAGGGGAGCTTAGATCAGCAGTTCTCAATCAGTGGGTCTCATCCCTTGTGTGCGTAGGTGTCAATGACCCTTTCACAGGGGTTGCCTAAGACCACCAGAAAACACAGATATGTACATCATGATTCCTAACAGTAGAAAAATTAAAATTATCAAGTAGCAATGAAAATAATTTTATGGTTGTGGGTCACCATAACATTAGGAATTGTATTAAAGGATAGAGCATTAGGGAAGGATGAGAACCACTGCCTTCCTGCTCTGAGATGTCAGAAGACAGCATCTGATCCTCTAGATCTGGGGTTACTTACAGATAGCTATAAACCACCATATCAGTACTGGAAACCAAACCTGGGTCCTCTGCAAGAGCAGTAATTGCTCTTATCTACTAAATCATCTCTTCAACCTTTGCTTAGTTTTTTTTAAAAGGAAATAAACAGTACTATATTATTTGAATAAATCACATGTCTGAGAGACACATTTAAATATAACCCATTTGCAATCAGCTATTTTAATAATCTCTGACAATTTACTCTTCTGAATATTGTCTCTATGGATGAATGAGAAATCACATGAACCATCTGGGTTCAAATATTCTTTGCATTTTTGTGAAAAATCTGGGGAACATTTGTTCAAGGCTGTTGCTTTAAATTATAAGGAAGGACATATATTGTCTCAATATTCTCTGTGTGCTTGAATTTGGGCTCTTCCTGGTGTGAGCAGGGACATTGTTGGCTACTTTTCTAGTGGTTCCCATTAGCAACAGTACCTGTGAGTCAGGGATGTAGGTGCATGACTCTACTGGGTAGCTGGGATTTTGCTTCTCCATCTTACATTATGAATGCTTTTTATCCAGTTCTTTAAGAAGGGGGAATTCTGACAATGTGGAAGTCCTTATGTCTTAAAGGTCATCCATGCCAGGGAGGGCACACACAGGTCAAATAGACGACTTAGGAATGTAAAATGAGAGAGCATGTGGGAACTCTCATCTTCTGTGGGATTTGGAACTAACTGCCTGACACACAGAGAGAAACTCAAGGTAGTTGCAAGTGGTGTTCTCACAGATACATGTTTATGCATCCCAGTTAGCTGGGGGAACAGACATATTTAAGACCTTATATCTGAAAGTCTTTGTCTCTGAATTGTTTACCATTTCTTAAGGGAAGGTATGGGTGTACTTAGGGGCCACTTGGTAAGGACAGCAATGATATAGACTGTGTTTCTTTTCACCAAAGGGCCTAATGAGATTACCCCAAAGTTAAGGTTATGGCATTGACCCACATAACAATTTCAGGGTAACACTTCTTGGAATTAAATGGCATTAATGATTTTTTTTTTCAAAATCCACCCTCAGGATTGCAAACTTACCCAAGCCATTAAATGGGGAATAAGTAAGTGATAGAAGGTAAATAAGTGTGCTTGTACTTCTAGTGGGAGGAGGATGGTGAGTCCCATGTCATCTTGGACTACATAGGAAGACCATGCCCTCAAGAAGGGAAGGAAAATCAAAGGGACTTAAGATATTGAACTCCTGGGGATGTGGATCCGTGGTAGCATGGTTTCCTAGTACATAGGTAACCTGGGTTCATCCCCAGCACTACAGGGCAAAAGAAACCCCTACTTCCTGAAAGTCAAAGCCTTTCTTTTAATGTCAGAAAGACCAGACAAGAAAGGTACAAAAGCAAAGAGAAACCTGCGTGTCTTCTTTTGTATATAGCGCAAATATATTTACATGTATTTCTAGCTCACTTCCCCTAAGATGTCCACGGATACCTTCTCAGAACAAGATTCTTTTGCTCGACCACAGTGCAGCAATTCCACCAGAGAAACTCAACTCTTATACATTATTTTTTTTCTCAGACCCCCCCCCGTAGTCCCAATGAAGTCCATTGTAGCTTTCCTCCACCCCTTCCCTGCCACCCACCCAAGAGGGTTTCATTCAGTAGCTGCACTCTTCCCCCGATGACTCATGTTTAATTTCCTTTTAATCTGGGTCAGTTTCATAGTCTTCTTTTGTTGTTTATGACATTGACTTTGGTTTTAAAGGCTTAGAACAATTTCACAGAACAGTCCTTACTGAATTGGTCTGTTCTTGTGTGTTTGATATCAAGACTGGGAAGAAATAAGAAATAAATAAATGAAGAGAGGAGTTTAAGAAGAAAGAGATGTAAGAGAAAAGGTTAACGTGAAGAGAGGGAGAGAACTAGACACTTATTTCATGAAAAAATATTTATGCAAATGAGTATTCAGACTTGTATTTGGAATCTATAAGCCAATGTCTGGAGTGGTAGGAGAGGGAACACAGATTTGCTGAGGTTTAACTATATCTAAGTATAAAGGGAATTCTGTTTATTAAAGCAAGGGACCAGACCTTGAGAATTTTGGTGGAGTTTCAACTTCAATTTAAAATCCAGTTGTAAAGCACACACTCATTCTTAGTTTGTGCATACGTGCAGCAATTTATTTTACTTAATATATACAAGCCAGTTTCTTTGATGCCTTTTGGCTCTCTCCTGTGTGTTTCTTCTAAACCTTTCAGCAGAGTCGGAAAATTATAAATGATCTTAGGGAGCTAATGGAGATAAATATAGGCACTTGTCAGATATATTAGAATTTAGTGTTTTTAAAACTTCCAAAGCAGAACCGCGAACCATATCTCAAAAGTAAAAGTACTGTGGAATTCGTTCAGAAAGCAAGTTTTACTTTGAAGCTGTCAAGAAAAAGCAGGCGATGGTGGTGGGGAGAAACACAAACAAGACAGACATAATTGTCAAGGACTGAGAGCCAGGAATAGCTGAGTCTTCTAACCTGCACCTGTGTCTGCCTCAGTAGGTCCCTGCTGCACTAACAGCTCCCAAAGAAGTGAGGCTGTATTTCTACAGTGGTACTGCTAAGAAACTGCAGCATGCAAAGGTTTTGGCTTTAATTCCCATGCTCACTTCTGACAGTTTTGGGGTTTGCCTCATAAGGACAAAGTTGTAGAAAAACAAATAGCCCAAGTAGGCAAGGTATCCACTTTCTGTTCATGTGTAAGGTGACCTTGATTGTGTCCCTGGACTCTGGGTCCTTACCCAGGGAGTAATTATGCACTGGGCTGGTGAGGCAGAGTCTGCTTTATTTGGGTTTGTTTTCTGGGATTTCCTGTTAATTCCTGAACTGAGCAGAAAAGTAGACTTTGTCGCTGGCCTTTGCAAGCCTCAGCGGAAACTATGAGCTGTTGAGGTCTCGGGTTCTGTAATGGTTTGATCATTAAGTAAATTTGTGTGTGTAGATGAAAAGCCATCTGTTTATTCTTTAATTGGAAATATGTTATTATAAAAATCAAACATACCTTGTAGACACTTATGACAAGCCACCACATATACCCGTCCGTCACTCAGCTTCATGTAGTCTGGTTTCCTGTTTACTCTTGCTTTTTACTTACTCGTTACTGTGTGATTTTATCCATACACATTCTAGCACATACACAGTTTTATATATATCACAGTGCTGTGTATCCTTTGCAGGATAGTGTAAAGCAGCACAGTTTAGCTCTTCACAGCTTCTGTCCTGAAGATTCATGCAGTGTCCAGGACGCGGCAGTGGTGGGCACCTGGAGTGCTCAGTCACTCTCTGTCTCTGGGGTAGTGACTGCAGGCCCAGTCAGGAGTGATGTTGCCAAGGACTTGGGTCTTACAGAATTGGAGGGGAGGGGGTGAGGACACCTGCGATACTTAATGAGATGAGCTCGATTCTACTTTTTACAAATGTCACAACCAAGAGAAAATAGACCTCACAGTGTTTACTCTGAAAGCAGCATCTAACTGATAAATGGGCGTGATGCTCCCAGTGCCTTCCTAGGGAATTATGCAGATGTGTGACGTGTGATGTGGGTGGGGACCGTGCACCTCAGAAGACAAAGCCTGGCCCCATCCCTATTTTAGCACTGCCTTGGTTGAACCAAGGAAGCAGCTACTGAGAATATGTTTTAGAAATGAGTTTATCATCCAGGTATCCCCCTAGCCCCTGCTCTGTGCTGGATTTAGTTTATTTGAGCATTTTATGTTTTCTCCTAGTTGGGATCCATCTTGGCCTACTCATTTACATTTATTATTATTAACTAATCAATAATGATAATAATTATTATTATTTTGCCTTGGTTAGTAAAACTTTTGGTAATTGGCCCTCATCAAGTTCATTCAGCATTAATATACTTCCTTTTGAAAGGCCGAATGATCATGGTTTTTCCTTCTCTCTTTTCTTTTTACAGCCTTGCCTCCCCGATTGAAAGAGATGAAAAGCCAGGAGTCAGCTGCAGGCTCCAAGCTAGTGCTTCGGTGCGAGACCAGTTCCGAATACCCTGAACTCAGATTCAAATGGTTTAAGAACGGGAGTGAGCTGAACAAAAGAACTAAACCACAGAACATCAAGATTCAGAAAAAGCCAGGGTGAGTCAAGTGCATTTAGTAATGGAGTCTGTGCCAACAGCGATAGGATAATAGAGGATGGAAAATTACATAGACCCTAGAATTGAATTTCCTGTAAAGTGAGATATAAGATGAATGGAAAGATTTTTTTTTTTTGTATAGTGGCCAGAGATTATCATATCAAATAGGAAAGAACTTGGGAGTTTATGATTCTTACAACTTTTGGATGAAAAAATGGGAAGCTGAAAAACAAGCTGTAGGAGGTCAGATGGGGCTGGGAGGCAAGGAGGAGGGTGGAATTAGTGACAGCTAAAGTAATAGCCATGAAACATAAGAGTCAGTCTCCTTAAAATAAGACAAGCAATGTTTTAGTGTTAATGTCTAATGCAGTCAAAATGTCAGTGTCATTATAAAGCTCAACAATTACTTCCATTTATGGGATGTAATGCAGTGAGTTTATATTATTTTCAGACAAAGGTTTAACACATATAATTATGCCTTATATAATAATGAGAATTTTTAGCCAACAATTCTATTAAAGCCCACCAACATTATAGCGTATTTAGATCAATGTAGTAATCTTTGGGAACAAAAACCTCATTTTTTTCTACCTCCTTGAGTATGGCCATGTTTGAAGCACTCAGCGACTACATTAGATGTCTATTGTGAGCCAATAGATTTCCATGTCCTTCGTTCTTTAAGAATTGCTTTCACTGAACTGGAGAGATAGCTTAGCAGTTAAGAGGACCGACTGCTCTTGCAGAGGACCTGGGTTAAATTTCCAGCACCTACATAATAGCCTACAACTCTCTGTAACTTCATTCAATTCTAGGGGACCAGACATCCTCACACAGACAAACGTGCAGGCAAAACGCCAATGCACATTAAAAAGGAAAAAAAAAAAAAAAGAAATGCTTCCACAAGGACTAAAATACATTTTGAGGAAATCAGGGAAGAGAATATCTTGTTATATATATTTTTTTCTTAGCAATTCATTAATTTGTATGACACCTTTAATGTGGTTCTCAACTCTGAGAGGTATTATTCACTGACATCTCAGAAGACTCCTGAAGACCAACGTTTCATAACAAAAGCCGCAGCAGAAGACCGCCTTTCTTCCTTTTGATTTCATAAACTGTCTGTCAAAAAGTTGTCACACACATGAGCAAGGGAGAACAAAATGATTCTAACTCAAATGTAATTGAATGTTATCAAACTGTCTAATTGCTCTGATGATAATAATTAGGGACTTTTTCCTGGTTCTCATGGCTTTATTAATTAGACCACTTCTGTTATAGATCATGTCAGCAAGATCTGTTGATTTGGAAGGATAAAGTGTGAGAAAGGGGGCTGAGTATCACATCCTGCAGCAGCTGGTAGCTCAGAAATACAACACATAGATATGTAAAGAGCCAAGACACCCTTTTAATATATTGCTTAGAAACAACAACAGCATTCCAACATATAGTAAAGGCAGTTGAGCAATTGTTATGCAATGATTAATTTTGTAGATTGGAAAACTGAGAGTCAAGCCTGGCCGTACCTGTAAGCCCAGATTTGGAAGGCTGAGGCAGCAAAATTACCACATGTTTGAGGCTAGCAGAGCTACATAGCATGATCCTGTGTAGAAAAAAAAATTTTAAAAGAAAAGAAAAATTGAGGGTCAACGTATTATACAACATTTTACCTAAGGTCATGGATCTTGGGGAAAAAACTTGAATTAAACACAGATTTATATATTTATTTTAGATTTCTTTTGCCATGCTGTGTTTGAAAGTAGGAATCATGCAGGAAGGAGGAGAGCAGTGGGAGATTTGGAAAGATAAGCATGATTCTTAGTGGAGGTTAAGACAAAAGATACTTGTAGATACTGGGTTGAACAGGTTTTGCTGTTTGTTCTGATTTCATCAATTAGACAAATTAAGTTATAGATACATGCCAGGTAACCTCTCATTTGTAGCTGTGAGCTGGCCCAGTGATAGCAGCAATATTTAAGAGTTTGGGAGGAGCTTTATGCAAGGGATGTAGACAAATCAAAGAGGTAGAAGACCTCATTTCTGTGCCTAGGCCAGCCAGTCCTACGACTGTATAGAGACAATTTAGTGAAGTCCTAATAAAACATGGGAATTCCAGACTGCGTGTTAAAACACACACAGTTGAGTCGGTACTCAGACAGGTTGATGTGGACTGAAGGGAAACAGAAACTTTTTGAGGAGCACATGTACTCCATCTCAGGTGGAAAGAAGCAAGTAAAGTTGGATAAATAAGGTAGAAAAGGAACAAAAATGTGAGGAGACTAACATGAGTGTGTTTCTGAAGAGGACACGTGTGTACTTAAAGGCTTATTCAGTTGCCTGGCTGGCATAACATATAAAGTAGCATTAGCATTCAGCAAGGCATTTTCATATTGGCTGTGTAGGTCCAGACAGCCCTGAGCACTGTCTACATACTAATATAATTCCCATCCACATCAGAAAGGCCAGCGTTCAGAAATTATTCACTTTAATTCCAGCCTTGCTGCAAAGAAGTAAATGGGGAGAAATTTGTTCAGGCTATGTGACTGTAAATTATTCTTAGCACAAAAAGAGTTTATATATTTGAGCTAAAAATAAGACATGCTTTGTGTCGAGTAGGCGGCTCCTTAGGAGGTCAGCTCATTGATTTTCACAATCAGAAGAGTTGTCATTTCTAGAGCTCTTCAAAAATTAGTGTTGTCAGATTTTGGAGTAGCCAACAAAATCTAAGTTTAACCTGAGCAAAATGCTCTATTATTCTATTTATCCTATGAACAAATAGAATGAATATTATTATTGCACTGTTTTAAAAACAATTGCCCTCTTGAGAATGAATTTATGTTAAGTTTCTTTCTATAGGTTGTAATGTTAATAAATAATCCTAAAATTTAAATGTGCCTGACTTCAACATTCATATTAATTTCACAAGTACTTGTAGTTGCATTATATGAAGCCAGAATACAGGGGTTAGGATCAGCTCAGGCTATCAGTAAAACCTGTTGTTACTTTTCATGTTCAAATACACATAATACTTTTTGTTACCTAGATCCTGAGATAGGGATGTCTTGCATTGATTGGCTGGTCACGTGACTTACGTTTACTCTTTAGCTGTGAACAACCAAGCAGAGGTGAATTTTAATTTGAGGTATAGGATTTCCCTGGGAGTCTGTTTAAATCAAATGTTGACTCTTGCAGTCATTAGTCTAGGCCTTTTCCCTCTTTTATTATCTAGATTATATATGGCAGTCAAAATTTCCTTTTAATTCCTTCGTGTTATGAAAAGATTTCTTACCAAAGGGCAGTTTCTGTCTTTGTGTAAACTCATGTGCCTCTTGGATTCTGCCTCCTCTTAGAAACATCTTTCTTGCATGTTCTTCCTATGAGTTTGAATTCACATTTAAGCCCCTGTTTGTTTTATTTGGTAAGCCATGTGTGGGACCGATTAAAAGAAATGGGAACCACTCTGTGTTGTGTGTCTGTTTATCTGTCTCTGTTCTTGTTGTCTGTGCCTGGTGGATAATTTGGATCAAGAAAACTAGTTGAAGGCTTTGGGCCTGTCAGATTGGCCTTCCTGAAGTATCTGGTCTGGATTAGCCTTGTGAAAGGCAAACTTCTATTTCTTGTCAGTTTCATATATGTTTATATAACCCCAGTTTTGCTTCAGCTTTTCATTTCAGCTCATATTTTAATTTGATCTGGAAGTGGTTTTGCTTATTCAAAAACCCTTTTGAAGATTTTACTGATACCTGCTTTGGGGCTGGTGAGATGGCTCAATGTGATAAAAATGCTTGCCACCAAGCCTGGTGACCTGTGATCAACCCTAAGAAACCATATAAAGGTAGAAGGAGAGATCCAAATCCCACAGGTTGTCCTCTGACTTCCACACATGGGTGGTGGAAAGAGCCCCCCTGCACACACAGAGATGAATGAGAGGTTGTTCTGTTGTTTTCAGTGACCACATTTTAGATGAAGAGCTCTATATCAGAAAAGTTCATGTATAGTCCTCTTCTTAGCTGCAGAAGTGCTTTGGTAGGCCATGGGAATGGTATGTAAGAAATCCCATTTTTCCCTGTATAACGAGTGGTCATTTTGTATGGTTTATGTGGACATTCAGTATGGTACCTGGTTTTGCTGTCTAAGAAGTTCTCAGGTTGACATCTGAAGCAGAATTGAAGGCAGGCATACATGCACACACATCCACACACTTAGGAGCTGCATGCACGGTGACCTTATAAGAGCAGGCTTGACAAATGGCTCTCCAGTATTGAGTTTTGCCAATGGAAAAAACCTAACTCTTATAGATTTCTCATCTGGTTCCAGATTCCCAAGATTCTCCCTTGTAAGACTACCTTGTATTTTCCCACTTTTTTTTTCTGTGAGGCTCATTTTTCATAGGACACTCACTCTCAAGTCACTTCTTTTTCCAGTGATGCATTTAAAAGTCATCATACTCTATTCCTAAGTGCATGCTTGTAGGACCGTTTCTTTAATAGAATTCTTTCTCTTGTTAGGCTTTCTAGACTCTTTCTCTAGTTGCAATCACCTTCTTCTAAAATCTTCTGGTTAACAGTTTTGTTCATCTGCTGTCACTCAAAAATACACTTCAGTGTTCCAGTTATGACCCAGCCAGTTCCAAATGAACTGGGGACTCCTGGCCAGTTTGCTTTTGTGTTTTGCTTTGACATTAATTTCACCCAAGAGTAAATGCATTTTTCTTTCTTTTTCTCAGTTTTTGAAAACGTGCTCTCTTTAAAAGGCTGGTGCTCAAAGATAGACCACTTGAAAGCCCTCTTTGTGCATTGCAGCTGTTGTCTCTCTTGCCTCTTGTGTATTTCTACACTGGTTTCTGAATCTGGTTGCATCTGTTACACATGTCTTGATTAAGCTGAATGTTGGTCTCGGACCATTGATGTTCTGTTCTGGATTCCCAGGGGCAGTCTCTGAAGCAGCAATTATATGGTCACATGTAACATCTAGCATGGAACTACACCTTAGAGGCTTGAACAAAGGCACTGAGAAGCACTTATATAAAGAAACACTTTTCTGTTTAGTGAATTTTTTTTTGACATAGACTAGTACCCCACACCACCCCAATCCTCTGTCCATCATAGCATTAGATTATATTACTTGGGTTTGTATTCCAGGAAGCATGGGCTAGGCCTATTAGGAGAATTTAGACTTTTCAAACTATCCTTTAGAGATTATGCCAACTGGAAATTTAATTGCCCTGTTTCTTATAGTTCAATCCAGTTCAATCGTTAAAATATTAAATTGTACAGGGTCAAGAAAGAGGTTTTTATATACAAGTGTAGGATTGTTTCTAGATTCGTAAATTGGGAAGATCAGGACTTCTTAGTTGCTGTACAGTCTTGGAATATTACTCCAATTGTCTGACTTTAGAGTTTTGGGTCTTAACATTAAAGTTTCTGGTTTTTATATTCAGAATTTGCTCTTCTTCTTTTATTAAAGATCAGGATATTTTCTAGTTTTCTTCATAATTGTTGTTACCATCTACTGTTTCATGATCAGAGAGCAAAATTCTGTCAGAAAATTTGGATGTGTTTCCAAGATGAAAAGTCTTATTACAGTGCTATGCCTATGTTTCTTTTCTCTAAAAGTATATACCATGAAGCAATTACCCTTTCCCACTCTCCTTAAAATTCATGGCCTGATTTTATGTTAATTATTCTAGCATTCATATATGTGTCTACATATATGTTCCTGAACATAACCTGGTCAGTGCATATAATGTAACTTGTGTGTGTGTTCTCAGGATGACATTAAGATCTAGGGAGCCCAGAAAATTTGCCAGCTCAGATGGTCGGCCCTGGAAGTAGAGGAACGAAGAGAACACAGCCAGAGAGCACCCACTTGATTTACTATCTGTGTGATAAAATTATATCATAGCAGTTTACTGTGATGCCATATGTTTGGTCTGACTGAAACATACAACTGAACTGACGTGATAGCAAGTGATATTTTAACATTATATGTGTAGGGAGGGAAGGGGGAATTGGAGAATTCTGAACTCAGCAAAGTGTGTTTTGTTATTTATCGATGCTGAGGATGAATTTCTTCAATGTGCTTACACTTCTTTGGTCTCGATCTTACAGGAAGTCAGAACTTCGAATTAACAAAGCCTCGCTGGCTGATTCTGGAGAGTATATGTGCAAAGTGATCAGCAAGTTAGGAAATGACAGCGCCTCTGCCAACATCACCATTGTTGACTCAAATGGTAAGACACCTGCTGCCTGCTATTTCTCAGTCTGTGAAAGGAGGGCCTGAGATGTGTGAGAGACCCATGGGTTAATGTTTTTATGAACAACTAAAAAACATTGGAAAGGAAGTCAAACATTATAGGCATCTTTTGTGTCTTCAGAAAAAGTCTTCAAACTGTGTGGTGATGTAGACTATATATGTATATATATGTGCGTGCACTCGCGCGAGCATACACACACACACACACACACACACACACACACACACACACCTGCTAAAGTTGGTTAGGAGGGGCAATCAAGTTTTCAGTTCTATCAACCACAGAATACAATTATATAGTTTTATATACATAAATACTTACCTAGTACCACAAGTGTACTTATATATGTATACATACACATGAATGAATGCAGCTATTTTATTTATCTGCAAGTTCCAAAAAGTTTTAATGTTCCAATGTGCATTTTTTTGGTTTGTTTTTGTTTTTCAATACAGGGTTTTTCTGTGTAGCTTTGGCTATACTGGAACTTACTTTGTAGATCAGGCTGGCCTCAAACTCACAGAGATCCTCTTGCCTCTACCTTCTGAGTGCTGGGACCAATGTTCATTTTTAAGCGATTACACCAAGCTAATAGCAAGTTAGATACATTGACTTTTTAAAGCTATTAGTTTTAAAATTAGGAACACCTGAGAGGCAGCGAATTTCCTACTTTGTAATGACTTCATGCTTCTTACTGAGCCTCCTGAGAGCTGTTCCAGGGAGAATTTGCTTAACAGATGAATTTGTTGGACACAGGAAGTACTACCTCCCAATTAACAACTTCCCTCCACTTTCTTAGGAAATCAGAAGGTGGGAACTTCTGGTTTGTGTCTTCTATAGCTCAGTAGCCAGACCTCTGAAGGTCATGTCTAGGAGGTGATGAGAGCCTAGCGATATTCTTCAAACTTTGGAACTGTCTGGTGCCATTTCAAAAACCTTACTGTGCCTATTGTGGCTTGAAATGATTGTGAATTTTCATAAGCCCAATCCTGATTTCTCTGCTCCTTGCCAGAGATGAGAAACTACCTATGGCAGGGAATGGTCTTTTAGAGTGATGAGGTAAAAATGCCAGTTCATCATGGGAAGAATAAGCAATGGTAAGGTTATTTTGGTAAGACCGAGTTGGTTTGTACCTCTTGATCCTCACATGACACAATGTGGCAGGGAAAAGGGAGTGGAAGGAAAAATACAGAGCAGACTCAGGAAAATCCAGGTTATCACCTGTCCTTTTCTGTGCTTTCCAAGGAAATTTCAGAGTGGTGTAGTCAAAGTCTATTGCTTTTCACTTAAGATAATCCCCTCTCTTGGGAGTAAAGGGAAGACGATGATAAGTAGTTTCAGTTATTGGTTTTAGAAGCCATGCTTATGATGCTCAAAATGCAAATGCCATGTAACATGCATATGAGCAGGCACAAAGCCACTTTGCTTTGGTTTCTAATAACACAAGTTAGGCATTTTATAGTATTGCTGCATAAAACTTAAATTTAGGCATGGATTAATTTCAATAGCTTACTCTTTACTATTGCTGTTTAGGTCATGATTTTTGAAAACAAAGATTTTTGTCTTTTTCTTTTTTTTTTTTGAGACCATCATGACCTCTGTGCTGTGTCTTGAAAGTTTCTCATCATTGTGTTTTAATATGTCTTCTTATGGTAAGCTGTGAATTATGATTGTGATGCTCAGGTTGGATTTTTATAGCTATACATATTATATGTTCCAAGATAAATAAAATTAGAGTGAGTGTTATCACTGCTTTTAGTATGATCATACTGATTATCCCATGGCTTCTGTTTTATAGGATAAAGCAGAGATAATCTACCACCATACTAATCCTGGAAAAAAACCCTATAGGGTCTTTTTTTATTATTGTTAGTTTGGAGGCAGCAAAAGTTTGACAATACTCATTTTCAGATTTCTCACATAAAACAGCCATACAATTAATTTTAAAGTCATGGTCTAGTGCTCAACTTGGAATATATAGTGTGGATAAATTTTACTTTTGAGTGATGAGGGTTAGAAACATTTATTTATTTTTTTCTTAACAAAAAATAAAGTTCATGGACTATTTTAAGTATTTGTTTGTGATATCCTTTTGCTTGGTTGTTTTTCTGACATTGTCTGTAGCCCAGGCTAGCCCTTGGACTTCCTCCACTGGAGAGGATGACATTTATTTGTGATTCATTTGCCCCTGCCTCTGGAGTGTTGAAATTGTATGCATGTGCCATTATGGGCCATTAATATAGTGACTTTGGAGATTAAAAACAAACAAACAAAAAAACAGACCCTGTAAATGCTAGATGAACACTCTACCAACTGAGCTCGTTGCTCAACCCAGCCCTGACTCTTAATCACTGAAAGCATCGGAATGAGAGAGTGCAGGACCCCATAACAGTGTAATGTGAGGAGGAGGTCATCCTCCTTCAACCTTCTCAAAGGTGTGGAATAGCTAGAAGAATTTGGGGGCAGGGAAAATGTGACTACAGTAAGTTGTATGAAATAAGGTTATTTTTCCCCGTGAAAGAAAAGAAATATGATTCCTAGAGTGGGAAATAAACCATCTCAGAATCAGAAAAGTACTAGAGAGCAAATGGCAACATAAATCTGCTTTTCCTTCCTAGTACACAATAGCTCACTCTGGATCTGAATGCGTGTGCACAGAGAGTTAAGGCAGATTCTTTCATTTGTCAAGAACAGGGAGGAGAAGGGTGTCAGAGAGAGGGAGTCCAGGTGGAAGAGCTTGACCTTAGGGAGATGGACTTTTCTACTGGCATCTGAAAGAGCTTAAACAACAGATCATGTGACCGTTTTCTAGCTTTTCTACCTTTGAATTGCTTCAGATGTTTTGGAACTTACAAAAACAGAAAACAACCGACTGTTTCCTCCATCCCTGCTTGTCTTGGTTTCATCTCTGCCTCTTTGTAATTCCTAACTAACTGATTCATGTTCCTCCCACTTTGGTAGATTCATCTCCAGGCTTTCTTTAAGATGCGCTTTAAGATTTAACTATTACCCATGGCTGTGCCCTGATATCCCAACAGAATTTGTGTTAGCAAGGATACGATCAGCAGGGATTGTGCCACACCATGCTGTAAGACCCTGAGAATTTACAAAGGATTTAGCCCTGGCTGTGTATCCTGTCCACTTCTTAACCAGTGGAGGAGAAGCCTCACCCCCATGTGGTTATGTCGAGCTATTTAGATGAACACCTGGATCTAAATTAAGTAATAAAAATTTAAGAAATTCCTTGTGCTTGTTTTTATTTGCTTCCGTGATGTGGTGAGCATATTGTCAAAATATTTAAGCACTTAGAAAAGAACACGTGCATAGTCACCATTTATTAAGCTACATTTGAAAAATTTGTTTTACTTTTGCCTTTTTGATGCCTTTCCACTACTTTGTGGAATTGGAAAAAAAATGTTTTGCATGTGTAAACCAATGCTACATGCTGGTGCCTAATGTTGATTTTCATAGAAACGTTATGGCAGGTTGTAATCTTCCTGTGGTGAATTACAAAATGCATATTGGCAGGGGGAAAGGCCACACATAATTTTCTCTAGCCCATACGCTTTGGGCTCATTTTTATCTAGTTATTTGGCTTGGTCTTTCTCTAAGAAATCCTAATTTCACAATTAATTCTTAGCTAACAAGCTCTAGGGAAACACTTGGATATTAGAATAAAGGGACAAAGAAGAGAACTGCAGACATAATTGGTTTGCACATTAATTAAGTAATGCTATCTTTTCAAGGATTACTGTGGGAGAATGTACAACTACTAAATCATATCTTGGGTTTTCTTTTTTAATCAGGAGAAAACTTATATAAGATTCAAGCTCCCATAGGAATAATTGGGCTCATAGCCATTGCTGTTCCATTTGAGAAACAGAAAAAAAGTACTTTTAATAAAGTTTAACTAGTTTATCAAGTAGTGCTTTAAAATTTTGGCACATATGGATCACGGACTTTGTTAGCTCTTATCCCCTCTCCCTAACAGTGCTGTGGGAAATATGTTGGTGAACAGCTTGTGGAATCACATTGAGAAGAATATCAAGTAGGTTTTATTTATTTTTATTTATGTATCTATTATTTTGAGAGAGGGTCTAACTGTGCAGCCCTGGCTGGTTTAGAGCTTGCTATATAGACCAAATTGGCCTGGAACTCAAGGAGAACTGCTTGCCTTTGTCTCCTGACTAATTACTGGAGTTAAAGGCATGCACTACCAAGCCTGGACTCAAATGGATTTTAAATGCTTTTGTCATTCTCCACGTATATTGCATTATGTAGAGTGCTCATAAAAGCTAATATACACTAATAATATTATTAGAATATGTCAGATCCTGCATAGTATCCATACAGCATGTATTTATCTGAAAGCTTCTCAGCTTCTTATGCACTTATTTAAAACAATAAAAGTTCAGATATTCAAAGATGGTCCTGAGTTCATGTTTTACTCTTGCTAGTAAAAAAACCAAAAAAAAAACAACAACAAAAAACAAACAAAAAAAACCCAAAACCTACATTTATAATGATATTTTTTTTTCGAAATAGGGTTTTGCTGTAGTGTTTTGGAGGCTGTCCTGGAACGTGCTCTGTAGACCAGGCTGGCCTAGAACTTACAGAGATCTGCCTGCCTCTGCCTCCCGGGTGCTGGGATTAAAGGTGTGTGTCGCCAACTCCCGGCATTTTTATAATGATTTTTAATCCCAATTTTCGTAGAGACTTAGAATTTTGGGGAAAATAAGGAATTATTTAATGTATGTTAAATCTTCACAGACATCACACATGTGTGTGTATGTTCTCTTGATTATTTATATTCTCGTTATGCTCATGACAAAGTCTCAAAGAAGTCATACATTTATAGTCATTAGAAAAATTATTTTCCAGAAGACATGTACCAGCCACTGCAACTTGAGACTGAACTCAGTTTATTAAAATAGTTATTCAAACATGAAAAATACAGCAGGGTTATGTTTTCAGGCCTACAGAGCATGAGTCGCTCAATAGTGTTCAATCCCTAATGACTCCACAGCCTCCCTGTTTACACCATCGAGGGAGGAGACATTTTCCATCTAATATGCCAATGTACTCTGCTAAAGTACATTGTTTAGCTGCAAATCAAACAGACTGTAGGACTTAAATCTGTAAGTGGAATGTAAAATTCCAATCACACTGAAAACAAGCAGGTTCTTTTATTTGTTTAAATCCTTGAACCCTGCACACGGGAAAATTTTTTCTGCATACTATTAATCAATAGGATTAACATTTCTTAGTAGCAAAGATCTTTTTCAAGTATCTCTTTTTTAAATATAAGTTATTTGTTAAGCTCCAATCTTACATTTCCTCAATATTAATTAAGGAAGTATTTTTACGAAGCCACAGTCATTGAAGAGGTTTTAAAGATCTCCAGGATAATTATCTAATTTAGGAAGGGCGTTGTTTTTAGGAGCATCATGTATAGGTATAACTGCTGCAACCATTTGTTACTGCGAACATTTGTCTAATGCAGCATTCAATCACAAAAGGAAGTTATGGTTAACCTGTCCTCCACTCTGAGGTCTTTTTTTTTCTGCAGAGAGATTAGCTTCTTTTTTTTTTTTCTTTTAAAATCTTCTTGGAAGGTCACAGTAGACAGTCAGTTGGTTTCCTAAAAAAAGACTGTGAAGAAAATGTTGATGCTGGGTTGGACTTGGGTCTTTGCCCAACCCTTGTCAGGTAATGTGGTGGTCAAGTCATTGATGCATTCTGAAGGGCAGAAGGAGGAGGCATCTGATTCAATGTGGATACAAGGTTTGAAAACATTGTGTTGAAAGTGGTCCAGACATGTCTACAGAAGAGCAACTATTGTGAACCTTGGATTAAAAAAAAAGTTTCCTCAGATTACCTGTTTCCAAAGAGGAGCAATTTTATTTTATTGTCTACAGCCTGACTGTATAAAGCTACTTGTTGCTGCTTCAGGAACAGTTGTCACCGTTGGTCCAGCTGAGAGCATCCTCTCTACTGCCCCTGCATGAGAACTTTCCAAGGAAGACATAGACAAATCCCTCATACTCAAATCCCCTTCACTTTTTCCCATTTCTAGTGCACATAAGAACTGGTGTAGGAACTTTGATGCCATGAAAACAGCCTTACTCTGCCAATGATTGATCTTAGGACCCTCGATGAAGGAAGATCGACTACCCACACTGACTTTGTACAAAAAGTTAGCATCTGGGATTTACAAAAGACACATTTCTGGCCTATGGTACTTGACCATCTCTCCCAAATCTCACTTGACTTTCTTCCTGTCTCGTTCTTCAAATTCTTTTGTCCCTGAAGAAATCCAGAAGTTGAAGGAATATTATCATTTCAGTCATTCTTCCTCCCTGCTAGACTGGTGCCATCATGGTGTTATCTGTGTTTAAAAAATGATTGCATTGCTAATGAGCACATCTCACTCCATGATTAACCAGGTATTAATTTAGACTTAAAATGATAGCATCTATGACCTCCTAGGAATTTCAGACATATGTAATAATTTTTGTGTGGTTGCTGACATCACGAGACTTGGCTTATCTTTTTTTCTGGTTAAGGAGGTGAGAGTATACAACATCTGATAAATTATACACAGTCATTTTACCTTTCTATCATTCTAGTATCATGACTCTGCCTTTAAAAACATTAGAATCTAACCAACTAAGCCAGTTTTAGGACTAAATACTTAGCTATATAGACAGTATAAATCCCCCTTTATTACATCCTTAGAGCTTTAAGGAAGAATTTTAGATTCTTGAACAAGCCTCATAATTCTCAGGGTAATGGTGTTCCCTACTATGCAAGCGTATCCTTCATTCTTCAGGGAACTACCTGCCCACATATGCCCTTTCCAGAGAAGTCAACATGTATCAGATGATAATAACCCCATCTTGATTAACTGTTGCGATTTGAAGAGTTCCATTGCAGAACTTGATGCTGCTTGTCAGTCTCGACAGAAAACACGGCTTGCTTTCATTTTTGAACAAAGCAGTAGTTTTCCAAACTCTTCAACATTAGAAATGGCCTTGGTTTGGTATGACAATGACTTTGACGCTCTTAATTCCCCATTTCTTTTTCCTTTCCAAGAAGCCCACTGTCTGTCTCTGTAGTGCATCCTTCCTCATTCACCCCAGGGGGAGCAAATGGTTCCTCATAACTACTTAGCGTAATTCATCCCGTGCCCTTCCCCCACAAAAGAAGAACTATTTATTTGGACTGTCTTCATTCAGTGCTCCTTCCTCACCCTCATTTGCAGTTGGAAGGCAGGCAATGGCCCCAGATCTCAGCCTCCTGCTGTACACCATAATGGCCTGTCACCTCTTCTATTTTGCAGAGTTCATCACTGGCATGCCAGCCTCAACTGAAAGAGCATATGTGTCCTCAGGTAAGGAAAAGAGCCTGGCAAGTTTTACTAACCAGTGTGAGAGGCTTCCCTGCTGGCTGCTCTTCATACTAATCAGCACTCCCTTTGCATCCAAATTTCAGCTGTTCCTGTGTTCTACTCCAGTGTTTTTTCTCAGCTTCCTTCTGCCTTTTTGAATTTTACTTAAGGCACGATGTTTCTTTGCTGTCTAGCTGAGTGGTGGCTATAGATAGGAAAGAAAGAGATCATATCTACATGCTGCTTGATAATATTAGACAAGTAGAAGAGAAATCTTAGGGGTGCAAGGCCAGATTTTCTGTCTTTGGGTATCCTTCTCTTGGTTGCTTGGGCAACCTATTACCCAACATCTGGTGTCTGACCTTTAGGATGCTATTGACAATTTCTGGCTCACTAAATTTGGAAGAACAACAACAAAAACCTTTTCAAAACTGTTATTGTAATGTTCCATTTCTTTTCATTTTTGCCCGTAATATTTACTGGTGGTAATTACAGGCTGGGAAGACACAAGCTAATTATCTCCCAGCTCTACAAATTCATATATAACCAAAATCCATTGGTTTTTCTATTAGCTGTAGAATGACTTCATGTGTTATTTTTTTAAAATTGTTTTTGAGACAGCAATTTGCTATGTGGCTTAGCCCAGCAGCTTTCTTGGGATCCTCTTGCTGCTTCCCTACAACTAGGGTTACAGCCATTCACCACCATGCCCAGCTAGTCAGTTTTTTTTTTGAGATTATAAATAATTACATCACACCCCTCCCCAAGCCCTCACATATGCCCTTCCTGACTCTCTTTCACATGCATGGCCTCTTTTTTCATTAATCATTGATATATTTATTCCTAAATATAACCTTTTCAGTCTGTACAATGTTATTTATGTGTATATTTTCAAGGATGACAATTTGATATTGGATAGACAATTGGTATACTTTCCCCTAGGGAAGACTCTGTCTCCCACTCTCAGCATCCTCTGGTTGCCTGCAGTTCTTTGTGTACGGTTGAGGTCTTGTGGTTGTTCCTAGTCTACTTTTGTATGTCTGTTGTTGTTCTTGCTCAGTTCATTTTTAGGAAGTCATGCTGGTGAGACTTTATGGGTATAGTTTCTCAGATGACTAGGATATTCTTACCACAGCTCTCTGAGCCTCTGACTTTTATAATCTTTCCACACACTTCTTCTGCAGTGGTCCCTGAGCCTTAGGTGTGGGAGTGTTTTGTAGATGCATGCACTGGGACTGAGTGTCTCTACTCTGCAGTTGGATTGATTGTCTTTTTCTATAATGGTCTCCATCTAGTACAGTGAGAAATTTCCTTAATGAGAGGTGAGAAGTACACTTTACTTTCTATGACTTTATGGTTAAGAGAACATTAGGAAATTCAAAATTTAGTATTTAGTAGTAAATTTGGGGCAGTTGAGATTGAAAACACATTTCCTTTTTGTAATTTCTTTTACTTTTGGATATAAAATAATTGCATTAATCCTCCTTCCCTTTCCCCTCCTAAGTCTCTGATATACCCCTCCTTTCTCTCTTTCAAACTCATGGTCTCTCTCTCTCTCTCTCTCTCTCTCTCTCTCTCTCTCTCTCTCTCTCTCTCTCTCTCTCTCTCTCTCTCTCTCCTTTATCTCTTAACCTCTCATTGGGTTATAGTGATAACTGGCTTTAACTGGTTCCTTTCAATTAATCAAGATTGTAACTCATTTGCCAATTTTAACAAATTCACGAGACAAGTCATTATTTTCCCTCATCTTACAGATGAAGAAAAGAAAAGTGCTAGACACATTAAGTTGTGTGTCTCGGGGAGGAGAAGGATGGGTTCCTGGAGCTCAGTGCTGGAGGCACAGCTTCCCACCCTATTCATCGTTTGGCATGGTTAACATTTCTCATCTTAGTCATGCCCGTTTAAGACTGTAGTAGTTCAGAGAACCCGACACAGCCTTCTTTTACTTTCCCTCTTACTATTTCCTCTTTTCTTCAAAACCACTGTTCAGAATCTGAGAGAAGGGGGCTGGGCACGAAGCATTAAGTCAATTCATTTATCTTTCCTTCAGATATTTGTGCAATGTAAGGGCTTCTTTATCAAGACCAGTGGACACGGTTAGGGGAATGGAGTTTTAAAGGTCTAATGTGTCTTTAATATTTCCTGAAGTCTGACCTTAATATGATATTCTAGCTGTTGAATTTCAACTTTCTTTAATACTCAGGTTTTTTCCCCTGATTTCCTAGGGTCAAAAATCTTTAGGTCTCATTTTTTTTTCTCCCTGCATTCTTATGCTCTGTCAATACTAAAATGCTGGTTTTTCTTCTCCATCCTTGCTACCTAAGCAAATCTTGTACATCCCTAACTTGTTTTGCTTGTTCAGCATGTTCTGTTGGCTCCTGGTGTGACTGCTGCAGTGGGTCTTGCATGGACTTTGTTTGGCACTGTTGCTGGTCACGATGTTTATGCTGCTCCAAATTGCCTGGAAATAGTTTCACTCTTGTTCCTTGAATGTGTGAAAGTTGACCCTTCTGTGGCAGGGGCATTCTCTCCGACTTCAAGCTTATACCTAAGGAATGCTGTAGTTCACCTGTAGCGTGGGCTTGCTAAGACCAATATTTCTCCACAGCCCATTCACACATCTGTGGATGCCTTTCCAGGTGCGCTCTTTCCTTTCCTGTCTCTCCGAGAGGTCTTCAGAGAAGGGGCGTCTCTGCAGCCCTTGCGTAGTGTGAGCATCTTCCCGTCTTAAGGATGCTGCTGTTTGGCTCTTGCACCGCTTTTTAGCACAGCTTTTCAAGGCAGCTTCAGAGCCTGGCAACTTCCTCATTTTCAAGTGGCATGACTCAATAAAGCTTCACTCCGTTTTTGTGTCTTATAGAGTCTCCCATTAGGATATCAGTATCAACAGAAGGTGCAAATACTTCCTCATGTAAGTATATATACATCTATTGCTAGTTATTAACCCAAGGTGACAACTTCTTCCATTGAGCATGTTCATGTGTGCCCTCAGCCTCTATTGAGGTGTGGTGTACTGAGTTTGGACAGAATGGAGACTTGCGTTTGGAGTAGAAATAGTCTCCTACTGTGTTTCAGATTAACCAGAGACCCCCTCCCGGGAAAATATACCTAAGGGTATACCATGCCACTGCATGTGTGTTGGTGTTAGGATAATCTGTTGCTCTTGAATGTTGGAAAATAATTGCATAGCATCTGAGGCCTGGTTTGGGGTAGGTGTTCGGTGGGCTTATTCTCAGCTTGTCTTGACACCTTCAGCAACTGCCAAAGGCACCATACCCAGCTGTTTGGGACTTTTATTCCAAAGTTCCTCCATTTCATATTACAGTCTGCTGTGACAGAGTGAGGAAACTATATATAGATGCCCTTAATTCAAGTTTGATAGCTAGTGAGTAATTATGAAAATGTTTGAAGGCACATCTCTAGGCAGGATCCCAGATGATTTTCCCCTGTTTAATGTGAAATGGGCTGTGTGCTGGCGGGCTTCTTCCAACTGCTGGATTGATCGGCACTGTGTGTGACATCCAGGGAGCTTAAAAATTAGCAAGGATTAGTAAAACTAGCTTCTGATGTTTATTAATTGAAAGCATTGAATTAAGTTTTGATTTAAAACAGGGCATATTAAATATTGACAATAAAACAGAACTATTCTTTCTTCACCTTAATTTAGGTCTTAATAGAAAGCATTTCTTTGATAAACTCTTTAAGAAATACGTGCCCGTGTTCCTCTCCCAATCTACAGAATATGTTAAAGAGACAATATCTTTTTTACTTAGCAGCAGGGGTGGAAACCCAAAGGCAGTTGGCAGTTCTTATAACTTCTCTTGTTCCATCAATCTGTTTTCATAGACGGCATTTGGTAGTGAAGCTTTTCCCTCCGGGTTGGCAGAATGCAAGCTGTAACTATTTGGTATGAAGCAAGTTATTTACTAGGAGTGTAGCTTCTCTGCATGGTGTGGGTGAATCCCTAGGTTTTACACCCTGAACCCGAAACAAACAGAATGAGTTAAAAAAAAAAACCTATCATTCCCGAGTTAGTGTTTTAATAGGCTTGATAGCAGCAACCTAAGAATATCAAAAGAAAATGAAATTGTAGGAGAGTTACCCGGCTTTCTAGACTCCTTGATACATATTCAAATGACAATTCCTGCTGGTATGCTTGAGATATTGGTTGTTTAGTTCTACTTATGGAAATATTAGGACAAATGTATGGAATTTACAAGACTAAGGCGTCATATTTTTTTTTGTTTTTGTTTTTACGAGACAGGGTTTCTCTGTATTGTTTTGGAGGCTGTCGGTCCAGCCCGGCCTTGAACTCACAGAGATCCGCCTGCCTCTGCCTCCCGAGTGCCGGGATTAAAGGCATGCGCCACCACCGCCCAGCTTCTAAGGCGTCATATTGAGCTTTGCTTTTAAATAAATAGTACACAAAAGAAAACTAGGTTTTTCTTTTTGGCACATTTTTCTGAAAATGGGTTTCTCTCTGTATGATTCATTTGAACGACACTATTGAAAGTCTTGGGACTGGAGCTCTTCATGCCGTCAAGGTGGATGTCTTCCTTAAGCACTTGTAAGTGCTTCTGGAATGGAAGAGTTACTTACACTTCGGTTGTCCAGGAATTAATTCAGGGAAATGAAATGAACCTTCCAGTTTACATTTCAGTGTCCATTACAGTGCTGTGGAGAGAGAAATAAGTTTGGAATCTGACTCCGCCTCTTTTATCTCTCAGGAGTGTTGCTTCCCAGTGTTTAGTAATGGTATAGGAAGAAGAAAGGCTGTGTTTGTATGTCCTTTTCCTACGTCACTCTCTGTTCTTGGTAGGCCATCATTATTGAACTAATTAGCTAATGACTTTTTAGTCTTATGAAAATATGCTCGATAGTTTGAACATGTAAACCAAGTGCAGGATCTGAGGCCTGTTTAGAACAGGGCATGGTGTGGGGTTGGGCACATCAGGCTCATTTCAAGGCAGCACTAGTGATTTGGATTTGAAAGTTCAAAATAGTTTTTTTTTATATACAATAAAAAACACGGGAGTGTTCACATGGGTCAGAAATAATCAGCTTGAAGAATATACCCCCACCCATTTCATTTCAGCCAGCAGGGTGACATCAATAAATCCCTGAGGTTGAAAAATGAACGTTGCTTTCAACCTAAACCATGCCTATGTGGACTCCATTTTTGAAGAGTTGACACTGATATTTTCTATGGTAAAATCTTGAAAGGCCTGTCCAGCAAGCATTTTTATATTGGAACAGTTCCATGTGATTTGGGGGTCTAGTATCAAAAGGAAAAGGCAGCCCAGTTCCCTTTCATGCAGTTCTGTCTATGCACATGGGCACTCTTGCAGGAAAGAGATACACTAGGGCTGTTGTGTGCATGTATGTGCATGTGTGTGTGCCCTTGTATGTGGGTGGGCGCACTTGTTTGTGTATGTGGGTGCATATGGATTTGCATTTTGTTATTTAGGAGTTGTCTACCCTGATTTCTGAGATGGGGGTCTTTTACTGGCCTGAAACTTTTACAGGTATATTAGGCTGACTGGCCAGGGAACCCAGAGATGCACTTGTCTCTACCACCACTGTTCTGTGATTAAGAGTATACCGTCACATCCAGATAGAACTCAGGATGCTCACATTTGCATGGCAAAAAACTTGGTTGACTGAACTGTCTCCCCAGTTTATGATGGGGTATATTCTTGCCCATCCTCAGAACCTGCCTGGGTTGCTGTCTGTTTGTCTCCTGAATACTGCCTGTCCCAGATGCCTTCTCAAACTAACCCAGAGTCAGAGCCATCCTTGCTTCTGTAATTCAGAATGGATTTGGGAAAAGAAGAAGTAGCAGATTAAAGCTGTCTAGGTCATTATGGAAGTAACAGCATTGGTGTTACTTTGTTCGCGGGCATAGTACACTTTCTCTGGTCCATGCTTCTCATTCTGCCTGTGTACTTACCTGTCATCCCTCTATTCACCCAACACATTCCACACGCTGTTCTCATACTAGCTAGACAGGGATGGTCTGAGTTTTTCCTAACAGGAAATATCACCCTAGGGTCCTGCTATACAATCTCTACCCCAGTCCTCTAGAAACATACATTTTTGAAACTATAATAATGAAGAAATAATTCTTGACTGAAGATTTTAAGGATTTTATTTTTCTTCTATATATTCCTGTCAGTTCCCCCTGCTCTTATATTTTTCATAGAATATCAAAAATATGAGTAAAATATCAAAGATACTGTTCCTTCCTCTTGTGAGGCATTTTTTTAAACTTCCTTTTTGTGAAACTGGGGCCATACGTTACAGGTTTGCTACATTTAGATTTCTTACATATTCTGATGTTTTCTTAGAATTATTATCCTATTAAAGAGCCCAATCCTTTAAATTCATTTATTTTATACAAATGAGGTTCATATGATTAAGAGAGCTATAGGTGGGATGTTCAATAAGTATTCTGTTCTATATAGTGATGGATTTTCAAAGGGTAGCTTGAACCTTGCTCTGTAGTCAGGAGAACTAGCTTGCTCCCTCTTACATAGACTCAGCAAAAATATAAATGGATTGTGTAGAGCAACCTTAATGACTGCTCGGAAGTGCCAGCTGCCATTGACCCCATTTTGCAGACAATTCTCTAAATGATATAAAAAGTGTAATTCCTACAGCAATGACGATCTTGATTTGAGCTTTGCCCATTCCAATTTAGTGCGTAAGTGAGATAAACAATAATGAGAAGGTTCATGAACAGTAATCAGATAGAAAATAAATATGTACTCCCGGTAAAAAGTGTTTAACAGCAATATGTGTTTCAAGTAATAGCAACAGCATTGTTTTCAGTTACCATTAGCTTTATACTAAGTGCTAGTTAATGTGTTCTCCTGTTCTATGTGGCAGCTCATGGTGCTTCTGAGACCTCTTATACTTTACAAGTGTTGTTCAAAGCTACACCAGACAACCCTGCCTGAGGTTTTTGATGCCTCAAAACAAAAGCCTTTCCTATTTAAAGGAATGAGATTCTGCAATTGGATTGGAAAGTAGTCTTTAATACAGAGTCCATATATATGGTAGATGAAGTCAAATTGAGTTGCCTTAGCCTACTTGAGTTTTTACAGTAATAACAATGTACTCAAAGTGTGACCGGTGAGCAAGATGTGGGAAGCATCATGAGAGAAAGCAGATAGAAATGGTTCTGCATGGCTGTGCTTATGGGTGGTCACTTGGACGCGTGGAAGAGCGCTAGACTGAAGAATGGATGTAACTCTGAAGGGAGGAGGAAAACCAGGGAGTCCTTGCATTTTCTTTGAATCGAGTTGGGAGAAATTTTATCCTTCCAGTTGGGGAAGGAAATGAGTTCGTGCTTTTTAGCCTCAACAGTGATGCTGAAGGTTCTTTGCCAGGAACTCCCTGCCATTTCAACATATTATGTATTCTCAGCAAAGTGCGTTTTAAAGAAATATGTCCAGGAAGTCCTCTTTGAAGTCTCTGAAAGTAATGAACAATTCAGCCTGATTTGGCACCTAAATGAGCTAGTTGAAGGAGGAGGGGGTGTAGTCTGTCTTTATTGTAATGAAATACACATTTAGCAATTGGGAGCAGTGATATACATCAAGAGGACCAGAGCACCTCTGGCTGGCCCATTGGGGCATCTGAGTTATGCTGCCCACCTTTTACCTTCAGCTGTAACCAACATAGTCACTTTAAAGGTAGAGGAAACGGCTCTCATCTTTGCTAAATGACTCTCAGCTGGAAAAATGGCATTTTATTTTCAGACCTCTGGTGGTAGTAAACTGGGATCTTGTCATGGTGGAGAGCTACTTCTGACTGAGTGTAAATGGTGCTCAGGTGTCTTCAAACATGGCATTTTCAAGGGCATGTTCGCTATGCCCACTGTGGACAATGAAAAATTACTGTGGTGCATTTGGCAATGAAATAATAATTCCAAAGTAAAGATGTCAACTGGCATAGTTTCATTCTTTCTGATTCATTCTTTCTGATTGCTTAGAGTTAAAGTTTTAGGGCAATGCAGTGACTTGAGCAAGAGCCAGGACATGTATGTTCCATCATTCATAATACAGACAAATGATTGCCTTCATGTTCAATCATTCCTTTTGTAACTGATCATATGTTAACTTTTTTTTTGTAGTAGTATCTGCCAATGTGCTATGATTCTTGAGTTTTGTGTTACCTTCCAAAGCCACTCAGTGCCTCTCCTTGTATCCCACTGCTAGAACGGCCCCTCCCATTTTTATCAAGATTAACTTTTTGCATTTAGTTGAAAAATTAAGCTTGTACAAAATTATTCTTTTGAGCCAAAATGATGTGTGTGCATATCCACACACGTGTGACCCATATGTATAATGGTTACTGTATCATACATTTTTTTTAAACAAGGCACATTTTTATAAGTTGAGTCACTGATGTACAGAATTCCGTGGGGTTGATTTATCCTCTAAGCTGGTGGTTCTCAACCTTCCTAATGATGTGACACTTTAATACAGTTCTCATGTTGTGGTGATGCCCCCCCCATGCTCATAAAATTATTTTGTTGCTATTTCATAGCTGTAATGTTGCTACAGTTATGGATATCTGATGTGTGGTCACCCACAGGGGTTGTAACCCACAGGTTGAGAATCAGTGCTTGAAGTAAGCAACGATGCTCAAACACTTGTGATTGGTCCAGATTCAAAGACTAAGTAGATAGCTGAGCAGAAATTGAAGCTGACTCCTCTGACGTCAAATCCTGGGCTTCTAATAAAAAGCTTTATGAGATACGAAACACTAGCTTGAGGGGAGACCTTTTGGTTTTTTAAAAAAAAAATTTAAGTAGGATTGTTATAAGAACACAAGAAAGTAATATTTATCCTAGTTAGCCCAAAGCTAAGTTTTATGAAAAAGAACATTCTTCACAGTCGACCAAGTAATAAACTGGGTAGCAGAACCTTCCATCTGTGGTGGGACCATTCAAGGCTTTCATACTGTAAAACCAGGAAGAAACAGTTGATCCGGGGCCATTTGAGAGGCTTGAGTTTTGTTTGCTTGTTTGTTTTAACGGGGAACTACTTCACAATGTGCTCTTTCCCGTAGAGGTGCTGTGTTAAGGGAAATTTGATCCCCTGAACATGGGAGTCTTACTTTGGTAAATTGTATTATTTGATTTTGGGGACATCCAGCTCCATTCTTATTTTTCAAGAAATATGTGCTAAGTTATTACTGTGAGATCTTGGCACCTTCTGTGAAAACTAGAACCCATTTCCAATGGTACAGAACACATTATTCCAGCCTCCCTCAGCAACTCCCGCTACCCTGGCCAGCCACTGGACAATTACTATTCTACTGTTTTGTTTTTGCAGAAGTATTAAAATGATGGCATTTTTTAAATCTTTAGCGCTAGTGTAGTGAAATAACATTTCTATATAAACAAAAAAATGTCTGAAAGGTTGAGACAAGAGGATGGAGGTAGAGATGTCTACCAAGACAGTATCTGTGACGGCAAAACTAGCCAAATTGTGACATCATCTGTGTAAGACAAACTCAGTGGCTTTCTGGGTGATCCAAATTGAAGAGAAATGCAAAAGCAGGGAGGAATACCGAGGACCAAATAGACAAGCAAAATTTGAAATATGGATGAAGAATTAGAGCAGTGATTTCCCAGTAGCAAATGGTAGAAATGTTATTCCAAGGACCATAAGAATAAAGAATACACTGGCCCAGTTTGTTCCCGAGACTCAGCTCAGGTAATAAGTTGGTCCCCAGCCTTTGCACTTTGCTTAGCTGTAGATGTTAGTTTCAGGCTCAAGGGTTTTTTTCGGCTCGACACGAAGATAGCTTTGTCGTAACTCTACCTATGTTTCCGCATGTTTCTGTGGCTTACAGAGTGAAAACAGAGAGGAAGTCTACTCCTTGTCTAGGTAGAACATTTTAAGAATGTATCTGATTGGCTCTGATCATATTATGGTCTGCAAGAACAGCCAGTGCTTGTAACCACCACAGAGCCGTCTCTCCAGCCCCTGAAAAGTGGTGTTACGTTGAGGTTAACAATGTAGAGTATTATATTCACAGCTTTTTAAAAAAGTACAATTTTTTATTTTAAAGCTAAAATTACTTGTAACTGCCACACAGAAACATGCAAATTGTTTCTATTTAGTGCTAATGTGACATATACCCATGTATACATAATAGAATGTTAGGTTAAAATATCTCCTCAAACGTTTATCATTTCTGGTTATTGAAAACCTTTGAAGTCCTTCAGCTTTTTAGTGTGCACAGTTTTGTTATTCTCTGTAGTAATTACTGTGCTATCGCTCATCAGGGCAGCTTGCCTCTAAGTGTGTGTAAATATTCACCGACCAACCATTCCTTACCTATCTTCTTCTTGGCCACTTCCCACAGCTTCTAGCAATTACCAGAATGACTGCTCTCAACTTCTTTGAGAGCAAAGACTTTTGTATATGACACATGTGGGTGAGACCATGCAATACTTACCTTTCTGTAGTTGGTTTATAGCACAGCTTACTTAAAAGAAAAATCTGTGATTAAAAAAAATATTGCAGAATTAGCTATTTTCAACCAGAATAATTGTGGATTGAAAACTTTGTGTCAATTGAAAGAGAAAAAGGATCGTGATTGGCTCACTGTGGCTAGAATTTTATAGCAGGTGTGGTTCAAGTGTGAGAAAATGCAGATTGCAACTTTATCGGTGTCAGAGACACCATTAAAAGAAGGAAGGACTCAGAAGTTCATTGGGCATCCCCCACTGCTATTCCTACTGTTACACTGAATCCAGCATGGAAGATGCCTAGATAGTAATTCATTTCTTTAACAGAGGTGTTGTGGGTTCACAGTTCAGCTAATCACAGAGGGACTGCTGGACCAGCACTTTTCATCTAGAGAGGTCAGCAAAGTCTTAGAAACCAATTAAGCTGGCTCATGTGGGTTATGGCCCCAAGATGTACTCACCTCCGTTCTCTTTAACTTGTTCTTAGAGAGGAAAAATTTGTTTCGGTTGTACTTGTTCATGAGCTATGAGCTCACAAGCCTGGGTTTGTTCAGTACTGACTGCCAGAGTTTTATTTGAAACTGTCAAAAGTTTAGTCAGTCGGTGTTTAAAAATTCTAAAGGCATCAGGCCATTTTGATCATCAGGAAAGTAATAGGAGGAGGAGGTGATGACAACTGACTGACCTCCAGGACTAAAATGTGATGCTTCTGTTCCTGAATCTGCAGAATTCTGTCTCTGTTAAAGTAAGATAAACAGTTTATAATCCTCTCCCTTTTGTGGTCCATCTCATGCTAGGTGGTGTGTATATGTTTCTTGGATTGTGAAGGAGCTTGTGGGGAAGTGGAGGAGGGGGTAGTCCACTGATGAAGGAGTCTGTGGCCAAGTGCAAAGGGCAGTGTGCCTGGTGGTGCTGATCCTGTGTCGTAACACCCACTCATGATATAAAGTAGATAAAGGAAGGAGACTTTTAAGTCAATGGTTTAGAAAAATAATATTGTTTTGGAGAAGTCATTTGTAAGGTGTCATTTGAAAGGAAACATTGAGTAAGGAAATCTGTTATCTTCCAAAGAAGTAGTTTGTTACACTGAATATAAATCTCAGCTTAGTAAAGCGACTCACATCATTTGTGGAAGACATAATCAGAAATATTTTATACAAATATTTTACACATAAAGAATTATCTCACATAAATTTGAATCCTGAAATTTACTTCATCTATTTGACTTTAAAAGTAAAATACTAATAAGAGGTGACAAGAGATAACACACAGGACCTGGGGGCTTGAAGGCAATTTGAGAATTTAGACACTTTGCTAGCAACTTTTAAGACCATAATCACAGTGTCATAAGTTGAATTGCTGTTGATTGTGCAAAGATCACACCAAATACATAGGTGTCTTACCCAAGAAAATGTTTATACTCAGGGTATGTGGAAATTCATGGAAAGTTACCATTTCCTTGTCTTCACTAAATATTAAGACTTCCTTGGAAAAAAATTAATTTCTAGTCGACCCAAGAGAAAGAGAAGTAGGAAATTTTACATACAATTGGTAAATTAAATAATGGAGATCCATATGTTAAAATTAGATTATAAAATGTTGAAAGCCAAAACTTGCTTTTTTAATGATTTTTTTCATCCTTGAGAAAAGTAACTATTTAATAAGGAGCTTTTATGTCTTTCACCTACAAATTTACCATATGAGAAGATATACTAAGAAAAAGGTCTGCAAGGTGAAACTTTTAAGATATTATTCTCTAATGTTATACATAAATACTGCCATGCATTCAATCAGATCTAGCTAGTTAGTCAATCTGTAAATATCCACATCCTTCACAAATCATGTAGCTTTGAGAACAGATCTTTATCATAACCTCTATTTAAAATTTATATTCTATAAAGCTAGAAATTGTTAACCTTCTTCTCCACCAAAATGAAGCTGCAAAAACCATGTCTCACTATGTTGAAATGCACAACGAGCAATCCTCTTTGATGGCCAGGATGTGTTTATGATGTAAGTATGATATGAGGAAAGGAAGAAGAAGAAGAAGAAGAAGAAGAAGAAGAAGAAGAAGAAGAAGAAGAAGAAGAAGAAGAAGAAGAAGAAGAAGAAGCATCTCACATCTATCAAATAGAAAATAGCTAAGTAGTCATAAAATAATTTTGTGAAGTTTGTACATGCCCCTTATTTGATCCAAATGGATCCTTTCTCCCTGCGTCATTCATGGCAGCTTCTGAAGTTCACTTCTCTAAGGCTCAAGTGCATCAGTGAGTCTTTGTTTAGATTTTCTTCGATTTAGCTATGAAAAAGTAAACCACACAAAGTGTCCCTGGATGTATCTTAGGATGAGTAGATACAAGGGAGGGAGAATTCCCTTCTGTGCAAATGTGGCCATGTGTGCAAGCTTGATAAAGCTTTGTGAGAGACATGAGGATTCTAGGGTATACAGGAGGCTTTCTAGAGCCTTTGGAATGATTCAACTTCATGTAAAAACGACTGAGGTTGAAAAATTCCATATTTAGTAGAAAAAATACAATGAAGCCCATTACCCTTTGTGTACATAACCAGATAGTATCAAAACATTTCCTGCTTAATTTTTGAAAGTTGACAAACATTGGTTGCATGTTTTGGCATAAAACTTGCATGGAGAAATGTACCAATAAAAGCTTCAGGTGGAGAGTCTTTGTGGACAACTGGTTGGTGGTGCCATGGATGCTCTCCCTCATGTGTGGTACCAGTGCTGACCTTAGCATATTCTATTAAAATTGAGGAGGGGAGGAATTGTCTCATCAAACCATAAAAGTAAGGGACTTCTATTATCTTGCTGTTGTTCTAGGATGTCCAGAACACCTCCCAACCTTCAGCCTTTCTCTCTTGGTCCTATAGCTCTTGTTTTAACTGGGTATTACCTACTGTGGTGTGAGTATCAGTCCCCACATCAGGATGTAAGTACCTGAAAAAGAACCATGAGTGTGTTTTGTGTTTTGTTTTCATGTAACACATTTGCTATGTCAGTTCCCAGAAAGTGGATGCAAATACCAACAGTAAATTAATGAATCATTTTTCAGTTCATGATCGTTTCTTGAATCATTCATCTCAATAATGAAAGAAAAACTATCTTAATCATAATTTATGGAAAGAGCTCCATGGATATCTTAAAATCAGCCTTTTGAACTGTAACACTGGCTTTGTTTGATAATGTTTTTAGAACATTTGTAATGTTCTCAGAAATATTGTCACCCTGTTTCCTTATAGTTTGCATTATTTCTAATTTTGATGTCTGGAGATTTTTTTGTTTGTTGTTTTGAGGCTACGCAATTGTTTTCATAATGACTTTTAAGAATCTTTCTCACACTTAAGGTTTTCACCAATATGAGCTTGCATTAGCTGGTCGCTGTCCTTCCTTGTGGTGCTGAAGAATAAACTTGGTTGGGAGTGAGGGAATTGCCACAACTATGACAGCAAAGTCGTTTTCCTTTGTTATCACTGCCAGCAAGGACGTCTTTTATTAAGTGTCTAGTACTTTTCATCTGGCAACAGAAAGGACTAGTCTTGTGATTCAAAGGGTCGGGGAGAGAAACAGGTTTAACAGTTCAGTAGTTGGTAAGACTGTATAACAGGGGCAGGAGCAGTACTCAATCCTAGCCTTTCTCTGCCGTATTTATTTGCCTAGAGTAGAGGTCAATGTTGAATGGGACTTCCTACCCCTCACCCAGATAGCTCTCCTGTATATCCAAAGGCCATGTAACGCTGCAACTGCTTTTAAAAATGCCCTCCCTGACCCCTCCATGAGATAAATGAGTTGGACCAAATTAGTTCTATGAATCAACATTCCTGACTGAAGTACATTTTTGTCATAAATGCTTTGTGTGTGTGTTCAGATTAGAGAATTGTAGGCACCAGTTTCCATCTGTTCGGTAGTTTAGAAGGAATGCCTTGAACTCTTTCCCTATTCTTACCTCCATAATTGTTGAACATGTTGTCATAGGTAAAATGTGCTTGCTGTACCTCAAATGGACAGGACTTTCAGAAGAAAGAATACACCTAGAAAGGATCATATAGCCTCACTTATGACACCTTTGTTTTGGAGGAAGTAGAATACAAAAGTAGCTTTAGGTTCTATTTTAAAGACTGACATGGGGTTATTTTGCTTTAATAATCCTTGGAATTGTTTGTCAAGGACTGAGGCCCTGTCATCCTTGTTCAAAATTATTATAAAAAAGAAAAGACTCTCCAGAGTAAATTTTCATTTTTTGCATGTGTTTAAATTGACTTATTTTGCTAGGTTAATACTTTTTTTTCACTCTCTCAGCTAGATAGAATTTTAACCTCTGGTATTATTAATAGTTAAGGCATGAGGCCTCTTGTGTTGTGGTGTAAATTCCAAATGACTGACAGTGATTAAACAGGAAATGAAATCTGAATGGCTGTATCTCAAAATCTACTTAAAGCTTTGACAGGTAACTGTCTGCAGCAATATTTCAGTTTGAACATGTACAGACTAAGAAACTGTTGCTTACTGTAACTGAGGTTTCCTTTTCTTGTAACTCAAAAAGGAAAACAGCAGTTCCCCTTTGATCTCTAAAAGCGTGGTGTAGATTCTAAACATAGCGGTTCACATATAGTCACAATTAATTATGCCTGACTTTGGGCATCATGTATGTCTCAATGCCAGTTATAATTCCCAGGGTGTCTAAAGATACTATCATAACATTTAGAACAGAACGCCTGACTATAATTAAGAACAAGGAAGAGAAGGCATAGAGAATTAATCGGGGTTGCAGCTCCTCTTGGCGCATTGACTGCAAAGCCCAGTGATGTCCTGAATTGTGTCTCAGCAGTGATCTCAGGCCTCCCTTCAACCCCAAGGCTCTTCCTTTCTAGCATTTGTTATTACTTAGCTATTTTACTTGGCAGAGATCCCTTCTATCTCATCTTCTAATGCACTGGCAAGATTCCTATTGACAATAGCTTCAAGCCTAGTACTGCTAGGGTAAGCTGCATAGCCGAACTTTCTAGCCTCTGCATCCTTATGAATAATGCATCTGCTTTCCTGTAACTACACGAACCTTCAGACTCTCTTTGTTAGTCAGGGTAGAAGAGTTGGGAGATAAGCAGTAGTGGAAATAGTCGGAGGCAGTTATTATCACTGATTAGCACCCGGCCCCCATGCTATGTGCATTCATCACAGGCTTCCATGCTATCAGTATGCTTGTGATGTTTATTGTATACATAAACAAGGTATGTAAAAAGGATGCCTACTGACTAACTGAATGGCTATCTCTACAAGGACAGCCTGATAATGTTAGTTAATCTAACTGCCATAACTGTACCCAAATTACTTTGCAGTTTAAAAACTTCTCTTTCCCAAAACAAAACAAAAAACCTTTCCTTTAGTTTGTGAGGAAGATACTAAATTTGGGGGTAGCCTTGAACTTGAAATAGTCCCCTTGCCTCAGCTTCTGACATTCTATGAATTACAGATAGGACATCACCATACCTGGTTCAGAATTTCTGTAAAGTTAGTATGTTGCATTAACAAATCAAGAAGTGGGACCAAATAGACTTCGACAGTGTATATTGGCACCACCATTCTATAAATATTTTGCCAAACAAATAACAAAATGTAATGATGTTTTATTTTATTTAAATGTGGCCACTGTGATCAGTCTTTACTCTTTTCTTTTTTTCCAATCATACTTTTAGATTTTGATATCATAATATAACCACATTATTTCCCACTTCCATCTCATTCCCCCCAAAACCTCCCATGGACCCTGTCTTGTTCTTTTACAGGGCCAATCCCGAAAACATACAAATACAAGTAATAGTATATGGACAAGTCAGGTTATATTTTTATATTTAGGAACATATACACAGGTAACTATTAGGTTTTAAAATAATCAAGCTGTCATCATATTGCTACCATGGGCAAGTCTGTTTTGGTGGGTGGTTACTGGGAATGGAAGCAGCTGGATCACGTTGTTCTGTCTGTAATCGTCCAGTTCCTCTGACAGCCTTTTGTTGAGCCATGATCCTGTCTGGAATTGAATCTTTGCTTTCTTCTCCTATCACTAGTCAAAACAAAACATTATCAGAAGAAAACATTTTCCTAACTGGCTCTTAAGTGAAGGGAATTCTCAGATGTTCAAACATGCATATACAATAAACAGCATTTCCTGACAAGCTCATTAAGAAAAAGAAAATCAGTGTCAGCTACACAAAGTAGAATCCATTGTAAGCCTCATAAGCCTCTGCCTGTCACTCCCAACTTCCCAGTGTGCCAGGCTAAGATTAAGAAAGCTATGACTTTCGTCAGGATGGAATCACCCTGAGAAGCAGTTTATTTTCTTCCACCTTCCCGTAGTCTTGCAGAGAGCTGGACTCTAGTGGGCTCTTGTTAAAATAATCATTGAGTGAATAGATGAGTGAATGAATGAACAATTGAATACTTTCTAAAAGTAGTGAGGACAGCATTAACCTAGAAAGTATCCGAGAAAGTGCATTTAAGAAAAAAAATCTGTGGCCCCACAGGCGTTAACTGAAGGCCAAGTTCCTTTTCAGTTTAATCTGAGAAATTTCTAACTTAGCATATTTGTTTAGTGTGTTCATATACTAATTCAATTTTTTGGAGAAAACTGAGAGTTCTCAGTTTATGGCTCATCTTGCTGATATTAGAAAAACAGGCAAGGGAGGAGCCTAACACTTTTCAGTGTAGAATATTTTGGTTCATGTACTTACTGGCAATATCATTTAAATGGCTTGCTTTTGTCATGATCAGAATAAGCCACATAGGACAATTAAGTAGATGCCTAGTGGTAGGTATAAAGTCCTTATGTTCGGAATGGGCACTGCACTGCACAGAGAAGCTAATCTGATGAGGGCAGCAGTTACACATATACAAGCATGCACGCTCTTACCATTGAGTTTGTTCTTGTGCCCTCCCATCCTTACTTAAATCTTATGTAAGCCCAACTCAAAATTTGACTCAGCAACAACACACATCTTGTATAATTAATGGCTGTTTTCTGAAGGCGTTCTTGCAGGGGTTCATTTCATATGGTGTAAAGTATTTGTTCAGTAGGGGATAGATCTCTGAAGTAGCAATAGGCCCGGAGCTCAGACTCATGGCTCCCTAACTACGTGATCTTTGTATCCTCTCAAGACCTTGTTGTTCCCATCTATAAAGTGGGAATGATAACACTTATTCTACAGACTGGCTGAGATAATTTCAAGGATTGCTGTATATATTCTATTTAGTATAGTACCTGACTTACTTGTTTTCAGTTGGCTTCCTCCAAGGTGAAACTTGTCATACTTTGAATTATGCTGCCTCTCTCCTTTTACATAGGAGGAAAAGAACTTAATTAATATAATAAATATTCCTCTAACTTCCTGTAGCCATATCTACACAGCCCAGAACAATGCTAAACATGCCAAACGTGGAACATTCAGTCAATGCAGATTTATCTCAGTGCTTTGGAAATGGTAGCTATTTTTATTGCATGTAATGTATGACCTTAAAATTTGAAATTTGCTTTTGGAAATCAGGTTATCCTGAGGTTTCCCATTTTTTTCTCCCTGTTGACTTACAAAAATAAAATCATTTTAAGTGCCAAACTTCCAGTTTCTTAATTAGTTGCTTAATGTTGGCTAAATTACAGAAATGCCATTTCAGACTGAGTTGGAAAACTCAAGGATCTAGCCCTGATTTTCTGGTATTTTTGTTATCATTCAGCACATTTGTTTATTTTTCTTTAGCTGTTGTTTATTGTAAAAATCATGTTTGAGGATGCCTACTTCTACCCATGAGATGACTACAGTTGTCCTGTGCTTTTATAAAGTATTCCAATAGCTCTTTTGTATGTTCTTTTGTTTCACTAAATGTCTAGAACCCTTGAAAACCTGGGTGGTTACTAACATTTTCCTGTTTCTTCTTGGTGATCAGGGTATGAATGAATAACAGTAGCTTAACTGTCATAGACTCTGGTGGTTCCCAACATCAGCTTTTGCCATTGAATCTTTGTTGGTGATAAAGGAAAATGGTAGGGTACAGTTTTACATAGACACCATCTAGATGCCTTTAGTACCAGGTGGTACATATCATCTGACACTTAGAAAGTCACAGATGAGATGTAAGTGAGCTAAGTATAGGAACTTAACTGCCCTGAGGAAATTTAACCTCGAGACAGGTAGGTGACTTGCCTGACCACTAGTGAGTAACTCAAAACAAAGTTGCATGGAAGGCTTTGAGAAATGCTTTGAAAGATTGTGTGTTACTTTAGAAGCCCATCTAGACTCATTTTGAACCACTTAATTTAAACTCTCCCTTTCTTATGGGTGCTATTTGGAGAAAAAAAAAGAAGAAATCCCATGGTTGGGGCTCGCTGCTAGCTTACATTGCCATGAATGCCTCTTGCTGTCAGTGATATGGTTTAGTTGAATGCAGATGCTTTAGAAGTGCATGTAGAGCATCACACATAGTTAATAATTTATGCAACATCTGTGAGCACAACTGGGTAGCAATCACAGCTGGAGAGAGGAACCTGTGGCCTGTAGTGTTTTTCCCAACTGGCCATTAGAAAAAGAACGTTTGAGATGGGATGACTGTGAAATTCCACTGCCTTCACAGGAGCTTGACATCCAATATGTTTGGTTTTGTTAATAGTGCGAACTTAATGTTTTTCTCTATTCCCTTTGTTCATCAATATTTGAGTTTCATTTTGGAACATTTCTTCTCAATAAATATATGGTACTGGGGGTGAAGTTCCAGAAAAAAAAACTCTTAATACTGTGGTAATTAATGGTTTGTTATATAGTTCATTGCCATTAGAAAATGTTTGAAGTAATGTGAATCTTTTGTTTTTGATATAATTTTAAAATCAGGGAGAAGGAAGGTGGCAGAGGTATAATTGAGGGGATAGTGTGGAGGGAGGAGAGTGGCTTGTTAGAACTTGCTCAATGTAGAGTTGATAGGATGTTTTGTTTCTCTGATATAAGTCTATGAGCTTTAGTAATCAAAGTGCTGGATTTTCTTTTATATAGTTATGGGAAAAATGCCATGAGAATAATGTTTTAAAATGTTCTGGTATTTCATTTCTGCTATTTGAATGAATAGACATTAATCCAATTATTTGGATTTTATCACTAACATATCTTGCATTTGCTTTATGAAATGTACACTCACTGATCTATCCAATAACTTTTTTATATTTTGCAAATCATACATAGGACATTTTTATCCCAAATACTATGGGTTACATCAGAAAAGATAATATATTTTTCTTAAATATACTGTCATATCTGGGGTTTTCTGCCCATCATACTTCAGAATAAGTCAGTCATCAGATGTGTCTCTTCCCTGCCCTTTTGCCTCCTTCCCTATGCAATCTGGCCAGTCTTCAAGTTAAAACAAGATGTAGCCTGGTCCATTCCTCAGATACAGATAATTCTGAGTAAACCTGGTACGTTTTTGACCTACTGTGTGGTGACTGTTCTGAGGTGACAATCTTCTTCCCTGAAGTCACATTCGTTTGGAGTACTTTCCCTCCCACGAGGACCTTGAGTACTGGTGTTCCCATCAATTAGCAATTTCTAAGCTCCAGCCTGTTCCCAGGGACAGTTCTTGGCTTCTATAGCTTACACCTTCTGTACCCCCACAGTTTATAAAATACTGTTGAAGGGCAGGGTCTACGTAGGAATTCCAGTCTCTTAGTTTTTTAAAAAGAAAGTTGTGCTCACATGGTGTCATGTGGGCATTCCATAGCAATCTTTGATATAGAAGCAATTCTTGTGAAGGGTCAAACAGATTTATTTTTTAAAAACTGGCACTGAATTGTGCTACTGTGATGGAACTTGGTAGGCTTAGACCTAAAGTCTGACTCTGAGATTGATCTCCATGAGACTGTAGGTAGGCAATTTTTATGCCTGAGAGCTTATTTTTCTTGAAAAAAAAAAATGAAATTGATGACCAAGCCCCAGCTTCCGACAGTGAAACATTTAAATCTAACTAGGATTGAGATTACAGAGGCACTTTGTAATAAATCTCTGTCCTTCCATTCCAAATAACTTCTGAAACTAAAGAGAAGTCATTCTTAAGCAGGCCTCACTTTAGCAATCTTAGATTGCGTATTAGAGAAGGCCTTGAGGTCAAATCATAAGGTATTTTATCTCATGACTTTCAAATTCCTACTTCTTCAAATAATAAAAATTGAAAGAACAAAGGGAAAATTTCTACCCCCTTGGATGGAGGAGCTGCAACAGAGGGCGAAGCTGGCATTTCCTATTAAATGGATATTTCAGCTTCTATGCCCATTATAATGCTGTGACCTTCCAAGAGCAACGCTGCCAGTTGGGTGACTCACACAGAATGCACAATCAGTTCTGGAAACTACATATGTATTTTAGTTCCCCTCCCCGTTGGTGCAACTTGGATCAGCAACAAGGAGAGAGAACCATGGAGGTTTTAACTGAACTATAAGGTATAAGATAGTATTTTTTTTTGTCCCTTGTCTTTCATCTGTAGAAATACAGATTATTTTAAATGGTAAAGCACAAGGTAATTTCTTTCCCATGCTTCCTTTATTACAGATACTCTGCACTCATTTCTTACATGCACAGGTTTGTGTGAAGTTTGATGGTCCTCTGATAGCTGGTTTTGAGTAACTCTTGACTCCCTTCATATACTTCTATTTTAAGCAAAGATCAAATGAACACACATTTCCATAGTGTTTACTATAAATAAAATGCTGTGCTATATGATAGCTGAACTTGTGGGTTGGTTTAGCAGTCGTTTTGTAGAGCAAGTCAAAAAGCAGCAGAACTTCGTATTATTTTTTATTTTTGATATTTTTGATGCTGTTCTGGAACTCACTAAATAGATTAGGCTGGCCTTAAACTCACTGAGATCTACCTGTCTCTGCCTCTCGAGTTTTGGGATTAAAGGAGTGCAGCACCGTACCTGGATGGCTTGTTTTTGTTTTTTGAGACAGGGTCTTACTATGTGGCCATTATGTAGTACAGTGTTTTGACAGGCACGAGCATGTGTGTGTGTGTGTGTGTGTGTGGTGTATATGCCATCTCCCTGGAGCTGGAGTTAAGGCTGTTGTGGATGTTGGGAACTGAATTTGGATCCTCATCAAGAGCAGTATGTCTCTTAACTGCTGAATTATCTCTCCAGCCCCCTATATCAACCTAACTGTAAGCAAATTATTAGTGCCTGTGTATAAGTCAAATTCAATTACTTCCATGTTTGAGAATTTGCCAATCTTGAATAAGATGACGTTAGTTACCAGAGGTAACGTTTCCTTACTTTTAACAAAAATTTCTTCAACTACACTAATACATATCCTGAATTACTTTATTGTGTAAGATTGCACAAACATATGTACTTAAAAGCCAAGCTGCCTCTTAATGTTTTTGCTACATTTGCCCTAAGACTCAAGAGGACAGACCAGATAGAAAATCTCTTATTAGCTAAGCCTCCTCATGCCTGCAACTTCAAAGAAGTTAGCAGCAAAACCAAAGTGAGAGGTTTATGATTACAGTGACTAAGCCAATGTATATAAACCACCAGCCAAAAAGACTCTGGGGATTCATATAGAGAAATTTCCTTTAGGTTTTCCTTCTATCCCATCCCTTCCATTTAACACTACTTTATTTTACTCACCCAGATAAAGCTCTGTAGGGAGTACTTGTCTCTTTGAGAAATTTTCCCCCATATGTCCCTTCTTAAGAGAGTTCTGCTTCTCCATCCATTTATTGAACAAATATCTTTAAGTGCTTGTATGCATCATGTATGTTCTAGGTGCTAGGAAAATAGTGGAAACACATAGCATTACTTGTTATATAACTTACATTCTGGAGATGGGTGTATTTCATTAAAACAAACAAACTAGAGGAATTACAACAAAGACAAGCAAAATAGCTGCTGCCTTCTTTTGCTCGTATTTCTAGAATGCTCTAAATAGGGAAATGAAATGGAATTAAATAGTGAGACATAATATTTCAGTAATACAAAATGGTATAGAATAAACCTTTTCTCATAGAAAGTATTTTAAACTGATTGTCTCAATGCTCTATTGGTTCCTATTATCGTTCATTGTACTTTTGAAGTCCTAAGCATGAAGTATAAATTATGAGACATTTAATGCTGCAAATCCACCCTTCCCATGATACCTTGTAGCTAAATCCTCAGCTTCTGCATCTGCATTTATTAGAAGAAAGGCAACCTATATATTAAAAGTTTTATTCCTTCAGTTCACCAGCAATCTGAGGCATAGGTAACATGATGGTCCATTAAAACTAAACACTAGAGAAGTTGAAAATGTGATGAGTTTTTCACTGAATAGAAAGTCACGTTTGATAAATCGAACCAATAAAGCAGATGACTCAATTGCACTCATATTTTGCAGTTATTACTTGCACTGGGTTCCAAAACATGTTCATTATAATGTCAAAAGAAAGTGACATAAAATTAAAATAAGGTGCACATTAAAGAAATTATATGTAGATAAAATGATAATTATTCATGTTTCAATGATGTGTGTAGTTTGAACTATCTGACTGCACTACATAAATATGTACAACAACTATCATATAACTAAAAGAACTATCCAAATGACCTCACATTCCAGGTTATCTACTTGAATTTCACATAAAAGACAGATGTGCCAGAGAAAAATTGATCATCATATTTCAAATTGAGCACAAATAAGTACAGGTAGTCAATATGAATATGTGGCATCTCATAAAAATAGTTTTAAATATTAAGTAAAATTCTTTAGAGCAAACCGTGGTGTCTTGATTTCTCCTCCAAGTGAGCACTGTGTCCCTGCCCCAGAGAGGAATCACTTTCTATCAGATTCGCCCTCATATGTTCTGTGAGTGGTTGTGAAACAGCATGTGGATTTGGTTTGCTTTATCAGGGAACTTTTCATTGGGGAAAGAGAATTCCTGGAAAAAGAACTAATTATGAATTTGTCCAGCTCTTCTATTAACTTTGCTAGGATCTATGATGGCTGGTATCAGTAGAATAGGCTCAGTTCACTGAAGATATATTTTAGGACAATTAGAAAAATTTATGAGGAAGTATGTGGTCTGGATATTAAAGACCAGAAAAAATGGAAGGGAATACATGGGACAGTTTAGACACAGAGATACTAAATGCCTGCCAGCTTATTTGAGGAAGTAAAGTCTATGAAGTTCAATCTCAAACAGAAATAAAAGTGAAACCAAATATAGGTGTTGAGTGGATCACAATCCTACTTTTAAGCAGTTATTGATCATTTTTATCTTCAAGGAAATTATCTTATTTAGCCCTGAGTGCATGATACAGCTGAATAACAACACGTGACTGAAAAACCTGTCTAAGAAATGATAACATCAAAAAGTCTGATTTGAAGCCATTTGAAATATGGTGGCACATTCTTATAATCCCTGATGTTGAGAAGCTGGGGCAGGAGAATTTCTGCAGATTTGGAGTCACATTGGGATATATGACAAATTCTAGGTGAGCCTGACCTACACAAAGAAAATGTCACAAAAGGATAAATAAATAACAAAATTCCATGATTTGGTGAAGTAGGAGAAGCTCCATGTAGGCTGAGGGGTGTTTTAGTCTGGAAAGTACTTTTGGGAATTTGTGTTCTGATAAAACAGCCAGTTTGTGAAGGTTTACTTGGCTCCAGTGCACTCCACTTATACATATAATTATAATTATCTCAAAATGGTATTTCTCTTGTCACGAAGTAAATTATCTTTCTTTTTTAAAATATAAAATTAGAAGAAAGGGTAAACTTTTTTCAACTGGAAAAATGAAATAAGTTTGTGTTACATGGTCAAAAACATTTGTCAACCCCTTTCATCTGTTGAAGCTAATCTAATTACTTCTGATAATGAATTAAATTAAATTAATGCAGAAATAAATAGCCTAACCTGTGGTGAATTCACAGCAATATTTAATGTTTGATGATTTTTTTCTTTTAATTGTTGGTCTTTGTTTGGTTTTAGTTGTGGCAACTGAACTGGGGTACTGGCTAGGTAAGCACATTCCCACTCAACTACAAATCCAGCCCTAAGCATTTGCATTGATAATGTAGTGGGATATTCTCTTCATTGATGCTGGCTTAGGAGGAAACTAGAATCTTTGAAAAGTGGATCTGAAATGCATGCACGCTTAACTTGGTTCTGCCAAATTCGTTCTGCATTCTGTGACTCCTCTTTAACCTGGCTTAGCTGCTAGCACTGCCTCCCTTCCTTGAAGTGGCGGGTGAGTGGTGGCAGCGGATTTTTTTTATCCCTCTCCATTAAGGTTTATTAGTACCGCTCCTAGTCTGGGCTGGCACCATGACTACTTAACAACTAAGAATAATGATAATAGCTTGTGCAACTCCCTTAACAGGAGTGGTAGCTTGAGCTTCCTGTGTCTAGGGGATAGACAGCTCTCATCAACAGCTACCATGCTATGAGCAACTCAAGCCACGTGGAGAAGTCCCATGCTGCTATGTATTTCGACACCCTATGGTGCTCCCAGCTGATGCCTGGTTTCCTGTGTGAGCCACTTTGAATGCTTCAGCCTCACTGTGTCTTGAGCTGACTGCAGCCCCAATTGGTGTCAAACAGAGCAGAAGAACCACCCAGATGAACCCAGTCAGCCTGCAGCCTCATGGTGGTGGCTCTAAAGCTATTTCAAGACAGTTGTCTTCACAGCAGTACATAATTGAAATATCTTCCCCAGAAGAGGCCTGGAACTGAGGCTGTGGAAGAGTAACTCCTTCCATTTAAACTATAAATAGATAATTTTTGAATTATTATGTCTAATCCTTATAACTAGTTTTTGAAAGTCATTTGGCAAAACTTAAAAAGACTTTTGTTTTAGAAACTGGCCATCTTTAAGTTTTCTTACTTTAACTTACATATTTTTTATGGTTGTATATTCTAGTTTCCTTCTCCCATTGAACTGATATACAAAAAATACATAATAGATATTGTATTTTTAGTGGAGTATTTTTTTTCATTAGAAGTAGCATGAGTCTAGCCTTTCTCAAAATCCCAACCCTATCATTTAATAGTTAGTGCCTGGCTGCATTACCTGTGTTACCTGTCTCTTTATTTTCAAGGTAAATGGACATTAAAGGACGAGAAAACCTCAGACATAATGCATATTATGATCTTGAGAGTTCCTGGCACAAAGGTGTGGAGCTCAATAAACATAGTTTTTATTGTTATAAAGAAGGGGGTAATTACAGGGTTTTAAAAAGCAGTGAGGTTTTGTTTCATTTCATGTTTCTAAGAGTCTGGGAATGGGTGTTCCTGGGTCTCATTAAGGTGGCCTTTACAGGGTTAATGACAGTATGCCCTTGAAGCCCTCCCTATAAACACATATGTTGCATCCTAAGAAAGTTCCGATCATAGCCCCATGTTCACTGACTTCCTCAGATTTTTATTGTTACTAAGAATTTGATGGAAGGATCAAGGTAGCTCCTTGACCCTGGGGAAGAAGTAATGGGGAATTCTTTTTATTCTTCACTTCTAAACTCCTTTTCCTAATTCCATTCACTTTCTAATTTAATAGGAAGCTGAATTTCTGAAAGCTAGTCTTGGGAACAAGGAACCACAAAGTTCTCAGATCTTCATCCCCAGAGGAAATACACATCCTGAAGTATGAGTTGTGCAATCAGACCCAAAGGGTAGCTATGACAGTCCTAGGATTCTGTCTCTGGTGCTTTGTGCTAGCCTGTGGGTAACACGACCCTTTCTTTCTAAGTGACAAGTTTTTAATAGGACAACTAGAGAATCTTTGTCACCTTTGCTGTGATTTAGGTTAATATGACAGCCAGAGAATATGAGCCAACAACTTTTTCTGTGACTGTGGTAAGGCAGGTAATTGCCATTGGTGCAGGTGATACAACACAGCACCTTTACAGAGGCTAGATCCTTCAACACCTGTCAGACTGGAAGCTACCTGACTCCATTCAGTCTTTGAAATTGAAATGACCTTGCCTATGGATAAGCTCCAGTTCAGTATGTGAATGTAAAGTTTGAAAATGGCAAGTATAACTTCAGGGTAATCCTGACCTTGCCTATGGATAAGCTCCAGTTCAGTATGTGAATGTAAAGTTTGAAAACGGCAAGTATAACTTCAGGGTAATCCTTAAAGGAATTATTATAATTGAAAATATCAATTCACTATTTGTGTTTGAATACTTACAGGGATATTGATGTTTAAAATCTTAAGTTGTAAGTGCTTTAGTAGGGATTTCTTACACTATAAAATTTCATGTCCATCACTAGAATCTTTGTTAAGAAAACTCATTTCTTTAAAATCAAGTAGATTAAGCCAGAAAACAGTCATACAAACAATTTCAAAATATTGGTCACTGGTTGTGTAGAGGTGAGCTGACAATGACTCATTTTGCCTGCGAGCTTGTCATAATCTTAGTTACAATTATGCAAATTTGGTCATGCTCTTGTTGTTAGCGATGGGACTGAAAACACAGTTTAAGATACTAATATCCTTTGAATCATTCATAATTATTGAGTAATTCCATCTGGAAGGAAATGATAACATTCTTACCTCCTGGCATTTGAAAAGGCTCAAATGTATTTCAAAGCAGTAGAATTGTGCCGTACAAAATAAAGTGTGTTTAGTGAAGATTTTCTTAAGACTTGAGCATTACCTTTCACTGCCCTGGGACTCCTTGTGATGGTCCTGTAGTAGAGATTTAGTGGACTTTAAAGACTCCTATTGACATAGGTAAATAGAATGGTTCCTTAGAAACCGTTTGGATGTCCAGGCTCAGTGAAGTATGGTTTAAACGATTGGGTGCACAGAGCATGCACTGACACACCACAGAATGTCCCCTGGAGCCCGTGCTCTCTCTGATGCACAGTGAGTGTCTTCCATTTCATCAAGTTTTCAGGGACTGTGCCAGAAGAAAAAATGAAAGAAAAAATCAGCATGGAAGTTACTTGTAAATTAAACCTACTGAAACCTATCCCACGAGGCACACTCTTATAGAAAAATCTTAATACTTTCAGTTCGATTATAGCCGAGGACATGTGGTGTGTATTACAGTGTCCAGGGAATTCAAGCCTCCTCTGCAGTGTGGAGGCAGCATGAAAAGCTAATTTGAAAATGAAGCGGTAGTCCTTGCTTTTCTTATACTGTTTCTCTTACATTGACGTTGTTATTCTGGTCCTCTCTGGATAGGATAAGGCAATTGTAAATGTAAAGGACAGAGAGACACAGGCTTTTTCCCTTCCCCCACACCCCACCCTGTCCCAGCATGCACTCAGCATTTTGCACTGAGCTTTACAAAGTCTTAAACCTCACAGAAGGGGGGGGTGAACGCAGAGCTGTCCATGGTTAGAAAACACTGTTCTAACTGCTGGTTGAAAATCAGGCAATAAGAGTCCTGTTAGTGAACAAAACTTATTAGAGCACTGGCTAGGGAAGGAATGCTATCTCTCAGCAGCAGGCAGGAAGAAATCGCTGTTGAAAAGCTTACTACCTCTCTGGGGAGGAGTCAGATAGCAGACTTTGCCAAGCCTCAGGTCTAACCCAGAAGATCCCACCTCCACCCCCCACCGCTCCCCCATCCCAGCGTTGTTAGATTGCTAGCATCGATCTGGCTTTTTTCTGACCACCACAGTAGGTGAAGGAAAGCAAGATTGAAAGCAAGGTACAGCAGCGTAGGGTGGGAAACTGGGACCAGCTTTAGTTAGGGGGAAACAGAAAGAAAAGGGGCAGGGGCCAGGGAGACGAAGTTTAACTGCTGCCTGGCTGCTTCTCTGATGGCCTTTATTCCTTCTAATTGGATAAAATAGGAAGTCACTGGCAGTCCTGTGTTGCTGGGTGTACTGTACTCATTACAGAGCAGCCAGCAGTAGAGTGGGGACAGAGAGAGAGAGAGAGAGAGAGAGAGAGAGAGAGAGAGAGAGAGAGAGAGAGAGAGAGAGAGAGAGAGAGAGAGAGAGAGAGAGAAGATGAAATAGAGGAGAGAGTGTGTGAGAATACATGCTTAGGATGAGGAGGGAGGAAGAGAAAGAAGCCATGAAGAAGGAAGACTGCAGAAGTGACTGAGCGCACGAAGGACAAAGAGGAGTGGTTGGGGGTGGGGGTGGAGGCAGGGCGGGGATGGGAGTTACCGCCCCTCCTGGCTCCTGCTGCTCTCGCATCCTTGTGCAATGGTACTGTTTGCAGTGATGCTCAGAGGGCAGGCACCTGCTGCTCTGTAATGATTCAGCCTCTTTCAGTCGCTGCGTTAACAGGACAGGATGCTGTTGCTACTGTCGCTGCTGCCTCTCCTGCCACCGCCGCTGCTGCCGCCGCCGCCGCCGCCTCTGGTCTTGCTTTTGCTTTTACTTCTCCTGCATGACAGTTGTTTTCTTCCTCTAAGCAGACACCAGCTTCAGACGCTTGAGGTGAGAAACATGCCTTTCAGTTTGGGATACTGGTTTACTTAATGAGCCAGGCATCGGCTTGCTTCCTATTTTGGTCCTCTGCTTTCTTGACCACCCGGGATGGTTTAGAGAAGCGTTTGAAAGAACTGGAAAAGTGTCCCAGACACATCAGCTCAAGATATTTTGGTACACTTCTATTTCGTAGTTGATAGAAGCCCTTTCGTTTTCTTTTTTCTTTTTCTTTTCTTTTCCTTGCTTCCTCCTGAGCTCTCTTACTTTTGATAATGGCCTTGGACTTGGATGCCTTATCGATTTCCCCCTCCAAGATGCTGTATCATTTGGTTGGGGGGGGCTCTGCATGGTAATGCACTGTGAGACAGGCCAGGCCTTCTGGAGGTGAGCCGATGGAGATTTATTCCCCAGACATGTCTGAGGTAGCTGGCGGGAGGTCCTCCAGCCCCTCCACTCAGCTGAGTGCAGACCCATCTCTGGATGGGCTTCCGGATACGGAGCACATGCCAGACACCCACACTGAAGACGGGAGAAGCTCTGGACTCCTGGGCCTGGCAGTGCCCTGCTGTGTGTGCCTGGAAGCAGAGCGCCTGAGAGGGTGCCTCAACTCAGAGAAGATCTGCATTGTCCCCATTCTGGCTTGCCTAGTCAGCCTCTGCCTCTGCATTGCTGGCCTAAAGTGGGTGTTCGTGGACAAGATATTTGAATATGACTCTCCTACTCACCTTGACCCTGGGGGGTTAGGCCAGGACCCTGTTATTTCTCTGGATCCAACTGCTGCCTCAGCTGTTTTGGTGTCATCTGAGGCCAACGCTTCACCTGTGTCTAGGGCTCTATCTGAGCCTGAGGTTCATGTTACAGTGCAAGCTGACAATGTTGCTGTGGCCTCTGAACCTTCAGCAGGACCAACCCGGAAGAATCGCCTGTCTGCTTTTCCTCCCTTACTCTCTACCGCACCACCCTTCCCTTCTCCAGCTCGGACCCCTGAGGTGAGAACACCCAAGTCAGCAACCCAGCCACAAACAACAGAAACTAATCTCCAAACTGCTCCTAAACTTTGTAAGTAGAGAGAGAGAGAGAGAGAGAGAGAGAGAGAGAGAGAGAGAGAGAGAGAGAGAGAGAGGATGATGATGATGATGATGATGATGATGACGACGATGATGATGATGGCGGCCGTGGTAGTGGTGGGGATAACAGAAAGGGTGGGCGGAAGCTTCCAAAGATGTTCTCCAGAGGGCTAGCTATTTCCTTTGCTCTTGCATTTCAACTGGGAGGTTTTGTTTGATGAATCATGTAATGGGGTGGAGTAGGGGGGAAAGTCATATAGACCCCTAGGATGAATCAATTTGTTTTTTTTTTTAAATAACAGCAGTGTGTAGCTAGATTAAGTTGTCAATCAAAAACTACAAGAATCTTCATTCGTGCTTTGGATTTAAGCTAAATTCAATTTATTTGGAATTGTTTTAGAAGTTAATGCCTGACCGTCCTTCATATTTTAATAGGCACATAACTTCTATATGCCAGTAATTGTTATTTGATACCCCCTCCCCCCCAGGTCTTCTCCTGCCTCCTCATCACACCTCTGTACTTCTGAATTCTCATTGTTTGGTCCTGATACTGCAGCAAGTCTTAAGACACTGTGCTCTGTCCCCTGTCCTCAAACGCTTGCTGTACTGCATGGGTCATACTTTTGGTTCCTGAACACTTAGTACAGGCAGTTTTATTTTGTTCAAGGCAGTCTGCAATTCTCCACAAAGGGATTTTCCTGAATTAGTTCTGTAATCAACCATTGAAATAGATTCCTTGCCAGTCATTAACAACTATGGGGAACATTGACAAAGGTGCCTCTTTGAATTATTATTATTGTTAAGACATGTGCTATTTAACCCATTCTCTTGCTGAAACCTGGTTTAATAACCTGTGACAGAAGAGACTCCATGCTATTAGAACAATACAGAACGAAACACTGGTATGTGCAGAGGTCATTGCCTTAGCTTTATGATAGAAAGTTGACAGCTATGAAGTCATGACTCGTCAGATTGTTCCAAATGTCAGGATGGAGCTTTTTTTGGTTACATTTGAAGAAATGTTTTTAGTGTTTTTGTTTCTGTCTTCTACCACTCTTTGCTTTTAACAATTGATGAGCTACTTGGTAGAAGAAAAGGAGGAGGTGAGAGAATTTGATTCTCAACGATGTGTGTAATATATCGACTGTTTAAAAAAAAAGCTGTAAGTAGGGACTGTGATGAAACACCCCTTCAGTTTTCTCTCTCGATTCTAAGGAAGAAGAATAAGACCTCCCGAAGACATTTGTGTTAAGAATATAGTTGTTCCCTGCGCTAGAGAAACTCAGGAAAAGAACAAAACTTGACATATGCTTGGGATTCAAGATCTTTCGATGTGTTCCGGCTTCCGTGCAAAGGCTTCACACGGATGCCTGCTTTTCCAGGTGTAATTAGGAGAGCCTTCTGTAGGCAGCCGCTGCTTTGCGTCTTTCTCAAATCCCCAAAGTATTGTTAAAGATCTGACAGGCATCTCTGCCTTTGCTGCCTCTTCCCACCTGGCAAAGTGACCGGGAAATAATACCCAGATGAAATGGCAGGCTATAAAAAGCAAGTGCAGATCCTGGCGAGAGAGGCAGAATGCGCTAAGCAGACAAGGTTACTTCTTTGTCTTTATTGTTTTCAACTGAAAGCTTCAGTTAAAATGTGCTGGCATAGGTTGAGTTGTCCAGAAAAATTAAGGTAGCTCTTTGAAAAACTCTTCAGCCACATTAACTTCGTCATGTGATGAACAGAGAAAAACAGACAGCACACATCCCTGGTCTAGGAAAAGTACTTGGGAACTTTTGAGAAATGGGTTTTGAAGGGAAATTTTACTAAATGTTTTCATAGACTATGTATTCCTCTCCTCGCTCTCTGTCTCTCTCTTTCTCTGTCTCTGTCTCTGTCTCTGTCTCTCTCCCTCTCTGTCTCTGTCTGTCTGTCTCTCTCCGTCTCTCTCTCTGTCTCTCTGTCTCTCTCTCTCTCTTCTTCACCCCCCCCCTCCAGCCAGGGCATTGATTTTATGGCATTAGCAATAAGTAGGGAAGATATACTGCTGCCTAAAAGCCCCGAGGAGGACAGCTCTGGCCTGAGCGCAGCTGCAGATTTCTCAAATGTGTTGGATGTAATGTCTGGGAAGCAGTTTTTGCTTGAAAACTTGTGGGGCAGGGGGCAGGTGGACAGTTCATTAAAGCTCCTGACCTGCAGGGTTGTCTTTGTGAAAAATGTAACTTTGTACTAAGCAGCTAAAAACACAAGACTCCACATCTGTGAACCAAGGTGCAGTTGGTCCAGGCATGTTTGTTTGTAGACTTGTCACTGGTTCTTTTCTGTTGTTTAGAAAGGCTGTAATCCTTCAATAAAGGGAGAAAAATCAGTGCTTAGAGTGGTGCTGTCATCTTGTAAGCTTTTTTCCTCTGTGTCAGTTAAGAAAGTTTAGTTTCTCTGTAGAAAGAAATGGTCTTTCTTTCACCATGCAGTGTTTGACGTGGGCTATGCCACCATGTCTTTGGTTTTCGGTGACATGGTCATCTCTGCACCATGCTTTGCAGCCATCAGGACTGCCCCCCCTCCCCCCACCCCTCACGATTTCCTCCTGTCTCAGCATATTCAACATCTCAAGCACAGAGCTATAGCCTTCAAGGTCATCGTCTGTGAAGAGCTAATTGATTCTTCTGTATCCTGGAGCCTGAGAGAGTGGAAGAGTGTCAGACATAGCCCTTGTGTCTGCTGTTAGTCACAAGCCCAAATGACTGCCTTAAATTTTTATTTTATAAATACTTGAATTATTCCCTTCATCAAGGACGCTGGTCAAATTGTACCATTCTCTATCTTTGGAAGAATAAAAGACAAAACATAGCATTCATCTTTAATTGCCTGCAGGTATAATATTTATGCTAGATTTTTTTTAAAATGAGTGTTTTCAGAAGGTAATGTGTTTTTCATGTTTTTACTATATTAAAACACTTCCAGATTTTAAGAAATTGAATGCAAAACTGGAATGAAGATATCCATGTTTGTAGTTTTTATTCTGATGTTTATCTATGGTTGCAATGGTTATGTTGCTTTATTAAGATCGTGTTTTTATAAGGTCACATAATACTTCAAACTGTTTTGTCACTGTGTTGCTGTAGAATAAACCCAAGTCGTCATAAGTGCTAGATATATGTCCTATTATATTCCCAGTCTAAGCCATTAATTTCTTGTCTTTATCTAACCTTTAAAACTTTTTCTGTCCTCCATTTATATGAAAAGAAATGGTTTTGTGGAAGCCAAAAGCTAGAAAAATAGATCTGATTAATTATATTTTTACTCAAGAAACCGTGGTACCATCTTGAAAGAAATTGCTTTTTGGATGTTGGGTTGTACTTAAAAACAGACTCTTGGAGACAAGAGTATATTGGTATTTTTATCTTAGCCCACATTTGTTTTGCTTTGTCTTAAATCTTCATTGGGTTGTGTGAAAAGCTATTGTTGCCACAGCCATAGTTTGAACCCCACCATCTGCACAAGATTAACACTATGAGTTGACTATCCCAAATCATCTCATATTTAATTTGAGTGGATCCTTCTCCCCTCTGTGGATGACAGGAAGGTATTTTGGAACATCAAACTTCTAGAAACTTCTCTCCACCTTACCGTCACATGTTTAAAAGGAAGACAATAAGAATTTCAAGAGGCTGACAAATGCATACAGTTTGAGTCAAATGATTGAAATGATGAATTTAATCCTTTTGCTCCAATTCACTAACCTATCTAAAACACCAGAAAACATAGTAGTACGTACCCCTGATTTTAAGTTAGCTTGTCCATGTGCATACATATGCATGAACACACACACACACACACACACACACACACACACACACACTTCCACAATCACCATTATTTCCTTCTATCATCTTCTCCCAGTGTTTGAGACTTAAATCCCGAGTCTAATTCCAGTGTTTTAAGTGACATTCAACTAACAATTAAGCAGGTACTTCAAGCAGGACCACTTGCCAAGCATGTAGGAGTCACATGACTAAAATTGAATTTTCCTCTCATCTTCCTGTTCTGCGTTTATTGAATTTTCTATCAGGGTATTCTTTTCTCTCAGTGCTGGACCATCCATACAGTGTTCTGCTTACTGTTGGAAACGGCTGGAGGTGCTCAGGGTGAGCTGCTTTCTAAGATGTAGCACATGGCTGTGTGGCTCACCTCTTTCTTGCACATCCCACTTCTGAGATGTCCTCCATATTCCTTTGTGACATACAGATCAATCTTTTTCCATCCCACCTTCCCAATTGCGTTTTAAATCTGTCTTACTGCCATGTCGATGCCATTTGACTTTATATGTCAATATCCTACTGAATTTTAAACATCTCCACTTGTCTTTTCCCGTGCCACTTTATTTCTTTTCAATATTGAGTGGCATTTACAAGTATTACAAGCACGCATGCAAAACCATTGTCTCCAGCTAGTAAAAGACAAGAGTTTCTTCTTAGAGCAATCACCTTAAGCTTCTTTCCTTCTCCTTCTTTTCCTTTCCTATGATAGATGCCAAGTTTTTCCACTGACTCAGCAATATGCTTGTGCCTGTCACCATGAATGAATTCTTAGAAAATGATAAAATGTTTATGTCCCAAACCAGGCATCTGAGTTCTCTCTCCGTTCCCTTTCCTTTTAATAGCATTTCAATGTAGTATCCCTTCAAAACAGGAAGGGAGAGATTTTACAGATTCAAAACCAATGTATTAAAAGAGTTATGGCTGTCTGGAAGTTGGTGAAAATGAAAGCTGTAACTCTTGTTCACTGAGCCCACTGAACTTTCAAGTAGTTCTCGATGTCTACCACATCTAGTTTTATGCTCAAGTTTTCCATTTTGCATTCTCACTGTGTTCAGTGTTGCAGGTTTTCTCCCATGATTTCCTCTTTTTCTCCCTTCAGCAAGGGCATGTTAAGGGTACAATGTGTGCATGCCACTGCACTTGTCTACACTGCCTGAGTGGCACTGAAATGCTCACTGGATGGCAGTAGAAATGATGGCCCTCATGAAGCTTCAGCATTGGTGGGTTAGAAGGACTCAATATGGGCTACATCTATGGTTTTTTTTTATACACATGCACCACTTCACTCCTCCATTCAATTCCTATCATTCCCTGCATATGTCTTTTCTTCTATTGATTAAAACTGAACATCTATCTAAGAATGTGCTTTATCGTGTAATGATACTGATCCTTCTTGTACTACTTACTGACAAGGCTAGTGGCCTTGAGAAAGTCATGTTTGCCCAGTGTGGCACTATTCAATCAAGACCTTTGAGCAGATCAATCTCAAAAGATACAAGGCACAATTCTTTTAGTATATAAAAGTTGAAAGGTTATTTGCTGATTCTAGTGAGCTCACAACTGTAACTATTTTCATTTTTATATTTTGCTCATATTTTCTACCTGTTGCCTTGGCTTGTGGAGATCAACAGTAATAACACTTGCTCAAGAGTTTTTAGTTTCACTGCCCAGAGAAAGACTAGAATCTGATCATCATTTATGAGTTCTCAAACCACATAGAGACCTAGATCCATACATAATTTGGGTCAGCATTGATTGATTAGACATGATATCAGAATCAGCTGACTGCAGTCTTTATTGTGGTATATTTCTCTCTCTCTCTCTCTCTCTCTCTCTCTCTCTCTCTCTCTCTCTCTCTCTCTGTAAAGTGTGTGTGTGTGTGTGTGTGTGTACTTATTTGCAGCATTGTATGCTAAACAGTTTTGGAGATCTGAGTTAGTTCCCAAGTTGAGGAAACAAGTTGTGGAATGATGAAGTGACTGATCCAAGGTCTCCACAACCAGCTAATGTCAGTGAAGTAGACTAAGGCTCATGGGATACTATCCCTGATCTTTGATTTCCCCCCAATTTTTAAGTAGTTATATTTAACAAATATTAATATGATTCAGAAAGTTTTGTTTTCACATACATACAAATTATAACTAGTAAAGCTTTTTACCATTCCACTGCAGGGAGTTTTACACTCACGATTTTGATCAGCCCTCTGGAGACTGGACATCATCTTTCAGTGACTAAGGACTAGATATGAAAGAAATTGTTTTTAGAGTTTTGTTTTTTTTTTGGTATTGTTGTTTTTTGTTTTGTTTTGCTTTTCCGTCAAATTCATACCAACTAAAATGTGTCAGTTTTGGGGAAAGAAACTATAGTCAGACTTTTTCTGTCCCATCAGCCAGTTCCCAAATAACCTGGAGACTTCTTATTAATTATGAAAGCGCAGCCATCACTTAGACTTGTTACAACTTTAATCAACCCATATCTTTTCATCTATGTTCTTTTATGTGGCTTAGTTTTCTTAATCTGTACTCCCCATGCTTCTTCCTCTTCATTTGTCTGGCAACTCCCTGCATTTCCACCTTTCTTCCCAACATCTTCTTTGCCCCAAAATTTCTGCCTATCTATTGGTCATTCAGCTTTTTATTAAACCAATCCAAGTGACAGATCTCCACAGTGCACAAAAAGATTATTCTACAAGAAGAAACTAATTCCTCATTGAGAGTATTGAAGCAGTGGCAAACACTTCAGGAAGATTTGTGAGCCAAACAAGCTATTAAGTATTTGACCTCTAATATTCCTCCTAACTCTGACCTTTCAGTCCCTTCTATTAAGGCATTATTTTATACCTGGGTAGACTTGTTCATGACAAACAAGAATATTCCTCTGAATGTGCTTCCTTCTTCGTATCTGGCAATAGTGACGTCCATGTACTGAGGCTCTTAAAGAGTTGAATAGATCCATGAAAAATCTGCAATACGGGCAGTTTCTAGGAATAAATAAAAAGGAAATGTAAACCAAAAAAAAAAAAAAAGAGTTGAATAGAATACTGTGAGCAGCTAATCCCAGGCTTGAAACATACTAAATGTTTCCCCTTGTTCTGTTTCTGCCTCTCTTCTTCACATTGTCCCTTGCATCCTGTGATCTTGACAGTTCACCAGTTGGGGATCCTTATGCAGATCTCATATGCAAATGGTGTGTTTATGAGGTATATTAAGCAAAGTCTGCAGGAGTGGCTTGATTTTCAATGCTATCTCTACTTTTAACAATCACTGTAACATTAAAAGAATCATCTGAGTTTTCACATCCAAACAAATGGGGTCTTTCTTTGCATTTCAGACTCATGTCTGCATATGGTCACAGGTGTGACCATTTCTAGGATAAAAGCATGAGGCATTTTCACAAGTGAATCCCATTGCTGTGTTCAGGGTGATACAGAGATTTACTAATAACTTGAACTCCAGTACGATAAAAAGGGTGACTTTTTATCTCATCCATTAAAAATTGGTAGAACATATTTAAAGCTTTGGGCATTCATAGACATTCTTAAAGCTCTTTTGCCAGTGCCCAAGAATCCTTGAGTGAGGGGCTTTACAACAGGCAGTATTAAACAGTAACAAAGCAGGTAAGGGCACTGGCTGTTCTTTCAGAGGACCCAGGTTCAATTCCCAGCACTTATATGGCAGCTTGCAAGTGTCTGTCACTCCAGTTCAAGGGTACCTGACACCATCATATGGATATACATGCAGGCAAAACATCAATGCACATAAATAAATAAAAATTTTTAAAAAATCAGTTTTTTTAAGAAGTACATATAATACAGAGAAAGACAGGCTGGAAATTAAAGTTGGGTTTGTCAGAGTGGCTGGAATACTGGCCAGAAACGCTGTAGAAGTAGCACAAGGAAGTGACTTCAGCTGGAAAGGTCAAGAATCCTTGATCTGAAAAAACAAGAGTGTGTGCCTTCCCTTTGTTACTCCGAGCTCATCTTTCCTAATCCCAGAAGACAGACATTGAGGCTTATGAGGTATATTTAGTATTTAACAAACCTATGGCAATAACAATGTACATAGAATAATTTTATATGAATAAATCAAACATAGCCATTATTATAACTTAAAATATTTAAGTATACACAGTGTATTTGTGCAGATTGTTATATATAATTCATATATATATAATATTCTTGAATAAAAGAGGAAATGATTTATGACTAGTTGAATAAAACTAGACCACTTAAGCTGTATAGATTGCTGATTAACAGATTTGGGGAGGAGAGTTGAAGAAAAAAATGGGTCGACGTATAATAGCTAGAGATTTTTATAAAGCAAAAGTAACATAACATCTGTCATAGAAGCAGAAAATAATTCTTCTGAGCATGCACGCACACACACACACACACACACACACACACACACACACACACACACACACACACTCTTCCACTGTAATGAACTTAAAGTGAAACCTTACTTGGGGAGACTATTGATTTCAGTCCCAAGGAAGATGATGTTTTTGTAGTACACTGGCTGTTTTTACAGAGGGAAGCAATTTTTAAGAGCATGTCATATATGAAACAGTATAATAATAAGCATAATAAGTGCGTTTTTATTTGTTCCTTAATGTAGAACTAGGAAAGTATCAGGACTTTCCTGGTTGATCATTTCAAGTCTCATTGCTTCAAGTATGATGGATGTATTGCAGAAATTGAATTGAGAATCAATAGTGGAACAACGAGGCAGCTACTTACAAGGTAAAAATATTTCATAACAACCTAGGGCAGATTTTTTTACCCGGGCATCGGCATCCTTCTGACTGCGCAATGCAAGTAGGCAAATAGCCCAGTTGAAATGTGATGGGAAAGGATGGGCTGCTTCCTCAGGTGAAACATTTTGAAATTTTCATCAGGAGCATGATGCAACACACAGGACGTGCTGTACTTTTCTATAGCGTATACTCAGGTGGCTGAATTGCCTTTCTTTCTTTTTTTTTTTTTTTACGAGACAGGGTTTTGAATTGCCTTTCTTGGGATGGCCTTCGCCTAGCTGTCAGCTCTCAAGAACAAAAATATCTCTTCTCTAACTGACAAGCCCATCAGTGAACACTAAACTATGTATACATTTACATAAGTGCACTTAGAAGAGGGGGCAGCACTGGAGACAGCAGTATCTAGAGGAAACTTTGAGGGGTAGACAGAAAATTGACAATAGATTTCTTAGGCCACAACAACACCGGTATAAGATGTGGGAATCAGGTCATTTCTGGAGCTTGTCTCTCTTTTGCTTTGCTTTCCTTTCTTTGATAGTTTACATCACAATTGTTTTTCTTTTTCCTCAGTCAGCTAATATATCACCATTATTTCTTCTCCAGTGATCTCCCTCAATGTCTCTCCTCTGTATTTCTTTCCCTCTCCCTGTGCTAAAACCAGTATCCCAGAGTATCAGGGTTACGGAGTAAGTGGCCCGGAACAGTGTGTTTTCTTACTGCAAGAGTTGGAAGAGAAAGCCCGTGAGACCCTAACCACAGACTGGACCACTATTAGCTTGATGACTTTGATGTTGCTCCCTTCCTTTGCTAAGTAGCAGGAAGTGTTTACATTATGAAATACGTTGGAGTCGGAGCAATAAAAGCTCCATAAATAAATGAAATGATAGAAGGACAGTGGAATTGAACTCTTGTTAGCGTTTGTTTGTAATCCCTTGGTGAGCTTCCTGGGTCATAATTGCTTACTCTTCTGGGAGCAAAAGGAATCGGTAGCCATTGATTGTTACATGATGCTACGTTTTGGCTACAAAGCAAATCCTAAGAGTGATTAGTGGCAGGATTCAGGCTGCTACTATGATCTCCTTTTACTACAATCCTTAAGGCTGGGGGGCACAGTAGATTTCCCAGCACTCAGCTTTGGGTCTTTATAAGGAAGAGAAAAAATACTGTCAAATAGTCTGCCAACACATTGCTGAGAAAGTGAAAAAAATATGAAATAAAGTCCTTTTATCTTTTGACTTAACTGATACCTGAGAGACGTCTAAATTAAACTGTGTTCAATAACTTCAGCTCTGTAGGAACCTGATCAATCATTTTAACTGGGTCTCTAGTTCTAATATTTATGCCAATGATTAGGATCAGTGTCCTAGAACTTTGGCTTCTCAATATGTTTAGAAATCCTCTATTTGAGATTGTTGAGTTTTCTAATTAGCTAATGACTTGTGACCTTGGAATTTGACTTATTTTGGGTTGCAATGATAGTTAATCCACAACACTGGTCATCGCCATGTTTTTAAATCAGATTAAATAGAAGACCTTCATTGTGTTGAAACTTTGTGATGGTTTAAGGATGTGCTGTAATCTCATTCAGATATGTAGTAGAAATTCTAGTCTTGCTACTAAGCAGCCTCAGGCCTTTGTTTATTTGGAATTTGTGTTGAATTATTGCATAAATGAGATTAGGAATTCAGAGTTTTATGGCATTTCAGAGACAGTACCCCTTTAGTACAGAGAAATGGACTCTAAGATATCACAGGATTTACCAGCAGTCTTACAGAATTAGATGATACCTTAGTGTATCCTATGCATTCAGCTACCTAGTATTATGAATCAAATAATTTTACCATATTTCTAATTTCACCAGTAGGGTTTATATTTATGGGTTAGTAACATTTTATTCATCCAATTTTAAGCAGATTTAACTTTTATAAAAGAAGACAGTTTCCTTAAGAAAGACTCTGTTCTGTAGGGAGCAGTGAGCACTGATGAGTGATAGAGAAGAGTAACTCCTTAGCTCTCAGGGTCCTTGGATTTAGTGGGGCGAAGTTCAGTTCCCAGATGTCTTCATTCTCTATTGCTACTCTCTCTCATGTTCATTGAAGGGTGACAAATCATTAGAGATTGATCATAGCACTTAATATGCTTTGAACACATAAACACTACTGGGTTATTCATTGTCCTTTATGGGTCTTGTTTTGAAACTGATTGTGAAATTTTGTGATTCATAAAGTTGACATTATTTTAATTTCGTTTTTCTTCTTTGAGTCTATCAGAGTCAATATTTAGAAAACACTCACATCGTCTCGTAAATTTTTCTCTGGTGTGTGATGTCCTCCCACAGAAGGACCCCAGACTTGCTATCTAGAGAACTCCAGCTGTCTGCCACCTCCCACCCATATGGACTGTATTCTCACCAGCTGGGACTCAGCCCTGGATGTCACTTTATTTCTTCCTGCAATTCTTTCTCTTGTTCTATTTCTCTACTGTAAATTTTCATTCCCCATCATCTTTACCTTTCCAAATTCTTCTCAAGCCTTGAGCTTTACTCTCCAAATAGGTTGTGGTTCATTGCCCTCCAGTGCCCCTTGCTTGTTGCCTGGACCATGTTAGAACTTAATCCTGAAGCTGACTTGTGGCATTTTTACTGAACATTTTCTAAGACCTAGAGTTACAGCTGATTCACTTCTGTGCCTTGGATAGCATCAAACATATTTTCTATGTAATAGGCATGACTTTTGTATGTTTTTTAGAATAAAAATAATCATGGCAAGGATGATTTAAAGGAATATATTGGATCTATTTTATCGGGTCCTTGCAGAATATATTGAGCCAAAATTGAACATTTTGCATAATTTTACAAAGCTTGCCTGTGTTGCAATGTCATATATTCTTTCTTTAAATTCCTATCACCATGCCTGATGACCTGAGTTCAGTATCTAGGACCCACATGGGGAAAAGAAAGAAACAATTTCTCTAAGTTCTCTGACTTACACAATTACCATAGTATACATACAATACAAATATAGACACAAGTAAATAAATAGATGTCATAAACATTTGTATCATAGCCAGGCTTTGGGACACACACACACACACACACACACACACACACACGCACGCACGCACGCACGCACGCACGCACGCATGCACGCACGCAAGTACGTACGTACATATGTTTGTATGTGTAATCTCAGCACTCAGGAGGTTGAGACAAGAGGATCAGGAAGGAGTTCAAAGCCAGCCTAGGCTTCATAGGATGTTCGAGATCAATCTTAGTTACAGGAGACTGTCTCAATAAAGAAAAGTAAAACACCACCACCAACAATACTAACAAAGTTTATCATAGTAAGGCAAAATGGACTTTAGACCACATAGGATTTACTTTTGTGGTATAAGGACTAAACTCTCATGTCTCAGTTGGAATCCCAGCCCTTTCTCTGCTGGGCAAGCTATAGAAAACCCCCATGTCTTCATTTCTTCATCTATAAATGTTAAATGTGTAATTCATGCATCTGTGAGGATCCAATTAGTTAATGATTATTAGACAGTTATACCCATAGTGCACCATGCCTCATATCACTCCTCTTGAAACACATGCTACCATTACTACACATTTTTTAGATTTAATTTCACTAACTTGAATTTGAAACTTTGATATTACTGTATCAGGCTGGAAGAAAAAGGCAGGAGTTACAGAGATAAGCAGACATGTTAGTACTTTGGTTTAGCTTGTTTTTTTCCCAGTGTAATTTATGCTACCACCGATTCTGCAGAGAGGGACAGTTATTTGTCCAGCCACTAGTGAGATGAAAAGGCAGTCTGATGCAGGAAGCTGCCATCTATTGACACTGATATGATAATCACATGCATGGATCTAAACTTACTACCGTGACCTTTGACTGCCATAAAATTGTAGGCCAACTCAGAAGAAGAGAAACAGCTTCTCTTGGTTGTGGGAGAAGAGTTTGTAAATTTTATAATAATCTCACTCTCATAGGGCAGACATGTCCTTATCAAGATAGACTCAGTAAATTAAGGGAAGATTGGCATGCTACCAATGGCAATGGCAATTTTGAAGTCTCTGAGTTTCATTAAGTAAGATCACAGAAGAACTATTAACATATAAAGATGTGAGAGATCATATAGAACAGCTGCTCAGACTATTTTACTTCATTCATGAAAAATAAAACCCATAGATGTGCAATAACTGGACCTGGGCTCCCATATGTATCATTAACAAGCAATAGGAGCTGGTCGTCCCGAGGTCAGAGGATGGTGAAGTAACCGAGACAGCCAGTTTCCAGCCTCTAACCATTTGATCTGCTCAGAGATGAAACGCTTGCTCTTCCTGCAAATATAAGGTGGAATGCAGAAAGCATGGAAATTTTGTGCTTAAGAGCGATGACTATGAGCAATGGAGTCAGACATCCTCAGATAATGGGTCTTTTAATGTCATCCCTGGAAGCGTCTCTATGACTCTGAGGGATTATGGGTATGTAGTATGCCAAGAGAAGGCCAAGGGCAAAACAAGTAAGTATGTTGGGTATCTAATGAATGCACCAGTTTGGTTGGTGTGCAGGGATTGTTTGTCAACAGCTTGGATCGGCTAGGCATGTGTTCTGTGCTTAGCATGTATTACCTAATCTTCTCATAACTCCATGATGTACTGCTATTTTCCTTTTTAGGAAATGAATGGCACAGACAGCAGCATAACGCCCATGATGATAGTGATGGCTCTGGTGATAATCTGAATAGAGGGAGGAAGTAGGAAGTAAAGCGAGGTGTAAGTTGGGTCATAGAGACAAGAGTTCCTTGGACTAATCTAATGTGAGAAGGAAATGGTTCTGAATACATTAGTGATTTACAGATTGTTAAATTAATGAGCTGATGAATGGCAGCATCATGCATTCATTCAACATGCATTATTGGGTTCTACTAAGTGGTTTTTTTTTTTGTATTTACTAATGTGTAGAACCAGTGGATCTATGATAGGAAATGACTGTTTCAATTTGCAGGGAACATGCAATGCTTTGTCCTGATATGGCCACTCAGACAATGTAAATCAATCACCCCTTGAAATAGTATAGAGGTTAAAATAGCTAAACATAGACTATAAAGGCACTTTAAATTTATTTTTCAATGATATTTATTATTGCTGATGGATTGAACCTTTTAGGATGCATATCCCTTTTAATAGGCAATAGAAATGTATGTACTAATATGTATTTGGGGACAAAAATGACAAATGGAACAACATATTATGTTTGTATTTAGCCTGCTACAGTTCATAGTCTCAGCATAGGATGCGTGTTCCAGTCTACTGAGCAGAGCAACCCCCCCCCAATTTATTCACAGAATAGTCAAAACTGTACATCCCTTGCATCCAATTCAGAATATGACTTGTGAATTGCAGCTGCTACATGCAACTTCTGCAGACAATTATTAGTGCCATTCTCAATTTGCAGCTCTTGCATCCATGTACTTTTGGTGATGTGTGCAACTTTGTCCTAAGGAAAGGGCTACTACAAAAATAAAGATGCCGTCAGCTTGTGCGTAGCTTTAGATTCACAAAGCTGGAGAATGAAGTGAGAAAACGTAGCTTCATGGACTGTTTGACACTAGCTATTGGTATGTGGAGTTTTTCCAAACATGTATGTCTACAGATGTAAGTAATCACTGTTCAAAAAAAGAAAAACATTTTCTCATCTAGAGGTGTATAAACTAGTAGTACTTAAATTAATGCCATTGGCAAGTTACTTTTAGAGTGAAAAAGTAATTTTTGGGGGGCAGTGTCGTGCCCCCTGGGTTCATCCATACTATAGTATTCATGAGAAACCCTTTCCTCTATGAGGCTGACTAACATTCCATTATATGTGCACATCAGATCATCTATTGTCCATCTATGAACATCTGGTGTTTCCACTTTTGATTACTGTGAAGAACATTGCTGCGAATACAGGTGTGATGGTAGCTTCTTCCCTTTGCTGTTCTGTTCTGAAATCAGATTCATGAAAAGCGTATGCTACGAAAGCACACTAACAACCTAGATTTCCTTATTGCATACAAGTAACTCCTGTCGGGAAACCTTGGCCCTGATAGCCCTGTGGATTTGAGAAGACACAGTGCATACTTCCTAGAAAGATGCTTTTAAGTGTTTTTTATTCTTGCCTTTTCTTCTCTTTTTGATCATTTATAACCATCTTTATCAGATGCATTAAAATTGACTGATTATTCACAAGCACATAGTATTTCAAAATGAAGTTGCTTCATGGAATTTTTGTAAGAACACTCTTGTGATTTTTTTTGTGGGTGATGATGATGATGATCAGAATGAAGCAAGGACTGCTGTGCCGGGTCTTGAAATGCAAGGTGAGCTTTCTGATTAGGCAGTCTTTGGGACCACAGCCATCTCATCTGGGGCTTTGGAACTGCCAATACACTATGTATGTAACAGGGAGATAGATTCTCAGATTGTATTGTCACATTTAATTACACAAAGTGGCTTTTAATGTTTTGTTTGGTTGTGTTTGGCTTTAGTTTGTTTCTCAGAGTAAAGTATTACTTTTTCTTTAAAATTGTATTCTCTAAGATCCCTCTTGCTTGAACATGCAGGCCAAGTAAGTACAGTTTTAGAGCCAGAGAAAGGTAAGTTGGGGTCCCTTCCTCTTAATGTTATGGCTATGGGTACAGTTTATGCTGCAGACCCAACTCTTTTCCTCTTTCTGTGTCACTTAACAACTATCTTTCTTTTGCTTGACCAGAAGGGGATTCGTCCCTTAATGTCTCCTGATAGCGAATATTTCTTTAGTGTACAGAATAAGTGAAAGTATTTTTGCAAGGCTGGGGATGGCACTGCACTACATAGGATTCAACTGAGATTTTGACAGCTAGATCCTTGCTGGGAATTACTTGAGCCTCAAAATACCCCTGCTGGCGTCTTGCTTCTTTTATATTGTTAGAGATGTTCATTATCTACTCCTCATCTACGACAAGGACAGGATTGTTAAAGGGTCGACATGAAAATTATAGGGGGAAAATGCAAATAACAAAAAGGGAGCATGCATCATATATAATGTGTTCCTTGTTTAATTATATGCATATGGACTCGTACATAATATATGATTGTTCAAGCATTTTTTGCTTTGCTTTTTTACTTATTCTTTCATTTTTATCCTTTGTGGAGGTCCATTCTAACCTTCTCATACATGGCCACAGAGCCCAAAAGGAAACATCAAATGAACTGTAGAGATTAATAAATCCCAATTTCTGTAAATAGCAAAGCTTTTCCTTTAGCAATCATTAAAAGAAAATAATCAGGACTGCTGACAGCCAGATCTGTTTTGGATTGTTCAGATGCTTAAAGCCCAAATGGCTAACTGTGTCCAAAGGAAAGTAGAATGAGCTGAGAGGTGAAATCTGATTGGACTTAAGCAGCTTTTCACTGCTGTGTACTGACATTTCAGTTAATAGAGTGATTTCTGAGGGATTTCTCGCCCAGTACTACAGCTCATCTGACATTTGGTTAGAATGTATTTTATTAAAAGTTGGTCTTTGTATTGGGTGAAGGCTTTTCTAAGTCTACACTTTTGCCTCATGGCATGTGCTAACACTCAGGTGATTTTCTTAGGCAGCTTGAATCCCAAGAGTGTCATTTGAAAACATTCTCTGTTAATTTTATCCTTATATTCATTAAAAAGTGTTGTAGTTATGTGTTGTACTTTTTAACTGACTTAATTTAGTCATTCTATAGGAACACAACCATGCTGTATCCGATCAGCAGTTCTCAACCTGTGGGTCATGACCCCTTGGTGGGTTGTCGAATGACCCTTTTACAGGGGTTACCTAAGACCATCAGAAAACACAGATATTTACATTCCAACTCATAACAGTAACAATGTTACGGTTATGATGTAGCAGTGAAATAATTTTATGGTTGAGGGGTCACCACAACACCAGAAACTATAACAAAGAGCGGCAGCATTAGGAAGATTGAGAACCACTGCCATACATGTATGTGATTATGATTTGCCAACTGAAAATAATCCTAACAAGGCTAGGTATAGAGGTGCACGCCTTTAATCGAAGCACTAAAGACACTGAGGCAGGAGGATTCTTACAAGTCTAACCTCTAGGCTACCTAGTGGGTTCCAGATCAGCCCGGGCTACAGTGCACTATGTAAGGACCTGTCTCTAAAGGAAAAAAGTATGTAAAAAGATGAATGACTGAAGCCACACCTCTCCCGGTGAGAGGCTGGCAAGCTTCATTCAAACCTCTTGTTGGTTTCAGCAGTTGAGGCCCTCATGAAAGATTAGCAGACTGTGCAAAGGAGGCTTTTCTGCAAAATTATTTTTTCCTCTCAGACCGATTTATTCATTTGGGTTTGTCTTTCTGCTGTTTAGTCTTTAGCATGCACACGTGTGTATGTGCTGTATGTTTACCTATGCACATGTGTGAACTCACATTCCTGTGTGGTGTCACAGAGTTCTGTGTGAGGTCACAGCATCTTTTATGATGTCAGAGTATCCTGTGTGATGACTCAGTGACTTTTATGAATTCAAAGAATCCTCTGTGATGTCACAGTGTCCTGTATGAAGTCACAGATTCTTTTATGATGTCAGAGATACTTGTGTGATGTCTCAAAGTCCTGTGTGACATTATAGAGTCCTGTGTGGAGTCATAGAGTCCTGTGTAAGTCATAGAAAATCCTGTGTGAAGTCTCAGTGTCCTGTGTGATGTAAGAGTCTTCTATGACATCAAAGCTTCCTGTGTATGCATCCTCGACTATATCCAGTTTGAGGGGAGCTCACTGACCAAGACCAGGGTGGCCTTGGTTTTTACTGACCCTTCCTTTGTTCACCCTCATCATACTGCAACACTCTGTCTTACAATGCCCTGGGACTTTTCACAGGATTGACTGTGGGGCCTAACCCGGAAGGGCAAAGGCTGATTTGATTAGGGACTTCTTTGTTTCAGGTGTCTCTCATCAGACAGCCTTGGTAACAATAGGAAGAGTGGGTAGGCATTTCCCCTGGATAATCTTTGGTTTACACCATAGGGAAAACCTTGCTTCACTAATTAAGGCTTCTGTTGAATATGTGCAGTAAGGCAGTTTAGTTTCTAATGGGATTGTATTCATTTTAACATAAATGCATGACACAGAAAGGACATATTATCAATTTCTTACTGTCTTCTTCTGGCATGACTATTAAAATGCAAGCTTTTATAATAAGTAATACCCACAAAGGAGAAAGTAATAATATTAACATTTCATGAGACCCTGACAATGAGAATCTTAAGATGACATCCCTGAGATATCTGTATAAATATAGAGTGTTTGACTTAAACTACATAACTGGTCAGCTCAACAAAAAGCATGAATATACTGAAGTTACACATTAAACTTATGTATTGGTAAGCATCATTATGCTATTTAAGTGTTTTCCAGGCTCGTTTTTGACAGTAAGCTGCACTTTACTGGGGTATCTTGTCCCTTTCTTTCTAACTATGCCTCCACTTGCCTTAGAGCTATAGCTATGTCTTCTTACCCTCTTCCTGTCCTCTGTTTTTTGTTTTTCTGTTGTCTAGCATCTTGAATTTACTACTTAACATTTTTTTCTTCACAAATTGATTTCGTTGATCTGCTTCTGTATTGTTCTCCTTGTGGGAGTAGCATACCAGGACCCCCAAATTCAAATTTAGACCAATAAGTTCATATTTGAGTTATGGTTAATAATAGCAAAATTCTAAACTAAGCTCAAAGATTACTGGGTAAATACATTATGATATAATGTAGGATAGACACGCTGTGTGTGCGCATATGCTCACATGTAGGCCAGATGTTAGCATGGAATGCCTTCCGGTATTGCACTCAATCTTCGTTTTTGTAACAGAGTGATAAACTGAGCTGAGAAATCACTGATTGGGCGAAGCTGACCAGGGAGCTGCAAGGATCCTGGGGTCTCTGCTCCCCAGAAGGATTATAGGCACACATAAGCACACCCAGCTTTTGACATGGGTGCTGGGGATCTGAGGATATTTTACTGACTGAGCCATCTTCCCCCTCTCAGGAGGTATTTTTATAGTTTAAAAGATTCACTTCCATGCATAGTGAATGACTCAGCAGGAGTCTACAAATTAGAGACCGTATCCTCAGATGAAAAATTGCATTACTGACTTTTATAACACTGCTGTTCTATTGTCTTTTACTATAAAATACTATAATTTAGTATTACAATTAATATATTATACATTCTGATGTTTTTGTGTTAGAAAGTAATGAAAAGACCCCACAAGGCACTCAAGTCTCCTTGATTTCTGTTTCATAATTTTGTATATAAAGAACTTTTTATTTGTTCATTCATTTATTCATTCATTCATTCATTTGAGGGCACTTCAAGATAGGGTTTCTCTGTGAAATAGTCCTGGCTATCCTGGAATTTACTCTGTAGACCAGGCTAGCCTCGATCTCACACAGATCTACCTGCCTCTGCTTCAGAAGGGCTGCGATTAAAGGTGTGTGCCACCACCACATGGAACAACTTTTAAAATTAATCACAAATATCAAAGTAATTACCTATTAGATAAAACAAAAATGTGCAAATTATTCTCATTGAGCTTATATGTTGGAGATAAATTGTAAATACTAATAAGCATCTTCATTGACTAGAGTACTTACTTACACAGTTAAGCAAAAGGCAAAGATCTTTTTTGCAAATGTATATCATCTTGTAAACTACTTTTAAAAGGTTATATAATCCTACGAACTGTATATTGCCCATCTAATTAATGTAATTTCATACTTATCACACTATGTAACAAATCTTTAGCCATTTTCCATTATATTAACTATTATAGGAGAGGCAGCTCTGTGGCTGGAGGAGGTAGATGGCAAAGATCATACATTATTGCTGGGGCAAGGTACCTCCAAGTGCGCTCATGTAGAATCCTACATTCTGACACATGAGCCAAAAATGTGTGTAGAGAATAGTAGCACAAAGCAAGTAATTTTAAACAATGTTTATGTTTTACATGTCACCGTCCCCCACTGCCTCCACTTCCAGAATTTTAGTTGCTAGGTTAATAGAATAAGCAAGAAGTTAGAGTGTAAATTATAGCTCTCTGAAAGTGGTAACCAGGTTTAGAACCGCTCCCACCTCCCTGCCATCCCCCCCTGCCATCTGCACCCCCACTGTGAAAGGGCCTGCAGGAGGTCTCTCTCCCCTTTGGGTAGGTGCTAAAGCCAGCTTTTACCCACACCCCCTTTGATGATCATTGCATTGCTCTGCATTTCCGGGAAGCCCTGGATTGCTGCCTGGAATCATCTGGTCTCTGGTTTCTATACTTTGAGGCTGCCCCACAGTAGGGCTGGTTGTCTTTGTTCATTGCTCTACGGGTGCAGGCAAAAATCTTCCCCTTTTAATGAAGATTCTTATGGAAATACAGAGAGGGCACAGGCCTGTTCTGAGCTAAAATTACTGTATCATGATGAAAAGATGACGGTAACAACTTAGCCTCATTTCAGCTGTTCTACCGTGTGCCTGATTTCAACTTTGTCCTAATGTGCAGGGAATAAATCTTATAAATCTAAGTCTATCTCTTTTTTTTTTTTTGCAAATTTTGCTTTGCTTCTCAGCGGCTTGGACAAAATAAGAAGGCAATAGAGAATGTGCCACAGTTTGGGGAAGAGACAGACAATAACATCAGTGTCACCTGTGATCTAAAGTGCTATCGGTTTCTGATAGCTTAGCTGTTGCCTCTCTGTGGCACATACTATTTTCCTTCCTATTAGGCTAGAATGAAACGAGTAGTGTAGACTTTCTCACTGTTTGAGCCCAATTAAGGGTTCTCTAAAGTGCTCATGCCTAGCTGTATATAGTGGTCAGGGTTAATGAATGCTCAGAAGTACTATCATTATACACCAGGCCCCTGAAAGGACACCCTGTCTCAATCAATTGCTTTGCCTTCTTCAAAGCAATTAACTTAAGTAGAAAAGAGGTTTCATTGGACTTCTGGGCTTTGGTGAAATTAATTAATACCACTTCATCAGTGAGGGACAAGGGGTAGATAGCCGCTTTTTATCACTTTGTGTGAAAGACAGATTATCACAAGGGCTGCATGCGGATGGTGACCATGTTAATCCGAATGGGTGGCATTTAAATTCATGCGTTACTCTAGGGTATTTTCTATAATTTCTACTGATCAAGAGATGAAGTTTCAATTTACTGATTAATTGTGCTGGAGACACGCTGGCAACTGAACATCCACAGCTGCGTAGGTGAGATAAAAATGGGCTCATGTTTAGGAAAAGAATGACATGGAAAAAGTCAACATTTGCACCCAGACAGGAGGCTAATCTTTTCAGGCAATGAGGATCACTCACTATTTTTCATGCTTGTTCTTGTACATAAAAGGTAAATGTCCTGATGTTTGGCATGCCACCTGTGCCTGCCATGCATGCAATCCCAGCACTCAGGAGGCTGAGGAATGAGGATTAGTGGTCCATGGACAGCTTGAGCTGAATGGAAACGTTGTTTTAACTTCTAATTTTCGACATTACATATAGTTGTATCATTGTCCCTGTCCTTTCTCCAGTTCTTTGCATCCTTCAGTTGTCTTTAATTCTCTGTGTAAGGTCCAGCCTCCCTTGGCTTCCCACAACCTTCACTTTGGCATGCCTATTTTCTTTTCTTTTTTCTTTTTCTTTTTTTTTTATTTTTATTTTTTTTGGTTTTTACGAGACAGGGTTTCTCTGTATTGTTTTGGAGGCTATCGGTCCAGCCTGGCCTCGAACTCACAGAGATCCGCCTGCCTCTGCCTCCCGAGTGCCAGGATTAAAGGCGTGCGCCACCATCGCCCGGCTGGCATGCCTATTTTCATTGCTCAACTTGTGCATAGGCAGCCATGTTGGTGAGGCAGCCATGTTAGTGAGTGTAACTTCTGACATTACTAGGAGACAGTCTTACAGCAAACTCTCCGATCCTATACAATCTTTTTTTACTTCTCTCATGCAGTTATTCGCCTAGCTTTAGGTTCAGTAATTGTTTTGTAGATGTATGCTTGGGAATTGGAATCCATAAATGTGCATTTTTGATTGGTTGTGGTTTTCTGCAATGCTCACTGTTGGAAAGAGAACATTCCTTCCTGAGGGGTGAGGACAACACTTATCTATGGGTATAAGGACAAATATTTAGAATGTAGTTAGGAATTATGCTGGTTTGTAAAGATAATTGCAGGTTCCCCTCCAAGATCTGTGACTTCACTGATCTGGATTGACTAGGTTTCCAGTACCTAGTTGGCTAGGTTTCTGGTACCAGGCATGATTTCCCTCTTGGTGAGCGGATCTTAAGTCCAATTAGAGAGCTTCTGGTTACTGCTCAGATTGCATATGGACTTTGATGTCAGCCCAGGGCACATAATGAGACCTTATCTCAAAAAGAAAAAAGAAAGAAAGAAAAAACAAAAGGCTTGTAGCAATTATAATGTTCATGTTTCCAGAACTATAACATTCATAGTTTAAAAGTCTTGATAGTTTAATTTTAGCAACATATAATGCATGTTTTCTGGCATTTTACTAGAGATTACTTTTTGTGTTATAAATGGAATTTGTCTTTCCCAAATTGAACAGAATGATAAAAGGATCTGCACCCTTCACTAGTGTCCCAGTAAAGGCAATCTTAGTGTGATTGTAAGGTTGAAGCATTTAGCTCTTCAAAAACACCATCACTTTAGTTTTTACCCCCATATACTAACATATTTGGAAAGATTACCTCCCCTTTGCTGCTTTCATGCAATAAACGTTAGAAGATGCCACACTAGCATTCAAGATTGATTTGACTGTTGGGTACGAATAACTAAAATGATCTTGAACTTATTTTTAAAGATTTATTATATATATGCATATATATAATTAACATATGATGTGTGCATCTGTTGGAGGGTATTGGTACACTAGTTCAAGTGTTACAATGGTAAGAAGTAGTTATAGGAGTTTTTAAACCCCCTGATATGGGTACTGGCAATCAAAGCCGTTCCTCTGCAAGAGCAGTATGTGGTTTTAACCATTGAGCCATCTCTACAACTCTCCCTTTGCTTATGTTTAAATATAGCGACTGTCAGGTCAGACAAATGGCTTTGTTTTTGACAGGAGCATGCCTCTCATCTCTATACTTCCATAGCTCTGGCAGAGGATCATAACCTTAAAGTTAACTTAGGTTGCATAGTATGACACATTTTGTAAAAGAGGGTTTTGTTCTGGATAATTTCACTGGCAATCTACTACGCTGTTCATAGATATCTGCCTGAGAGCTTAAAGCAATGTAATAATTCTGATATTCATAAATGGGAGGGCATTCTGTGTGATTAGGATGAAGGTAAGTTTTGCTAATGCATTTATACAATTACTCTGTTCTGTTGCTAAGTGTGCTGGCACCGAACTTGTTACTTTTCTCATTTCTGGTCTCCTAGAGATAAAGAAACATGATTACTTTCGAAATAAAATGGCATACTATTTTATAAATTGAGGATATCAATTTGTCAATTAACCTATGACACTTTACCTTGTGGTCAATCCTACCGATTTTCTTCGATGGCATTTAACTGTGAGTTATGGTAATGAATTGAATTGGATATAGTGTCTAATATAATTACACATGAAATGTTATTGGTAAAGTGTCTAATGCTTGGTTGACTAGGAATTATCTCCAGTTCTGCATTTTCAAAATGATTGTGAGTGTCAGGTCTACTAGCAATCCTCGTTAGCTTAGAGCCGGTGAGACCAATTGCATTTTCTCAAGAATGTATTTGAGCTCTTCAGAATTAAAATTGATACTGAGGTTTGGGACCAGGCATACTGGACCCTTATTGCTAAAACCAGGAAAGTCTCAGAGAGGTGATGTTAGTGGATTACCTTCATTGGTTTTTGAATGCAATTTAACAAATCCTGTTTGTGAAACATGATCCAGTTTGCTCCTGTGAGAACCTGATTACTGCGAACAATGACTTTTGGCCATTGATGGCTAAGTTAAAGGATTATCCTTTAGTAAAGGAGAAAGGTATAGATGACTACAGTGATGCTAGTGGCAATAATGATATCAATTTACTGATCACAGGGTTGAATTGGTTTTAAGACTAACCCAATGATAGCCAAATAGATTTCTCTCAGATGTAATTTGCCTTTTCTTTCCAAATGTGGCCTGTACCAAAATTAATTGTAGTGCTTAAAAACTCCCATTTTTTAAATCTCTCTCTACTAGACTTTAAGTTTCTGTATCAGGGTAGAAACTTTCTTTATTTGTTTACCTTTGTATCCACAGATCTGTGTTTAGTGAGTAAATGAATTAATGAATGGACTACCTACTTTTTAACTCTTAAAAACGACATAATAGCACCCATTATATGCATATTTTAATTAATTTTTTTAATTTAGAGAAATCTTATTTTACATATCAATTCCAGTTCCCTCTCCCTCCCATGCCCCCCACCGATCCCTCCATCCTATCTCTTCATCCCTCTCCAGGTGAGGCCTTGGGGGGATCATCAAAGTCTGTCACATCATTTGCGGGAGGATCTAGATCCTTCTCCATGTATCTGGGCTGAGAGAGTATCCCTCCATAGGGAATGGGTTCCCAAAGTCTATTTGTGCACTAGGAATAAATACTGGGTTCACTGTCATAGGGCCCATAGACTGCCCAAGCCTCCTAACCAGCACCCACATTCAGAGGGCTTGATTCGGTCCAATGCTGGTTCCCCAGCATTACGACTGGGGTCTATGTGCTCTCACTTTACAACTGGGGTCCGTGTGGCGTCAGGTCAGCTGTTTCTGTGGGTTTGTCCAGCACAGTCTTGACCCCTTTGCTCATCACTCCTCCCTCTCTACAACTGGATGCCAGGAGTATGGCTCAGTGCTTAGCTGTGGGTGTCTGTTTCTGCTTCCATCAGCTACTGAGTGAAGATTATAGGATGGCATTTAAGGTAGTCATCTATCTCATTATAGGGGGAGGGCATTTAAGGTAGCTTAGATTCTTAGTTGGGGTCATCCTTGTGGATCTATGGACATTTCCCTAGTGCCAGATTTCTCTTTAAACCTATAATGGCTCCCTCTATCAAGGTATCTCTTTTCTTGCTCTCCTCTATTCTTTCCCTGACTCAGTCATCTTGATTCATTTTTCTAGTGATAATTTCAAGGATCCAAGGCACTGTATAACGATCATGAGAACACAGTATTTATTGATAAATTATGATGCCAAAGAGGCCCCATCTTCTTCCCATTGAAACACCAGTTCTTTTTTTGTTTGTTTGTTTGTTTGTTTTTCAAGACAGGGTTTCTCTGTGGCTTTGGAGCCTGTGCTGGAACTAGCTTTTGTAGACCAGGCTGGTCTTGAACTCACAGAGATCCACCTGCCTCTGCCTCCCAAATGATGGAATCAAAGGTGTGCACCACCACTGCCCGTCGAAACACCAGTTCTTTTATTACACTCATCTAAATAATTCCGGCTCATTATTGATTCTTGGAAAAGAACTCATCTTTCATGGAAGGGAACATAAATGAAGAACATGCCAGTCTTTTTATGTACACTAATTAAGGTTTCCATTTTACGTACATAATGGATATTGTAGTTAACTGCAATGGGGTAAATGTGTGACTCCATGTACAGTAAGCACATATGCTGCACCCTGCCAAGCAAAAACTTTGAATCTGTTCTTGGAAATCAATAGATAATTTTTCTTAATACAATGAAGTGTTGTCCTGTAGGAAGTCTTTATTTGCCAATATGTCCCCTTCCTTCCCTGCATGTGTTTTCATGTGTTGCATCACAATTTAATAAGACGACCTAACCCCACTGAAGAATGTAATTACACAAGCATCTTTTCTTTTAGAGAGTGATGAGCCAAATAAACAAACAAAAAAAGTAAGTTTCACAGCTGCTAGGAAAACATTTATAAGCACAGTTTCATCATAATTAATTTTCGGTATACTGTTATTCACACACATACTGCAATTCGGACAGATTTGGGGCATTTATAGGAAGGTATTCACTGAAAATAAACATGTGCATCTTTTTCAATTCATGAAAACAAAATTAACTGTTTATACTTGCCTTGTGATAAGGACTTTAATGATATCTCAAAACACTTGGCAGAAACTGTTTAGTAGTTCTAATTCCCAGTACAACTAGATAGACAAGTTGTATACTAAGTAAATATATTCTTTGAGAGCCTGCACAGCAAAAACCTACCCTGTGTAGGCCATTTTCCAAGTGAATATTAATGAGCAATGTCATTAAATATACCTAAATTTGTAAATAGCTTCATTTGTTATATTTTACATGATAAAATAAATTATGCAGTGTGTGTGTGTGTGTGTGTGTGTGTGTGTGTGTGTGTGTGTGTGTGTGTGTGTGTGTGTGTGTGTGTGTTTGCGACAGGGTCTCTTTGGGTCATCCTGGCTGTAGTGGAGTTCTCTCTGTAGACCAGGCTGGCCTCAAACTCACAGAGATTCACCTTCCTCTGCCTCTTGAGTCCTAGGATTAAAGGCATGTGGCACCAATACACAACTATACACATAATATGCTATCAGTGACAAAAATCACTGAAAAATTTTTCCTTTAAAATATTTACAATTAGTATAACTACCTTCCAAGTAATAATTTCATATCTTAGAAAAATCTGTATTTATTACACTAAAGACCTCATCCATATGCAACAATAACAATTTCAAATTTAATTGAAAATGACAGACTCTATGCATGTTTCTAATTTAAATTAAATTAAAATTTTTTAATTGAACTGATACATAAAACATAAATGTTGCCGGGCGGTGGTGGCACATGCCTTTAATCCCAGCACTCGGGAGGCAGAGGCAGGTGGATCTCTGTGAGTTCAAGACCAGCCTGGTCTACAGAGTGAGTTCCAGGGCAGCCTCCAAAACAATACAGATAAACCCTGTCTCAGAAGCCCCCCCCAAAAAAGAGAGAGAGATAGAGAGAAACCATAAATGTTGCACATTTTATATGTGTGTTCTTTTAACTTTTATTCTTTCTTTAAATTTGAGCTGAGCATGATTCTTCATGACTGCAATGGTAGCACTCAAGAAGTTACTGTAGAAGGATTGCCATGAATGCAAGACTTGCCTGGGCTGCAGTGAGTTCGAGTCCAACCTTAGAATGAGAGACCTAGTGTCCAAAACAAAAAGAACAAAAACAAAAGCAAAATGAATAATAACTCCATACACGTGCATACACAGTGCCCAAGAGAAGTGACTGTACTGTTAGCTTGCTGATGATCAGTTAACAGTCTGGTTTAATATCTGCATTTTAAAAGTTAAATGACACACAAAAATACATAAAGTGGGGGGATGAGTGGGAAAGACAGTCTACAAAAAGACACTTCATTTGAAAATATGATAAGTCTATCTAGTACTTGGTATGCCCACTAAAAGATCCATTGTCATTTAAAAATTCATTACTTTCAAAATAGATAAAGTGAGTATTCAATAGTGTAAGAAAATCAAGTATGTTTGCAGTCCTAGACCATGTGTAAAAAGTGAGCCTTTGATTTTTAGTTTAATAAATCGAATATTAATTTTTATATGAAGTCCATTTTAGGTGTTTCACTTGGCAGCCAATTTAATTCTAACCACCCTACGACTTACGTGCTATGATTGTTGTTAGTTTGTTTGTTTGTTTTGCTTTTTTTAAGACTGTCTCACTGTGTAGCCCACATTGGTTCATGATGTCTTGCCTCCACCTTCTTAATACAGGGACATGTGCCACTATGCCCATCTGTCTCTCTTTTAGATGAGAAAATAAGACTCACTCAGCCTGGTTGCCAGTAGATCCCAGGCAGTGTCCTTCCACTATGCCTCTGTTTAACTGCATTAGACTAACAGTAAAGTCTAACAAAACAGTGACATGCAGACTTGATGCCTTTTGGGAGATCATGTAGGTGACTTTCAGCAGAGTAAAAATAACAGGAGAGATATGGATGATGTGTACCCAGTACCATCTGTTTAGACCACCATAGGAATCTTGGGAGCATCAAGCTGAATGAAAGGTTGATGTAAATAAGCATTGCAGAGTTTGCAGGTGAGAAAGTCTGAGGTCACTTTTATCTCAGCTTAGTGTGGAACTGCTTTTGTGGTATTGAAGATTAAACCTAGGACCTAAAGTATGCTAGGCAACATGCTCTACCCCTAATCTATATCCCCAGGCATCTTACTTTTTTTTTTACTTTTTATTGTGAGGCTGGGTCTCACTACATTGCCCAGGCTGGCCTAAACCATGTGATCCTCCTGTTTCAGCCTATGAGTTAGCAGGGATTACAGGCCTGTTCCCCTAGGCCCCGTTGTATTTGGAGTTGGACACACAGGCAGGCAGGTAAACTTTAAGAACACATTAGAAGAAAGAGGATACCCTGATTGCTGTAGTAAGGCTTGCTAACAGAGGACCAGGAGTGCTGTGATGACATATCTGAATTGTATGTCTGAGTATTAGCAGCATTGTAATGGATGATAACTTGGTAGAACACTGAGCCCAATCCGTTGGCAGGGCTACATATGACACAGATACTCACAGAACATGAACATAAGTGTATTTTCCCCAGAGGAAATGTTTGACTGAAAATGTGAACAATGTATACTGTTCTGTCAGGAAAGAAACCAAAACAACAAACACTTCATACTCCCATTATCCCCTATTCTAATATGAGAACTCTAACTCTTCATATATGTGCAAATGGACACTCCCCTTCCCCATCTTTCCCTGGCAGAACAATTTAGGTAAATAATGAATATTCTCTAGGCTGGAGTAAGTCTCAAGCAGCTAATTCATTAAGTTCTTGTCAGGGAGTGCGTGCATTGGTAACGGGTCAGAGTTTTTCTCTCTTCCAGTTACCAGAGTCTGGCTTTGGCTTAGGATTGGATAGGAAGAGGCATGTTTGGGACCAGCCCTGAAACAGCTGGTCCTGATGGTGCCATGTCTTTCAGAATCCTGCTGTTTGTCTTCACTTGAAAGTGGGTTAGCAATGAATTGCTAGCAGTAGGGCCATTCTGTTTTCCTGGTAAATAGAATAATATGTTTCTCTGCTTGCTTGGACTATTGTATTGCCATGACCAGCAATAGAAGACACAGTGCTTTTGCTTTGAGACCACTCTCCCAGGAAGAAATACCTCTTTCTTTGCACCTGAACAAGTTTTTACTTATAGCAACTGTACCTTATTTAAATATTTCTGGAAAATAATATTTGTTTGTTTGTTTTTATCTTCATTGATCCATTGAAAATTCCAACATATCACATCAGTTCATGTTTTGAACCCTTTGAAATTTTTTGTGTGCATAGCAGTTACCTGTTCTGTTTGCATCTAGAATCACACATAGACCTCCTGACCTTAGAGAGTCGAATGCCTGGACGTCAGGTATCCCCATAAGATGGGCGTGACTGTTCCCCTTCTCTTTCCTGTTCTTTCTCTCTGCCTTTCTTCCTGCCTCTGCTTCCCCTTTCCCCTTCCCTCTATTTTCTTTTTATCTTATAATGCTTCTACTATGGAACTAACAATAACACATGAGTGGTCATTCTGTATGTACATTTGGGTTGAAACCATGGACTTAAATATATTCCATGTATGTGTACTTTTTGTGTGTATTGCTTGCAGATGAAGACAGGGCATTGTTGCATGGGCAGTGTTGAGAACTGCTTTCTGATCCTGGAGAACTACACAAGCCTGGGAAGGCCTGAATTAAGCAGCCTACTTCTGTTCTATTTTATCATTATGTTTTGTGTTGCTGAGTGTCGAACCCAGACCCTGGTCCAAGCTTAGCAAAGCCTCTACCACTGAACTACACTTCCAGCTCTAATCAACTTCTTACAGTCTAACACTAAGACATGTACCAGCTGTCTTTGCATCTGTTTGTTTTTTGAGTGCTTATTCACTTCTGGAGATAGTTTTAGGGGACTAAATTAGACCAGATACTGAGCAGTAAAACACAATGAGTACCTACCATCAAGTAGGAGTCCTTTAAATTTCCTCTTTTGCTTCTGTTGTTCAAGCACTATCGTGGGAGCAGTATTAGATGCTAAAACTGTAGTGACCCAATAGTGTTTTCAAGAGTGTCTCAATTTCTCTCTAAGAATTAGCAAGAGGAAGGTGGAATCTCTGTGTTCCAATTTCATGCTTACACGTATGGTTTTGAGAGACTGTGGTTTACAATATGGACTGGCTACACAGATTTTTACAGTGGTGCTTATTCATGGAGTGGGCTTATTAAAATTCTCCAAGTTAATTGTGTGGCCTTCTCCAAGGTCCTCTTCCACTTTTTGAATGAAGTACTGCCTTCTTGGGAGTCAAAGTTCCTGTGCTTGAGGCCTATATTGTAGACTACATTGTTGTTGGATGAGTAGGGTAGCAGGTGTGATGATATCCATAGAAGATGCTGTGTGATTTTGGCTAGTACAGTATTCTTGCCTATTCCTAGTTTTGCTTATCAAAGTAGGAGTATAAAATATAATCTGTTATCAAAAACTAATTAGAGATAACAGAGTGGCTTCTTCTTACTGTTACTATCCCTGTCTAATTTATAAATTAAACTTTATTATTCATATGTGTAAAAACCATAGTATATTATATCTAAAGTGCGGTGTTCTGTGTGGTTTTTATTATTCCCATGGGGAGTGGGGCTAGGAATGAATCATTTGCAGATTGGGAGGGCTACTGTTCAAAATGTTAGAATAATAAACACTTAGAGTAAGACTTCTAGAAGTGAACACTGTTGTAAATTGTGTAATTTGTAGCAAATTTATTTGGGACAACTTACTGTTTTCTTTTAAGTTACCCTCTTTTATCATAATTTAGTTTAAAGACTATGTGCCTTATCTAAACTGATTTATGGAGCATGTGTTATTCTTACAAATATCTAAGGAAATTCTAAGATAAACTTTGGAACAACAACAAAAAGCCTAATAGCAATGTCATCTTTGCTTACAGTATAATTAATATCTAACCTTTTGTCTTTATAATAATAAATATTATCACAGCCATTTAGAGCTGGCAGTTTTAATTTACATCTTTTGGCTTTAGAAATTATCTGTGCAAAACAAGAATTTTCTTTCTTTTGTAAATTTTTTTATTTGGTTTTTTGAGAAAGGGTTTCTCTGTGCAGCCCTGGCTGTCCTGAAACTCATTTTGTAGACCAGGCTGTCCTCAAACTCACAGAGATCTGCCTGCCTCTGTGTTCTGAGTGCTGGAACTAAAGGTGTGCATCACCATGCCTGGCTAAGAACTATATTTCTTAAAATTAACCTTGAACATCAGATCAATACCATGAAGAAACATGCTATTAGATGCAGACAAACTTTAGAAGCTCATCATCCCTGCATTTTATGACAAGAAGCCAACAGAATCTCTTTCCATCTGTATTTACTCTTCTATCAGTGCGTTGAATCAGTTGACATGGTTTCAGAGCTTGTGTTGATCTCAGTTGCCATAGGCCAGGAAATCCAGCTAGGGAACTGTCAGTGTGCTCAGATCCACAGAGCAGCAGAGTGAAAGAAAGCATCTGTATAAAGATGCAGTCTTTGGAAATCGACTCTAAATGCAAATTGGTCTCTCGGATTTGTAGCCTCTCTGAAAGAAAAGATGGCAAGAAAATCCCCCCCCCTCAAAAAAAAAACCCACGCTAAATGCATTAGTAGGCATGGCAGCTTTCGTGAAGACAAAAATAGGCTCTCATTTTCATTTGCAATAGATATTCAGACACTCTGCCATCACGTGTCTTATTGGGAGCCTTCAAATCTCTGAAGGCTTGCCTCATCCTAATTCATCTTAATGTATTTCCCCTTTCCAGCACAGGGCAGTCCTCCATCCCTCCCCACTTCCTAAGGTTAGAGGAGGAGACTTCCTCTTAAGCCAGCCATCTGTCTTGATGTTTTTGTCCTTTTAAATGAATGAAACGCTATTAAGTTTTACTTGCACATGAATATTGCTAAAAATCCTAATTCATAATTTATTATTAACATAGTCTAAATTTGGTTACACAAAACCTTGTGTTTTTTTATCATTTGCTTTTTGAACAAAATATGAATTCTAAAACTCCTCAAATTTGGGGCATTGGGAACACACCACAAATTATGTATAGTTTCAAACGTTGCCTTGCTTGTTCTCAGTCTTCCTAAAATGTTATTGGCCTTTAGAATGTTCTGTTACCAAAGGCAGAAGTACATAGGCATAGGAGTGGAAGATTTAATTTCAGCCACTTGGCTTTCTTTCTTTCTTAAAAGGAATCTTATTTTTAAACTGATTTTACCAGAGGTTGAGGTTTCAGCATTGATAAATTTTACATTTAATGTAAACCCATGTATATTCATTCCCATCCTTTCTCCAGATAGTTTTCTGTTAAGAAAAGCAGTGTTGTTCTTTAAGAAAGTAGGCCTATAATTTCATTTTACAAACCAATGATTTCTTCCATATAGTCATAGGGAAAGGCCTCCCAGTTCCCAAACAGTAGCAAATAGCTATAATTAACGCTTATTATTGAATTTCCTTTCACAGTTCATGTCCATTTGAACATTTTATTGGAAGGTAGCTAGTAAATTAGCCATGAGAACAGAGAGGTTTATTTGGCAGATGGTATCAATTTTCTGATACTTTTGACACTGTTGCCCTTTCCAGAAAGGAAAAAAAATATCAATGAGCCAATCACCTTTCTATTCTACCTGCATCAAGGTAAATCCAGATGATAGTACATTTTAAAACTAAAGACATTTTTTGAAGTGAAGTACTTATACATGCCTGCAGTTGTAAGAAATAATGAGAACAGTCCCCATATCCTGTTTTCTCCAGGGTGATATCCTCCACACTCCAGAACTATCACAATGTATTGTGTGTTGACTTTAATCCCGTCATGATACAAGATAACTCTCTGGTCTCAATTTAGTAGCAATAAAAGGACCATATATAGTTTCTTCAACACTACATATTATTTCATCTAGAAAAATAGCTAAACCATTGCTTATAGGATTAATGAGTTGAGGGGGCCCAGTAAAACTCTGTACTTTCCAGCCTGTCCTTCTAACCGACTTACTCACAGTTTAGAAAAGCCGGCTTCATTGTGCCTTAATCTATTCTTTCTTTTTGTTGAGACTTGGTTTAAATCATTATTCTCAATTAGAATGAAATCCGGGCTAGCCTCTTCTCTTGTGTAGACTTGCCAGAGAGTCTTGGGTTGTAGGTGTGCTTTCATTCCAGTTGGTACCTTTCTCTTACATGACTCTCTCTACTCTCCCCATTACCAGTCTCTACTCTCTGCATCACTACAATCTCCGCCCTCCCCATGGCCACTGCTCCACCCTCCCAATCACCCCCCATCACCGTTGTTTCCACCCTTCCCATCACCACTATCTTGATCCTCCCCATTGTGTCTGTCTGTACTCTCCCCATCACACTGTCTGCATCCTTCCCATCACCACAGGCAAGTTCTGATTGTTGTTGCTAGTATTCTCCATCCTCCCTCTCCATTAAAAATTGCGTATGCAAACAAGTACATTAACTAGTGAGATATAGACAGACCACTTGTGTCTCCAAGGATCATTTTAGCCTTAAAAATAATGTTGTTTTGGAAGTATAATGACATGTGAGGAAAAATGCATTAATGAGATCCATTACTTTTTATGATGACTTGAAAATTAATTCAAAACCACATCTACTTGAATAAATGCAGATTGATCCAGGAAAAACAAAGGCACCACCACTATGTGCCTGTGAAGGATATTGAAAGTCTTTTTTTTATGTCTTCTGTTGGATGATGGCTAAAACTGGAGAGAGGTGTACATAGTTCAGGAACCAAGTTCACAGTGGTGTGTGAGGAAGGCTTCTGTCACAAGTGATGGCAGAGAAGGGAGACAAGGAAATTTAGTCTCAATGGCGTATGATACTGAGGAACTAAACCCCTGGTGATATTAGTCACTTAGCCTAGAATGCGACCTCCTTACCATCACTGAGATTTCAGCACTTGTTGGTTTGTAATAGGTAGCTTCCTCTGTAATTTTGAAACCCTCAGTTCAGAATGGTTTAAGATACCGTTGCTCTAGCAATGATAGCCACTGCAGTAGCTCCTAGCTGTTGTGGTCCAGTATTGGTTGCTATGCTTCTGAAGCACTTCTGGCCTGTGCTCTGAATTACCAGTGTGACTTTCTTCCCAGATAGAGCAACAATCCCACTTAAAAAAAATCCAGGATTCCAAATTGCCTACCTAACTCATATCAGGAGATTGAGACAAAGCAGCGAGTTGGCTCTGAAAACTAAACACAGAGGTGAGGAAAGGAAAAGGAAATGCGGGGCTTCTGCATCCTGTTAGGGATCATGCGTGAAAGAACAGATCCAAGAGAGCCAAGAGCAACAACGTTTTTGTCCAAAATGACAGCTGCCTGAGATTTCTCACCTTTATTAGAAAGAGATAAGTCAGGGAAATGGAGGGGTAGGGGTGATGAAGAAGTTGGGCTGTGTGTCAGGCCAGCCTCCAGCTTCTCAGTATGAAGGGCAGAGTGGTGCTACCACACACGGGAAGTGTAGCCAGTTAGACTGAAGGAGCTGATGTGAGTTAATCCAATGTCTGGAGCTGGGTGGGGAAGCCTGTGCAGGGTGCCAGCTGATGATCCATTCTTCATATATTAGCTCCTCAATGGCGCCAGATCTACGAGTCTTTGGGATTATTATTTCCTTTGTAAAATCTGGGACTTCATGAAAATTATCTACATCCAAACATCTCTACATGGAGACGATAAGAAAGGTATTGGAAATCATCAGCCAAAAGAGTGATGAGACAAACTTGAAAGTAAAGAAGTTAGTCAAATCTAAAACAAATTATGACTACAAGTATGGTTCAGCTGTAGGCACTCAGGTAAAAAACTTAGTTCAAGCCTATCATCAAAATTAATATATGTATGTATAATCACTAGGAACACCTTATTAAGAATTAAGCAAGGTTGCTGTGGTGTCACTTGTGAGACTTTTAGATGCGCTATTTAAAAATGAAATTGTGTAGATAGATGATAGGTTGATGACGGATAGATGGGTGGGAGGACAGATGAATGAATGGATGCTTGCTAAAGGGGATATGTAAATTTTTAACACACCAAAAGAGCTTTTATGTGAAGTCACTTGAAGCTGCTCCATAAGGGGAAAATAAATAAAAACAAAAACAGTAGAGGAACTGGAAGCCATGTTTGGGATTGGCAAAACCAAGCAGGAACCTGCCTGGACACATTTCCAGGAGGAAATGTTATTACGGAAGTTGTCAAAGTAGATGGATGATCCATTACCAGAGGGAACCAAGACTCTCTAAGCCATTAGTGGAGGCTGGAATCCTCTCGGGCAAGGACTGGGCTCCAATTGCCTGGGGAGACAATCAGAATCCACCCAGGAACGGTTGTTGCTTCTTAGACAAAGATCAGGAAAACAGGAAAGTGTAAGCCCCAGGTCTGCATGGGCATTATGGGGGACATGGTTACACTGAAGAAAACCCACAACTGTAGTACAGTGTTACTGGAAGGCACAAGTGACACCTTTGTGACAAGTGGCAAGCTGTGCTCAACAGTTACTCTCAAGACATGAGCATGGAAAACCTAACTTCTAAATAATTCCCTCCACTTTTTTGTGGGGATGGGCAGTGTCGTTGGTTTCAGAAATGATGCTTTTGTTTGTTTCCAGCCAACCCAGACATGTAGCGAAGTGTTTGAATGCATAGGATGTCTCCGAACTGTCTTGGTTTGGTGGTTGCCTTACATTAGCTATGTGACCCCAGAAACTTAGTCTTTGTGTGCCTTAGCTTCCTTATTTGTAAGCTGGGCTAAAACAGCACCTAGCTCACAGAGCTGTGAAATGAACTATATGTAAGCATATTGGTTGATCCGCACACAGCAAGCACCTGCCTTGCATGTACACCATCCCCTGCATTTATTTCTGCTCTCAACTGTGTTGCACGTGCTTGCACGGCACAGGTGGCAGCATAGACAGACAGGTAGTTAGCATAGCTGTATAGTAGGAGGGGCCGTGAAGTCGACTTTCTTTAACGTCCTGCCTAGTTCTCACAAGCAAAAATAGCAGTTAGCTTTGGACGTATTAGAAGGAAAAGCCTGTAAGTGAAGCACTTAGAAGGTGATGATTCTTTATCATTTATTATGAATGTCAGAGCCCCTGTATTTTCCACACCTGTTCCACGCAGCTCACCTGGAACACAGCCCCAGTACCAGCTTCCGTTGACAGTAGCTTTGAAAGTCTCTTCCACTGACACGTCTTTGAAAGGATGGAGCACCTTACACCCTTCATTCCCAGCTTCAAGAATTTATCAAACTTTTCATCAAGGCTAACTTTTAATTTGCCGCAGTGTTTGACTGGGCTGGACATGGCGATGAAGGCTCTGCTGCCCCATGGTCACCACCGCTTATTATTGTCACCTGTCCAGCCGGCCCTTGGTGCACTCCGTGCACAGTTAATGAGTGAGCCATGAATGAATACCAAATGCAGATTTGTGAGGATTTCTGTTCTCTGATATCTCACAATCTTTTCCACACCCCGGTTAGACTCAGTATAATATTAATGACATTGTCTCAACCATGATTCAAGTAAACCTTGCCCCTCTGGGTTGCTAATCACTGAAGAAAATGTAAGTATTCTTTGTGCTGTTAGATAAGTTTGGATCTCGGGATTCCTGTTCCTGTTTTTATTGTTCTCTTGGAAGCTGAGCTTGCTGCTGGTTCATCTATTAGGCATTTGAAACGTTGAATTTCTTTGCATAGCATTTGCTCTTGTATTGTCTGGGCCCTAGTTGGCCTCCTAGGGTCGTCACACCATAATCTCAAACACAACATGTGCCTTGTGGCCCAGATGTTTTCCAAGAGGGAAAGCTGGAGCCAAGAAAAGCAAGATAGTATCCTGAATACCCAGAGGAGCTGATAGGACTAAAAAGAAGCCTTGCAGCCAACAGTGTAGCTGTCCAAGAAAAAGTGAACCTATTATTTGTGTAGTTAGGGTTAGCTGTGATCAAGTAGTAGAATTTGAAAACCAGTTGATAAGATCTTTTGCTTCACAGATTCTGGTAATATCTGCTTTTGTGATGTGGACCGGGGTGTTTGGCAGTTTCCAGATAGAACTAGCTTTGTGGCTGTAGTAAGAGAAACAGCAACAAAAGAGGTCAGAGTGCATGGGCTATCGTGTGGTTTCTACATACATGTGACACAATTAAAAATTGCCTTTCTGCCCTAATATTTGCAAATAATACAGATAGTGGACAAATTGTATCTGGAACTAAAGCTGAGCTGAGGCAATTATCAAAACATTGATGTTTGTTATTTTCTGTTCGTTTGTTTATGGATTTGGGTCCTAACAGAATTTGACTTAAATACTTTTACAGTGGGTAAGGGGTGATAGTAGGGAAAGAGGGAAGGAAGGGAGGGAGGAAGGGAGAGAGGGAGGGAAGGAGGGAGGGAGGGAGGGAATGAGGCAGATTGATTCTTTCTTTTGTAATGGTGGGGATTTGGTTTGGGGATCTGTCTGAGACTTTAAGACTGTCATAAGAAAAGCAGTTGAGATGTCTGTGCTCTTCCTGAATTAAATCATGGTACACCCTCAATGGGAAGAGCTTGGAAATGACTCGAGCTAGCTACTCGTGACTAAATTAGATCCCTGTGCTTCTGGAATTTAAACTTTAAAAATAGACTTTAAATGTATAGGTGTACACCTAAGTGAATGCATGCCTTGTGTGTATAAGCACCTGTGGAGGCCAGAAAAGCATGTTGGATCTCCTGGAACTGGAGTTACAGTGTTTGTGAGCCACCTGATTTGTGTGCTGGGAACCAAACTAGGACTCTGGAAAACATCAGGCATTCTTAACTGCTGAGCCATCACTCCATCCCCTTGAATTCAAACTTGAAATGCAGCTGCTTCCTTGTTTGTTTTGGCTTTTGTTTGTTTTTTTTCCCAAATGAAATCTTGTTTTGCACTCAAAACATTTATACCAAATTTCCTACTGTAGAAGCAGAGGTAATTACGGGGACCAAGAACCCAAATCTCACTCGACCTGGGATCTATATCTCTCATATTCCATGAGACAATTTTAAAGATGTCCCAAATCACTCAGTACCAGATGATGGTACAGATCTACTATGGACACACTGATCCACTGTCCTTATAAGCCCAACATGACCAGATCATGTGCACATTCATCATGAACACATATCAACAATGAAATTTCTGTAGAAAAACTTCTTTTGCCCTCATTCCATTGGGAGAGTTGCTGCCCCTGCAATTGGCCTAACCTGAGAAGGCAGCCCTGCTCCACTTCCTATAGGTACTGATGATTTGAGCTCATGATAGCTCATATAGGAGATTCATACCCTCACCTGTAGATCTGCTGGAAGCATACACCATGGGGCTGAATGGAAGAAAAGAGATGAATATAATAGCTTGTTCCTTTTGGAATATCCCCAGAGACCGTAAACAGAATGACTACTTTATCAAGGTCTTGATACTCACAAGAGGCAAAAATGAGGAACGAGACGATTTCATTTTTGTACATTATCCCAGGAATATAGAAGGATATGCTTTAAAGTCTCCTGGAAACTAGGGGGATGTTTATCTACCATGTATGAGTTGTAAGCATCTGTAAAGTTCATTTCAGGCAAATGAAGAGGTAACATATAAATTCTCTTGCTGGCTGCACACCTGGTTTGAGTCCCCATTTCTGCTACTGATGAAATCCCCTGGAGATGTTCCTAGAGCTTCAGTTCTCCAGCTTGTACCAAGGTGAAAATTATTCAAAGAAAAGTCCAGTTGCAACCTCCAGGTAGTCTGCAGTGTGTGTGTATGTGTGTGTGTGTGCATGCATGCGTGAGTGCGTGCGAACATGTGTGCGTGCGTGTGTTTGTGTTTGTGTGTGTGTGTGTGTGGTGCGATGTGTGTTGGGCAATTCTTATTTTTAAAAAAGGAAGCTTTAAACTCGTAAGATATTGCAAAAGTCACATAAAGACAGTTAGTGGGTGTGACAGATCTATAATTCCTCACTAACTGGAAAGCTGTGTGAAAGTTATAGGGGCCCTTTGACAGCTTCTGCCTTTAGCTTTTATCTTAACGCTTGCCTTCTTTAGGCTTTGATAGTTAATAGAATATGTATGTATGTATGTATGTATGTATGTATGTATGTATGCATATCCTATTCCCCTGAGGCCAAAATATGGTATTGACTTCATCACATTGTAATTCATTAATCTTGGTAGTGTGCCTTATTGTATAGCTACTTCGTGCATAGGAGTGCCATAGTCCAGAACAAAGAAATCAATGTGTGAGGTCTGTTCCTATCCTTCCTCTATCATCTCCATAACTTAATTATCTCCCCCAAAGCTCAGTTCTAATATATATAATGTTTTAAGTATATTCCCAATACAATCTTCTTTTTCCTTGTTTTCTTAGGACAGAGTCAAAAAGACATATTTGCTTAGCTACAGTATCAGAATTTAGCACCTTTGGCTTCTGGCAGCAGACATGAAGATTTATTCTGTAGTGCTGTCCTCTAACTTATTGGATTCTAGCCAGTTGCCTAATGGCTCATGAGTGAATCCGTTTCCTATAGCCTTTCAGCCAAGGCCATTTTTCCAACAGCACCAGTTTCTGTCAGGAAGAGTCTTTGCCTGGTATTGTCCCGAGACACACAGTCTACACAGACTCACGTCCATGGATTACAAGTGGGAATTAGCCATGGAGCGCCTACCAAGTAAGCTGGAATACTCTCAAAGAACAAAAAATGGTGGAGTAGAGACTTCCTGAGGTAATATTTAGTTCATCCGTAGTAAAAAGTGGGTCAGGACACAAAGATAATCATCTATTATATTGGATTTGTATTTTTATATGCATGCCCATCTGATCATGTTAAATACTAGGAAAATACTGAATGGAGAGTATGTATGTGTAAGCATCTGAATGGAATGTATTAATACATCTGAAGTCACAGCCCAGTGTAGGAGCATCTATGGAGCTCTTTTGAAGGAAATCTATTCAGTACATAGAATAAGTCAGCGTAGGAGGTAGGGTAACAGTGATTTCTCTATAGTGCCTCCTGCAGGATTGCTGTTCTTGGAATTCATCTTTGGAGGTCTTTACACCCAACACAACTATTTCCAGTAAGGTACCTGGGAGGGAGATATCATCCTGTATGTGAGCATTTTTTTTTTTTTTGTTTTTGGTTTTACGAGACAGGGTTTCTCTGTATTGTTTTGCAGGTTGTCGGTCCAGCCCAGCCTCGAACTCACAGAGAGCCACCTGCCTCTGCCTCCTGAGTGCTGGGATTAAAGGCGTATGCCACCACCTCCCGGCTTATGTGAGCATTTTAAACAAACTCAAATCCCCATTGTCCTGGTAGATGGAAGCTGTATGTTCTAATGACTGTCTTGATTGATTGTAGACAACCCAAAAGTCACTTTTCTAGGAAAGATACCAGCATGTGCTGGGGAGGGGGATGTTGCTGTTTGTATACACACATAATCTTAGAAGAGACAAAAAGCTCATTACACAAATGTATGGTTGTTTTAAGGACTCTAAAAGCAGCCCAATTTGTCTTCTCTGCAGGACACTTATTTTAGAGTGAATGCTTTTAATTTTTAAAAATACTCAGCATTCCCAAATTGTCCAAGCAGTCCCCAGCACTGGAAGAAAAGACAAAAGCAGTATGTCCTTCCTTTACAGTTTGTCTCAGAAGTCACCAAATAGAACATACCAGGTCTGAGAAGCTGCAGTATTTTGGTTCCCCTGGGAGAAAAAGTGGTTGACAGGTTTCTTGGTTTCCTTCTTTCTTAAGCAAGTAAAATCAAAAGCTTGCAGCCTGTGGAACTGGGAAAGTCACTTCTGTCACAGGACATTTTATGTCCTGTTGTTCATAGTGAACTTGCAAACACACATATGGGCAGCATGGACTATATCTGTGAGAATTCACACAATCTCTTGCCTCCTGGACTCCTTCTTAGCAAGCACTCCTGATGTTGCTGGCCCATTGTCCCTTGCCTTCCCTTTCTTCCTGTCTAGCTAGTTGAGCAGGGGTTTGGCTTGAGTTCAGTTCTGCTTTCTTACAAGCACCTTCTAGGTGGAGGAGAACCTGGGTTCTCTGTCTTCTGCTCTGCCTCTCACTTGTAGCATTTATCCTGTAAAATCTAAGCATTAAAAAAAAGACATGTCTGAAAGTGTATCTAACACTCGTTAATATCAATTATTATCATAATTTAAAGCCTAAATTGCAGATGTTCACTATAATAGTTAGCCAAGTTCTTATGACTTTTTCTTTTTCCCATAGACAGTGTTCCAATTTAAATGTGTTTTCTCTTCCAGAGTTTCCTATATGTAGCTGCTCTGACATTTCAGATTGTGGTATTCCTAATATTTAGTCTCAGGAGGTGCTTCAATTTTTGAAAACACTCTTATAATAATTGCGTTTTCTTTCCTATTCCATCATTGTTCTAGACCAGTTCCTTATTTTCTTTTGAGCATGACTAATAATAATAAAGTCTGAGTTGCTGTCTCATATTGCATATTTTCATTGTATGAAGCAGCTATGAAGACCCACACTGACAAGTTTTTGAACCTAAATAAGATTAGGTCATGTCTAAGGGAAATTATCCTGTGAATCCAGAAAATTGTGTGGGTGTAAACATGTGTGTGAGAGACAATATATTTGTCCACAGCCTGTGGCACTGATGTTTCTTCAGACAGCTCCTACTCTCTGTCACAGCAAAATGGGAGCAGCTTTGGATGGGTAGCTCTAGCTCATTTTAAAGATCAAGACCTTAAAACCAAAGAATAGAAATCTCCCAGTAAGAGTCATCTGGAACTAAGACTCATTCTCCCTGCATGCACCTCACCTAAGGCATCCCCACTCCTCATTTTCAGCCATCTTTAATGGGAAAAGGCACATTAGTGCCTGGCAATTAGGCATTTAGAAGCTAGCTATAATACAAAAGAAAAGGGCCAGTGAAGTTTTAGCATTCAAATTCAGTCTAGAATTACCAACTAGTGAGCTCAAGGGCTATTAAACGAGGCTATAGACTTACAGGGCATTTTTACCTCTGTTTCATTGGGAAGAAACACAGAAACAGACAAACTACAAGACAATGGTGTTTACTGGACCCAGTAAACAGAGAGTTATGAGACAGTCAGGAGAGATTTAGTTAGTGGGAAAGTATTCTTTGTAGCATTCAAAAAAAGCAGAGTTGTGAAAAAAACACCATTCAAAATGTTGAAACCCAGTGTGAAGTTGGTTGGTGTATGGAGGGTGGCACTCTCCAGTACTGGCTTTTAGATGCTGAAAATGTCACAAGGGCAGGCTCACTGCTCCTTTCTATCCCGGGGACATCAAGTGGCGTCTGTTAAGAATTAGGAACTTAGAAACAAGAGCACTTACAGAAGCAAGGTTGTGTGTAGCCTCTATTATCAACATGTAATTCCAAATAAGGATATTATCAAATGAACTCTAATAGACCAAGAGCAGAGCCAAGGAATTTCCAGTTTTAATCCAGTGTCTGGATGTTTAAAAAAAATCAGACTGACTGCTCAATGAAAGTGACCACAAAATTAGGTGATTTTGACTCTGAAGAATGCATCAGCCTCCCTTCCAGCAGAAGTTGCCAGTTCTCCATTTCTATTCTTCCTCCACTGTGGCCCACCCCAGGTAGGCATGAAGATGACTTTATGTTATGTTGTGTTTATATATTCTTGCGCTACAATGGAAAGGAAAATGGTCTCATCAAAATCAACATTCTTAGAGACCCAAGAGTGAAAAGACTGTTGGTGTCTCAGAGTTTTCCCCATAGTTGGAACATATTGTATAACGTTACGATCCTCTTCACTTAAAACTTCTTTAATTACTTGGGGGGGGGGAGTGGTGCAAATTTACATAGCATTCTTTAATTGAAAACTGCATCCTTGCCCTCCTCTATTTCCCAAGTTCCTCTGTATTAGAGATATAACAAGAGCCCTTAGATATTAAATAACAGTCCTCCTAAATAGCCATCATAATTTTTGCTCCATTTTTCCTTTGAGGTCCTGGGATTGATTGAGAACTTTGACTGTGCCAGGCATGTTAGCACTGACCTACACTCTCAGACCTCCTTTCACTGTTTATTTTTAAGGCAGAATTGCATTAAGTTGTTCAGGCCGGCCTTGAACTTGTTATATGGGAATATGGGTGTGCACCATCAGATCCAACTAATTCTTTATGCTTTTGGCTACAATTGTCTTGATTTTTGGCACAAACTTATTGAAAATGGATGTAAAGCCTCATTATTTCTTTTGAAGAATGTTAAAATGCTATATAGTCTACCCTCAGGATTCTTTTGTACGTACAGCTCATGTGCTGAATGTCGATGGCTGGATCTGAATCCTGTAAGCTATAGGACTAGGAGATGCTGCCTGAGGTTCAACTCTGTCTGCAGAACAAAGTGCATCTTACATTAAGATGAAAGCTGGGTGAGCAGGGTCTTCAGAGAAGTTTATTGAAAAATCTGAAGATGCTGTTGTGAGAGCTGATATCAAGTCATCCCACCCTGCTGAAGAATCTCTAAGTCACCAAGAGAAGTCATATGTCACGAGCTTTGACTTGCCTGTCACTGTCATCAGCAGTCAGTCCTTTAAGTAGACACTTCTTAGAGATGTGTGGGTAGTTCTGAGAAACTCTATCAAGTCATAAAATTGTTTCTATCTTTGTATTTACACATCTGCTGCTCATTTTTGACCCGAACCTACCAGAGGATGACTTTGTCCCATGTACCCACCTTTTTATTCTATAGCTTTGTTCTCTAAGTTTAGCAAAACATTCTTTCTGTAGAATGCTACTGAGCCATCCCCAGGGTCAACTGATACAGTCCTCCAGAATAGATGCATAATAAAGAGGAGAACTCTCCAAAATCCAGAGCAGCTAGTCAGTTTTTGAAGTGAAAGTGACCCATATCCAATGTGTGCATGCATAGGCTAGAGATAGTAACAGTAACAGAGTTGTCAAGGGCACAGCAGTTACGTAGAGACACACTTTCTGAAGCTGATACTGTTTCATAAATCAGCATAGAGTAACTCTTTTAGTCTTTAGAGTGTCAGGATTATGCCTTAGGTTTATGAAGAGCTAGAAAACTACATTCTCAAATGATGGATGGATGATAACTTTGTATAAAATGGAACAGTCTGTTAGGCAGCAATGTATAAAATGGAACAGTCATCTGTTAGGCATCAAGACACTGAAGAGGTAACAACCATTTCCAATGAGTAAACACATAAGTGAAGCACAGAGAATGAAATTGCTTTTTTATGTAACAGTCAATGAATAGTTGGTAAAGATAAGGTTTGGGAACAAAACATCGGCAAGTATACATTAGTAATCCCACTGTAGGTGAAGTCAATGTGACAGAGTTATGAGGGCAGACACAATCTTCTAACTATTAAGGGACTGCTTGCTGTTTATGATGTGCCACATTATCAAGGGCATAGTAAGATGTACATTCAGCACTAAGGTATTACTGTAGCATCTCTGCCTGTCTTTGATTGCAGTGAAGGGAAAGCATTTGAGATGGTAGGAGACACCATCAGTGAGGACCACATAAAGGAGAGCGGAGAATTGATAGGGATGGAAAATGACAACATAGAGGCCTAAAGGTCTAGTGCAGAAAAGTAGCTTGTATTCTCCATGCCTACTCTAGGTCACAAAGCCAGTGAGTAAGATTTATGATCTGTATAATTTTGGGGTCACATATACCAAATCATAGACATGAGATAATAATATCCCATAAAAGTTAACTGGGTCTGATTTTTTTCATACAATAGTAATGTTTTAGGCCAGGAATGAATTCTAAAAGCACTGAGTCTAGTCCCTATCTCCAGAGAGAAGTCCATAAGGAAATTCATTACACACATTCCCCACTCACAGATAAAACAGAAACCTTCAAGGAAGGAGTTCTACAGTTGTCTTTACTGATACTTAAAACCTAAAGCTGACCCATAGATACTCTGCTTTTAAGGGTGGTGTGCATCTGATGCCTCTGAGTGTTGGGTTTGTTCTTCATCCGATTTGCATTTGTTCTGTGTTCAATTAGTTCAGAACCATGTATGGGCAATTTTGCATGCATAAAACTATCATACAGCTATAACCTTAATTAAGTAATCATTAAAAATGAAACTCGTCTACTTCCTCCTAGTCTGTAGCGACAGTGATTGAGGAGTTCAGCTTGCCTGCAGTGGCACAAAAATTGAATCAGTAAATGAATGTATTTTTCAGCCCCAGATGCTAATTAGTTAAACAGCTTGCCAGGCTTAGTGATTGATGCAGTTGGAGGGAATGGAATCTGTTTCCCTGGTGGAATCAGACCCTTTACTGGAATAGTGACAGTTGTCCAGTTGTGTAGACCATCTTTCAACATAGTCAAATGTAGATGTACTTTAATATTGGGATTTGAAACAAAAGGTGAATTACCTTGAAATGTGAAGAAAGAATTCCCTAGTCTCGTTTCTCATTTACTGATGTCTTAATGATAGGGTGTAGAAGGGTTTCATTGAGCTTTGTAAGATCAGTGAGGCTCCTTGCTTTCATTGTCACGAGCTTCCTTCTTACAGAAATGAATTACTCATGGTTCATATTTCTCTGTAGTTTTCCTATGTGCATCATTCTCAGGAATATGGGAGGAGATGGGAGGCCTTGAGATGGATTACCAGATCAAAGAGCTTGCCACACAAGCCCGTGGGAATGAGTTCTATTCCCAGAACCCATGTAAAGGTGGAAGGAGAGAACTGACTCCACAAAGTTGTCTACACACACACACACACACACACACACACACACACACACACGCACGCACTCACACACACGCACACACGCACACACACATACACTTTTTAATTAAAAGAATATATGGGTTTAGTTATCAGAAGAACAAAAAACTTAGCCAAATCCTCATATGCACATACTTACCTGTCCCAAGTAATTTTAAACTTTTGGTTAAGTTATTGAATTACTTAATATGGTCATTTGCTACATATTTTAATATAGTCACAAAATTATGCAGACCATGGCAACTTCCCAAATCTAGAACATTTATACAACTCCACAACAACCCTCATGCCCATTGGCAGTCACTTCCCATTTCCTTTCTCCCACATTACTCTAATTATTTTTGAAGCAGGTACATAATTAGGACTGACATTTGTGCTGCGAGCTCACACAAGGTAAATGAATTTTGGGCAGTTGAATCTGCACATATACATATGTGTATATATACATATATTGCTATATATGATTTTTCAGAATGTATTTCGTTTCTAGAGTAAAGCAGTGAATAACAGACTTTTTTATTTTTAATTTTTGGTTTTTATGAGACAGGGTTTCTCTGTATTGTTTTGGAGACTATCGGTCCAGCCCGGCCTCAAACTCACAGAGATCCGCCTGCCTCTGCCTCCCGAGTGCTGGGATTAAAGGCGTGCACCACCACCACCGCCCAGCTGAATAACAGACTATTTTAATGTGATTAAGTTGTGAATCAGATGAGTTGTAGAAGCAAACATAAGTAGAACTTAATCAGTCATTACCTTTAGAAGACCTGTCAGTTTCTATTTATTCAAAAATTACTATTTTTCGCCACAAAAAAGTGGTAAATCATTTTTCTAGTCACCTCTATTAATATAATTGGTATGTTGAGTTAATTCCATACATTAGCCATTGAGATAAACTTTATTGCTGTCAACCAAAGGGCTTAATAAGCTATTTGATAATTAATGTAAATAATGAAATCACAAAGGTAATAGTTTATATAATTGAAGATACTGCGCATTTTAGAGTGAGCGAGAGCCATGGTAATACAACCTTCAGCATTCTCTTAGTCTATTTTTCACCCAATGGACCTCATCAGCTCTCATTTTCTAATTCATTTATGTGCTTCCTGAGCTGATCCCATTCCATAAGGGGCCTGCATTCACTTGCTGGAATAAGCTAAGTCCCTTTCTTCCTTTGGAACTTTAATCAAGGAGCCCCCTGTGCATATGTAAAACCAGCCTAACCGCTTCTATATCACCTAGTCCCTTGATTATTTAGATATCTTCTACTTCTTCATATCTATTGCATCCTGTATCCCTCGGAGAAACTTTCCGGATGAAGTCAGGTTAGTGTCATGAATGTGCCCTGGCTTTCCAAGTCTTATCACAGAGGGATAAGTATTGGCTCAATTGTATAAGCACACACATGCTCTCAGATGTTCACTGTGTAGATATATCAAATGAGATATCTTTTTAGAAGAAAAATCTGCATTTGGACCTGTATGAACTTGTAACTCAACCTTTTTCAAAGATTTCATATCACGCTAAACTTGTCATTTTTCTACTTATAATATTAAAATATGTTTTGAATCAGGTAAACCTATCAACTAAAGTAAATGTGCTCAACTAAAAGATGGCTTGTTTGCAAAACTTGACAAAAATAGAGAAAAATTCAAATTATTGATCAGTTTTCCCTTTCTACATCGTTTGGATGTTTCCTATGCTGCATTATTATGTGAAGTAGTCACTGCAGCCCAGTTGTTTTCACTGAATGGAAGGAAGGGAAAATGTGAAGGGTTTTAAGGACTCACTGGAATTGAAATTCTGCTGCAGACATTTGAAAGTCCATATACTGAAAGTGAATATGAAATCATGAGAACACACACACACACACACACACACACACACACACACACACACTTCATTTCTCTGCTCATTGGGACAACTTCTTCATTACCGCTTTTTCTCCAGACTTTGAAGACGACTCTCATAACAAATACCAAAATCAGAGACATCTTTAAATTCATTTTCTTCTGTGGTGTTAAAAGTTCTTTATAATGACTATAGGAAAAACAAAATCAATTACAAATGGGCATTGAAGGAGAACATGCTCAGTTACCATCAGGTCTTGGTCAGAAGCTGCCTCCATCCTAAACTGGCTCCAAGTTGGCACTCTCACTTGGTTCTCTCTGATTTTGTGAAGAAACGTGTGCTTCCATGCCTGGAGCCGTATCCATGTTCACATGTGTCTCAGAGCTGTAGGACTGTGCCTATGTTCACCTGTGCCTCGGGGCTGTCATATAGAGGCCTGAACAGTTTAGTAAAGCGGCAGCGGCACCAAACAGCTGCATTGGGGCATGCAGTTAGTAGACACTAGCTGTCAGAGCATCGTGTATTAATGGTGAATATTTTCGCTAGCATTTAACTATCAAGAAGTGTTGTGTTGTAGGTTTACTTAGCTGATTTTCATTTGTTTTATACTTCTTTTATCTTTACCTTTTCCTCTCTATCTATGGCAGGCTTTTCAATAATAATAACAAGATGCCCAAGAACTTACTAGATGGAGACAACCCTAAAAGCACAAATGTAGCTGATATTGGTCTACCTGAAATGAGTTAGTGGTTTAACTGAGTGGTATTCAGTTATACTTCCTATTGGTTTATTTTGTTTCCTATTTTTTTTCCTACTTATATTTTCGCACTTTATTTTGGGGGTTATTTAATCTTATCCCTGCCAGCTACTCTTTTACAGGCCAGGATGTTCTCAAACTGGTGGCAGTTCTCCTCTCTCAGCTTCCTGCATGCTGGGACCACATGTCTGTACCACCATACTCATCTCCCTTGTCATGGTGTTTATCATAATGTGAGGCTATGAGGTAGCATGGAACAATATTTGAATCTTGGAGGGGCATCCCCACTTCTGTTGACTTCTCTTCTTTCATTGCAATGTTCCAGGCTCCACTTAGACAACAGCATGGATGGTGGAGCAAATACTATAAAAATACTGTCTCTCACTTCTGTCTATCTGCTTAGCTTCCCAAGTAGTTGGGGAAAAAATGATCATATGTATTTTGTTCTATAACAATGTAGAAATGTCCTTCTGATTGCTTTCAATTTTTTTCTTCTTTTTACCAACATTTGAATCCTGGGCTTTAATGCCTGGTTAAAAACTTATATGCAAAGCAGCAAAACTTCTGATTCCTGTACTTTCCAACGGGATATGAGACATCAAGGAAGAAACAAGTCAGAAATTGGTAAAAGGACCAAATTAAAACCAAGTTCTTGTTCTTTCGATAACCGTGGTTCATCAAACCTATTCCGTACTTAAAGATGAACATGACATCGTAAACATCTTTGCTCTGTATTCTTTATTGCGTTCCCACTCACAGGACAGGAGAAGGACATGTGATAGAAAGCATCTTTGCGCATCTTTGAAGAACCAGAATTTCCTGGATGAGAAAAAAAGACGTTTTCTGCCACATAACCACAATGAAACAAATCTTAAGGTTTACGTTGAAATAAGTGCTCTGTACTGTTTTGTCTTTAACCTGTATACATTTTTCTTCTTCTGAAATGGTTTCTGTCAGGACTTTGAGAGCTGATGGGTATGCCTAACCAAGAAGTATTCTAAATACATGTTCTTGTGTTCTTTGGTACATTCATAGGTTACATAATGTAACTCACTTTCTTCTGTTCAGTCTACTCGTAGGAAAGATAGAGTAACAATGGAACCCTAATCTGTCCTGACCACTGCATGGGATTCACCTGACTTAATACACACTCAGGGATGTAAGCTACTGGAAAGTCTTCCTGCCAATGCTAGAAAATCATTTCAAGTATTTGGAATAAAAGGGCCCACACCACTTACATGAGCCTGTGTTCTTTAGTGAAGGCTATTGTAAGACCAACAGTGGCTAAATAGCTACTGAGTTTTTTTGTTTGTTTGCTTTTATTTTAGAAACAATCTTATTTTCCTCCCATTCCCTCCTCCTCCCATTCCCCCCCAACAATACCTCCAGCCCACCCCCCACTCACTCCCCAAGGATAGTGAGGCCTTCCACTGGGGATCATCAAAAGTCTGTGACATCCTCTGGGGAAGGGCCTAGGTCCTCTTTGTGTATCTGGGCTGCAATGAGCCAGTATAGCTACTGTTTTTATAAAGGAATGTTGTAGCACATTCAGTTTTTACAAAAGCAGTGGCTTCCCCAGGAGATGCTGTCCTCGTGCAGAAGGAGGGCCTTGCCATCACCATCCCTTCCATAGTCTTCGCCCTTTTGCTCAGATTGCAGCGCATTGATTAATTTCAAACCTTGTCAGCAAGAAATGAAATCTGCTGAGCAAGCACCTACACCCTAATGACACTTTAGAGAATAGAACCGTGGCCTTTCCGTAACAAAGAATGATACCAGGGAAATGAGTTAATTTCACAAATTGCCAGTCACACAGCAGACATCTGAGCAGAGAAATGGTATATGCAAGGTATACTAACGACTCTGCTTCCTTCATTTCTCCCCTCTTTATTTTCCGACTTTCAGTTCCCTCTAGGGAGGCAGTAAAGATAGAAGGACAACTTGGTAAATTTTCATAGTGATTTGTTGAGCTGAATTAAGTGAATTTATACTTGAGTCATTAAAACGGTCACCCCCCCCCCCGGAGGTTGTTCATACCTTGGATATTTTTTGTCTGTGGAACAAGGGTACTGTGAGGCTGGACTCATCTGAGGTGCTAGAGTGTACACCTCAGCTTTGGAGAAGGCACCATAAACAGACTGGAAGGATAATCTGCCTGTGACATAAACTTTAAAAAGATTAATCATGTATTCATAACATGACAACAGGAATGTAAACAAAGGGGATAATGCCAAATCTGTACTAAAAAAATGAATTCTTGTTTCCCAAAGATCAAATCAGTTTATAATTTGCAAAATAATATACCCATCTTGCCTATATTTCTGCGTAATAAATCATACTATTCCAAATGTTCTCTTTTGTATCCTTTGTCAGGAAGTTAATAAAATACCATTTCTGTGTTGGAAAACATCACTACAGCACAGTGTTCTTAGACCTAGCACAGCAAGCTTATGTGCATCATTTGCAGATAGATTTAATGGTCCTGGTACATTGAGTGAGCCCCAGGTACATCCATCTGCTGATGGCTAACAAAAGCTACACCATGTCTCATCAATGAAATTAGTAATCTGTGGGGGCTGAGAAGCCTTAATGCCTATCACTGTATATCTATGATCGCTAGGGTGTACATTGTTAGGGGAAATAAAAATATTGGTGTGACTTAATAAAATTTAGAGTTGTTTCTGTTATTGGGTATGTCCGAACACCAAAAGAAGTCCATTGGTAACCATTTAAATTTAAAATATAATTAATGAAATATATATTTTAGAAATAGCAATAAGAATGATTACCATATATTTTAAGTAGCTTCTGTTATGCTTAACCACTACCATCACAAAATATGCTGAAACCAAATGGGATGTACAGAAGCAGAAAATCAATACAGGACATTACTTTTCCATTTCAGAGGAGACCTCCTCCTTATTTCCTACCCAGTGGGAACCAATTTATTAGAGTTAGATCCTTGAAATTACTACCCAGAGTAATACTCCATAGACTGGAACAGTCATATCACTTCTTTAAAAATGAAAATTGCTGGGTTTGATCCAAGCGGCTAGGATTGATACTGAGTTTAAATCAGAATAATGGAACACCAGATCCAGAATAAACTTTGAGTTGTTTGAAGTTCAGCTCTTTCTATATGGCTCTGAAGAAACCTCTAGAAATAATATTGGATATTGAGTAGAATATTAGTGTTCTGATAGTTTTCTTAGCTGGACCCAGTTTCTACCTATTACAGATATAAGCCATGTTTGCCTTAGATCTAGCAGGAGACTGTCCTATCCCCAGCTCTACCAGCAGCTCCCCACTAAACAGTGTCTTTCATATGGTAAAACTTGAGATCTTTATCAGGTAGATCTCTACCCTTTACTAGTTCCACTTGGCAGTGTCCTTCCTGCTCTTTTCTGTTGGAAGACTGTGTCCTGTGTGGAGCTAGTGAAAAGGGCAGATGATACCGGAGGTGAGGAATTGCTTCTGTTTCTTCCCCATGATGCTTTCCCACAGCTCTGCTGAACAGCCCGCCATCCTATGGTATTGCTCTATTGCATGTTCAACTTGACTGGGGGAAAGCGAGACTCCAGGTGCTTTTAACTGTGCACTGAAGAAATACCTGTAGGAAAAGAGGATTGTTGAAAAGTTGACCCTAAGAATTTGTGCAGAAACTTTGCCTGTACCCCTTCAGGCACAGTAACCCTTCTATTGATAATAGTATTGATTTCTTGGTTATTACTTCATTTTCACCTGAGCCCCCAGACTCTGGAAAGATAAAGGGCAACTATCTGTGATGAAAGGGGATGACTTTGTTTGCTAAGTTAATTTTTTTTTAATTTGAAAGCTTCCTCTATCCTCTAAATTTCAATCACCACAGAAATAGAGTAGAAATCCCTGAGGTTCAGCCACAGTGTAATAGGGATTTCTAATCTTTCTGCCAATTTGATAAAGCCAGTTACAAAACTGATGAAAAAATACAGCCCTGCGGTTGATTTCAAGATGCTCTGTGTCTGTATGTGGGAGGCTTTAACCTGTCTTTAGCAAAGGCTACATTGGCTAGTGTTAGCATGTCTCAGATATTGCAAGAGATATATTCACACACCAAAAGAGAGCATCATTGTATGAAATCCTCATAACACTTTGATCCTCCTACCCCACCATCGGCCCAGATCAATTGGAAGGAAAGATTTAGTATTTGTGGAACTGATGTAGGCATCAAAACCTTGGCAATCTGTTGTCAAGTAGGGTTTGCCACCCTGTGAATTGTGCGTGCATGCGTGTGTGTTCTGTTGGGTTTGTTCAGGCAAGAACTGTCACACTAAGCAACACCCTCAACCCTAGCTTTTGAGTTACACTTGTTTTCCCAGAGAATGAAGTGACTGTTTCTGGTATTTTGTCTTTAAACACTTATCATATAGCTTCATTGATTAGAGTAGTAGAAGTTTCATTCTTGGTGTTACTTGCAGTTCCAGGAGGTTGGATGGAATCAAAGGGCCAGCCTGAAGAGTTCCTTTCCAAAGCTGTATCTTGGTCAGGCTGATAATTTTACAAAGTAGGCAGGTTTGGAGTGGCCAGAAGACCAGTGAGAATGATAAATATGAAAGTGTAGCCCACCCAGAAGTATCAAGTCTATCATTAGAGACAATGGTTTAATTAAATCCCAGGCTAGGGAAAAAAAGAAAGGATGGGATACTTTGTACAATCTGGGCACATTTGATTAGTGAACAGAATGAAAAATGATGGACACCCATGAATCTAAGTATGAATTTCTGGCTTTCAGGGGAGGGTGGTGTGCTTTCAAGATAATCTATCAAAGTCAGATACATTAGACTGATTAAAAATTATTTAGACCAAAGTTTATGGGCATACACATTCTCACAGCTAATAAATCTCTTTCTACAATGGATCTGAACTGATAGGTTATTGATTTGCCAAATTTTTTGCAACAGTTATATAAATTTCTCTCTTGAATGAAAACATAAGGGGTGATTTTAAATGCTAATTATAAATATAACAATACATGTCCTGTTTGAAGTAAGTGAGATCCGGACTATTGTATAAAAACTCTGGTTAGGATTAAGCCCTGGTATTTGAATTAAAAAGTGACAGTTATCTACCAGTAATTATAGCAGTCAAGCATAAGACATACTTTTTCTTAAATGTATTGTATTCCTTATCTATACTTAGCACTTTAAGTTTTAGGAACATTCACATATTAGAATGGAAACATAAATATTGGCTTCATAGTAGAACTTTGTAAACTTAGTAATCAAGACAATATTGATTCTTTTTAAAAAGAAATGTCATAAAAACAAAAAGATTTTTTTTCTGGAGATTTCTTTCTATTGAAATCCAAATGCAACTGAGTTAATTTTACTTGCAACTTTTAATGACCAAGTGTGTCAAAGCAATGCCAGTAAGATCAATATTTGATGACTTCATAGTTAGAAGCAGCTGAGATGATAGAAGGAAACTATCATTATTGCCAAACTTTCAACCTCTGCCTTTATTATTGTTGAATCTTGAAATCTTTTTATCAGTAGTCACATTCCTAAGTAAAAGTGCTGGTCAGATTTTCCTTAATGACATCCTGGCAAGTTATATCTCTGCATACCCTCCTACACACATGTATTTACTAGGTCTTAAAGTTATTAACTAGTAGTAACTAGGAAGAAAATAAACCATGTGGCCACTCTGCACAGATTATTGTCCCCACGTATCACCCAGAGACTGTTTCGTTGCTTACTGTGTAGCATATCACACTGTCACAGGTAAAATAAGCTATACATGTTTTCATACTTGGTAATACAGATACTTAATCAGTCCCACTTATCCAGTGACAAGATAGTGAGAGAAACGATATAATACATCTGTGTCTACACATCTGATCTATTTACAAATACATTGGTTTCACATCATGGCAAAACATTATCCCAAATTCATGGTCGATAATTTCTGGAGTAAGAAATTTGTACAGGGGAGAAGGAAAACAGAATTAGATGACCTGCTACCAAGAACTACTCAGACAATGACTCCCCACTTATATTTCATGCCCTAAATACTTCTATATAAGAATGGATCTCTGTGTTAAATACTAAAATTGAATTTCTAGTAGAAAATGATACTATAAAAAAAGGCTTATCTACAACTGGTGTTTGAAGCTCTATGCTTTGCCAGCCATTAATAAAATCCTATCAAATTGGATCATGGTATTTATATTTTGGCTTTGTCAGAAAGAATGACATTTTGTTAAAATAAATTATCACTACTACTTTCTTTTAGAAAACCAGACTTTTCTATTAAATGCTAGCCCAAACCTAAAATTAGAATACTTAAAACTAATAAGCATTTTTTTAAATAAAAAGGAAGAATCTGTTTCCTTCTCATCTGTCCTCTAGTTTCTGACGTCATAGGCATGAAGTATGTGAGTGGGTTTTATTTTGGGCATCAGTTAAGAAACTATTTTTTTCATGATTACAGGCAATGTGTAAAGCTCTACAAACACAGCACATCAGTTCTATTAAGTTTGTGAGGGTTAAATCACTCTGCTTATCCTTTCTACAAATGAAGCTCTCATCTATAACCCACGTTGTCATGGTCAGCCAGTACTGCTTATGAAGTCCTTAGTACTCTTAACCTCCTTCTTCTATGGTTACCAAACCATCTTGAGAACCATAGAATAGCTATCAGTCATCATTAGAGAAATGGTCAGTGATAGCCCAGTGTTGTCATAGGCTGTACTTTATTTACATATGTAAATGAAGAATTAGCTCCCCCAAATATGGAAAATGTTTGGTCCTCAAATTAAAGAACTCCCATTGGGAAAAAATCCTCAAATACCGAACTAGATTCTTGGAAGGAGCATGGACTTTGTCATCAGAGATGTGGGTTTGCGTTTTGGCTCTGCCTTTTTCTATCTGTAGGAATTTGGCAAACTCCGTCTCATCTCTGAAATGCTGTTTTCTTTCTGATAAGTGGGGGAAATAATACAGAGCTTTCGGTTATCGTGAGAACTCCATAAGTTCATGCTGAAATCACTCAATAGATGTGATTTCCTTTCTTCTGATATCAATACTGAGAGGTGATGGGAAAAACTAGGTACAGCTTCACCATGGTAAGAGGGGTTTTCTTCCATGTTGCTGATACCCTGCTAGGATGCACCCTAACCTGACTGCATAGAGGGTGAGCTACTAACAGCTTATACTGGAGGTTTATAGTGCAGTTCAATTGCACTCACTGTAGTATGACCCAGGGCAACACTTGACACATTTTCTATAAAGTAATTTAAGTTGCCTCCTTTTGTTTTTATTATGGAGAGAAAATATAAGACTGTTGGCCAGGATGAAGCTTTCATTTTTTTCCTTCAAAGCTTTTCTCAAGGACATTAAACACTCTTTCTAATTACTTTTTATTGATTTTTTTGACATTTCTGCTCAAAATTGACTGCTTATTTTAGGAAACAGAAGGATGCTAAGCTAAAATGGTGCATTTAGAAATACAGAGTTCAATATTATGGTCATGCTTCTTACAGGCAGTTGCAGCTTAAAAGAAATCATATAAAGGTCCTGCCATGTGCCTCCAGTATCTTCTCTTACTTCATAAATAATATTTCCTTCCTAGCATTAACTAATTGTGAATAATTTTATGACTTTGAAGTAGTCAATTTTAGGGAAAGATACTGTTTATCATACTCAGTAGAGTGAAAAAATTCACTCTCTACTGAATAGAGATTAGAAATAAAAATTGGGCATATTAACTTAGTTTTATATATTCTTTCACCAATTGTGTGGTCTTTGGCTATTATTCACTCTCTGATATATATGGTATACATTTAGAAAAGCCTGATTAGATGACCCTTCCTTGTGACCTAACCAAAAAAAAAAAAAGGTGTCCTATATTAGGTCTGGGAAGAGCCAGATGTTTTATTTGTTTGTTTGTTTTGTATTTTTATGAATTGTTTAAATTTATACAGAAGTCAAAACTTAACTTGCATTTGAGAGGACTGCCCCTTTGAAGCTTGGTGGGCACATCTCAAATCTCAGCAAAGTGCTTGAGGGTCAAGGGAGATGGAGGCAGACAGACTTCGATTTTCAAGCCGGTTGAGCTACCTCGTGAGACACTGTCTCAACAACAGAAAAAAAATACAAAGTTATTAAGTGATATAAAATGCTGCTGGGAAGTTAAAGAATAGTATCTAGCCAACAAAAGGAGCCTGCCTACCACCAAATATCCCTGGAAATAAATGGTCCTCTTCTCTGGCTTAGCTGCCTGGGTTACGGCATTCTTTGCCCTTTTCTCCTTCAGTTTTTGGTGCATACATCATCAGCTTTTGGAGAAGCTAGCAGTATTAATTTTACATAGAGGTCAGTCAGATCTCATGCAAATATTAAATATTGCACAGGCATCGTAACTAAATTTAGCACATCACTTGGTACAGTTCCGGCTGTCTTGAGTCCCCACAGTGTCTATAGCTCAGCTCAGCATATTTCTATTTGTCCGTATGCTCACAGGTACATGCATTTCTGTGAGTAAGGATTTGTAAAGCAATAATAGGGGCACTATTTTTTCTACCCTTGAAATGGTCACTAAATGAAAATTGAATTTTCTTAAAAGCGGTTTTTAAAAGGAAGATGAAGATAATGCAATTGGAGACTGAATAGAATCCATTATAACATGCCAGCTGGTTTGGTCACTCTCCTAATTCACACTCAGCTATTCAGGATCAGTTAAAGAAAGCTTAACAGAAAATGCAGCAATTCTATCCTGAAACTGCGGAGGGCCGGAAAATGGGAACCGAACAGTTGCTTGGAGTTAAGACTAAAATAGCATAGATTTGACTAACATTAGCCTCCTGCTTTCTACTTAGAACATGAAACCTAGCAGTAATGCACTTATGTCTCGTTCTCTGAAAATATGGATTGCAAACAAAGGAATGAGTATCACTGGCTGGAAAGTATAAGAATATGGTCTCCATAAACACGGGGGTGGGGAAGAGCTACACTTTTCTTTTGTTTGCTTGTTTCTACTACAAGGTCACAGATGCAGTTATGAAATAACTATCATGAGCCAAAATGCATTAATGGATACATTATGAGCCTTGGCATCAATTGCCTTGGATGGGATTCATCTTTTGTTGTTGTTTGTTTGTTTCTACTTGTTTTGCTTTATTTGAGATGAGGCCGCACTCTGGAGTACAAGTTGGCCTTGGACACACTCTAGAGTACAGTCTGGCCTCAAACTCAAAAACGTACTAGCTCTGCCTCCTGAGCGCTGGGATACCATGTGGGTGCCATCATGTCCTGCTGGAGTTCCTCTGTTTTGTTTTGTTTTCTAATGCTGAGACCAGGCATAATAATATCTAGCCTCCTTCTGCCTTCTTCAGCTGTGAAAAATCAAAGCACATTCTTTATGTTATGGTTTATTGTGAGGATCTGTCATTTCAAATGCTGCACAACTGGGCACAGAAAGTTCCTAATGAGTCTCGGTTTTTGTCTTGGCGAAGAATGTTGGTGGCATTACTGGTACATCTGCAGTTCATTTGCATCTTTCTTCTACGGAAGAGATTTGGGGGACCAGGAAGAGGGCTGGAGGTGCACCTTCACAGTTTTACAGCAGACATTGTCTACTGGCGTGAGCAGGAAGGGTGACTCTGGGAAGTGATTGCTATAGCATTTAGTTAGGCTCCAGTGCAGGTCTCTAATGTGTTTGTGCTATAAAAGGAAAGCTTAAAACAAAATAAGATGGTCTGGAGTGCTCAGTCACAAAGTTTTGTCCCTCTTCACTTCCAATGTCATGTCCCTGTCCTTGACCTTGCTACAAGATAACCTTACCGCTAGTACATGACAAATAGCATGCCCACTAAAACATGGGGCTTGTGAGCATGTTTAAAGTGTTTTTACTTGTCTCAGAATATAGTTTGTAGTTGCTTCTATCCTAGAAATGTGACTATTAGGAATGAGTCATTCCATTTCTTCTGTCACAAGAGAGGACTGTGGAAGAGTTTGGAGCCACCTGTAAGTTGACAGAACATGGAACACCTCACTCGAGTTTGGATGTCAGATGACATGATGCAACACTATAAAGAGGAGCCTATGGTAGACTTTTTCCTTTGGATTCTCTTCCGGAACCCAGGCTGACACTGACACTCTGTGCTTTGGAAACACGCCAGGCAGCATATTTTCTAGATTTCATTTGTAGCATGTGAAGGCATCAAGTTATCTGGTGGTCATTTGTGCTCCTGGAGAGGGAGAATGTCTGTCACAGGGTGGAATGGCACGTCATCCAAATTCATTGTGAACTTTCTGCACTGTAAAAGTTGTTGCCATTTTGGATGATATCCTTAGAGGAAATTGTGAAGAGCCTAATAGTAGCCTTTGACAGAATGACAAACAGGATTATTTATCTCTCTTACTGTCTTTAGCAGGAGACATTGGAAGTTGAGAGCAAGAGAACAATGGAAAGAACTGAGCACGCCTTTCCCCATTTCGTAGCAACTGTGCCTGATAATTCAATATTTGAATATCTATCAATAATTAGACTCTTTTTAAATAAATTACGCTTGGGTGAATTACAAAGTCTGCATATGAATTCTTACCTTGAGTTAACAAAGGTCCATGTCAGACTTATTAAAGTGGTCATCTGTCCCCTGATGTAAGCCATGTTGTTCTCACTAAGTCATCAAGCTAGCTAAGTATTGCAGTGTGTCCTCTTTGTTACTTCAGTCATAAAACATTCCTGGTCTGCCAGGGTAGCCATGGTTCAGCCCTCAGTGTATTAACTCATGATAGCAACAGATTCCTTCTGTCTGGACCTCTGCTCTTGTGGTTCTGTGATCTAAGCACAGTTGGAACTTTGTTCTGACCTCATGCAATGTCTAGTCACAGTTTCTTGCAAAATAGAAAATGTTATTGGCTTGGACATATCCCTTATCTTTGGAATTAGATCATTGTGACTTCTTTCTCAGGGTCACTAGAATGGCCACCACTGTCGTCTAGCACTAGTCTCACTATTCAATAGAGCCTACAGGGTTCAATTCCTGCTCATACATTTTGATCTTTGCATATACTTGGGGGTCAAAAGCTCTTCTTATTGCAGCCTCTCTCTCCTGTGTGTGTTTACCCTGAGACCTGAAAGAGCTGACAATCTGAATTACCTTACACATTCTGACTTGAACTTGATGTTCACTGTGTGTGTACAAAGAAGTACCAATGATTCACACAGCCACCATCTCTCCTGCTCACACTTGTCTCCCCAGTGATTCTTGGATTTTTTCCTCTCTCTTGTTTATAAAAAAAATTTTTAAGATGTGCATAACCACACTCTCTGTAGGAGTTTCTCTGGGCATGCCAAAAAGACTACCTAGGTTCCTATAGCTAAAAATATTAATATACAAGAAGTAAACAAAAATTCCAGAAAACAAACCTTGCAAGTTCCTGGGATGTCTTGGTATTTTCCTACCTGTAGGAAAATAAATTGTTCTAGAATGATGAGACATAGTTTAAGGATAAGGTAGCTTGCATCCTTATTCTCCAAAGAATACATCAGTGCCTATCATTTCTTCTACAAAAAGTAAAATAAAAAATCAACTTTTCAGACTGAGTACTAAACTAATTTGAGTTTTTAAGAGAAAGCCTACTCAGATAAGAACACACACACACACAAACGGATTCATACATTCAGAGTTGACTTATCATTTTGTCCCTTCCCATGTCACAATACAAATATTACCTGTAACGTGACCTTGCTACTATGCTGTATTTAACCTTATGTCTTAAGAGAAATATGACCTACTATTGACTAATATTAGACCAGCTAGTCCTTTGCTGGGAGGAGGGAAGGGCAAAAGGGAAATAATTTTCTTGAAGTAAAACATTCAAAGCTATATTATACATTTTTCTTGAAACCTGTCAGAATAGACACAGGTGAAATGATGAGACAGTCTTGAAATGATTCACTTTCCATGATGTTTGGTTATGTAAATTTTATACCAGGATCCTGGATATTATAGATACACATCTAATAGCACACCTATGTTTTCCTATGCTGATCACAAACCTAAAAATGAGGAACTCCTGGGAATTATGGGGGAATGTGTGGCCTGATATTAGCCAAGTGTGACATAGTAGGACATACAGTTACTGCTCTATTCTTCATAAGCAGCAACCTTTGACCTTCTCAATGAAAATGTGTCCAGTGAAACAGAAATTGGGTATTTATGTCCACAGCTAATTCTGAGTACAGAATTGCAGCTGTTTGGCTAACTGACTTGTAGCAGTATATATTCAGTGTTTTAGAGAGGCATACTTTGTGCTGCTATGACAAGTATTCTAATAAATATTGTTCAGGATTCTTGCCTGAAACTACTATTGTCCCTAGAGATGGGCCTCAAAATTAAAATTTGGAGCATTGTATCTGTCTTTCCAAAACCATTTTTGAGTTATTTGCTTGGTCCTCCTTGATGCAAAGCACAAAACACTTAAGATTTAACATAGTCATCAGAAGCAATTTTATGTCATTGGAATATTACTGTCTTACATGTATGCAATGAATGATATCAGGCCAATATGATACTGTCTTGGGTTGGAGGTGGTGTACATGTATATAGGTGGGGATTGATCCCAGAACCTCATGCATGCTCTTCATATACTCTACCACTGACCTACAGCCCCCCAGTACCATCTGTTCTTAAGTCTTTTAAACCAATGAGCAGGTGGTAAGAGAAATTAAGTTCTTACCAATGGACATCAAATATTGAGAAAAGCCAGCATGCCTTTGTCTGCTAGCATGAAAGGCATTGCCTCGATGTGTAAAGGGCAAGGAGAAGATGGGTTAGGCATTTGAATGCCTTAGCAAGAGGAGGAATACAAGGTCAAAATATGATGAACTCTACTATTGATCTCCTGATTTTAACATATAAATACAGAAGGTGTGTGTGAGACCCATTGGGATATACTCCCAGCACCACAGTACATAACTGCAGAGTACTATTATTGTTTCTTAGTTGACTTGTGCCTTTCCTGGTCGTTATCTTGCTCATGAATTCTTTCATAACCGGACCTTTCGAATGGCTTTGTCTTATCTCCATTCTCCCTCAAAGATTACAGGGGGGATCACCAATTTTATTAATCATGACCTCACTAAGAGTCTCTGTGTCATCTACATGTTGAACATTAATTCCAGCCAGGAGTTTCAGGGTGTCCCTGCTATGGATGCTTGGTTGTTGTATAGCTTCCATACCTTCATCATCTTTTTACTGTAACCTATGTACTAGTTCATTTGGACTGCTTTCATTGAATAGGACACTCTTTCTCACCTCCACAGATGCGTTTTCTTATTTGCTTAACAGTGTATTCTTCTCTCATAGCCACAGGCCCTCATTACTCTTAATACATCACTGTGTTCCTACCCTTTACATCTGTCATTAGATTCATAGCAAATTGCATAATTTATCCTTTGGACTAGAGTAAATAGTTCTTTATTTCATTGGGTTTTCTTGTAAACCAAGACTATCTTTCAAACTTGTATGTTGTCAAGTAATGACTTTTCTTCTCTTTTTCTAAAGCTATATACCAGGATTTTTAAAAAATTCCTGCTCATTGCACTGATGAGAATTTTCAAATAAATATTGGCTAATAGTAACAATAAACATGACCTTGCTTGTCCTTCCCAATAATGGAAACATCCTCCCTCTAAGAGTTGCAGTGTTACACACAATTTAGATTGTTGGTCAACAGTAAATATTTTCACTTGGTGCTAAGTAGCATTTATTTTATAGGGAAAAAAGATGTTTTGCAAAGCTAAAATCAATTATTTGTATTTTTTGTATTAAAGAGGCAATAGGCACATACTTAAAATCTACTCTATTGGGCCAGGATGATCTCAGTGTTAAGAATACCTGCCTTTCATGATCATACGTTGAGTTTGACCACCAACACTGAAAATAACTATGGTACAAAATTTGCATTTAAACATATCTGCCTTAGTTAGGGTTTCTGTTGTTGCAGTGAAACACCATGACCAAAAAGCAGGCTGGGAAGGAAAGGGTATATTTGGTTTACACTTCCACAATGTAGTCCATCACTGAAGGAAGTCAGAACAGGAACTCAAATAGGGCAGGAACCTGGCGGCAGGAGCTGTTGCAGAGACCAGGGAGGAGTACTGTTTATTGGCTTGCTTCAAGTGGCTTGCTCAGCCTGCCTTCTTATAGAGCCCAGGACTACACCAGCCCAGGGGTGGCACCGCCTGCAATGAGGTGGCCCTTCCCCATTGGTCACTAACTGAGAAAATGCCTTACAGCTGGATCTCATGGAGACATTTCTTCAGTTGACACTTCTTCATCTCTGATGGCACTAGCTTCTGCCAGGTCAGGCTGACATAAAACCAACTGGTACAATGGTTACGAATAACTCATGAAAATACAGAGAATAGTATAATAAATGTCCATATAGCCAGCATCCACTTCACAGTTACCATCTGAATCCCATGATTGCCTTTTCTTCACACTACCTGATAGCAGACCTCAGACATCTGGTTACTATATGCACATTTTGATATGTATGTTTGAAAGATAAGGAATATGCTGTTTATAACCACATCCATGAAACATTTGACACACACAAACATTGGTGGTAATGCTAAGTATTATTAGTTATTTAGGCAATCAGACCTTCTCTTATAAAAGCATTTATAACAGTTTCTGGGAGTTAGTTTTCAAATGAGGTTCACACACTCTGGTTGACTGATGTTTCTTGACTCTTATGTGCTTAGTGTTGGAGTTTTCTCTTCTTTCATTCTTTGAGTGTGTTCCTTTGATTCAACTCCTTTCTTCTACACTTTTACCTACATGCAAATATTTGATTAAATTAAGATAAAATTTGCAGGAGAAGAGTACTTGACAGTTTTTCAGAAATTGACATTATTTGTTAAATGCTGGTTCAGTATCTAGTAAAATAACTACACTGCTTTTATTATTTTGATATGCCATGATCTTTGCTTAAATGTGTTGAATATAGAGATGAACCTGTCTCCCAGTTTCCCTCTTTTAACCTTTCATCTGCTTTTGTTTCCAATCATTTTAGAGGATGAATAAATTACCACTGTCATTAAATGTCAAATGTTAATTCCAGCACTGATTGCATAACTGAATCCTTGATCATTGTTTCAAACTCTCTTTTTTTATCTGTTGTTCGAAAGATTTTTGAGTAGCCTGGACAATGGCAAGACAGTATTTCTATATTGGCATAGCCTTCTCCCAACCAAATTGATCCTGTTAGAAAATGCAGCGTAAAGCATATGTACCTTCAACATTTGGTGTGGTGAGATCTACCAAAGTAAGCCAGTTAGGTGGGCTGCTTATATTTGCTTTGTAGCCAGTTAGTCTAAGACTATACTCCTTTAGAGTGTATACTAATGGGAAAAGAATTGAACTCTTGGGGAAGGGTCTAGGCCCTGCCCTATATGAAATGACAGACTATGGACACCCCCATGGAGGGCCTCACCCTCCCTGGGGGAATGAGGGGATAACGGGGGGGGAATTAGGGGGAGGGCACGGGAGGAAGGGAAGGAATGGGAGAGGGACCTGGAACTGACTTGTGAAGCAACCTCGTTTCTCATCTAAATTTAAACTGGAAAATAAAATTTAAAAAAAAAAAGAAAAAAAAAGAATCAAGGAACAGCCTGGACTTCTAGGTATGCAAAGCTTATTATACCCATCAAATTTCAGTGGTTTCTCAAAAATATATAACAGAGCCATGTTTCTACAACTGGCTTCCTAACTAAAACAAACAAACAAAACCAAAAAACCTATTGACTTTGCAAAGAAAGTATGTCTTTCCTCTTGTCATTTCACCCAGCTTTACCCAAAGATGCTCTCTGTTTCTTTGGAAAAGCTGTGACATCCTCTGAGACATTTGTGTCACTGAGGTATTGTTGTCTGAGTTGTATAATAACATAGTTAGACTGTGTCATGCTCTGTCAGGGAATAATAGCAACTTGTATATTTGAAAAATAGCCTTGTCAGCAATCTTATTTTTCTAAGGATAACACTGTCTAATAACATCAAGTAATTTGCTTAGCAACTGCTGGGAACATAGACTGGGCTGTCTCTTGAGCTACAGAAGACCTTGATCTTCCATACATATAAATATATACATACATGTATATATATATGAAATTTTATATATATATATATAACTTTGTTTTATGAGAAGAAATATCCAAAGGTTACTTCTCATTCTGCTGGAAAGAAAGAAATATTGCTAGGGGCTTCTCAGGGCTTGTAAGGGAGAGAAGAATCTAAAAACTTTCTTAATGCCCCCTGCCTCCCTCTTCAGCCTAAATAGGTTCACTGAAACAAAACACAAACTGTTCCTTATACGTTTGAGTGACCTTGAGAAACCTACTTCTGTGTACATTTGTGAATTCTTAGCTGGGTTATTTTCCTAAAGACTACAGAACCATCTGCTCTTTTGAGATGACTTATATACTCTTTTAAAATATAGGATGCTATAAAATATACTAAAGTCCTTCCTGGTCCTTCCATTCTATGTGAGTTTAAGTGGTACCCAAACATACATTCAGCAGTTAAGCTAGTTAATCTCCATTGGATTTTTGTGTCAATGTGTTCTTTAGATAAATTGCCGCCTTGTAGGGTGTCTGCAAACTTTTAAATTCCCCTAGTTTATTAAGGAAGCCTTGGGTCAGTCCATGCAGTGAGTTAACTTAGTCTGCTATTGAAACTTCTGGTTCCATGTTTCATGGTCTCATGAAGTTTTCTTTTCTAACCCTATTGTTCTTTCTCCTCTCTCTCTCCTCTCCCCCCTCTCCTCCTCCCACCTTCCCCTCCACTTCCCCTCCTCATCCCTCCCTTCCTCTCTCTCTCCTTTATTGTATCTTCTCTTTTCTCCTGTATTGGCTTGTATTGTCTTTTACAGGACTGGGGATAGAACCTGGGACTTGCACATTCTAGGCAAGGGCTGTACCAGTGAACAATGCTTACATCTCTCCACTCTTGTGGCTTCTTTAGCAAAGCTCACTGAAGGAGCCGTCATGTACATGGTCAGCATAAGGGCAAGTGATTCATAACCTATCTGTGTTTTGTTCATTCATACAGTCTTTCAGTCTTTGAATTTTTAGCTATAGCAGCTTTAGTTATGACTATTACTTGTGCATGGTAATTCGGTTGCCAGGAAAGGTTATTTTTCAAATATACAACTCGCTGTTTTTCCCTGACAGCGCATTTTATTCAGGAGACAGTCTAATCGTGCTATTCTATAACGTCTTAGACAATTTGTCAGTGACACTAATGTCTTGGAGGATGTCACAGCTTTTCCAAGTAGAGTGTTTTTGTGTAACTGACTAGGCAGAGTTACAACAGCAAAGCTACAGCCTCTTTGCAAAGCCACTTGTCTTCTTAGGGACTCAGTGCAGCCTGACCCAGCACCAGTTTGTTAAGCTGGAGTTCCCAGGAGCTGGGTGTTCCTTTCAGGTGTGTCATGGCCTCTGCCTATCTCCCAGATTCAAGAGAGCATCTTTTATCTCCTCCCAGCAGTTTTCTCCCCTTGCAAGGACCTATGTGCTATTCAGCAAAGCATTGAATTACTATGCAGGAAAAAAAAATGTGCCAATCCAGAATGACAGTGCTTCTGTGGTTCCTGTGTGGCTCTGGCTCTTCCTGGGGAGAGCTAATGACTGCTCTCACCATCCCCTTACCGTAGAGAGAAGCCACGTGGGCAGGGCAGCATAGATCTTCCTGCTTGGCTTCTGCTCAGAAGTGTTTCGCTCTCAAGAGCCAACTAAGCAGGTCCCAGCAGTACAGGGTGCTTCCAGTAGAGAAGCTCTACAGAATTTTTGCACAAGAATAATAATTTGAAGGATTTGGGGCTTAAAAAAAACCAAGCAAACTAACAGGATATGGAATATCGAGAAAGCAATAAGATTTCTAAATACATAAACTTTGAAGGTACAGGTAAGGTTCAAAACTTTCATTTTGTAGTTTACCTGCTTCGTATATGAATGTTAAAAAATAGCCTTATATATTTCATTGAGAAAACCTCATGTTTACTTAATTATCCACAAGTAAATCAGTAAAAAGTGTTTTGACCATACTGTCACTCAGGAAGAACAGACTCTTATGACTTGCTTTAGGCATTGTTATTCCTGATTCATGCTAATTGTCCAAAGGAGGCTGCCCTGACCTTTTACTAGGGATGTGCCATGGTCCTAATATATTGCTGCTGTCTCCCTGCTTTACTAACAAGAAGAACAGTGTTTTAAACCAGGGAGAGAGGGAACCATCCACCCGGCATGACTTTTGTTTTAGTTTGAGCTACTCTGTGTGGTTCCAAGAAGAAATAACTTAGTAAGGAGCAGAAAATGCCAAAATTGTTATTCTGATGTCGATCACCATGTTTGCAAAAGCAAGTGGTAGTGTAATGCTCAAAACTTGTGTTACGAATGAAATGTATTTTATGTTTCATACCATATGGACATTAATTATACTCCTATAAAGCTCAGGCCATGACGCCTAATAACCCCAGCTACTGACAAGGCTGAAGCAGGAGGATATGGAATTCTGAGTTAACCCAGGCAAAGTAAAGTAAAATAGTTTATAGTATTTAAATGGTTATACTAAGTTGGGATAGTGTAAGTGTATTTAGTTTTTGTAGTGTGGAACTTCAGGCAGAAGCATGATGGAATTGTGTGAATACTGAATATAGAAAATAATCATTAAAAAGAGATTAAATTTTTTTCTCTTAACTCATTCATCCATTTTATTATGTAAACAAATTAATGGGTTCTGAATTCTTGGGAAACATTTGCAATAGAGTAGGCTGTCTGTGTTTACTGAATGCCTTGCCATTATTCATTGACTTCTATTGCAAAGAAGACCCTCTCCCATCCCATTCCCAAAGAAACAATGGAATTCCAATGTGGACAGAAATTATGTTTTGCTTTCCTTTTTCCAGTGTCTATGTATCAGTGCTGAGTCATTGACACTCAATCTGGACACAGTACTACAGCAGAAAAAAAATCTTGTAGGAAACTTCATAATAACTTCCTCCATCGTGCTTTTGCTGCTGAGTTTAACTGAACAGCCCTCTGGGAGGAATCTGCCAGTCATTGGCACTGTTGATGCCTGGAATGATGCTTTTCCATATTAATAGTGGCGATATCCATTGCTTAGCAGTGAAGTCTGAAAGGACAGATTCAGAACAGAACGGGGAGGGGAATGACAAGGACTTTCCTACTCCTAAATACTGGTTTTGGTTTCCAAATCCTATTATTAAGGCACAGAAATGTCTAGCTTCCTTGGCAATGATTAGTATCTCTGACCTATATTGCCATCCCAGATACATTCTCTGGCAATATGTTACTACCTTATTTATGCTTTTTCTCCTTGCATGTTATTTGCTAACTTACTATGGGAAATGCATTTGAGTTGAAGCATTCATAGACACTTTCAACATAAGAACCATCAAGTCCTAATTATTATCAATGTTTGTTCAGACAGTCTCATTCTGTAGCTCAAGTTGGTCTTCAGTCCCTATTGTTACCATTTCATCCCCCCTACTACTGTGATTATAGGTGTACATGGGCTAGCCTAGAGAGTTTTGTTCTTAATTGCCATTCATAACACTAAGAACAGCTAACATCCGCATTATGGCAAACTGCTCACAAAGCAGAGGTAGATGGGTGTAATTAGCACTGAGTGGAATCTAGTTCACCTGCCTAGAACACCATTTGTATATGGAAAGCAATTCTCCCCGCAGTCCTCAGTGTTTCCTTCCAGCTCCCTTAAAAAAGAAGGCCGTTCATGTGACTTGGTGTGTAAGTCCTGTTTGGTCTGCTTCATTGGTTTTTGGCAGCATTAACCGACAGAATGTGACCTAGCAATATATGAGTAGAAGCCAAAGGGCAAGACTATCACTATGAAATGTATAGACTGACAGCATACCAGACTCAACCAAGAAGAGGAGAAAGGATGACAAAAAGCCAAAGAGTGTGCATAGCACTGTGTCTCCGGCAAGTTCTAGCAACTGCCTCTTGTCCTAGAGTTTGGCCATTGTTTCAGAGCAGCCATAGCCAGTCAGTTGACACTGCACATCATTTGGAACGTAACTGCTGCTTTACAATTCATGACGCTTTCAGGGCTGCTGTGGATAAAAGTGTTAAGCACAATAGCCATGAATGTGAGATAGCTACCACCTCATTCCCAGAAATTAGCTTCTATCAAATGTCTCATCACTACCATTAAGTAATGATCTAGGAATTGTTTTCAGTGGAGTGTGTCAGGGCTGGATACATTGAGACAGAGTTATAAAAGAAAAATCACTTCAGTGAGAAATATTTTCAAGAGTCAAAAGGTATTGTGTTTTGTTTTGTCTTAATGTGCATTTATTAGTCTTAGTTATTTTGATAATCCCACAAGATCCACAGAGTAAGGGTGATGTATCTGTCTTTGGCTTATATCATGTCCTATTTCTCTTGTTCATTTATAATTTATGTAGAATTATATCCACCTGTGGAGCATGCTGGGTTTGGTTTTAGTAAATGTCGTAGGATGTATGCTGCTGAATGAGCCTTCTAAGTGAGCTACTGAAGTGGGGCAAAGGACTTCCTTAGCAACATGTCAAGGATTTAGACACCACTAGGGACTGCTCATGGATCAGCATCCTTGTGCAGGAAAGTAAGGTGACAGTTCACTGTGGATGGTACACACACTTGCTATTGTATAGGGGCAGGAAGGACACCCAGTCGAATTCCGTTATTAAGTGGAATGCTGTCAGCAACTGAGTTAAAGCAGCCTTCTTCCTCATTAATTAAAGACAATTGACACGGATTAAAAATTAACATACATACATAGACAGCTTTTCACATGAACACGTATTGTTTGGTTAAAAGGATATGCTGTGACGTGTAGAGAAATGTTCTCTGCCATTATTTTATGAGCCAAATGCTGCAAATTACATTTCCCTTATTGTAATAAAGATTCTGCTAACATAGCTGGCAGAGGTGGATAATCACCAAGCTTTAGTTTGGTTTCTAGATTTCTAAAGGATGTCTTTAGTGACATTTGAAAAGGCCTTTTATTGAAATAAATAAAAAAATTGACTTTGTTCAGAAATAATGTAGCTCAATGCTACCTATCTATCTACCATGTGGAAGTCCCTGGGTTAACTCTCCACACCACAAAAATTAATTGGTTGACTTATTCCTAGTTATTCGCAGCAGCGATATAAGGTAGCAGCACAAATAATTGAAGTCCCCGTATTTTTAATGTTAAGCTTTTTCTTTCGGTGTTACAAGTGGAAGCCAGGGTCTTACAAAACCTAGCAAATGCTATGCAGTGGAGCTATGCTCTAGCCCCTTTGTCAAGTTTTTTTGTTGTCGTTGCTGTTGTTTCTAAATTCTGGTTGCTAAATAAGGAAATTGCAATTTTTCCCACTCACCCATGAATTCTTTACCTAGAATGCATATAATCTGTGTAAAATTTTTCTGTGGTTGACATCACCACTGTTTTCTGAATGAGAAATTTAGGGGAGTCAGGACTAAACTTTCTCAAAGGGGTTTGAATTGGATCAACCTTCCAAGTTTGAGTTGATTCTCTGTTCTTTTTTCTGAGAGCTGTGGTCCCCAATGTGCCGCAGGCAGGAGGAGAGCAGGGAACAAGAAAGGGTATGGGAAATTGGAACTGAATAATCAAGATGTTGATTGTCCTGATCAGGAAGAATGAAAATAAAAGAGTAGAAGAAATTTGGTTAAAAAATATAACAAAATGTGATTTGGAAAAAAATGAAAAATAAAAGCAGAATAAAAAAAAAACATACAAGGTGGGTGAAGTGCAGAGAGGAACTTGGACCCGTGCAACTAGGAGTGATAAGAGACAAGGGATTTTAAAAAAAAAATCTATGGGAATCAGTCAGTAGATAAGATAAAATTTTCATCCCATAATAGATTTCCATACTGAAAAAGTAGACGGACTCTTGATTGACTCGATACTCCTTATGCTGTTTGATATCAGTGATGAACACTGATTGACGCTAAGCCCTGCCGTGGTGTTCAGAGCTGTGGAAAGGGGGAGAGAGAGGCCTGATGCTAAATGCCCTTGGTTTCATTTAGTGTGTGTACTCAGTGGTCCAATGGCCGTCTTCAGCTTCACTACCATAGGACTGTCGGGTTGGAAAAGTAAACGTCAAGTCGGATAAAACAACAGATGACTTGGGTTCCAAATAGATGTGTCTTACAGAAGATTGTATGTTTCTAGAGGACTCCAACTGTCTGTCTTTCTTCAGGAGACTGTTGGCAATCAGTCGCTTTCATTGTCATTTGTCTAAAATGCACAGTGTGAACATACACATAAAATATATTTGCCAAAATGAGTGACTTTATCAGTTAGTGCTACTAAAACTCCCCACCATTGATGGGACCTGGTATCACCACATTTGAGCCTTGCTAGAGACAGAATTTTGTTTCATCACCATGGTGGTTCTCTTTACACAACGAAGTGTCAAACTTTCACCCCCTTTTTTTTCTCCCTATCCAGCCACGTCTACATCCACGACTGGGACCAGCCATCTTGTAAAGTGTGCAGAGAAGGAGAAGACTTTCTGTGTGAATGGTGGCGAATGCTTCATGGTGAAAGACTTGTCTAACCCTTCAAGATATTTGTGCAAGTAAGAAATGAATTCCTCTCTGTGGCTTATATCTATAACTGCTTATTCCAGATGATGCTCCGTTGCGTTTTTCCCCATTTTGTTGCATCCTGTTTGAATAATGCCGATTTATTTGTGGAGGGTTTTGAAATATTTACACCATCTGTCATCGTCTCTGTTATGTCCAGAACTGGTTTTAATCTTTTCAGTGTTTGTGGGTATTGTTTATTTTCAGTTGTTGTTGGGTTGGTTTTTTGTTTGTTTTGGGTTTGGTTTTTCTTTCTTCTTTTTTGCTTTCATTTGTATAATGTTGCTTTTCTCATGGTTTTCCTTAATAACTGCTGAAAGAAATGTGCACATATTGTATTAGGCTGTAACACTGGAACCCTACTTCTTTCCTCATGTATAAATTGAGCTATGAGGTAACATTTGTCTCTCATCCCAATGCTCACCTGCAAAGTAAACAGGTCAAATAGAGGAATCAGAAAGGGCAAGAGGTCAGGATGATGCTATTTCCCCACAGTTGTCTTTCAAAACTCTCTAAGTTGCTATTTCTAGTTATTAAAAAAATGAGGTACATGTGTTTAGAAATGCATTTGGTATGTTGTAGCACTGTTGTCTTAGTCATAAGAAAGCAGTGTTTGGTCTGTGCTACTGTTATAGACATGTCTAGATTGTCCCTTTCCTTCCAATGACCCAGAGCACAGATTACGCTGGGTGTTAGTGGCACACACCTTTAATCCCAGCACTCTGGAGTTCGAGGCCAGCTGCATCTACAGAGCTAGTTCCAGGACAGTTTGGCCTAGTCAGAGAAACCCTGTCTTGAAAAACAAAATCCAAAAGAAACCCAACAAGAAGAAGAAATATCAAATTTATAGTCTCTCACCAGCACCATAAATCAGGGTGGGGTTCTTGGTACAACAAAAGTTTAAACTTTATAGTAAAAAGTCAATAGGATGATTAATTAAAATGCGTGTGTTTATTTCATCATTCATTTCAGTCTATTGATATTTGTTCTATATTGGTTATATGGACTCATAATTTGACATGGATAAAAGGTATTTTGTATCTTGTACTGGGGCTCTAGTACAGTTGACGGAATGCCTTCCTGACATGCACAAAGTCCCCAACTGCATATAAACTGGATGTGGTGGTGGCAGCACGTGCCATTCCCACCCAGCACTAGGGAGAAAACATGGAGGACCAGAAGTTCAGGGCATTCTTTGTAAGCTTTATCATGAGCTTCAAGCCAGCCTGGGAAACATGAGACCCTCTTTTAAGAAAATAGGCTCCTTGAGTGTCAGGGGTACCAAGAGAGCACACCTTGTGGTGGATGTGTAGATGGTTTTATCAATGGCGACTATCCACAAAAGCAAATCATGTCTTAGAGTGAAGCCTAGACTTTGAAGCTTAGTTTCTCAGTTCCTAGAGTTTTTATGTAGGTGTCTCAGTAAGTTTCTAAAGCAAAATAAAAATAGCCAAGTATAAGGAAAACCAACTCGTTTCATATGCATATGACACCACACTGTGTATATTATTCAAAATTACTTTTAAAGTTAAGCTTAGTTTTAATCATAAAAACTATTCAGCCGGGCGGTGGTGGCGCACGCCTTTAATCCCAGCACTCGGGAGGCAGAGGCAGGCGGATCTCTGTGAGTTCAAGGCCGGGCTGGACCGATAGCCTCCAAAACAATACAGAGAAACCCTGTCTCATAAAAACCAAAAAAACAAAAAACAAAAAACAAAAAAACAAAAAAAAACCCCAAAAAAACCAAAAAACAAAACCAAAAAAAAAAAAACTATTCAATTATGTTTGCTTCTAGTTAGTTTGCGATGTACCTCCCCAGTATTTATCATGGTGAATAATAGAATGAGCATACTTTATAGCCTCCTAAAGACCTTCTTTTATCACATAGAAAATACCAGATGCAAAGAGTTACAACCTGTAAGACGTGAAGTTCATTTGCTACACTGGGAGATCTGGTGATTTTCCTCTGATCTTAGGCATAAAATATCATTGTGTTTTCATAGATCTCCTTGAAAGGAAACATTTAAACTATATTTCCTTCAATTTCCCCCTTTAAAACTATTCTCTCTCCATATTTTCTGGGCTTTGCATTTTTACATCTGTAGAAAAGCATCTCAGACCACTATGCTTTAATTACAATGATGAAATATGATCATCCTTTATCATAGACTTTGCAAAGATTTACAGGCTGCATGAGTACATATGATAGTTTCTGAATACCTCTAAGGAACCAGTGCAGTTATTTTCCACATATTAATTTCACCTATTCTGCAGCCCTCCCACAGCCTACACAAAACACGCAACCACATGAGTGCTGTTCATCTGTTCCATTTTGGTACTATGCCAACAGCTGTGAGTTTTCCTCACCCACACAGTTTCTCATTAAATTTTAAGTACTCTCCAGAAAAAAAAAGTGCTTCCTTCTTTTTGGTAAATTTCGAAGTGAAAAGTTTTTTTTGCATCTCTAGTAATTATTGAATTAGCAAACAGAGAATGAACACTTTATACCCCTGTAAACAATTGTCTGGTGAATCACACTTTGTCTTCCAGTTCTTAGAAAATTACCTTCCCTTATATTTTATTTGTTTCCATTTCCTTCTTTCTGTTTTGTTGTAGCTAGAATGGTTTTTTTATCAAGATTTTATTATTACCTTTCATTTTAGAAAGAAAATCTCTGATTTTAGGTCTGACCCATTCTTAGAGTGTGACTTGAATGACACATCAAAATAATTCAGTGCCTTCAATTAAGAATGGGAGTACATTTAGCATACAAAACAGACTAAGCCTTGTTAAATGAAACACTTTCTCTGATAGAGAAAACCATCTTCTACTAAAAACATCCATAACAATAAAATTAATAACAACTCAGAATTTAAACAAAGTCACATAATATGCCATGTTCTATGATAATATATTGTTCACTAAAGCACTTGAATAAAAACAGAAAGCATAAAAATGTTTCATCGGCTCATTGACGTCCTGTCTATGAAACCAGCTCATAGTTTCCATATGGCCCATCTGCCTAGAGTGAAAGCATTGCTGAAGCATGAGCCACAGTATATGAAGGCAACTTTATCCTTGACTGAAGACATGACTCAGAAACAGCACAAGCACAGAAATCTCCAAGGAGTCTCTCTGGTCACCTAATCCACTGTTGTCTTCTTAGGAGTTGAACTGGATTTTACAGCAAATCTCTTTTGCCCCTCTGTTTAGAACAAGGTGTTCCAAATGGATTAGCATAATGCAGTTGAATGGTTCTCAGGGGAGGGTATTGATGGTTCCTTGGACTTGCCCATGGGGACCTAATGGGGATTTGAGCATTGGTTCTCATCTTTTCTATTACTCTTCTCTCCACAGTAATTTAAAATTTATCCAAGAGAAAGAATTAGTGGCTATTCCAGATTATGCAAAGAGAGGAACCGGTCTAGTGTCTGTGCTCTGAGGCTCTGTCATCAGATGGTTCAAAGCAACAAGATCCTTTGAACGTGGAGTTGTCCAGATTCTTTCTTCCCTCCCCTACATCTGCTGCTCTGAGCAGTAGAGAACTGTCTTGGAAGATGTGAATGGGAGGTTTTTTAATCTAAAAGTTAGTTTTTACAACACACAATACTTATAAATGTGATATATTGCCCAGTGGACAAATATAGGCTTACCGTGAGGGATTTGGATTTTAACCACCAATTTTGGTAAGCAGTCTTGTGTCCTTCCAATTTCAAGCCTCTGGACAATATCTTCATTTATAATATAGAATTACTATGTTCTCCAAAAATTTTTCCCAGGGAATCAGACAAATTAAATGAGTTCATTTCTGCTAAAGTACTTTTAACTCCAGCAAGACTTTTTTTTCCTCATCTAATAATAAAAGTAAATGATATTATTCTCTCTGTAGACATTGACAAAAAATATGGTGATGTTATCTTATTTAATCTCTAATTTTTCCTTTTAAATAAGTTTTTATGTTGCTTTTATGGAACCACCAGCTAGTCTTGTAACTTTTGATATGATGGATTATTTATATATCTGATCACCATATTAATATCTTTGATCATGTCTCCTTATTTAAAAAAATCAAAATTAAAACTCAAATCAACACTTTAAAAATAGTTTCTTTCAGACACTACTTCTTGTGATTATTTATAATCAATGCTTATATACTATGTAGAGTGTGCAATATTATGTACTGTTAAAAGGCACATCATTATATAAATAAGACTGTTGGTGATGAGGTCACAATAATATGCAACTATAACTTAGACTCAGTAAAGGCAATGTTAATATTTGTTTGTTGAACAGCTATATGCTAGACACTTTTGAAAACAATGATAAAAGATAAAGCATCGTCTCTGGTCCCTTGAAACTCAGCATGTGTAAGGAAATGAAATGGCTAAGTAACTAAGCCATGCAAGTGAATGTGTTCCAAACAGCACAGTGCTGACTTTTAAGGTAATTAGAGTTTAAAGCGAAAGAAAGGACTAGAAACAGAGTAATCCTTACAAACAGCTCTAGTATGGTAGAGTCCTTCTAGTATACTAGGCTGCTCTTGAAGTCATAGTAGTTTTCCTTTCCTTTATTTTTTTTTATCAACATACATTATGGCATTTTTCATACAATTTATTTTCCTCATTTCTCTTTTCCTTCTCCCGTATATCCTGTTCCCCCTCTCCAGTAGCTTCCTTTCTTCTTTCGTATTACCTCTTGTTCCCAAGTTCTCCTATCTATTTTTTATTGCCTATATCCTTCCTTATATACATATACACAGATATATAAAGTTAGGATCTGAATATGAGAGCCAGTGTGTTGTGATGTGACATATCTATCCAGAAAGTGAAACAATGTAGAAACTGTTAGGTAGTGCAGCTGGTTGCATGGTCTAAAGGCTGGGCAGGGAACTTTGGACATTGTAATAGCTAGTTAGGGAGCAAGAGTATTTTTTGGGAACCAGGAGAATAACATCGGTGAACACAGGGGTATGTTTAGCTACAGGTTAAGGAAATACAGGACCTAAGTAAGACTCAAAGTCACCGATACTAGGTAACACTAAAAGTTTTACAAAATATTGTCAGAGTCGTAACAGTGGTGATTGTCTATACTTTTATCAGCAAATGGGTTAACATAAACAAGGATGACTTGAACTCATTCAGGTCATAAGATCACTGTAAATGCCGCTCTGATCCCAGCCACAGAAGAGCTTCTTCATTGGGAACTCCTGTGTTCTTGGGTGCCATCACATTTATTAGAAACAGAGGGCGTATGAGAGGGATTGATGGGACTCTTAGGGATCTAAGCACTGGGCTCTTTAGAAGACCATGTCTTCAGTTTCTTTTGTGCATTGAATCCTACCACTCTTAATACTTGTGAATGCATTTAGACTTGGACTTCCTAGAGTAAATGAAAGAAAGTCTTGCAGGAACCAATTTAGGTGCAGTTCTGTCTGTAATTAGAACATTGGCTAACCTCTCCATATAGCTCACTTCCTTTGACTTTCTTGCATCAGCTAGCAACCGTGTGTGTTTTCGAGTTCCCACGAGGCAGGCCTGGGTTCATGCTGAGCATCCAGGACTGAGCAAAACCACGCTGACCTCTTCCTTTAGGAGATACAGGTCATTGAAAATAATACCCATGTCTCAAATAATCGATTTAATAATCAATTATTGATGTACTGAGTGCCATGATGACATTTAGGGAGCTAAGGGTATGTTTAGCAAGGATCTTAAGGAATGAAAGACAAAGGCTTTGTGGAAGGAAAAGAAAATATGAAGTCATCACCTTAAGACACAGTCTAGTTAAATAAAATGCACCGTTTTAAAAATATTTGCATTGAATAATTTAAAAGAAACCTCATTATAAAATGGGTCTGTTAGTGCAGAGAGAATGAGAAAGTACCTCAGGGCCTCTAATCTAAAGTAAGGGTATTCTCCCTAAGATAGACCACAGATGAGTAGCCAATATGTCATGTGTCACTCTAGAACAGTAAGGTACAGGGTGCATTGATCCCATTCCTATTGAAGTTGTTTGCCTTGACTTAAGGATGCATCATGTTGGATAAACACAGGTCAGAGTTTTAGTGTCTGGGTGAGCATTTCGCTAGAAGCTGTACAAACAGAGCCTTAGGTAAGACCTAAACTCAGTCAATTAGAGATGTGTTCCTAAGCATTGCCACACCCACTGTTAGAAGGGAAACACATTTGAGAGGTCTCGTGCACATGTGTGTGTTTTTCCTTAGTATTTGCTCATGAGCCCTTTGAGACCACTATATGTACTCTTGTTATCTCATGAACTGGAAGCTAGTCTCAGGGTCATAATAAGAGAATGGGAAGACCCATACCAGCTGAGCAGTGATGGAAGGTATATGCTAGATCTGAAAGAAACATTACCAGAGCATTTTCTATTTAGCATTGTCTTTAATGATGTTAAGGAGGGCATTCTCTTGAGGAAATGAATGGCTTTTGCAGATGATGCTGCAAAGAACACTAAAGTACAAATTAGAAAAACATATATAAGCCTTAAGTAATTTCACTTTAAGGCTGATAACAGAATAAGATTCATCTTAGAAAAATGCAGACTAATAGTAACGATACATTTGGGAAAAAATAATCTACAATGCAGACACTCAGCCAGTGAGTAGGCGAGCTCTGGCCAGAATACCAAGCCAGCCATGGGGTGAGAAAAGTCTGTGTTTGCAATGTGATACTCTAGAAAATCAGCAGAGCTGTCTGAGAGCTGAATCCATGGGCAACTCAGGTTTCCAGAGTGACAGCGGGAGACTTTGACATCAAGCACAAATCAGCCAGTATTCCCCAGAATGAGTTTGTTGACATTGTCATGACTTGATAATAAATACCAACAGTGAGTAGATAAATTCATGTGTTTCACAGTGTCGAGGAAATGCCACAGTTAGTATTGAAGAAGAACAGAAAGATATGATATTCTTTCTAGCAGGGTGTTTTGAAGACTGACCAAACATCTCAGTGTAGGATGATGACTAAAGAGGGAGCTCACTGGCTGTCGGCTTTCTTCCTTCTAGTTCTCGGGGAACAAAGATGAAACCAGGAAACAAGGGAAGAAAGATGTCAAAAGATGGTTTACAAGTTGACTGTAATTGATAAGTAGTTTAAACAATTGGCCAACCCTATAGAACCAGATCTTTCTTGGGAATTTGCAAATATCTTTGAATATGTCTAGAGTATCCATAAACTGATGCTCAAAACACATGCATCTATGATTGAATGATTGAGTCATTAGTAAATGTATCAGACCATTCATGAAGTTTTGTCATTATTAAAATGTGTTTTTAAAATAAGGATTCAACTATGTTTGTTAGTTCAGTTAAACAAGTTAATTATAATTGTCAATGCTCCTGGTTTGAAAACTTACACAAAACTGTTAGGGGTTGCTTATTGACTGAAAGAAAAGTCATGTACTGATAAGCCTTGGACCTCACATGTAAGGAAAAGCCTGGACCCTGGGCCAAAGCAACTTTGAAATTTCCTTAGTTTAGAATTTATCTTAATGTAGACTTAGAAATTAAATGATTTCATCAGAAATTAACAACACATAGTATGATAATACATGGCATTTTAAGGCTAATGTAATTTTGAAAAATTCTAGCATTTTTTATTACTGCTGTTAGACAAAAGTCTGGGTTAGAAAACAGTTCTGTTTTATTGAATCCTAGGTAAACTGGTGTTTAAATAACAAAACTTAATTAGGTATTAGGCTTTCTCTTAAATAATCATAGCCCTTTGTCTTTAACATGGCAAGCACGGTGTTAAAGGTTTTTCAACATGGGGAAGGAAATCCCCAGGTACTGGTAATTCCTATTAAAGTTTAATTGGAAATCCACAGAGGAAATTCTGTTGTAAACTATAGAGATAAAAAGTAGATGTTAAGATTAGCTTGTTTTGACAAGTCAGTTTTTGTCGTACAGTTCTTTATCAAAAGCTGCAGTTAGAATTGGATAGTATCCAGACTCTGGGTCAGGCAATAGAGACACAGAGCAATTTGAGATGAGCACCATTCACATCCATCACGGCACAGAAAGCACAGTTAAAGAAGTCTGGACCAGGCATGGGACAAACCAAAATGAAAGAACTAGGGAAGAGTCCTTCATAAAAAGAAGAGGTGGAGTCAGGCAAGGTTAAATTGGAAAAGTAATACACAAATAAAGAAAAACTGAATTCTCATTCCAATAAGAATAGCTACCTATATCTAGAACAATGGTAATTATGTTATGTATTACTGGACCAAATATTCTATATGACCACATAACAGAGATAATGCAATATCTGATAATGATAATCTCTCAGGATGCACACAAAATTCATGGTAATTAGAAAATTGATAGGGAAGACTATTTTTGCCCCATTTATATAGTAGACACATGCCCTTTAATCACAGGCCTGACATATAAGATGCCTAAATCCTAATTTCCTAATAAATTTCCTCCTTCTCAAGAAACTCTTGATTCCTTAGCTATTTATTCATTTCATAATCTTTTAACTATGAGCAGCAAGATCAGTTATTACATTACGTGGATCTTTATTCTCCAACCCCCATCTGTCTGTCTGTCTATCTATCGCTGTCTCTCTTTCTCTCACACACACATACACACTCACAGAATTCATATTGTACCATATTAATTATAGAGAAAATGGTGCGCTTAATATGAGATTTTAAATTTTTATCAAGAAAACAAGCAGGCAGAATGAAATGGTCACAGTGGAACATATCTGTAATTCTAGAATCAAGTATAGAAATGCCTGATAGGACTATTTATTTTCTTCAGAAGTGATTTGGTCAAATAAGCTACATATAGTATTTTTTTTTACAGCATTCATCTTGAAGTGTATAAAATGACATCTTTATAGAAACATCCCCTACTTATTGGTCAGTTCCTATGTATTCTAGGAAGATCTTTCTCTAATTCCTCCAGCAAAGGATTATCAGCAAAAATAATCATTTTACCCAAGTGTTTTGGACACTTCAGTGGGACAGTCTTGATATATTTATTATATATACTTATTGATAATTCTTTTCTAAAGATTTAGTTTTATAATTATGTATATGTGTGATGGGGAATATGTGCACATGAGTGCAGTTGCCCATGGAGGCCGGAAGAGGGCATCAGATTCTCCAGAGCTAGACCTACAGGTAGTTCTTAAGCTGCTGGGAACTGTAATTGGGTTCTATGACTGAACAGCATGTACTCTTAAGTCCCAACTCATATCTCTGGCCCTATTGATGTTATTCTTAATGATCCCAGTTACACTGTACAAGTAGTCATGTGATAAGAATTCTGGTACTGCTAGTATTTTTGTACCTTCATGCATTAAGAGAATTTCATGTACCAAACTTTTTTTTTTTTTTTTTTGGTTTTTACGAGACAGGGTTTCTCAGTATTGTTTTGGAGGCTATAGGTCCAGCCCTGCCTCGAACTCACAGAGATCCGCCTGCTTCTGCCTCCCGAGTGCTGGGATTAAAGGCGTGCGCCACCACTGCCCGGCCTGTACCAAACTATTTGATAACATTTCTTTTTCCTATTGAGTTTAGTTAAAGAAATCACTCTTCTGTTAGTAGAACTAGTAGATTTAATAACATATTTAAGTTCAAAAAGGTAGTGTTTAGTCTTATTTACTCTAGAGACAAGAGACTTATATAAAAATCACTAAGTCAGTACTAGCAGAGCAAATTATGTTAGGTGGGTGTAGTTTTGTGCCAGCTATGATGAACTATATGGATATGTGTGCTGAGCATTCAATTACAAATTTTTACCTCTAAGTCTATTTGCTTTCCAGAACTCTTCAGTACTGCTTACTAGGTCATGATATTGGGTAAATTGCACCCAATCTAAACTGCTTTAGACTAGATCAAAGCAGTGTAGAACAATGAAGGATTTCATGTCTAAGCATGGCCCTGTTGTATGATCTTAAGAACAAAGTTTTATCAAGAGTCTTGCATTTTGAAAAGTAAATTGATTTGAACAAATAAAATACAACTTTTTACATTAGTTCAGAATATTCATCCATAAATGTAGAAGTGGCATGTCGTGTATGCTTCTGTGTAAGAATACCTTTTGATTTCAAAAATACATTTTTCTTTTATTGGAGGTAACTGGATGAATGAAATTTTATCAATAAAATTCTACTCTGTTTCTTTCAATGATATTAAAAATTAAGACTAAACTTTTAATATATGTTAGGGAGAAAAAGGAGATAGGGGTTGTTATTCTCTCATTTCTGACCACTAGAGAATAAAAGTATTTGACTTATTTTGTTTAAATGTTTCAACTTACACTTCAGAAAGCAGCTATGAAATGAGTAGAAATCTCAGGGAATACACAATAAAATAAAAGGCTCAAAGTCTTTTGATAGCAAGAGAAGAAAGTGGAGCCCCAAAAGCTCATGTCAACACCAGTGTTTTAACATGGTAAGATCAGTACTCGGGGCAGTGCAGGCTGAGAACAGCCCCCTGCCTCGCCACTCCATTCAACTGGCAGCCTCTCCCTAGTTAAATTTCCATATCTAGTCCTCTGATGACTGAAGCAAACAGCAAAATCAGTAAGGCGCAGTTTGGTGGGACTGGCTTTCTCAGTGTCGTGTCTTTTCCTTTCTGTGTTGCTCAGCACCGGGTCATCTTTAGGACTCCATATCCCATGGGAGGAAGGTTACCAGACTGAAAGTTCACTGTCTTGAGCGTGTGATTGCTCATCACGTTTTTGCCCTCTAGGTGCCAACCTGGATTCACTGGAGCCAGATGTACTGAGAATGTGCCCATGAAAGTCCAAACCCAAGAAAGTATGTTCCAATAATCTGAAATCTGCTCTCTCCACCAAACTACAGCAACAATCGCAACCACTTGGTGCTTTTACAGCTCAGTTGAACTGATAGCTTTTGTTCAAATTATGGTGTCTCTGCTCAGGGCATAAACTCATCCACTGTGGTCTCAGTTACCTGCCATTCACTTAGGCCTGAAAGTTAAAATGGGAAAGGATGGCCAGAGTGAACCCAACTCCAAAACATTTTCTACCTCTTTCTTTGACAAGATGACTAAAACATCACAACTGTTTTGTGACTTCTTTGGAAAGAAAGCAGTCACCTAGAAGTCCTGGAATCGTACTATCCTATAAAGCTGCAAACCAAATTTTAAGCACTGGGGAGATGCCAGAGTATGAGAGCCATGATTAGGACAAGGATTCAGTTCCTGAGGGTGAACTCATCAAGCTCAGTCAATGACACTCACGGAGCTTCTCTAGCGTATATTCACCTCTTCTCTTTTTCTCTGTTTTTTTCTACCATTGTTTTTTGTTTCTTCTCTCAGGTGCCCAAATGAGTTTACTGGTGATCGTTGCCAAAACTACGTAATGGCCAGCTTCTACAGTACGTCCACTCCCTTTCTGTCTCTGCCTGAATAGGAGCATGCTCAGTCGGTGCTGCTTTCTTGTTGCTACATCTCCCCTCAGAGCCACCTAGAGCTAGAGTGTTCTACCAGGTCTAATATTGACTGCCTCTGCCTGTCGCATGAGAACATTAACAAAGCCATTGTGTTACCTCCTCTGTTTGTGACTAGTCGGCTCTGAGTTACTAATAGGTGTGTGAGGCTCCAGATGTTTCTGAAATTGATAATGCATAATGTGATGACAACTGATAGTTCACATCAAGGAGTGAAATAATAATAAAGACATTTCAAACTCGCACTTGTATTGATAAAAACAAAACCATTGCACCGAGCAGTCCCTCTTCTGTATGCAACATCCACATCCTGAAAAGGCTGTTGTTAGGCTGTAACCAACATACCCCTGAAGTGATGGTAAGTTAATTTTGGCTCAGAGTGTGTTATTCATAACAAATAAACATCACCAAAAAAGTTCAGATGTTTTTCTTCATTAACGAAAGTTCACATGCAGGCAGGCATACAGACCAACAAACAACAATACTAGGTAGAAAAATTAAAAACAAATATTTCCCATCCAAGGAAATATGTAGGTTTATATTTATATTTCTTGGGATATAAGTAACTCAGAATCAGTTTAGATAATCACCATTATCCCAGTGATTTTTAATATGAGTATTTATGTTGTCTTAAAAGGTAATCTTAGAAAGTAGGTATTATTTTGAAAACTAGTATTTCAAAGTATAATAATTCAAACCTAGGATAAATATGTAAATGTTTATTGGAGAACTGGCAAGTTTAGTGGATGTCTGTGAGGTCATGATGTTTAAAACATCATTCCTACACTACTCATTCCACATTGTAGATAATTGCCCAGGTAACAAAAGCAGATTTTTGTCTATCTCCTGTGAACTGGGATAGCATCTCTTGGGCTCTGAAGCCTTCAGAAAACCATATTTGCTTATATCCCACTTAACTGTTTAGATCATTAATTGGTAAGATTTTACTATAAAGGTTCAGATAGTGTTTTAAGGTTTATGGTGATGGTGTCACAACTAACACCCTCCCCCTCCACCATCCTGGTAGCTTGAAAACAGTCATAGACAGTGAAAAAAACTGATGGGCCAGCCTGTGTTCCACTCAATCTTTATTTCCATATGTCAGCACCAGGCTGCTTTTGTCAACCCTATCAATTAGTAATCATCAAAAGTATTTACATAGCTCATTACAGTTTAAATTCTTAAAGGTTTAAAAATGATCACACAAGCTGGTCATTTAGATTTCATGAGAAGAATGCAGCTCTGTTACTAGTCACAGAAATCAGCACTTAGGAAGCAGAGTCAGGTTGATCTCTGTAAATTAGAATGTGCCAGAGCTACACAGTGACACATGTTACCAGAATTAATAGCGTATATTTAATGAGATGTTGTTTTATGTTAGCAAAGATTATGCCATAAGCTATAATTTTCCCTTGAAAAAACTGACAAGGTGGCACTGTTAACATTTTGAATAATAGCATTTATAAGACATGAATTTACTCTCCGTAGCTATAGATTTTTTTAAGTTGATAGGATAGAAAGTAAAAATAGAAGGGAAAACATAATTTTATTTAGTGCAATAAAGGGAATTTTTGAATTGTTTGTTTGTGTTCAAAGAGCATAGATTTAGCAAGCACATGGTAATATAGGTATAAATCCAGTTTTTAGAGTTTGATGAAAATGGGTAAGCTATTCTTATGTAAGGTGTCAGACAGCTAGAGATGTTACACATTGAGGGGAAGGTTGACTCATTAGATAATGTCAACCATTAAAAATTCAAATATTTCTCAGAGCAATAACTCTATTAACTCTGCCCTTAGTAAGCACCAAATATGTTCTCATACACTTTTTAGCCATTTTCTCCTTTACTTGGCATTATTTAAAGATATCTGCTCTGTCTGAAGTTCAGAATGAGGCTCCTTAGACAAGATGTTTATTAAGCTTTCAGTGGCACTGTGGGAAAACATGCAGGAAATTAGCATTCATGTTTAACTTGATTTAATAAGGACAGATAGGCAGGCAAGTATGTTATGGCTGTATTATTGATACCACGTGTCTGGAGGAGCAAGCATTTCCAATCAGACATCATTTTTCCAGAATCATCTTGCCTGGAATTCATTTTCTAACCTCTGTATCTTAAGTTCTCAGTTTGTATCCTCCGGCAGATAATAGGAAGATAAGGGAATGAGTTTTATTACTCCATGTTCAAGTAACAGTGAATACTGAAAGAAAATCTAAAGGATATTCCCACAGAGGTTACTTGAAAATGTAGTATTAGAGAACATAGCACAATCTTTAAAGAGAAGATAGTCTCCTGCCTCAAATGAAGGTTTATAACTTAACAAACCAGATCCTCAGTTGAAGAATAACATTCCAAAGAGAATATACAGCTCTTCAAGGTGTTTAACATATAACTTCCATTATTAAGATTAGATACAGTCATTCTGATCACCATATCCTAATGATTGAGCTATAAATGCTGGTTTAAATTATGAAAGAGAGGAATGCAGCATATATATATATATATATATATATATATATATGTAAAACTCTCCTTGAAATGTAAAATAGTATTTCCTAAGAAATTCACATCTACTTTAGTGAGCCTTAAATCTGCCCTATTACACTGCCATTCCTAGTTAATAAAGTTGTAACACTGTGATCACTTGCATCTGGTGGCATGTGTGTAGGGAGCCCATACTCAATGTAATAGACTTTGAGGAGGAAGGAGAAAATACATTACAGTACCTAGAGGCAGCATGTGGCAAGTGTGTCCTGGAGAAGCTGGCAAACCATAGGAACTAAATATAGAACAGCTCACATTATACATTGTTTTGAAGTGAACATTTAGAACTTGAGGCCCATTCTCCAAATGAGTAGACTTCTCAGCCTTAAAACTACCTTTGAGTCACAGGCTATTAGAACATACATTATTTCATTGATTTCTAAATGTTTTCAAGAACCTGTTAAGATAATGTACTTACCAAACATGTATATCATGTATCTTGCTAACAGTAGAATAAAGAGCACTCTACACATGACATAATTGTCATAAATTTCAAACAAGTGTGAAATTTGCTTTGTGTGTATGTGTGTATGCATGTGCGTGCGTGCTCTTCTGCACAAAAAATTGGGGAATAAGGCAAAAGTCTATTACATTTCAAAGGCTCAGTAACAATGCAGATTGTGAGAAAAAATCTACATTTGTACAGGTAAGTCTGAAATTAAAGTCAAGACACTAAATTCATCCCATTTAGAGCTGCCATTAGTAGAACCTTTCAGAAAAACTCCAGAGATATAGAAAAGCAAGACTGTATGTCTTTGAGATTATTTGCATAAACAATTCCAAAGATGTTAAAAACAACACCCTGAATCCCGTGAAATTCAAACAAAAACCATAATTGCAATGGTTATATAATTTTGATGAAAGAAAGTTATTTTATTGTTCTTCTCTCTAATGCAGTTGAAAATTTAAATTAACCTCCAGGTTAATAAGTTTTCGTCAAGTAATTATAAAATCCTAGCACAAAGGATTACCGAGTCAATATTTAATAGTTTCTGGAGACTCTTAGATTTAAATTAATTTTTTATATTGCCATGGTCCTGGCAGGAAATCACATGTAGAAAAGGAAACTCAATTGTTTACAGTAACCTTTGTGTTTGTGAATTATTAATTGAATTTGAAGAATGTAGTGGCTAGCCAGAAGTTCAATAGAACCATGTGCTACATAATGAGCTAATACCAGCATTAGATTAAATAGAACAGACAGAAAGAATTTCTTTACATAATGGAAAGTTTGCATATTCTGCTGCTTTTGTTGGATGTAAAGTGAAAGAGATGGAGCTACCAAGAGTGAAAATAAATGAGAGCATCTTTGTTCTGGGTCGAGAATGACTGATGCATGCATCCTCCGCCTGTTTCCTTGTTAGAGCTCACAGCCAAAAGAGATTCCCATTTTAAGTACCAATTTCCCATTGAATTATTTAAAATTGGAGCTGCTTGATATGAATGACTTCCCTTGAAATGAAATTATAGTTAGGCTCACAGGCTTACCTATAAAACTGTAAATGCAGTAATATGTATGCATGGGCATGCTACTAATTTTATTGAAGACTTAACCAAGCTTTCTATGCAACTAATACAAATCATTAGAAGCGTTCACATAGGCATGGAATAATTCTTTGAAAAGGATTTTTTAAATAGATATGTCTTGATTTTAACCCTTAAATTACTAGTGACTTCTAATAGGGAAAGGCAAGAGACACAGAAGCTTCTAGAAACAAAATTGGATCATAGCCTCATGAAAGAAATGAGGAATGAAGTTTATTATCAATTTCCTTAGGAACTAAGTTTTTTCCATGTTGATGCTTCAAAGTTTATATGAAGAAACAAATGAGAAAAATGTCAGTCTGACAAACTGCACAGAGGCAAGAGAAATGCATTCATATTTGAACAAATGATTTTATTATGAATATCTTGTTCAACTGAATTAACCCTAAGTCTTCTGGTTCTCAGTTTTTTAAAAATTCAGATGACTTGTCAGGGTAGCCGGAACCCAAATCAGAAGTCATTGTAGATCCTCCCTCCCATTTTAAAGATGTATTTTTTGGGGGGAAGGGGTGAGCATCATTTCTTGAAGAGGCTACAAAATCTTCATCTATTTTTTTGATAGACCCTAAGTGTTTTCAGTGTTTCCCTACATACAGTACTTAAAGTAACGATGAATGCACTACACTGACTGTCTCATGATAAATCTCCAGATGTGTCTGTTTCCCAGAATACTGAGCCCCCTGCTGTTGCAGACCATAGTTCACTCCACATGGTCACCAATGAGCATGCCTATCAAGAATTTGTTCAGGTAGAGTTAAAGCTGACCAAAGTTACTAAATGGGTGAGTGGGAGAGATGGGATCTGAGTCAGGATCGACAACACACTCACCTTGTGTCTTTAAGGGCTGCCTTCTTGGTGCCCTAACAGATGTTTTTGTAAAAACTACATCCCTGCAGCATCTAGTGCAAGCTGAGGATCTAGTGGATTGTCCCAGTATGTCCATAAACTGTTAAGAGAAGGAAATGCAGACTTCTGTCTCTAACCCTTCCCTCCCACTTGCGTTCATCCTCACCAAATTACACTCAGGGAGAGAGAAGGCCTCCATGCTTGAGGAAACTTGACTGTCAATTTTTGTTGCAAGAAGGCACAGTAACTTTCCTGGACATTTTTTTTTCTTTGCCTCTTCCCCCACCCCTCTTTGCCCCATTTTCACCTATGCAGTCTTTGAGCAGAGTTGCAGAAGGGCTGGGCATCCGCTCACATTGTTCGGTGCCCTTATCTGGGTAGTGCTGAACTGTTGGCACCTCTGGAGCTAAGTACTGTGGAGAGCTGATCTAGTCACCTCTAAGTAATAGTTTGAAAAAGTTGTAAAGATCCCAGAAACTAGATCTCTTGTTTTTCTTTTCATCTTAAAAAAGGTGAGGTTTTGAGTTGCCCAATACTACCCAGAAGTTATATGAAAAACTGGAAGCAGTCGCCAGTAACCCAGCTTCCCTTTCTCATATTTCTGGGTGGAAGCTTTCATTGCTTTCTGTGAAGGAAACGGACAGCATGTGTAGTGAAGGACATGGAAAGTTAAGTGAGAGAGGTACAACTTTAAAAAAGAAAAGATACTAAAATATAACTACCCACCAGCAAGCAAAAGTAAATGCAATGTGATACAAATTTCAAATCAAATTACTGTCTTTTTGGCTTCTGATCCTGTCTCTGCCTCTGGATGCATGTAGTTAAAACAAAACAAAGACTTAGAACTTCATTTAAAAAACAAATCAACTTATTGCAAATGGCTTTTCTGGTTGTAAAACACTTCTCTTCTCAAATGATGAGTCAAGCATGATTCAGCTTCTAACCTCCCTGGGCAGAAGCTTTTAAAGGTTACTAAAGACCCTGTGCTTTCACGCCTGGCTGGTGGGCTCAGGCATCCCTGAGCATGCTTCTGTAACACCGCCTGTCCTGTTCCGTGTGCACGCACAGACAGCTGTCGTAGTCATGTGTAATTTGTTTTGGAGTGCGGTGTATTGCTCTTTTCTGAAACTTTTTTCCTTTTTTTTTTTTTTTTGTTGTCAACTTTCTGCATTGGCAGAGCATCTTGGGATTGAATTTATGGGTATGGACCAATCATCATTCCTTTTAGCCTGCAGAATGTAGAGCCTCTGCGCTGACCTCTTTTACCCTTCCTCCTCTTGCTTTTCAGTTCCTAACTAATTTCCTTTTTCTTTAGAAGGGATCATACAGCTATAACATTGGTTTCTCTGCTTCCAATCTATGATGGGTTCATGGAAATGTTAATGGAGTGCAGCAGTTTTTAAATTTCCAAGCCTACCTTCACTTTAGAGATTAAAGCGTCCCTCCTGCTGCAATTTATAGACCCCCACATTGTGTGACCCATTGATTGAACCATACTGTGGCTTAAAAGCTGGGGTAAGTTGGAGTGGTGCATAGGCTACAGGAGAAATCAAACCAAAGGCCAGAGGGGGGAAAGACAGTGCTAAGTACATCCACATAAAAGATAGCCCAATGGGAGTTTTACATACAACATAAAATCCACCTACCTAACATGGTGGCATAGTAGCATTTCACATTGCAGCGGTCCTATGTGCATGGACTCAGGCTTGGAGATACTCAAGTACATCTCCAGTGAACTTCATTTGCTTAGAAGCAAGTAAATAGAAAACAGACAATATAATTTTAGGTGGTCATTCCAGGGCTGATGGATTTAAATCAGAAACACTAAGATTAAGATTGTAGAAAGCTTCACACTGTAAATGTCAAAACAAAGTTCCCAAAGGCAGGTGAAATATAGGCACTTTCCACAAGAACCTTCATCCAAACAAAGTAGGGGAAAAAGCGTAAGGGTCCAGTCTTAGGAAGAGCTGGAGACTGTTACTGTCCCTCATCTCCAGGATCGTTATGAAAGCTGTCTGAAGGACTGGAACTGGGTCTTGGGTCAACAGCACCATGTTGTGATGAGCAAACAGTATGTTCCCTTAGCAGCTGGCTCATGGTACAGCAAGGGCATGTTGTCTCCTTTTGGTTGACAACAGCATCTACTCAGAAACATAATTGGTGGCACATGAGGTGGCAGCCAGCCCTGGCAGGTACAGGGAGAGAAACTTGTCATCTCTTCAAGAAAATAAAAATTTAAGAAGGAAACTATTCATTTTGCAGATTTAAAAAATGCCCAAATTTATATGAATGGGCTTTTTTGGGCATTAAAAAGAAAAACAAAAACCTCCTAAGTTTGAGGAACACAAAGAGCTCTATACATCACACTTGGGGATGCTTTCTTCCTCAAAGGAATAATCCCTCTGCTAGAAATCTCACAGTATTACAGCAAGTCAATGGCCAAACCCTCAGAACCACCTTTTTCACGAGTAGAATTTCCCCACCCAGGAGCTTTCTGATCTGACCATAGAATTAGCTATTTCTGTTTCTGGGCAGTGGAGTCAATTAGTTATGCTATGTAACTGTTCCCTCCGCCGTCCTCATGGTTCACAAGGGCAGTGTGCAGTTATCCACACATCTCAATGGCTTTGTAGAGTGTAAGGCCAGACCTTATATCCTGAAATAACACCCGACCTTAAGGGTCATTTAAAAACAAGAGAGCAAGAACAGCTCTGTCTTTTCTCCTGGACACATCAGTATGAAAATGTGTTTGACATGACTCACCACAGTCCATACAGCCAAACCAGAGAGACTTGGAGCATTTCCACTCATGGAGACAGGCCAGGCCTTTGGGCTGACGCTTAGTACTAGCTCTGATCTGCTCTTGCTCCGTGAATACTGTCAAGCAAAAACAAAAAAAAAATAGTAATTTAAAAAATACATGAGAAGAGCAATAGGCTAAAGGAACATACTGTTTGTCAAAGTTTTTGTTTCCCTTCAGCATTTGTATTGTGGAGATAGCCTGATCCACCAAAATCGTGAAAACAAAATCAAGAAGTTTAGGTAAGAAATTTGTAGTCAGTACAGGTGTGAACACAGGATTTAACCATGTTTGTGTTCTGTGCCTTTGGTTAGCTCCCTTTAGCCCTTGTCCATTACTGGGCACTGTAGTCCCTGAGATAACTGTTTTACTGATAAGCAGTAAGAATAGACCACTGACTGGTTCACATATCCGACCCAGACTGTTCTTTCCTAGTCAACACCAACCTGAAGAGAACTTGTTACAGGAATCCCTGAGAGTTTTGGGGGGCAAGTCATGATGCCCCCATGATCATTTCAGTCCTTCTGTATGCTCCTCCCCCCCAATTTTTTTTGAAGTTTGCAGAAAGCATTTCTTTGCTGTTACGCAGTCATGACAAGCTGTAACCAAAGACTTTTTGTTTTGTTTTGTTTTTAACCTGTCTTTTCCTTTTATCCATTTGTGGAACCAAACGCAGGATTCCCCATGTTCTTAGGCAACTGTCCTACCTCTGAGTGCACCCAGGCCAAGTCTCACCAATTAAAAAAAAGTACATTAATCAAAAAGGGGAATGCAGGGCCTGCTCTTTCTCGATGACAGTGCAAATGCTCCATTTGTTAACGTGTGCTATGTGAAGGAGCCCTGTGAAGGAAGAGCAGTGGAATGAGGTTTTGCTTCTTAGACATGCACATTAAAAATCATTAATGATGCTAAGGAGGGAAGCTACAGGGTCATTGATTGGCTCACAGATAGCACATCATAAAAAGCAATCCCCTGTTTTTGTCTCAGGGTAACAGATAGGAGCAATTAACACATAAGCCCTCCTATTCATGTCATTGTTAAACCTGAGCAGTGCACACACCAGTACATAAACTCCATGACACCAACCGTTTGTCTCCTGCATACTGTGGCACCGCAATGCACCAACTGCTTCGCTTTCTAATCATGGCTTCGATGTCATGGCCAGCCCAGGTTAGGAGTTATGCTGTATGGGACACCCCTTCCCACTCTGCACCCACCTTTTCCTCCCCCCACCCCAGCATCTACTCTGTCTGGTTTTCATTTCTTTGTTTATTTTTCCTCCCTTAATATCAGGCATGCTGTGCCAGGGACTCCAGATGGCTCCCTAACTTTTAACCTTGTTTTTCCTTTATACTGGACTTTCTCTGTGTGTCATTCTTTCAGTCTGTCTGTCCTCTTGATTTGTTTTTCCTCTCCACCTCCAACTCTTTCTGTTTGTCTTTGTATAATCTCTTCAGTGTCTTTTACCCACTGACTTCTGTTCTCTTAATAATCAGTGCTCTATTAATTTGATTTTACAATGTTCTTGACCTGTTAACTGGGACTTGATTACCATGGACTCGGCTTGTAGGAAACGCTTCCTTTCTTGATAAGATCCACTATTTGATAGAAATTAAAATTCACTTACTCATTTTTTAAGAAAATTTCCTGTGGCCTGTCCTCTCTCAATGCAGAGAAAGGTATAGCTTCTGAAGCTTCTGTTGGAAATAATCTCTGTACGTTTCTTGTTGATACAGAGACAAGGTCATTCTATTTGTACAGTCTTCTCCAGTTCTTGCCCAGCTTATTAATTTTAATGGTAGACAAACCATTTATAATGTGTGCTGGGTGAACATGTCAAGATCTTCCAATAAATATCATTAGATTTTTGAAAGTTCAGCTGCTAAGCAATCAGCATCCCTAGTAAGTCTGCAAATTTTGTTAACAACCTGACTTGCCTTTGTTTAAAACTAAGCCATCATCCGACGGCATTTATTTTCAACTAGAAAAGTTTCTGCAAATTACAGACTTACTGCATCTGGAGTAGAGTGGTACCTTAAGTTCAGATCTCTTTAGAGTACCACACTTCCTTAGAATGGTCAAGTTGTCTGATGTGGGAATGTGCAATCTAGACCAAAGTATACAGCATTTGTGCTAATGATGGGTTTATTAATAAAAATTGGTCCTCTAACTTCAACTAAGAGAGTCATAACCATTGTTCTCCAAAGAGAAACCCTTTCCTGTGACCCAAGGTGCCCCCCTACCTATCAGGTTGGGTTTTCTCTGGCCCAGGGTCCTGTTCTCCCATGGCATACTGTTTCTTCTGTTTCGTTTACTCAAAATTGTGGGGCTCTTGCCTTACATTACTAACTACAAGCCAAGTTCATGTTTGCAAATACCTTTGAATTAAATTTTATTAAATGTAGAAACGTCTCTTTGTAAAGACCACTGGATATGAAGTGATGATATTAAACATAAGGGGAGTGAAAAGAGGATTGGCATGGAGGGCGGTGAATAGAGGAAGGAAGAATGGAGCTTCTCCCTGATGCCCTTCTTAGCTCTTTTTATCAGTATTGATTCCTGTTGTCTTTGCAAGAGATGTTTTATAAGATATTTAATAAAAAGAATCATTTATATAGTTTTCATAAATTATTTTGTAATGAATGTCTATGATTTTCCAGTTTAATATCATATATATAATTATAGCTTGAAATTAGATGAATCATAAAATGCTTTTTTACTTCTAATGGCCCTAGCTAGCTTGTTAGTTATGTTCAAAGTACAGCATAGAATATTTTGTCCCTTAGACACGTATGTAAACATAAATAATTGTTAAGTATTCATTGTCTTGTGGACATGGGTAATGTCATAAAGCATGCCAACTGTTCAGTTGTCGTTAAGTCCTGGTGATGGTAAATGACCTTGGTGACATCTGCTCTCACCCCTTTCCAGAAGCGGAGGAACTCTACCAGAAGAGAGTGCTGACAATTACTGGCATCTGTATCGCCCTGCTGGTGGTCGGCATCATGTGTGTGGTGGCCTACTGCAAAACCAAGTAAACGTTCCCCTCGACTCTGTCTACTCCCCTTTGTGTAGAAATAGGTTAAGCAGGCAGGGCTCTACAGTCCTAGGCCCTAGGCCCAAGGCTTGGGCAGAAAAGGGCATAGGTACTTAATCCTTATGTTCCCAACTGAGTAATCTATTTTGTGGACCTTTGCCTGTCTGTGAATCTTAACAGATTTCTCAGTGACCAGGGCTCTGTGAATGGATAAAGGCTTGGAGGGGCAGGCTTGCATCGGATTAGTGTTCCACACAGGCGCAACCCACTGAGAGCATAAATGCTAAGGGTCAAGGATAAGTCCAATGGGCCCAAAAACTTAAGAAATAATGGAAGAATTTTATGGTATCCAAGATACAAATATTTGGTTTTGATGTTGTTGGTTTCTTTGGGGGGGGTGTTGAGAGTTAAAATGAGTATGTTTTATTTCTATTAAATTTCCAATTTAAATGGTCTATAAGTGGGTAGAGCATATAGAAAATTTTTGTTGAAGGATGAGCAAGCCAAATTTGCTTGGGAAAAAAGTTCAAGAGGAAACCTTAAATATAAGGTAGTCATGCTTGGCCTTCCATGGGTGTCCATGTTAGCACACATGTTGGCCAACTGATAAGTTCCCTTCACATTTCTCTCCATTTAGGATTTCTTGAAGTCTAAGTGTAATGCTCAATTAATATAATGAGTTTTGTTTGCTTTTGCCTGATGACGTACTATTTTCTGAACAAAATTAGTCATAGGAATATCTTGTTCTGAGTGTTGTGTTAGAGAACAGAGGTCACATCCATTTTTTGCCACAAAATCTATGGCATGAGTTGTGTTTTCACAGTATCTTATGATTTGGCATGCTTCAAGGACTGGGTGATAAAGATAAGCTCTCATGGAATTGGCATCATAAATCTTATTATATTCAAATTTGAATATTACCACCTCTTCTACAAAATGCATTGCAAGTGTAGAGTCTTGTTACAATTGTGCTAAAATATAATGCCAAAGTATAACCAGAATTCCATTTATTTATAGGTAATGTGCACACACAGTAACAGTGTAAAATGTACAAATGGAAAGCTAAGTTAATTTTCTTAAGGTATCCCATAGGAAAATTTATAAATGGAACCAGCCTTATCGATTCCATAGCTCAAAGTATGTATGTCTGTATGACATAGCCAAAGATATAACAAGCACATTGAGAATTCAGTCAAAAATCAACATATTTACTTTTTCCTCCTTTTTTATTCTTCCTCAGTACAATAGCTACATTTCTATAAGAATTTCACCTAACTATTAAAACCTGCTTTCTAAGGAGGATGTGTGATAGTGCTTATTCTGGGATGGAGAGACTCATACTTCCCTTCCCCCTTCATTGTCACCAGTTGACTGCCTCTAACTATGCATAGTATTGCTAGAATAAAGATTTGGTGGTAACAAAAAAAATATGCAAGTAATAGTAACACATACTCCTTTTTTTTCTTCATATCCAGGAAACAGAGGCAAAAGCTTCATGATCGGCTTCGGCAGAGTCTTAGATCGGAACGGAACAACATGGTGAACATAGCCAATGGGCCTCACCATCCAAACCCACCACCAGAGAACGTGCAGCTGGTGAATGTATGTTGACTGACCACTTGGAAAAAAACAAGCATTTTATGCCATTCAGACACATTGAAATTGGCTTTTCAAACCTTAGACTGTTAGCTGCTGCCACTTATCATAATGGCTTCCAGAAATGCAGTTTTGCCAGGAGAAAATAACTAAAGCTATTTGACACTTTCCCTTACACTGTGTCACTAAGAAGCTGGTATGATGTTTGGTGTGTTCTGCAAGGAGGCCAAAGCAAGAAAGATAAGCAAAATAAATAATAATAAAGCCAGAATCATAAGGAATATTTATTTTAAGACATTTAGAAATGAACACTGCTCCAGTATGCCACTGATTCATAGCAAACCAAGCAAAGGACTTTGAAGTATTTTACTAGGGGGCCCTTCAGGGTACATGTGATTTTCTGATTTTGATTTCCAAAGGAAGAAATTGGGGCATGAAAAGGTGGGAAATTTCTTAAGTATGATGTAAGGAACAAAGCTAGGAAGTGTAATATTTGCTTATTCTCTGGCTCCATCCACGTGACACCATGCCCTCCAGGTGAAAGGCATCCTTAATCATTCAGGTATTTTATTTTTATTGTGCCATACATTTAGGTCTAAATTTGACTAGATCATAGATTGCTCCTTGAGACTATTTGAATGTCATCATCTCTCGTATTAAAGATCGGGACCAGAGCTCTTGTCAGACCTCCTGAATTCTGAAGCATTGTTAGTCATGTTCCAGAAAACCCCCATTCTTCCCTTGGAATGTATAGTCCCTCATTCTTCCCTTGGAATGTGTAGTCCCCAATTCTTCCCTTGGAATAAGTAGTCCCCCATTCTTCACTTGGAATATGTAGTCGTGGAAAGGATATCACAGGCTGGCTCTTTCTGTTCATGGAAACAGTTTTTCTTTTGCGACTTCTGTTATCAGTTGGAAATGAGAGAAATCAAGTTGAGATTTTAAGACCTATCTTGTGCAGACATTCAGAAAGGAACTTATTTACTCCATGTAACTAACTTCAAAGCCAGAGTGGCCAGAAAAAAAGATTTGCCATCTGGCCAGCTGAAACAGAGAGCTGTTGTGAAATAATACATATGAGAACCAATTTGTGCCTGGATTAGTAGTATATTTGTGTTTTGACTGACATGAACTTTCAAGTTGTGTCTCTTTGTTTTTCCAGCAATATGTATCTAAAAACATCATCTCCAGTGAGCATATTGTTGAGAGAGAAGTGGAAACCTCCTTTTCCACAAGTCACTACACTTCCACAGCTCATCACTCCACGACTGTCACCCAGACTCCTAGTCACAGGTATGAAGGGGGAAAAAAATCTCATTTGGAAAAAATTTTCCTTAAGAATGATTTCTTTTGCTCCTTACCATTTATTATCAAGTCCTAACAAAAGGCAAAAGAGACAGTTAAAAGCAGTAAAATGTACTGACTTTTGAACATCCGTAAATATTTGGTTATAAACTGCTTTTCATTGTGCAAGGCTAAGTCTAATGTTTCCACTAAAATAATAAAAGTGGTGAGTAATCATAACCTTAGATAACTGCTCCTCAGTCTAGAAATTGTCATGGTTTGTGCTTTGCTATTCACTGAATTGCTGCCCACTATGGGGGAAAATCTGTCTAGATTCTGTGTGGTACTAGAAGTTTGTTTCTAAAGCTTACACTGCCCTGAGAGTTCCTACAGAGCTGAACACTCGGTACGATTCTGTGATGCTCTGGTGGCCCCATGCTGACTGCACTCACTCTACCAAGTACAGCACCAGGCTTCTAGACATTATAAACACAGCAAGGCCTTTGTTTAGCCCAAGCCACTCAAGTGCTGTGAAACTGCAGTATTACTTAGCACATGGTGGCATCTGCTAAATGTTTATGGAGTGAATATAACAAAAGAATAAACGATGTGTTCACAAATCCAATCTGAATCAAGATTACCTTTACAGCAAAGAGATCCTTGTATTAATTCTGGGCTTCTTGATGTATCGATGACTTGAAATATTTGTCAGGATTTGTTCTTTGCTTTTTTTTTAATGTAACTAAGCCAGTCTATCTCACCGCCACTTTACGTTTCCCCTCTACCCAGTTGGAGTAACGGGCACACAGAAAGCATCGTTTCAGAAAGTCACTCTGTAATCATGATGTCGTCAGTAGAAAACAGTAGGCACAGCAGCCCCGCTGGGGGCCCACGAGGACGTCTTCATGGCCTGGGAGGCCCTCGCGAGTGTAACAGCTTCCTCAGGCATGCCAGAGAAACCCCTGACTCGTACCGAGACTCTCCTCACAGTGAAAGGTAAAACTGAAGGGCAAAGCGATCGTGGAAGAGAGCCTCACCCAGTGAGAGAATCCCATGAGCACCTGCGATCTCGCCTAAAGAAATTCGCCCTTCTGTATGGGGGTCATAAGTTCCCTGATGCTCCTAGTTGATGAAGTCATCCTTTTATGTGGCTGAACTCCTTTCTCCTGAGATTTCCCCATTGTCCCAATGGCTGAAAGGCAACAAACTCTAAAAGAGCAGGAGTAATGGGATGTGGAAGGTACAGCCAACATGGAGTACTCAGACCTGACCATAGGTTCAGACTCACTCAGTGTCTTGCTTTTAAAGGACACTCATCTAATTCCAGTAGTCCAATTGTCCATCTCTACCTCCATGGCTGATCTGACCTTAGTGTTCCCATGCACTAATTGCCCTACCTCTAGCCTTAGTTAATTCAAGTCAAGGGCTTTGTCATTGCTGATGGTCATGAGGGAACATCACCTTGTGTTCCACCATATTGTATCTCATTTATGAAATCCCAGGAAGTGATGGATAAAGGTCGTGTAGGATGATCCTGGCAGCTCTCTCTTATTGGTGATTTTCAAAGCAGATATTGCCTCCGAGATTACCCTTTATTCTAGCATGTTTGCCTTTTATTTTGGGAGAGATTCAGTTTGGGTCAGAGAAGTAACAACAAAGGCAAACTAAAGAATGGAAAAAAGTAAACTGGAAGAGGTACTAAATAGGGATATTGAACTTGGACATTCTTCTTATCCATTTTCACCTATGGTAGAGGAAAGTGATGGCTAGTTGACTTTTTAGCCCATCTGCAAATAGTTATCTGTTGATTTTCCAATCCAATTGACTTATTGTTATCTCAGTCTAGTCTTTTCCCATTGACTAAAAAGGTCAATATAACGCCAAATCCATATGTATTTTGCAGTTAGATGGGTGGAGATAATTTCAAAGAACTTTTCACTTATGGATATGAAAGCACAGTGAAGAACCCAGTAGGTGCTTTCAGGACAAGGTCAAGGGCATGATTACCATGTCCCTAAAGCAGTTTCAGAAAGGATAGAGTTTATGGAGTTACTATTCTCTTTCTAGAACATCTGTAGAAGAGTGTGGTCTAAAACTGCCTTAAGAATATTAGTCTTGTGTAATTATATTTTTGCATATCGAAGTCTGTCTATTCCTGTTTGCCCTTGAAATATACATGGGGATAAGGTTCGGTGTCTCTTCATTACCATGGCTTGTCTTTGGAGGTTCTGTCTGCTAAAGTAGGCATCCAGACATCACCCAGATATTACTAAGAATTACAGAACAGTCTTGAATTGAAAGATCATGGGAGTAAAAATGATGAATCACTTGTATGTGTTGACAGAACTGTGACTAGCATATCTCAGAAGGTCTAATTTACGTACCCTCAAAAAAATGTCTGCAGACTTGGGTCCCAAATATTCCAAATTTTGAGACACTTTTCCCAGTTTTAAACATAGCTGGGTCTCACTTCTATATCACCCTGAATCGTGGAAAAGTGAGAGCATTAATAGTCTTCCTTTTCCGTTAGCTGGAGTATCCTGTGTTATCACAGGTCACATCAAATTAGACTGTGATACTGTGCATGGCTAGCATTTTTATCAAAAGCTGAGGAAAATGACTCAGACGCAGTCCAGAGGACAGGCCTTCCTGTTCTAGGGAAGCCACAGTGCTGCAGAATAGGAACGCAGTGTCTGAAATGTAATGGTGGCATTCACAAACATAACATGGCATAAGATACCCAACGCTTGTGTATATACACAAGGGCTTGCTACACACTTTGGAAGATCTTTGGCATGTGTCCCCAGAAGAAAGCCAAAGGCTGCTGCAATGGTGGCATTTGGAAGAGAAGTAGATGGGAGATTGGAGTTAGTGTCCACTGTGGTAACATGAAACCAAATTATGGTTCCTTTCAGACTTGGCTTTGAATGTATTGCACCCTGAAATGGATAGTTGCAAATTTGAATGTTAACTAGTAGCATTTCATGAAAATTTCAACTGAATGGCACACAAATGTACTACACTGTTATCAGGAATAAATCTTTAAGTTACTATGCTCTTTTTTTTTCATAAGACATAACCTTATAGCTGAGCTAAGGAGAAACAAGGCTTACAGATCCAAATGCATGCAGATCCAGCTGTCAGCAACTCATCTTAGATCCTCTTCCATTCCCCATTTGGGCTTCATTCTCTAAGACCCTTTGGCCTTTAGGAAGGTATAGTATTTAAGAATACTTCTTTCCCTTCTAAGTCCCCAAGCCTCGGTCTTTGTAAGCTGATAGGTTCTTAGGAGCCCCCTTTTCTTGGCTCACAATCTCATATTTGAATTCATGATGAGACTAAACTCTCAAAAGTTTGAATGACCTAGATGATTTAGCTGATCTTTGCATGATTCCTGTAAGGAAACTCGTGGCTTTATAATGATAGAATCCAAGGGTGCTGAACTTCTAGTGTAAAACTTAAGTGTTCAATGATGACTCTTCTCTGACTATATCCCATGATGAACTCTGTCCCCCACCCCTCCCTGCTCCATGCCTCTTATTCCACTACACTCATGTGGGGTATTCTGTGCTCATACAGGTATGTATCAGCCATGACCACCCCGGCTCGTATGTCACCAGTAGATTTCCACACACCAAGCACCCCTAAATCGCCCCCTTCGGAAATGTCTCCACCTGTGTCCAGCATGACGGTGTCCATGCCCTCCATGGCAGTCAGCCCATTTGTGGAAGAAGAGAGGCCTCTGCTTCTTGTGACGCCACCAAGGCTCCGGGAAAAGAAGTATGATCACCTCCAGCAACTCAACTCCTTTCATCACAACCCTGCACATCAGAGTACCAGCCTCCCCCCTAGCCCATTGAGGATAGTGGAGGATGAGGAGTATGAAACGACCCAGGAGTATGAGCCAGTTCAAGAGCCTGTTAAGAAACTCACCAACAGCCGACGGGCCAAAAGAACCAAGCCCAATGGCCACATTGCCAATAGGTTGGAAATGGACAGCAACACAAGTTCTTTGAGCAGTAACTCAGAAAGTGAAACAGAAGATGAAAGAGTGGGTGAAGATACACCATTCCTGGGCATACAGAACCCCCTGGCAGCCACTCTTGAGGCGGCTCCTGCCTTCCGTCTGGCTGATAGCAGGACTAACCCAGCAGGCCGCTTCTCAACGCAGGAAGAATTGCAAGCCAGGCTGTCTAGTGTAATCGCTAACCAAGACCCTATCGCTGTATAAAACCTAAATAAACACATAGATTCACCTGTAAAACTTTATTTTATATAATAAAGTATTTCACCTTAAATTAAACAATTTATTTTATTTTAGCAGTTCTGCAAATAGAAAACAGGAAAAACTTTTATAAATTAAATATATGTATGTAAAAATGTGTTATGTGCCATATGTAGCAATTTTTTACAGTATTTCAAAAACGAGAAAGATATCAATGGTGCCTTTATGTTATGTTATGTTGAGAGCAAGTTTTATACAGTTACAGTGACTGCTTTTTCACAGTATTTCAGCAAAACCTCCCATATGTTCAGTTTTTGCTGGCTTCTCGTGCGTTGCATTATGATGTTGACTGGATGTATGATTTGCAAGGCTAGCAGCTGTCCCTCTGTTTGCTTCCAGTAGCACTCAACCAGTACTGTCTTGAAATGGCACATCCGTCCCAATACTCTTCTATTTTGTATGAAGTCTTTGCTTTCCGAACATGAATGAGTTCTCTCTACTCTGTCAGCCAAAGGTTTGCTTCACTGGGCTCTGAGATAATAGTAGACCCAACAGCATGCTACTATTACATATAGCAGGAAACTGCATTAAGTAATGTTAAATATTAGGAAGAAAGTAATACTGTGATTTTTAAAAAACAAACTATATTATTAATCAGAAGACAGATTGCTCTTGCTAAAAGGAGCTACCATTGACTTTAATTTTAAGTTTTTAGTTGTTGTTGCTCTTGACAATGAGTAGCAGCTTCAAGTACAGCTTAGAAAGTGGGTTCTGGCTTGCTATCCAGATATATCTTAACAACTTAGAAAGGACTCAGTTTTACTTTCTCTCTTGGGGGAGGGGCATGATCCAGCAGTTCATCTGTTGACCAGCCAACCACAGCTGCTAAAGGTGCAATCCTTTCTGACATAATTTTTCAACTGACTGGTGGAACCCTCTTCTCAGCTCTAGAAGAGGTACATTGTGTCATGAAGCCTCAGCCCCAAGAGTATACTCAGCCATCTGTTCAAACCACTTGTAAAGTACAGTGTGCCTGTGATACATAGCAGTGACTTGGCCATTGTAGGAAAATGTTCCACTTGTAGAGTGTTTAGAAGGGTTGAATGTGTAGAAGTCACAAGGGGAAAGCAGCTGTGTGACTCAGTTTACATCCTAAAGTTTGGTTGGCCACTCCTTTCTCCCATTACATTTCTCTTATGTTCAACCTTGCCTTGATTAAGTCATAACTATGCATGAATATTTTTTGCCAGGAATGGCCAATGTGCATGTGATTTGTGATTAGCAGGAACTTTCCACAGTGATGCCTCACTAGGGAATATCAATAGTGTTGGAAAGATTGCACCTTTTCTTGCAGAAGTGACCCTCACCTGTGGACTGATCTCTCTCCATAGATAGACTGTATCTTCCATTTCTATTTTTCCTCTCTTAGTATTTTTTCCCATATTGTCTCAAAAGCAGGGCTAGGATTGGTTTAAACTCTATATGTTTTCTTATTATTATAAAGCCAATGAATGCTTATAGATATTAACATATGAACAGGAAAAATAAGAAAAGTTGTGAAGTTGTGTGTGGTGGGGGAATAATCCCTCAGAACCTTTTATATTCCCTTCCTGTTATCTGTCAATCAGGACTGGAGCTTATTGAGTTTTTAAGTAGGCTCCTAGGAGTCACATATGGGAAAATGGGAAATCGTTGAACAGGGAATTGACAAAGTCAGTGACAATTATTGATTCTTGTTTTCAGTTGAACCAAATCTATTTTCTTTACCAAATCTTTGTTACAAGTCAAGGGAGGTAATAACACATGAGTAGGTCTTAGAAGAACAGTGCAGGCTGACCACAAGTCCAAGTGTTACACTCCTCCCTGTTTCTAAGAGAAGCTTGTCTGTTACTCTCACTATTTGATATCTTTCATTTCTTGGTATTGTTCATGGGACAGTTATATGTGTTCAGTGCATTTTCCTTCTTTGCTTCTCTTTGCCCATCCAGAGAACCACCTGCTGGTGAAAGCCTGCACTGGCTTCCCAGTGGCTGCAGATAGTCAACTCTCCACAGGGAGGACGAGTCAGCAAACCTGAAGATACGTTGACTTTGAAGGCCTTGACTCACCTATTGTTCAATAAAGAAATCTCTTTATTGTTACTTTGAAACTCTTAAAAATTCAATTCTCAATTGGTTTGTCACTGGGGTATTGAGAAAAATCCCTTCAAAGAAAAAAATGGACTCTCCTGATAAAACCAATGAGCAACATTTTGCTATCATGAGAAGCCCTATAAATTTGCAAATTGTAAATATATGTGACCTTTTTTCTTCTGTGATTTATCTGACAATCCACACTTGTCTTATTAGCTGAAAAAGCCTTTTCCCCAAGATAACAAAGCTTCCTTGGTAAGAACAGCCACTTGGCTGCTCGGGGCTACCTGCTGTAGCCTCTAGATTTATGTTTCTAGGTATGTCTCTACAATGTTTCATTGCCAGATTTCTCTCAACTATCCTGTTTATGCATCTAGGCAGAGCTGTAGCAATGCATAGGAATGTACACCTGGGGTCCTGGCATGTGTGAAGATGCCTTGCATTTTAAGGGAGTTCAAACTACTCAGAATTTAACAACAACTTTGTTTCTTGGGTCTGAAATAAAAACTACTGAGAGTTACATAGCGGGGTATAGTAGACACCAAACTCCTTTTGTACTTACTCAAGATTGGTTTTCTGTCCTGCTCTTCGCTCCTTTTCTTCCACTCCCTCAAGAGTGCCTGGTGGACAGCCTTCTGCTTTCTACAAAATGGTCCTCTGTGTAAGAGAGAATGTGTCTCAAACAGCAATATGCCATCCCTTTCTTGTTTCTTTGTGACTGTCGATGTAGGTGGAGTCTATCCAGGGTAACTTTCTCTGTATCTATTCCTTTTTTGGCCTGAGGTTGAAGGTATATGGCTCCTATCAGTAAATAAGGAAGATCTGACTTTCCCTTTTAGTCCTGGCTGCATTCCAGCAGCTGCAGGGATTTCTATCCACTAAGATCCATGACACACTATGGAGAAATGCAGGCAAAATGAAATGGCCACAAATCACAATTTCTATTATATATTTTTTGTAAATACATATTGTATAGTACTTGGATGTTCTCAAAAGTCATTTATTGTCTTTATGAGTTAATGTTAGGTTTTCTTCTCATGCTGTATAACATTGTAAATAACATAATGTCCTTTATTATTTATATTTAAGCATCTAACATAGAGAATTGTTTTCATATAAGTTTAAGATAAATGTTTAAAATATGTTTTTTCTTTGCTTTAAAATTATGTACCTTTTCTTTTTTCATCCTAAAGAATAATTTATTGTTCAGGAGAAAGAATATATATATATGTTATTGAAACTATTTGAAGAATGCCCATTTGAAGGCCATGAGGTACTGATAAACTAAAGAATTTATTATCTCCAATACTAAGCAATAAGTAATTGTGATTTATTTAAAGTTTTGTTCATTTCCCAAGGAAGTCATACTGCAATAAAAATGCTACTCTGTGGAGACATGAGCGTGTTGCTCAGCAGACTAGCACTGCAGTCTGCTAGAGCAGTACTTGTCATCTAGCCTTGACATCTGTGCTATCCAGGACTGTGCATCATGGACCCAGTGATCATCTTGTCTCTGCTGATTTTGCCGCATTGCCCATCCTTGAGTCACTCCCCTCCTAACTCTGTTTAACACTTCATTGCTTGCTGTAGGAGACACACACTCAAGCAATAGAATGTTCCATTCCACAGCCACCAAACCTCCATTCACAAAGACATCAGAGGGAAGGAAACATTGCATAACTTTCTGGATCCTGCGTGTTGATATATTCTGCAGTGACATCAAGAAACTTATTTTCATTAATGGCAATGACTTACATGCCAATCCTATGCAAACATTAAGAGAGAGCAAAAACTATCATGGATCAATGGCCACAATAGCCTCAAAAACATCTATGCTAAACTTCCCTATAATGTCTTTAAATTTACTTCCCATCATGTACACCATTTTATAAGAAGGCTAAGGAGCAATGGCTTTATTATTCTCCTCATTCTATCAATAAAACAAACCGTTGCCCAAAGTACTGCTCAGGGAGGGGCCTATGCACGAAATACTCCTCACATTCTAAGACTCATCCTAGAATGGATATAGTGCTTTTTTAAATTAAGATTAACCTTATGAAGCCATATTTTAACAAATAGATATTTTGTGTGTAATTTTTATATATTTCAATCATTCTACTCCTTATCTCAGATAAATGGAGGGCATTTAAAGGATGTGTAATAAATCAGCCTGCTTTGAAGTTAGAGAATAACCTGAGATTCCTCATCAAAGTTTACCTCCACATGTAGACCCAATTCCTGTTAACTCATAATAGCATCTCTAACATCTTTCCAAAGGAGTCTAGATGTCCAGGAAACTTAATGTTCTGAAGCCACAAAGTGAATACACAAGTCAACCATATATCAGAAGATGAAAGAATATTTAAAAGTTAGAGTCTGGGACCTTTTCCTCGGTTTATGCTGTATATTTGCCAACCCCATGCTCAAACTAAAAACTGTAAGTGATAATAGCAGTAACTTAAGATAGATGTGTTAAACTAAGTGGTCATATCATTTCAGGCAGAAGAGTATGCAAAGACAGTTAGTGTAGAAAAATTAAAATTCAATTTTACTCAAATTAGAGTCTAAATAATTACTAGTATTCTCCAGTTGTATTTGACTCTTGAATGACAAATCTAGGGTTGTTCTACACACTAGAAAGACATACATTTTGCCAGGCACTCTGAAGAACTTTTTCTCTGCTCCAATGACGAGTCATCAAAGGTCTTAACCTCAAGGATTTGGGAATAAGTCAAGCTGGGCTGAATTCTAAACACTTAAGGTACTGGAGGAGTGGGAGTCTCAGTTGTTCTTAGCATCATGTTGCACTGTAAGTCTCTCTCCCTGTCTCTGGATTCTTCTCTCAGTACCAATAAATTAAAAAATAGTTTATGGAAACTATTACTCCAAAAGATTAATTTGATAGCAGCTGAGAGCTTCATATTTATGAAGGGAAAACCCCTATGTTGGTTTAGGAAGCTGCATATTGTATCCTAGAGGGTAGTATTAGATAGGGGAGTCCATGTTCTATACATATCTGTATGCATATTATACCCTAGAAGGTAGTATTGTATAGGGCAGTACATGCTCTGTACATATCTGTACATCTTACTGACCCCCTCATTCTGCAACTCTTACACCTCTCTCTTGGTTTTTAGCTGGTTGAACTTAAAAATCATCACCTATCACAGGAAAAGGTTTTTGTTATTGTAAAAATATCATGATCAGTGTCTTTTAGTAATAAAAATGAGAGACAGAGAAAGGAGTGATGATTCAACCCAAGGATCTTCTTCTAAATGTCCTCTTTCAAATGGACTTCTTAAACAGAAATTTATGGAGGAAAAGATATCTCTTCTCACCAAACTATGTTCCAACAAAGTTGAAGAATTGAGTATATTTAATGTCTTATATATAAATTTACACATAAATAATCAAATTATTAAATATTATTTTATACTGTTTATGACTTAAAATACCATGTATCTTTTTATTTGCTTCATGCTAGAGAAAAAATGGTGGAAATTTAAGCCCAGGAAAATTAAAACTTATTCTCAGAGCAATTTCTATTGAGTTGTAGAGATGCTGTAGATACCTAATTTCTCTCAGTTCTTTCTCTGGCACTAGCCTAAGCAAAATGAGCATTTTCACTTCCAGATCTCTTATCATAGTACAAGTTATATATAAGTCAGCTTTTATTTTGGAGGAGTGAGCCTTCCTACCTTTGATTTGCAGATAGTCTGGAACCCAATTTGCCTAATGTAGCAACTCTATGCATCTTCCCTAACCTCAACTTTCTAAAGAAACACAAGTATAGCTGTGGGAATTAATTCACCATTTTGATATGTAGGTGGCAGATTATAGTCAAAAGGAGAACATTGTGATCAGAACAACGTCCCTAACTCTGACACTTTGTGGACTTGGGCAGCTTCCTCCTCCCACTTTCCTCTAAGGCTATGGTTCTGTGAGGTTTAAACTCGAGCACATATAAGGAAACTAGAAAATGTCTAGCACACAGTGAGTGTTCCGATGGTTTTTGTCCCTTCTACAGCCTAAGATCCTGGATTCAAATAAAGTATGCTGCACTGCACAAGCTGGCAAGAAAAACCATTGCACCAACCCCATGTCAGCAAGAAAATGGTTTTTCAGTAACAAAGATATGTTGAGAAGCATTATCACCAAATAGCTTTTAAAGTAGCGGGTTTTAGAAGCTAAGACCTTTGTGTATTTTATGAGTAGTTTGCTTCTTGTGTATCCCTGCCATTCCATGTCTATGCACCAATTTTTAATGGCTTGTGATAATCTTTGAATGTAAGTCCACAGAAAATTAATGAAACATGACTCATTGTATAGTTTGCATAATGCCACCTTCACACTTCATTCTAAGTTTCAAATAGGACAATCAAAAATTTCTCTTAATCCTACATAACAGCTGATCTCTAGACACCCATTGGCCTTAATTTTATGCATAATGTCCACATATAAATCTATTTGGAAAATTACAATCCTAGTCAAGGCTTCCAGGGTGATAAAACTAGGAAAGTCTCAGATTAATACCAAAATCACATATATTTATGGATGCTCGTACCCACCCCATTATCTATCCAATAATTCTTCAAGTTTTAACTTACTCTTTCTGTGCATAAAATGAGAATCTTTTCTCATCTATATGATGCAATTGATAGTTTATAGGCTTAAGCTGTTTGAATTCAGTCTTTTAGTCTTTTAAACCTTGATCCTCCAAGAGTGTGTGACCTAGGCTCATGATGTTAATCATCGTGCTTGCAAATAAGAATTGCTAATAGCATTGGAGTCCGACATAATTGTTCATGGATATCTTCCCTTTAAATGAAGCATTTTTATTGGGAGCAATTATTAACTCTAGTTTATCACAAAACAATGCAAAGGAATATTTTCTCGTTTTTAAAAATATAGTCTTTTAGGTAGACACTTTGTGCCTCTGATCATTAGCATCATGAATTGAGTAGGCGTTGGTCATCACTAACTTTCCTTCTAAAGTGAGGATATTCTAAGTTTACTAGCTATATGCCAGGTTCCTGGAAATTCCTACTACTGTGGTTATCCAGATTCCTCTGGTCCCTTAGAGTGGAGCCTAAAGTGAGCTTTTTTCCTTTTCTAGGAAGAGGCTACATCTGGGATATCCATTTGTTGCTAGTAAATCCATAGTAAAGCAATCTCCATCATGAAGAAGGAGGAGTCAAGTGCTGCATGTGACAGCTTGTGTCTCCATTAACTACGCCCTTCTGATGATGAACTGTGGTTGCATTCATACAGGACTCCCTAGACAGCTTCCAGCTTACCCTCTACTCTCCCCAGCATCTCCCTTTACCAATTACAAAACGCAAACATTCTAATTATGTTGAGGGGACCATCGCAACTTATACCCACCTATCAAAATTCCCATGGGCCCTCATAATAATGTGCAAATATTATGTGTGTCTATTAAAAGCTCTAAAGTTATAAAACTATACAACCTTCATACCTTGATCAAAAACCTAGAAGTGATTGAATTTAAAGAGAATTCAAGGTAATATTCTTGAACTAAGATGCCTTCCTTGGTAGGCCCTTGGGAAAGTTTTAGGGCTGGTGGAGGTGCTGCTTTTCTGATACCTGGCCACAGATTTCTCACAACATGAAAAGATACTAGCTCCACCACTCATTCAGGAGCTCACTCTTCAAGGAGTTGGGTGTCCAGACAGGACTTAGGAGTAAGGTAAATCACTTTCTTCCTGTGGAGATGTTAAAATGGACATGCAGGGTTTCGCTCAGGTTAAAACCACATCAATTATCAAAGAAGCAACTGCTGTTGGGAAATAGCCCCACTCTTGTACAGGCACCTGACACTCACAGACTAAGCTACACTAGGACACTATTTGACATGTCTCCCTCCACACCAACTGGGTGACAGATGACTGTCAAATTGTTCCATTACCTCCTCCATAACCTTGCTTCGTCCTCGTTTCTTGCTCTCATCCTCTGCCACAGGGCCACCAGCATCCTGACTGACCTGCTTCATCTGCTCTTGTGGGCCATCCTTCACATTCTGGTGATGAATCCTAACTCTCACTTCTTAGCAGGCTAGACTGGTGGTTAAACCATGGCTTCCCATGGACTAAACTCCTCAGCCTGACGTAAGAGGCCCTTCACAGTCTGACTCTGTGAGATGGTTCTAGCTTGTCTCCCATCATCATTGTTCATTCCAATCTCGTGAGTTTCTGTTTCTGAAGTACACCACATTGATGTTATCAAATCCCAGTCATTGGCATACCGACTTCATATTATTTCCATGTACCTCTTGTATTATTATTTGCATATTGTTTTTGATTGACTGCATTTTAACTAAAATAAAGTCATTTCAAATTAAACTTTGTATGGGTACCATGAATAGAAAACTGCAATCAGCTGCCATAATTAAAAACTGTAAAAACAAACATAATCAAAATGAAACATCTAGTTCTAGCAAGATACCATTTTCTGCTGAAGTCTCAGGATGCAATGTCTGTTCTCTGACAAGAGGAAGACCAGCAAGCTTTACAAAGAGGGAAGATATATTCAGGAATCATGGGAAGATTTATTCCTTCAGTTTATTATGCCTGAGATGGAATTGATGAGGAAGTTACTTCTGCTATTTTTATTAAGTATTGCCTAATGCTTGATGCTAGGTCGGTGTGGATTCACATAGTCATCCCTGCATCTTAAGAAGCAGACAGTCACCCCTGTGTGTACCTGTTCATTTTGCTGGAGTTCCCTTCTTCACTTAGCCTCCTGATAAACATTCTTATCTTTCCTGTGGGTAAAATAAGTCACCATCTTTGCAAATAGTCTCATGGGGACATTCTGCCTTTCCTGGGTGGTGGTTTTCTCTTACTCCCTCATAGCACACTGTGCATGTTTCAACTGTGTTTTCTATCTACCCCACACATAGAATTCCCCCTGCAGAAGGCTGTGTATCCTTTGAGCACAGGGACACTGACCTAAGTGTGCATGGTCACTGCCTAGTACAGGGCTTGTGGCATGATAAACAATATACAAAAAACAAAACCACAGTGGCTAGCAACAGGGGCTACTTACACACATTTAAGACAATGTGAAGAATCCAGATAATTCAATGCATTTTTTTAAAAGTCAATAATAAAATACTTGCCCATTGGGTTATTTTTTAAGGAGATAATTAGAATTAGTCTTCTTAAATTGTTGTCAAAAAGAAGCAAACAAAACACCCCAAAGCAAAAAAAAAAAAAAAAATCGAGCCGGTGTCTGAAGAATAGGAGTTTCTGGTCTACACTAGATTTTGTAATGGATTTCCAAAATTTGCAAGTAATTTTGCACTCAGCCTGGCTTTGTCTCCACTGCCTCTCCTCCTTAAAACTGACCCATTAACTCTACTCAGCCTTCTCCCCACACTTGTTCTCTAAGACCCCAAAATTAAACATCTTCACTGGATATGGTTCACTAGGTTAGTCTGATAAAGCAGATTTTTATACTCAGTATTGAATTTACAACAACCCAATGTTTGGAAGCCCTCACAGAAAGCCTTTCATACTGCATGTCCCCAGCGAGATTTTCAAATGTACTTTTAAAACATGCAGTCAACATGCTCTACAAGTAAATGAAAATTATAACCTAATGCAGTGTTGTAAGACTAGTGGCTACAGATCTGTTCTGGATGATTCTGGTTCACAGGTTGGCACAATATGACTTGTAGCAAGGAAGTAGAAAGACTCTACTTTTACCATACAAGACTTCTGTTTCCAGTAGTTTATTTAGTCTAGAAGTAGTTTTCTTTATTGAATAAAAAAATCTGGCAAATCGTTTAAAAGTGAAACCTTCTGCTGTACATTCACCTGGGTGATTTTTTTTTTTTTTTTGGTTTTTCGAGACAGGGTTTCTCTGTGGCTTTGGAGGCTGTCCTGGAACTAGCTCTTGTAGACCAGGCTGGCCTCGAACTCACAGAGATCCACCTGCCTCTCACCTGGGTGATTCTAAGGTCACCCATAACTTTAGTAATCCAAAGGCTCAAGGGTTAAAATCACATAGTCATTAAACTTTACTAGCTAATGAACAAAGCCAAATGATAGTGCTGCCGGTGGTTGGCTGGAATCTTGTGCAAATTTAAACTTCAAAACAGAGGCAGTTGTATTGAAAATGACAGCATTTTCTCCAATACATCATTTTATCACAATTTGTGGATCTAATAACACCTCCAAGCCCTTCAGACTCCATGCCTATCAGATTTGGCATCAGTCTCTATGTTGCCAACAACCTGAAGCTGGAGGTGCCAGCAATAGCATAGCATTTAAGAGGGAAGATACCACATTGTTCCTGATCACAAACTCCCCACTTAAAAATGCAGATTCGGAGACACGAACATCCCAGGACCTTGTAAATGACTAAGCCCATGAGGCCAAACTGTCTGTGTCCCAAGACTGAGCAGTGGTTTGTTTTCTTCTAAACCAGTATCTGCCACTTTGATGCTGCATGCTTGTCATTGCTAAGCTTAGATTTCTGAGACATGAGGACTGTAAAATCTGAGCAAGCCTGAGATATCCTGGGAAAGTCTGTCTCAGCCTCTCTCTACCCGAGTAAAACAATAGCTAGAAGTTCAAACAAATCATGTAAATGTTTGTGACACTTATCTTTGGAGACACAGACCATTTTGCTGCTCACAATCTCCAAACCAATAAAATGTGGACCTGGAAAGAGAATCTGGCCTCTTTCTCAATGGTATAGACATCCCAAGTCTAGTAACCCATTCTTCCTTGTCCAGGCTCCTTTGTCAATCCTCCACTCTAAGTTCACATTGTGGAACTTTCCCTAGTGTTTATCAATACTCAGCAAAGGGTAGATATGGTAGAAAGAACAGGAGACCAGAAACCATCAAGATCTAGGTTGGGATCCTCACTTTCTCCCATAAGAAATTTTGGTCATATCCTCATAGTGAATGAAGGAGATTAAATGAGATAATTATTGCATACAAACCTTAGTATGCTATACTGTCATCTAGTAGTGTACAATTAATAGCAAATCTTAGCTGGTCATGGCTATAACTCTAGTATAGGGAGGATGGAGGATCTGGACAAGGGGATTAAGAGTTCCAAGACAGCCTGGTCTACATAGTAAGTTCCAAACCAATCTGGACTCCATAGTTAAGCCAAACATACAAATATGCATGCATACATTTGTACATAAATATATGTATATATTTTTATTTAATTTAAGCAATTATGTCTTTATTTGTAAACAACTGTTCTGGGTCTGAGAGAGGAAAAGGAATCCTGACTTAGCAACCTAGTTTGTGTCAGAGGGAGATCTGTAGAGGCTGCAGCTTCAGAGTGTAGAATTTGTGTCCAGATTGACACTCCCGACCCCTACCCACCCACCCATGGCCACTTTCCTCACTCAGCTATACCAAGACAACAGAGAACGAACTTCCTGAGACTGAACTGGCCCAGTGGGGCACATGCTTCTTTTTCTCTAAGAAGAATTCAGTTTTACAAATTCAGAAATGAACATGATGGCTTGCTCCATCCAATTAAGGAGGGCTAATTTAGCTTTTTAAGGCCATTCGTTATGCTTAGTCTTCTCCTTCACAGGCCCAGTATTTTGGCTCCACTCAAGACCCAGCATCTCTCTGAACCCTGAAAACAATCGCTTTCCATTTTAAGATTTGGTCTCCTGGCAGTGCTACAGTCCCCATTTTGAGGAAATTGGTGCTTGGCAAATAATGAGACAAAGTTTTGTAGATTATGAAGGTTATGGCATAGTGTTCTCCTGCCTTATGGCTTAGTTTAATTAAATATACCACAGTAATAACTGGACTGTAGAATAAGCCCTTGTTTGTCCCCAAGGTAAGTAACTGCAAGAGCAATAAAAATATGAGAGGCACTGTCTAACTCATCTGCCTATGACAAATTTAGTGAAACCTATTTATTTTTAAGGGGATTGGATGAAATGAGTGAGAAGCAACCCTGGGAATTCTGCATGCACAGGAAATTTCCAAAATATGCTTACAGAAAACAAATCAGCAAACCTACTGAAAACTACTTTCTGACCTTGAAATTATTCTGTAGCCACTGGATCTTGAAGACATTGGTGGAAACGGTTAAAGCAGCTGTCTGGGACTTTAATCAGCATGTCAGGTCTGCCACACCCCAATCCCCACCCCAAGGTGTCAGGATCTCCAGCAGTAGCATCTTCTCCAGGATGGGGCTCTAGCACAGGAGTCAGGATGCCAAGATGCATTTCCTTTTCCAACTGACACCCAGGTAGGTATATCTTTTGTAAGATTTCAGATGTGCTCAAATACTAAGACATATTACTGTTATTAGGGATGTCTCTGTTGCTATGATAAAACATCATGACCGAAAACAAGTTGTCGAGGAAAGGGTTTATTTGGCTACTGCTTCCACATTGTAGTCCATTGGAGGAAATCAGGACAGGCACTCAAATAAGAAACCTGGAGGGAGGAGTTGATGTAAAGGCCATGTAAAAAATGCTTACTGATTTGCTTTCAGCTTGGTCTTAGGGAGGCATTTTCTCGATTGAGACTCCCTTCTCCCAGTTAACTCTAGATTGTGTCAGGTTGATATAAAACTATCTAACACATTAAGATACAAAACTATACATATTTTTGCTTTTGAACCTGACAAAATTGGTGTCCTGAAGACATAGGATGCTTGGCATCTCTGCTCAGGCTTGTGGGAAGGCACCTTTGTGGGAATGGGGCTATTCTCAGCTTCCATTTCCCTTGCTGTCTTCAGAAGATGGAGAAAGAGCTCATTGAGTGGGGTAGTGTAACAACAATTTTCTATCATAAGATAGAAATGAGGGAGATTTAGACAAATAACAAATGGCTTCTCAATAACTAGGGAAACCAGTCATCCATTTGTCAATAGTGGTACAATCTGAAGCCACTGCTTGAGGCTATCCAGGAGATGATGCTCAGTGACATGTGGTCGTTGAGGACCATCTGCCACCTGCCAGGTTGTAGAGTGAACACTGGCTACACTCTGAATCCATGCACTGCTACAACTACATGTTGATGGTTCCTTAGATGCCTGACACTTAATTATATCATTGTTCTTCATTCCTTCCAAGCCTCATTTTCATTCATTACGTGACATGCTATCATTAGACATACATGGACTGAGTATGTGTGATACACACCACACTGTGCTAGAAGCCATTGGTACAAGGAAGAAAAAAATGCATCTCATTCGAACACATCTAATCCTTCAGAGATGACACATTCAGAAATTTAAGAATAATGCATAAGCAATATCAATGTGACTAGTTTAACAGAAAAGAACACAAGAGTTAGACTGTTTTATCATACGTTTACTACCAATTCTGCCATGTAGATTTTAGGTGAACCTTGATATCATCTTGGCCTTCATTTATTTACCTCTAGGAATTCAATAACTTTTAAAAGATAAGATCACGATTATCAGACATATGCAGGAACATCTAAATTATCATTTGACTCAGAGCAACTGCCAATTAATAACTTCAGTGGGACTTTAAAGGCAGCGTGGCAATGATATCACAAGAACAATGGGAGCCCTGGGAACACAGCTACAGTCTGAAGGTATGGTTTGACTAAGTTTGAAAATAATTGTTGCTTACCCAAAGGGGAACAGGGAATTCCTTTCCAAGAGAAAATGCCAAGAGATGTGACATAGCAGGGTCTTTTTAACTTGGTGTGGAGGGTGCCAACAAAAGTGGCATTGGAAGTATTTTAAAGTATACAGCTTGTGTGGCTAGCTGCAACTCAATTTGAGGGTAAGGTCATTCGGTCATTGTGTCAGTCCTGGAGGAAATTAATAAAGAAGGTGACATGCTTAGAAATGTGACTTATAAAATAATTTCTGAGGACCACAGCATTAAGAAAGGAAAAGTCTGTTGTGGAATATTATTTTAAGATGTGTTGCATTTGTTTATGCTGTGTTTTAATTGCTTAATGATGCAAAGAGGTGTTATATTCTTTTATGTTGCATTTATTTAACTTTGTGAAACCATTTCTTTGCCTTTCTAAAACACCTGATTGATCTAATAAAGTGATGAATGGCCTCTGGCTATGCACGAGAAAGGATAGGCAGGCCTTGAAGGCAGAGAGAATAAATAGGAGGAGAAATATGGGAAGAGGAGATGGAGGAGTAAAGAAGAAGGAAAGGAGGACATCAGGGTCCAGCCATCTAGCCACTCAGTAAGCCATAGGGTAAGAAGTAACAAAAGGTATATAGAACACAGAAAGGTAAAAGCCCAAGAGGCAACAGGTAGACGGGATAATTTAAGTTAGGAAAAATTGGCTAGATACAAGCCAAGCTAAAGCTGAGCATTCATAAGTAAGAATGTCTCCATGTGTGATGTATTTGGGAGGTGGGTGGCAGTACCCCCACCAAAAAGCCAAAAGACTTAAAAAAAAACCAGCTACACAAGTCAATGCTATAGGACCAGTGACAAGAAAGAAATGCTGAAGACTAGGGCAGGGAGTGGAGGGAAACTTACGAGGTGGGGATTGATAGTCTTGATGAGTAAGTTGACCTGTAGTGTAAATGGACAATGCCATTAGCTTGACTTTGGAAGATTCCCATCACCTGTTCTAAGACACTTAACAAGAGACCAGGTATTTGTAGATGTTAAAGAGGCAGGAGGAGAAACAGTCTGATGCTCTATTAAGTGGTCAGATCTTGGTTATAACTGGTGCTTCACGGTTGTGCTATTCTGTGCTGGCATTTGTGTAAGAACCCTCACTTCATCTTCGCAGCAATACTACGGGGCCAACATCAGTTGTACTATGGATAAGAACAGAGTCTTATCTCTACTAGGCATCTTTTGCTGGATGTCAGTCAGCCTACAAATGCTAGACCTGGAAATCAAAAAGATTTGCCTAAAGTCAAAGTAGTAAATTCCTACTGACTTGCTTATTGTCTTAAAGAAATGCTTGCCAATTGTGATTCATGCTTGAAAGACACCGGAGAAGATCATCTCTTTAAATGAGAAGAATTTCCCTCCACAGTAATAGATTCCTTCACTTCATTTAAGATGCAAGAACAATTCAGACTGAAGCCAGCCTACCCTCCTCTCTCAAATTGCTTTTTATAGAAGTGGCATTTGACTAAGACAAGCATGATGCTTGCACCCCATCCCTTGTCTGAATTCATTTGTTTATTTGTCACTTAGTCACCTACCACCGATTGAGAGCATCCTACCAACACTCTCTGTTCATTGTGTGATGTGTGATGTTCTAGTACTGTTCCTCTTGTTTGAAGATGTCTGGGATCCTTAGGAAACCTGGGTATTTGAGAGTTCAATGAAGAATGAGCACTCTTTTGGGTATCTTACTTATTTCTGAAATCACTGGAAATGTTGTAGGTCACCATTTGAGGAAATATGCTGGGATCTGCCCCTCTGTCTTCCTGTAAATGAGGGGTTTCATTTCAAATCAGTCTTCATGACTGGCTGGCTTACTGATGGGCTAGGGTGACTTAGGTATGGACAATTCATCCACAAAACATGTTTGCTGACAAGTGTTGGTAGATACTCTGATCACTCCATGAAATAATCAAGAAGTTTCTGCCTGTTGGTCTTTGGCCCACAAACTGAATGAGGAGACAACGGTTGGGTGGGGGCCATCATAGTGCTATGTGCTCATCTCTTGTAGGATCTAGATGTAAGCATTGCACCACTTCCTTGGTCTGGTATATCCAATATATTTTACCTGATGATTTTTATACACCCCTGTACCTCTACCATCCAATTTTATCCTGATAAATTCATAGGGTCATATACTTTCTATTTCCAGGAATAAGTTAAACTCTGTGACTTGTGGATGGTGCCAGGCAGGTAATGTGATTTATTACTCCATCCACATACACAGCACCAAAATGCAGTTAAAACCTGCTTATAAATTGGAGTCTCACAGGGCAAGGCAAATTTTAAACAAAACAAACAAACAAATCCCTGTTTTATGTTGTATTTCTGTTTGCTTTCTGTTGCTGTCAATAAAGACCATGGCTAAAATCAACTTGGGAAGGAAAGGGTTTATTTCACTTTACAGGTTATAGTCCTTCATGAAGGGAAGTCAGGGCAGGAATCTGAAGGCAGAGGCTATGGAAGAGCTCTGCTTACTCTCTTGTTCCCCATAGTTCCCACAGCCTGCTGTCTTATACAACTCAAGACCACCTGTCCAGGAGTGGCATCACCCACAGTGGCTGGGCCCTCCCACATCAATTAATCAAGAAAATACCCCCACAGGCTTGCCCACAACCAATATGGGGGAGACAATTTTCTCAGTTGAGGTTCCTCTTCCCAGATATGTCTACGTTTGTGTCAATTTGACTAAAGCCAGTCAACACACACTATATGGAGTACCCCAGGACACACAAAACCTGATCTTGACATTATACTTCAATTTAAGGCCGACATTCAGGGCTTTGTGAAGTGCGCATTAGGGACTGAGCTGCAACCACCTTTGAATATCTTTAATAAATGGTGTCCACAGATGCTTCTTTAGTCAAAGCTGTTGGCAAGGACAACCATAAAGCTCCAGAAAACAATTTAATTTGCCCAAGATTTTTCCCTACACTAGTTTTACCCAAGATGTCCCTTGCAGGGAAGTTGGGTAAATGGCTCTCTAAATAAAGACAGATGATAATATTATAATATTGTTCTTTTACTATATATCTAGGATGTCATAAGATCTCACTAATGAAAAGTAGACAGAATTACCTTTGGTCTTTTCAATTAGCGTAATGGGAAATCTGAATTCAGCAATAAGAAAGATTCAGACATGTCCAGGCATGTTTGTGAAACTGGTGGGAGCAGCTGCCAGAAGCCTGTTTGCATATGGAATGAGGGTCCTCTGGGGATTTTTCTCATTCTGAAGGAACTAGTTGCCTGGCAACAAGAGTTTGACCCATGGAGAGGTCCTTACTCAACAGAAGAGCAAGGAAGTCTGAGTACAGTGTGGTGCTTGTCATCTAGATATCTAGATTCATCTGCCAGCTGGACAGCGTGAAATATATATATGATTATCCTTCAGAGAATGGGGAGTGTGAATGTTGAAAGTGAAAAAAAATGTCTTTTTTTACAACATAGGAGTAAAAGGCAGTTCTTCTGGTTCTATTTAACAGACTGACACAAAAATATGAGGAAGGTATCCTTCCCTTCACCACAAACTTTTCTTTGATTTTTGCATATGGTAATGTCACCAAAGCATTCATAGCAATGCATGGCCCAACAGCAGAAGTCCTGTGAAAAACGCCCTGAAGGCTAAGGCAGCATGAAGAATTGACACTTGTGGGATGTAGTAGCATCCAGATGGTATTTCCTTTTCCCACCATTCCTGTTAAGGAGTTCATGTTGCTATTGGGCTAGGAATTGGTACTCCAAATCCAGCCATCTTACTTTCACAATATGGTTCAGCATTGCCACCAGCATGCCATGTGAGTCTCATAGTCACTGCAGAATCAATTTCTACATTTCCTGTAAGCCCAGTCCTGTATGGGCCTGTGAACTAGGCATCAAATAAAAGCTTTTCCCAGCATAAAGAAGAGAGGAGTGATGAGCAAATTGGCAAAGAATGGGCTGGCAAAACCAGCAGAGACAGCTGATGTGAACAGGGGAGAGCTCTTGGATCCCAGACCGACAGTGGGGAGGCCAGCATGGGACTGATCTGGACCCCCCAAAATGGAGTGTCAGCGAGAAGGCCTGGGCAACCTATGGGGCCCTGAGCTGTGGATCAGTGTCTATCCCTGGAATACAAACAGTCATCGTGTGCCTATAGCACAAAGAGGGATGCTCTCTCAGCCTGGACTCTTAGGGGAGTGCCTGGACCCTACCCAGAGTGAAATGACAGACTCTAGATATCCCCTATGTGGAAGGATTTGGCAATAGGGTGGGAGGGTGGGGGGGAAGGGGAGTGCGGGAGGAGAGAAGGGAGAGGGAACTGGGATTGACATGTAAAACAAGCTATTTAAAATTAAAATAAAAAATGATAAAACAAAAAAAAGCAGGAGAGGCTTTGGCCAATCTAACTTACTTGGAGCAGTATTTAACTCTAGGTTCTAAGTGTTAAAGCAAGTAGAACACATGAGAGTAAAGGAATCAAGCAAACAAAACAGCTCTCTACATTTCCAGAACACAGATGTGGCAGGACTTGTGCACAGCTGGAGTCCCTAGGGATACAATGTGTGGGTAACCAAATTCTATGTTGGTGACTCTGTGGAGGATTTTAAGGCCAGACCATTTATTCACCACAGGAGTAAGAGCAATGGGTACCCAAGAGTCGCAGGAAATTCTCACTATACACCCTTCCATGGAAGAAGGCTCTCAGAATGGGTACATCTCCAGCCACTCCCCTCAAAGGGTGGCCAAGATTGCCAGCAGTTCTGAACGTCTGTAATCTCATGACACTTGCAGAGACTAGATGTGACAGTGAACTTTAAAGTACATGACCAAAGGTGCCTCCATACTCCCCTTATTTGTTTGGGGATGGTGGCTCAAGATTTCAAATCTAGTTCGGCCCATCTTCTTTATTCATGTTTTGTTATGTATGAACAGCACAACACTAACTTTTGAGTGTACTATAGATTTGGAGGCATATTTAAGAGACATGTTCATGCACCCAAGGAAACAAACATGGGAAAGTTGTTCATGAAGCATTCATGTTATGGTTGGATAAGGCACTAAGGATGTTCACGAAGGTGACTGGGAAGAGTTTGTACTAGCCTGAGCTTTTAAACGTTAAAGGCTACACAAAAGGTATAAACAGATAACCCTAGAAGCAATATGGTAGTTAACTGAGAATCCTAGTACTAGGTGTGGGTTACCTCCCTAGGAGTTGTTGACCACAGAACTCTAGAAGCTCTTGAAACAATAAAGGCTACTGCCCCAGTTACTTGTACATCCCAGTACCAAAAGATAAGAGCCCATTGCTGAGGATGTTGCATGTCTTGGCTTCTGGATTTTGAGAAATAAATCTGGACTTTAAATGTCTCCCTCTGAGCTAGCTCCTATAGTACCAGAAGTTACTACCAGTGATTTAACGGAGAATTAAGCCCAATGTCCCTAATCAGCTGTGGCTCCTGCATGCTTCACAATGGAAGTCAGAGGCAAGAATTGCCAGCTACACATTGTAGCGTGAGTGGTTATGGGTAGAACCAATCTTCTCATTGGATTTAAGGCCCCCAAAGGGAGAAATTCACACCTGATATGGAGAACTTAAATAAAAGCCTGTGGTCAGAGAAGTCATAGGCTTTGGTGGGGAAGCAACTACTATTGACTGTTGGATCATGTAACAGCTAAAGTCCTCCCTACATTTGTGTTTATAATCATTATCCCTGAGGCCCATGTCTAGATATTTTTCCATTTCTCAATTTTTTCCTCCTTTTTCTCACTTGTATCTTATAGTAGGAAAAATACACCCATGACTTGCCAACAGCTGCGTTCTGGAGATGAGACATGACAAAAGGGCACAAGGTTGGTACTTCACTGCAGTTGAATGAAAATAGTCAGACATCTGTGTCAACTCACCCTCATCCCACCCCAAGGCTCAAGAACAGTTGCAAAAGAGGCAGGCAGAAAGAATGTAAAAGCCAGAGGAAGGGGTGAAGGTGTTGTACAAGACTAACTTCTGAATCAAAAAAGAAAAAAATACAAACCAGATGGGGAGTGTAACTGTGCCTGCTTTCAAAAGATCATCCCATCTGGGTTTGTTGACTGTTTCCCTCCCCCCAGAGTGGATGGGGAGGTCCTGAGGACCTCACCTGAATATCCAGCCACTCCCTACCACCAGCTGTACACAATTCTGCCTTAACTGCACCCAGCCCCAGAGAGGGGCTAGAGGGTAGAGATCTGGGAAGGCTGCTGGTTGGAGGGGCTCAATCCATGAGGCTGTGGGGAAGCCATCCTGCTTTCTGGGCAGAGATTTTCTAACTCAGACTTTTGTGGAGTAGCTACCACACCCCCGTAAGTAATAACTCACATATTCGCTGTGTGTAAGCCTAATGAACTCAGTGGTTTCTGAGTGAACTCTAGTGGTATAGTGCCTTGGTTTGTCATTTGGACTTCAAGAAGAGGATACATGTTGCATTGCTTGTTTCTACCCTGTGACGAGAGAGTTTAAGCAAGCTCACTAACAGTAGCGTTGTTTCATATTTTAGATTCTGGGCTCTATCAAAAGATTTTACTAGAGAAGTTGAAGGAGTTGGGGTACCCTTGTATCACAGTTGTATCTCTTTAAGCAAAGTTTTGAGAAAAGTAAATGCGAGCTAAGTGACACACTGTTGGGAAGGAATGAGGCAGCTCTGTCACACATGATCATCTTTAGATGTTCTCAGTGCTCATAAACTTTTAATTACTGGGTAACCCATGGTGACTTCTGGGTCTCATGGGATTGCTTTGTGGGGCAGTCTGGATGATGTGATAGGTAGGAGGGGACGTCCCAGTTCCCTTTCCCCACAGAGATTTTGCATACACCCTTCTTTTCCTATGGCACAACGAACAACTGTCTTGACTTGTTAACTCATGAAACTCATGCTATTGGCAGGACTGGAAGTGAGGGAAATTGAAATACATTGAAAATATGGTTGAAGGAAAACAGCTATTGAGATTAGTGAGAACAGGTAAAAAGTAGCCGAGCAATACAGCTAACAGAAAGAAGCTTTGATCAGAATGGAGATTCTGGGGGTAGGGAGGTGGTTGTGGTGCTGGTGGTAATTGTACCAGGTGGTAGGGGGGTGGTTGTGGTGGTGGTGGTAATTGTACCAGGTGGTAGGGGGGTGGTTGTGGTGGTGGTGGTAATTGTACCAGGTGTATGAGTTTTGATGCAGGGTGATTGTGTTGTAAAGATCCGGTGTTGAATACTGTGCCTCTATTTGACAACAGTGCATTTATGTTTAAAATATGTTAAGCTGGTAGAACTCCTGTAGAACTGTTCATACCACTGTGAAAGAGCAGGGGTATAGAAACAGAAAACAATGGGGAAAGGTACCAAAATAACTTGATATCTGGCTTAAATTTGTGAAGAAAGCCTTCTACAATGTAGCTTCAACCTATTGGTGGGGCAGCTTAGCAATCCATCATGTTTATGGTAAGAGACTTATCATGGAGTCATTAAGTAAGTAATGAAGGGAATATCTGGCATAACAGAGAGAACTTGGGCTCCCTTCAGATAGCGGTGTGTCGGATCAGCCAGAAGATAAACCGACTCCTAAAAGAGCATGGCTTCATTATGAGTGAAATGAGTGAACTTGCCAGGTCAGGGACAGGACAGTCACAGTGTCAGTCCCTGGCTAACAATGCATATCACATGCTGTTGGATTTTTGCCCTGACCCCTTTCAGTCTATATTCCCACTTAGTGATTCCTTGTTTGAGCTTTTGCTGCTAAAAGCTAACAGTGTTCAGCCACAAGAATACTGTGCCTTCTCCAGGATTTAAAGCTCCAGGTGATGCTGGTGAAGAGCCATTGGCTGACTAGTACCAGAGTCCAGGAACCCAGTTCCTTTAGTAGAGATGGAATGGTGACCTCCAAAGCCATATTAACACTAGGCTACTTTGTTTGGTTTTGATTTTGTTTTTTTCCTTTATCCTCCTAATTCTGTGGCCTCTGTTACTGATTTTGCCAGGAAAATCTTACTTAGTCACTGCCCTGAGCTCTTTGGCTCTGTATCTCCTGGGACAAAAATGGTTATAGTGGAATGGTAAAAGTCTCGGTTCTAGTAGAGATTAATATCAGATCATGTTGCTTGCTGTTGCTATTCTTGTACTGTGATCACACAGTCAGAATACTTGCGATGATGACAGAAGCATCTTGATTTTCAAGGTTTCTATGGGGGCTTTATCCATGAGAAATACTAAATGACCCATAATCAACCCAATTTTACCATGCAAGTGCAGCTACTCACCAACTAGACTAAACTTGTGGTCTACTTACATGTTTTCAAGCAGAGGTGGCATGCTATGTAATTTGAGAAACTAGTTTTGAGTCCAAACAAAAAAATGGTATGATTAACAAAATAAATCCTAGGCTTATACAGAAAGAAATTTTAAGAGTAGCTAGACAATGGAACACTTAGGATTGAGGAGACTTTGGTCTTCACTCTTTCTGGGGAAGTGTGCTAGCTGGACACTTTGCTTCTGAAAACAAACTTCTCCTGCCCTGGAAAGTTGCCTTGAGAATGAGATAATGTATATAAAGTTCTTTGTGGTCATTAAGAAACAATGAAATTTACAGAAACCTATGGGTATATGCATGTGTGTGCAGGTGAGTGTTGATGCACATGACCATATATGTATGTCTGAGACCAGAAGTCAATTATTGGTCTCTTCCTCTAGTATGTCATTGATCCTGGACTTCAATGATGGACAAAGCTGGCTCTGACAGTCTCTCAATGCTAAGGAGCACAGCACACACTTTACAGACAAGCACTGGAGATCTGAACTCAGAACCGCAAGCTCTTTACCCACTGAGTCAGTCCCTAGCTTCTATGTTTCTCTATTAGGAATTACATCATATTGAGATCCACAACCATACAAATCTGTGGCCTTTAGTTTTTGGAGAGAATGTTAGAAATATTATCACTGTTGTGAGATGGAGGGGCAAAAGTTTGTTTATTTAAATGTAAGTCACTAACATTTTTACTTCTGGTAAAGTAAGACAACTATTGGGAGGATTGCTAGATTTATTTATTTCAATTTTTTTTACTCTCTATTGTTTCCTAAAAGCAAACCCTAAATCCACAAGGATGATGCCGGCTAAGACTCCTAGCAATCTTGGAGAGGATGTCTGAACAGGCCTTCCCCATAATCAGATAAATGACAATCCTAATTGTCATCATAGAACCTATATCCAGTAACTGATGGGAGCAGATGCAGTGACCCCACAGGAAAGCACTGGGCTGAACTCCTGGAGGTCAGTTGAGGAGAGAGAAGGGGGATCATATGGAAAAGGGGGGTCAAGACCATGATGGGGAAAAAACTACAGAGATAGCTGACCCGAGCTAGTGAGAGCTCTTAGACTATGAACTGACAGCTGGGGAACCTGTATGGGACCAAACTAGTGCCTCTGAATGTGGGTGACAATTATATGACATGATCTGTTTGGGGGGTTTGGCTGTGGCACCTATCCCAAGGGCATAAACTGGCTTTTTGGAACCCATTCCCTATGGTGAGTTACCTTGCTCAGCCTTGATACAGGTGGGAGGGGCTTTGTTGATGCCCCCAAGGAAGGCCTTACCCCCTATGAGTAGTGGACTGGGGATGGGGATGCAGAGGGCAGGAGAAGGGGAGAGAGGGGGAACTGGGGTTGCTATAGAAAATTAAAAATAACTTTAAAAATCAATAAAAAGAGAGAGGAAAGAACGTAAAGTTGGATGAGTAAGGAGATAGGAATCATCTGAGAGGAATTGAGGGAGGGGAAACATGATCAAAATTTATATTACATGATGAAAGTTTCTTGATAAAACCATAGTTATAAAAGCTGTGCACTGGGTGCCCCCAGAACTTGGGAGACAGATAGGAGGGTCTCAGTGAGATCAAGGTCAGCCTGATCTACAAAGAGAGTTCCACAATAGCCAGGGCTGTTATACAGAGGAAGAAACTCTATCCCAAAAAGACAAAATAAATAAATAAAAGTATATAAAAAAAGCAAATATTTTTATGTAAGTGTACAAATGAAAGGCAGATACTTTCTTACTCTACAATCTAGTGGAATGTAGAAATGGATACATCTTTGATTATAAAGCTGAGAGCATAGTTTCTGACTGAAAGAGTTATTTGTTCATCATGTCACCTGGACCAATATAAGTAGGAAATTTAAGGCTATTAAAAGAGAGCCTACTGCAATCCAGGTAACACATGGAAAAAAGATGATTTTCTATTAAAACTGAATTGCTCTTGTAAAGATCTTTTCTATGTGTCTGTTAATAGAAGAATAAGAAAGATACATATGCTGCTTAGTTTTCATCAACTAGACACAAACCAGGTCACCTTGGAAGATGGAACTCTAATTGAGAAAATGCCTCCATCACATTGTCTCTGGGCAATTCTGGCCAGACCGGGGGGGGGGGCATTTTCCTCACTAATGAATGATGTGGAAAGGCCAGGCTCACTGGGGACAGTACCACCCACCCTGGGCAGATGGTCCTGAGTTGTGTAAGAAAGCAAGATGAGTATGTCATGTGGAGCAAACCAGTAAGCGGTGCTCCTGCCTCCAGATTCCTGATCTGCTCTTACTTCGTCTTACTTCAGTGATAGACGTGATGAGGTTATGTAAGCCAAACAAATCCTTTCCTCCTCTTACTGTTTCCATCAGTGTTCTACCACAGCCATAGATACACAACTAGGATAATATACAAAGCTGCTAAGCTTATACATTTTCAGAAATTTATTTTTCTATTTTAAATATTAAAATATAATTACATGAATGTTTCCCCCTCTATCCTCTATGTTCATCCTCCCTGCCCCTATCTCAAATTCATAGCCTCATTTTCTCTTTTAATAATTACCATTGTTTTGCACATGTGTTTGCATGTGTATATTTTTTCTTTATTGCATAACCAATTAGGGTGTTAACCCCTGGTAAAGACTGCTCCCTGCCTCAGGACTTAATTGGCTATAGTTCATCACGTAGTGATGAGTCCCTGTGAGATTTCCCCTTTCAACGTTAGCTTGTCTACTGGTGTTGTTACCAGCGTGAATAGAAAAGCTATTCATTTGTGCAAGTCATGTGTCCTGCCACAATGCCAAACTTGTTTACTATTTCTAGAAGTTTTCTGGTAGAATTTTTGGGATCTCTAATGTAAAGTATCATGTCCTCTACAAATAGGGACAGTTTGATTTCTTTCCCTACTTGTATCTCTTTTGTTTCCTTCTCTTTGAAGGATAGTACTTTGAGCATAATACTGAAAAGCAGTAGTGATAGTGGGCATTACTCTCTTGTTTTCTACACCAACAGGATTGCTTCAAACTTTTCTTCCCTTAGGGTGATGTTGGCTGTGGTTTTCTTGTATACAGACTTGATTGTGTTGAAGTATATTCCCTCTAGCCTTATATTCTCCGGGGCTTTTATCATTGAAGGCATGTTGGATTTTGTCAGTGGCCTTTTCTGCATCTATGGGATGATCATGTGATTTTTCTCTTTAAAACCATTTGTTTGGCTTATTACATTTACTTAGTTGTGTATGTTGAACCATCTGTGCATTTTAGGGATAAAGCCAGCTTGGTCATGCTGTATAGTGCTTTTTTTTTTGTATGTCTTTATTATGTTTGCAATAATTTTTTTCTCTTTGGTTTTTCAAGACAGGATTTCTCTGTGTAGCTTTGGAGCTTGTCCTGGAACTAGCTCTTGTAGTCCAGGCTGGTCTTTATGTGTTTATACAGATTTGTCTTAAGTTCCAGAATGTTGTCTTCTTTAGAAAATCTGCTATGTGCTGCTGAGTAGCAGAATATATTTTTTTTGCTTGTATAGATAGAATGTTCCAGAGATATCGGTGAAGGTCATTTGATATTCATGTCAATTAATTCTGATGTTTCTCTGTTTTTTATCTGGATGGCTTGTCTACTAGAGAAAGATATTGGAGAAAGTAGTGGTATTAAAAACACCTACTATCAATGGATAGGTGTTAATTGGTGTCTTTAATTCTAGTAGTGGATTTTTTTATGAAATTGGGCATCTCTAAGTTTGGTGCAGATATGTTAAGAAACTGTCTTTTTATTAACTGATTAGAATGACTTGTCCCTCTTTATCTCTTTGATTAGTTTTACTTTGAAGTCTTATTTTGTCAGACATTAGGTTAACAATGCCTGTTTGCTTCCTGGTCCCATTTGGTTGCAGTTCCTTTGTCCACCCTTTTACTCTAAGGTGATGTTTATTTTTATAATTAAGATGTGTTTCTTATAAGCATCAGATAGTTGGGTTTTGTTTCTTGATCCATTTAGTCAGCTCATGTTTTTAACTGGAGAATGGAGGCTATTGTTATTAAAGTTATTATTGAAATATGTGTGCCAAATTGTGGCCATCATGTTGTTTATTTTTTGTTGTTGTTTCTGTTCTAGGTGTTATTTTGTGTTCTAATAATTAAGCCCCATATTCCTTTCCATGATCTCATTGCTATGCTCATTGTCTCTTTAGCCTGAAATATAGTTTCCTGTATTTTCTTTAGGTTTGGCTTGCTGGATGTATGTTTTTTAGGTTGTTTATATCATGCAATGATTTTCTTTCTCCTTCAATTATAGCAGATAGTTTTGCTGGGCATGTTAGTCTAGGCTGGCTGTAGTAGTCTTTTAGGACTTGACATGCATTGTTCTAGGCACTTTTGGCTTTTAAAGTTTTCCTTGAGAAATCAGCTGTTATTCTGATGTATTTAACTCTGTATGTGATTTGTGTGTGTCTCTCTCTCTCCCTCTTCCCCTCTGTTTCTCAGCTTTCTTTGTTATGTATACTTAGTGTTTTAACTATGAAATGCCCTGGAGATTTTCTTTTCTGGTCTTTTCTATTTGGTATTCTGTTTGCTTCTTGTAACTAAGGTGAGTTTCTTTATGGATTTTGTTTTTTCATCCATTTAGCTAGCTTTTGTCTTTTTATTTGAGCATTGAGGTTTTTAATGTCTAAAGCAAATATTGAAAACTTTGTGTTGACAGCAGTAATTGTGTTCAATAAGTATAGCTTTATTTTTTTTCTACAGATTCTTGGCTATGCTTAGTATTCTTTTCAGTTGGTAACACTGCTTCCAATATTCTCATTAGGGCTCATTATGTGAACATGAATTCTTGTATTTTTACTTCAACTATGGCAGGTGTTTTTTGCTGAGTAGAACAGTCTAGGTCAGCAACCATGATGTTTTAGATTTGCAGTGTATGGCACCAGGCTCTGCTTGCTTTCAAAATTCACATTTAAAAACCAACTGTTAGTCCCATAGGTTTTCCTTTATATGTCTCTTGTGTTTTTTTTTCTTTTGCTGTTTTCAACAGTTTTTCTTTGTTCTACATATTTATCATCTTAATTATGATACATCATGGAGTATCCTATATATTTAGTATTTTAACTATTATATGTCTTAGAGTGTGTCTTTTTTCTGGTCCTGTCTGAAGTTTTGTTTGTTTCTTGTATCTGTAGGTATATTACTTGACTTAGTCTGAGGATGTTTTCTTCTATCATCTTGTTGAAGTCTAAGCATTGACCTAGAAATTTTCTCTTTCATCTATGGATATAATTCACAGATTTAATCTATTCATATTGTCCAACAGTCCTTTTTCTCTTTTCCAGTATTTTTTAAAAATTCATTTTCTTTGCTTGTGTGGTTTAACTTCTCTGCTTTATTTCTGAGTACTGATGTTCTGCCTTCTACTCAATCCATTTTGCTTGTAAGAATTTCCCCTGGGTTATTGAGTTTTTAATTCATCTTTAGTTCAGCTTAGCTCTCTTCAACATTTCTGTCTCTTTATTGAATTCGGTTTTCAAATCCTGGATTTTCTCTGTTATATCATTCAGTGTTTTCTTTGCTATCACTTAGGTCTTTATTGTATTTAAGTTTGTTGAGCTGTTTATTCGTGTGTCTTCTTTAAACTCCTTGAATTTTTTAATGAAGTTTATTTTAAGTTCTGTGTTCTGGGGTTCAGGTAGGCAATTTTTATTGGCAAAACTTTCTATAGGATTGCTGGACTTTCAGGGGCACATACATCCTTGATTTTTCTTATTGTTTGTGTTTTTGTTATGAGACCTGGACATGTGGACTTCTTTCACTAATTTTGTGTCTGATATTAGACCCAGGAGGATGGGCCTGGAAGTTGTATAGAGAGTTTTTAGGGTGAAGTCAGATGAACACAAGGACTAAGGCGGTATACAGAATGAATATCCTGGCCCAAGCCTGAAGGTTGAGGATTGTGTAGGAGAGGACACCAGACTTGACTAGAGCTCTGAACTTGAGAGTTGGTGAGGTCTTAGGATTGGGGATGTTGTGAGTAGGGCAGGTTCGGGCAGACTCAGCATGCTGGGCCCAATACAAGATGTCCTGCAAAGGATGTATAAATAACTTTTCAAAGATTGTGAGTTGATCCAACCATGAGTTTTAAGTAGGAGTAGAATATGATTTAGTGGTAGTGCACCTACCTATAAGGCATTATAGATAGATTTGAGTTTTGATCCAGTGTTGTCTTGTTCTTCAACAAATCTCGCTGTTCTCCTATGCTACAAAGGTAGTGGCCATGAAGGCCTCTCTGAACAATGGTGGATTCTTTAAAGTCACAGTCAATTAAATTTTGTAATGAGGAATTAAGATACATGTAAGCATGAAGTTTGGCAACGTATCAAGCCACTCTTCCTCTCCTCTCCTCTCCTCTCCTCTCCTCTCCTCTCCTCTCCTCTCCTCTCCTCTCCTCTCCTCTCCTCTCCTCTCCTATCCATCACCCTTTGTCCTCATTTAACACCCGAAATTCCTACATTCCTTTGTTAATGTAAAGAATTGCTTTGGTAAAGTGACAGACAATGTTGCTAGAGTTGCCCAAGGCATAACTTTTCAGTATTGATTATCAGAGGCTTAACAACAGAAGGAACTGGAAAGATGAATACATTTTGAAATTTAATGTTTTTTATGGACAGAGTAAACCACCATACTCTGCCTAGTCAATAAATTTATACTTCGATCAAGACCAACACTGTCTCTTTGCCATCTGCAGTGATGACATGGGAAACAAATCACCATTCTGTTGTCATGGGAAAGAAAAGAGATAAAATGTTTGAATAGGTGAAGCCATGAAGTAGACAGATTCTGGCAGGAATGAAATGTACAGTGAAGCTAAGCTACTTTGGAAGCCTCACAATGGCGCAACAGTGTGAAAAAAAATTAAACAAGAAGCCTACAACCCTCAGCTTCAGGTAGAGACAGTTCCTTCTCCTAAAACATCAGAGCAGCCACTCCTTTTCTCTCCAGGGAATTTCTGTCTTAAGGAAGGAATTAACACAGCAAAACTCCAGCATGAAGCTGGCTTGCATGAGAAAAATGAACCCTGAATCATTAACAAGGCAATCGCTGCTACATGCTAATGATTCTATTTCCCCAACTCTCATCATCTTGTACTAGTGCACCCCATGGTATTCCCTGAACAGTACAAAGTTATTACATGCTTCGGAGATTTTTCTGTGCTTGATTGTTTTATGCCATACACTGCTTGCTTAGATTATGAGTTAAGTAATAAATCTGCTGTTTTCCAAGTTTTAAGAATTAAAGGCCCTACTCTTTTGTCTGATATCAATTCAGTGTAACTATCTCTGATGACAGAAAAACAAAAACTTAACAATGCCGTTATCATGATTTACCTCATACACACAAGCTCCCTAAAAGTTCCACTCATCTTTCCTAATGATTGAGATATGTGTCTCTGTCATTGTGAATAATTCATCCTTAGTGAAGTATCATTTGTCTCAGCTTGTAATACATTGCCTTGTGCACATTGGCCTCAACAGATATTTGCTTAAATGTGCCATTTATTCTAATACTTTGACATTTATTTGGGAGAAAATAACTAAAAAATATAACAAAAACTTAAAATACCTCCAAGATAGTCACTTTACCTTAAGATATAAGAAAAAAATACTCTCACTCTCAACATATTATTCAGTATTGTAACATCAAAATTTGTACGTGATATGGCATAGGCAAATTCAACTTTTCTTTACAGAAATTTCTACAAACTTTTCCTTACAGAATTGCTCATACAATGCAGAATTCTTCTGTGACAAGACCAATCAGGGGCTTCTCCACATACCAAGTCATTCTCTAACAGACACTACTGAATGTCTGTCTTGCTTAGTTTTGTTAACTTGACACAAGCTAGAGTCAAATGGGCACAAGAAACTCAACTGAGAAAATGCCTCCATCAAATTACCTATAAGGAACGTTTTGGAGGTATCTTCTTGATGGCTAATTGATACAGGGCCCAGACCTCTGCAGCCAATGTGACACCTGGGCAGGTATGTTATCCTGGGTGATGTGCGAAAGCAGATTGAGCAACCCATGAGGAGCAGCAAGCCATTAGTCAACATTCATCCATGATGGTACTTCAGTTCCTGCCTCTAGATTTCTGCCTTGTATTCCTGCCCTGATTTCCTTAAATGATGGACTCTAATTTCAAGGTAAAATATAACACTTATCCCCAAGTTTTTTTTTTGAGTTGTTGTTTTATCATAACAACGGAAACCTAACTAAGACTGTGTTCTGTGGGTAGACTTTGTTCAGACACTGCCTACCTAGGGAGAGCATCAGATGTCAGTTCCATGTGTGTCCTTCCCATTTCAGATTATCTACTTCTTTCTCTTGATTTTTATTTAGCACATACCCCTTATCCAAAGTGATGTTTCGTATTGACATTTTCATCCAAGCACATCATGTACTTTGTCCCATGTTTTCAGATGCTATGCTTTAAACCTGTTTTCAATGGAACCAATATAAGTTGGATCCCACTACTCACCCACCAGTTTCAATTAATTTGCTAACATGGCTCAGAGAACTTGGGGAAAATACTCTACCTATATTGACCTACAGTGACCTGCTTCCACCAGCTGTGTCTGCCATCCCCAAAACTCTATCTCCTTTCAAACCTATGCTACTATATGGGGCCCAAGTTTGCAAACTTGTGAGCCTGAAGGGTATTATGTTATATCCAAACCAATATATGGTTGAATTAGGCAAATTTACAAGGAAGCCTATAGTTTCTACGAAGCCCAACCATTTGGAGGAATTTCTAGGGTAATATAGGTTAGTGTTTATTCTCTCTAGAGTTAAGAATTGGCTCAAACACAGGTTATTCTGTAGGACCCTGGAAATCCTCTATACCAGCCTCATAGGCTGACTATTTGTTGGCAATTAATGTTGTTAGAAACTGGATTAGGTGAGTATTTAGGGGAAAGAAAGATTTATGCAATATTCCAATCAGAAGCACCTTACCTTCTAGAAAATTCTGAAGGGTCACAAGCATATGCTCTTGCTTTTACAGCAAATGGGTTAGTGGTGGAATCATATATCCTATCCAGATTGCTAATTCACAAGATTCTTCTCACACATTAGGCTGATGCTGATAAGATCATCATATTTTAGGTCAAAATAATAGAATGCTATTAATTTTATTTATTCAGCCCATTAATCTACTTTGCTGTCACTTTCAGGGACCTAGAGAAAAATCTCAACAAACAAAAAACAAGCAGCAAAAAAACAACAAATATAAATATTTATTCTTACTGATGCCTGAATTTCCTATGAGTAACACAGCCTAATGTGTTTAAAGTTCTGATGAAAAAAATTAAATCTACAGCTTTAAGAGAGAATTTTTCCAAGTAAAAGTGAAGCATTTGTGCTTTCTAAAATACTCAGAGTCACTGATCATAGTAGTGCACACTTGTCATCTCAGCACGAGGAAGGTGGAGGCATGAGGTTCCCAAATTCAACATTAACTTGAACTATATAACAGGACCTGATTCCTCAAACATAAATAAATAATTTCAAAGCAAGCCTTCTTCTAAAACAGGACAAATGACTATCTATTCAACAGTGGTCACTTCCTAATACTGAGAAAACTCTTCCAGTAATTGTTACCATTTTTAACCCCTCTCACAATCTTATGAGCTGGTCATAAAACCCAGAAGCTTTATTTCCAATGCTAGAAGAGACTCACTTTAGTTGAGCATTATTTAAGTTTCTCTTAGTCATTTTAAAAGCATTGCCAAGCATGTAATTTGCAGGGATGTAATGTGTGTGAGAAGAAGGTTGTAAGAGGGGAAGAAAGGAGCAGGAGACTGTCAGCTCTATATTTTACAGAATTGTTAGCATACTTTTGAAGTAGACTGGTATAATTTAATATTGTATTATAGAACCCAGTAGGTCAAGAAAGTGGCAGAGGCACAACCAACTGACACACTCTGTCTCTCCATGCTTCTCAGATCAAAAAGACCTATTTTTCTAAGCCCCTCCCTACTTTTTCTTGTGCCTCTCTATCTGCCAAAATCTCCATGGCTAATTCTGGTCAGTTAGTCATTGACTCTGCCTCTGATTCAAGGTTAACTTAACAGTCTTGGAGTGTCATAGTATCATCAAATACACTGCAACATATAAAGATGAAGGTTTACAACTTGGAATGTCAGAGTACCATCAAATACTCTTCAACATATAAAGATAAAGGTTAAGATTGATGCAACAGGATGGAAACATAAGTACAAAAGGCATGTGCTTACATACACCACCATATTTTCAAAGATGCTATGACAGCATAGTAAGGAAAACTGTCCAACGATTGCAACCCATGGGTTGAGAACCACTGATAATGCCTTACAAACCTGGCAGCCTTTATCTGTCCTATGTGGTAATTTTAAAAAGCAGTGCACAAGACAAAGATGCCATGGGATAGAGCTTGGGTGGAGGGGTTTTTTATTGAAAGAACGTGAATGGGAAAAGGGGAGTGGGGGTGTAGGAAGGAGACCAGCCTATGGAGAGAGACAGAGACAGAGAAGCAAAGAGAGAAAGAAGGATGCGAGGTGGGCCAGGCCCTTTTAAAAGGGACCATAGTGAATGTGCACAGGTGGTGCTCTTAGTAGCTACTGCTGAAGGTGTATCCTGTCAGAACCCCAAGAGCAGGCCAGTACAGATGCCTGAATACTAATATCCTATTTATAAATCAAATGTTTTTACTTTCCCTGTTGGCACAAACACATCCCCTCTTTTCCTATTCACTCTATGGCCCCCTCTTGCTTATACCTATTTCAGGGGGCTTGCGTTTTAGAGTGGAGTCCTTTGTTCTCTGTGAGGTTTTCCCAAAAGACCTTAGTTTTACCTAGTCATTCTTGCATCTTAATGGCCCCATCATTCTGGATCTGAGCAATGTCACTGTTGTATGTCTTCCTTTCCTGCTAGAGTCTAGCAGTAGCTCTCAACCTTCTTATTGCTGCAACCCTTTAATACTGTTCCTCATGCTGCTATGACCACCCCCAGACATAAAATTATTATGGTTGCTGCTTCAAAACTGTAACTTAGCTACTGTTATGAATTATAATGTAAACATATGATATACAAGATATCTGATATGCCGCCCCTGTAAAAGGGTCTCTGGACCCCAAAGTGGTCATGACCCACTGGGCAGACTGTGAACTTTGCCTGATGCAGAGAATGTGTGACACATTGTAGTGCATTGTTTCTGCTTCATTGCCTTAATTGGTGCCAGCAATCCAGGAGGTTGTCTTCAGACCTCTTCTGTCTCTCACAGCTCAGCCTTGCTTACATCCATGAACTGAGAACATCACTGTCTGCAGTACTGAAAATACTGCTCTCCAGCAGGCCCTGCATAAGATCAGAACTACCAATGGGACAGCAGGAATTATTGGTAAAACCATAATTTTTTATACCACAGGAGAGAGCACCGCTCTCAGCCTAATAGCTCAGTCTGAGAAATGTATGTTTGGGAATCACTAACAGGCAGACTACCCTGCTTCAGTGAGGAAGCATACTGGATCAGTCTGCCAGTGAACAGTCTTGCATCTCCCTCTAAGTGCCTATATCACAGGGGAAACCAACGTTAATAATCTAACACAGTGTCAGAAATAGTTGGAACACAATGAGAACAATGCCCACCAATACCCACACTGCCATCTCTTGGTCACGTTACAATTAAGGCACCTTATTTGCATTATCTCCTTTAGTATAAGGCTTTCTTGTCAGTTAGGGAATTCTCATTTTATAAATGGAGATTCCGAGACTTCAGACATTCACTAATTTGGCAAAGATGACACAGCTGGTTGTATGGAATCATGATTTGAAACAGGGAGGTCGACTCTCAATCTGCATGATTAACCTGATGAAAGGCAGGGTTTGGGGGATAAAGGAATAAATTCAGCTTACCCTTAAGTCTCTTTTGTTTAAACAGAAAAATAATAAATAAGAAGGCAGGGGATTGGTGTGATTTCATTAATAAATTTTGTTTACGTACCTACAAAAAAAGGGGTCATCTTTGTAAGCATTCATGGGGCACTTAACAGAATGAGTTCAATACTGGGCCAGAAATAAAACTTGGCAGAGAAAAATTATGCAAGCCATATTTGCTGATGATAAGAGTTTAAAAATAACAAATTTTATGCCTGGTTTGTTGACTCATGTCTGTAATCCCAGGATTTGAGAGGTCAAAGCAGGAAGATGCTGTGAGTTCAAGGCCAGCCTGGGCTACTGATAGAAAAAACAAGCAAATTTAAAGATACGAAGAGTGAATATGTCTTTCAAACCTTAGTAAATCTTTAAGAGAAAAAAATTATAAGACTTAAAGATTATGAGTGATTCAATGGCCTAGAGAGCATGCATTAAATAAGCATTGACGTGAGAGGAGATACAGACTGCATATTAACACAGTAAAAACCTGGCTTTAGAGTTTTCTTTTAAAAATAAACAGCAGTAAAAAAAAATCACAACACTCCCCTGTTTCTTTCAAGGACATACTTCCCAAATATCTTTGGGTGCTGTGGCTGGCTGGCGTGCGAGTATACCCATTTCTTCCTGCAAGTGTGGAATAGGACTGATACTTCACGAGAAACAAGGACTACTGCCCACTCATGACACTGTATGGTTATGCCTTTCCCCACTTGTGGACTTCTAGAAGTCACTAATGTGGGTCAGACACAAAATTGGTATTGTCTGCCAGTGCCAAATTCTACGTATTTGGTTTTAAAAATTTTTTTATTATTTATTACATTTTTAAAAATTAGAAACAAGCTTGCTTCACATGTCAATCCCAGCTCTCTCTCCCTCCCCTCCTCCCACAACTCCCACTAGTCCCCCACCCCAGCTTCTCACTCTATCCCCACACTCCCCCCCGCAGAGTTTTTCATTCAGGGCAGGGCCTAGGCCCTCCCACAAGAGTCCAGGCTAAGAGCACATCCCTGTTTATGATATGGACACACAAAATCCATTTGTATGCCAGGGATAAATACTGATTTTACTGCCCAGGACCCCATAAATGGTCCAGGCCTCTTCACTAACACCCACATTCAGGAGGTCTGGGTAAGTCCAATGCTGGCCTCCCAGCTGTCGGTCTGGGGTCCAAGAGCTCCCCCTTGTTCAGGTCAGCTGTTTTTGTGGGTTTCACCAGCCCAGTCTTAACCCCTTTGCTCATCTTTCCTCCCTCTCTGTCACTGGTTTCCAGGGTTCAGTTTCTACATATTTTGAAGCAGTTGAAAATTGGCAGATAAACTGCTGGTAAATTTGTGGTTTCAAATGTAGAACTAGTCAGCTATGTGTAAGACCCCCCAGTAATTTTCTCCTCCGAAATGTGTTCACATATATTTGTGTTGATTGCTATCAGCGCACACATTTTCAAAAAGGCCTGTCATGTGGTGCACTCCTTTGCAGTGTTAGACTGATTTTCCTCTTACTTCTATGAAATTCTATTAAATTTTGATGTTTCTAATCACATGTGTGATTATCTTAAAGATTCTATCATAAGATGCTATGCATCAATAGCTTCATTAGTTTTAGTAAATGGGCAAAGCATTAATTTAAATAATGCCCTTTTCAATACTTTCCAAGCTTGCCTTACTCTCCATTTCTTCTGTTTTATTTCTGTTTGGCTAGCCTGTGAGTAAGAAATAAGTATTGTTCTGCATCTTTAGGGTAATACATTAGTGTGTCCTTCTTTTGGGGTGACAATATTTTCCTGGTTCTTTGATTCAGTGTAATGATGGAATTTTTTCTCACAAGTGCTCATATTTTCTACATGTATTAGAGTTCCACATGTATAAAGTGAGAATGTTTTTTCTAAATGTGTGGTCACTTGAGAGGGAATTACACATTTCAGAGTCTTCTGTTCTTTCACACATGTATTACACATAGACAGACAGACTTTGCTTAAAGATGGGACTTCAATCTCAGAAATAACTTGATAGATTTTGTTGTTGTGCCCTCCTAGAGTGTAATTTCATGTAAGAAGTTGGCAATCATACCTGCTTGGTGCTATAATAATTTCACGTTGTCATCACATCCATTCTTGATGGAACCATTCTTATACAAATCATGACATAAATACTATATATAGAATATACAGGTGTATGAATGTATATGTATACACACAATATTGAAACAGAGCATAGATATAGTACTTTGCATAGACTACCTTTTCAAAAGTAAGGAAGCAAATGATACATTTGTGTTTTGCAGGCAATTTTCCCCCTTTCACTTCTCTTGGCTTCTCTGCATTTTGCATAGCTAATTCTACAACCCTTCAAAAAATATGTGTTCTTTGTTTGCTCTGTGGACTCTGTACTATGAGACAGATTATAAATATTAAGTATCCCTTGATAAAAAAGGCACGCTGTTATTTTGTAGAAGTCAAACTTAGCATCTTGTAGAAACAGAAGATATGTGTGGATAGCCAAGTTTGCTTTAACAATTTTTTAAGTAGTTCAGAGTTCCACCCTGTCTCAGGTTGCTGTTGCTATGATTAAAAATAATGATCAAAACAGCTTAGGAAGGAAGTGGAGGTTTATTTCATTTTACGCTTCCAGGTTACACACCATTACTGAGGGAAGTCATGTAGTGAACTCAAACAGGGCAGGAACATGGAGGGAGGAGCTCACGCAGAGCCATGGAAACATGCTGCTCACTGGCTTGCTCCTTGTGGTGTAATGTGCAGCCTTTCCTGCCAGCTGCCTGGGTCCTGTTACTGTCTCAGTCCTCAAATGACACACAAGACACTCTATTAATTATGAAGCTGTTGGCCATTTCTTAATGGCTAGCTCTGACTTAACTATTAACCCATAATTGCTAATATATATTTCTATAAGGTCTTATCTTACCGAGAATGCCAGACTTATACCCTCTCCTCCTGGGATCACATGGCAATTCTCTCCTCTTGACTACATTTCCTAGAATCCTCCTCAACTCCTAGTCCAACCTATCTTGCTTCCCTATTGGCCAACATTGCTTTATTTGTCAACCAATATGACAAACATATACACAGAAGGACTTCCCCCATCATTATGGCTTTACTTGCAAATATTAGGAGTTCTATGATGATAATTCCTGGATTTCAAGTAGACCCTCAATGGAGAGAGTCTTACAAACAATAGAGGTCCTGATGATTTGATAAGATATAAAGTAAATGAATTGATTTTGAATAATATTTTCAAATACAATTTTATAAGTTCACTCCTTTAAAAGGAAAAGTTAAATTGGGAGTCACAACCTGGTCTGCTTCTGGGAGGTGATACATTGTAATGAATATTAGCTTTTGATTAAAATTCATAATTCAAATTCTAGCTAGATATGCCCTATTTGGTATTTTAGAACTCACCTATAAAGTGGCCCTTCAACTTACTATGAAGAAACGCTTAGAAACTCAAGATAAAGTAATATGTGCCTGGAACATAACATGCATTCATACATAAAGCTTACATGTATATGTGTGTGTGTGTGTGTGTATGTGTGTGTGTGTATACTTTGCTCATATTCACTACCTGCCCATTGCTCTTTCTGTTTTCCCAATATATTTTAGAGTAGAATATTAGCTCCCATTTCAAAACTACTTTTTTAAGGTGTGGTTTTGCCTGTCTGTCATCCAAGAGTGGAAGGCAGAAACCAGAGGGTAAGCAAAGATTGAGGCCATCCTGATTTACACAGCTCATTCCATAGTTCCTGATGTGTATGACTACTTTTAACAGACAAGGCATAGCTACACAGCAAAGACCAAACAAAAATACAGACAGAAAATCAAAACCTTATTTTCTGTACCTGGTATATAAGAAAACTTAGCATGAGCAAGTTTTACCAAGGGAAGACCAGTGATCACCAGTGAAGCAAGATGATCACAAGTTTGAGTCTAGCCTGGGCTACATAGTGAAGAAAGATTATGTACTGCGACTCCAAGATCATTATTTTAACTAACCACATTGATAGGCATAGTCAAGTTTGCTGTGCAGAAATATCCTTTCGACCCCACAGTATGCCAGGTGTTGGTGACACACGCCTTTAATTCCAACAGAGGCAGAGGCAGGCAGATCTCTGAGTTTGAGGCCAGCCTGGTCTACAGAGTGAGTTCCAGGACAGTCTCTAAAACAATACAGAGGAACCCTGTCTCAAAAAACAAAATAAAATAAAATTGATCCCATAGTATGGTGGCAAATATTAAAACTAGGTGAGTGCATAGTGGCTGCCCTTAGCAAGCTGTTACTTAGTGAAAGTGTACTCCTGAAGTTACTCCTGGGTTCTGATAAACACAGGGAGGGAGCCATAAATAGGCTTCTGACCTGGTAAGCAACGAGGTGGGTCGGGGGTATCCTAGGAGGAATAAAAGGAGAATTTGACCCCCTTCTTTCACTTGTATCTCTGACTTTGGGTGTGTCCTTTGCTTCCTTATGGTTGGTTTTTATATTAAAGACCATACCAGACTCCCTCCAGCCTTAAATCTGGCCCAGCCTATAGGATCTGGTCTCACCACACACTTACCTACAAAATAAGCTACATAAAAATAAGTCTGGTTGGAGGGAACAGCTTGGTATCATTGCTCTCCCCACAATCCCCAGATATTTCTAAAATAGTTCACCTGCAAGGTCATTGTGCTGTTTCAGTGAAGGAAGCACATGTTTTTCCAAGCTTCTTAATTCTCAGAGGGTAATATGTTGAAAAGTAAAGTGAATGATCCACGTAACCATTGTATAACATAGGAGAGCCTTAGGGTTGAGTTGGTATGGGAAAACTGTCAGGAAGCTAGCCTAAGGATCGTTTCAACCCCACCCCCAAAGCCTAGCTGTCCTGTGCTCACACTGGGGCACTTGGCAGCCAACAGGATCTGAAGGCAATCAAGGAAAGTGGCTATTAAATGCTCACAAGCTTTACTGCATGGAAAAAATGGCTTTTGCTAAGAGCTGGATCTGTGGATATCCTTGAAGCTATTTTCCCTCTTGACATGTCTGTGTGGCCCCATGCATGCATCTTCACATTTTTCCCTCTTTTTTTGTGGCAATAATCTTCACACATACTTAAATGTGACACTTTCTGAGCGCTTACATGGCTGAGTTAAATAAGAAATCTCTTGAGTGATTTTGGCTCCTTGCCATTCTTTGGAATTTCATTGTGGAGGTTTAGCTTGCAGGACAGAAGCCAGCTTCTAATTGCTTTATGTAATCAGAACACTTAATGACGAAATGAACTCCAAGACCTGGTTCCTCTGCATGTCATGAGTGGAGAGGTGACTGTTCTAGAGATTATCTAGAACCTTTCCAACACTGAACAGTGGGATTGGGAGGGATAGGAAGGGTCTTTGCATCTATCTGCAGGGGCATTTCTCAGGTAGTTCCCCATTTCCGCTCCTCTACTGCATTCTATGTGAAAATCGATCAGATTTGCCTTATTGCAACCAAGTGGAGGGTTATATATCACTGAGTCTATAAAATCCTCCAGTGGCAGAGCCAAGGAAGCAACTGTCCTAGATGAATTCTCCTTCTCTTTTGGCCACCTGAAAGAAAAGAAATTGTTCAATTGGCAATTCATCATGGAATTGAAATAGTAATGGAAAACAGCACATTAAAATTGTGCATGGAATTACTTTGAGTCATCTTGACATTGACATTATCAGGCAGTAACTGCTCCACATCCTAAGACTCAGAAGGGTTTTCTTTCCTCTCAATGTTGGGATTATATGACAGAAGGCAAAAGAGTCCATGACTTTTCTAAGCAACGCTGAGAGGCACAAATGAATGGTAGGAACACTTGAGAGCTGCTTAACCAACTGAGATGAGTTCTTTTTAATTATCATTTGAAAACTAGCTCTAAAAATTCCAATCATACGTACTTTAATTGCATTTGGATGTTGGAAGCAGTGTGCTATGGTCTGGACAAGTGTCTCACAGAGGTTCATATGCTATAGCTTTGTTCCTCACCCTGTGCCATTGTGGGGTGGTTGAGAACCTTTGGATGGTGAGACCTACTGGGCGGTTAAGGTCAGGGGGCCATGCTGTGGAAGAGAACTGTGCATCCTTTGCCCTTTTCTTTCCCTGGACTTTCTGAGGCCATGAGAGGCGCAGGGTCTTCTTCCATGATACATTGACTTCTCACTGGCTCAAAGCGAAGGTCAACTGACTGACACTCACAAAGCTGTGAGACACACTATCACTTCTCAAGAGTCCATTTGTGTCAGGTATTTTGTACTCCTGGGCCAGTAGGTAAATGAGACCAACTCCTAGGGAGATTGCTAAGGACTGGGAAACTCAAGGTCTCTGATCAAATCCATTGGGATTCTTCATTAGAAACACAGATTTGGACAGCTCAGAAAAGTTGAAAGAGATATTCTCTATATGTTTACATCACCGTTTCCATATAAACTAAAGCTTAACCCTCTAATCTGAATGAATGTGTCTGAGAGTGCTAAGGAGACCCTGGATCCTGAAGTTTATTTTCATGAAGGTTTTCTCTCTGGAGTATGGTTCACATACCAATGGGGCTATTTCCTGCTTCCTGGAGGATTTACAAGGTTTACCCAAGGGCATTTAACAGAGTAAAGTCATCTTAGATTCCCAGCAGCTTTTCACACTAATCCAGCATCATGTTGGTTTGGTCTTGTTGTCTCTTCCCTTCATCTGTGAGACTGACTCCATCCAGCTGTTACTCCTTGTGATTCTTCACAAGACAGCAGTGACACCTGGTGAAGGCTTGTACATCAGTAGCATCCCCACCCTGTGCCTGCCCTGTGAGCAGCTAACTACCCCAGGGATGACAGTATCCTCCTGATCAACTTGCCTAGAAATTTCTTAGGGCAGCCTCATCACTTACTTACAGGAGGAGTGGACAGTTCTTTGCTAATAAATCATGTGTGTGTGTTGTAAATCTGGATACCTTGCCACTCTGATGGCAGAAAGAACGTGATTTCCCCAAAGGGCAAGCAGTAGACAGAAAGTAACTCCACCCTCATCATAGACGATGGATGAGGCTTTTAGTTATCTGTATATGTAGAAAAGCTGGCTCATGCTCTCATGGCCCCCATCATTCTAGTTGTTCTACACCAGCAGAGGTTAGCACTGGAAGGCCTCTATGGGTCTATGAGCAAAGATACAAAACAGAATCATGATATGTTTATTGAAACTTTGAGAAACCAGGGATTTGTGCTAAGCATTTACAATATTTCATATTTCAAAAGCTGTACTGTGTTCTAAGAGGCAAGCACCATTATAATCACTGTTTGCAGTGGAGAAACGTGAAGCTCCTAAAGGTAATCATTGAGTAAGGCCTTGCAACCAGAAAAAAGAGCCAACATTGAATATGAACTGTTTACATGTAAACCCCGCATCTGTGGCCTTCAAAGAATGACCTGAGAATATGATGATCTAGGTCTCTTGCTTCACAACTTAAAGCGCAAAACCCAGATATCCAGGTTAGTGGAAGAGAATTGGTATCTGGTGGAGTGGTCTGTCTTTGAGTCCGGTTGCTCACTGGCCATCAGTCTTAGTAAAGTCATCTATTCTTATGGCCATTTGTGGACAAAGATGTTGAATCATTTGTCTTCTAACATCTTCACCAGTTCTTGCTTACTGTAGTCTGTGTGGATGAGCCTAGGACAGTAGGTTAATCACTAGATTGAATAAAATGGTCAATGTCGCTCATAAAACCAGTACCTATTACAGAGAAAGTTGCAAAGCATGGCTTGTAGACTATATTCTGTAAGAGCTTTTAAAAAGGACTTATTAGATATCATATTAATTTTCTTCCTGTAAGTTTATGATTATTGAATTGAAAATGCAAAAGAATGAAAATTAATAAAAACTATAAATATTGGCTACAATTCCATCACAGTTTTAATTTATCATATATAAATTAATATAACTATTAATATATAATAGTTTGGTGACTACATTTACAGGATACACTCCTTTTCTGAGCCTCTATGTGAAGGCTGTTCTTTTCTTTCTTCTTATTTTGAGTCTTAGTTTTGAGACAGGGTATCTATACATAGCCCAGACTGGCCTCAAACTCGATCAACCTCCACCATGTCTAGAAAGCTACAATTATTTCTTTTTCTTTCTTTCCACAGAATGAGATAGCATATAAACTTGAATATATATGTATATGTATGGGTATGTTTACATATATATATACATACACACATGTACACATATTAGAAATAGTTGCATAGTGTTCTACAGAGCATGTGAACAGCGTTTGATGACATCTCTATTCCTAAAAACTTCCATTTTTAGGAATCTCTTTGACTTTTTTTTTCTATTGTGAGTAATTTGACAAACACTCTCAGAAGTATATGGTAGCTGTGTTTAATGGAATAAAAGAATGTGAAGCATGCCCTATCAAAGACTGTGGAAAGTTTATTAGTTCCCATTTTCACCTGTAGCATGGGAGAATGCTGAATTTCCTATTTCTTATCTAGTCTAGAACCAGCTTTATCAAGTACCACTAAATGTGCCTTCCCAACAGCGCCATGACACAAAATACAATCTGGAAAGTCTGACTGCTTAGGTAGCAGTGTCCACTTCTAAGTATGGCTGATATTTTAAAATTCTTACTTTAGCTTACAAGATAGTAAGGTCACCACTTGCAGTGGAGAACATGAAGCTCAAAATGTTATTGTTCCATAAGGCCTCTAAAGTAGCAAAAGGAATTGGAATTGAACATGGGTATCTCTGTGCCTGAAAGGATGTAAACCATAAGCAGAACTGACCCGAGGGTTGCATTTTATCCAAGATAACATGGGTAAAGGAAGCTAGCTTGCAATTGATTATTATGATTATTCTTTCACTATAAATACATCTGAGCCCTTTAACTTCAATAAACTCGTTAATCATTTGTTTCTTGTTTTCTCACCTACTGATTCTTATGTTTAGTCCATTGGCCTGTTTATTTTATCTGAGAGCTGCTTGTCACCCACAACATAATTCCTGTTAACTAGGCAGATTAGACCCAATCCGGGATTACTGTGCTAAGGTAAAAAGCAAAACAGAGTCATGGTGGTACTTTCCAGAGTATGGAAAACGGAGGCAGGAGGATTACCCCAAATTTAAGTCCAGCCTAGTCTACATGGCATGTACCATACAGGCCAAGACTATATAACAAGACCTGTTTCAAAAAGAAAATGTAGCAACTGAAACTAATGTTCAATCTTTCTATAATTGTTCTTTTTTGGACCTTTCATTTCTAGGAATGCTGTACTTTCCAGAGAATGGAGCCTGGCTGGCCAGGTCATGCTTAAGCCATGTGTCTGTGTTCAGTCTGCACCCTCTTGTGCTTTGAAATTTATGTGGCCACTTTCCCAGTTACCTGCTAGGTCACTCCTCATTCTTCTTCCTTTCTCAGAGTGCTGCAGGCTTCTTTCCAGTGTTTGAAACTCCTGAAGTAAACGACAGGAATATGTTTAGCCTATTTTCATACCTAGGCTCCACTCTCATAAAAATCTTCCACAGGGTTTTAGGGGAGAAAATCCTGCTCAGTGTCAGCATTTGCCTAGCATGTGATACTGTTAGATGCTGGGGATATTTTCTGTTGCCTCAGATATTGCAAATAAGCACCATGTTTTCAAGTAAGAACCCCGAGACCCACACAGATCAGCGCCCATGGAGATGAGCTGTGACCTGCTCAGAGTTGCTTTGTATTTTACAGAGCAGTAGTGTTCATGCTGCAGTCTGCCCTCAGATGATCCAGGATGCACAGGGCAGCAGTTTTCTGGCTGTGCTTTGCATTATGTCCCTCTATTTTTACAAAATGGCAGCTGGCTCTCTCTGTTCTGAATGCAAATACATCTCATTCAGGCAAGTAAAGAACTGCCATTTGTCCAACATGGACCACATAGCACAGACCAATAGCTCACCAATCCAGGAACACACGGGCATGGCAAAACCATGTAAGGAAAACCAGGTCTATGAGGGCCCAAGACATATTAGACTGAACCAGAATGGAGCCCCATCACTAGGGATAAAAGAAACAGTGCCCCAAGAAAGAGCTATAACAGTATACTGACCTGTCATCCAGACTTTGGTCGTGAGTCATATGTAGGAAAATTGTCATAGTAAAAGATCTCTGCCCTTGTCACCAACTCCAGATCATGCAGTTTCTCCTGTCAGTGACCCTCAACCCATGTTGAACTGGCTTATGAAACTGCCTCCCACTGGGTTTGCACTACACAGTTCTGCATTGGGAACTACTTTGTACCTGATTGGAAATGTTGTGTATTTTATTACCACAGAGCCACAGAGCTCTTGGCTTTTTTTTACTGTTCTATAAGATGTTTCTCATGGCATGAAGCAGAATATGTGAGCTGAGGTTAATAGTCAATGATCTAGATTGGGATTGAGGAATACCCATACTAGCCAGCAAAATCTAGATGACTTGATGAAGTTTAGTCACCGAAAGTGACAAAACTTGTGAATCCGTTATACCCAATAAAGCCTAACATTGTGGGAAAGACACAGCTGCCTATGTTTCTGTCATAGAGAACTCCCAATACCCCGTCTTCTACAGCTCTAGCCAGGGTTCTTCATTTTATTTTTCATTGACTCTTCGAAACACGCAGATGGCTTACTGTTTTCTACTCTTGCTCACTTGTCTGTGTTATTCTCTTTTTCTTCCAGTTCAGTTTAACTTGGGTTTAAATAAATGAAATGAGACCTTGTGATCCAAGACCTCTTGAGAGATAGTAATCTTAAGGAAATTGTAAGACTAATTTGTCTTTTCAGATATTTGCTTACACTAGTCTTTGTGCTTCAGTATATACCTTGAGAAACTGTGCTAACCATAATCTGTAAAATGGTATTGGGCCTGTGCTATAGCCTCCCTGGAGTGTGAAATGGGCCCATGAGTGTAAAGGGTTTTCCCTTCTTTGTTTCTTGACATTACATAACGAACTGGGCAAGCTTTCTGAAGATGTAACAAAAGCCATGGCTTAATTAATTTGGGGGTAGCCAAAAGGAGGCTAGCCTGAGTAGTCTTGACTTAACAAAGAAAATCACTTAAAAGGGGTGACTACTCAAATGAAAAGCTTGGTCCTCCTGGCAATTGATAGGATGAGTCACACCCAACAGAACTATAAGTAGCCCCTGGGGCTGAGACTCGCCCCTGGTTAAAAGCCAGCAAGGAAGTAAAGACTTCAGTCCTGTATGCACAAGAGACCGAGTTCTGCCAACAAGCATGTGCATTTGGAGGAGGCCTATGAGTCTTTGAGAGGAACACAACTTGGCCAACACCATGGCTACATCCCCATGACAACCTGAACGGAGGACTTGACTAAATAGGCTAGAACTCCTGAGCCATGGAAAATATAAATGTATACGTTCTTAAAGCCACCAAGTTTAAAGGCATTTGTTATGTAGTGACTAACACTCCTCAGCCTTGCCTACACAGGATGCTTCTTCCATGGATGTGCACCTTGGCATATGTTGACAGCACACTCACTTTAGAATTGGATTTTTTTTTCTGTGTATGTGTTGGTATATCTCAGCAGACTGATTTTCATAAGACAAGAAAGCCAAGTTTCCTTTGCCTTGTCATCCTGGGCACCTATGAGCACTTGGAGGATGCTGATTCAGAGCCCCAGGACAGGATGAGTGTTGGCAGAGCTGCATGTCCATGTGCTGCTGGAGAGCCTCCTTCCAGATGAGTCTTCAAGACAAAGTGGGCTAAATCTAAACTTAGCTTTACTACAGTAGAGGTATTAGGAGTTTAAAGAACACATGCATGTACACACACACACACACACACACACACATGCATGCACACACATACATACACACAGAGGCATGCATATACACAGAGTGCCTAATTCTTAGCATCTTTTACTAATTTACTGTATGATCTTGGGCATGCCACTTGACCTTTATGCACCCTGTTCTCCTCATGGACCAATGACGTATTTGGGCTCGCTGCATGCACTCCAGGTAAAATTCCAATCCAAGACTTCAAACTAGAAAACATGTATCTGAAATGAAAGAACTAAAGGAACTAAGGAGTTGATACCCAAAGAAAACAAAATAGTCATGGAAATAAAATCAAACCAGGCTTCACCCTGTAAGGGTGCATATCTGATGAGAAAGTCTTATCTTCCTTTTTAATGGGGTTGAAATGCCCTTCCCCTATCCTCTCCCTATCCCATAACCCTCTTCTCCCAACTCCCTCCTTCCCTGTTCCCCTGCTCCTCCTCCCCTGCACTCCTACCCCTCCTTGTTTTGTACAGCTATAAAGAACCTTAAAGGGAAGAATAAGGAAATCACGTTTGTGGTACAGCCACAGCAGCAGTTGCTCTGGTGTTCTTGTTCTATTCCAGTCATCCCCACTCAGCTCATTTCTGTATGAAAATAAAATCAATCAGCTCCAGTGCATGAATCCCCATTAACCCCAGTTTCCAAGTGATATTTTCCCCCAAAGGTCACAGAGGGCTGCCCAGGAGCAACAGGAATTTTGCAAGCAATGAGTGTCACATTTGCATATGGTAATTAGTTTTTCTATAAATACAATTTGTTCTGCAGATTAACATTTTGTGTCCTCATTAGATAGCAAACATTTCCATATTAAACCCACAAAGCTCCCAGAACTGGTTTTGCTTACATTGCATGATGGTGTTAATACCTCTGTTTATATGAATGCCAATTAGTAGTGCTCTGTCTTGGAAGAATAAAAAAGATCACTAATGCTATTAATATAAACAGTAATAAGAAAGCTGAGAAGCTCTTGCAAACCTTGTTAACTTCAAAGATCATTAGCAGTAAAGTACCTCTGGGTGGTAAATGGCTGCATCGGGAAGCATAAAATGCAAGCATGTGTAGAACTCTTTGTTCTGATCGGTGTGATAAAGAGGAACATGCAATTAAAATATTTTGTTTTGCTACAAGCATTTATCCAATCAGGCGTTAGATGTGCTTTTAAAATAATTTCTTCAACTTGCTGGGCTAAGTGCAACACGGTTTGCTCTGGTTTAGGAGGCCACCTTCTCCAAGGGGATGAGGTATTTTATGGTCCCATAAAAGGGTTTTATAAAGCAAGATCTACCAGAATTTCCCATGAGAGGATTTCCTTTTGTTCTGGGCAAGAATGAAACATTCTCTGTTGAGAATATTTTGGAACATATGAGCTAAAAGGAAATGTTTGTCGCATGTACACACACATATCCTCACACACACAGATGCTTAGGTTCACACCACTGACCTGAAGCCGGATTGGAGGATACTGCCTTAGGCATCTGATGAGGTGCAAGTGCTACATTAGTAGGCAGACTAAGGCTCCACTTACTCATGAAGAGGACCCTACAGTCACCACTGGGGAGGGCCCAAGAAGGGGAGGGAGGTGAGTGGGATCAAGTTACATTGTGCGGATACATCACAAAGAAACCTAGTATTTTGTGCAAATAATATCCACCAAGAGTAAAAGGGCAAACCCTGCAGAGATAAACTTTGCTTCCCTGGTCAAGTTTTGTTTTGATACAGCACACACACTTTGGTTCATCATGATTTTAAAAGCATTTGTGATGGGAACAGGTAGTTAACTTTATCTTTGTCTGAAACCTAAGTACATTGCCATTGAAAACTAAACTGCACTGAAACATAGAATTTTGTGTAATTTCAGACTTAAAAGCTCTATAAAAATAGCCTTGTTGCAGTACTTCCATGACTGACTCCAGTTTGGGATGGCATAGTTTCTGTGGGTCTTCGTTTTCTCATCTGCAAAGTGGGGATGAGAATTGCACATAAGCCATGGGGTTGGATTGAAAACTCATGTTTAACCCTGCACCCATACAACACCTGAATCACAAAATGGGCACAGTGGACAAGGGCTACTGTTATTACTGTTTGTGAAATGTTTTGCCTGCTTTGCGGGGAGAAGAGTAACAGAACATCTTTGGTAGATTAGTAAGAACTCTACCTTTCTCCTTCAGTGTGCTGAGGATCAAACTCAGGGCCTGGTGCATGATTGGCAAGCACACTACCTCTGAGCTATCTCCATAGCCCTCTTCCTGCTGTCTCTTAACCTCTCCTGTTACTTTAAGGCAGTGGTTCTCAACTGTGACCCCTTTAATACAGTTCCTCGTATTGTGGTGACCCACAACCATAAAATGACTTTTGTTGCTACTTCATAGCTATAATTTTGCTGTGGCTATGAATCATAATATAAACGTCTGTGATATCTGTTAAAAGGTTCATTCTCTATTTCTATCGCTGTCCTGCTGTAGAGTTTATGCTGCTCCTCTTACATAGCATGATGATCTTCTTTAGCCCAGTCCTTCCCATCTTAGCTGATGTAATCAATCAAGGTTCCAAACCATACTTTGTAGCCATGTGCTTTCAGTGTTGACTGAATGTTTTTGTGTAGCTGGCCTTTAATTCTCACCACTCCATCTTCCTAAGCCTTAGGACACATGGAGGAAGTAAATCCATAGGTAGTGAGCTCCTTCCCTAGTCAGTCTTCCTTTCTCATGATGACTCCCAGTTGGCTAGTAGGTATGGTGGCTTGGGTGTGGTGCCTGTGTCCTTCGGAGTTCAATGTAGTAGAAACTTGATCCTCTAGGTGATGCTGCTGAGAGACACTGAAACCCTTAAGTGGTAGGGACTGTGGAATTTCAGTCTTTCTCAGAGACATGTCTGGTGAATTAAGTTTTTCTACCAATGTTTTCCTTTACCATGATGTACTACAGCTAAAAGAGAAGACCCACACCATAACTGAGAAGTCCAGTTGCCATAGCCTTAAACTTCTAAAACAGTGGTAGGTAAGACCTTTTCTTCACATGTGCAGCTGTCTCTGGTTTTGTGTTGTATTAACATAAAGCAGACTTATATTTGTAGTTAGCTCTTTGGTCCTTCAAGGAAGTGGATCCCTTGCTGGTCTACTCTGTCCGTTCATGTTTCAGTTCACAGGGTGAATAGATACAAGATTCCCAAGCTTAGATTTCTGCGATACATTTCTAGGGGGAAAACAGGGAGATTTCGTATACAGAAGGCCAACTTTAAGAGGGAAATGACAGTTTCTCTAAGTACCTGAAGGATTTCCCAGTAGAAAGATTGATTTGGTCTGACAATCAAGCCTTATGGGTGGAGGCTGTAGAAAAATAAAAGATGCTAGCTAATGGAAAAGAATATTACAACCATTTAAGTATGTAATAAAGACTGCTTTTGGGACCAAATGAACTTTCTGTTCATAGTGTTGTTCAAGCAAATAATGAATAATAACTCATAGGAGATAGAACCACACAGCCTTGTGTATCAGAAAAGCATTAGTCTAAATGACCTAGGTCAGTCATAGCTATGTGTTTCCTTACAAGGTAGTTTTAGAGCAATGGTACAATTTGAAATTCATACTGGAGTTGAAGAAAGCTTTAATAGTTTCCTCCCAGGTATAATTTACATAAGATTATCAACTATCCTTATCACATAATGGAGTGAGAAACCAAAGGTGACTGTTTATGGCAATCATTTGTAAAACATTTATGGATGTGGCAGGTGTGTCTAGGTTTTAAAAGAGAGTGATGAACAAGACAGAGTTCTTGCCCACTGGAGCATGTGTTCTGCTCAGAGGCAAGGATGATCCTAAGATAAAGGGAAGGATGGATTGTGTAACATACATATTGTCTCAAAACACTACAATCTCCCATTGCCTCTTCTTCCAGGGAAACTTTGTAATCTTCAAGTTCTCTGAGATACTCTGCAGCATCTCACAGACCAGATTAGAGGGGATGCTTTTATGGGATTGATCCTTTGCTCCTGCAATGTGATCAGTAGAATTTTTTCTTAATGGTTTGTTTTCTAATGCAAGAAGTGTGCATTGGTGGTGGAAGAGTTGCAACTTCTCTTGCACACAATTGATGTTAAATGATCAATGAAAGAATGCAGAATGGGTTATGAGGAGTCACTATGAAGCTCTGCTCTATATTACCTGGGAGAAAGGTGACATTAAATCATCTCTCTGGGTCAGGTGTTTGTGAATTTCCAAAAATCAGACTGCACACTTCCCTGAACCCTCACTATTTCTACCACAAAACAGATTCTTGGAAGTGAAACAGGCCTGTTAAAAACTTTTTTTTTGCACTGAAGGATGTAAGGAACCTGGAGGAAGTTCAAAGAGGAAGAACACGAATGATTAAGGGGTTGAGTGCATGATTTATTTTGAGTGATTAAAAGGATTAAAATGCAGAACTTGGCCAGTGCTACATATTCAGCTATAAAAGAAAAATCAAAATTAAGTGCCAAAGCTCTTAGCCCCCATGAAAAATACGAATTTGCATATAATTTGGCACATGCTTTGACTCATAGTTCAGCAGATCCTTTCTCTGGCAGTATTCACAGTGTCAAAACCACTAGTCGATTTGGTCAGTTGAGAGTGCAGCTGATAATGTCAGGAAAAGCTTGCCATGTGAGAGACAAATAGACTCTTGAATCCTACCATGGCCACACAGAGCCACCATGTGCAAACAAGTTAAAATAATGTAACCCATCATAACACCTAAGGATTGTAGACCAAAGCCTCATCCTAAAGGTGAATAATTAGGAGGTGAAGACCCCTTGGAGGGGAGCAGTCACTCAGATCTCAACAATTGTCCTCATGTAGGAATTTTAGTCAATAACTGATCAGTCTTCTTGTCTGTCCAATGAAGCTTGTGATTTGGCACCCAGTGAAGGAGGAGTGGGTGGAGACATCTCCTCTCAGAACTGCCTCTCTCCAGAGAAGAGAGATAGGACATAGGTAGCAAGAGGCTATGTGGATAAATATAGGGAGAAAGCCAACTGATAGTGATTGGAATTGAAAAATTATATATTGGTTATTCTATTAAAATTTCATTTTCTTAAAAATAATTGTCTGTTATCTTTAAGCTTTCCCCCAATTTATATTACCTGGATAATTTCTTTGTTTTAGAGTAAGGAAAACTTGGTTTCAAAGAAAGGAATCACTGCTGTAGGCACCAGTGAGGTGCTGTGGGTTGGCAGTAACTGGGTTTGAGTAATAGACTCAGAGCTTCCAGCTTTCTCTTTAATGCCTCCTCATGTTGGTGAAACAGACAGCATCATGTTTTCCACCTTACCTATTAATATTGAGGGATATTAATGACCATTGATTTCTTCGATTTGCAATGGTTGTTGTTGGTGGAATTATGTGTGGAATTTCACCCCTTTGTTCTTTTGGCTGTTGGTAGAGAGGGATTCTCTAATGCCTATGTTTTTCTGGTTGTAGTTAGCTTCCTTGGGTTGGAGTTTTCCTTCCAAAATTTTCTGTAGGGCTGGGTTAGTGGACACATATTGCTTGAATCTAGTTTTGTCATGGAATATCTTGTTTTCTCCGTCTATAGTGATTGAGAGCTTTGCCGGGTATAGTTGTTGAACAATTAAGTCCAGCTAGAGCGCTGTTGGTTACCACCAAGATAAGTGTGCCACTATTTCACCCTTAGGGTTATCAAGATTGTTTTTGCTTACTTCTTTTTGGAAATTTCATGGCTCCTTTTGCAGTTATAAAAGCTAGTCCTCAGGTCAGTTTCATCTCAAGGGTCTCTGGGGCCCTGTTTCTGAAGTAAATGGCGTCTTCAACAATAAAGATTTTCTACCTCTGGGGGATAACCAAGGGCAAAAGCAATAGGATATTGGCCATATATATATGGCCAAATGAATCCTGTATACTGGCTACTTACTGTGGGACCTGGGCTAGAACTTGTGGGCTGTGGAAAAACTCAGAATTGGATGATGGGAGGTATTCAAAGACTAGTTCCTGGAATAGGATGTGAAATGTCTGGGTATGGAGTGGGGTAAGAGAGGCAGAACAAAGGGGTAATTTAATATCTTAAATCTCTATATTGTTTTCCGCACCAACTGTATCATTTTACACTTACATGTATAAAGCATGTAATCCCTCAATCATTGTTAATCTTTTTTTCTATTCCTTTTTATATTGCCTACTGTGATGGATACAAAGTGATAACACTGAGGAGATTGGGTTAGATTTTCCTGATGAATGTTGTAGTGATGTTGAATACCATTTGTTTATCATTTATGCATCTTGCAGGAAAATGTCCACTTGTTACACTGGTTAGTGTTTAGGGTTCTAGAGAAGAAGTCATGGTTTAAAGCACAGCCTCAGTGTCAGTGGAGACGGAAGCCTATTGGAGATGAAAGGCTGTGGTGTGTTCACCAAGGACAATGGCAGGTGTGGTGTGGAGCAGTCCTGCGCCTCGGAGATATGCTGTGTGTGCTGCAGATGGCAGAGCTGAAGAAGAGGAGCTGCACACATCATCTGGAGCCCATGACTTGATGAGTGGGTACCAGATGCTGAACACTGAGCTACATGACTTGGATATACACTGCTGGGTTTTGGTTTTGGTTTGCTTTGATTGTCCTTACACTCTGGTTTTTCTCTTGTGGGATAAGAAGTATTTAATTTTTTTTAAATTTCTTAAGAGCCTATAGGCAAAGCATTGCATGTTTTAAAGAAACGTTGAGTTTTTAAAGTGTTGGAATTTTAAAGGCTGTGGGGGTTTTTACAGTTTTATTATAGTTTGTATTGTGATACTACTATGAGATCTTGGAGACAGAAAGGGAAGATTATGGTTTAACAATGGTATTTACTTCTGTGGTGATGCATTTCCTTCATCAGGCTTCAAGTTACTGTCTAGGCTCCTTTCACTTAACCCACAGGCATCCTTATAGAATCTCTAGCAGGCAGGTTCTAGTGTTCATGAATCTCTTTCAGAGATTTTTGTAAAAATCTGGGGGCATGCCAGTTTTTATGTCACCTAAGCAGCAAGGTTGACAGGTATATAATTCTTGTTTGACCTTTTATTTGTTCATTTTGCACCTGATCACCTTCTAATATCCGATGTTTCTAATAAAAAAATCCACTGATAGTCTTGATGAAGAGTGTTTCTATCTGCCAATTCCCTTCTCTTTTGCTTGTAAGATTCTCTCAGTGTCTTTGACTTTTAGTAGTATGGTGTGGTGGTTTGAAAGAAAATGGCCCCCAAAGGGAGTGGCACTATTAGGAGTGGCCTTGTTGGAGTAGATACAGCCTTGGAGGAAGTGTGACATTGAGACCTCTTCCTGTTGCCTACAAGATGTAGAACTCTCAGCAACTTCTCCAGTACCATGTCTGCCTATATGTCCCTGTGTCCTACCATAATGATAAGCATTTGAACCTCTGAACTCTAAGTGAACTACCCCAATTAAATGTTTCTCTTTGTAAGAGTTGCTGTGGTCATGGTGTCTTTTCACAGCAATAGAAACCCCAACTAATACATATGGTTGTAATGTGCATTTTTCACAGTTTATTGAGTTATTGCATGTTTATGTTTATATCCATGGTCTTCATCAAATGGTAATGGTTAGCATTTGTCTCTTGACGTGCTCCCTTTGACTCTTACACCAACTTTTCCATCTGGTACTCTTTGTGATGCATCTATTGGCCCACTTGACTGCATTTTACTGGTCCCTTAGATTCTCTCTTGATTCTTCTTTAATCTACTAGTCACTGATATTTGAACATTTCAGTTGTTTATCATCATTTTAGTTGTAGCACTTTTCAGCTCTTACATTTCATTTTTGTTTCCTTTTAGGTTTTTTTAAATCCCTTCATTGCTATTTCCATTTTAGTTACATACTTTTTCAGTTATTTGAGCATCCTTAAATGGTTGTTTTGACAGCTTTGTCTGGTAGTTTTCTTCAAGATGTTTCTATCATTTTTTTCCTTTGAATGGAGCACATTTACCTATTTCTTTGTATCCTTTGTGATTTAGTGGTTGTTCTGAACACAAGACATTTGAAACTAATAATGCAATTCTAGACATCAGACAATTCCTCCTCTTCCCTGGAAACTGCTGCATTTTTTTCCTTGATTTTTGTAGGCTGTCCTTGTACCAAATATTACTCTGAAACATAAACTCAAGGTTTTTTCCCCTGGGAATATAGTGACCTGCCTCTGCACATGCATAGTGTTTTTCTAGTTTCCACTGTGTACATTATTGTTTTTTAGTATCTAAGTCTTCTCTTTCTTGTTCCCTATATTAGTTACTTTTTGGTTACCATGACCAAAAGCATCTTGAACAAGAGTTTACTGTGGCTTATAGTTCGACAAAGATAGAGAATCCCTTATGGTAAGGAAGGCATGGCATAGTGGTAGAAGCAGGAAGCTGGAAAATTACACTTTACCCACACCCAAGAAGCAGAAAACAAGCAAGAAAGGGATGAGGCATTCAACACTCAAAGTCTGGCATTATACTGCCTCCATCAAGACTCTACCTCCTAAAGACTCCATAACGTCCCTCAACAGCACCACCAACTGGGAACCAAGTCTTCAAACACATGAGCCTATCTTTGGTGTTAATTTTCCATTCAAACTACTATACTAGTATAAGGGAGAAGAAAGAAAATATTTGGAGAATAGACATATCAACTCTTTAGTTTTCTCAGAGGTCATTTCAGTAAGAAGGTGAGAGACTATCAGCAATAGGGAGTATTTGGACACAGTGAGCACATGTTCTTTATCTATTCTTCCATGATAATAAACAATGACTAGACATTGGAGAATAAATCCCTAATTTGTGGGGTATGGGTGGGTGGACACCACCTTCACTCCTTCTGGCTGTATTCAAACTCTTCCAAGAACATGAGACTATTGCCTTATCATGGGCTAAGGGAGTGGATTGCTCCTACCTGTAGAGCTAGGATCTGAAATTGATATACATTAACAAAATGGACCATCTAGTTCTTCACATAGAAGTTGCAAACCTTTAATAGACTTCATATTCTAAAATTATTCCATCAGGCAGATTCTGCCAATATAATTATCTGAGAGGGGAGGTAGATTCCTGGTGCTTTCTATTCTCTCATCTTTCCAGAATTGTCCCATAACTTCTAACTTTTCTATATATGTTAACTGTGAAATACAGAGTGTGGATTAGCTAGATTTATAGCGCTGTGGTCTACTAAGATACTCACAAATATATACTTAGGAGTTGTAATTGCAATCCTAACATGTATAATCATATTTGAATTTTAAGTGTACCATAAACACTCATATGCAAAAAAGTAAATGGATCCTTAGTGAAGATAAATGATAAAAACTCATAAATGAAGAGTTTTAAAAATAACTTTATAGGAATGTGTAGATCTGTTGAGGATATTGTACATCCTTCCTTCCCTTCTCCCCCTCTCCCCCTCTCCCCCTCTCCCTCTCTCCTTCTCCTTTTTAGATGAAACATCATCTTGTAATGTATTTCAGACTTCAACCCATGATGCTCCTGCCTGAACTTCCTGTATGCTAGGTTGGGATTACAGGTGTTTACCACTGTGCTCAGTAATCATTAATGAAGATACAAGTATAAAGAATCCATTCAATATGCATCACAGTAGGAGAACTATCAAGTTAGCACTGTAAACGGTACAACTGTGGGAATAATTCTGCTGTTAGACTGCGTAGACCTCCAAATCAGGCTGAAATGCACCTGACAAATTGCTACCACCCGCTTTATATGTCTCCTGACCATCCATTGCTATGATGGCTTCTAGAGGGAGAAACGAAACAAAAAGTCTCAAAAGGGTGGAGTGCTTATTCTGACAGGTGAGACACCACTCCAAGTAAGAGAAAGCAGTTTCCATTTCCAGAAAAGGAACATTTGCACTAAACACCATGAAACATTTTGACAGCAGGAATTATGACTAGAGAAATATGCAGTAAAGGAAGTGGTGGAAGTCCCATCCCTGGAGACATCTGAAAGTCAATAGGATAAAGTAGTAGAAAAATCTGTACTGGGAAAGAATCCTCCATGGATTCTCCTGGGACTGCAGGATGACATCATGGGTATCTTCCATCCCTAGAAATAATGGTTCTCAGACTTCATGTGTTTCCCAGAGTTTTATAGTGTTAGATCAAATGGCTGTGCTCTCTCCAAAATGAAACAACAACAAATCAACAAAACTTGAACTACAAACAAATCCTAACCTTGTTGTTCCAAGGAGCATAAAGACATTCCCAAATGGGAATCATGCAACACAAAATTTTTCAGTATGAATTTACTATGCCCCAAAGGCGGTCCGCTGAAAGAGGTGGCTTCATATAGCTTGTGTTTTTTTTCTTTATGATTTCTTTCAACTTCATGGGAGAAAAACCAATGGTATAACAAAATTTCATAGCAGCAGCTGAATGGTATCTGTATTTTTCTTTCTCATCCACTGATTTTTCAATAAAAAGCCTGGTTCCCCTTATTGACAACAGAGAGAGGGGGATTAAAACACAGCAAGGAGAAATGGAGGCCTCATGCTTGTCCTTGGACACTGAAAAACTGAAGAGAGAGCTGGATCCTTTCAGTGAAGTGAACTTGGAGTTTGCGGGAAGCAGTTCTGGTTGTGCGTGATACTACTGTGGTCTATTTACACATATTTCCCAGAATGCCTTTGTGCTTGCCTGTACATAATACTGGTAGCTTGCAGGCTCTTTTGGAAGATACATACATTCATTCATACATACATACATACATACATACATACATACATACATACATCATGGCCAGGTACATAGTCTTGATATTACAGTGTCCCATCTGTGGTTAGCTACAGGGTATCCTAGCAGCACAATCCAAAACCATTTCCAGGATGTGATGAGAGGAGCAAATGTGTTCATACAATTCAGATGCAACACAAATTACAATTTGCATTTGTGATAAACAGGTGGGAAACCTGGCATAACATTTATCTCATTTTAATCTAGGTCATAGAGCAGTGGTCACAGTTCAGCACCCACTAATGGTAGTTACATACCTTAATTTTGCCTGTATATCAAAAAGCTATACTTAGAAACCTACGTTTGATAAAATTTTCAAAATTGCTCTAGATGTATGGTAATTTTTAATTTTTTTCATGGCTATTCCTTTAGAGACTTCCGTTTGATCTGAAGTCATGGGAGGTCTTCTTACGGATGATGACCCTAGAGTATCCTAGTGACCATGTGTTCATATTGAAAATATCGCTGATTCTAATAGGAGAGCTAAGGACCATGAAGTATTGATAACAAAGAAGATTTGAATAAAAAAGAAACAAATTATTTGAATGTTGATATCCTCCTATGAATATCTGTTACAATTACTTATAGAGTTACTAGAACACCAGAAACAACAGTATAATCACATCATTAAAAATGTACCAAAACAGAGAGATCCAGCAAAGACTACCATAGAACCAAATATTAGATTGATAGTTTTCAACTGTATTTCTCCATGTCACAGTGACTACAGTAGGGTAGTCACTTCTTTCTCTTCCTTTTCAGAAATGTCTAAGGACAGCTTTCTCTTAGGATGATTTCTCTACACAATTTTGGAGCTTTATTGATATGTTTCCTCTCTGTTGGCAACAAGAAACATGTCTTTAGTATCTAATCATAAAGCCTGCATGTGCAGTGACAGTGTCACAAATATCCAACGATGTCAGAAAACCCTGGAAGAACTGGCGAAAGCAGAAACCTCCATTTCGTGTCCTCAGAACATTTATTGGTACCAAAAGGACCGTCACAGCTCTCTTCTGTGCACCAGTTGCAGAAGTAGTAAGGGCCTAGTTAACTTAAGGCATTAGATGTTTGTCCAATTTCTGTAAAATACTGTGTAGAGAATACAGACATAAGGAGATGAAGTTATTAAAATGGGGTGGAGTAAGAGGAAACATGCCAATAAAAACAGACATTGTGACTTTTTAATCCTTGCATAGGAATCCAGGCAAGAAGGGAATAGAACAATTCCACAGGGTCACTTGTAATTCAGCTAAAACTAAGCTCTAGAAACTGAATAATATTTCTCAGAGACTGATTTATGCACTTAAAGTAACTAAGTCCCAGGTGCCATAGGAAGTAATACAACTTCTATCCATGTCCTAGCCTGCATGCTCAAGTTAACTGCCTAAATCAATTTCTAAAACATTTCAGAGTGAGTTCTGTGGGGACTGCTGCAGCCTTGGGTTCTCTGTTAGCAATGGCTTCAAAGAGGGACATTTCAGGGACCAGGTAGACTGCACATTACAAACAAGGCATGTTCCAAAGCTGATGGATGAATCATTTCTTTGTGAACCCTAAATGTGAGAGAGGGAAAAAAGAGAGAGGGGGCAGACGGATAAAGAGATAGGTGGATAGATGGTTAATTGATAGATAGATAGATAGATGATAAAGAGAGAAAAGGGTATGAAAGAAAGAAGAAAGGAAGAGAGAGAGAGAGAGAGAGAGAGAGAGAGAGAGAGAGAGAGAGAGAGATTGAGAGACCAGAAACAGAGGTAAATACAGTGAGGGCCCCTGACTCTTCAAGCCTCTGAAGTCTATTTACCTTGTGCACAAGCCAAAACCCCTCTACTACATAAAAACTAGATGATAATCACACAGCTCGACAAGAGGGGATGTGATTTAGTAAATTTCATTTTTTACTCCCCCCCTCTATGAATCTCTACATTAGGAGAGGATAAGAGATTTTTGGGTATTTCCTAGACATTCTGATTCATGTTTTTCAACATTTTCCAGTGTTTTAGAGACTTAGGTGGGTTACAGACTCTTTATAAGCAAGTATGGAGAGTTGGCGTTTTCTGATATGGGAAGTAGCAAGAAAAGCATCTCCACAGAGAACAAAAAGGAAATACTTAGCATTCACATCCACTCCTGCCATGGCAGGGCACGTATCAGAATGCAAGAATTTCAAAGCAAAAGTCACCAGGCACCATGAAGCTTCGTTTCTTTCTCCTTGGTTCCAGTGACCTCACTCATCCGGGTCTTTATTAGGCATGCTAATCAAGAGTGAATAAAAACACTTCTGGCAATCTATGTAAGTTCTTTCTCCCCTCAGAAATGGCGTGCAGTGGTAGTTCAGTGTGAAACTAACAAATCCCAAATGTAGGTATGCAGAAGGAGGTAGAGGGGCCAAGGAGAGCCTGGAGGCTTTACATCTGGATTAAGACCTGGATAGCTTGGTTGGCTGTTTGGAATTTCCCTAGTTCCTTCTCAAAGAGACCCTGAGACATGCATGAAATGCTTATCTAGGATGTGTCAGAACCCGCTAAATACGTTGATGCAGGATGTGTGTGAAGCATGCTGCAGGTTCTGGCAGGTATAACAGGGGGCATAACTGGTTGAGTGTATTTTCTCACTGTGAGTCAAGTTGTACTCTTCAGGTATCTAAGGAATAAGGACTTCAGATAAAGTCTTCAAGGAACTCTGCTGGGTTCATTCCTCATGAGGAGCTCAACATCTCAACTGCAAGATGGTAGAACTGAACTTTTTTTTTAACAATTCCTATGAGGAAAATCACTGGGAAAGCTAGCTAGGCGTAGAGCCTTTGGAATAGTCTACTTGGAGCTTAGGGATAAAGTGATGGATCATTCCTAACAGGTTAAACCCACCCTTAAGTGAGAAGTCATTTGAAAAAGTGCAATGTGGATGTCACAGGGCAGTTTTTTAGAGGAAGAGTGATGAAGGCAGTGAATACAAGTGAAAAAGTTTAATTCATAGGAGCAGACTGAAGCAGTACACAGCTCACACCCAGAGCTTCAAAGAATATATTGTATATTGGCCAGAAGTTCTTAAATCTTGGCTCACAGACACACACGGAAAATTTTCCTTTTCCTTCTTCATAAATCATAGGGATTTTTAATGCAGATTGAGCATTTTTAACCCCAAGATTGAAAGCCCAAGACTTCACAAGTTCTGACATGCTACCACAAAAGAAAAATTTTACACCTGGCTTCAATGACAAGCTATAGCTAAAAGGTAAAAATAGTATCTAAAACTAACCTCAATCTATGTGCACAGCTGTATATCAAATGCAAATGAATTCTGTGCTTGAGTTAGCAAGACATTTCATTTCTTAAAATTCATTTTTATTAATTCTTTGAGAATTTCAAACACTGTTTCCTTGTATTATTATTATTACCTCCACTAACTCTTCCTAGATCTGTATCAACCTCCCTAACCACTAAACTTTGTGGGTGCTTCCACAATAAAGTTCAATTTGGATGCCCACATATTTTTGGATATGTGATCTTCCATTGGAGCATAGTTGACTCTTAGAGGAAACTGACCCTATCTCAGAAGCTGACAATTGCCAATAGTTCATCAGCTAAGATCATGCCCATCTTCCCAATTCATGCTGGGATTAGGTCTGGGTTTAGTTTGCACAGGTCTTATGTACAATGTCACAGCAACCGTGAGTTCTTATATGCAGAGTCCCTGCTACAACCTGAAGATAACAGTTCCTTGTAGTTATCCACCACCTCTGGCTCCTACATTCTTTCATCCCCCTCTTCCACAATTATTTCATAGCCTTAGCAGGAAGCTGTATGGTGTATATATTCTCTTGGGGCTGAGCATTATTCAACTTATTATTCTCTGAATCTTGTCTACATGTGGGTCTTTGTGTTACTGTCATCTCCTCCAAATAGAAGTTTCTCTGGTAAGTGATAAGAGAGATATGTTAACCTATGGGCATAGCAATAAGTCATCGAGAACTGGTTTAATACTATGTTCATTCAACAGAATAACAGCACAAGGTTTTCTCCATAAATTCTTGGCTTGATAATGGTAGCAAGTATGGGTTTTATCTTGTGGAGCAGGACTTATATCCAATCTGAAAGCAGTTGATTATTCTCATAACACATAGACCACTCCTGCACCAATTGGCATGTCTTTCCAGGTCAGTCAGTATTACAGCTCACATGGTTCAGAGCTAGCTACTTTTTCCCTCAGGTAGTGTACGAAGTACAACCAGCACTATGAAAGCTAGCCAGCCAAGCCAGAGCCTGCAAGTCAGTTCCAGCTTGATTTTTGCATGTTATGTGATCCAAGTATGTGGTGTCCTTAGTAGCAGGGTCTTACCATCATGTTTTGGAGTGTGACCAAGAATATTGCAATAACCTATAATGTCTGGGGACATCTCACCTTTTACATGTAAATATCCTGAAATCCCAAAAGAAAATTCCAATTTCCAAACATAATGGATGCTCAACTTAAATTGAAAATATGGGGGAATGTAAAGAACATTCTTCCCGCCAGCCTGTTCCCAGAGCCGCATCAGTCCCAAATGAACACACAGGATGCTATATTAATTATGAAACTGTCAGCTGTTTACTATGGTTTCTTATTGGCTAGCTCTGACTTAATTATTAACCCATAACTGCTAATCTGAGTATTTCCATGCAATCGTCTCTTACCAGAGAAAGGGTCCGAACCTCTTACTCATCTCGAGTCCTACATAGTGACTGACTGTGCCTCCGTTTTCCAGAATACTCCTCAGCTCCTAGTCCCATCTATCTTGCTTCCCTATTGGCCAACAGTGTTTTATTTATCAACAAATAAGACAAGCATATACACAGAAGGACTTCCCCATCAGGGGAAAATCATGTACCAAACTTACACAAGACTTGAGTAAAATGGTAGTAAAATAGAAGAATTTTTTATGGTAAAAATAACTTTGATATTGCACCCTATAGTGCACTTGACATTGAGGGAGCATAAGATGAAGTTATATTTTTTAAGTATGAAATCAAAGGCAAAAGGAAGAGCTTGTGGTAAAGAGCAAAGATGAGAGATATCATGGTATGTACAGAACCAAGAGAATCACACACACACACACACACACACACACACACACACACACACACGCAACACACACACACACACACACACACACACACACACACACACACACACACACACACACACACACACACACACACACACACAGAGACAGAGAGAGAGAGAGAGAGAGAGAGAGAGAGAGAGAGAGAGAGAGAGAGAGGTAATATAGAGGTAGTCATGAGTATACAACAGAGAAGGTAAAGGAAGTGACAGGTGTGCAGCATGCGGTCAGAGAAGAGACTGCAGTGGCCACACCTCTGGTAAACATAACAACCATATGAAACAGGAATTTATACAGTAAACAGAGGAAGGAAGAAACCAAAGCTTAAATTGAATGGAGAATTTTGAAGGTGTCTGGCCTCTGAAATGTGGATTTGGGTCTAGATACATCTTCAAACACTGAAAGGCCTGAACAGACCAGATTTATTGAAATAATTTAATTTTTACTTTTAACTTAAGTTTTAACTAAATTTTAATTTATATGTACACTCAGAGGATGCTATGATGAGATATACAGTAAGGCTTCATGAAAACTACACATATTCTCTCCCAATGATTCCAGATGAGATTTTTTTCCCCTAAACAAATGACTTCATTTCAGGGTCTTTATAGAGAACATTAGGAAATGCATGAGGTGACTAACAGATAAAGAAATGTTTTTTAGGGATATTTTCAAAGCTAGAAGAAAGATAATTTCTGGAACCTATTATTTGATAAGGTTGTGGTGGGTTTCTTAGCAAACTGTAGAAATGGTTGTTCCATGTTGCCTCATTTTGCAAAGTTGAGGATCAGTTCCAGGTCTCGTGAAAACTATGCTAGGCAAGGGCTCTACCCCTTAGCTATATATCTCTTGCCCTTGTTTTTTTTTGTTTGTTTGTTTGTTGTTTTTGTCTTTGTCTTTTTTGAGAGAGGGTCTTATTAGGTAGCTCAGAGTGGCCTTGAATTCTCAATCCACTAACTAGAATGATTTCACTATGAGCAAGTTGGAATACTTACCTATGTTTTTAGAAAATTTTCGTTTTAAAATAATTAAATTGAATTTAAATTAACAAAATGAAACTAAGGAGTTTTTACTATGGCATTAGAGTGTGCATGTTTCATAAGACTTAGTGTAAGTTCATTCCCCTCCCTCCCCATACACTGGCTGTTTTTCTCCTGGCTCCCAAATAGTCTGCCCACTTTTGTTTCATGTCACCTGTATTCTACTATCTTGTAAGAGCATTTCTGAAGTGATAAAGACAAGTGACTCTGGCCTGTTCTACATCTGTGTTGCCTTAGGCTGTTTGAAAATTTCCTTCACTGAGCATCTGTTTTCAACAAATTGGTTTTAACTGTAGTTTAGTTTGTGAGTTGATGACCCGTTCCATGAGACAAATGAATTGGTATCAAAAAGAAGGCATTTCTTTTTGTGGGAAGACTAGAGCAAACCTACCATGAGAAGTTGCGATTCTTTTTAAAGAATTGCACTGTGGAGGTTCAAGATGTGAGAAATGTGTTTTTAATAGCGATAATTGTGAAAAAGACTTTGGGATTCTAGTTGGCAACTCAGTATGAATCATAAGTGGGAAAACACAGGATAAGTTGGGACAGAATGTGTTTATCACAAGAGAGGATGGCATCCCACCCCAATGTGTACTGCTAAATCTGCCTGGAGAATTAGGATCAGCTTTGCTCCTGATTTTCAGGTAGACACTGACAAACCATTTCTTATCCAGAAAAAGATGAGATGTGGTGAACACTTTTTAAAAGGAGATGCTGGGATCTCTGGGTTTGTCAGCATGTCCTTCATATAATAAAACCACGTGTGCTCAGCAGAAACACCAGATAGCATATACAATTTTAAATTAATCTAGGGAGAATGAAAATTACACACAGGGGTCAGAGATCATGTTTCAGTAAGTTAATTGATTTGAGCATTTGAAACATGAAGGGGAAGTATGAGAGGAAGGCACAGATTCAGGGGTAGAAAGCTTCCAGTTTTAATGAAATAACTAGACAGTGTTTGTTGTGTATGTTAATTTCCAGGGATGCATTTCTTTCTAGTGGGTGCCTTCCTAGCTTCAAGAAGCTAACTTGTGCTTGTCTGTGTAAATCTCTGGGGAAACAGATTATTGTAATGCTCAGACTCCCAAAGATTTCTAAGCCCTAAAATTGAAGCATGTACAGTATTCAACCAGAAAGATTTTGGCTCATGCAAGGACACTTGAGAGACACCAACCTTCACTGGATAAAACTGTGAATAAAAGAATGGAAAGAGACACAATGATAAGTGGGAAAGGATGAAATGGTAAAGAAATTTGAACTGCTAGGAATGACCAACCGGTCAAATACTTCGGAAAGCTTTCTTGAGACAAGAATGACAGCATGAGTGGAAGGGGTGAGACCCACCAGATGGACGTTGTACAAAGAGACAACACAAGACCTTTCTGTTGCGGGATGTTTGTACACTGCATGAAGGTGTAGTTCTGCGATTGGTGTAATAAAAAGCTGAGTGGCCAATAGCTAGGCAAGAGGTATAGGCAGGACTTCTGGGGAGAGAAAGGAAGAGCAGAAAGAATCTAGCCATCTCAGAGATGCCAGGAGACAAGGAGGAAGCAGGATGGATAGTAGTGACAGAATGTAGATTAATACATTAATGGGTTAATTTTAAGTTACAAGAGCTACTTAAAAACAAGCCTAAGCTACAGGCCGAGCTTTTATAATCAATAATAAGTCTCCATGTCATTATTTGAAAGCTGACCACCGGTAGGACAAAGAAAGACTTGTCACAGTCGTCAGAAGCCATGTGACAGACCAATTTAAATAAATGGTGCAGAGAAGGGCTGCAAGGGGAAATAAAGGAAGACTTTAGCAGGGAAGCAGGAGGTTTAAGGGACACAAGGACACAGGGGGCTGGAGGAGGCACTAAGGACAAGGGCACCCTCGCTTTTATTCTTAAGGAATTGTGTGAAAATTTCATTTTCTTAAATATTTTTCCAAGAAATTGCTCATTCTTCATGCAAGAAGGCCCTGGTGGATGCAGATAATGCTGTGCCACCTCTTCAAATTTTCTACTTCTTGTTTTGAGTGTTCTCCCTCCATGGGAAGGAATGAAGCCAATAATGAGCTCCCTCTCAGAGACTGTAAAAGGTGTCACAACTGGTCTGGAGTCAAAGTCAAGAGCTTCATCTAGATACTGTCTAAGACTTATGCCATAACAAGTCGCAGCAAGAAGGTAAAAATAAAGGTACAGGAAAGTTTGGGGAAAGTCCAAGTGTGGCTCTGTTATGGCTGGTCTCCTACCCTGACAGTGGACACAGGAAAGGAAGAGCAGATTCGAGAAGCTCAGACGAGGATGGCAAAGCAGGGTCTGACTGCTGGGTGAGGTGAGGGCCTGACATTTGGGGATGGACATGGATGCACACATGTAATCCCAACCCTCGGGAAGTGGAGGCAGGAGGATCATGAGTTTGAGGCTATCGTAAGCTACACAGTAAAACTCTGTTTTCAAAGACCTAAAAGTTGAAAATGCATCTCATTTGTGTTTTGTCATCTGGCTAGAGAAATTCTAGGGGGAAGAGTATGTTAGGGTTGTCTCTGGAAGTGTTCTAAAGCTAGCTTGGACACTAAGCTAAGCTCTCTGTGCATGCTCTGTACAGGGAAGGGAAGAGAAAAAGAATGGAAGGGACTGGTCACACATGGCTGAGATCAAAATGGTATTCATTGTCCATCATCTATTAAGAGGCAGCATTCTAACAATAGTTGTTTAAGCTATAATAACCCCCACAAAAATAATAAACTATAAGGGAAGAAAAGAAGAGTCATACCTATGAATCTTGCCGGCTGGCTTTAGTTGCTGTAGTTGCTGGTAAAGCCCCTTTCCTGTAGATAAGTAGCCTCCTCGTGTGGAAGCCTGTGCCTTCTAAGGCAAGGGGAATGCTCAAGATAAAGAATCAGGAGCTTTTGAGAGGAAGGCCTACCCTGTGAATGTGACCTGTGCATAAAAACTGTCAAGGCTAGACCTCAGGATCAAAGAGTATTTGCTCATGCAGTGGACAGGGTCATGAGGTCCTGTGGTCCCCACCCTCTGTGACGACAGTGCCGTTATCACTATGCTTTGCCTCTAAAACAGGGCACACTGGCCAGGTGGAAGGAGAACCAGAAGTGCAATGAGCACTTGCTTCCTGCTTTGGACCTCTGCAGCCACCCCACCCCCACTCCCATAGTGGATGTCTTTGCCAGAGTTAGTGAAGCATAGTGATGCAGGGCTCTGTTATCCCAGACTCTATATCCTGCAGAGGAACTGAGCTAGCATCTACGGTAAACCCATACATTATCAACTTGGATAGCTGATTTATTTGGTCTTTATATATTTCATCGTTCCCTTTCCTGTTGAAGAGATAGGGCTACAATAGCGTGTAGCCCTCTCAGGACCCACGTGGAAAATGCGGTGAGGCCGTGGGTTAGCCACTTTCTCTCAGAGATGGAGCACTTGAAAGAAAACAGCTACTTGCTTCCAGAGCTTGCTAGAAAATAAATGTAGCTAAATCCTTTCATGCTGGGTAGATTTAGCTGCACTCCCCTGGGGCCAATATTTCTTCTGAGGGTTCTTCGCTTGAAATCCTTGTGAATATTTGAAAAGAGGTCCCTGCAGAGAAAAATCACCTCAGTCTTCAGGCACAACAGCCCCTGAATTATGCTGCACATTCTAGTGTGAATGCTATGTTAATGCAGTAGCCTGGGCTACAACAAAAATGCACCAAGTCAGGAAATTCAAATTTATGATTTCAGCCACAGTTCTAACTTCTCTGACTCCGGTGTGCTTCGTGGGTTTTTTTTTAATGTTGTATTGCAAGTGGAATTTATGTATTGTTATGCCTCATGAGTGAGTTATGGATACTTTGGGAATGTTAATTTTGCATTTCTCAACTTCTGTGTGTTCAAAGGGACAGGGTTTCCAAAATCACCCCTCAAAATAGCAGGCCAACCTAGAGGACATGGTTGTTATGTACTAGTGCATTGGAAGCCAGGGGCTGGCTCTGCCTTGAAGCTGTTCTGGGCCTACCATCTTCAGGGGTAAAAGTGACACTCAGGGTAGGGAATGATCTGCCTCAGGTAGGCATTGAACCCAGCTGACAAAGCTAAGGCAATGGGAAAGGAAGCCGATAAGAATTTGTTATTATTAGTAGTATTTATTGAAAAACCATATACCTGGAATTGTCCTAGGCATTTCAGTTTGGTGTTTGCTTTATTAGCTTCGTCTCATGCCTTCGGTGTACATCCTATCATCCCAACCTTAGGACAGTGAAGGACACTGGGGGAAGGAGGGAATCCATAATTTGGCCAGAAGAGACAGAAATTCTACTAGATCTGTTGACCCTAAAACCCAGACTCCATCCAAGGTACCTCTCCAGGCTTAAGTCCTGAGTCTTTCTAACCAGTCTCCGCTGGGTGTGGGACAAAGGCTTCAGCCCGGGTTTCTACTCTTCTTTACACAGCTGACAGACTGCTGTTAACGTGAGTGGGGTCAAGGTTGTTTATTACTTCATTGACGTAGTTGGCACTCCCGGCTAAGGATTTCAGGCTCACAGGATTGGACCAGTAGAAAGAAGAAACAGCCAAGAGTGAAAGTTATATTTGGTTATCCGTTATTAAAAGCTGTCTGGTGACCAGAATTACTGTCACTTTTGATCATTTTTGTATGCCTAAGGTTTAGAAGAGTTCTTTCATACAGATGTTGTGTACATGTTGACTAAGAGAATGAATGATTTACATTAGGCCACTTCTCATTCTATGGTTTCTTATCTGCCAGCTCCCTGAACACAGCCTAGTTAAGAAAAAAACAAAAACAAAAAAACAGTGTTCCCCCAATCACTATAGCAATTGACATTCTGTTTGGGAAACAATTTAGTGTATTTCTCCTCTTGGCCACTTGTAAAGCAGTGGGAGTTCCCTGTAGACTATCAGAACACAATGGTATCCTAATGGTGGACTTCTTAAAGCCATGGCAGGCTTTGAGAGGTCTATTTTGGAGGCAGCTACTGACAACTGTCTAACCCAGATGGATAGGAGTCAACATTTAGGTTCCTGAAAGAAAATTCTTACTAAAAGCAAAAGGTGGCTCAGTGGTTTAAGAGCACTTGATGCTCTTGCAGAAAACCTGGGTTCAGTTCCCAGAACCCACACGGTGGTTCACAACCATCTGGAACTCCAGTTCCAGGAGATCTGATTCCCTCTTCTGACAGTACCAGGTGCTGTACACACATGGTGCAAATACATGCATTCGGGAAACACTCATCTACACAAACAAAGAAAATCAACAAGTGTTGGCTAAATATTGTTCTCCAGGGGAACTAGAGCATAAGAAAACTGTGGGACGAACATGTTTGTTGGGACTGTGAGAGCTTTGTTTGAAAGAATTTTAAAATGTTTCATGTGTCTCACTTCAGCTGAAAATTTCTTTATCTTTCAAAACACATTTAGTCATCCATTTCAGCAAACAAACAAAATAAAACCAGAGTTCCTGCTATGTATCTAGTTCTTTGTGAAGTGCTGGCTAAAACAAACTCCCTTACAGTCACAATAAATGATAATACACTGTGACAAATGCCACCATAATGTCACATACAAGAGATTGTTTTAGCAGTTTCTGTCCAGGAAAGGACCTGTTCTATACGGTCCCATATAGCTCCTCTCAGTGTCAAAGGCATTTCCCTTCAAGCATTTTATGTTTTTGGAAGTCAAAGCTATCATTAAAAGCAAAGGCAAGTGTAAGGAGGTAGGGTAGGAATTCATTCGGAATGTTTGTGCTGGCTAGTTTTATATCAACCTGACACAGGCTAAAGTCATCTGAGAAGAAGGAAACTCAGTTAAGAAAATGCCTTCACTATATCTGCATGGTAGGGCATTTATTTATCAGTGATAGATGGGGAGAGAGCCCAGCCTGTTGCAGGTGATGCCTTCCCAGGATTGGTGGTTCTGGCATATATAAGAAAGCAGACTGAGAAGTCCATGTCTCAAGTCAGCAAGCAGTATCCCTCCATGACCTCTGCATCAGCTCCTGCCTCCAGGATCCTGCCATGTTTGAGTTCCTGTCCTGACTTCCTTCAATGGTAGACTACAATGTAGAAGTATAAATCAAATAAATCCTTTCCTGTCTAACTTGCTTTTTGGTTATGGTATTTCATCACAGCAATAGTAACACTAACTAAGATACTATTGTTCTTGTATAATTGTTTAAGTAACTCTTCTAAGATTCCTGAAAGCTGGAGAGGGTGGTGAAGCTTTGGGGCAAGCATTATGGCCTTTCTCCCCTCTGCCAATGAGATCCTACAGGAATGGGGACCTGGTTCAAGCAGTCAATGGAGAGAATCAAAGACCTCCATGTTATAGGTCAGTGAGTGCTGTTTGTTTGTTTATTTGTTTATGACTCTAGCAGTTGTGAGTCCTTTGAGACCTACTGCCTTCTGAACAGGTGTCTGTACATGCGTGTGTATACAGAGACAGTGTCTCTTTCTGTAACATGCTCTTGTTAATGTAGTAGGATACCTAAAAAGCAACCTCAGAATCTGGCATGTCCATGAATTAAACAGTGCCCGTGTGCCTCCTTCAACATACACATGTGTGTGCATGCACAGGCACATGCATCAGATAGGTTCTTACAGCAGCCACACCCCTAGGCTTCAGGATCAACAGAATTCTAAACATTCTGCTCTACTTTCAGACTGTTTCACTCTGTGTATTCTAACTTAAGCCTTGCAAGTAGACAGTCACCCCAGAAATACCATACTGTGGGAGGATTTTTCTTACAGTTCTTCTTGGCCCTAGTGACCCTTATCCAATTCCTAAGGACTTTTCGGGTCCCCTGGAGAACTTTCTCTAGGTCCCAGTTTCTTCCATCTTGGTGACTCAATTTGATCCTAGAGAGCAGTCACATGGTTGGGAGAGGTATGGTTGGCATGGGAAGACAGGGCTGTGGACGTCCTTTCAACTGTGCAGCCTACTTCCCTGTAACAACAAGTGGCTTGGGAAGGCAGAGATTAAACCAGTGTTTCTCAACCTTTCTAATGTGTGTTAACCCCCTGCCATAAAATTGTTTAATTGCTACTCCATAACTATAGTCTTGCTGCTGTTACAAATCATGATATAAACATCTGATAAGCAGGATTATCTGATATGCAGTCCCCAAAGCAGTCATGCCCCACAAGCTGAGGACCACTGAATTAAACAGTCCAAGTTCCTTTAGTTCTTCATTTCCTTGTGAATCTTATAAGTGACCTTGGATAAGGCATTACTATGAGGCTCAGTTTTCTTCATCTGAAAAACCGGAATAAAATCAGAACCAACTGCATGGTGTGTTCTAATTCTTTAACATACACAGTGAGGACAGCAGCTGGAACACAGAAGTCACAATGTTAGGGCTTGTTTTTAATGTCGCCACCACTGCAACCCACTCTCTAGTATCATTACAAGTGGTCGTTAAGTTTGCAATGACACACACAGAACCTCCTGACAATGACAGGTGATAGAGGACAAGGGAGAAGGGAGGAGAACAAGGGAGAAGGAAGGGGCAGGGGTATTTGTCCTGGGGTGTGTTTGGAGGGAATGACAAGGACTGGATAGAGAAGAGACAGATGTGACACATAGGAAAGGGAAACCCTGGGTTAGGGTAAGGTGTGTTTCATTTTAATTAGGCATGTTAATTTGGTGAGCAGAAGGGTTTTTTGATTGCTGAACTTCAGCACTTTGTTAGTTGAACCTTGGTAGTCAGTCTCAGGAAGAAAGATTAGCCAAATAAGGCTATAGACCTTGGGGGCTACCTTTAGAAATGTAATCTAACAGTTTTAGCAAGGCAGAGGGAGGGTGGGAGAAGGGCAAGGTGTGCCAGAGCCATGCCCATCATACTTTGAGCTGGCCAGAGTCCCTTCACTGGGTCTCTATTAATGTACCCCCATACCCACACTTTCCTTCTCCATGACCAACTCCGTAGCAAATCGTGGCATTTGTGTTACAACTTGGCCTGGAATCCGAGCTCTGCGTTTTACCCCCGAAATTTATGTATTTCTAAATATTGACTTATAATTCGATTTGAGTCTGAATGGCATGTTCGTATATTCTCTGTCCACTCAGATTACTGGTGACTGGGCAATTGTTTCCAGGTTGTTTCATTTAAATCTAACCTCATCCTCTAACCCTTACTAATTGTTTTAGAGGTACTTTCTTTTTTACTTTTTAATTAAAAACAATCTTATTTTACATACCAGTCCCAGTTCCCCCTCCCTCCCATCCTCCCACACCCTCACCATCTCCACACCCCACCCCATCCACTCCTCAGAGAGGGTGAGGCCTCCCATGGGAGATCATCAAAGTCTGTCACATCATTTGTGGCAGGACTGAGGCCCTTCCCCCAATATCTAGGCTGAGAGAGTATCTCTCTATAGAGAATAGGCTCCAAAAAACAGTTCATGCACTAGGGATAAATGTTGACTCCACTGCCAGCAGCCTCTTACTATTTTTTTGTCAAGAGATCAGCCAATTTGTGTTTGGTTGTAGGGGCAGGGAGGTATTGTATGACTATTAGAAAGAGGCCAGCTTGCTTTTGGAAAAATTCAGTCTTAAGATAGGGAACATGCTCACTTCCTGTCTTTGACACAACTATTATATTTTATCTAGACCTAATTTCCTTATGAAGGACATTAACCTAGAAAATAGGCCTGTAAAATGGAGTCTATCTTCTTTGACATTTACCCAGTGTTGACTTAAAAACAACACACAAGTAAACAACTAAATCCCACCATCTTGGTGATGACAGAGTAATAAATGGTGTCATTAAATTTAAAACATAACAAAAATATAACAAGAAAAAGGAAAGGGACATCCTAGCCAAGGGAAAAATGAAAGCAATATTCCACCAACGGTGGCTGCCAAGAACAAGTTGGGTCCTCCGTGGCCTCTGTGGGGGATGTTTCAGATGTTACAGAGACAGGCAAACCCAAGACAGTGATCAGTGTGACTTTTGCTGTGGTCCTTATGAAAAAGCACGCCCTAGGAAGCATGGATGGTAACTGGCCCCAGGGACTGAACACAGTGGGATAGGAAGGAACATTCTTTCCTTTCTCAGTGTGATCTGCTTGTGTTTAACCGTCCATCCTAGAGAGCATCACATGTAGAGGATTGCCACCGTTTCTGCAGATGCAGAAACAGGCCGATGTTTTGAACACTTGGTTCCCCACCTTGTGAAACTATTTTGAATGGGGAAGAGCATTAAGAGGGTAGGCCTACATGGCAGCATCAGGCCACTGGTGTACATCTTTGAGGGTCGTATCTCTGGCTCCAGTCTGTGTGTTCTGGTTCTAGATGGACTATGGGGCCCTTCTACTGCACACTCCCAGCATTCTAGTACCTTCCCTTTGCCATGGACCGAAATACTCCAGCAATTGATAGCCAAAAGATAGTACCCTATGTTGCATCTGTGCGGAGTTTTGTTACAAAGATGAGAAAAAGCAAGGAACATAAGGGGTCCTTCATGATCAGATAAAGCCTTCACAGATCTCTGGGAAAACAAACAGGAAGTCTTAATGCTGAGAATCACCCCCTTCCCTCAGCCTTATCAACCAGGAGGAACATAAGGGAATCTTCACGAGACAGTTTCTCATGCCGCATCAGCTCTGACTGGTAAACATGGCATCACAAGCCTTCTGGAAGTGCCGCTACTGGAATTAAAGGTCAGGGCCCTCACACACAACACTTCTGTTCTCTACTGATAATCTAGAGACTCAAGTGTATTCCAAGTTTCACAAACCAGCCGGACACACTCTGAAGAAATATGTTGTCAATTGTCAGTGGCAATGAGACCATGACTCCCTGTTCCCACAGGGGGCAGAACCAACAACTACCTGGCCAGAATTAGCTACAGGGGAGCCAGAAACATGGATAGAGAAGATGAGTGGGAAACAGTAGGAAGGAATGAGAGATTTTGTGGTCTCTTCCATCTCAGATGTGGAGAGAGAGGGTCTCCAGTAAGAAAGTGTAGGTCAGCTGGTTGCTCCTCTCTGCTTCTTTGATCTATTAGGTTTTCACCTCAATATCTGACTCCCTCGTCTGTATTGGTAATAAAACAACTTAGGTAAAAGCAACTTGTGGTGCTCAACGTGGGCATGAGGTTACAAGGGGCCTTCAGAAGCCACCACTTCTCCTCACCACAGCGGCTACTCCTTGGGTAACTCTCAAGTGTTCATTGGTAATAGAACAACAACACAACACCACAACAAAATACACAAACTTAAAAACAATTTTCTAAGTGTTTATTAGTCCAATTTATTAATCTTTTCAAAGAGAAAAATTCATTGGGATACTAGTTATTTAATGCTAAATAATCCTAGTGGAGTATCTATTCATACTGCTAGTATTAGTCACACTTCAAGTATGAGAACCCCTGGAATGGACCCTCCCTTTCGCAATGCCTATGCTTGCATCCTGGAAGCCATGCTTTCTGGTGGGGTCCTTACGGGGACCAACCTTAGTCATCACTCTTCTTCAGACAAATTCTGTGCTTCCATTTCTTTAGTGTCACCTCCTGCGCTGCCCCCAACACAACTAGAGTCCACATCTGGCTTTAAAGCACAGCCTCTATTTCGGCATTTAAAAGGTGTTCTGCTTTCTGCTCTTTAAATTATTTCTTCTATTTTTTTTAGATAATACTATAGTTACATTATTTCCCCTTTCCCTTTCTCCCTCCAAACCTTCCCATATCCCCTTCCTTGCTCATTTTCATATTCATGCCCTCTTTTTGTTCATTAATTGCTATTACATATATGTGTATGTATATATATATGCACATATTCCTTAATACTTAAATGTAGCTGCTCAGCCTGTGCACATTACTTGTATGTATGCTTTCAGGCTGACTATTTGGTATTAGATAACCACTTGGTGTGTTCCTTTGTTGTTGTTGTTGGTGGTGGTGGTGGTGGTGGTTTTGGCCTCTACCATTGCTGACATTCACAATCTCCCTTATTGGTCCTTTTTATTAGTTATTACTGTTATGTGTCTACTTTGTGGCTGTTTTTAAGATTCTGTCTTGTCTTTTGTTTGTGGCAATTTGGCTGTGACACATTTTGAGGGGATTACATCTTTCAGATACTGGTCAACCTTGCTAGATCTGTTGGTGTTTAGTTTTCTATAACCTTTAAATCAATTTGGTTATTACTATTCCAGATAGTTTTTCTCCTGCCATCTGTTTTCATTTGAGTAGTATAGAATAGCCTGTTATTTTTTGTCCCACAGGTCACTGCTTCTTTTGATTTACATTCTCAGTGGTTCTGTTTCTTATGGCGTTTGCTTGCTTTCTGTTACTCTACCTTCAAGTTTTCAGTATCTTCCACAGCATCTAATCAGCTGCTAACATGATGCTAATTTTATCAGTGGACTTTCCCCATTTTCATAACTTTTAGTTGTAGATGTTTCATTCTTTGTTTTGTTCATTGGAGCCTCCCAACTCTGGTGTTCATAGTTTCCCCTTAAACCACAACAGTATGTTTGGCAACTATTTTAAAGCCTACATAGCCTGAACTGGTCGTCTCCTGTGAGCAGATTGGTGCCTAGCCCATTTGTCATCAGAGAGGCATTATCTAGCAACTGATGGCAACAGATTCAGGTCCATAGCCAAACATTAGGTGGGGTTTGGGGAATCCTGCAGAAGAGGTAGAGAAAGGATTATAAGAGCAGAGGGGTCAAGAACACCATAAGATCACAGAATCAACTGACAAGTAGGCAGACAGAGACTGAAGAGACAACCACAGAACCTACATGGGACTGACCTAGGAACTCTGTGTATAAGTTACAGTTGTGTATCTTGGTCTTCTTGTGGGACTCCTAACAATGGGGACAGGGGCTGTCTCTTCTCTTTTACAGGTCTTTGGAACCCTTCTCATACTTAATACATGGGGAGGTGCTTAGTCTTACTGAAACTTGATATGCCATGTTTTGTTGATACTCATGGGAGACCTGCCATGAATAGAAAGGGAGGGGATTGGATTGGGGGCTGGGAACAGAGGGGGCTGTGGGGAGGGACTGGGAAGAGGGGCGGAAAGGGAAACTGCAGTAGGGATATAAAATAAAAAATAATAAATGAATAACTTTATTTTTTAAAATGCCCATAGAGTACATTAACTTGAATGTTTCCTTTTGGTTCAATGTCGTTTTAATCTAGGTTGTTCTATTACCAATAAACACTTGAGAATCACCCAAGGAGTGGCCGCTGTGGTGGGGAGAAGTGGTGGCTTCTGAAGCCCCCTTGTAACCTCATGCCCACATTGAAAACCACAAGTTGTTTTTACCTAAGTTGTTTTATTACCAATACAGACGAGGGAGTCAGATATTGAGGTGAAAACCTAATAGATCAAAGAAGCAGAGAGGAGCAACCAGCTGACCTGCCCTTTCTTACTGGAGACCCAGCAAGTACCTCTCTCTCTCCACGTCTGAGATGGAAGAGACCACAAAATCTCTCGTTCCTCCCTACTGTTTCCCATTCATCTTCTCTATCCATGTTTCTGGCTCCTCTGTAGCTAATTCTGGTCAGGTAGTTGTTGGTTCTGCCCCCTGATTAGAGATTAACTTTATTAACACAGTCCTGGGGTGTCACAGTACTATCAAATATCTCACAACATTCCACACATTTCTTTGGCTCACTCCATCTCCCCATCTCTTTGCAGACTGCAGTATTTAGTGAGGATGTTGAATACTGTAGCATTTTTCAGTCAGATGACTGGACCTTGTTTGTCTTAAAAGAATGCTGAACTTTGCTCAGGAAAGCTTAGTCCTTCTGTGGTTCCCTGTTAAACGTTAGGGGATGCCCAGGCCAGGTCTCAGAATTACTTTTACTCTATTGCTAAGTTGTACCTCTTCAGACATTTATCCAGAGTTCCTGGGTATTCAATTTATTATCTGTGCCCCTCCCCCAAAGAATATTGTCTTCTATTTCTGTGTAAATTCTGGGATTTCTTTCTAATGGAAACTCCAGTATCTTTTCCCAAGTGTGGTACATTTTGTGCAGTAAGTGGCAGAATCTTAGATGTGTTGGATTTATCATATGATACTAGCTCAAGTACAGATTTCTGGACTTCTTCTTCTGTGCACACTGTTCCACTCATTTCCTCTGGTCTTTGTGTCCCAGCCTCCTCTGTTACCTTCAATCACTTGGCTTCAATCACCTCCACTTCAGCTCTTGTCCCGTCAACTCACAGAAAGTGTTAGGTCTTACTTACACGTTCTCACTGATGTGATGGGCAGCAGCGTGCTATAGGTTGAATACAGGGTTATCAGGGAGCTGGCCAAATTATTTATCTTTCTTCCTAGTCCACAGACCTGACCTTATTATCAACGGTGTAATGTTCTAGTTATTCATGACATGATGACAAATCAGTAGACATATGCCAATATGGCCAGAAGTGAGAATTTTATTGACAAAATGTATTTAAATTTCCAGGTTTGCATAAAGACCAAATTATAGTCTCCATTTTAAAAATAAGAGTCTTTATCTGCTTTTAACCTTCTGTGGGCTACATTGCCAAGGGGTGATTGCAAATACCAGTCTTCAGTGGGGTATGCATAAGTCAGTTTAGTGTCTCTCAACTTACTTGTTTCTATTTCATACTTTTTTAGGATTGCTGCATTAGGTTTATGTTACTATAATGTATTACCAGTGGGTATTGTTGCTCAAACGGTTAAAGCCTTTGAAATATGGACACAAAAACAAAACATTAGGATTGTGGCATTTTACGTGATAGTCTAGACCCTAAAATCAATGTTGCAGAAACATGCAAGGTGTTATGATGACATAAAGATACAGATAAAGTGAACTTTAAATGGAATAAAAATACTTAAATATTCTGAGACAGTGTTATAAAGAAGCTGCTGCAGGGAAAGTGCAGTGGAATGACACTGTTCAAACATGAATCACTTTACAACGTCTGTGTCAGATTCTTCCCCCAAAATTCCTGGTGGTGACTAGTTCAAGCATAGCTGGGTGCTCCCATACAGATCATGTCCCCTCCTTTCTCCCTCTCACTCTTCCTCTCTCCTTCCCTCCCTCCCTCCATCCTTCTCTCCTTCCTTACATCTCTCTTTCTCTCTCCCAGTCTCACTCTCTTTCTCTAAGATTTTTTTCATTTTATTTATGAGTAGTTTGCCTGCATCTATGTCTATGCACCCTGTGCATGCAATACCGGTGTTGGCCAGAAGTGGGTGCCATAGTCATTGCTTTAACCACTGAGCCATCTCTCCAGTGCCTTGCCTGGTCTCCTTTTTGAACCTGGATGTCCTGTTTCTAGAACCCCTAATGTTGTCTTCCCCCTCAGAGTCTTGCACCTAAATATTCAGTCAATTTTTTTATTCCTCTTGATGCTTGATATATAATTCACGAACAAATCTTAATAATTTTTTCCTTTGTAGCAGTTTCTTTTCTAAGTCTTCTCAATTGTTTTATTTTTATTTTTTTGAGATAAGATTCATTATGTAGCATAAGCTGGAATGGAATTCATAATTGGAATTCATAACTCATGATCCTCTTGCTTCGGCCTCTTGTGTGTTGGGTTGATAGGTAATCTACTACCACACCTAATTCTTCCCACTCTGTACTACTGACATCATGATGCTTTATTTCCTTATGTAGACAGACAATTTATATAATATATTACCAACTCAGATCATATAATCTTCCTGTTTATAATACCTCTGTGCTTCCTGGAGGTTACTAAATGAGATAAAAAGCTTTTTAGCCTTCCAGATTCTTTACAATCGAGCCAGTATTATGCTCATCTTTTTCTTAGTATGACTATTTCCTGATCTTGTGTTCAAGAAGTTAAAATAATGGAATTGAAATAAATGCCTGAGTGGTAGAGGCATCTGCCCTTCTAGATTCCCACCTTTGTGGCAGAGTGTCTGTCTAAATTATATTTCATGTGTCAAACCCAAAGTCACTCAGCAGATAGCCTATGTCTTTACCCATCCCAAAGCTTTCCCTCTGACTATCGGATGGTATAGGCAGTTTGCCTATTGGCAATGTGTTGCAAATTAATCACTTATCATGTTATATTAATGCTATTTGCATATGCTATCCATAGTCCTACATGCCTGATCCTTTGTTTTCATGAAAGCAAGATTTAAATTCACAATTCAGTCCTTCACATATGCTTACAGAATACTTTGTGACCTTTGCTAGGTAAGAGCTGCTCCTTGTGCTGGTTAGTTTTCTGTCAACTTGACACAAGCTAAAGCCATCTGAGAGGAGAGAGCCTCATTTGAGAAAATGCCTCCATAAGATCTGACTTCCAGCAATCTTATAGGGCATTCCCTTAGTTAATGACTGATGGTGAAGGACCCATCCCACTGTGGGTGGTGCCATCCCTAGGCAGGTGGTCCTGGGTTCTACAGGAAAACAGGCCGAGCAAGTCGTGGGGAATAAGTCATTAAGCAGCTCCCCTGCATGGTCTCTACATCAGCTCCTGCCTCCAGATTCCTGCCCTGCTTGAGTTCCTGCCTTCGCTGCCTTTGATGATGAACCATTACAGGCATCTGGGAGTGAAATAAACCCTTTCTTCCCCACGTTGCTTTTGGTTGTGGTGTTTCATCACAGCAATAGAGGCCTTAACTAAGCCACTCCTTAAATCAGGGGAGGGAAGAGATATGTAAGTGTGGCTATAATAATACCTGAAAAAACTCTGACAGAGGTGAGAATAGACAAGGACAGTTTGGAGCAATTCTGCTGTAGGACTTTTTGCATAAACATCTTATTTCTTTTATTCATGTGTTATAATCATGATTGGCACTGCAGTTGGTATATTGTTACTAGGAAAACCATTCACATTCATTATTCATTCTATTGTGCTGTGGTGACAGTCTATTTTTCCCTTAATGTGATTTTTTTATTCTCCAGGAGTCCTAATTACAAGACCAAAAATTAAAATAAAATAAAAGGAAAAGGAAAAGAGAAGGAGGTCTGGAAGCCCAGGGCTCTTTTCCTTAATCATGTATCTTGGCAGTGAGAGTTGCAATATGTTGCCACCTATTAATTAAATCTGTACTCTGGTGAATTGGCCAAGAGAGAAAACATTTTTTTTTAAACAACAGGAACAAGAAAGAAAAGGAGGGTGATATGATTAGGAACCACGGGGATGAATGAGGACCTTTGATGCAGCAATTCTCTGCCATATTGTGTATGGTATATCCAAAGGCTGTTAGGAAAATAGGAAAGCCAAGAAGCCACCTACAAAACTTGGCTGACTAAAGTACCCTTTAAACTTCACATTGAATCAATGTTAGCTACCAATTTGTTGGTAACTAATTCTGAACCAAATAGTTGAGCTAGTTTTGAGCTTAATCTGCATGAAACATCTGAGACACTTTAGACTTCTGAATGTCACTACCCATCCCTGCATCAAACATCACTTCAGAAGTCTGTTGAGAGAGAGCCATGGAGACTATCAACAGAAAAACACACATCGACACAGTTATTCATAGCTCCAGCCTGTGCTTCAGAACACATTTCCTCACTAAGGGCAAGAGAAACACATAACAGGAAGAGCTGGCAATTTGTTCAAGACCATGCCGGAAGTTGGTGACAGCCAAGTGGTGTCCCTAGAAAGTGCCAAAAGACCTCGGCCCCAATCCTGAGTTTCTTCTCAAAATATTTTCTTTCGTGTGTAGTAGTGTTCAATAAATAAAGTTGTTCATCTTAACAGAATAGAATACTGCGATTTTTGTTTCACAAGAGGGAAACTGAAATGAAAATGCAATTTCTTCTATGCTGGCACCCCACCAGGTTCTTCAACACATACTACTTCAGCTAGATAACATTTTTTACTTCACAGTGAGGAAGTGCAGATTAAAAGAGGTAAAGGGACTAGTGACCTCTCCAAGCTGACATAGGAATTATGAAACAGGACTCCAATATAAATTTCTAGATCTTAACTCAATTTGCTTTGTTTTCTAAGCCTTTCTTTCTTTTTCTTTTCTTAAGTTTTTATTTTTCAAGACAGAGTCTCTCTGTGAAGACCAGGCTGGTCTCGAACTCACAGAGATCAGCTTCCCTCTGTTTTTCATGTGCTAGAATAAAAGGTGTGTGCCACCATCTGCTGCCCAGGTTTATTCTAAGCCTTCCTACCTGCCTTGCTAAAGCTGATCATCTAGGAAAGTTATATTGATATTGTTGTTTTGTTCTGTTGATGCCACAGTTAAATAAAGCATTTGTTACTACTGGAGCAACTGTGGTTAAATATAGTTAATGAAAGAAAACCTGTGAGAAAACCCATCAACCGAATGATTTGGTAATATCTGTATCTATGCATATTTCTATGCAGGTTTTCCAGGTGTTATACCAGCTGAGTCTGTATATTCCCTTTCTGTTTAAAACTTAGTTATCCCCAGAGCAGAACCATTCGGAGAGCCACTTTTTGGAGGGATTCAGAGCCTTGTGATTTTGCCTGCGTTCTGTCTCCTTAGCTCTATGCGTATCAGTTTCTGAATACCAAACAGCGTACTGAGATGTATGTGTAAAATACTCAGTGTGAGACAGAATCATTGATAAGGGTACAGATGAGTACAGACCAGCATCAAAAACATGGGATCTTCACACAGGGTAAATATGCAGCCATCAGAGACAATGCCAGAGACATGCTTGTCTCATGTGACTACACGTGGGACAGAACATTTAGTTCAATGTATTCTACACACAGTTCTGTGATCTCTTATCCCATTGTTTTTCAATTGTAATGCTATACTGTGCAACAATATAATATTTACCTTTTATGTCAATATATGTTGGCTAGTTCCTTTTCCTTTATTTTTTGACAGCACAATGGACCTCATGTCCCTTTCTCAGGGATGTAGAAAAAGCCTTGACCTCAATACTTCACTGATAAATACCTCTTGTTCCTCCAAAGGAATGAACGCCACTTTTTCCTCACCATTTGTGAGAATTTTCTTGCATGGGTCTCGTGTTCCATGGTCAGTTTTATGACCTAGGCCTGTAAGACCTCATTGTCAAAATGTACAGGGTGGTGTGAAGCTTTGGAATTGTCATTTTTCATTCAATAAAATATGAACTTTAAGGAAATTTCTTTGTTGTGGAATTAAAATTTCTCTACTTGAGCTTAAAATAGGAATCTTCAGGGTTTTTTTCTTTTACTTTCCAATTCTGCTTTAAAATTCTTAATTCACCTCCAAATCAGTGAAGATCTCTGGATAAACAGGTCACAAAGAAGGAAACAGAAAAAGATAAAAGCATGTTCACGTATTTTAAAATCATTGTTACCACCAAAAACAAACTTTGTAGTTTAATTTGAAAAGCAAGCGAATCTTCATAATGAGTGTTCCAATAGAAAAATACGTTGTATATTTTCATAGCTTAGGCCTTACATTCCCAGGAATTTTCTATTATTTCTCTATAAAATCTTATACATCAATTATTTAATCTGTAGGCAATTTCAGTGATGGTTGCTTTTGTAACTGATTTCTTTTTTAAGTTTAATTTTTAAATTCTCGGATGTTTAGGAAAGCATAATTTTCATTTTTGTGTATATGAATATGTGTGTGTGTTTGAGTGTATTTTTGTACTATATATGCACATATAGATCCGCCATGTGAGGAGGCAGTTGGGGTCCTGTTCTATCCTCTTCTCCTCTTCCCCTGAGTCAGGGTGTCTCCCCGATTGTGGGAGAGTTGGCCAGAAAGCTTTAGAGATATTCTCATCTCTACCTCTCACCATGCTGGGGTTACAGGTGCATGTGCAGCAAAGTCCAGGCTTTTATGTGGTGTTGGGGCTTGAACTCATGTTCTCATACTTGTGCAGCAAACACTCTTCAACCTCAGAAATTTCTGTGTGTTTTATTCCCTGTCAATTTTTGTTTGTTGAGGCCTTTCATCATTTCTACTCTTTTTCTTAAAGGTAGGATGCATCTTGTATGTCCTGGACAGACAACAGTGACAATCTCTCTTTCTTCTGAATGTTTATTCTTCTTATGTCTTGTTATGTTTTTTTCGTTGGCTAAAACCTGAAGGAAGATGATAAACTATAAATAGAATGATACAGAACAAAAATATCACACACTGTAAACCAAGCAGTTTTACTATAAATGATTCCAATATTTCACCACTAAGAGTGATGTTTCTATTAGTTATCTATTCAGGCTGTGGGGTTCCCTTTCTGTCCCAACTGACTAGGGAAGGATTTTCATTTTAAAAAGAATTAGAAATGGGTGATGTCTGCCATGAAGATGAACATGTATTCTTTATCCTTTAATCTTTGATCTAGTGAGTTACAAAGATGACTTCCCCAGTGCTGATAGTGTCTTACATGCCTTGGTCAATCCTAATTGATCATAACATATTATTAGATTTAATTTGGGTGTACTTTGTTATTTGATATAATGTTTGATAGTGAGAAATTTTATAGTTGGGAAGCTGTCTATAATCTCTATGCTTTGGATAGTTTATGTTTCCTTGATATTTTGGCACAGTTTAAAGCAGGGAGAAAAGAAATTTATAGGCTATTATGTATAATTGGGATCTGTTTTAAAGATAAGACATGCATATAAAAATATGGGTAACTACTAAAAATATCAAATATTAAAATAGTGTTTATTGTTAAACTATAAGTTTTGACTTGACTATATTAGATGTGGTAGTTGTTTTGGGGGGAGAAAATAAAGGGCATTGAATGTCATAAGGGGCAAAAGCCTTTACAAGCATGCGACTTAGAGATCCCTTATTTCAGGACCACACTCCCAGGCCCTCTGAGCAAGCACCTATTGATTAGATTTCTCTGTGTCAGCCTTCCCATCCCAGAAAATGTTTGTGTATGCTTCTTGGGTGTGGTAGTATTATCTCTGCGTATTTTCCCATGGCTCCATGCATATTGACCTATCCCAGCACATTGCCTCTTACTGAGAATTTGACACTCAACCGTGGTCAAAGAAATAGTTACAGAAGACCTTCTCGGTTTCCTTTCTCCACTTTTAGGGTATGTGCTTCTATATATGTGAAGCAACATACTTTTGTATTTTGATTCAAAAGCTGTAAAGTGGTTCTATTGACTAGACATGAAGACGTTGTGAAGTTCCTGATTATGGTGCTTCAAGCTTTCATTTACTATGTAATTTTAGGCTTCTAGTCATGTAGAAATCACCCAGGGCAGCACACTGGCTTCAATAGTTGGAGGTAGTTTGGACTTCAGCACAACAATGAAGCACTGGGACACTTTTCCTCACAGTCATCCCTCTCAGGGCTGTGAAGCTGCAGGATGGATCTTCTCAATTACCCCATTAGCACGTGAACTGCCACTCAAGCCATCAAAGTGGTACCATTCCCAGAGAATTGGAAATGGGACTTCCCTTCTTCCCAGCTATTTTACATAAAGCAGATTTGCCTGTCTCTTGTGTAAAGGCTTGCCTCCAGCCTCTAGAAAATCTTAGTGACTTAAGTGGTTGGGATATTGCAATCTTTTGTCTTCCCCCTCCCCTTTTATTGAAAATAGATTCTTTTCTCACATATTATATGATGATTATGATTTCCCTTACCTCTACTCCTCCAAGTTCCTCCCTACCTCCCCTCCCATCTGGATCCACTCCCTTTCTCTAGAAAAGAGCTTGTTTCTAAGGGATAATATAAAATACAACCAAATAAAATATAGTAAGATAAAACAAAAGCTATCACTTTGGCATTGGACAAGACAATCAGAAGGAAAAGAACCCAAGAGAAGGCACAGGAATCAGAGGACCGCTTGTTCATACACTCAGAAATCCCATAAAAATCACTAAACTGGAAGCCATAATATAACACAGAGGATCTGGTGCAGATTCATGCAGACCCTTGCAGACCCATGGAGACCTGTGCAGACCCTGTGCTTACCACTCTGTCTCTGTGAGTTCATATGAGCTCTGCTCATGTTAATTTAGAGGGTCTTACTGTCTCGGTGTCTCTGTCTCCTCTGGCTCTTCCACCGTTTCTGCCTTCTCTTCAGAGAGGTTCCCTGAACTCCAAGGGGAGGAATTGGATGGAGACATTCCATTTAGGGCTGAGTGTTCCAAGGTCTGTCACTCTGCATAGCTTCTGGCTGTGGGTCTCTGCTCAAAGGGGCTTCTCATGTTAAGCATGTTTACTCAATCAAATGTATTTATTTATTTTCTATCTATATTCACTCCTCCTTTCTTTCTAGTTGTTTTAGGGATGCCATCTCATTCTGTACTTCAACCTGGCTTAGAATTTACTGTCCTCCTACTTAAGCCTCTCCAGTGCAAGGATTACAGATGTGTGCCACCAAGCCTGCCTCACTGCAAATTAATCTGTCTTCACCTTTCTTTCCCAATCAGTAAACTTGAGGGATTATAGCACTTTTTGTTATGCTTTAAAAGTAAATAGAATCATAAATGCTAAAGGGATTATATGGCTCTTTGCAGAGTGTCTGGCTTGTGGCAATTCCCCAGTAAATATTCTCTGTTCTGATGTTTGGAAGTGTGCCCAAGGCCAGGGTCTAATTAGGAGGGCTCCTGGCTGGGTGTTCACTTACCATCCTTATTGCTTTCATTGTACAAACACATCCTCCCTTCCAGTGCATGACTCCACATGTGATTCATGGGTCCACCTTTTCAGCTGTTCCCAGCATCCCCTGAGTTCTTGAGCTGATTTGAACAATTATACACATGACCCAGGCAAAGCGGAGTGTTCTCCTAGTTCTGAATGTCTTCTTTGACCATCTTCTCTTCCATTCCTCCCTTGTCATCTGTAGGAACCACCTCAGCACCACTATGCTGCTACTCAGATGGGGAGCTGATGCACCTCCCCCTGGGACTTTTGTGATTCCCACTGACTAGCTACGGCATCTTCACTTCAGTAGCTCTGGCTCCTCATCACATCCTCCCCAGCACCTCCATATTCCTGAGCTTCTTCTTTTGTCCCTCTATTTGGTCTGTGCTAAATGAGCTTTTATTAGAATACCATCCTTGTCTGTCTCTTCTTCCATTATAGCTACTTCCAGCACTGTTGCCTTTTAGACAAATACAACCTCACTTCTCAGACAAAGCTTACAGAAGAAAAAAAATATGAAATAAACTATGTCAAACAAGAGGAAAATAAAACACCAATCTCTTCGTAAGAAGCCATCCAAGGTGACCATGTTGCTTGGACATTCAGAAATCTCTATATATGTCTACCTGTATCTCAGCTACATTTATACCTTAAATAAGTCAAGTTCTATTTTCTTGATGAAACCTAAGCAAAAGGTTTGACATGTGCAGCTGCCTATTCATCTATTTATTCACTGATTTGATTTTTAGATGAAGTGCGCATCAAGCAAAAGCAAAGTGACTTGAGAAAGCAGTGAATTATTTAAATCTTGTTTAGATTTATTGCTTCTTCTGCCTCTCCCAATGTAGTGAAGAGCTGGTAAACTAATATTAGAACAGCAATCGAACTAATATGTATATTCTAGAATCTAGCATGAGAGGCTTAAGATTGCTGACACTGCTTGGAAATAAATTTGAATCTTGGAAAATTATGAATGTAAATTGAATAGGATTAGATTTTAAAAGACTTTGCTGCAGTGGGGCATTTTCCAATTATTAGGAAATAGATAGCCCATACCATGCTTTCTCTACCACAGATTAGGTCTTTTTCAAGTTTTCAAAAGTCCTATTGGGAATACAGTGTGTGTGGGTTTGTGTGCATGGGGGCATGGGGGGGGTAGCTAATATCAAGGAAGAAGGCTGAGCATTCCTTATGGGAAAAAAACTAACTACACAAGAACATATATAAAGAGCAATAAATACTATAGAGGCCCACCATACACCAAATTCAGGATCCTCACTGTATTTTATATTTTTGACACTGTAATATAACTGTGTCATTACCTCCTTCCCCTTTCTCCCTCCAGCCACCCCCATGGACGCCTTTGTCTTCTTTCAGATTCATGAGCCTTTATCTTCCATTGTTGTTACACATATGCATCCATAGTCTTAAAATACATAAACCCACTCTGCTCAGGCTTCGTAATGTTAACCATACCATAGTTTTAAAGGAATTGCCTTTTCTTTTTCAAGGTTTTATTTTTAACGAAGTGTATCAGCACCTCTGTGTGTATGCGTTTGTGTTCACCGGTACAAGCGCTTACAGAGGCCAGAAGGGACTATCAGATCCCCAGAACTACAGTTCCCAGCAGTTGTGAGCCTCCAATGTGGGCCCTAGAAATCAAACTCAAGTTCTCCATGAGAAGAGTCCATGCTCTTAAGTGTTGAGCCACTTCACTTAGCTCTTCCCCTGCTTCTTCTTTTTAGATATAAAAACTTTAGTTCTGTTTTTTTTTTCTCAACACACAATCTTGCTTTGTAAACTCTGGTTAAGATTTTAAAGAAGACATTCGTCACACTGCAGATGAATGTCTGACCACCAGCAGGCTGTGGAATGAGCACGGCTCAGCGGGAGAGCTGTGTTTCACGGAGCACGAATCAGTCCACCTGTGTTTCTTAAGAACTTTCATTATCCATGAAATTTATCCTTGGCACTTTATTTTCTAAGTCCATTCATCACCTCTGCTTACTTTAGGAATGAGAAGCTAGAAGCCATATCCTTTGCCAGAGCTCCACTCATGTGGACATGTTTAGTACTTCGTATGATTTGATTTATGATGGTGCTATTACTAAGGGTTGAGAGAATGGTAGGAGGAAAACAGAGGGAGAGAAAAAGAGGAAAGAAGTCCAGGGGAATGGTTTGCAGGATAGCATGCAGTGTTTATACTTACACTTACGCAGAGCTCCATGGGTAGAGAAGAAGCAGTGTGAGCCTCCCTTCTAGGGCTGCCATGTCCAATTTCTGCAGCCTCTGCACAGAGACAAACCATGGAGAGCTCTTTTTGGCTCATCACAGTCACTCAGCCATTTAAGCAACTAAGAGGCAAATAGAACATTACAGAATGACCCTCAGAATTCCCCGTACTCCTGACTATGTCATGCTCTTGAGCATCAGTGTTTAGTTCTACATCCACAGGTTCAACAAATGGCAGATCAAACTTGGACAGAATTTTTGTGTAGGGTCTTGATTCTTTAACCAACATAATATAATAGCTCTGTATCGTATTTACACTGTGTTGAGTGATATATATATATACGTATATATATATGTATTACACAGTATATAACTCAAGTAATTTAAACTATACATGACTTGCCAATATTAAGTGTCATGAATTTGACAGGGAAGGAGAATGGGAGAAGTTGGATGAGGGGAGGGATTAGTAGAAATGATATTAATAGGTATTCTTGCATGCAATTTAAAACATTTTAACTGTAAATGAAGCATATAGGTGGATTGCACATTTACAGACAAATAGTATACCACTGTATATAAGGAACTGAGTGACTATGGAGTTTGGTATCTGTGTGTATCTGAAACCAATCCCTGTGTATACTGAGGGATAACTGTGTGCAGACAAGGGAGCTGAGGCTCAGGGACAGGAAGCTGTGAAGACAGAGTTGTTGACATTGATGATTAGAACCAAAGATCTTGACTTCTTTTTAATAAATATTCTGATGTCACATGAAAGACCAAGGGATTATAGGGTACATTTTGAAAAGATTATACGTATATCCATTTCATCCTCTAGATCAGGGTCAGTAAACTATCGACTATTGATGTAATCTGGCCCACTGGCTCTTTTCTCTGGTTTCTTTAGATCTCAGACACACGCAGAGTTCTCTAGCATCTATGGTTCCTCTCATGCTATAGTGACGGGACTGAATGATTGTGGCAGATAGTGCATATTTGCAAAGGGTAAAATGTTTACTGCGTCTCTCTTCTCGGAAAAAAAAGTTTACAGATTTCTATCCTTGCTTATTACTCTGTGAATTAAAGGAATATTACAGTGTCCAAGCACCAGGCCTCATGAATGCTCAGACATTTGTTGAATAATAATTGGGAAAATGGAGCATCTGTAAATGTCCAAATTGAAATTTTAGTGGGGTGGCAGAGATGTACAAGTGATCTGGATAAAGAGCCCAGCTGAGGCATCTGTCAGGGTTCTGGAATGAGGGCTTCCTTTTGATCCTCCTGTAGTATCTGAGAGTCAAAGATGAGGCTGGTGCCTCCTAGCCTGCTAGATTCTCCCACTGCTCTCTGTAATGGGCTTTACTGTTGACCAAATGTCCAAAAGTTCTTCACCTGGGGACAGGCCATGAAACTAGCGGTAGAGAGGTGCGTAAGTAGAAGTTGGTTGTGTCACTTTTCAACTGTGACAGCTCCGGTGGTTAGATAAGATCCTCCAATGTTCATTTTCTTTATCCACATTACTGACAAGCCTCCCAGTAGTGACTCATCTATCATCCTGGCTCTCATACAGACATTGGCCAGTAGAATAGAGTTCTCTGCTGACCTGTGATGACATGTAATATGAGACTAAAATGAATCACTGCTCTACAGTGCCAAGGCTGTGTGCTGTTTGTTCTGAGAGGAAGGAGCCTATATTGATGGATGTGCTTTTTCCACCTGGGAGTCAGAGCAGATGGGTGCTAGGTTCTTCCATGTCCTCACCCTTGTTTGTGGTTTTCTTCCCTGCTTTATCCTTTTCTTCCTCCTCACCACTCACAGAGGTCTTCATCTTTCTCTAAACATCTATCACAAAAGAGTCCCATCACCTATTTGCCTCCAAAGCCTGTTCTGTCCTCTGTGCTCATGCTGGTCCTTTCACAGAGTTCCCAGGGTTTTGATTACCTGGTTTTGTTTCTGTATGCTATCATTTTAAGGGCACTTATGGCGATCCCCCCCCCACCTAAATGTAAGTTCCTTTGAACATCTGAAATATCCCTCAAGGAACCACTTACTTTGAACTGGATTACTCACTGCCTTGATTCATCTATATAACCAATGTGTTGATAGGAACCAATACAAGCTTCTTATGAATATGGAAGAGAGCAATTATTAATGAAACCCTTTTCCTTTTCTTCTTGAACACATTAGATCACATTTCCCAGTTTCTTTTATAGATGTGTTTAGCATAGGGACAATGAAATATGTTTTCTTTTAGCATGCAAAATAATACTGATAAATACTAATACTAGTACTGTGCTCTGGTACTAGTATCTTTATCTGTTGGTTTCTGTGATAGAAATCAGCATGATACTAGTCTTACCTGAAGGACCATATGGAGCAAAGCCTCCACCCCACTTCCCAGGAGCTGCCACTTGGACCTTATGTGAGTGAAAAATCATGCTTTGGGGAAAGTCAAGTTAGACTCAGCATTTTAACTGTTAGGCCTGTAATAATGAAGAAATCTGGAGTAAAGGGCTGTGGTTTTTACTATGGTCAGAGAACCATCATTCACTATTGGTGGAATTGAAAACTGGTGCCGCCCCCATGAATATCAGTGTGGAAAATACTCAAAAAAAACTAAAAATAGGTCAACTATATGACCCAGCTATATTACCCCTTCACAAATACCCAAAGGACTTTGTTGTTTCCTACAACAAAGATACTTGCTCAGCCATGTTTATTGCCATTCCATTTACAATAGGTAGGGCAAGGAAACAACCTAAATATCCTTCAGGTCATGAATGGGTAAGGAAAATGTGTAATGGAATTCTATTCTGCTGAAAAGAAAGACATTAAAATAATGAAATTTGTGAGTAAATGGATGAAATTGGAAAATATACTGAGTGAGGTAACCCCAGATGCAGGAAGACAAATCCCAATGGTTTTTCTTGATTGTAGATCCTAGCTCCAAATCTTTAGATTTAACTATATGACCTGAAGTAACCCCAGAAGTCAGGAAGGTAGAAAGGGAAGTATTCAGGCAGATAGGAAGGATGAACTCTTGAGAGGGGGGACACAGGTGTTGAACCTCTTAGAAGAGAAAGTGGGTGGTACCCTTGAACGAATTGGTACAGGAGACAGCTTCCTGAACATAACACCAGTAGCACAGACAGTGAGATCAACAATTAATAAATGGGACCTACTGAAACTGAGAAGCTTCTGTAAGGCAAAGGACACAGTCAGCAAGGCAAAAAGGCAGCCCACAGAATGAGAAAAAATATTCACTAATCCCACATCTGACAGAGGGCTGATCTCCAAAATTTACAGAGAACTCAAGAAGCAAATCTCCAAAACACCAAAGGACCCTATTAAAAAGTGGGCTGCAGAACTAAATAGAGAGTTTTCAATAGAGGAGTCTAAAATGGCTGAGAGGCACTTGAGAAAGTGCTCAACATCCTTAGCCATCCGGGAAATGCAAATCAAAACAACTCTGAGATACCATCTCACTCCTGTCAGAATGGCTAAAATCAAAAACACCAATGACAATTTATGCTGGAGAGGATGTGGTGAAAGGGGGACACTCCTCCATTGCTGGTGGGAGTGCCAACTGGTTCAGCCACTTTGGAAATCAGTATGGAGATTCCTCAGAAAAATGGGAATAAACCTACCACAAGACCCAGCAACTCCACTCTTAGGCATATATCCAAAAGATGCCCATTCATACAACAAAGATGTCTGTTCCACTATGTTCATAGCAGCTTTATTTGTAATAGCCAGAACTTGGAAGCAACCTAGATGTCCCTCACCCGAAGAGTGGATAGAGAAAATGTGGTACATCTACACAATGGAGTACTATTCAGCAGAAAAAAATAATGGAATCATGAGATTTGCAGGCAAATGGATGACACTAGAAGAAACCATCCTGAGTGAGGTAACCCAGTCACAAAAAGAGAAACATGGCATGTACTCTCTCATATATGGATTTTAGACATAGATCTGGGGAGTGCCAGCCTACAATCCTATGGCCAGAGAGTCTGGGAAACAGAAACTTCATTTAGTGGCTGATCGAAGAAGAGGCAGACTCCCTTGGTTAAGTACTGAGCTGAACTCAAGAAAGCCAGTAACAGAGAGGGAGGACTGATGATCAAAGGGATTAAGACTGGGCTGGTTTAACCCCCAGAAACAGCTGACCAGATAAAGGTTAACTCTTGAATCCCAGGCATCAGCCTGGGAATCCAGCATGGGACTGATCAAGACCCCCTGAATCTGGGTGTCAATGAGGAGGCCTAGGGAATCTATTGAGCCTTGGGTAGCAGATCAGTACCCATCCCAAGTATACACACAGACTTTGGACTCCCATAGAACAATGTGAGGTGCACTCTCACCCTGAACTCTTGGGGAAGGGTCTAGGCCCTGCCCTATATGAAATGACAGACTATGGACACCCCCATGGAGGGCCTCACCCTCCCTGGGGGAATGAGGGGATAACGGGGGGGGGTTGGGGGGAGGGCACGGGAAGAGGGGAGGGAATGGGAGAGGGACCTGGAACTGACTTGTGAAGCAACCTTGTTTCTTATCTAAATTTAAACTGGAAAATAAAAGAAAAAAAATAATTTAGTGGGAAAAATGACAGGGGTGAAACTTTAACTAGGAAGAGAGGAAGGAGCATAATATAGATGGAGAAAGAAAGAAGAGATAAGTAATGCTAAGAATGCTTGAAAGATCCACGGGGAAACATGATTTTACATGCTTAATAAAATATGCATATTATCACAATATATGCATATATTTAATGGTGTTATGACACATGGAGTGATTAGGTCTCTCTAAGAGCAACAGATTATTTAACAAAAACGCCAGTGCCAGGCCTGGGGAACCTCCCTTCAAGTTGTTGTTTGGGGGACTCCAAAGACTACAGAAAAATTTAAGGTATTGCCATTGCCCATAGATGCTTCCCAGAACTTGAAGGTATGACATTATTATGGAAGACTTCAGGTACAGGACTGAAGAGTATTTGAGCTGGAGCTGATCTAGAAGTCACAACTCTGAGAAGTAGCTCTCATAGTATCAAAAGGGGTTATGCCAGCTGCCAAGGGAGAAAAACCATTAAAACAATTTAAAAAATCCTACCAAGTATTTAAACCTACAAGCCACGACAACAGCAATAATCATAGAATAGTGTAACTTTTTAAAGTTGAAGACAACCAATGGCCATCTAATTGGACATAAAGCCCACTCAATAGCATGGAATTCATGGTTACTACTGTAACCTGAGTCAACACTACATGGCTGGAGAGATCATAACCTAAGTGAAAGCCTACTACTACCATTTTCCTAATGTAATTCCCAACGGTATTCTAAGCAGTTATCTTTATGCCCACAGGTAAGTGTAGTCCTCGCTCTCATCAAAGATACTTCTGTTTTCAATAGATGGAGCCTCTTAGAGAGACTCACATCTGGTCAAAGTGCAGAGAATAAGTAGCTACGGGGTGCCCAACTTCAACTGATAGTTCTACAAAGCAATCCCTATGCCCAATACACAGGGAAATGCTCAGAAGTGAGGGTGACAGGAGTGTAAGAGCCAGAGGACCATGATGCCTGCTTAAAAACTGTCTTCTAGACATGATAGAGAAACAGCAACCATGAAGTCTCAAGAAAGGTTGCCTCCAGACCTGCCAGTGACACCAGTTATCAGACCAATGTGGATGTAAGAAGTTTCAAAAGGACTCCCACCCATAGATGAAGAAGTAATAGATCACTGCTGAGAAGGGGAAAATCAGTTTCCTCCAGAGAGCAACCCCTATAGGTTATCTAATTTTAAGTTGTCAGCCTTCGACACATGTGCTTATGAAGAACAGCAATAAGTAGACTCAGTAGGTTATATGTATGCATGCATACATGTAACACATACATACACACACACACACACACACACACACACCAAGAATAGTTAAAGTAGTCATGAACATGAGAAGAAATAGGAGGATAGAGGAGAAGACAGAGGCTAGAAATGGTAAATGCATTGTACTCATAGTACTCCTTGTACAATTGTACTCATTTATGAAATGCTCAAAATTTAAATTAAAAAAGAAGCATACCTTTCTTCCATGAGGATCTTGGTATTTTGATTTGTGTGTGTGTATATATATGACCTGGAGAAAAGACTGATGGGCTGAAAATACTGTTGGTGGCTGCTTTTTATTAAATAATGTTTAATTTATTAAGGTGAAAAATGGAAAAACTTAGTTTTCCCTTAAGCTTTTAAGTTCAACTTGAAATAACATTATAGTTACAAGTGTGGTAATGTTGGACGATCACCTCCAAGGAAACTTTGATTAATATTTTATTCTCCTAAATACTCTTTCCCATTTATAAACTTCTTTAAATTGTTTTAAGTCAGTATAAAGTATAAAAGATTTTACTTTTATACATTTTAAATATCTATTCAATGAACAACCCAAATCTTTTGCTTTGACACTGCAAGGAAATCTATTAAATTGTACTTAAAATATGTAGAATCTTAAATGTTTATAGATTTAATCAAAATCTCAGACTTTTCAACCTAAAATTCCAAGTCTAAAAATGAATGATTTTACATGAATCCCATTTGCCCAGGAAGCTTATCTTCCAGAATTTCAGATACCAAATTATTTTAAATATAGCAGTCTTTTGAAAGGAAATAAAAATCCTCACAGATGATTCCTAAGCTTAATGTTTAGGAACAGTTCCATGCCCCTGTTTTACTCTCCCATACATATACTGTTATGAGCTAAATTTTATCCCTCCCTCCTTCTAAATCCACATATTAAAGCCTTTACCCTCTCAGTGTTGGAATGTAGCTTTATTTGGAGAAAGGACCTTTAAAGGGGTGATTAAGTTGAAATGAGAAGGCAGGGGAGAGACCACAGGAAGGTGGGAAGGTGAGAGAAGCCACTTGGAAGACCAAGTTGAATGTTACACATTATTGAGAACAAAGGACCTTCAAGCCGAAAGGAGAAAGGTCTCAGGAGGTGGCATTAACTTAGCTGTTTGCTGGAAAGAGTTGAAATGTGTTCCATTGGAGATACGTAAGGGAGTCAGTGTGTTCATCCACTCCCACCTTTGCATTAAGAACAGTGTCTGCAGACCCCACTTATACCATGCCCACAATCTAAGTGCACAGACCAGCTTCTTTGGTCCCTCCTGATTCTCATCTGGTTGTGCTTCAGTTCTCCACCCCCTGGGAATCCCTGAGAATTCCCACACACATTAATGCCATGGGCTCAATTTCTAGTTTAAGGTTGGCCTCAGACAAGACTTAGTCTAAGATAGTAATGCACAACTTGCAAGATTGTGTCCCAAAGAAGAAAACTAGATTGAATATGTAGTGGGTTTGGAGAGAAATCTTTCATTATATGGTGGAAAGGAAAATCAACTTAAGAGTCCAAAGAATGTGGATTCAAACCCTAGTCCCATCATTGTCAGAGTGTAAACTTGGAGAATGTGCCTCTTTTTAAATTCCAGTGTTCACCTTTATAAAATAGAGGCAATCAATGTATTAAATGGGGATATTGGTAGGTACTCACAAAGCAATAGTTCCATTCTGTTTGTTTATATCTTCATATTAGTGTGTAGTTCTGCGACACTCAGAAAGAATGTGTATCAAATAGGTTGACATTTTCCTTCAGCCCTGGGTTTTCTTTTTTCTTTCTTTTTCTTTTGTTTTTTGTTTGTTTTTTCTAGACAGGGTTTCTCTGTATTGTTTTGGAGGCTATCCTGAAACTCGCTCTGTAGGCCAGGCTGGCCCGAAACTCACAGAGATCCACCTGCCTCTGCCTCCCGAGTGCTGGCATTAAAGGCATGTGCCACCAACGCCCAACCAGCCCTGGTTTTAATATAAGCTCTTGTCATGGAATTCAATCAAAGAAATGGTACCTTTCCTCTCTTCCAGAAGTAGGTTCTTAAGGTCTTTTTGTATTAGAGATATATAGAGATCTTTTAATGAACATTATGAGATGGACTTTGAGACTATCCAAGACAAACTGTGCAAAGTTGTGTAGAACTTGGTTTTCAGTATCATCACACAGAGTAAGAAACAGAGCTCCCAAATGACGTAACTAGACCTTTCTGAAAAACAATATGAGACAGAGGAAAATAACTACCCAAGGTTTTCTTGCCATTCTACTAATGATAGTGCAAACTTTATGTAATCCAGCCTGTGCCTCATGCTTTTCTGTGTATATTAACTTATTTAAATCTTATGACAGAGTAAGTAAATTGTCCAAAGTCACACTGTCAGGGATGGCCATATCTCCTAAAGACAATACCATAAGAATGAACTGTGCTTCAAAGGCCTCTTAAGAAAGATGCCAAGGTCCTCTCTGGCACGCTTCAGAAATGTAAGCTGTCCACTTAATTCTTTAATAAGAAGGTTCAGGACAAAATGCAGTGGGATTTTTCTGTTTGGCTCAGAGTGTGAACCTTCTGTGGATGTAACTGGTTGTGACAGACAAGAAAGTGACACCATCCTCAATTCACAATGTCTTTCTATGTCTTTCCTGGAGGCAGCTCTCGATCTCCTCTGCAAATAAGTGTGAACAAATGATCTGAAGATCCAAGTATGAAGGGGCAGCTGGGTCTTGGTCTGTCAGTGTGTTGTTATTAGCTCACATGAATTGCCCATACATCTCTGTCAGAAACTTGGCAGGCTCAGTGTGTTTTAATGGAGCTGGGCTCCCAAAGTCATTTCAAAAGTGAGAAAGGAATGGTAGTCTGGACAGAAACACCTCAGGCAGTGCCTGGCATTGTGATGATGGGATGGTATCCACCTCCTTAGTTCATAAGCACATTCAGAGATTCAGTAACAGACTTCTTCACCCTGATGAGAAGGACCCTGCTGTCTCAGGGATTTGCTGTAGAGCAGGACTGCTTTTTCCTTTTAGTGAAATATAAGTTCTCTGCACCAGTATTCATACAGCAGTTTGCAGATAAAGTAAGCTGTCATTAGGTAAGAGGACACAGGAATGAACCTAGTATTTTGACTACAACTGTAATCTCAGCAATTGAGTAGATAAAAAGATAATGAGTTCAAGGTCAGCCTAGGCTATAGAGCAAGACTGTGTCTCAAGGACAGAGAGATAAAGGGAGTGAGGGAGAGAGAGAGACAGAAACAGAGACACAGAGACAGAGAGACAGAGACACAGAGAGAGACAGAGATACAGAGAGACAGAGACAGAGAGACAGAGAGAAAACAGAGATTGAACTTGATCTTAGGAAAAACCTGCCTCACCTACATTAAGAAACTTGTAGGCCAACTGAGATTTACTTCATAGTAAATCTATAAACAGACTTTTGTACATGTACTATTAGGAATATGCCACTATTACTTATTATATCATAGATGTCTTCACAATGCCAGGCCTATCTTCACAGATTCACCCTGATGTTGGCTTGTTCCAATGTATCCTGCTTTATACATTAAAAACAACATCAACAACAATAAAACCCATGAATCTTTATAAGGTTCTGATTCTGTTTAGGAATCTATGGTGAATAGCAATTGAGTCTTAAATCTGATTCTGTTTAGGAATCTATGGTTAATAGCAATTGAGTCTTAAACATAAACCCTATGCTGAATATATTTTTATGACTCTATCAAGGCCAGTACCCTTTGACCTGTATTCCCAACAGGCTCAACTTTTGCCCCTAACCCATTAGAGCTAGCTTAGGTCCCATTAGAGCCAGCTTAGGCATTGATGAAGGGAAGTCCGTGGTAAGGTCACTATCTTGTAAGAGGGTAAGATCTGGGACATTAATGTCATATAGATTGAGCCTGCTATCCAAAATTGTCATCACTTGACTTGGTTTCAAAGTCTGGAGTTCTCCAGGGACACACACAGTTGACACTGAACAATTTGAACTTCACGTGAAGGAGTTCCTAGTTTTGTTTTTGTTATTTTGAGATAGACTCTATGTAACTCAAGCTGGCTTGCTTTGAATGAGAGGAAATCCAATTCATCACACTCATTACTCTCAGAAAATGGGGACAACAGTCCTTGAGATGATGGTGAGACTGTCATCTTCTAATGTCCCAACTGCCTTAGACAGACTAGAAGCAAACATGACACAAATGTTTACAGCCTGCTAATTGTGAAGGGGACATTGTTGGTGAGACATAGGATCTATACTTCCTGTGAGAACTGCACAGAGTAAAGACTAACATGCTATTAAGAGTTCTAAAATTAGTTTGTCATTTTAACAGTTAGAAAATCTACTTACTGCAAAACACAATATTTGACAACAAAGAAACAAACCGTTTTTCTTACAGATGAATTTATCAAAACCAAGACAACTTTGAAAAGATTCAATTATTTCATTGTTTCATTTTGACTTTGGGTGTAAAATACTTTCTCTTTTCTGTCAACATTTTGCATCTTTTGAAACCACTCAGCATTGTCCTCCTAATCCTTTTCAGATTTCACATTTGGAACAAACACATTCAGATAAAACACTTTTTTATCTTAAATAATAACATTTTGCCAGATACTCATACTTCTCTGCTACTGTTATTCCCAGCATTACCTCAAAATTCATATTATAAAATTAGGTATCAAAGCAATTAGCTTTTATTTCATGAAGAACATTGGGATGTAAGAGGTTGATCCCTTTGTATCATATAGGAGCATTTTATTTATGGGCACAGACCACACAAACTTTTGCAGCCATTTGAGTCTTTTCTACACATTTTTCATGTTAGAAAAACTAAACGTATTTACCAATGAGACCAGAGATATAAATATTCTACACACTGTCAATATATCACTCAAGATAAACACATTTAAATTATGCCTAATAAACTGTGTTTTCAAATGTAATCATCCTTAAAAAATCATGAGTTTCTAATGGTTATTCATTAATTAAGTCAATTTTAGCCTTAGGTTTTAAGTTATCTGAGGATGTTGGATATTATGTTCATATCATAAAATGATTACTGATTCAATATGAAGCTTTTCAGAATATCTATTTTCAAATACATTTTAACAAATTAACATTTTCACAGTCTTCAGCATTATAATAGCAGCGTTATCTTTTTCTTGATAAATATCATAGGTTATTTAGAAAGTTGATTAGTTTTTCATTAGAAAGCAAACCCTAATCTTATAAAAATAAATGAATTCTTCTATTATATTTCATGCTAATAAAATTTGGAAATAGATATGTAGCTTCATGTCTTTTCTTTATTAAACTCAAGTTATTAAACCAAAGATTATTAGCCATTGGTTGTATAAACATATTTTATATAGAAAGCTCATGCTTTCTGAAGAAATATTTTCATTACTTTAAATCCAGTACATTTTAAGCTTTAGCTTAATTTTCTTTTTTCCTGTAAATTTTCGTAAAGCATTAAGTCTGGGGCTCCTTTAAGAAAATTAAATTTTAATTCTTTACATTCCCCAAAGGTAGGAAAACATTTCATATTTGACAGCAAGACCAAAAGGTCTGCTTGGATTACAGCCTTTATAGTTTCAGCCCTAGACCAAAGCAAACAAAGAAACACAAAAATTTGTTCTCTGTGTCACAACAGAGTTGTCCTGTACCCCACTGGACATTGAATTTATAATTGATTTGAATTTACAAGTAGAAAATGACACAAAGTAGAGAGTATGAGAAGAGACTCTGTGCTGCTCCCATTTAGCTGCAACAAGATGTCACTCATCTAATAGAAATCACTCATGGGCTGGACTATGATATCAATTTCCCAGCCGTAGGTGCCACCAAACAGTGAATAACTTATCAGCTGTGGCTGAGGAAACAAAATGAGAGAATCAATGGCCTAGTTCCTTCAACAAATAAAAGTCAAGGAGTGAGTGAATCTGGAGAGCAGAGTGTGGAAGTGGTAGCAATGATACACATGGGAGTCTGGTGCAAACACAGTATTAGTTGGCATACACTTCGAGGCATGCATATTTAAATTGTACTGAAGAGTCTTTTAAAATGTGATCCTCTTAAAGTCACCTGAGTATCCAATGGTCATTCACTAATTAAAAATTATCTGTGTGCCCAATGGCTATTTATAAATTAAGTCAATATTATTCCAAGGTTTTAGGTTACCTGAAGGATGTTGGATATCATGTTCAGTCTGACACATTATAAAATGATGATTGATAATACAAGAAGCTTCTCAGAATATCAGTTTTTCAAATTAATTTTTCACAAATTAACATTTTCATAGTCTTATATAAGAACAATAGTAGTCTTTTCTTGATAAATAATGTAAATTATTCAGAAAGTTCCAATTAGTTTCTCAGTGAGACCCAGAGATACAAATACCCATGTCAACGTATCATTGAAGACACACACATTTGAGTTATATTTATAACTTGTGTTTTAAAATTCAATCATCCTTGCAAGCCCTAAAGGAAAGAAGAAGGGGAACACAGAGTTGGCAAGCTGAAACATCTGCCACATTAAAGGGGCCAAAGCAAAACACAAAACAAAAAGGAAATAGGCTTCTGTACACAAACAGCTGACTTCTCTAGTGTGTGTTTTACTGGGTTCTGTCAAGGAAATCCCTTTCTCAATTTTGGTACAGCAATGCTGTGGACTCTATATGTTGGTCAATTAAAACTTCCTAAAAATTTCATTATAAACCATTTTAAACATATAAAAAATAGAAAGGATAGTATAAAAACATATATATATATATATATATATACACACATAGATATCTCTGAGCTTTGTCATCCGTACCAATTTTTCTTCATCTAAACCCATACTTATTTCCCCCTTATCTTGATTATTTTGAAGCAAATCTTATACCTTTGACTTCATTTTCCTGATATTTCTCAAAATAATGCTCATCAATAGAAAGGTAGAACTCTTAAAAAACAAAAACAAAAACAAAAAACAGAAACAAATACCAGTACTGAACCCTACCTCTGCAGACTGATAATGACAAGACAGGCTTCAGATGTCACCAACACACCCACCAGTGATGTGTTCTGTTATAGTTTGTTTTCATCATACACAAACTCTTTTTTTTACATTTACATGAGGTTTTATTTCAGAATTCATCTTATGAAGCAATAATTAAAAATTACTATAGAATATATCATAAACAAATGCCAATTTGAAGTTAATGAAATTTAACTACTCATACAGCTTTTTGTAACATTCAGATGCATTCTTCTTTTTCTAGATGTGTGTGCCCCCCCTCTCTCTCTGCATACACAAACTCTTATATCATTCTAACTAGTTACATACACTGCCCTTAAGAGTCATGTCCTCAGTAAAGTATTCCTGTGTGTGTGTGTGTGTGTGTGTGTTTTACATTTGTCTTTTATTTGTTGAAGAAATGGGATCATGGGATCCTTTAAATATTTTGATATTTTGAATTTTGCCAGTTGTGTCACTGTGGTTTTGTTTAGGATAGCTCTCCAGTTTTTGAGTGTTTTTGTAAGCTAATCATTTAATATAGGTTCCAGTTGACAAGAATCCTTTATAAGTCTAGTAGTGCTTTGCTCTGGAGGGTGAACTTATGACCTCTCTTTTGTGATGCTAAATTTGATCAGTGGGTTCAGGTGTAGTGAGCCTGAAACTGTCATTATTGCATACTTTTAACAACCTTTTACTCATTGATTTTAGGTTAATGATCAATGACTGGATTCATTATTTCATTTTAGAGTTTGAAAAGTTATGATATTCTATCACAACTTCATGACTTATTGAATTAGATGACATTATCTAGGTCATATTTGAAGAGAATAAATAGTATCAGGAATGGAAAGGAAAAATTTGCCATGTGAACTGGAGTTAATAATTGTGGAGGGGCAAAGAGAGAGGGGGGAAAGAGGGAGGGAGAGGGGGCTGGAAGACAGACCTCACCTGGTAGAAATGGAGATTTAAAGAACTTGACATGAAGATGTTGCTGCCACCACCAGTATTAGAGAAGTAGCTGGAGGAGGGGAGAAGATGGGTTGTTACTGTGTTTGTTTCCATTCTCTCCTGTCGCATTTTCTGTTGCTTTCAGGAGTGTGATTTCTAGGACCTTCACAGCAGTTTCTGTGAATTCCCTCAGGGACTGCCCTCATGAGCTAATGTGTCTCACCATTTGGAAATGGAAAGCTGCTCTTCAACTTGGAACCAGAATTTTTATTCTTCAGCTTTTCCTGCCTGACCTATAAACATGATCATTTCAAGGGTTTTGGGGCTGGACATTTTATTTTATTTTATTTTTTCAGTTAAGGGTCCATGATGATGACTCAGCTAATTTGGAATTCAGAAGATTGTCCCTGAAGACCTTTCGGATACATAAACAAAGGCTTTCATTCCATTCCATTGCCCCTACTTAACCTCTTTTTATGCCCCTCTAAAAGCTTCTTTTCCCTCTAGTGTTCTTCTATTTCCGAGCTGTCACTTCCAAGTCTGGCCTCCTGCTTGTGGTCTCCATGTGGACAGTATTTAGTTCTGTGAGTCTCTGCCCATAAATCACTTTCCAATCTCATAAGCATGTATGTCTATTGTTGCTGTGCCCTGGTCTAAGGTTACTTCATATTAGGTAAAAGTAATTTTTCAAACTATGCTTGCTTGGGGAGATGCCGTTTTTATGGGGAGCACTTGACTGCACTTTGAGCACAGACATAGAGCCAGGAGGGCTCAGCACCTGATTGGTACACTGTCTGGCACCTCCCACAAGCACAGACTGATGGATACATAATTCTTAAAGGGAAAATGGTCATGTGTCTATCCATTTGTCAAAGGAAATTGGAAGCATGGGAAAACCAGACCTGAAAACTAATCATATTGAGGAAAAGGGTACAGCATCCTTACGTGGGTACAGCATCCCATGAAGAGGACAGCACATAACACTGTGATGACAAGTACCCCCATTGATTTGTCATCTGATTACTCAGTGTGTGCATCAAATAACCAAATGGCAGACAACTCTCAGCTATCTTAAGGTCTTCACCTCAGCTAAGTCCACACTGCTGAGCAGCCTCATGCCTATTTGTCTCTGGATCCAGCGCTGCTCAGGTGGCATCTGTAACCTGTGGCTTAGCACCTCCAGGGATTCTCCAACAAGGGTCCTTATCCAAAGCCTCCACCTCCCACAGACACTCTTTGCATCTCAAACAGCTATTTGCCTCTGTCCCAAAGTAGAGCCCTTTCAACTCCTTCAAATCTGACACAGCTTCTTTTTCTCTTTTGTAGCCATTCTATCTTACACACACACACACACACACACACACACACGAAAGAGAGAGAGAGAGAGAGAGAGAGAGAGAGAGAGAGAGAGAGAGAGAGAGAGACTGAGGGAGAGAGAGAGAGACTGAGGGAGGGAGAGAGAGAACAAACATTGAGGAGTTGTTATCAGTTAGGACGTTAGGACTGGAATAAAATGACTTGTGTTTGTTGAGCAGTTATCAAGAGAAATCAGGATCACTTGGCAAATTGCAGCTGGCAAAACCAATCTAGCTTGTGAATTTATTGTTATTCAATATGTTTTCACATTGCAGAGAGAGAGACACATGCATTTGTCTATTCCTGACACATCTCCCTCACAAATATTCCCAACTTGCAAGTACATGAGGCCAACTAGTCACTTGCTTCCATGGGCCATATCCAGGCTGCACAATGCACAATGACTGGAGGTGATGTTTTCCAGACCTGTAAGTCTTCCCACCAGTCAAGAAGGGCAGCTACTGAGAAAGAAGAAGCCAGCAGATTGTTCAGAAGTGTCTGGGGTTTTTGCCATCTGATGACTCTTCAAATTACAAAGAAACAGTTGGAATATCATAGTAGACATCTTTTGGATACTCTGTAAAACCAAATGAGTAGCCTTTCATGCATAAAAATAGCAAAGTGAATCCTTTTTATCCCTGGCTTTGTAAAGGGAACTAGCCCACCCCTAGTATTTTCCATATAAAATCCCATCCCATAGGCCATGGAGTGGAGAGCTAGCCCTATAAAATCCTGATCTCTAGACTGCAGAGTAGAGAGCTAGCCCTATAAAAATCCCAGTGCATAGGCCGTGGAGTGGAGAGCTAGTCCTATAAAATCTGATCCACAGGCTGTGAATTGGAGAGCTAGCCCTTTATAATCCCAGTCCATAGGCCGTGCAGTTAAGACACAGCCCTAAAAAATCCTAGTCCATCAGCTGTGGAGTGGAGAGCTAGCCCCCTATAAAATCCCAATCCATAGGCTGTGGAGTAGAGACTGAGCCCTATATAATCTCAGTGAAGAGATAGCCCTATATAATGCCAGTCCATCGGCCGCGGAGTGAAGAGCTAGCCCAACAAGACTGGAGACATCACCTTTCTATTTTCTGCAGATGATAAACAAGTAAGTACGAGTCGGGTTCTTTCTAATCTTGGGCCAAGGCAGATCACAGAGACGCAGGACTGATTTGCTGACCAATGTACTGCTCAGTGTGCTGGGTTTATGAAACCAACAGGATTGATGATGACTGACTGAGCTCATTACAGTCGTTTAGTTGTTAATATTTTAAATATCACCGACAAAGCATTCTTTAGGAAACTAAAACAACAAACAAAACAACAGACATGTACTGGAAGATAGAACAACACTGCGCTACTCACTACTGCTCATTCAAAGAGTTATTTGAGTGTTATTCAATTATATCTCACACTCCCCCCCCCATAATGTATTATGTAGAAGTCCCAATGTAGCTCAACCCTCTAGGCATAAAGGGTGACCCAATTAGTGAAAAGCAGTTATCTGATTGGTTAGAGATTCATTTTACTGCTTGGTATCTGTTAGTGAATTATAAACACAAAGAAAAAGGCAATTTTCCCAAAATGTGTGCTGGGAAGCTCATCTCCCCACACCAAACGTAATAGCTAAATGGGTCATATCCAGTCTGAACAACTCTAAGCAATTCACAGAAGATGATAGCTAACCTACTCGCTTTTTAAGCCTATGTTTAAAACCCAGAGCTGGGTGTAATAGTGTACATCTTTGATCCCAGCATTTGGAATGTAGAGCCAGGTGGATCTCTGTGAGTTCTAGGCCAGCCTGGTCTATATAGGGAATTCCAAAACATCCAGAACTATTATAGTCAGACCCTGTTTTGAAAAACAACAAAATAAAACAAACGAATAAGCAACAGCAACAAAAACAGTGAATTCTGGTTAAAATAGGCACTTCAGACAGCTGATAGTGAAAAAAGCAACTCATAGGAGTGTATTTAGAAGAGGGGGTACACAATTACAAAAATAGTCCTAGTTCTATTTTCTTGCTTTAAATTGGGGAAGTGGGATTTACTAGTAAGCTTTCTGCTACTGTAACAAATACCCAAGACTCACTAACTTATAAAGAACAAGGGTCTATTTGTTCACAGATTTGGGAGATTAAGTTCATGCCCATTTGGTCCCACTGCTTTTAGGTCTGTGCAAGGCAGACTCACAGTGGAAAGCACATGGTAAAGCAAGCTGCTTGCCACATGGTAATGGAGAAGCAGAGAGGAACAGTAGGGAACTGAAGTCCCATTGCCCAGTTCGGATACATGCCCCCAATGACCTAACTTCCTCTCTTGGAGCTAACCTTTAACCTACAAGTCTTTGAGTAGCATCTAACCAAATTGTAACATGGAAGACAGAGAGGCAGGCTGGCAGGCAGACAGCCTATATAGAATATGAGAATATGATGTAGCCAAGTCACACGTCCCCATTGATTATTGTGTATTTCATTTTAAATGACTATCCATTTAAATGGTATTGTTTCTTGATTTGCCATTGGAGGCCTGTACTGAAATCCATAAATGCTAATTCGGTGGACAGGAACACTATCTCTTAATTTCCTTATCCTAACATAGTTCAATCATCCCTTTGTGATTCTTGATTTCACTTAACCCATCTGTCTTATATAAGATAACAAGTCTGATATAAGATAAAAAGGCTGACTATGGAGCTCCCACAAAATATTTTCTTCATTCTTAAAAGCCTAAATGAATCAAAACTCAAAATGGTCATGTGTATAATCCAGACCATGACCTAGGATTGTTGATATGAGGTGAATCATACAATCCTAAACAAGGGTTGGATCAGTAACCCAAGCACAAAATGTACATGGACAAAAAGTCCTATGCTGGTGACAGGCCACCAGGACTTATTATAGCCTGCTTAATAAAAGATGTTGAAAATACAGGCTGTCTACAACAGGTTCCTGTAAAATATATTCCCCTGTGTGATTTGTGAATTATCAGTAATGAATTACAGAGACAATTAGCTATACTCATCTAATTTGTTAAAATTCACAGTTAAGATTTTAATTTACAAGTCAAGTGCTGCAGCTGTTTGGCCTTGCAGGGTACATAAACAGTGTGATTTCTTCTGCATAATAATTTTAATAACACTGGGTTGGAGCAGAAGCCCTGTAACTGGTCACCCTGAGTATTTTTGTACAGCAGAAAAGAATCCAGGCAAACATTTGAACATGGAGCAGTGGGACCAGCTTCCATATACCCTGAGCAATTGTCTCAGGCCACACTGCATCAGAATGTGGTCATTCACCACATTGCTAGCCAGTGAATTTACTGCATCAGGACCTAAGAAATTTAGGGAATGGAGTGGCAAAGTTTTCCAAGGTTCAACCCATAAAATCTCATCTTTTTTTTAATGTGACTACTTTTAGAGTTTGACCTACCTTTTTCTGCAATTTCTGTGAAATATGCATAAATGCAAAGCAAAAAATTACTATTTAAATAAAGATCAAGGAAAGTTTTTGAGAGTGGTCATTTGTGTTACAAGAAAACAAATCATAATTATATCCTTTTCTGTTATGAGTCAGTTTGAATGACTCTAGAACTTGTTTAGATGAAATACTTAAGGTTTTATTCCCTTTGCAAAGTTTTATAATATAAAATAAAGTGGTAAGAATTTGATGACCACAGTCATAGGATTGTAACATAATTCACCATTTGTGGGTGTGTATCATCCCTTAAATTCTTCATTTTAGTGGATTCAGTTTGTGTGTTGATTTATATGTATGCACACAAATATCCAGTCTGCTATCACTGAAAAATGAATTAGTTATTTTTTTCTTCACAGAGATCAAATATATAACAAATAATTTAGGAAGGAGAGTTTCAATTTGTTTGTGGTTTCAAAGGGTTCAGCCTGCAATTTCTTGGGTAGAACTTCATGACGAGAGAGCATGTGGTGAAAGACAGAATCACATCCTAGTGGATAGGAGCAGAGATGGAGAAACAAGAAATGGCTAGGGACAGGATACCTCAAGGACCCACTACCCTAGTGATTTTCTTCCTTTAAGCAGAACCTATCCACTAAAGATTCCAAAACCTTCCAAAAAAGTGTCACCAGCTTGGAATGGAATCTCTACTCCATGACCCTCCTCACACTGTCCCTTCTCCTGTGTTGTAGATGTACCTACACAAATCTGACCACAACACCAGACCTTTAAAATCTAGGTGCTGCCTACAATTACATTTAGAACTAGGCGAACAGTATGACACCCTCTACAACAAATTTGTTAGGCTGAAAAAATATGATGCATAGGGCAGGCATGCCATCTTGGTCACTAGGTGTGTGACAACTCATTGACAAGCACAGCCCTGACTTCAACAAAACCAGGAAGGACCTTGATCTTCTTATATGTGGTGTTGTTTATGTGTCCCAAGTTCACTTCAAATGAAAGATTTCAACTGGATTAGTTTTAAACATTTTCTGATATAGTAAGATATGGTCCATCATCTGGATACTGAAACAGCCTTAGGTATCAATATTTGTGATAAATTTGAAGAATGTATTAGACACCTGTTCTCTTTTTTTAAAGTGGAGCTTGTGAAATTTTTAGTCCATCCATAAATCTTGAAATTTACTCATTTCACCATGAAAAAATTAATTTCTGCTACTAATTATGCTAGTTGCCTACCCCTTTAGCCAAAGGATCCTCTATTGCAATATTTATTGTTCTATTGTTAAAGGCTTTGCTTAGGCACTCATGAAACCAAAAACAGATGGTCCCATAGAAAGTGAGAGTAGAACAATGGTTACCAGAGGTTGGGGCAGAGGGTGAATGGGTAAAGTTGGTTAAAGTTTACCAAAATATTGTTAAGGGAAGTTCTGGAATTCTGTTGTGAGTAAAGTAGCTATAGATATTAATGATATAAATTTCAAGACTAATAGAAGAGAGGATTTTGCATGTTTTTACTAGAAAAGATAGGTACTTCAGAAGATAGACATGCTTATCCTGAATTAAAAATTACATAAGGAATGCCTATTTTGTAGTGTCACTATGTTTCTATTAATGAGAAAGTTTGAGGGACTCATTGAAAAAATTCTTCTGCTGTTAAGCAATGACCAGTGTAATTGTAGGAGTCTTTGGTTGACTGCAAGCAACATAGATTGTATGTCTTCTATCACCATATTGTGGATAATAGCAACACCAAACCTTGCTATGGATCTGTATAGGGTCAAATATTTTAGAATGATCATCATCAAATATCACATACCTAAAAAATGTGAAGGAAACCCATGGAAGACACTTTTCTATGGTTATAAAAATTAAAACTATTTGTTAACAGCCTTTTCCAAATGCCAAAGTCATCTGTGTAACAATATCAAAGTTCAGCAGAAAGTCTACCCTTTCTTTATAAAAAACAAGACTAAACCAAACTCATGCCATTCTAAGCAAGCGTCAGTGGTACTGCCCAGAGAGAGATGGAGAATGAAGGCTTAAGACTGGTCATTTCAGTACTGTTTCATTTTATACATTCCAAGATTCATTTTTAGTGTGTGTGTGTGTGTGTGTGTGTGTGTGTGTGTGTGTGACAGTGACAGTGTATATGCATATGAATGTGTGTGCATACAGAGATCCTCTGGGGTTGAGGTTATATGTGGTTGTGAGCTGCTTAGCAGGGGTTCCCAGAACCAAACTCTGGTCTTCTTCATGAGCAACAATCACTCTTAAATAGGAAGCCTTTGCTCCAGATCCCAATACTCTTTAAGAATAATAGCATGTATTAATTGTAAAAAAGCAAACAAACCAGGTTTTGTCATGACATTTCCATGCATGGGTGAAATGTCTCTTGATTGGTTTTGTACACATCCATCACCCTCTGTTGTTCTCAGTCATGCTTCATGTTGACCCCTTTCTTGTTCCCAAATATTACCCCTTCTACCTTCATGTGTCTGTAGTTGTGTCTAGATTCAAGCAAACCAAGGAAAGCAAACTAGTAGGCAGCACTTCTCCACATCCTCTGTGTCAGCTCTGGCCTCCAGGTTTCTTCCCTGCTTGAGTTCATGTCCTGACTTCCTTTGATGATAAACCATGATGTGGAAGTATAAGCCGAATAAACCCATCCTTCCAACTTGCTTTGGTCGTGGTGTTTTATGACAGCAATACTCACCCTAACCAAGACACTAGGACACTAGAGGAGAAAAAGTCAATAGTTATCTTCAAAGTTCCTTCTAGTTTCTAAAAGATTATATCGGAATTATAATTGTATAATTACACAGTGTGTGGCTCATAATTCTAGGAACGTCAATGAAAAATTTGGAAAGAAATAATTAGTTGTCTCTGTGCTCTGCCAGCATTAGTTAGCAATATAGAGCCTACCCAGGTCTCTGGTTCTTCAACCCTCTTTGATGCTCTTAGAAGTAGTCTGTTTCTCTGAAGCAGGGAACATAGTGAATACCAGGCTGACATCTTTGAAAAGTGCATACACCGTGTGGAGTATTCAATATGGAGAATACATTTGATACTGAAAGAGTTTCATTGGAACCTTCTTCATGCTTCCTTCAGATTTAAAGACAATGTCCTACATAGTCATTCCCTTGGAATGTACAGTCTACAGCCTTGATACTAAATTTCTTCAAGTGGACTTTTCTGTACAGCTAAAGCACCACACATGGCAAGCTCTGACTCTGAGGAGATTTCCTTTGATTAAACTCGCTTCAAAATGTCTGTGGGAGTCACATTACTTAGCCCTTTGTTTCTGTGAGAGCAGTGGCCTTTGCACAGCAAGGTGAAGATATCCAAAGCAATTTTCTAAAATATTCCCATTGGTTTCTCAGACTGATAGACTGCCTTATTCTGACATCTAAATCAAGTGAGGCTGTAGCCTTCAGGGTGCAAATTAGACTGGCACCAGGCTAACACAGAGAGACTGTGGAGAGTGAATACAGGCCACTTAAACATCACAATTATGTTTCACTTTGGACACGTGAGTTTACATTTACTGAGTGGGAGAGCTTTTTCTCCATAGCAGCGAGAGACTCATTAGGAAGTGTCACTTGGGATTGTAATGCATGCTAAGCAAATATGGTCACTACTGAGACAGCCTCATTAACTGATGTGTCTGCATGTGGAAGAAGCTTCAGAGTCTTAGTTAGAGTGGGATTTGGAGATACCTTCTCTCTCTAATGGACTTGTCACCGGGCTTAAAATACAATATTAAAAAAGATGGTTAGGGTAGAAAATTCTTTTGATTTGAGACGTCTAACAAAATGATATGCCGTGTGTTTAAGAAGACAAGGTTTTTGTTTTGTTTTGCTTTTCATGTATTGGTTAAAAAGAAAAAGTGAAAATGAATTGGACATCTGGCAAGTCTTTGTCAGGTAGATAATCAAACATGCAGGCTGTTTGAGGAAGCACAGCGCCCTTACTGGCAATGTGATTTCCAAATGTGAGGCTTTGGAACAGGGTTTAAAGGAACAGGGTTCACATCACCCTCAAGGGCAGAATGACAGAGAACTGAACCAAAAGTGCTGATGTTAGCAGCACCCACGGCGCCTCCTTTATGAGATATCCTTGTGGTCCCCCAGCCTCTCATTTTCTTCGTCTTGAGCCCGTACTCTTGGCCCTTGCTCTCCTGGCCTGCACCTTTCTTTGTGCTCAATCAATGGATGAGGACTGGGGCAGAAGACAGCAGTCAATGCAGAAGATGATCTTCCAGCCGTGATGCCCACTCCAGCATTGCTCGTTCTCTTATCAGCTCTGTTTCTGCAGAGGATGTTGACACCCCTGAAGCTTTGCTGTCACCTCCTCTCTAGGTCCAGGAAAATGCCCCTCATGAGAACAGGTTCCTTGTCGTTTCGTCTGGTCTTTTGTTACAGGGTCTTATGTAGCCCAGGCTGGCCTTAAACACTATACTGTAGCTGAGGATGACTTTGAATTCTCCATCCTCCTATCTCCTCCTCCCAAGATCTAAGATTACAGAGATGCTACCACCTCACTCAGTTTTAGGTTTTATGTGGTGCTGGGGATAAAATCCAGGGTCTCATATACGTTAGAGGAGCATTCTATCAATTAAGTCTCATCTCCAGGTGCTAGGTAATTAAAACCTCTTTTAAAAGGTTTATTTATTTTACTCCATTTGTATGAATATTTTGCCAATATGCATTCATATGTATCACATGTGTCCCTATTGCCCCTAGCATTATGCATGGTTGTGAGACAAACATGGGTGCTGGGATTGGAACCAGGATCCCAGGTATAATCTGGTTAATTTTAATAGCTGGGACACAGGACCCAGTTTATGTCTTTTGTTCTGTCTTTCTTGAGTAGAATGCTTTTTCTGCCCTCTTCAGCTAACAATTCTCTGCTGCCTTCTAGCAGTCAGTTATTTCCTATTCCCCTAGAATGGCTGTTAGTGATGTCAAAACATAGCTTATAATTGAAGACAAAAGAACTTACAACTATAATTGGCCTTGTAGATTTCTTTAGGATGTTCATGAAACAGGACATAGAATTCCAATGGGACCTGCAACTTATGGGCCCATTGTATCTTTCTGTTTACATTTTCTGAGTAAAAATTTGAAAATTCACTCATTCCGCCCAAGTTGTTTCATCATCTACATTACAATCTGAATTTGACCTAATATTAATACTTTCATCAGTCCAGAGATAATCAGTGCTGGTTTTACCACCTAGAAAAAGAAAACTTGAAGTTCTCAGCTGGAGATACTATATGTTTAAATGTTAAAATATTCAACTGTCTCTAATAATGAATTGGCCTAGCATACATAGTTTTATTCAATAAGAAAGTACTTTGTTTTAATAAACAGTAATAAAACCATTTACATATAAAGTGCTTGGAAAACGTCCTGGTCCTCCACTAAGAGCATTTCATGATCATTCTCCATCTGCCTCCCCAGCAATCTTTCTCTGGTCTCCTCTCTTCTCAGGACTACAAGCCACAGTGGAGAACTACATAACCCAAGATGCCTTACCAGCTTCATCTGGGAGTCAGCCAATGGAAGGAAACATCATAAGGCCCACAATTGTAAGAGAGAGGAGATAATTAAGTGCTGCTGGATCCTAATTTTCTCACTACCTGGAAGCAATCCAGTCCGTCCTTGCTAAACTTCGCAGGCTGCTCTTCGTTCCCTGAAGTAGGACTGTTTCCTCCTTTTGTTCCTGCAGCCTAGGTAAGCTAATGCTTTTCCTCCATTTGCTGGTCCCTGAGTGCTTCTATTTCCCATTTTTACTTTGTAACTCTGCCCAGATCCCTGTGAGTAGCCCTTCCTTGCAGTCTCACTGCATACCGTGGTGGTTTGCAAGCCATGCTGCCCATTATAATCACCATGGAATCCTCTGACAACTACCAATGCTTCGGTTCTCAAGCCCCTGAGAGCCCTGTAACAGGCCTGAATCTGGACGTGAGAACCACTTAGTGAAAACATCTGAGTGGATTCTGTTTCTTACCAAGACCTAAGTGGTGAGAGCTCGGTGAATGTTATGTGTTTATTGTTCAAACTACCACCTCGATGCATATGTTGCTATTATCCTTTTATCCTCTTCGCTCATTGATAGGTGAGACACCTGGAATTCTTGTTCATATACAACTTTTCATTCAGTCCTGGGGGTTGAGAGTGCACGCCCAGCGGACTTCCAACTGATGCTCATATTCCTGGCCTAATGACTTCTCACACCCTCTTGCAAATATTTCACCCCAACTTTACCATTTTCACCTGATGACATTCTCACTTCACTAAGTACCCTAAAGGGATTTGGCCAAACATTTCACCATCTCCACCTGTTTCTCTATATCTGCATCTTCCATCAGAGGCTTGACCATGAGTGCCTATTTGCATCCACATTCCCAACTACTCTATACTGCACAGAATGTCCCATTTGCTCTTGCTTCTCTCCAAGTCAATGCTATCCTCTTAAATAGCTTTCCCTGAGGTCATTGATCAGATTCACAAGCTTAGCCTAGTGACCAGCTGTGGCCTCCACCTGACTGTTGGTACTCGGCGTGTTTTATAACTTGTTCACCTAGGTCTTAGAACATGGTGTTATTTTGGCTTGTTGTCTATGTAATCAGCATCTCACCTTTATCCTCTTTATTGGGCCTTCTTCTTAGTCCTGTTAACTTCAACGTGTTCTTGAGCTCAACACACTCACACACACACACACACACACACACACCACACACAGAGGCTGTCTTTGAACTCAGAGATCTGCCTGCCTCTGCCTCCTGAACGCTGGAATTAAAGGCACACCCCACATACACATCTGGCTTCAGTCTTTGATTCTTAACTGTAATTATCTTCCAGAAGCATGACTTTGGATGCTGTACAATTCCAAAGTTGATGCCTCTGTCTCACATCTTTTGCCTGAAATCTGGGTTTTATATATCCACTTACCTGTGCAACATCTATATGAGGTTATTAATAGACACTGATGGTTTTTTCTGAAGTGTTTCCCCACCCTACTTGTATGTCTTCACATTCTCTCTGGGTCAGAACATCTCAACACAGCCTTCCCATTCCCTTCTTTCACGTGTAGCTAGTGTAATCATATTGACTCTTCAAAGCAATGCAGAATCCTATGCTCCCATCATTACCCACTTTCCTAATCCTCTTGTTTAGATGCCCAGCCTCTGTAACCATTCCTGGATGCTACACTGATTGCCCAATATCTACAATCTATTTCCACAAGTCATCGTTTTAAAATAAGATTCATACATCTTGGGAATGCTTATTTCATTACACCTAAAGAATCTCCATAACTCCCCTCCTTCCTCCTGGCCAGTCTCTCTGATGGTACACCTCACTTCTTTCCTGCAGGCACTCCTCTCTAGACACATTAGTGTCCATGTTGCTCCTTGAACTTCCTGACATGCCATTTCTGTCTCCCTTGATTGTATTTCCACATTTGTTTGACCAGCCCTCTCACCTTCTAAGCTTTTGCTCAGTTCTCTGGGCTCCTCATTCTGGTAGTCATCCTCCAGCTGTCTTCTATCATTACTTCCGTGGCTTTCCTGATTACCTTTTCTTCTCTACATTATACAGTCTTCTTCTACAGAACAAATGTTATTTATTACCTGGAATATAAATTTACAGGTCAGAAATTATGAGATTCTATTTCCTAATATTCCTTTAAATACAACAACAGCAACAAGAAGTTTCTGATAAGCTACAACACTCAAAGTTTTCTTGCTGGTTGCTCCAAATTCAGCCATTTGCAATCTCTTGATCATTACAATTACAGCTTGCTCTTTTCCTTATCCATCCCCACTACTGCACTTAAGCAGCCTTCAAAATATTTTATTGAAACTTGAATGATAAAAAAATGTTTATTGTGATTTCAGAAAAGCCAAAGTAGAATACATTTTTATTAGCCAGGAATCCAGGGTCAAAGTGTTCTGCATATGGTAATGAGATGCAGATATGAAAAATAAACAGTCAATCTCTTTCTAGATTTCATTGTCACATAGGATCTAAGAAATGAGTTCTGGAGTGGTTTATTAATTGAGAAAGTATCTTTTCCTTAAGCTTTGGTCTAGTCTAGTCCACAACATCTCAGAGATGTGGGCATCTATTCTCTACTTTCTGTGCTCAATAACATCTGCCAACATTTTATAGCATGAAGCAATGTCTTGTAGCATAGAATTTGGGCTGATGATGCATAGGGGAATCGAGAGGGTTTGGGGTAATGTTCAATATATCACAGTACAGAGCCCTCAGGGTGATATTCTCTAGAAGGATACATAATTGGAGCTGAACTAAATAGCTTTGCTCCCCTCCAATCTGAGCCTGGTTACTTTATCAAGGAAACAGATGTTTATTGCTTTCAGGCAGAAAATAATAAGTTGGGAAGGTTTACAAGCCTGTTTTCCACCCGGAAAGCATTTCTGTCAGCTTCTGCATCCTCAGGGAAAATTGCCAAATCAAGCCTTGAAAGGTGGATGATTAGTGGGTGACATTCATGTCATCTCATTTCTTCTTGTTGACTAGGGATATGGAGATGCTCTTGACCTCCCACTAAGGGTACCTCACCTTTTTGACAGCAGAGTTGTCTTGAGGGCATTTTCTTGGAGCAGAGAAATCAACTATATGCTAATGTAGAAAACCAATAGAAGCTGGCATGAGGCATTCGACGTATCTTGGGTCGTGGCTTACGAATAGTGACTCAATGGCTGGCACCTATTATAAAAGAGAAATGGATCCAAGTAGTTTAGAACATGATGGAGTCACCTAGTAACCCCTTTACCTTTTCTAGTATTCATAATTTTCAAGGGCCAGTTGTTATAACAAGCTCAGGAAAGAGTTATGGCAGTGATATAGTTAAGGATGAAAGTCTCTGGTTGTCTAATCTCAGTTCAGAGAGCACTAAGTTCTTCAAACATATGGGGACATCTTTAAATGGTTTTGAATGATAATACTTAAACCATTTTAATGATAGTCTTAAACATATATGAGATGACAGTGTGGAAAAGAATATCTTATGAAGTCTTGTATACAATCAGAATCACAGAAGCCTGGAGAGTCCTTGCTCACACTAAGGCTCATGGACCAGAATCAAGTGGAATGGAAATTTAGAAACTTCTATATATCCATGTTGCTAAACATTACTGTAGTTTTCATCTGGGTACATCACTGTGTAAAAGTTCTGAGAATCCTTCAAGTTGGTGTCAGGGTTGCTTTGGAGTTAACCAATGGTAAAATATATGCTCTGGTCTCATCAGTTACATATTGGTAGTGGACTCTTGAAACTCACCCAGTATTTCCTTCACTCTTATTTTAAATGTATGACTATATATATATATATATATATATATATACATATATATATATATATATGTTATTATAGATGAGGCTCACACTTGACCATAAATTGAGTGACTCTTTGAATGTGATGTGAAAGTATGGAATTTGGAGATGGACATGTGAATGTGGTCCAGGATTTGTGTCATCCATGGAGGGAAGATAAGATCTTTCCAAAGCTATGACTTGGTTCATGGATGAAGTCCCCATAACAAATGATAACCCAATACAAGAAAAACATTGTAGTTTTAATGAAAAACGTCCTCCAGTGATTCATCTATTTGATCACTTGGTTTATGATCACATTTTTTGAGGAGATTAGGAGGTGTGTAGAGCCTTGCTGGAAGAAGTATGCCACTGGTGGTGGGCTTTGAGATTGTATAGCCTCATCTTGTTTCCTATACACCACTCAGTGCTTCCTGTGTGTTGGGCCCCAGCCCCCATGGGGTCTCTGTGAGTTGCTTGTCAGCCAATAACCACAGATGCATACGATTTTCCAATCCTGGCTTCCAGCCCCAGCCTTGCCTCACTGGCATCAACATCTAATTATAAAAACATGAGCTCTTACACCTGGGGTTTTTCCACTGTGCTGTAAGTCTGTATATAAGGCTGCTCCCTCCTTGCAATAATGACACACCACACACACACACACACACACACACACACACACACACACATTCACACACATTCTCTTAGCACAAATGCCGGATGTCTTGTCTTTCATTTAAATTTTCAGGCCTTCGCCCGATACATTAGACTTGCTTGTGGCACAGGTGGCACACCTCTGTGTGGAGAAACTGTGGTCAGCCAACTTCCTGTCCCTGCTGCCATGCTTTCCCTGTCTGTGCTTTGCCTGCTCCATCATGTTGGACTCCATCCCTCTACAGGGGTAAGCTAAAATGAACCCTTTCTCCTTTAAGTTGCCTTTGGTATGTTATCACAATAGAAAGTCACTGGTTCAAGCATACAGTTTTATAAAATAGAGGAGCCTTCACAAGAAAACAGGGCCCTAAAATGAATAAGCCTGTGCATTTTCAAGCTGAGTTTGTTGGAAGTTCATAGTCTTGGATAAGAATAACTGGACACAGGTATTAAGAGTATAGTGATAAACTGGGGGAATTTTGCCAGTCCAAATCTGGTCAGATTCTCTTCTTTACTGTGCGTTGAGATATAAGTATACTCCTGTCCTTTGAGGACAGAGTGGGTACATCTGGGTTGAAAATTTACTCATCTATTAGAGAAGGGTAGATTAGAAGATTAACAGTAACCTTTTCCCATTTATGCTATATTCTCAAGTTCTAAGTAGCCATACTTTGCAAGCCTGTGTGTGTATGTGTGTGCACAAGCATGCGCATGCACTCATGCACTCACGGTCTCATGAATGTTTATGTGGGTGAATATGTTCAAGGATGTACAGGTGTACATACATGCCAGATTTCAATCTTGACTGTCCTAAGTTTCTCTACCTTGGCCTGAAGCTCACTGATTAGGCTAGGCTAGCTAGCCAGCAAGCCTGGGAGTATCCCTCTGACATTACCTCTCCAGCACCAGGATCACAAGCACATGTGTTAGCGTGTGCTTGTGGGTATTGTTTTTGTGCTTGTATGTAGTTTCTGTGCATGTGTGTCATGAACACACATTCATGTGTATGAAGGCCGGATGAGGACACTGAGTGTCCTGCTCTACCACTCCCTACCTTGTTTCCTTGAGGTAAGGTCTTTCACAAAATCTGGAGGTAGGTTTGTGGCCATCAAGTACAGCCAATCCTGTCTCTGTCCTCCTCTGCAAGCCCTAGATTTACAGTACACACTGACCACACCCAACTTTTTACATGGGTTCTGGAGATTTGAACCTACATCTTACTTGTGAGCCGTCTCCCTAGCCCTACACCTGGTTTGTTACATGGGTTCCAGGGATATAATTCAGGTAAGGCAAGGATTTTACCCTCTTAGATACCAGCCCATTCTCCATAGCAAGATGTCTTGAACCTCATTATTGAGTATAAGTAAAGGGCTATTTGCCTAAATTTATTATTTTTATTTTTTTATTTCAATTGAAGAATGGGAAAATAATCAAGATACCTCCAACACAGGATGACTATAAAGACTGATTGTTGAAGGTGATTAAATTAAATGTTCCACAAATAGTGGTTGCCCAAGTGATACAAATTCCATGTTGTTCAAAGTGTAAGTCAATTATCTATAGTTGTTTACCCGATTTTCTTGGTCTTTGCTGAAGCCTCGGAGTCATGTTACCTTAACAAATTGAGTTACCTGGTGGGGAAGGAGGATATAAGAAAATGGGATTTTTGCCTCTCTGAGTGATACAACTATTGCTATCTTTCTGTTGCGTTTGTTTACATAAACATTTTACATTTGCTCCCTGCCTTCTCCCCAAAATAAACTCATGCAACTCATTCATTTTCAGTGCAGCAGTTTCCTTTATAGCATCTCACAGGCAGATTAAGTCACAAAGCTGGACCAGTACAACAAAGGTTTCCTTCCCTCCTTACTCTAGCTGCATAAATCAAGGCTTCTGAATGGTATGAAGAATGACACTTGCTCATTTTCTTTTAGTGTGAAGTCCATTAGTCCATTTCTCCCTATTTGCTTTACACACACACACACACACACACACACACACACTCCAGTTCTGGGTAGAGTTGCTATTTGTCATAAGCTTGTTGTAGAATACCCAAATTGCTTTTCTTACAAGCATTATCACAGAACCAGCCAACAATGTTAATAAATTAGCTAGAAGGTTGCATAGAAAGTTTAAGATAGGTGTATTTCTGTTTTGGACAGTGTCTACTCAAGGTCCCACATCTCTTTAATATTCTCTCTCTCTCTCTCTCTCTCTCTCTCTCTCTCTCTCTCTCTCTCTCTCTCTCTCAACTTAGGTATGATTCTTTTAGGAAACATAGTATATCCTCAAAGTTACTGATATTTCCTTTAACAATTAAATTAGAAAAGCATGATTCCTTATGGCTAATAAAGAATGTACCAGCTGCTCATGCAAGTCCTTCTATTCTTGGATGGTCCTGCAGTGAGCTAGAGGCTGCCAGCAATAACTCACATGGCATCCTGTCATCATCTTCACCACAAAGAAAAGGGTATGATTTTAAAAGTCAGGGGAGGAGGGGAGGGAGAAGGAACTAGGACTGACATGTAAAACAAGCTTGTTTCTAATTTAAATAAAAAAGAAGGAAAAAAGAGAAGAGGATTATATACAAATTCTGCCCCCAAAGTTCAGGGCACATCAAAGAAGAGATGGTAGGAAGGTTGGAGAAGCCAAAGGACCAGAAAGTCTGGTGTGAGTTTAGATCTCTTAGAAATGATATGAAAGCTATACTCTCGATTCCTCACAATATGGCTACATAAATAAGAACTGATGAATGTCTTCTATTCTTCTTATGTTGAAGCCTTCAGCTTTTTATTCCTATATATTTTTCCCTAATTTTCCTTCTCAGTTTGAGGAAAAGTATAAAGAACAGTATAGTACAACTTTCAATGATCATAAACAATACAATATTTTTGTGTTTTCAAAATCTGAAAAAAATAATCATTTGAGGAAAATTAGTATACCAATGTTGATTAAAAGGAATACAGAGAACCAAAATATACCAAAAGTTGTAAAAATAGAAAAATAAAATGCTATCCAAAAATATTTCTTACAGACTCACAGAAGAAGGTTTCAAAGTTTTGGCAGATATAGAAATATTTTAATATTTATATTAATATAGTTAGATATTATGTATTTATTATGTATATGCATGAACATAAAAATTGAGGTCTAACTTAATTTGACCAATTATAAGTGTAGGCAGACCTAAGTGAAGAAAATAGATGCTACTTATCACAACAGAGAGCATTGTCAAATTTGAAAACATTTAAAAACTTATAGAATGACCAAGTTTGGAAATAATGTCTTTTATTCACTTGAGTTTATCCTGTATTTTTTTTTAATTTTATTTTCCAGTTTAAATTTAGATAAGAATCAAGGTTGCTTCACAAGTCAGTTCCAGGTCCCTCTCCCATTCCCTTCCTTCCTCCCGTGCCCTCCTCCCCCCCCGTTATCCCCTCATTTCTCCAGGGAGGGTGAGGCCCTCCATGGGGGTGTCCATAGTGTGTCATTTCATATAGGGCAGGGCCTAGACCCTTTCCCAAGAGTTCAGGGTGAGAGTGCACCTCACATTGTTCTATTGGAGTCCAAAGTCCGTGTGTATACTTGGGATGGGTACTGATCTGCTGCCCAAGGCTCAATAGATTCCCTAGGCCTCTTCACTGACACCCAGATTCAGGGGGTCTTGATCAGTCCCATGCTGGCTTCCCAGGCTAATGCCTGGGATTCAAGAGTTAACCTTTGTCTGGTCAGCTGTTTCTGGGGGTTAAACCAGCCCAGTCTTAATCCCTTTGATCATCCGTCCTCCCTCTCTGTTATTTTATATATATATAATTAATATGTATATATATATATATATGTGTGTGTGTAATACATTTGATACTATACATTCTGATTATGGTCTCCCCTCCCCCAGCTCCCCCCACATTCTCTTCACCTCCCATCTAATCCAACTCCACTCCCTTTTTCTCTTTCTTCAGAAAACAAACAGCCACTAAAAGAGAAACAAACAACCAGAATAAGAAATGAGTTAGAAAGAAAAAAAAGGCATAGGAAACCCAGAAACACACACAAGGACACACCCTCCCCCATAAAAACACAAAATCTGAAACTATAAATTGTTCAAAGCAGTACAAGTCAAAAGCCTACAAAATGCAAAATTTATATTATGTTGGCCATGCACTCCTAGGTATGGACCTACCCTTAAGTGCGGTTAATATTCCCAGTGAGACTTCATTAAAGAAGACATTTTTTTTTCTCTGCAATCAAGTGTCAGTTGCAGATGGCTTTTGGTTAGAGATAATGAGAGCTTGTTTTCATTCCCCTCTCCTGTCAGCATTGGGGCTGCATCAGGTTTGAACCTGCACAGGCCCTGTCATGCAGCAACATATATGTGACAGCCCTGTTGTGTCTAGGCATCATCCTTTTTCTCTCTCCATGGCTCCTACAATTTTTCTGCTTCCTTTTCTACAAAGTTCCTTGGGCTTTGTATGTGTGTGGGGGGGAAGGTGCAGATTTGCTAAAGACATCCCATTTAGTACTGAGTGTTCAAATCTTGTAAATTTGACTCCATAAAATTTAAGCTCTTGAACCCCAGACTGATGACTAAGAAGCCAACAGAGAGCCGGGCGGTGGTGGCGCACGCCTTTAATCCCAGTACTCAGGAGGCAGAGGCAGGCGGATCTCTGTGAGTTCGAGGCCGGGTTGGTCTAATAGTCTCCAAAACAATACAGAGAAACCCTGTCTCGTAAAAACCAAAAAAAAAAAAAAAAAAAAAAAAAAAAAGAAGCCAACAGGGGACTGATCCAGTCTCCATGAATGTAGTGTCAGTGAGGAGGCCTCAGAAATCTCTGGGGCCTTGGGTAGTAGATTAGTGTTCACCATGGCATACAAATGAACTTTGGGAGCCCATTCCACATGGAGGGATGCTCTCCCATTGTGGACACATGAGGAAGGGCCTAGGTCCTGCCATGGATGAAATGACAGACTCTGGATATCCCCCCAAGGAGGGCCTTACCCTCCCTGGGGAATGATGTGGGGATTGGGCTGGGAGTAGAGGGGTGGGATTGGTGGAGGGAGAAGGGGGGAGCTGGGACTGACATTTGAGGCATGCATATTTCTAATTTAAATAAAACATACATAAAATAAAAATAAATAAATAGATTAGCAAAAAAATTTATTATTATAGCTGATATTCTTGAACCATGAGATTATTTGATGAACAAGATGATATGAGCTGCAAGGTTACGGAACAGTCACATGGTAAAGAATTAGCAACTAGTTGCCAATGGATTCTTCAGATAAACTGATCCAGAAATCTAAAAGAATAACATAGGCATAGTCTGGCATCAAAGCCTGTGGCCAGCAACCTCTGAATCAGTGATTTGCTGAGTCATTGCTTGGGAAGTTTTCATTTGTGAGTTTGTCACTGTTAGCTTTAGGGAGACCCTGTTCTCTAATGTGCTGTTGTGTGGCCTTAGCAGGAGTTTTCCTTCTCATTGTTGCTCCCAAAATGAACAATGACATATCTTCCAACCTACCTGAGGAGACCAACATAGACACAGTTACTTAGCTTCATAATACTGTGGGCAAGTATTTCCTCTCTCTTTTCTTTCTTTTTGATCCCCTGAAGATTGTTTGACTTTCTATTTCTATTGAGTGGTAGGAAGTGAAGTTACAGGGCTATTCAGTACATCTTTTTTTTTAACCTGTTTTTTTTATTTAAATTAGAAACAAGCTTGCTTCACATGTCAATCCCAGCTCCCTCTCACTTCACCCTCCCCCACCCCCACCCCCAACCAATCCCAACTCCACTCTCCAGGGAGAGTGAGGCCCTTCCTAGGGCATCTCCAAAGTTGGTCATATTATCCCAGGGTAAGGGCTAGGCCCTTCCCTATGTGTTCAGGCTGAGAGAGCATCCCTCTATGTGGAATGGGCTCCCAAAGTTCATTTGGATGCCAGGGATAAATACTGACCTATTGACCAAGGGTTCAAAGAATATGGAAACCTCCTCACTGACACCACATTCAGGGGATCTGGATCAGTCCCATGCTGGCCTCTCAGCTGTCAGTCTGGGGTCCATGACCTCCCTCTTGTTTGTGAGTCAGCTGTTTGTGAGTTTCACCAGCCTGGTCTCGACCTCTTTGCTCATCGCTCCTCCTTCTCTACAACTGATTTCCAAGAGTTCAGTTCAGTGTTTAGCTGTGGGTGTCGGCCTCTGTTTCCATCAGCCATTGGATGGACACTCTAGGATGGCATACAAGGTAGTCATCAGTCACATTATCTGGGACGGGCATGTAAGGTAGCCTCTCCACTATTGGTTAGATTGCCAGTTGGTGTCATCCTTGTAGATCCCTGGGAATCTCACTACTGTCATATCTCTCCTCAAACCTATAGTGGCTCCCTCTATTATAGTATCTCAACCTTCTTGCTTCCCCATGTCCTCCTCTCCCCTCCTCTTTGACCCCTGTCTTTCTCCCAGCTCCCATCCCTTCAGGAGATCCTGTCCTGTTCCCTTTCTCTAGGTACCATGCATATATCTCTCTTAGGGTCCTCCCTGTTTCCCAGACTCTCTGGCAGTGGGATTGTAGGCTGGCACTCCCCTGTTTCATGTCTAAAATCCATAGATGAGTGAGTACATACCCTGTTTGTCTTTTTGTGACTGGGTTTCTCTTCTAGGGTCATCCATTTGCTTGCAAATTTCAGGATTCCATTGTTTTTTTTTCTGCTGAGTAGTACTCCATTGTGTAAATGTACCACATTTTCTCTATCCACTCTTCATTTGAGGGGCATCTAGGCTGATTCCAGGTTCTGGATATTACAAATAATGCTGCTATGAACATAGTGCAACAGATGTTCTTGTTGTATGAATGTGCATCTTTTGGGTATATGACTAAGAGTGGAATCTTGTGGTAGACTGATTCCCATTTTCCTGAGGAATCTACATACTGATTTCCAAAGTGGGTGTATAAGTTGGCACTGCCACCAGCAGTTGAGGAGTGTTTCCCTCTCTCCACATCCTCTCCAGCATAATCTGTCAGTAGCATTTTTGATTTTAGCCATTCTGACAGGAGTGAGATGGTATCTCAGAGTTGTTTAATTTGTATTTCCCTGATGGCTAAGGATGTTGAGCACTTTCTCAAGTGTCTCTCTTTAAAGAAAGAAATTAAAGAAGATACCAGAAAATGGAAAGACCTCCCAGACTCTTGGATAGGTAAGATCAATGTGGTAAAAATGGCATTCCTACCAAAAGCAATCTACAGATTCAATGCAATCCCCATCACAATTCCAGCACAATTCTTCACAGACCTTGAAAAAACAATTCTCAACTTTATATGGAAAAACAAAAAAGTCAGGATAGTCAAGACAATCCTACTCAACAAAGCAACATCTGGAGGCATCACCATTCCTGACTTCAAGCTCTATTATAGAGCTATACTCCTGAAAACAGCTTGGTATTGGCATAAAAAGAGACAGGTAGACCAATGGAATCGAATTGAACATTCTGAGATTAATCCACAAACCCATGAACATCTGATTTTTGACAAAGAAACTAAAATTATACAATGAAAAAAAGATAGCATCTTCAACAAATGGTGCTGGCATAACTGGATATTGGCATGTAGAAGACTGCACATAGATCCACGTCTATCGCCATGCACAAAACTTAAGTCCAAATGGATCAAAGACCTCAACATAAATGCAGCCACACTGATCCTCTTAGAAGAGAAAGTGGGTGGTACACTTGAACAAATTGGTACAGGAGACAGCTTCCTGAACATAGCACCAGTAGCACAGACATTGAGATTGACAATTAATAAATGGGACCTCCTGAAACTGAGAAGCTTCTGTAAGGCAAAGGACACAGTCAGTAAGGCAAAAATGTAGCCCACAGAATGGGAAAATATATTCACTACCCCTACCTCTGACAGACGGCTGATCTACGAAATTTACAAAGAACTCAAGAAACAAGTGTTCAAAACACCAAAGGATCCAATTATAAAGTAGACTTCTCAGTAGAGGAGTCTAAAATGGCCAAGAGACACTATTCAGTATATCTTATATATAAGCCTGCTCTGAAACTTTGAGATGGAAACAGACTATAGTAGGTCTCTAAAAATTAATTTCTCATAATGTTCAATAATATGTGTTTTAGAAAACCCTAAGAATATTAGGTAAAGAACACACAAAAGAAAATCAACAACAGTAGAAACATGTTTGGTACCTCTATTTTTAAACATTATTTCTGAAGTGTTAATACAAACAAGTATATAGTTTAATTGGTACTAACAATATTAAAGGAAAGGAGAGTGTATGCTTTCATTTGGATATTATAACTTCCTCCTACTAAATGCTAAAGAATTAACAAAACACCAGTAAAATTAATAAAGGAATGGAAGAGAACATTATAGCAGCAGGACACCCTGCCATAAAGGGCTGCAAAGTAAATTTGGGAACTGAAACTTTCTGGTTCTCAGACTTGTCAATTTTGTAAATGAATGTGGAAATATAAACACCTTTCACTTGGTAATGACTCGTGTTTAAATACTTTTATGAATGATTTCCTTGGTTTCCAAATGCCCATCCAGGAGTCTCCATCATGCCATGGGCTTACACTGGCCAAGTTAAACACTCCACTTTACTTTAGTTTCCCAGTTAAAATGAGCACTTCTTTGGTGACTTCTGTGGTTTTTCACTAGCACTAGCAATATTTTATTTATTTCATTTTCCCACAAATACGCTGTTGCATATTAGGGTAGGTAGAGAATACAGTTACCACATATTAAGACAGGCGAAGAACACAGCTACTGCTTATTACAGAGGTTGGAGAACACCTATCATATGTATTGGGAGGAGTGGAGAATACATCTACTGCATACTAGGAGGGTGAACTCAGCAAAGGTGAGAAGCCAGCCTGCTATTTTCCTATATGCCAGGCCTATAGGTGAGTGTAGTTTAAGTCCATACTATCAAAAAATTATTCATTATTCCATGGCCTGAACCTTTGAGACTGTAATCAAACATCGTAAGTACTAAACCCAGTACTGATACTGAATCCCAGAAGCCCTAGCGTCCTATCAACAACAAATACCATGAAGATTTCATCATTTGTCAAAACCCTCAAATATTTCATTTCAGTCCACTTAAACCTAATTCATCACAGTTAAAAACTTTACACAGCACCCATCTGGTTGCACCCTATCAAAATACATGTAATACTGGAAAATCACAAGCCCCGCCCATATTCTAATAATGCAAGTAAGTGCATCAAGTGATGAATAATGGATGGGAATCTTCAAAATAGTATGTGAGGGCAAATTATAGGTCATCTAGTCTTCAATAATTCATCCGTTTACTGCCTTACATCATACAGGTTATGAGTCCCACTTTACACAAGAGGAAGCACAGTCATCAAGAGGTTAACTGGACTGTTCAGGGCCACCTGAGATATTGTTTGTAGACACTGAGCTAAAGGTCAAGGATAGCATCAAACCATTTTCTCTGACCCCTTTCCTATGAATAGAAACGTTTGTTTTCCTGAGTGATGCAACCATGGTATGTAGTCACTCCTAAGTGCGTATTAGACATGGAGCAAAGAATAACGAGCCTACAGTCTACAACCTCAAAGAAGCTAGGAAACAAGGAGGATCCTAAGAAAGACATACATGGACACCCCCTGAGCAGAGGAAACGGACAAGATCTCCTGAGTAAATTGGGAGCATGTCAGGAGAGGGTTGGCAAGTAGAACAGAGAGGAGGGGACAAGGGGACAGGGGAGGAGAACATGAGGGGATTGGGAAGGTCGATTTGGAGGAAAGACAGAGGGAAAGCAAGGAAAGAGATACCTTGATAGAGGAAGCCATTGTGGGTTTAATGAGAAAGCTAGCACTGGGGAAATTCCAAGAAATCCACAAAGATTACCCCAACTAAGAATCTAAGCAATAGTGGAAAGGCTACCATAAATGCCCTTCACCTATAATGAGACTGATGACTACCTTAAGTGTCATCATAGAGCCTTCATCCAGTAGCTGATGGAAGCAGAAGCAGAGATTCACAGCTAAGCTGAACTCCTGGAGTCCAGTTGTAGAGAATGATGAGCAAAGGGGTCAAGACTATGTTGGGAAAACCCACAGAAACAGCTGATCTGAGCAAGTGGGAGCTCATAGACTCCAGACTGACAGCTGGAGAACCTACATAAGATCAAACTAGGTTCCCCGAATGTGGGTGTCAGTTGGGGGACTTTGGCAGTCCATGGAGCTGCTGTGGAAGAGACTTTATCCCTAAATGCTTTTGAGTCCATTCCCTATGGAGGGATCCCTTGCTCAACCTAGCTGCAGGGAGGAGAGCCTCGGTCCTGCCCCAATGATGTGACAGACTTTGATGATTCCCCATGGGAGGCCTCACGTTCTCTGAGGAGTGGATGGGGTGGAATGGGTAGATGGGGGGGGGAGTGGGAGGATGGGAGGGAGAGGGAACTGGGATTGGTATGTAAAATAAGTTTTTTAAAAAAACAAACATTTTTTAGCTGGTTAAATATTGGACTGTGCAATATTGAAATTACCTTAAAGCAGAAGCAGTGTACACACACACACACACACACACACACACACACACACACACACACACAGACACAAATGCAGAGAATCACTTAGAACAAGTCTAAGTGACTTGGAGCTGTAATTATGGCATTTGGAGAGAGAATCGTCCTTATCCTTAGAAAACTTGATCAAGATCCAAAATAGTGAAATGCTTTCCAAGCTCCATTGTGCTCAATTTCTGTCCTCCTGACAATATTTCTTTTTTAGCAGTTACTACAGATGATCCTAAAGTAACTATTATTCCACAAGCCATATTTTAAGAGACATTGCAGGACAACCTGGGGATTTAGGTGATCAACTAGATCAATATTATATGAAAGTGACCTTATGTAACACAGTGCCACATACAGTGAATATATCCATTGGTAATTAAAAAATAACCAAAGTTAACCAAATAAAAAATTAAAAAGACATGGGAAGGTATGGGAACAATAAGTAAAGAAAAAATATCCTGTCTTAGCTGAGCATGGTGATGGATCCCTACACTCCCAACAGTCAGATTGAAGCCAGCTTATGCTGTACAGTGAGTTGAGTCCCTGCCACAAATACACACTCTGCCAAAGGAGATGCTCTGTGTTTGACTAGATTCCTTTGGAAGCAGCATGAATTGGACTTCAGTACTAAGTGACTGGAGGGGTGATTCCTGAGAGCAGAGCATGAAGCCCATGGGGTAAATAGTCACCTTTCACTGAGAGAACTTCATTTTTAAGTCCACTTTTGGCTTCTGAGTGGCTGTTGCACCTCGGAGCTGTTTTGCTCACTGGTAAGAAAGCAAATATTCCTTCCAAGGTCATTGCTGAGGCTGTATAAAGGGAGTCCATGTTCCCTCCTCTCAGCCGGTTCTCAGTTAGAGTGGCTTCCAGGTGAGAAGGTGGGTTTCATGTTTGAACCTATGTATGGGTGTGAATGGCATCCAAAGCCACAAAGACCTAGGGACTCAGAGGGAACACAGGCTGCAGTTCACCCTGAGTGTGTCTCAGGGACACTCATGTCCCCTATTGAGTAGAATGCGTCCCATTAGGGATTCTTCAATGGCGCGTCCAGACAAAAGTAACTTAAAAAATAACAACAGGGGGATGACTGTCACCAAGCTAGTTTCCTTTGCCATCATGACATCCCTTCATTGCAGTCAAATACGACTTTATCTTCCAAATTCTTTTTTCTGTCACTGTTGTTCAAGCACATGTTCCTTAATTTGCATTCGTTTGTTAACCTCCCAGTTTTCCTTTTCCTCCTGATTTCTAGTTTTAGTGTATTATGGTAGGAGAAATAAATATTGGTATGGTTTCACTTGTATGAAGGTTGTTACGACTTGTTTTTATGGGATTCAGAGACGGCTTATCTATTAAGAGCACAGGCTGCTTTTTCCACAGGACCCAGGTTTTGATTCCAGCATCCACACTGTAGTGCACAAATGTCTGTAACTCCAGTTCCAGGAAATCTGATGCCTTCTTCTGGTCTCTGTAGGCATCAGGCATACATGTGGTACACAGGCTTACAGGTGGTCAAAATACTCATATAAAACCAACACAAGGGCAAATTTGTTTGTGGTCTAAAACGTGATCATTCTTGGAGAGTGTCCCATGTGTGCTTGAAGAGAGTGTGTATTGTACTAGGATGGGCGGGGGCTCTGTGTACATGGTTTGGGGCTAATTTGACGACATGGTAATGTTCATGTTTCTCTGCTGTCTTATCTGAGATAAGCGATAAGCGCATTACTGACTGTGCTGTTTTCATCATTATCTAGATCATCTTTATCCTTTCAGCCTGTGTGAACCTTTCAGTGTGCATTGGGTCTTCTTCAGACAACACAAAATTGGATGTTGTTTTCTTTGTTTTATTTTTCATTTACTCAGCCACCCTGTGTCTTTGGGAAGTTTAATCATTTGCACTTAAAGTAATTACTGACAGGGAAGGATTTACTACTGTCATTTTGTTAATTTTTTAAACGAGTTGCGTAGCCTGACTTTCCTTTGGGTCGCCAGCTCACAATGACATGGAGACATGTTGTTAATTAGGAAAGCTTGACCTTAGCTTAGGTTCCTAGCTAGTTCTTATAACTTAAATTAACCCATTTCTATTCATCTACATTTTGTCTCCTACCACCATCCATCCTGCTTTTTCTGTGTATCCTGGCATCTTTCTCCTGCAACTTGATTCCTCCTCCTACTTCCTCTCTGCCCAGAAGTTCCATCTATACCTCCTGCCTAGCTGTTGGCAGTTCTACTTTTTGTTGCACCAATCACAACAATAAACCTTCACACAGTGTACAAATATCCTACAACAGATTTGCATCTTCCAGTGTCCTTTTTTATTTATTTTCCTTGGTGTTTTAAAGTTTTCATTGTGCAGGTGTTTTCACTTCCTGATTAGGTTTATTTCAAGCTATTTTCTTTATTTGAAGTTATTATGAATGAGCTTGTTGCTCTCAGTTTGCTATTAGGACACTCCTGGTTCTGTGGTGTGTGTGTGTGTGTGTGTGTGTGTGTGTGTGTGTGTGTGTGTATGTGTGTGTGTGTGTGTGTGTCTTTGTTCAACATATTTGCTGAGTATGTTCATTAATTCTGGTGGAGTTTTTAGGGTTCCTATTTGCAGGACCACATCATTGGGAGCATAGGGATAATTTGCCTTCTTACTTTCCTACTTATTTTTGTGTGCTTAACCCAAACTACAAGTGCTATATTAAATAACGAAGAATAAAAGAAGACATCCTAGTCTTATTGCTCATTTTGGTGGAAATGTTTCAGTTCTTCTCCACTTAGTGTGTACTATGTTTGTCATATATAATCTTTATCATATTGAGATATCTTCCTTCTATTTATGATTTGTTTGGAGCTTCTATCATAAAAGGATGTTAGGATTTGTCAAATGCCCTTTGTACATCTATTGAGATAATTGTGGTTTTTGCCCTTGAGTCTATTGATATGGTATGCTAATGAGTTTACAGTTTTTGAAGTATCTCCATATCCCTAAAATGAAGTGTATTTGGCCATGATGGATGATGCTTTTGGTGGGTAGTTGACTTTTGGGAAAGTATTTTAGTGAAAATTCTTTGCATATATGTTACCAGGAAGATTGGCCTATTGCTTTCTTTGTGTGTGTGTGTATCTGTTTTTGTTTTGTTTTGTATTTGAGTAATACTGGCTGCATAAAATTCAGATTGGTAGTATTCCTTCCCTTTATATTTTATGCAGTGATTTAAGGAAGTATTAGTGTGAGTTCTTTAAAGGTCTGGTGGAATTCTGCAGTGAATCCATGTAGACCTGGCTTTATTTTAATTGAGAGACTTTTTCTTGCTAGTTGATGTTGATTACTGACAGCCAGTTAAATATGTCTATTTAACTTATTTAAATCTTCTTGCTTCAATTTCTGTAGACCGTATGTGCCTGTGTTTTCTAATTTACTGGAACATAGGTTTTCATAGTATGTTTTAATGATAATGTATATTTATTTGGTGTTTGCTAAACTGTTTTCCTTTTCATACCTACTTTTATTAATTTGCATCTTCTCTTTTTCTCTCTGGTGTCTTTATTCCTGATGACTTGACTTTGGATTATGATGCACAATTCTAATAATTAGGAACCTGGGAGCAGTTTATTTGGATGGTTCTAGCTCAGGGGTTTCCATGTTGCTGCTAATAGATTGTGGTTTTGTTATCTGAAGCTTTATGTGAGTCTCACTGGAGGAGCCTGTTCCATGCTAGTTCGTCACATAGATACTCACTGGAAACCTTAGAATCTTCATTATGGCATCACTGTAAGACAGAATGTCATTAAAACATGATTCTACAAGCTCCCAGTCCATCTAATAGAATAGAGAGCAAGATGAAAGCCATTTTGCCTTTTATGGCCTGTCACTTTATGCCTATTCTTTCTAGGCTTAAGTTTCACAGTCCCCATTCAAGGGGCAGGGCTTTAAATTCCAGCTCTTGAAAAAAAGAATAAAAACTAATTTATTGACTTATTTTAAACAATTACATAAGATCTTGATTATACTTTATACATTCTTATGTAACTGTTATGCATAGCATTTGACTCTACATAAAAAGTTCAACCATTTAGCAGTTGATAGATGAAGAAATATATGAATTAGAAGATATATGACTTAATTACAAGTTGGAAAGCATATAATGAGAAAGAAAACACAGTTGAAGGTCTCTACTTCCTATTATATTGTTGGTATGAATAATTTAATATATAACTAATTTGCATTTGTTACTTAAAAATAAAACTAAGATATATATATCTTTTATTTCTATACAAATACTTCCCCATGCTACTAGTCTATGGAATATCATTGAGAGATAAATATGATTATTCAAAGAACCTCTTGGTTTGGAGTTCTTTGGTAAAGAAAAGGACCCAAGGCAACTGGAAGACATTAAGAATATTGTTGTCCAGTCTCTGAACCTGCCAAAGTATTGTTAAAACTTTGGGAGTTTTGTTTAAAAGTATCAATTCCTCCTTTTTTCTAAAACACATTTTTTCTAAAAGTCTAACTTACTCATTTGTAAATCTCTAAGTTCTGATATAGTAAAATTTCAGCTGCAATTTTCTTTTATATCTTTTTTGGAAATAAGACAAAAGAAAAATAATTAAGCAATTCTAACAGTCACCTAATTTTTTAAAAAAAATGAAAGAAGATATTGAAGGAGAATTGGATATTTTGCTTCAGGCTAACAGTCTTAAAGACTATTTGATGGGTTAAAAGGTTTTTGGATTTTAACTGGACAGTTGACAATGATGGCACATGCCTTTAATCCTAGCATTTGGGAGGCAGAGGCAGGCAGATTTCTGAGTCTGCAGAATGAGTTCCAGGACAGCCAAAGCTACTCAGAGAAACCCTGCCTTGAAAAATCAACAGCAACATAAAGAGATTTCAGGATTCTAATGGCTTTAAATACTCCTACACTGTTGTAAAGACAGAATCTGTGTCTCTATTGATCTACTTGTGGTTTGTTTGGTCTTCTCCAGCACTTCTGCATTTTGTCCACTCTCCTTTCAGACGATAAGATGATTACCAGTGTCTTTTCTTTCCATTCCTATTCCTAGGGGGTCCAGCATGGTGACATGCTATTCACATTAATTCACCCATGAGTTTAAAACTTGGAGGAGCACTCGTCTGTTGAAAACAGACTTTTGAGTTAGGTCATAAATGACACATACTTCTTGAGGGTAATTTTAAAATAAGCTAGGCTAACTGGAAAGGTATTATAGTTAATTGACAAACCAATAAAATACAGAGAAGTCTAAAGCAAAGTGTAGGTGGCTAAGAAGTAGAGACAATAATGTAAGACAGACACATGTTGTGTTTTAAGGGCCAAGAGAGTGATAAACAGCATTTTAAAAAGGAAAGAGAGAAAGAAAAGGAAGGAAGGAAACCAGTGACTCCATCTGGACTTTGGGGTCAGCTTTGGCCAGGCAGGACCAGTGTCCTAATGGCATAGAAAGATGAGGTAACACTGTGTGAGGGATACAACATAGTAAGTGCACCGGGAAGTAGATTACTTATGGAGCGTACCAGCCAGGAAGAGCAGATCAATGTGTTTCCTGCATCGCTGACTTACTTATTTGGTTATCATAAATACTTAAATCTATAAAGCCCCTTCTATTTTGCAGTTACTTAACTCCATGACATATCCTGTCATGGTCATCAAGTTGGAGGGGAAGGAAAAACACTACATGAAGAAGTGATTGGGGCAGGGTATGGTAGTGCATGCCTTTGATCCCAGCACTTGAAAGGATACAGTGGGATCTCAGCATTCTAGGCTAGCTAGGTCTACATAGCAAGTCTCTCCTAAGAAAAATCAAAGTGTTTGTGTTACCATGTTAACAAGCAGGGACAGGTCAAATGACAGCAGCTATTTAACATCATATTTGAACAACTTAATGGTTTAACAATCAAAGCATTTCCCAAATCAGCAAATCTAACTTAACAAATAGGGATCACCTGACTTGCTTTTTCCATGACTCTTGGAGGAAGATTTCTAAATGATAAAATAAAAATGTAATGTATTTAAGGTTTTTTATAAAATGTCCTGGAATCTTAACTCAGAGGTTGGGTACATACACTTTCTAAAAATTTCATGTGCTCAGTGTACTTAGGAGAAATAACTTCTGAATCACTCAGACATCTTGCAATCAAGATTTGTGAGTAGAATGTTGAGTGAGGTGAGGGGGAGTACTATGCCTAATGGTATGTGAAAAGAACTGTAACGGTGAGGTATAATCTGCTCAGCTGTGGAGCACCACTCAGAAATACAGTTAATTGTAAGTAGTTATGAAATAAATGACTTGGAAGGCTGTGGTATCATTGTTTGGTTTATTTTATTTATTATTCACTGGTGAGAATCAATTCTAAGCCAGACACAGCAGGAATAGTGGAGATAAAGTGATACCTAAGATGAACAAATTCTTGGTATGATGTGAGAGACATTGATAGAGTTTACCAAATAGTCCTTATCAAAAGGAAAAGTCACCTTTGGATTATATCAAAACCTTGTACAAACAACCTCATTCAAAGATGTGTAGACCACAAAGCAAGCTTCTCATTTTAAAGCAGAAACTTCACCTTTTGATTCCATAAAACCAAAAGCATCTTGCTTGTGTTTTCATTTACAAGTTTTGGTTTTGGTTTCTTTGTTTTTAAACATTTTACACATCAACGAAGTATTATATAGATTCTTTGGTTCTTTGAGACAGGGTCTCATTATGTTGCCTAGTTGGATAGGAAATACCTAGGTAGACCAGGCTGGCCTTAAACTCATAGGGATCCACTTACCTCTGCCTCCAAGTGCTAGGATTAAAGCTGTGCACCATAATGCCCAATTGTAGTGGTAGTATAGAGATTTTTATTTAAAAGCATACTGTATGCAATCTATCCCTTGAGATGACTAAAAAACAATCTAATGTGCAAGAAAAATAAAAAAAGACAAGTATTTTGTTGTTTAAGGGAAACTTATTTATTTTTGTTGTTGTTGTTGTTTCTTGGTAAATCATAGGGGTTTTATTGCAAATTATTGTCATTTAAGTAAAGAAAGAATCAAACATTTGAATTACTAGTGTGAATGTTACTGTTCACTTTATTTTACGACATTAATTTTGAGGCAATCCTAATAGCATTTCATTTATTTGAGGATGCATGTATGCTTTGTTCTTGCCCAAATCACCAAGTATTGCAAAATATTAATTCAGATGTTTTTATTTAATTTCCTTATGTACAAATCTTCTACAGTTAATTCACTAATGTGTCAGAAAAGATAGAAAGGTCTAGGGATTTCACATAGGAACAACCTTTTGTTTGATTCTAAGTAATTTTCAAACTAAGTAATTGCCTGATATACGGGAGAAATACACATAAGATAGAAATTAGAGGTTCTCTGGTCATTAGCATTTTGTAAATTAAATTGCCTTCCTTTTAGATTAAGATCTATTTTTCCAATGGCTTCATTGATATATTAGTCAGCCTTTTATCAAGGCAAGCAACATAAACAGAAAAGGCTTACTTTAGCTCATGGTTTTGGAGGTTCTGAGCCAACAACTGATGGTGCATTTGATTTGGGCCTCTAGGGTTGGTGACTTCTTATTGGGAACATAGGGTGTAGTGATGAAAATGAGGTTCTATAGTCTCTTTAAAGGGCATGGCCCTAGTGACCTAAATACCTCCCTCTGGGGTTCACTTCTTAAAGCTTCAAAAGAATCTCCCAATAGGACAAGCACTCTGAGTACCAAGTCTTTATATATGGAAGACATTTATCCAAACCATAGTGATAGGTCTCTCAGTACCCCCACTTAGTTGTTGACAATAGCAGTCAACTTCAGTAGTGGGTAATGCATTGTGATTCCAACGGAATTTGATGGTGATGAACATTTATCATCTGCAAATGGAAATAACAAGACATCCATATTTTGTCTTCTTATATGCATGTTCCACGAACCATTAACTTCATTTATGAATTCAAGTTCAATGCAAAAATATGAAAATTATCAAGAAGGGTACACCATAACAGTCAACCATTATATCCTTCTGAATGTGGGACCCAAGGACATGGCAGAGGTTATTTGTCTCTGAGCTAGTCTCTGCGCACAGCCTTGCACAGAGTAATTGACAAACGCAATGGGAGATCATGTAAAACTTCCCATAAAATCTCCCAACCATATTCCTAAAACTACTGTTGATAGAGAACACATCTTAATATGTATGTGCTTTAGAGAAAAGCAAATCCTTTTATTTAAGTTCAGATGATGTGAAAGTAATTATATTAGTTAATTTTGTTTGTAGATATTTTGTTTCTAGGAGTTTTACAAAACTTTTGTCACTCAGCCAGATTAAAGCTCCATTTGGGTTAATTCCCAGTTCTGAGGATTGTGGACCCAAGCCCAAACTTAAGGGTCAAAGACTAGGGACTGTTTGGCTCCTTGGAATTATTAGAATTGAGGAAAGAAATGGTTCCAATGACCTCAGTGTTAGAGAGAGAAAGCTGAAGTCCCGTTGCTTTGCCACACATCATCCCCTGCTCCTTTGGGCTTTCACAAGGGGAATCCATTAGATTTATGATGAACAGGACTCACTGCATGCAGAAGTTGTTGTTTTTAAACTGTTGGATCAATGTACGTGAGATAAATCTTGGAAGTTAGGGTCAAAGCTTGGTTTAGTCTAGGTTACACTAATGAGAACCTGGCCAGATGTGGAAAAGAGTAGATAACTGTGAACTTGTGTTCTCTGCAAATGACCTTAGCTCCAATGTCAATGCCTCAAGAATCTTGCTTGTTGCATTGTAATACTGTTGATTTAAAGGCCAATACTTGCACTATTTAAACATGTTATTTCATTTGGTCTAGGGATATTAACGTAAAGATCAGAATATTCTTCACACCTCTGGAAGGCAGTACATAGGTTATATGAAAAATGAGACCAAAATTCTGGTAGATAAGAACAACTGCACATCAGGTACAGAGTTGGGCAGAGACAAAACAATGGATGCATGATGAGGTCTCTGACATTCACACCCATGCTCTCCCCATTTATGCACATTTTGATCTGCAGTTCAGATGATTTTCCTCTGTGCTCTGAAAAGGCTTGTTATAAGGTCTGCGGAGTTTCTGCATGCTGTTTCATACATTTTAGTGCTGCTGATATTCAGTTTTGCATGTGCTTTATTTTATTCCCCTAATAGTCTTAAAAGTAGGACAAGAATTATTTAAAGGGGAAAAGAGATTATTATTTCAGTTTAAAAGTCCCAGTAGGATGGAGGGAACTTGGAGAGTGTAAAGAGTTCTCGATTCCTATTAAGTGTGACTCAAGAGCCACCCTTGGTTTTACACCCTCTCTATTTGTAATTTGCTTTCTCCCTAGCATTCTTTTGCAGAGTTGTACAGCCACTAATCCTCATAAAGCAGAAGCCACACATGAAATTTAAATTCCAACACATTTGCTGAAATTCCTGCAGGACACTATCGCCCCCCTCTCTGTGACCATATTAAATTGACTACATGGAATAGAGTCAAGCTTTTTTCCTACAACATTCACATCTGGAAGGAGTCCAAGATTTAACAAAGAAATGCATAAAGAATCAGGTATGATCAGATGTGGACTACCTGGACTATGCTTTTATGGCCTTTACAAGTAACACTTCATAGAGGAACAACATTGCATACATAAAGAGAGGACCTCTAACTACACCACATTTACAGTCTATTGGAGTTTAGTAAATGTCAAAGCATGTGAGATGTGTACATCTACACAAGTGAAGAATCCCAGAGACTCCCTGAGAAGGGCCAGGCTTTATGTTTATTATGCATAATGGTCCAGGTGCTGCAAGGTTTCCCTCCCCCAGTCCTTTATTAGCAAACATTGAGAGAAAGACAAAGGCTTATGAATAGAGCCTGCCTCACTCTTTTCCACTAGAGACATCACACCCCGAAATGCTAAGTTTGAAAAACATCAAGAGCCATAGATTTTACATTCTCTTCCTTGTAACCCTCAGAGACCTTATTGATTCAAAAAAGAAAGTCCAGGTATGGGTAGACTCTAAGTCTGATAGGGTTGGGATCCAAGCCCACTGCCCACAGGGCAGGCTTATTAACGTTGGTATTATCTGGGAATCTACAAACATTGCATGTGGACATTGTTAAATGTGCTGGGAGATGAGTCCCAAGTTTACAGGTAAAGCAAGAGTGAGAGAAGAATGACTTTTAGTTTTTGTTTTGGTATTTAGTACAGTAGTTGCATCCTAGGGCCTCAATTACCTGCTGACAACAGTATCTGCAACCACATATGCTTGTGGTATCTATAAAGTTATTTATGTACTATTTTTTCATAATTCTCAATTTCCTATCTTAGATATTGACTGAGGCTTTTTGTTTTCTTCCCAAGATCAAACCTCTCACCGTGTAATTGTAACAGAATCCTGGCTTTTTGTCTTGTTTGTTTGTTATGTGACAGTCTCTGTATATATAGTCCAGGCTGGTCTCAAACTTGCTGCATAGAGGAGGATGGCCTAGAACTTCTGAGTCTCCAACTTCTGCCTCTCAAGTGCTGGAATTACAGATGTGCATCTAATTTACTCAGTGCTGGGTACTGAACCCAGTATTTCTGCATATGAGGCAAGGCTTCAGCTGAGCCGTCTCTCTTCAGCCCTATGACTCTGACCTCACTTAGAGTGATGGTGCTCCCTGAACAGCACACATGACAACATTCTGTGAAGTAATCAAGCTACATGGAATGTTGTTGACTTTTGTCATGTACTAGGCATAGTGTAACATACCTGCAATCCCAGCACTTGGGAGATTAGGGCAGAAGGATTTAAAGTTTGTGGCCAGCCTGAGCTAAACTGTGACATCCTGTAGAAGAGTTTTTAAACAAAAATGAGAAAAAAAGGTGGGGGAGAGGAGAAAGCCATAACTAGCCAAGACTCTGACTTTGAAGATACAAGCTGAAATTCTGCCTATGAGCAACCCAGGAAGGATAATGCTGATTATATGTAAGGCTTAACATTAGTGCAATTTTCCTATTTCCTGACTTGATGATGAAGATGATGGATGGGCCTGGGGAGTCCTTCAAATCCTCTAGAGATGAGCCCTTTGCATCAAGGAATGCTCACCCGTGTCCCTCTCCAATACAAAATCAATATGAATCCTTCCTTGGATTGTGTATCAGGTGGCTCCTGGCTGCTTGCTGCAGTCTGCCACACTCTCCCATGCAACATGGTCCTGCCGTCTTTGGGAGCTCTTTCTGTCCAAGAACAGAGTCAGATTTCTCATTAGTCTGTAAAATAGCTGCTGGACTAGCTGTAGTCTCAGCTGAAATTCCCGGCACTGGGTGAGTCATGCCTCAGATCCTGCTGAAGCCAGTCTGAGCTGTGTTCTGTGTTTATGGCCACAGGGGAAAAAAAATCAAGAGCTTAACGTTTGTAGCCAGGCTGCCTTTAGATGCATCCACGAGGACCGTTGGCACCCAATCATTTGAGCATTGTTTGGAGCTCTCTCTACTTTTAATTATAAGCCATTGAAATCCACCTAAGAATTATGACTGAAGCCAGGAGCCTGGAGTTATAATATAACAAGAATTCCTGTGTTTTTCTGTGAAGGAGGCAAGGAAGTTAGAGTCACTCAGTAAGCTCTGAATAAATCATGTCCCTGGCTCTGGCGCATAGGGACCCAGTACTTCCTCTGTTAGGCCCAGCTGATGGACCTCTATAAAAATCTTAGCAGGCACTTAGGTCTCAGCAAGAACTCTGTAGGGATAAATTCATGGAGCACTGGAGGACAGCGTCCCATCCCATCCCCATGGCAACTTTCAATCTCATAGGAACACAGGCGATGTCTGGGGTTTGCAATTACTCTGGGAATGCCCTCTGGGATAGAGAAGCCTTATTAAATTTCAAAGATTCAAGTAGTAAGACTCAAGGGAGAAGGTTTTCTCTTCTGATATACTGGGTAGGGAAGAAAGTCATTTTTCTTACTGGAAAGCAAGCCTTAGAGACTGGTATGGGTTAATGGTGGGCATATTTTGCTTGAAACAATGGATGTCTCCACATAAGAAGTACTGTTCTGTATTGGGATGTTCTATCTTGGATATTAAAGCCTTCTTTGACATTGTAAAAATTCAAGCAGAGGCCAGATGTCCCTTAGTCAAGGGGGATGTAAAGGAAATGGATTGTGTGAAGTTTCGGGAGGGTGGGATTCTCCTATAATGCTTGGGAGGGGATCTATTAGGATTCATCACTTTGGTATCTATGCACACACACCACTCTCCAGGAAGACTACAGTGTACAGAAGGGAGACTTGGAGAACTGAAAGACAAGATATGAGGGAAGAAAATCAGAAGACACGGGATAGGGGCTGAGTGTACTGTTTTTTTACTTCATTGCTAGGTGACCAAGTCATCTCTGACTAAAGACTCAAACACCCAAGATTTCCCTATATGATGTAAAATGAGAGTCAGCTAGATATTTTCAGGTTTCCTCATCTACTCTCAGACTCCAACAGAGATGCTGCAGCGCATTTAGAGAACGACCTACAGAGCAGTGTCATTTGGAGTTTGTAGTTTCTGAAGGTAAGCATCAATGACAGCCCATCTCAGGTCATAGCACATGAGAAGCTGGATGCTGGACTTCTCAAAAAAAGGCAGGATGTAGTGATGGTTCTGAAGCTGATTTGTTTGAGTGGTATTATTCCAAGCACAAAGAAATGATGGAAAGTAGCATACATGTCCATCTATCTTCCTGTATTCTTTTTCCTGGTATTCTCACCCCCAACCTAATGATTTCTAGAGAAGGGTGAGGTATGAGTAAATAAAGAAAGCATAATGGTTAATCTTCACTGTCAACTTGACAGTATTAAAATGACTAGGAGGTTCAAGCCTACTTCTGGGTATGTCTCAGAGGGTGGTTCAGAGTGTACAAACTGAGTGAGAAAGACCTAGATATGGGTGGCACCATCCCATGAGCCAGGTACTTGCATACAGTGAAAGCAAGAAAAGAGAAAGTGAGCTGAGTCTCAGCAATCATGCTTTCTGGTCCCTAGTTCACCGAGATGTAAGCCCACCGCTTCATGATCCCAAGTCCACATCCACAGGGATTTTCTGCAGTGTTGCTTCTCCAACCACAACAGAATACAGCCTAGACTACAAGCCAGGATGAGTCTGTTCCCCCTCAAGTGTTCTACCACAGCAATAAAGTAACTCATTTAACGAAATCCTTTCCCATTTCTGTTTTAACATGCGCAATACACCAAGACATGGGGCACTAAGAACATGGGGACTCTTTCTGTTAATTCTGGCACTGTCTTCTTGCATCTGCACAGTACAAAGTACATGTTAACACTAGAGAGTGCAAACTGCTTATACTAGGCAGGTAAGGTCAGAATTCTTGGTAGGTAGTCAAACTCTCTGCTGTAGAGAGGTAAGAGTACTTTTCATATTTTTTCTGCAAAGAACAAAGACTAACACATTAAAGTCAAATGTCCACCTGAAAAGGGGGCTTCATTAAGGGACCAAGACATTTTTGTTAATGTCACAAATCCCAGAAGATCTTTAGGTTCAGAGGAGGGCAAGCTCTGATCACTTGGGTTGTATCTAAAATTGACTGCATTTCCTGTAAAAACCTATAATAAAGGAACCAACAAGGAAATATTAGAAAGCATATTTAATGGATGTAAGTTTCATATTTCTATTACCTTCAATACATCTTGTCTTTATTGAGTGTAATAGTTACATGTGTTGACTAGAATGGAGAACTGAGCTAGTTTACTTCTGTCATTCATATTTTATGATTAGGAATGGCATGTAATATATGGACATTTGGAGTTTTTTTTTAAGAGCCCAGTTTTAAGCCAAATAAAACCTTCAGTTACTACAGATTTGAGTTAAGTCAGCAGCTTTTGAGTTAAGGAGGGGGGGAATCAATGTCAACTGCCATTTCTTAATCTAATAAAGATGAAATGTTTCTCATTTGCAGTGATAATCTCTGGGATTTCCTGGTACTTGTATTTCATCTCAAAGAATTCCCATACCCCTTACACAAATCAGCCATGCCTTTTCCACTTTCAGTGTGATTACCTTTCAAAATTCAAATATCTTCCAATATAGGAAGGAAGATGCAAATCACTAAGCAACAGGTACATACTATTGGTTGTAAGTTTACTAGAGCAAATAGTGTAAGCAAGCAAAAATAAAAAATAGAAGAAAAGAAAAACAACAAAATTGCTACCTCAGATTTTTCAAAATCTTTCCCCCCTTTAGCTACACAGCCTCATTGTGCTGGATAGTTTTATGTCATCCTGACACAAACTACAGTATCTGAGAGGAAGGAACCTGTATTGAGAAAATGCTTCCATAAGATCGGCGGATTGATGGGGGAGGGCCCAGCCCATTCCTGGGCTGTTAGTCCTGGGTTCCTTAAGAAAGCAAGCTGATACAATCCACACCTCCAGAGAAGCTAGGAAACAAGGAGGGCCCTAAGAGAGACATACATAGTCCCCCAGGGAAGGGGAAAGGAACAAGATCTCCTGAGCTAATTGGAGAAAGAGAAGGGGAAACGAAGACATGAGGGAGCAGGAAGAATTGAGTCAGGGGAAGAATACAGGAGAGCAAGAAAAAAGATACCATAATAGAGGGAACCATTATAGGTTTAAAGAGAAATCTGGCACTAGGGAAATGTCCAGAGATCTACAAGGTTGACCCCAGCTAACAATCTAAGCAATAGTGGAGAGGCTACCTTAAATGCCCTTCCCTGATAATGAGATTGATGACTACCTCAAATGCCATCCTAGAGCCTTCATCAAGTAGCTGATGGAAGCAGAATCAGACACCCACAGCTAAACACTGAGCTGAACTCTGGAATCCAGTTGCAGAGAGGGAGGAATGATGAGCAAAGGGGTCAAGACCAGGCTGGTGAAACCCACAGTTGACCTGCTCATGAACCCCACACTGATAGCTGGGAAACCAGCATAGGACTGTTCCAGACCCCTTGAATGAGGATGTCAGTTTGGAAGTCTGGTTATTCTATGGGGCCTCTGGCAGTGGATCAGTATTTATTCCTAGTATATGAATGGACTCTGGGAGCCCATTCCACATATCAGGATACTCTGTCAGCCTAGACACATGGGGGAGGGCCTAGGCTCTGCTCCAAAAGATATAACAGACATTGAAGATCCCTCATGGAAGGCCTCACTCTCCCTGGAGAACAGAAAGGGGATGGGAGATAGGGATTGGTGGGGGGAGCAGGGGAGGAGAGGAGGGAGAGGGAACTGGGATTGATGTGTGAAACAAGCTTGTTTCTAACTTAAACTTTTAAAAAAGAAAAAAAAAAGAAAGCAGGCTGAGCAAGCCATGAGGAGCAAGCCAGTAAGCAGCACCCCACCATGGCGTCTGCATCAGCTCCTGGTTCCTGCCCTGTTTGAATTCTTATCCTGGCTTTTTTTCAATGATAGACTACAGTGGGAAATGTAATCTAAATAAACCCTTTCCTCCCCAACTTGCTTTTTGGTCATGGTGTTTCACTGCAACAATTGAAACCCTAAATAAGAAACTTACTATAATCTTTCTCTTCAAGACCGAGCACCTTTTATACTCTTGTGTCTAAGTATTCACGTGCATTTATGTGTCTGTGATTCCACTCTTACTGGCATCATATCTTTCTCCTTGGAGCTCATGGCCTGAAAATGACAAAGGATGGAAACACGTTTCTGAAAAAGAAAAGAAAAGAAGCATCAAATAGAAGTGCTTAATTCTGATTCCTAGAGGAAATGATTTTCTGATTCTCAGTTAACTGTCAAGAGCCAAGAAAAAGGGAAAACATCTTCAGGATATGTGAGCATTTTCACTTACTGAAGGTCATTTGCATCTTACAACAGGGAGGGTAAAAAAAGGGAATAGCCCTCAGGCTGCTAAAGAGATTAAGTCAAGGTCTTTTGGAGAAGGTCTCTAACCCCAGCTGCTTAAGAGGCTGAAGCAGGAGAATTACACATCCTAGAGCACCCCAGAATACAGAGGGAGTTCAAAGAGTAAAAAGAGAACTGAGCATAGCTCAGAACCATAGAGCTTGCCTAACATGTGCAAGGTCCAATTCCTCATACCTCCCAGTGAGTAATTCTTTATTACTGGAACCCCTTTGTGGGTTACTAGAGAGAAAAACAAAATACAAACAGAAGTTTCCCATAGGAACCTGTCTGGAGCACGCTTAGAAAGATTCTTCTTTTTTTTAACATTAAAATTTTTTTCTTTTTACAAGCCAGGTGTTGGTGGCACACACCTTTAATCCCAGCACTCGGGAGGCAAAGGCAGGCGGATCTCTGTGAGTTTGAGGCCATCCTGGTCTACAGAGCAAGTTCCAGGACAGCCTCCAAAACAATGCAGAGAAACCCTGTCTCGAAAAACCAAAAAAAATATTTTTTTACATTCCAATCCCAGTTCCCCTTCGTTCCTTTCCTCTCACCTCCTCCTCTTCCCCCTCCTCCCATCTGCTCCATAGAGAGGGAAAGGCCTCCTCTAGGAAGTCTACTAAGTCTGTTCCATCATCTCATTGAGGCAGGACCAAGGGTCCTCTCCAACCCTACACCTCTGTGTCTAGTCTGGGCATGGTATCTCTCCATATAGAATGGGCTCTGCTAAGTCAGTTTGTGCATTAGAGTTAGATCTTGAAGCCACTACCAGTGGCCTCATATACTTTCCCAGTCACCCATTGTCACCTATATGAAGGGAGTCTAGTTCAGTCTTATGCAGGTTCCCCATTTGTCAGGCCTGAATCAGTGAGCTCTCACTAACTCAGCTGATTCGGTGGGTTTCCCTGTCATGGTCTTGACTCCTTTGTTCATATTTTTGCTCCTCCCACACTTTGATTTTACTCCAGGAGCTTGACTCAATGGTTAATTGTAGATTTCTGCATCTGCTTCCATATGTTTCTGGAAGAGGGTTCAAGAGTTTCTAGGGTTATGGATTGTAGGCTGAGTATCTTCTGCTTTATGTCTGGCATCCATTTATGTGTGAGTACATACTATATTTGTCTTTCTGGTTTTGGGTTACCTCACTTAAGATGTTTTTTCTAGTTCTGTCCATTTGCCTGTGAATTTTTGGATGTCATTGTTTCTTACAGCTAAGTAGTACTCCATTGTGTAAATACCACATTTTCTTTATTCATTATTCAGTTGAGGGGCATCTAGATTGTTTGCAAGATCTAACTATTACAAATGATGTTGCTGTGAACATAGTTGAGCAAATGTCCTTGTGGTGTGTGTACCATGTATTCTTTCCTGCCAGATGCCGCTGTCTCTGCCCCCAAATATCACACGAGGCACTATATTAATTATGAAGCTGTTGGCCGTTTGCTATGGTTTCTTAATGGCTAGCTCTGACTTAATTATTAACCCATAATTACTAATATATATTTTTATAAGGACTTATCTTTCCAAGGATGCATTCTGGCATGTCCTCTCTTCCCAGGATCATATGGCGACCCTCTACTCGACTACACTTCCCAGAATCCTCCTTGATTCCTAGTCCCAACTATCTTGCTTCCCTATTGGCCAACAATGCTTTATTTATTAACCAGACAACATATACACAGAAGGGCTTAACCCATCAGGTGTGAATGTGCCTCCTTCAGGTATATGCCCAACAGTAGTATTTCAGGGTCTTGAGGTAGGTTGATCCCTAATTTTCTGAGAAATCACCATACTGATTTCCACAGTGGCTATGCAAGTTTGCACTCCCACCATCAATGGAGGAGTGTTACTCTTTCTCCACATCCTCTCCAGCATAAGGTGTTATTGGTGTTTATTATTTTAGTCATTCTTATTGGTGTAAGATGGAATCTTAGAGTGGTTTTGATTTTCATTTCCCTGATGACTAAAGATGTTGAGCATTTCCATGTCTTTTTGCCATTTGAGATTGTTCTGTTGAGAATTCTCTATTTAGATCTATACCCCATTTTTTAAATTAGATTATTTTGTAGTTTGATTTCTAGTTTCTTGAGTTCTTTGTATATTTTGGAGATAAGTCCTCTGTCAGATGTGGGGTTGCAAAGATCTTTTTCCATTCTGTAGGGAGTCTTTTTGTCTTGTTGACTGTGTTCTTTGCTTTATAGAAGCTTCTCAGTTTCAGGAGGTCCCACTTATTAATTGTTCTCGGAGTCTGTGATACTGGTGTTCTATTTAGGAAGTGGTCTTCTATGCCTATGTGTTCAAATGTATTTCCCACTTTCTCTTCTATGAGGTCCATTGGATGGATTTATATTGAGGTCTTTGATCCATTTGGACTTGAGGTTTGTGCATGGCAATAGATATGGATCTATTTGAATTTTCTACATGTTGATAGCCAATTATACCATCATCATTTGTTAAATATATTTTCTTTTTTCCATTTTATATTTTTAGCTTCTTTATCAAAAATTAGGTGTTCACAGGTGTGTGAGTTGATAGCAGGGTCTTCGATTTGATTTCATTGGTCTACCTGTTTGTTTTTATGTCAATACCAAGCTGTTTTCAATACTATAGCTCTATAGTAGAGCTTGAAGTCAGGGATGGTGATGCCCCCAGATGATCCTTTATTGTACAGGATAGTTTTGGCTATCCTGGGTTTTTTGTTTTTCTATATGAAGCTGAGTATTGCTCTTTCAAGGTTGGTGAAGAACTGTGCTGGGATTTTGATGGGAATTGCAATAAATCTGTAGATTACTTTTGGTAGGATTGCCATTTTTACTATGTTGATCCTACCTATCCAAGAGGACAGGAGATCTTTCCATTTTCTGATATATTCTTTAATTTGTTTCTTTATAGACTTGGAAGTTCTTGTCATACAAGTGTTTCATTTGCTTTCTTAGAGTTACCCCCAAGGTTATTTTTAATGTTATTTGTAGCTATTATGAAGAGTAATGTTTCTCTGATTTCCTTCTTAGCCTGATGTCATCAGCATATAGGAGGGCTACTGATGTTTTTTTGAGTTAACCTTGTATCCTGTTACATTACTGAAGGTGTTTATCAGTGGTAGGAGTTCCCTGGTAGAATTTGGGGGTCATTTATGTATACTACATATTAGAAAGATTCTCGTTTGCTTGCTTTCATTTGTACAAAAGCCCTCATCTATCATTTTGCTCCCTTACAAGTTCCCTTTGGTCCCTTAGCCTCTGAGCACCCATGCCCTAGTGGTCTTTTAACCTTCAGTGAGGAACTGAGATTTCATTCATGTTTACACCCAGGCATAAGGACGGCAACACACAGTCTGTGCCATCTGACAGGTTTCAATGACCTCAGTCAGCCCTCCCTCTCCAGAAAGCATCTCTGATACACTAGTATCAAGAGTGAGGCCTTTGCTGGGTGTGGTAGTCATGAGGGATAGATGGTCTCATGAGAGAGACCTCACCAGACCTTCAGCCTCTTGCCTTTTCCTTTCTCCACATAAAGAATGTGCCAACCAGGCACCATCTTACAGCAGATAACTGATTTTTACCAGATACTCAAAGGGCTAATGCTTCTCAGACGGTAAGAGAGAAATTTCAGTTTCTTAAAATCAATTTCCCAGTCTGTGATATTTTATTATAGCAGCTCCAATTGGTTATAATAAAGGTTACCCATTGTTAAGAAGCAGGATCTTACTGTGTTGCTAAGATTGGTTTTGAACTTTCGGACTGAGGATATCCTCCTCCAGCTTTCCAAGTAGCTGGTGTACTAGGCACACACCACCACACCATGCTTCAGTTAAAAAATGGAAAAAAGAAAGCATCTTCAACAAATGGTGCTGGCATAACTGGATGCTGGCATGAAGAAGAATGCGAATAGGTTCATGTCTATCACCATGTACAAAACTTAAGTCCAAATGGATCAAAGGCCTCAACATAAATCTAGTCACACTGAAACACTTAGAAGAGAAAGAAGGTGGTACCCTTGAATGAATTGGTACAGGAGACTGCTTCCTGAACATAACACCAATAGCACAGACAGTGAGATCAACAATTAATACATGGGACCTACTGAAACTGAGAAGCTTCTGTAAGGCAAAGGACACAGTCAGCAAGACAAAAAGGCAACCCACAGAATGAGAAAAGATATTCACTAACTTCACATCTGACAGAGGGCTGATCTATGAAATTTACAAAGAAGAAGCAAGTCTCCAAAACACCAAAGGATCCAATTAAAAAGTGGGATACAGAAGTACATAGAGAATTCTCAATAGTGGAGTCTAAAATGGCTGAGAGGCACTTGAGAAAGTGTTCAACTCACTAGCCATCCAGGATATGCAAATCAAAACAATTCTGGGATACCATCTTACTCCTGTCAGAATGGCTAAAATCAAAAACACCAATGGCAGTTTATGCTGGAGAGGCTGTGGAGAAAGGGCAACACTCCTCCACTGCTGGTGGGAGTGCCAAATCGTACAGCCACTTTGGAAATCAGTATGGAGATTCCTTAGAAAAATGGGAATCAGCCTACTATAAGACGCAGCAATTCTACTCTTAGGCATATATCCAAAAGATAAACATTCATACAACAAGGACATCTGCTCCACTATGTTCGTAGTGCCATTATTTATAATAGCCAGAACTTGGAAGCAACCTAGATGCCCCTCAAATGAAGAGTGGATAGAGAAAATGTGGTACATTTACACAATGGAGTACTATTCAGCAGAAGAAAACAATGGAATCCTGAAATTTGTAGGCAAATGGATGGCACTAGAAGAAACCATCTTGACTGAGGTAAACCAGTCACAAAAGGACAAATATAGTATGTACTCTCTTATATATATGAATTTTAGACATAGATCTGGGGAGTGCCAGCCTACAATCCCATGGCCAAAGAGTCTGGGAAACAGAAACTTCATCCAGTGGTGGATGGAAGCAGAGGCAGACTCCCACAGCTAAACACTGAGCTGAACTCAAGAAAGCCAGTAACAGAGAGGGAGGAGTGATGAGCAAAGGGGTTAAGACTGGGCTGGTTTAACCCCCAGAAACAGCTGACCTGTCAAGGGTTAGCTCTTGAATCCCAGACTGATGGCTGGGAATCCAGTATGGAACTGATCAAGATCCCCGGAATGTGGGTGTCAGTGAGGAGGCCTAGGCAATCTATTGGGCCTTGGGTAGTAGATCAGTATGTATCTGTAACATACAAATGAGACTGCCCATCCAACAATGAGAGATGCACTCTTACCCTGGACTCTCGGGGGACGGTCTAGGCCCTGCCCTGGATGAAATGACAGACTACGGACACCCCCCCATGGAGGGCCTCGCCCTCCCTGGGGAAATCAGGGGTATTGGGGGGGTTGGTAGGAGGGTGTGGGAGGAGGGGAGGGAAAAGGAGAGGGACCTGGGATTGACATATGAAACATCCTTGTTTCTAATTTAAATTTAAATTTAAAAATAATATTAAAAAATGAAAACAAAACAAAATAAGAGCCAAGAGATGTCTCAACAGTTAACACACCAGCTGCTCTTCCAGAGGGCCTACACTTGATTCCCAGCAACCACATGGCAGCTCACAACCGTCTGTAACTACAATTACAAGGAGCCTGCCACCTTCTTCAGGTCTCCGTGGGCACCAGGCATGAATGTGGCTCACTGATATGCACCTATGCAAAACACCCAGACTCAGTAAATTAAATTTAAAAAGGCCTACTTCATAGTGAAAGAATGCTTTTTTTTCTGAGAGTAGTGGTGTGGTGGTGTCTTAGTTAATGTTCTGTTGCTGCAAAGAGACACCATGACTATAGCAACTCTTTTACAGGAAAACATTTAATTTGGGGACTGGATTACCGCTTACAGGTTTATTTCACTATCATCAAGGTGGGAAAGCATGGTAGCATGCAGACAGACATGGTGCTGGAGAGGAAGCTGAGAGTTCTCCATCGTGATGGGCAGGCAGCAGGAAGAGAGAGACACTGGGCCTGGCTTGAGATTCTAAAACATCAAAGCCTGTCCCCAGTGGCATGCTTCCTCCAACAAGGCCACTCCTTCCCCAACAAGGACACATCTTCTCATAATGCTACTCCCTAATGACCAAGCATTTGAATATAGGAGCCTATAGGGGCCATTCCTATTCAAATCACCACAAAGTGGTCAGAACAGTTTGTTTTGGAGAACCCAACCTTCTCTTCATCTGGTACCTTTGTGAAAGGTCAGTGCAGAGCTCGATGTCTTTTCCACACCGATGCTTAAGAACCAACCACCACCTTAGTCACAGTGATTGCAGCAAGGTAGACAGATTGAGAAGTTGAGCAAGCAGGCATTTGAATAGATGTTGAGAAGCCCCGCTGCATAGCAAGGCTCAGAGAGTACACTAAATGCACCTGCTTCCCATTGCAAACTGCCATCCAGGAATGCACCTCTGGCTTCTGTTACAGTAATCCTTTTATGGTCTATAAAATCTACCCTAAAATTAATTTCAGGGAAGATACGGTGACTTCGCCCTCATCTGCTTCTCCCTTGACTGCTCACTCAAAGCTGGTAGCCCCTGGGGAGAAGTGTCTGGAATGCTAGGACTCACACGATCAGTTTCCTGGGGTTAGCAACTGTCGCTTTCTGTCATCTTCACTGCTGCCTTTACAACCTCCACATGGGCCAGCACACAGTCCAAAAGTGACAAAGGGTGGCAGACATACCTCCCAATAAAAACCATACTGGAAAAGCTCTAGACTCCCTGATACCTGGAGAAAATTAACCTTTGTACCTGTATTAGTTGTCTAGTCTTTCTCAGCGCTGTCCTGGTCTGAATTCTTTGGATGGCTATGTGATCAGATGTCTTAAGGGATAGCTCCCTCATATCCAGCTCTTAGAAGCAGGTAGGTGACATGCTGTCCTCTGTGTCTTCAGGTGAAGGGAGTATGTACCCCTTACCACAGGGGTGGCCTGTTCCATGCAGCAGGAAGAAGGCACATTCATCACCTTGTGCCTTGGGGAGAAGAGACCAAGGGCTGTCCCTTCTGTGACTAAATGAACAAGGCCCAATGAAGGGCCAGCATGCCTTGGTGTGGTTAACCTCAGGAAACCAGAAAATCCTTCCATGGTCCCAGACCATGGATAAAAGCAACACCCTCGTGCTTCCCAGCGTGACTGAGGTTTGTACTCCTTCAAGTAGCATTCCCTACAGTCCCTGGGCACTGCTTCCTAAATGAGCCTGTTACAACTTTTAGGCCCTAAAGCCTCAAAACCAAGTTTAAATCCCTATAATTCTTTGGCACAGGAAGGCGAGCTGAGGTAAGTTTTTATTTTAAGACTCTATTTTCTGGCTTTTGCTGGCTTGTAAATTATCCATGAAATATTGGGGCCATATTTTTGATCATTTGTGTTTCTCTCTAAATATCTGGGGCTAACACAGCAGAGACAGCTTTTGGGGGCAAGGATCATTTGATGCACCAAAGCCTAGAGAATAAAGACTGAATTTTGGTTGAAGTTAGTAAGACAACATCTCCAAAAGCTGCAGTTCTCAGGAGCTTCTATAGTCTTAGACTGGTGCAAAACCAAATTTTCATTCCATATGTAAAGAGCACGTAAATATTCCTCAAGAATTTTCATTCCATATGTAAAGAGCACGTAAATATTCCTCAAGGTGTAGCATTGCCCTCTTTGTGGGTCAGAGCCCTGTTTATTGTTTGTACCCTCAATGCTTGTTTTCCTTTCTGAGCTCCCGCTGTGTGAACACAGGTTTACAAATATTTGTCAGTTAGCACATATTTGCTGCTAGAAATAGGCATCAATCCAGCTAGCTAGGTGAAAGTGGAAGGATTAGCATGGGTCTGGAAATTCACATAATTGTGCAAGTGTTAGAAGGGGCTTCAGACAGGGCACCTGGTTGTACTGCCTGTAGGACCTCCTAACTGGTCCAGAAGAAGGGAAATCCATCCCTGTCACACTGAGACACATGGCCCTGGGGAAGCTACAGAATTAATGCCTACTCAAGGAGCTGGAATTCAACATTTGGGGATCTTTTGCTACTGCCTCTAGTTCATTCTCAAGCCTACCAGTTTAGTGCCTGGACATGAAAAGATTAGTCCCTTTAAGCTAGCTTTCTGGCATCATTATGTATAGCATCAAGCAGCCGGCTCCTATCCCACTCCTACCAAATCTCAGAGCATGAGATTTTCTCAAGTCTCAAGCATCTCAAGCAGTACTCCTTCCTTCCCCCTTCTAAAACACAGTCTGGCTGTGCAGCCTGGGCTGGCCTTGAACTCTTGAACTTGCTGCTTCAGCCTCTTGTGCTGAGTACTGCTGATAGTGTTTGTGATTACTGGCATGTATCCCCAAGCCTGACTAAAGTGGGCTTCACTGGGATTGTCTCCTTCACAGCAGTTATAACGCTACTTGAAGACATCTAAGAAAGCAGGATTTTACCTTTCTATATTGTTTAGCACAGAGAAATACAAGAAAGAAGTGAGTAGTTGATGACCATTATTTACTACAGCAACCATGAATATGTTACTATCAGTTTTTGTTTTGCTCCTTACTCTCAAATTTGTTAAGATAAAAATCGCCTCAGAACAAAAGATTATTACTCAGTCTTCTGGCTTCTTTGTAGTGCCTAGAAGAACACATGATCTGTAATTATAGATCGATTTCCTGATCATTTACCAAGATAGTGAATGGCCGTTCTTCCTTAAGGGAGTTCTGACAGTAACTTGAGGCAAACATTCAGAACATTTATGATCACTGTACAAACAGTAATGGAAAAAGCAGTTATAAAGGCAGATTGTGTCTGCTCCGATGTGTACTGACACCAAGGCATGACTATTTCAGGAAGAACACATTGATCTGAGTTCTTTCTGTTTTATCTTTTTACTAAAAGCTGACTTGCAAAAATATCTGAGCACTTCAGCATTATAATGAGTATAATTATAGCTTATCTAAACATAGCTTCAAGAGCTCAAAATAAATACATGATACAACCTAATAGCAGCACATTCAATATCTGTATCTAGCCAAAAACAAAACAAAAAAAAGTCCAATCATTTCTCAGGCTGTTTATGGTGGTCAATGGAAGAAGTCCATGAACAAAAAGCATCTGCATTCTGTAGAAAACCACAGCTTTAAATAAGTTTACAGTGAGAACTCTCAAAGTGTGTGCACATGAACCAGAGGTAGTGTGATATACGCAGGACCACACATCAGATAAATGGGAAGGCCCGATCATAAACTCATGTGTTTTGAATGTCCATCACCATATATGTAAAGCTTTATTTCATGTACTCACAAAACACATGTGCATAGACTATCATCTGCTTGAGTGATGGCCTGAAAAAAGATGTTAACAAGAGCACTCGTGATGACAGAGGGAAAACCAAAGCCCCCTTCTGCTGATCAGTTCTGAGAGCTGTAGTTTATCCATACAACAATATACTCGAGATAAGTACGCACATGATGAATATCGGAACTTTTTCCTAAAGGGGTCATTTCAGTGTATGGTTTACTTCAGCGTATGGTGAGATGAGGATGGAAAGATTATTAGCATGCCCTCCTCCTCTGTGATGGGGAAAATGAGGGTCTTAAATGCCATGCATTGGCAGTAAATGTTATGCCGCTGTGATGAATTGTTTCCTGGAATTAAAATATCATAGATTTAGTCCTTCTGGGAAGAGAGAGCATGCAGCATCTCAGAGAAGCAGAAAGGATTGTGTGGCAGGCATGTTAGTGGGACGCTTCCCAGGACTAGCAAAGAGATCTTCCATTACCATCTTTCTAGTGCATTAGTTCATGGAGGAGTTTTTAACCTTATTTCCATTGAATTAAGTAATTGTTCATAACTGCAAACCTGAAATCCATATTGATCAATTAAAGAGAAGACAAAAAACAGATGAGGTAGTGCCCTATAAGAAAGCTGTTCCCCCAAATGTCATCTCTGCTCTCTCTCAGAATGTCTAAAATAATGTCACCAGTATAATGTGGGTCTTCCTTCTGTCTTGAGAGAACATCCCATAGCAAATGTGTATTTTAGAGCAATGTGTTTATTAAACAGTCTCAGTGAATACAATAGAGAAAACACCAGTCTATGTTAGCTGCCAAGACTAGAAAACCTGGTGACTCTGATTGTAGTTGCGAAAGAACACTATTGATCTCTCTTTGTCTTTTTCAGAGGTGAAATATAGTTATCCATACTGCCAAAGCATCAGAGGGACTTGGAGTAACAGTATAGGGAGCAGATGGGCTGGGCTAATGTTCTCTTCACACTCTCAGGGCCCCTAAGCCTTGGGGCTGATGGTCCTAGTGATCAGAGTTGAAGAACTGTATTGATCTGTCTTTTTTTTTCTTACTGGGGAGGAAAGTAGGAGTACTTAGGCTTAATGTATGTATGTGTGTGGGTGCCTTTTCTTTGGAGAGACAGGCCTCAGTCCTTGCATCAGGACTATTAGCTTGACAGTTTGGGTGAAGACCCAAGTCACATTCTAGAAGCTTAGGGTTTAGGATCCTTTTGCTGCTTCAGAGTAAAGTGACTCCAGTACCTTGCTTAATGTCAAGATTTGTATGTTTGAAGCAGTTCTAGTACCCAGAGAACTAGATGAAGTGATGAATACTTCAATTTTGGTTGGGTCGTTAGTCTATAGTACCCCTACCAGCCAAAGCTGAGGGCAAGCAGCGGGGGCTCAACTTTGAGACCCAGCAAGAAGAGGATGGCCAGGGCTCTGGTATTAGCAGGTGTGTAGGGGGTTAGGGTCCTTGCTGCTCCATTAGACCCTTAATGCTCAGCAGCAACTCCCTGAACCCCTGTCCCCACTGGGATAGGGAATCTAACCACTGGGCTTCCGTTGATGGATGGTGCTATGGAGCTGTTCTTTGTCCCCAGGAAGCCAGACTAGGGCTAAGTCTAGGCTTAGGAGATCATTGACATGTGGAAAGTGGTCTGCTGCTTCTCTAGGTGGTGACACTGGGACTCAGTCATCAGTTCCAATAAGGGCTCAGTCTTAGGGAGAGCAGAGAAGCCAACAAGGAACCCAAGGCTATGGGGAAGAACCAAGGAGACGGAGTCAACACAGGGGGACAACCCTGTTCTTCCTGCAGGGTGTCCCCACTCACCACCCTCTTCTTGTGGGGGTTTTTATAAAGGGAAAACTGGTTTTCAAATGTTATTGAAAGCAGAGTGCAGGTTCCACAGTTGTGTGTGGGGGGTGGGGAGGCAAAAGCCCTAAACACACAGAAAAGAGATCATCAGATCACATCGATTGACTACGTTAAGAACTTTACATAATTTATTTCCTCCAATCCTTTTACCAGATTTATAAAAGAGGGACTATTAATAAAATGTGATATTTTAATATTTATGACCCTCTGGGGATTATTTTAATTATTTTATGTAAATTCACTTTGAATCATCAGATCCTGTGATAGAGGCACTATTTAATGGAAGGAGAAAGAGCGCAAGGATGCTAAATAATTTGCCTGAAGTGCTGCATCACTAAGAGCTGGATTTTGAACCTATGCAGTCTTCAATACAGAGGCTGTACTTTGCCATACTGTCAGTGTTTAGTAAGAGGCTAATGCGGCTGCTTTTGTTCCCCCATCTTCTAAAAAAGGAAAGTGACCACACCTTCATTCATCCATTTTCTTAGCCAGTGCTTGTTAGATGCTGCTATGAGTGGACTCTCAGCCACCAAGACTGATTCTTTCTGCTCCTGAGTTTTCAGCTAGGCTTGACTATAGCTCTTTTCATCTCTTCTCTTCTCTTCTCTTCTCTTCTCTTCTCTTCTCTTCTCTTCTCTTCTCTTCTCTTCTCTTCTCTCTCCTCTCCTCTCCTCTCCTCTCCTCTCCTCTCCTCTCCTCTCCTCTCCTCTCTTCTCTTCTCTTCTCTTCTCTCTTCCCTTCCCTTACCTTCCCCCTTCCTTTTCCTCCTCTTCTAGACCACAACTGGAATGCTAACACTGCTGCCCAATTATACTGGACAAGCTACTCATAGGGTGAGGTGGATTCACATCATAGGAATTACAGGTGCGCGTCAAGGGCTTTGCTAGAGAAAGGGGTGGAAAAAATGTCAGGTAGTTTGTAGTAATTCTTACATAAATCCTTTCCAGTCTACCTCTAGGTTCTATCATCAGGACATTCCTCTTGATATTTGACAAGCTGTTTCTGGATTATGATGTACTTCCCTACCTACTTGAGCCTTTCCCAGCCCCTTCATCATCTTCTGAAACCATCCCTACCCATGCCCATCTCCTCTCTCTGAATGTGCATTGCTCTTGCAACTAGAACCATGGGTAATACATTAAAAAGCTTAAGCAAGGGATGGGCTTGTAACAAGCTTTCAGTAAATGATAACTATCGCCATTACTCCTCTTCAAGTTACAATGCATCTAAATGTGTTCTCTAATTATTTTTAAGTGGTGTTCTTGTCAAGCTCAGCTGCCATCTCCTTAATGAGAAGTAGAAATCTTCAGCATCTCTTTGCTAGCAGTCGAAGGCACATAATGAGTTCTCAATAAAATCCTGTTAATTATTAAGAGCCGATGTAAAGTCTAAACAGATCCTTGTACCTTGGAGATTAGGGCATAGTCAAAATGTCTTCCAGCCACATAAATTCAGGAAATGCTAAGAAAAGTACACATTTTGGCAAGCATAGTGAAAAAGATTTTTTCCCTCTAAGGAAATGATGTGAACTTTAAAAAATCTTTTTTGTAACAATTTTTATTTGTTATTATAGGAATGAACCTGGGGCTTCTTCTGAAACCTGTTCAACTCAGATACTATGCCTGTCCCTGTAGCTTGTGCATTGTCTCATTCATTCAACACCGTGCCTGGGATGTCAAAATAGGGCTTGCTCTTACTGCTCAGCTTGGAAGGCATGAAAGAAAATACAGGTTCTCTCAAAAATGAAGTGAACAGTTGTGACCAAAATAAAAGCAAGCATACAATAGTGGGAAATGTTAGCAAGTATTTTTAAATTATGGTAACCTCAACATCTGTTTTTGGGTTCTGTGTCTTTTGTTGAGTCATGGACATTACTTATATATCAAATATACCATAGTTTAAGAAACAGAAACTACAGAATATTTGATGTGAGTAGGAGGATGGTAGAGGTCAAATGTATGATAGTCACTGAACCACTTCCTTAGACTCAAAATATTCTTTGAGATATTGAATTTGCCACATAAAACACAACAGTCATGGATTTAAACACACTTTAAGAAATCAAGTTGGAATCAAAATGTCTTAGTTGCATAAATACTCAGTGAAATTCCTTGTTTTTAACCACACAGTCCTCGGTAAGCTTCACTTGGAGCACAATCCCCCAGCTGCAAATATTTGGGTTAACTTTTTTCTTTGTGTATTCCAGTCTGGAACAAAACTGGAATGCAAAGAGAAGAAATCAGAACACTTGGCACATGAGTGCACTTTTCATCTTTTAGATATTTCTATAGATCTTTGACTCTTCTTTCATTTGCTAAGGCCCTGGAGCTCTGTCATTGTGTGGGTACATATTTCTATTTACTGTTACTGGACATGAGAGCCTTATGTGTGGGGGATTTTCTTTTATAAATGTTTGGCTTCTATAGGACAAGACTTGCAGATTCCTTTAGATGCCGTACTAAAATGAATGTGCTGGAGCAGCGTGTGTTTTGCAGCCAGTCCATCAGTTCAACTACCCCTTAGCTACATTCCCCACTTCCACTGCATTAGTTCAAAGCCTAGAGCTCTACCCTGACACTGAGACAGGTTGTCCTTCGGCATCTTGAGCAGTCCTCATGTCTTTCTCTTCCAACTCATTCTTCATGCTGTCAAATTCATCTCTCTCAAGCAATAGGTTCATAATATCACAGCTTGCTTTGAAACCTGCAATTATTCAATTTGACCTTGAGAATAAAGGTGAAGGAAGAACCTTAACATAGTATTTAAAACCTGTCAGAGTTTGGATCTGGAAGGTTTCACAAAGGATTTTGTGTCAAAAGCTTGGTTCCTAGGTGATGGAACTATTGGGGAGGGCTAGAAGCTACTGGAAGTAGAACCCAATTGCAGGGAGTAGGTCACTGAGGGAGTGTCTGGAAGGATGCAGTTTGTGTCTGTACCCTACCTTTGCTCCCCTCCTCTGATGTAAGAACAGCTCTATCCTGACAGATCCTCATTGCCATGATGGTCAGCCTCAGCTCAGACCTAGTGTGACTGGACCAAGCATGAACCAAAACCCTTTGAAACCTCCAGCCTAATTCTTCCCTCCTCGTCCTTTCTCTGTCATTTTGTCACAGTGACTAAACAATCCTCCGATGAATTATATCCCACTTTTCTTGTGTTTCCTTGTTCTGTCTTTGACAACTCTTTGGATAGTTACCCCTGCCTTCCTGCTCTTCTCAGTACACTGAATACATTTTCTCCCTTGAGAATGAGGAAGACCTATCCCAGAGGTCTTTAAGCCCAGCATGGCTGCCCCATGTCTGTAATCCAATTCTGGTGCTTCAGCTCAGGCCATGTTCTCATTGATAACACTGGCTCATGAGTGGAAAGGTGCCAGGCACCTGCCCCCAGCCAGGTTCCCATTTTTCTTTTAGCAGAAGTCTGGTGGTTTGTTTTGTGGCTATATCTAGTGGAGAAAACTTAAAACCTTTCATCCCCACGGTGGTCTACTCAAGGCCTGTGAGGTGTGCATGAGAGCTTCATGATAGACCATCCAGAAAAAGTTTTAAGAAGCAACACATTTTTCTGATGGGCATAGTTTGTCTATTACCCATTTCACTTTTTGGAGAAAGTTATTTTCTGAGGAGAAGAATGGAGAGAAATGCTCACTTTGCAGAATGTAGAATGATCGTCCTAAAAATAATCACAAGAAGCTGGGTGGTGGTGGTGGTGCACACCTTTAATCCCAGAATTTGGGAGGAAGAGGCAGACAGATCTCTGTGAGGTTGAGGCCAGCCTAGTGTACAGAGTGAGTCCCAGTTCAGCCAGAACTACTCAGAGAAACCCTGTCTCAAAAAAACAAAAGTGGATGGATGGATGAATGGATGGATAAGAATATTAGTCACATGAAAAATGTACACTATGTTCTTAAACACACCTTATGTCTCCTCTCCTAGGATTCCTATCACAAAGAAACAAGGCTTTCTGACACCATCCCATGTATCATTTATGTTTTATTTGCTTACTAAGTGTGTTTCTGCTCAGTCTTTTTGCTTGCATTGCTTCCATTGCACCTTCTGCTTTTTGATCTTTCATTCGGCTGTGTCTAGTCACACTCCATTCTACTCACCCAATATGCTCTGTGTTCTAAGGCTCCATTTATTGCTTTCCTTGAAAATCTTATTGCGTATACATGATGTATGTACATGTGCATGCATGGGTCAGAGACAACTCTGTGGAGCTGGCCTCTCCTTCCACCTCTATGTGGATTCTGAGGAGCGGAACTCAGGTTGTCAGGCTTGATTGACAAACACTTTTTATCCCTTGATCCATCTTTCTGGCCCAAAGGTGTAGTCCAGATTGGCCCCAAAATTAATTCTTGATCCCCTAATTCTGCCCCTTCAGCATATCTTACCGGCACATATGTACCACCACAACTTGCTAATTTTTTCCACAGAAAAGTTTCATTTATGCTTGTTTTCATTGTAGTAAGAACAATCTGACACATGAGATGTCAACAGATGTATAAGTGCACAAAACAATTATTAAAGGCACACTGATGGATAGAGAGTCTATAGAATGAATTCATCTTCTGCGACATGCTCAATGCTGTCTGTTGAATAACAATTTTCTCCTCCCCACTGTCCAAGAAACCCCACTTCACTTTCTCTGTCTGTGCATTTCACTATTTTTAGAGACACTGTGTAAGTGGCATCACTAAGCATCTGTTCTTCTGTAGCTTGTTTCCCTTGGCACAATAACCCCAATGTTCATCCATGGTTTACACAAGACAGACTCTTCCTTTGAAACTTTTCTGTGTTTTTCTGTTTAATGTGTATTGATTGTACACATTCATACTGTTCTGTGTGATATTTCAATACCTATACAGTGTGCAATGCAGTCTCCTAAGGCTCAATAGCATGCCATAATAGGGTATGGGGATGTTTGTTTCTCTTATCTCTTCAACTGGTGATGGACATGTGGCTCATGTCCCCATTTTCTCAATTGTGACTAATGGTGTAGTCAATAGTAACACAAATATTTCTTGAGATCTTTATTTCAAATCGTGTAAATTCCCAGAAAGAAGTATTTGTTGGACAGCATTTTGTTGTCTTGGTCCTCATTTTTTATTTTTATTTTTTTAGGAACAGAAGTAACTGTTTACTAGTCTCTCACAGATCCTTTGTTTTTCTCCTGGGTTTGAGTATTGTTTTACAAATACATCGTGCTCTATGTATGGGATATTATACTTTTTAGAGTGTATTCTCAGTTTTTTTCAAGGTTACCTGTACTCATTTGTTCATATTTATCCTAGAAAACATCCTTAAGTACCATTCCCCAGGTATCATTCACCTTGGTTTTTGAGACCTGTGTCTCTCTGGCATGGGCTTTGCTAAGTCTGTTATAATACTTGTTCAGGAAGCCCCAGGAGCCCATCAGTCCCTGTCCCCCTCCAGCACCCAGATTATATACACCATCACACCTTCTGTTTTGGTGATTGTTTTTGTTTTATTTTCTTTTATGGGGGTCCTGGAGATCTAGATTTCATCTTGAGCTTTATTCTTAGCCCTTGAATGCTTCCATTTATCTATTGAAATTCTTTATCTATTCTGTATTTTTCCTATTTGATTGCATAACAGTTTTTTAAACAGTTTTTCCACAAATTGAAATATTTGGGTCTTTTGTGGGTCTGTTTCTATTGGCTACTTTGTCTTTGATTGAATCTGAGACTTTGGATTGTCACATTTTTTATTTTTTGCTGTATTTAAGATATAACATATAACACGTGATGCTCTGTACATATTATTATCTACCCCAACCCTCTAAAGCACACCTAGCAACTAGTTACTTCATGCCAGTTTCATCTGGATGAAAGTCAGATTCATTTTTCATTGATTGCTGTTTGCTTTTAGTTTCAAAAAAATGACACCTGTCTTGAAATATCACACGACCTTCCCTTTTGTGCTGCGAGACCATCAGAGGCTCTCTCTCTCCAAATGAGCCCTTATACTCCTCCGTTTCCAGTTGTCATAAAAAAGTCCTGCAGGAAAAAACCAGCAGGAGTTGGAAATTGGCTCCATGTTGGAGGCTTCTTCATGTTCCAATCTGTCATGCCTACTCTTCACAGCAGTTAAAAACTACCAGGGCTTCTTTCTCCCCTCAAGTAATCTATCTAATTTGGCAAATCAACTTTCTGTTCATACCCAGATTTGGCAAATTCAGTTCACCCCTGGGGAGAATGGATATTGAGGAATAGCTGTCTCTCTCTTTGTTTATCTGGGAATATCTTTTCCTTCTGAGGAATTTAAAATTTCAAGTCGTTTGCATTCACAGCTCTACGTAAGTTTTCCTAAGTGTTTTCATTGGGGGCAGTGGTCTTCTAGAAACTTAAATTCTCATTGGAAATGAAATTGCATGTATGAGTACTTTACCTGCATGTATGCATGTATACTATGCATGTGCCTATTGCTCCCAGAATCCAAGGTATCAGGATCCTCTGAGTGAGTTAGCCTGTGGGTACTGAGAACCAAACCCCTGTTCTACACCAGAGCAGTAAGTACTCTTAACTGGCCATCCATCTCTCCAGAGTTTTTTCCTAATAATGTTGTGAATCATCAAAGTCTAGAGATATTCCAGAACATTCTAGATATTTTAGAATAGGCAGTAAGCTTTGCTTGTATTCTTGTCCTTGGAAGGAACACTTAAAGACTGGTAGCTATGCCTTCGGCAACTCTGATGATAGGTTTCTTAAAGCTGAATCACTTAAACCTTGGGTCACATAACTCCAGTGATGGAAAACGAACCAGCTTGGTATAACAGCTGTAGCTATGACCGAGTTTCAAAGTGATTAATGGTAGATACAACAAAGAATAGCTTGCTGTGTTGTAGTGGCCCCTCAAGTCCTCATGGAACTCAGAAGCAGCTCAGTTGAACCAAACATGTTCCTAAGAGGACAGGGGACAATGAAGTCATGAAAGATAAGGTCTGTGAAATCCTTCAGAGTACATGATAGGGGCACAGCTCTATTTCAGTATAGATATTTTTTCTCCTGCAGTGAATTGAGATCTACTTGCAAAGGCTTTGGGCCACATTTGCACTGTAATGTAAATGTAAATTGCTGTGTTTCTGAGTGCTACAAGTTTGAGAACAGGCCAAAGCTACCAGCCTTTAGTAAAACAGGAAGAACATGTTTATCTAATATTACAGACTCTCTGAGAATAACAGACACATATTTTGAATGAGAACATCTGCCCTGCCCCACATATAGAAGCACACTAATGTGCATATCTTTCCTTGTATCTGAAATCTTTTCTCAGTATTAAACTGTGTGTTTACAAATATTTTTTAACCTTATTGGCTATATTTGTGTACCTGACAGTATAATCTTTTAATAGAGGGTGTTGTTTTAATTTCTATGAAATTAGCTGGATAGTTTTTACTAGCTTCAGTTTACTTTTAGCCACTATAAATGTCAAATTTTATTCAGTCAATAGAAACGCTAGACTGTTTCACTGTGCATCTCACATACAAGATGATGCTACTCCATGACATCACCAAAGAAATTTGTACTTTTTAAAAACACAATTACGAATTCTCTCACCTAATGGCTTGTTCTTGAATTTCCAAATTGCTGAATGACATTTTTGTTTTCTCTGTCCCCAACACAGTCTTGCTTAAATCCTATTCATCCTGAGGTTTTAATTTACATGTTGTTTCTCAGAATTTCTGTGACCCCCTCCCCCAAAGGCATCACATTACTTCTGCATGTGATTTTCCTCTCACACAATAACCTATTCTTCTGGAGTTGTGTGTTTAGTTAAAATTTAAAGTATCTAATGTTGGCTTTGCCACAGGACTGTGAGCTCTATGAAGGAAGAATGCTTTATCTTGTTTCTCACCAATGCTAAGAACGTTTTTGACACATAATACTCAATTGTTTGTGATCAAAGCAATGAAGCATATATTCTTTATATGTGGAATAGGAAAATGCCATATTCATGGGAACAGAGAGTAGAACAACAATTATCAGAGACTGGGGCACAAAGCTTCAGACATGCAAACTAAAGTAATTCTGGAGGCCTAATGTACATCAGTGCAATCATAATTAACAAGTATGCTGTGCTTCTGAGATGTGGTAAGGGTGTACATCTTCAGCATGGTTGCCACACTGGGGGAAAAGAGAGAACTATGTGAGATGATGCATATGTCTGTGTGAGTAATAGTTAGCTGATACGATAAATATTTGTCAATCTATTTGTATACCATAGCATCAAGTTATAACATGAGTTTTAGGACATGCCATATGATATTTTTCTCTCAGTTGAAACATCTCCAGGAAGCAGGTTGTGGGAGGGAGCTCGTGAGAATTAGAAGGTAAACAAAGTGCCCAGGTTTGGGAAATCTTAAACTTATAAGATTCACAATGACCCATACTGCCTTTTAGAAGCATTAAATACTTACTGGAAGAAGAGAGTGGTCAGCTGAGCTGCCTAGAGGAGATCTCTCAGATCTGTTGAGCTGCCTGCAGGTTGCACAGAAAGCACTAGGTAGGCTGCAGTTGTCATGAATCATCACCCATATTAGGGTGGGCTTCTTTGTGATACCTGCTCCTGGAAGTTAATCCTCACCAACACTTCTGTTATAACCCCAGGTAAAGTTCACTGCTTCACCAAGTTGGACTCTGGTAGAATTGTTACTTTGATCTGTTGTGGGTTTCTTTTCTAGACTGAGTAGACATGTGTGTTACGTCTCCCTAGCGAAAGTTTCTCACAAATGAGAAAATCTCTGCCTATAACAATCTAAGTGTGGAAATTGTCCCAGTGTGCCAATTAAAGACAGGGATATAATGGTGAAAAATAAGTTGGAAGAACAAAAAGGGGCCCCCTAATCCCAGGTCTGTCATGAACTTCAGATTTAAGTAGAGAAGATTTGGGGCAATGACCAGAGATATGTGTGCTTAGGCTGTCCCAGTCAAGGTGTGGTTGTGTTGGTGATTATCTGGGATATAGTCATGGGAAGTGGTTCACAGAAGTCCTTATTTCTTGAGGATGCAAGTTGGTTCTCTCCAACGGTGATTACTTGTACTCTGGGGTACATGTGACCACAGCATCATGGATATTTGTCCCTATTTTGGGAGTGATCTGTCCTTTGCAACTCTGGTGTTGTTGGAATCCAAAGTGACTGTAATTTTAGGACAATGGCTGGAAACTCTTAGGGTCTGGAACATAACACAGTATGAAGTTGACAAGATGCTTCAGCCTCGACAGGAAGTGAATTGGGCTAGGTAGAAAGACACTCCTTGGTGACTACTGTGCCCATATAATGTTAAGAAGTACATGAAATGAAGGCAGAGATGCCAGGCTTTCATCATGCTTTTCCTTATCTTGTGGCCTCAAGTAAAAGCCAGTGTTCCTTGGCAAAAGTAACTGGGTGTAGCTGCTATATTCATCAGGGTCCAGTAGAGGAACAGAACTCATAGAGCGAATCTATATATAGAAGGGTCATTTGTTAGAGTAGTCTACTGGCTGTGGTCCAGCTAATCCAACAGTGGCTGCTTACTAATGGAAGGTCCAAGAATCCAGTAGTTGTTCAGTTCACAAGGCTGGATGTCTCATCTGGTCTTCAGTATATGCTGAAACCCCAATGAAGAGTCTCTTATGCCAGGGAAGGAATGGGCTTGTCAGCAAGAATGAGGGCAAGCAGGCAAAGAGCAAAGGCTTCCTTCTTCCATGTCCTATGTATAGGCTGCCAGCAGAAGGCGTGGCCCAGACAGAAGGTGGCTCTTCCCACCTCAGAATACCTTCATTAAAGGTGGGTCTTTCCATGTCAAGTGATTTAATTTAAAAAGTCCCTTACAGGTGTACCCAGCCTCTTGGGCTTTTGTTAATTCCAGATGTAGTCCAGCTGATAACCAAGAGTATCCATCACAGTTGCACATGCTGAAGTGTGTATAAAGTTTAATTTTTCATTAACCCTTAACACATGCGAAGAGTATATGCTCAAGCAGTTCTCACTTTCATTACATAATTTAATTCTAGCAAAAAGATGTTTGAATTGACAGACCCATCCAGCAGTATAGTAGATCTGTTGACATTCCCCTTAGCTTCAAAGTAAAAGTCTGTGAATCCCAAGGAACGCCTTGGTTTTTATAATTTTTCCCACAGATTGGGAGTTTTAAATATAAAGGAATCCGTAAAAACTTCTACTGCTGTGACTTTTCTGTGTAGCCTGGCTACATCCCTATGTGCCTGGTTCTGAAACTTGTCTAGACTACTTCAGGATTACCATTGCTTCTCAGAAAGAAAAAAATAAAACAAAGCACTGCTGTTTATTCCACAAAGGCGGTAGTTTTCTATAGTTTTGTAGAGCCCACGGGTAAGAGAAGTCTTTGTAACTGTTGCTAATGACTGGGAAAGGTATTCAGGACAAAGTGTGTGAGTTTTAAAGGCATTCTGAAAATACTGTGAGATGTTGGAAGAGTTCCCCCTGCCTGCTCTTCCTGGGAAGCACCTGATGGGATGCTCAGGGCTGGGAAAAATCTCAACCTAAAGATTAAGTATTTGTGCTTTTCCAACAACAAAGGCTATCGTGGGAGAAAATAATGCATTGCATTTATCACTGCAGCCGAAAAAGGTGGTGATGGGTAATGAAGGCTCTGAGCTATCTGCTGTCTTTCTGTTCTTCTCCTCCAGCCTTCCAACACTCATAAACATGGTCCACTAAGGAGAAGCTACTAACCACTCTATCAGTCTTAAAGCTATCTTTCAGATGAAACATCTCTTCTTCGTATGATACTACGTCTAATTCCAAGATAAAATGCCTTTATGTTTGTGGCTTGGTTCCACTAGGTTTGAACTGACATAAATTGACTCATGTGAGACAATTTTAAAGGGCCAAACCTCTATAATGAATAATTAGCTAATCATACAATTTTTACAGCTGCAAGTTATCTAATCAAAGGTCTTCATTTTGCAGATGTGAATTAAGTCCTTGGCTCTACTCTGAGAACAGTCATAAAAGTTCTTGGCTGCTTCAAGAAACAATTTCAATGACTTCTCCTTACCTTCTGCATTAAATGCAAGCCAATGTTGAATGTATAGAGACTTAATAGAAGCCAGAAGTGTCTAAAGTGACTTCTTAGATGCTGGCATGATTTTTTTTCCAGAGTAACAATTGTTACTTCCTGGGCTGGCATTCCATATGCTAGAGCCTATAAAAAGGGACTTATAAGAGTATCCTTCCAAAGCCGGGCAGTGGTGGCACACGCCTTTAATCCCAGCACTCGGGAGGCAGAGGCAGGCAGATCTCTGTGAGTTCGAGGCCAGGCTGGACCGACAGCCTCCAAAACAATACAGAGAAACCCTGTCTCGTAAAATCAAAAAAAAAAAAAAAAAAAAAAAAGAGTATCCTTCCATTGTTTAAATGTACCACATTTTCTCTATCCACTCTTCATTTGAGGGGCATCTAGGTTGCTTCCAAGTTCTGGCTATTACAAATTATGCTGCTATGAACATAGTAGAACAGACATCCTTGTTGTATGAATGGGCATCTTTTGGATATATGCCTAAGAGTGGAGTTGCTGGGTCTTGTGATAGGTTTATTTCCATTTTTCTGAGGAATCTCCATACTGATTTCCAAAGTAGCTGTACAAGTTGGCACTCCCACCAGCAGTGGAGAAGTGTTCCCCTTTCACCACAACCTCTCCAGCATAAATTGTCGTTGGTGTTTTTGATTTTAGCCATTCTGACAGGAGTGAGATGGTATCTCAGAGTTGTTTTGATTTGCATTTCCCGGATGGCTAAGGATGTTGAGCACTTTTTCAAGTGCCTCTCAGCCATTTTAGACTCCTCTAGTGAGAAGTCTCTATGTACTTCTGTAGCCCACTTTTTAATTGGATCCTTTGGTGTTTTGGAGACTTGCTTCTTGAGTTATTTGTAAATTTTCAAGATCAGCCCTCTGTCAGATGTGGGGTTAATGAATATCTTTTCCCATTCTGTGGGCTGCCTTTTTGTCTTGTTGACTATGTCCTTTGCCTTACAGAAGCTTCTCAGTTTCAGGAGTTCCCATTTATTAATTGTCGATGTCAGTGTCTGTGCTATTGGTGTTATGTTCAGGAAGTGGTCTCCTGTACCAATTCATTCAAGGGTACCACCCACTTTCTCTTCTAAGAGGCCAGAAACAGCTGACCTGACAAGGGTTAGCTCTTGAATCCCAGACTGATGGCTGGGAATCCAGCATTGGACTGATAAAGACCCCCTGAATGTGGGTGTCAGTGAGGAGGCCTAGGGAATCTATTGAGCCTTGGTTAGTAGATCAGTATTTATCCCGGATATACAAATGGACTTTGGGCGCCCATCCAACAATGAGAGATGCACTCTCACCCTGGACTCTTGGGGGAGGGTCTAGGCCCTGCCCTGGATGAAATGACAGACTATGGACACCCCCATGGAGGACCTCACCCTCCCTGGGGAAATGAGGGGATATTGGAGGGGTTGGTGGGAGGGCGTGGGAGGAGGGGAGGAAAAGGGATGGGGAACTGGAATTAACATGTGAAGCAACCTTGTTTCTAATTTAAATTTAAATTTAAAAAGAAAAAAAAACAAATGGACTTTGGGCACCCATCCAACAATGAGAGATGCACTCTCACCCTGGACTCTTGGGAGAGGGTCTAGGCCCTGCCCTGGATGAAATGAGGGACTATGGACACCCTGATGAAGGGCCTCACCCTCCCTGGGGAAATGAGGGGATATTGGAGGGATTGGTAGGAGGACGTGGGAGGAGGGGAGGAAAAGGGAGAGGTACATGGAATTGACATGTGAAGTGACATTGTTTCTAATTTAAATTTAAATTTAAAAAAATATATTACTCATAAAAAAGAGTATCCTTCCGCATAATGCCACACTCACAACCCTATTTGATTGTTTTCTCCTCTCTTTTTTATTTAAATTAGAAACAAGCTTGTTTTAAGTGTCAATCCCAGTTCCCTCTCCCTCCCTTCCTCCCCTTGCCAACCAGCAATTCCTTATCCCAGTCCCTTTCTGCTCCCCAAGGAGGGTCAGGTCTTCCATGGGGGATTCTTCAAAGTCTGTCATATCATTTGGAGCAGGGCCTCTCCCGTGTGTCCAGGATAACAGAGTATCCTGCTATGTGGAATGGGCTCCCAAAGTCAATTCGTGTACTAGGGATAAATACTGATCCACTACCAGAGGCCCCATAGACTTCCCAGTCCTCCAAACTGACATCCACATTCAGGGGTTCTCAAACAGTCCTATGCTGGTTTCCCAGCTATCAGTCTGGGGTCCATGAGCTCCCAATTGTTCAGGTTAGCTGTTTCTGTGGGTTTCTCCAGTCTGGTCTTGACCCCTTTGCTCATCACTCCTCCCTCTCTGCAACTGGATTCCAGGAGTTAGGTCAGTGTTCATCTGTGGGTATCTGCTTCTGCTTCCATCAGCTACTAGATGAAGGCTCTAGGATGGCATATACAGTACTCATTAATCTCATTATTGGGGAAGGGCATTTAAGGTAGCTTCTCCACTATTGCTTAGAATCTTAGTCAAACCCCTTCAAATTTTAAGATGATCCCCATCAATTTTTCTTTGTGAATATCTTGACTTGAATGTTTAATTGTACATTTTAATGAATAGAGTGTATTTCTACATAGGTGTGCAGCTGTTCTGATCAAACCCTGTCCCTGCTTATCTGTCATCTCCACAGATACTTTTTCCAACCTCTAATAATTACAATTATCTTTTCAGATTGACTTTTTTGCATCCACATATGAAAGGGAACATGCATTACTTGTCTTTCTGTGCCTGGATTATTTCACTTAATTTAATATCCTCTAGTTTTATTGATTTTGCTGCAGTGACAGATTTCTTTTTTCCCCCAATAGCCAAGTTGCTTCCTATTGTATAAATATACCAGATTTTTAGAAACCTTGCTGTGGGGAACACCTATGCTGATTCTATGTCTATTGACAGTGTTACAGTAATATAAGGCTGTTGAGTTCATGTATTATCATGCCGTAGCTTGTTCATAAGGGAGATCTGTTAGATTTTTAGGAATTTCCACACTATTATCCATAGTAACTGTTCTAGTATATTCATCTCAAGTGTAAGAGTTCTTATTTTCCTATATCCTTAACAAGTTTGGTTAATTTTTTGTTCTTTGGATAAGAATCATTTTAGTTAAGGGGTGAGATGGTATTCCTTTGGGGTTTTAAAAAATGAATTACTTTTGTTCTTTGACATTTTTATACATGAATATAGCACATCCTGACTACTCTCTCACCCCAAGACATTTTTCTATCTCCTTCCATCACCTGTGAACAGTACCCTCATCTGTAGAGGTCCTTATCTGTATTCCTATCTTTTTGGGTTTTGACCCATTGAGTTTTACCAGCGCCACCCAACTGACTATTGGCATATCTAATGGAACGTGGTGGGTCCACAAATAGGTACAGCCTCTGAACTGGAGAGCAGGTGAGTGTTCTATATCAGGGTCTGAGAAGTCAGGGTTTTGTGTTATATCCCCACCACTGCCCCTTTTTTGAGACAAGTCTCCATATGTAGCCCTAGTTGTCCTGGAACTGTCTGCATAGATCAGGCTGACCTCTGACTCAGAGATCCACCTGTCTCTGTCTCCTGAGTACCACCCTTATATATGAGATCTATGTCCCCTTTCTTAATCTGAGATGTCCATTATCCCTTCACACCCTTATATCCTTTAATTCCATTACAGTCATATGTACACATATATAATATAATATCATCTCATCTTGCCTCCATTGCATAGTTTGAGTCCTTCCATGGCATTGAATGTGAATTCTCAAGCACACCTGGAAAGACTAGGGACTTTCAAGTGTATTTAGGAATGCAACCAGTTGGAAATACAAGCATAAATCTTACCATTTCTCTCCCCATAAAAAAGTTATGGGCATCTCTAGGTGTTTCTTCATTAGGTTCAGAGAAGTTTAACAATTGCTGTCGATAGCAAGAAAATAAGCAATAACAACTTTAACTCATCCCCTGTCTTATTTGTCTATGTGTGCCCTTCCTGTTGCATGAAACCTCTTTTCAAAAACACCAACCTTATTATAAACCTTGGGTTAGGCTCTGCATCTCAAGCTCATACAACATTCCCCAGCCTTTACCTTTCTTAGTGAGCTCATCTCAGCAGCCTGCATTTCAAGAGTTCATGGTCACCTAGCTGAGGTAGTGTCCTGCAAGTCTTCTATAAAGTTGCCTCTTCATTTCCTCCTCCCTATATTGATCCATTTGGGAGAAAGCCATGCGTATGGTTCTCACTAGAGTGAAGTCATGCTCTGCCTTGGGATGGTTTATTTGTACAAATCATGTGCAATTCTCTATGTGGTATATTCTTCTTCATTCTAGTTTTCAGTGTGTTCAGCAATTTATTTAAAGCAGAACAGAGTCATGGATGTGTATTTACTTTTGGTTTTAATTAGTAATGCCTTTTGTTCAAATTGTCCAGTTTTTCCCCCATGGAGAATCGTCCTGTCCCCTTTGACATGCTCCCATCATAATGTGGTTTATTTTTAATATCTTATGCTTTATCACATTATAATCAGCTACTTTTTAATACTGAACACTTGCTTTGCATCCCAATATGCTTTATAAATTTGTTTCTTGTTCATTTGTTTCTCTAACGTTTTAGTTATCAATAGATTTCAAACATTCTCTGATATTATTCAAATGCACTAAATAAGATGCAATTTTAATGACAAAATCCTGTGACCTATTAAACAATGTTAGCCCCACAGTTTAGTTGATCTTTTTCAGTCATACTCTGAAACCCTAGTGAGAGTTCATTTGGTACCTTGTTCATCCTGACTTTAAAAATGGGCTTCAGAATGTTCTCTTCCAGCTCATGCTTTATCCTGTTATCTACAAGAATAAATAAGAGAACAGGAAGCCGAATCGGAGCGTTTCCTGTGGAGAATAATAATCAGGAGGTAGTCTCACTGCCCCAAAGTAAAAGAAGAATGGAGTTTAGATCGGGGATACTCTGGAATTTTATCTTTCTAAGGAAGGAAACAGTTGTCAGGCTTTAGAGGGCAAAAAGTAAGACATAGAAGATGAATTGGAGTGACTTGCAGTTCTCCACAGAGACCTCGTAACATCTAAGCAGCAGAGAAACGATGCCGAGCCCCTTTAGGTTCACATTTGTTTCCAGATTCTAAGAAGTGGGGACGAAAAGAAAAGAGTCCCCCTTGAATGTGATGGATGACAACAAAGCCAATCATAATATAGATAAGTGTGCACGTGTAGTTTAGAAATAAGTGACTGTCACAAATTCTTAAAGTTAAAAAAAAAAGCCTCATCACCCATGGTTTTAGTTTCAGCCTCCACTCACCACTCTGTGTGCGTTCCGGTGCTTCTGAAATTGTCTATTCATTAAGGGAAATAGCACCGCTCCAAAGGAAACTTTGAAAGGACGGGGAACACTATTAAGAAAAATGGGATTGTGTGGATTTCTTCTGAGCTCTTAAAATACTCCTCAAAGTGAAGCCACCAAATGCATTTTGTGACCTGAGACATTTCCAAGAATAGTTGGACAAAATGAATGTGCAGATTTGGTCATTTTTCAATCGTGCTCATGTAGAGAGATTAAGAGAAACAGCTGCTGCCCGCAGAATATCTCCTATGTGCAAGCTCTTAGGTTCCTCCTGTTTCTCTCAGCAATGTGAAGAGAATAGAAGACAGTCTTACCTTTTCAGATAAAGAACAGAGTGTCAGAAAGCTTGAGCCACCTAGGTATGATGTCACATGACAGCCTCTTGACCACTCAGGTGCCTCTGGGTTTGTGGTAACTATCTCAAAAATACAAAACAATTGATCACAAAGGAAGATAGATTTTGTCTGATAAATTGACACACTTACCTCTCTGAATATAGGGAGTATAAAAATGAGGTCTTGAATGTGATAACTCCAGACACATCAGGTTTGACAAAGTAGTCATTTGCTCTTCTTGATACACATGGGTTGGGCTAAATCATAACTGCTATATGCTACTCAGAGCTCTTAAAAGTCATGGCTACCTAAAGATTGAGAATCCTACTCGTTAAGCTGATCTTTCCAAAGAAAATTTAGAATGGTAACTTAGGGGAAGGGGAACTTAAGAAAGATGGATACTAACCTTCAGGAGCTGAGACTTAAAGATAACTCTGTTTTCTGAAGGTAAAGAACATTTATTTAAGCTTAGAGGTAGACCAGAAATTGCCAAGTTCATTCTGGGGGCACCATTTTTCTTTCTCTTTGCCTCTACCTCCTGCATAGTTTACACTCAACTCCTCAGAGCCTTAGGTGATATTTCAATCTCCTCAGTAACAAGTTGAAATAAAGTTATTGCAAGCATGAACAGGCAGCCTATAATTGGAAGCCTGACCCTGCTGGTCTTCTCACAGGAGGGTTTGTATGTTCTTCCTTACACCTGTCAGGGGATACTGACTTCATGGGGAATGCTTTGGAGATCCTAGCTGATTGTCATCCTGGAAGGAACCATGAGGGAACTACTGTTCCCAAACATTTCTTGCTGGCAGATTCTTCTCTGGAGATAGTGCTCTGTAGTCTGCAGTCTGATTATTCTCCAGTCTCAGTCTCCTGGCACAGGGCCACTGTAAACTGGAATGCCTGTTTTCTCAACCTCGGTGAAAGTTGATGGGCTTAATTGTTATTGCTTTTCTTAAAGCATAGCCAAATCCATTGGCATTTGACACAGGCTGTCTGTCCTGCCACAGACAGACTTCCAGAGCTGTGATCTCATGAAAATTCTTCTAACCTGTGTTGGACACTTAGTTTAGTGCTCTGGCATTGTAAGGGATGATGTCACAACTGTCTTTGCAAAGCAAGAATGAGAAACTAGATAAAGGGGGTGCCAGGGACATAAACAATCTCTTGGTGTAAACTAACTTATGAGCAGAGGGTGTAGACATTTGTGAATTATTTCAGTTAGTTGTATGTTGCAGAAACTGAACACCTTTTAGAACCAGAGGAAGGATGCAGTCACTGAAGCCCATGTGGTGTATTGTTCATGACCCCAAGGATGCCTTTCCTGGCTTCTTCCTCTGTAAGGGGATGAAAGTAATGAGTTCTGTAATTGTCACAACATAGTAAGTCTCATTGATACTCTCCTACTCCTTCACAGGACCAACTCCATTCCACACTTGTTGGCAATTTTCTGGACTAGTATGCATTCAGGACACTGCTCATTGACATTGTTTGCAAAGTAGAAGCTTAACTGTTGACACACTCATGTCATAACTTTACTATGGGATTCTTCAGTGTGATTTAACCTGGAAGATTCAAAACAAGTTTCTTAAATCTTGCAATGTCAACACTGGTTTGTTTTTCTATTTTATCTTTTGCAATTCATCCTAGTTCCCTGAGCTAGCATTGCACTATACAATATCAGACTGTTGTAAAACTGTTTATTAGGGGATTGTGACCCTCTTCCCTGGGTGAGGAGCAGGTTTAGGTGGGAACCAGTACAGGATTTCTTGTGAGCAGCCCCAGTCAGGGATTCCACTTGATTGGATTGTAGGGCCATACAGTGGGGCAGAATTTTGTTTGTCCCTCATCCAGAGGCTAGAGATAATCTAGACCTTTGTGAATTCCTCCTCAACTACCATATATTGAGCCAGGATTTATACAGGGCTGCTTTGCTATTCCTTCTCTAATACCTGAATATGTTTGTGTTCTCAGCTGGGTTGTCAAACATTCCTGTCTGCTTACAATTGGGAATGAGAATTTGATTCTATTAATGTGTCACTCTGGATCTCTGGTGTTGCAGTGGGTCTGAAGTCCATGTTTGGTCAGGGCTGTGGAAAGATCTGACCTCCAGAACTGGTTATCAGCTGCTGCAATGTTTGGAAACTAGACACTACAAGGGTGTGAAACTACCAGGAGGTGGTATCTTGATATCACATAACATGTCTAGGTTTTCACTTTTTATTAGGAAAAATGGGATTTCACGAGTAGAAGAAAATATCAGTAAACACATCAAGCCATACTGTTTAGTTTACAGAAATAATAAAGGAGCTTTTTACACAAAAGGATAAGCTTGTACTCGTGACTAATTTTCATTTTTATAACCATCATACACCCCCCAAAAAAGATCCCTTCTCACATCATAGCCCGATGTTTTAACTTTAGCTTAAAAATGTAATAGAGTCATGGAAAGTTATATAAACACATTTGATAGGTCTCACATAATCTTTTACACAGCTTCTCCTAATTATAATATCATGGTATAAGTAAAGTTACCCAGAATGTTACAAAAGCCAAGATTGACATTGAAATTCACATTCTGTATTCAGATGTCATGAGTTTTACATACACTAATAATATGGATTGTGTTATCTGTTGCGTCTTATGCAGTTTTATGATATGTAGATTCAAGTACCTAACACCATAATCAAGTTAGAGAGCTGTTGTAAACCTGGAGTGATGGTGCACGACTGTCTTCCCAGTAGTTATCAACTTTAAGGTCAGCCTGGGCTACATAGTAGTGAGATTCTGTTTCAAAAAAAGCAAACAAAACAGAAAACAAGAAAGCAAACAATGTAACCTTGCAGAGCACTATTTCATCATGGTAAGACTCTTGTTACATTAATCTTTGTAGTCACATGTCCTTCCTTCCTCTCTCACCCTGGGCAATCACTAATCTGCTCTCAATGTCTCCAATTTTATTGTTTCTAGACTACTATGAAAATGTGCTAATATAATAAGGAACTCTTTCAGACTGCAATTTTTCATCTGGAGTAATTCCTCTGAGATTTACTTAAAATTTATACTAATTTTACTGGGTCATTCCAGTCTATTTAGTACTTCTTTTTTTGAGTGGCTTCTAATTATTTCTAGTTAGTCAGTCATAAGCAAGATGGCTATAAAGATTTGTGGGGTGTGGAAAGCATGGGACTGACCTCTGAATGTGGGTGTCAGTGAGGAGGCCTAGGTAATCTATGGGGCCTTGGGTGGTATTTATCCCTGGAGTACAAATAGACTTTGAGTGTCCATGCCACAATATGGGAGGCTCTCTCAGCCGGGACTCTTGGCCCTGCCCTGGATGAAATGACAGTCACTGGAAATCCACCATGGAGGGCCTTACCCTCCCTGGGGATTGGAGTAGAGTCACCTAGGAAAAAAAAGCCTAAGTTGAGGAATCGCCTCCATCAGATTGGCCTGTACGAAAGTCTAAGGAGCATTGTTTTTATTATTAATGATTGTTATGGAAGGCCCCAGCATAGTGTCGGTAGTGCTACCCCAGGGCAGGTAGTCCTGAATTGTTTCAGAATCCATGGACAGCAAACTAATAAGGAGGTTCCCTCTCTGGTCTCTGTTTCTGATCGTGCCTCCAGATTTCTGCTTGAACTCCTTCCCTGGCTTCCCTCTCTGGCGTATTCTGATGGGAAAATATAAACCTAATTAAAACATTTCTTCCGCAAATTTTGTCAGTGTCTTATCACAGAAACAGAACACAAAATTAGACACTATACAATTTTACATTTCATATATGTGGAGAAGCATTGTGGTAGCAAGAAGCAGGTTTAGCAGCAGGGGCAGGAACCTTCTCTGGAAGGTCACATCTTCCAGAGAAAGCATGAAACAGCCATTTTTAAAATGTATTTTTTGCCAACTATTAGTAATCTGTTTTTCATTTCAGCTGCTCTAATGTATACATAATGCTTGCCTCTTTTCTTCCCTATTCCTCTCTCCACTTCCTTTCCTTCAATATAGTCTTAACCTGTAGCCCAAGTTGCCCAGGAATTCACAATTCACCAGCCTCCTCTTCCCAAGTGTCACAACTAACAGCATGTGCTCAACACCCAGCAGCCATCTCCACTTTTAAATAATATAGAGTCATTTTGTATTTGCCATCAAATCCAGGTACACCAAGAAAAATATAGGTTAAATCTATGAACAATAGGAGCATTGCTGCATGTATAGTATGTATAGTTCATGTTCTGTTTCAACAACTTAGTTCAATCCTACAAAGATGAAAATTCAAGTCTGTTACAGGTATTTATCATGTAGCAAATTTTGATTGGACTTGTGAGGTTCTTGTTAAAGTTATTTTTCTCTGGCCAAGCCAGAAACCTTGCCATTTACTGGATTTATTGCATTGAGGTAGAAGGTGACTGGACTAGAAAGTGCTTTTAGAGGCCACACAGACTTTAAATACCTATTATCATCTCTTTGCTCCTTGGCTGTGTCTGTGTTTGAGCAATTCATTGTATCATTTTCATTTGAAGACAGTAAAGTGTTGAAGGGTGGATTCCACTCACTTCCTTGTGGAGACCTAGCTATGCTATTGTTCTCTGGATCCCACTTATCAACTGTGATATCATCATTCTTTCACTTCTGGGGAGTTTGTTAACTCAAGTCCTTGCATCTGTCCCTGTTGCAAAGCGAAGCTCATGAGTTAACTCCCCTGGTTGTCTAGCATTAAAACTGGCATGTATTATTCTACCTGGTTCTATTTCCCTATCCTATCAGACCCCTGAGAACATGATTAGCTGTGAATTTTGTACTTAGGACTTCCCTTCAAATATATGAGGTCCATATTTTAGCTTTTATGTATTTCAATTTTGAGGAAGAGTGATCTGAACAACAGGAATGCAACTCAAGGCAGCCAGTTGGAAGAGAGTGGCATCATAAATCCGCCGAGACACAGAGAAGGGGTCCAGTGGGAAGGAGAGAACTGCAGGCTCCAATAGCTTTCAACTGCCATCTTTATAACGGAGTGCAAATCAAGGAGAGCCCTAAATCATTCTGCCTGCATGAACACTCACTCATTTGCAATAAAGGGAAAAATTTGAAGAAATCTAAGGTAGCAGGGCCGCTGAGAGCCTGTCTCCATAAATCCTCCCTCAGTGTCACATGGCAACTCTGCTTTTTGCAAGGCTCTATCTTCTTCTGCTTCCAGAGAACTTGGGGGGAAATGTCTTAATGGAGACCAATATGAGAGGTGCTTCCTTCTGCCCTTGTATGGACAACAGCATTGTTTTGAAATCCTTTTTATCCTGGAAGCTTATAGTTGAAAGCTGCCTCCTAGTAAACATTAATGGTTGATTATGGGAATACTTTGCTTGCTGATAAGTTTGAACAAGTGTCTTTTTTGGGGCAGGCCAGACAGTTTTCCCAAATTGTCAGAATTCCCAAGTTCAAGGTTAATAGTTGTACATGGCATGTTTTTCTACTCAGTGGTTATCAGAGAACAAAGTGTAGAGAATACCAAGACTTGCAATTCATAGTCCCAAGGGAAGACTATGCAAGGCCAATTTTAATGAGTGAGAACAACAGGGAAAAATCCCTATGAATTCCTGTGGCCTCATGTAAAACAATGTGGGAACTTTTAGCACTTACTTCTTTTAGTGTTCTCTGAAACAGTTAACAGACTCAACCTATATCTCTGTGGATCTGATACTTCTGTTGATTTCCCCTGGTAATCTCACATATTTGAGACTCCTGAATTAATACAGAAGAAATGGATTTTGACTTGACCAATGATTGTCTTATTTATCTCTAATCTTATCCCAGACCTTTAATGTTTAAAGTCAGTGTTATGTACAAATGATAGATCATTCTATTGACTTACTAAAATGACCCGGGTCTCTAAATTCTATTAATCACATTTTTCTTTATAGAAAAGCACAATTCAGAGATTACTTTAATATCTTACTAACTAATAGCCACGAAGATGGAACACTCTAATCACTTCTTTAGATATCAACTATTCTTAATACTATACTTACCTTATTAATCTTGATATATGAGAAATAAGAAATAATATATAAACATGCCTCTGCATACATATGGGTTTCATGGAGCTATGCCAGCACCCTATACTCTCCCATTTAGCCAAACCCCCATCCACATGTGTGTGTGTATACACACACAATTCTTTTAAATGAAGAACTCACAATCTGATGTGGTTTGAGATGGTCCAATACAGTTTCCTGGTGTTTTGGTGGCTCAGACTGAGATGGTCATATATAAGGCTATAGGCTATAGTTGTCATATGTGCTTTCTGCTCCCTTACACCTTAAACATTGATGTGGTCACTAATTCTTTTCTGCCACCACCATTTCTTTTATACATGGACACTAATGTTTGCTTGTTTTCTTGCTTTTTGTTGTAGAGGGAACAGTCCTTGACCATGCTAGATAACTGCTCTATAACTATAAGATGTCCTCCTCTCTGGTCCTGTACTAATGCTTTAAAATTATTTTTGGTGCATTAACAAAGGAGTGCACTTAGAATGTCAGGATGGTGGAAATGGAATGAGTGAACTTTGCTTCATAGGTTCAAATGTGTCACCTCTTTGGGTGGTTCTTTCTACATTTGTATACTACTCCTTGGCTACTCCATTCTGTACATGTCTTTCTGCTCTATCATGCCTCCATTTCCTATATTTTAGGTTACAATCTATAGCCTATCCTTCCAATGTCTTTCCTTATGTTTACTCAAAACCTGTGCTCCAGACTCTAGCTATGGATCAAAACAACCACCTGCCTTCTTGGACTTGTTTGCCTAGGCAATAAGTGTTATTGAGAACAATTCAAATATAACAACAGTGTTTTCAGAACTCTGCCTTTACAGTGGAATCACCCAGGGAAAAGGTCAGGGGTATTCAGTAATACAGCCTTTACATAGTATGAAGAAAACCAAGAATTCCATCTCCTGTCCAGAGGGAGGGAGGGAGGGAGAAAGGCTATACCACAAAGAGAATCTGAAGGGACAATAAGCAGGCCTTATCTAGCTAACAAAAATTCAACACGCACATACACACTAAATTCCATGGGGGCAAGATCCATGTAATACAGATCTTGCCCGAGATCTAGGAAGCAGATGAATGAGGGAGCCAGGATGGAATTGCATGGCTACTTTCTTTCTACTTTGCAGATTGACTCCATCCCTCCTTTTATAAAGCATCCCTAAATGAATTATGAAAACTCACCTATACAAACCTGCATAGGAACTAAATGATGAAAATCGAGGGCTTGTGGATAAGTAGGTCAATGCTTATGATCTGAGAATTAGATCCAGTAAGAGGAATCTGGATCTTTCCTCAGTACTTTTAGTAGAGATTAAATAGAAAAGAAAAATCTGGTTTTTTTCCAAAACACAGTTTTGTATTCCTTGTGCAAACAGGCATATAGAGAGAACAGTCCTTAACCTTCTAGAAAGCATTTTCTTTGAGAGCATCTTAGGTAAGTGAAGAAGTGATTGGAGTCTTCAGCCTTTACATCTATCTCAGAGGTTCTCAACCTCCCTACTGCTGTGGCCCTTTAGTGCAGTTCTCGCGTTGTAGTGATCCCAACCTTAAAATTATTTTTGTTGCTACTTCATAACTGTAATTTTGATACTGTTATGAATAATTATATAAATATATGATATGCATGATATCTGATATGCAACCCCTATGAAATGGTTGTTCAGCCCCCAAAGAGATCATGACCCCTCACTGGTTAAGAACCACTGATCTAGAGGATAGCTACAAGCTAAAAATGATTAGCTAATCTTGAAGTCGTTTATTTTACATGTATAGGTGCCTTGTCTGTAAATCAAGTGCATGCATACAGAGACCAGAAAGTGGGCATCAGTTTTCTTGGAATTGGAGTTACAGATAGTGGTGAGCCTCCATGTTGATGCTAGGACTCGAACCTGGGTCCTCTGGAAGAACAGCCAGTGAGTGATCTTAACCAGAGGTGATTATTTTAGAACAAAGTTAAAAGTCTGAACTTAGCTGCATACAGCTCATCACAGTCTGGAGATAGCTTAAGTTCTCAGGCTCACCTTTGACCTTGCCTCCCTGTGCTGTGAGAAGTCCAGTGAGACTGAGTGACTTCTGATGCCCAGCATGTCACTTGTTCGTTCACTCGGTGCTTTATTATTCTCCTTGTTTGAAGAACTCTCCCATCATAACCTTTACAGATTTCTTCCATTGTGGAAATGTTAGAAACACACTAAACATTGGTTGTGTCTTTTTAAATAAAAGAAAAAACATTGAAGGAGAATATTCCCTCACAAAAACATGCCAGTTTTTACAAATGAAAAGGTCAGGGAACAGGCCTACGTGTCATGAAAATGGAATGGGGAGCCTGTCAGGAGGGCATGTCTATGGCAGGCTGGGGGTGACTGTGCAAGTGCAGAGAAATGACTTTGTAGATGCCCCTAGAGGAGTGAGGTACAACTTGCAAGACCATGTCTTACCACTGCTCCAAATCTGCAGGTTTCTCTTCACATTGGCCTTAATTTACCTCACTGATTTTCAGCCCAATGCATGAGCACAGATTTGGAGACCTTACTGTCACTGACACCCCACAGATAACATGCACTGCTGCTCCCTGTCTATTGAAAACTTCAAAAGTGCTTGCTTTTAGAGTTTTCGCTCAGGGTTCAAAAAGACAAACTACAAATAAGGAACTAAAATCTGAGGGGAAGAAGAATCTACTTACACGCAATTGCTCCTCTGCATCTTCCTTTACTTTTCTTCTGCTCTCTTTCTCTCTTCTTCTCCTCTCTGTTTCTCTTTTCCTCAGTTCCTCCTGGTTCTTAAGGGGCATTTTCTATCTGTGGTTCCTGCCTTTCTGTTCCCCCAACAACCACAAAGAGCAACCTTTGTTTTTATTTCTACAGTTGCTGTTCACAAAGTGAAATACTACAGTACTTACTCTTTTGTGGCTTGTTTAGCATGCCATTCATTCATTTTTCATTTTTTTGTTTTCCCCTTCCTCTTCTCCTCCTAGTCCCTCCCTCCACCCCCTTTCTGTCCCCTCATCTACTCCTCTTCCATTCAGAAAAGGGCAGGCCTCCCATGGATATCTATCAACAAAGCAGGGCACATCAGATTGCAGTAAGATTAATCACCCCTCCTTGTATGAATGCTAGGCAAGTCAACCCTAGTATGAGTAATAGGAACCCAAAAGCCAGCAAAAGAGTTAGGGACAGCCCCTGCAACCACTGTTAAGAGTCCCACAAGAAAAGCAAGCTACACAACTAACTGTCACATATATAGCTGTGCACTGAAATAGTCAGCAGACTTGCTCTTTATTGCTTAAGACTAGTTTACTACTACATACTATCAGCATAGTCTCCTTCGATGGGCGTTTACACAGTTTCCAGTTTTTGTAATGAATGAAGATGTGAAGCACATTTGTTATAAGATTTTAGGTGCCCATATTTTTTGTTTCTAGGCTGTAAATCACTAGAAGTGCCATGTCTGGTTTATATAACAGGTACAACTTCAATCCTATAAACACCAATGGCAACAGATTCTCTAGTTAGTGTGCTGATCTCTTCTTTGCCATGGTCTTTAAGAATTTGGTTTCTTTGCCTCATCTTCAATATCAGGAGTTTTTACTAATAGTTTTGATGGTAGAAATTATGATCAGTATATGCAGTATCCTACTACAATTAATGATATTACATTTTCATGCTTGTGGACTGGTTTTTTACATAAAAATAATCTCTAAGAATTTTCCTCATTTTAAGTAGGTTCTCAACCTTTTATTGATTTTAATAGTTCTTAATTTAATTGTTATATTACACACTACAGATATTCTTTGTAGTACATATTTTGAGAAGATTCTTCTTGATTTTGTTTTATTTTTAATTATATCAACTTTTTTGTTTGTTTTTCAAGAAAGAGTTTCTCTGTGTAACAGTCCTGGCTGTCCTGGAACTACCAACTTCTTTTGGTGAAAAAGAAATGTTTTTATTTTGGAGAAGTTGCATCTGCTAGGCCTTTCACATAGTGTTTGTAAATGAGTATGTGGTTTAAATTGTCTACCTGCTTTGATGTAGCAAATCAATTCTCTGGGTAGCAAGAAGCTTTATATTTTCAACCTTTACATGTAGGCCTATAACCCATCTTGAGTTTGCTTTTCTGAATAGTTTGACATACAGTTCAACATGGGTTTTTTTCTGCAAAGGTATTCAGTTGGAACAAAACTGGTAAAAAGATTCCTTTCTGCCCTAAATTATGATAGCACCTTCATCAAACAGTATTGCTGTCTGTGTGTATTGGTTACTCTCTGCTCAGCTGCTTGAGTCTACTTGTGTATGACTACATCAGAGTTCACTGTCTTTATGGTAGTTTATATTATAAAAGAAGCATTTTCTTTTTGTACTGTTGTGCTGATGCTTTGAGAACTTTTATATTCCCATGTAAATGCTATTATTAAGAATTTGCAAAAACAAGCTAAGTACATTTCTTTTTACATCTCTAAATTTATAATCAAGTGTATGATTTCTTTTTAGTTAAGATACACACACATATATATGTACACACTATATATGTATATATACTGCATATATATATATTGCAGTTCAAGCTTACTTTTGACACATGGCAGATCCCACTTTGATGTATCACGAATCAAAGAGTATTCTTTTTCTAACAGTTTGCCTTAACAACTTGCTCAAAGATCAGATGACTGGATGCTTTCCATAAGATTGCAGATCCGTAGCATATATCAAGCACCCAACACTGAATTGGAGGTCCTTAAAAAGAAATGACTATAGGAAATTCTAGCAACTATCTAAGAAACTGGAATGGCTAGGCCATTTCAAACCGTGTAGCCTCATCTCAGAGATCCTTGGAACCCAAGGAGAAAAAGAGCTAACCTTGACACTGAAACTCAGACTTGTCAGCAGGTCACACAAAGGGGTGATTTGTGTCCCCTAAGTTAGAGTACCTGGGAGACCATGAGCACAGAAACTGCTGAAGGCAGAGGCAAGCAGCCTCTGAGAGAACGTCAGTGTCACAGGGAGATACTGGGTAGAGAAAGGTTTCAAAAGCCCTAGATCACCTAGTTGGAATCATTCTTAAAAGTCTCCTGCATTTCTGGAGAGTGCCAGCCTACAATCCCATGGCCAGAGAGTCTGGGAAACAGAAACTTCATTCAGTGGATGATGGACAAAGAGGCACACTCCCATGGCTAAGCACTGAGCTGAACTCAAGAAAGCTAGTAACAGAGAGGGTGGACTGATGACCAAAGGGGTTAAGACTGGGCTAGTTTAACCCCCAGAAACAGCTGACCTAACAAGGGTTAACTCTTGAATCCCAGGCTGATGCCTGGGAATCCAGCATGGGACTGATCCAGACCCCCTGAATGTGGAAGTCAGTGAGGAGGCCTAGGTAATCAAATGAGCCTTGGGCAGTAGATCAGTATTTATCCCTGGTATACAAATGGACTTTGGACTCCCATCCAACAATGTGAGATGCACTCTCACCCTGAACTCTTGGGGGAGGGTCTAGGCCCTGCCCTGGATGAAATGTCAGACTATGGACACCCCAATGGAGGGCCTCACCCTCCCTGGGGAAATGAGGGGATTTGGGGGGGTGTTGAAAGGAGGGCACGGGAGGAGGGGAGGGAAATGGAGGGGGACCTGGAACTGACTTGTGAAGCAACTTTGTTTAATTTAAATTAGAAATTTAAATTTAAAAATAAATAATTAAAAATAAATAAAAGTCTCCTGCGTATAGTATACAATGGTGTTAGTGTTTTCAAATGACACAATTTCTGCCGAATACACATAGATATAGGTCATAAGGCACACCGAGAACAGAGAAACACGGCTCAAATGGAAGAGATGAAGTCCCTGAAACCACCACCAAGGAACAGAAATGTAGCTGCCTAAGCACATCTGTCATCAGATGTGTCATGAAGGAAACAAGAGAACAGGGAAATAAATAACACAGTCCATGAACAAAATGAAAATATCAACAAAGAAATCAAAGCTGTAAATAAGAACAGCAAATTCTGGACATGGCAAAATAAAATAGTTGAACAGGAAGATTTATAGCAAGGCTTGGGGATCACACTTGATTGGGCAGAAGAAAGAACCAACAAGCTTTAAGATAGATAAATAGTTCAAATTCTTGAGTCATGGGGGGCAAAACAGAAAAGAATGTAAACTTAATGTACTTATATGGCACTCTGAAGTGAACATTATAGTTATTGTGGTAATCCCAGATAGAGATAAGAGACATAAAAGGGGAGAGTTTACTTGAGGAAATAATGGCTGAATGACACAAATCTGTGGAAAGAAATCATCACACAGATTCACAAAACTCAGAGAACTAGTAGATATTACCCCTGAACTGTGCAAAGTCAAAGAGGAGTCATGAAAGCAGAAAGGAAATGAGTAAGTAAATAAATGTGGCATGCACAGGGCCTCCTGCAAGATTATCTGCAGACTTCTCAGAAAAAAATTGCAGAGTAAAAATGGTAATGTGGTCAGAGTTGGCAGAAGAACCTATCAACCAAGAATACTAATATTGACTTTGGCCAAATTGTCCTTTAAAAATTAAAGATAAATTAAGATAATCAGATAAGCAAAGCCCAAGGGAATCCATTGTCACCAAGATGTCCTGCAAGATGAAACTGAAGGACAGTTGTCAGCAGTGTGAGTTTATAGGGGTATAGGGTGTTCTCCAGTAACAGTACATGCATGAAACCCATTTGTAGTGTTCTGATATATTTAAATTACCAAAACAAAATAAAACACCCTCCCAAAAAACAACATATAAACATTTTAATAGACACATTATATAGAAAGTTGTAAATAGTCACAATAATATTCTATCTACAAGAGACTTACTTATTTCACGTGAATGGTAATCTAAAGGGTGCAGAAAACGGGGGTGGAGAGATGGCTCAGTGGGTAGGAGCACTGGTTGCTCTTCTAGAGGACTTAAGTTTGATTACCTGCACCCACATTACATAAAAAAAAAATCCTTTAAAGAAAGGAAATCTCAACAGACTAAAAGTGTCTGAGTCCCTCCTATGAACATGCATGTTTAACACAAGAGTCAAGCAGGTTTTTTGTTGTTGCTTGTTTGTTTGCTTTTGTAGTTAAGAAAGGAAGCTAAAATAATCTTTGGACAGAAAGGAAAGGAGTCTATGATTTCCAAACTTAGAAAACTGTAGGAACTGAGTCTATAATGTTGCTGGAATGATAGAAACATGAATCAATGAGATAGACTAGATAACCCTGAAACAGACACAGAAATAGGTCCACTGATTGTCACATGGGTAGAAAAGCAGCTTGAGAGAAGGAAGGCACTTTCCCAACAGATAGTGAGGGAGCAATTAGAGACCTGTACCACACCCCTCCACCTCTCTAACTCACTGCCCAAATCCCCTAAACCTCCCACCTAAAATCTTACATTTAAATGGCAATTTACAAGAAACTTTTGAGATGAAAATCAAAGCAGGGAGTTTTGAACCTAACCCCAAGGGGTTGGTTGTTTATCTCAGTGGTTAAATGTAGAACCTTGGGTTTTGGTCTCTATTCATGCTATTGTTGGGCCTTTATAATAGTTTCATATTTAAACTTTTAAGAAAGTTTCTAGAGCGCCTGGGTAATTTACTTTTCCACAAGTAATGGAATATTTTCTCTCCATCATCACCAGCATTGGTTGTTAACATTATTTTTTATTGTATGCATTCTGACAACACATTGCTAGCCTATCATGACTTTGAGTTGTACTTCACAATGACCAATAACAAACAACTTCTCGTGTACTTATTGACCAATAGCTTATAGTTTCAAAGAAAGGTCTCTTAATGCCCTTTCCCACTTTCTAACAGGAAAACTTTTACTGATGAAGTTTTTTGTTTTTTTGTTTTTTGTTTTGTTTGAGTTTTTGTTGTTGCTGTTGTTGTTTTGTTGTTTGTTTATTTGTTTGTTTGTTTGAGACAGGGTTTCTCTGTAGCCATGGCTGTCCTGGAACAGGACAGCTCTGTAAACAAGGCTGGCCTTGAACTCAGATATCTGCCTGCCTCTGCTTCCTGAGTTCTGGGATTAAAGGTGTATACCATCACCACCTGGCAGAGTCACTAGGTTATTAAATGTATTTTTTTTCTTATGAATGTCTGGCCTTAGCTTGGCTTGTTTTCTTTCTTTCTTTCTTTCTCTTTCTTTTTAAATTTAAATTAGAAACAAGGTTGCTTCACATGCTCCCTCTCCCTCTCCCTCCTCTCCTCCCATGCCCTTCCACCAGCCCCCCCATTCTCCCCTCTCCAAATCCCCACTCCTTTCCCCAGGGAGGGTGAGTCCCTCCATCGGTGTGTCCATAGTCTGTCATTTCATCCAGGACAGGGCCTAGGCCCTCCCCCAAGAGTCCAGGCTGAGAGAACATCTCTCATTGTGGGATGGGCACCCAAAGTCCATTTGTATGCCAGGGATAAATACTGATCTACTACCTAAGGTCCCATAGATTGCCTAGGCCTCCTCACTGACACCCACATTCAGGGGGTCTTGATCAGTCCCATGCTGGACTCCCAGCCATCAGTCTGGGGTTCAAGTGATTCCTCTTGTTCAGATCAGCTGTTTTGGTAGGTTAAACAAGCCCAGTCTTGACCCCTGTGCTCATCAGTCCTTCTTCTCTGTCACTGGGTTCATGGAGTTAAGCTCAGTGTTTAGCTGTGGGTGTCTGCCTCTGCTTCCATCAGTGGGGTTCCATGGTGTAATGGTTAGCACTCTGGACTCTAAATCTAGCCAGCTTTTCTTTTTCTTTCTTACTTTCCTTCCTTCCTTTCTTTCTTCCTTCCTTACTTCCTTCCTTTCTTTCTCTCTTTTTCCTTCTTTCTTTTTTAATATCTTAAAAAATTTTTATTTTAGAAATAATCTTATTCTACATATCAATATCCCCAGTCCCTCACCCCCGCACTGGCCCCCCCAACCCACCCCCTACCCACTTCCCAAGGATAGTGAGACTCTCCACCAGGGTTCATCAAAGTCCTTCACATCATTTAGGGGAGGGCCTAGGCCCTCTTTTGTGTATCTGGGCTGCAATAGTATCCCTCCATAGGGAATGGGCTCCCAAAGTCCATTTGTGCACTAGGGATAGACACTGGCTCCACTGTTAGAGGTCCCATAGCCTTCCCAGGCCTCCTAGCTGACATCCACATTCAGAGGGCTTGGTTCAGTCCAATGCTGGTTCCCCAGCTTTACAACTAGGGTCTCGGTACTCTCACTAGGTCAGGTCAGCTGGTTCTGCGGGTTTCTTCAGCACAGCCTTGGCTCCTTTGCTCATCCCTCCTCCCTCTCCACAACTGATTCAGGAGTATGGCTCAGGTTTAGCTGTGGGTGCCTGCTTCTGCTTTGATCAGCTACTGGATGAACATGCTAAGAATGGCAACCAAGGTAGTCACCAATCTCATTATAGGGGAAGGGCATCAAAGGCAGCCTCTCTACCACTGCCTATATTCTTAGTTGGGGCCATTCCTGTGAATTCCCGAACAAAACTTATGATGTTTTAATTTGCAATGAGTTTGTCAGGTCATAGCCCATGGCATGTCAGGAAGCACCTACATTCTGAACACTAACCTGTCACTTCAAATGTTTGCTTTTCTTCTTAAGACTGGCAGTTAACTGGCAATTGTGTCCTTTGATGTAGTGAGGATCCTAAGTTTGGTGCAGTTTTGGTGGCCTGTCTGCTTATCTCTGGCTTTTGGTGCCTGTGACTTTAATGCTATGTCTAAGAAAGCTTTGCCAAGCCTAATATCACATTTATTCTCTGCTTCCATCTAGATGTTTACAGTTTTAGATGTTCAATTCATTCTGAGCTCTTCCTTGTATATGGCATATGACAGGGTTTATCTTTACTCTTGTAAAGGGTATATCTTGTTGTCTCATACCAGTATAAGGAAATATTTCTTTCCCCTGTTTAGCAATATTGGCATGTTTTCCCAAAGATCATTTGCTCACATTTGTAAAGGTGTATTACTGGGTTGATTTATCCCGTTGGCCCACTTGGATGTTGCTCATTCCAGTAAACACTGCTGAACACTACTTCTAATATTGTTTGTAATTGGGAGGTGCCGTTTCTTACTATGATAGACACCACAACCAAAAGCTGCACAAGGAGGAGACGGTTTATTTGCTTTATGCATCCCTGTGTATCATTATAGGAAGTCAGGGCAGGAACTCGAGCAGAAATAGAGGAAAGAAACATGGAAGAAAGCTGTTTTCAGGCTCACATTCAACTACTTTTCTTAGGCCTTTCAGGACTACCTGCCCAGGGATGCCACTTCCCACAGTTGCATAGTCCCTCCCATACGCCACATAGACATGCCTACAAGCCAATCTGATGGAGGCATTTCCTCAGTTGATATTCCCTCTTCCCAGGTAACTACTTTGTGTCTAGTTGACAAAACCAAGCAGCACAGAGACTATGAGTTCTCCAAGTTCATTCCCCATCTCTCTCTCTCTCTCTCTCTCTCTCTCTCTCTCTCTCTCTCAACTATTTACAGCTATTTGGAGTCTTTGGAGACTTGGTGTAAGCTATAGACCTTTTATTAACGTTTCTATACAAATGCTTTTGGGAATATGATTAGGGATTGTGTTAAATATGTAAGCCAAGGGAGATAGTGTGATACTCTTAACGTAGTGTTTTCAAGTGACTATGGGGTAGCTTTCAGTGATTTTATGAAATGCTTATTGTCTCTTGAGTTTTGTGACAAGTGTGGTTGTGCACCTCTGAATCAGACAGTGATACAGTAGGATTATAAATTCTAGGCTGCCTTGTTTTCGGTAACAACATTCTGTCATGAAATAAAATAATGTAACAAACAGGGGTGTCTTTCCCCTTCTTGGTTACATTGATTGCAGTTTTTTATTGCAATTTTTTTGATGCTGCTACAAATGGAGTTTTTTTTCTTTTCATGTTTTACATAGTTACTGTATGTAATACAGCTGAATTTACATATTGGTTTTATATCATGGACTTTGTTGAATTTATGAGTTCTAACAGGATTTGGGGGAACACTTGGGGTCTCATTCATATTGCATTAGAGACAGCTGTAGTTCTTCATTCTAATTTTGCGTTAGTTGTTTTGTTTCTTGCATAAGTGCCTTGTGCAGAAAGTCTAATACTCTGTTGACTAGGAGTGGGAAGAACAAGATGTTCCCTGCTCCTGATCATGGGAGATAAGTGTCCTGTCTTTCACCATTGATTAGGAGGGCTTCAACAGACGGTTTTTACTGTGTTGAGTTAGTGACCTTTCATACCGACCCTTTCAAGTTTTGTTTCAGATAGTTGAGAGCTCTGAGATTGGTGCAGAAATATTTATTGATAACTTGACCTACTTAGCACTGTTCATTGTTATTTTTCTTGTTACACTTGCATGCCTGATGTTCATGTAGGCCAGAAAAAAAAGGTGTTGGATCCCCTGGAAGTGAAATTACATAAGTTTGTAAGTGGAAGAGAGAGAAATAACCTCTGTGAGGGCTTGAAGGTCACAGCAAGCTTTCTCAGCTCTGAGTGGGAAGACTGGTGGACCCTGACATTAGAGACAGAACAGCAGACAGGTGATCTGTGAACTCACAGCCTTGAGGAATGATTGAGAAACTTACTCCTTTTTTATGGTTTATTTTATTTTTTAACACTGTGTGTGTGTGTGTGTGTGTGTGTGTGTGAGAGAGAGAGAGAGAGAGAGAGAGAGAGAGAGAGAGAGAGAGAGAGAGAGAGAGAGAGAGAGAGAGAGAGAGTACTTGCATGAGCATGTAAGCATGTGTTAAAGGTTTCAGATTGCCTGGAGCTAAAGTTTTAGGCGTTGAGAGCACCCTGATGTAGGTGTTGGGAACTGAACTCAGGCCTTCTTCCTTTTATTAAGCACTGAGTCAGCACCAAGAAACCCTCTTCTCTCCCTAAAGGAAAACCTATTTCTACAGCCCCAAGTTCTCTCCCTAAGGAGAAAAATGAACTTTAGCAATAGTAAGCCACTTTTATATAGAATTATACTCAAAACCGATTATAACCCAATAATATACCACCAGTGACCACAAAAGTGAAATGTGTTATGAAGATGAAGCCTATTTAGGGTAGGAGGAGAAACAGGAAATTAATGAGACAAAAGAGATGGAGAAAGCATAGAAATGGGTGAGAAGAAAGATTAAATGAAGGAGAAAGAAGAGGGGTGGGAAGGGTGTGGAGGGGTAAAGAGAAAAGAGTAGAAGCAAAGTAAAACAAGGCTAAACAAACAAAAGGAGGAAAGGGGGAATTGAACTTATATGTTATGGAGGAGGAAAGTGTGAGAAATTCGAAAGAAGGAAAAGCCAGAAAAGGCTTCCCAATAATGAAAAAGTCCATCCAAAATTTGATAAATATAGGAAGGTGAATAAATATTGAAAACACATGATAATGTTTTTCAAAAAGGCACGGTGAAAATATTATTAAATATATACAGGGGGACAGATGCAATACAGGAAGTCAAAAAACAAAATAAAACCCTTGAGTGCCTATGCACGCATATACAAAATCAATGCCCCAATTAAAAATCAGGCAAAATTAAATGGTTACATGTAAGAGGACAAACAAATAAAAACATTGTTTGAAAGAGAACAGCACAGTAAAACCCCTACTAAGCATAATTTAAGTGAACAAAGGAAGATGAAATATTAGAACAGATTCATTTTGTGCCCGCAAAAACAGAAGACTTCTACTTACGTGTGTAAAGAGCAGGAGAGTCGGTTGAAATTGTGCTCTTTCTTTCCTGTGGTTCTGACTCCTGCTGAGTCTTTTTTGGACATTTGATGTCTACCAGAACTGTCTTTACTGTGGTATTTTTCCTTCATTGTTTATCATGGCCTTCTGCTGACCACACTAAACCTTTGCATTCTGTGGTCTAGGCAGCCTACTTAGGATATGCCCCACACCCTACGATCATAGCCCATGGGTTGATGGATTACTTGGGTGTTTTTCCTAAGAATATCTCCCAAAAGAAATGTGATATACAGCCCCTGCAGTAAATTGGTCCTAGCAGAGGACCTGCCTTCATAGCTTTGAGACCTTCTGAGAATTTATCACCTAGCAGGAGGAGGATGTTGTAGGTAGCATGCATATCCCTGGACTTTCCTGAGCTCTGTTACAGTTAATAAAAGCCAGGGAGGTCCAGCGTTCTAGCCACCACCTCCCTTAGGCCCAGAACTGTAAAACTCTAGGTTAATTCTCAGTTACTATGATTGGTTCCTGGCCTGTAAGGGAAATCCTATCTCTCTTTGTATATTCCCCAGTTTCAACCCATCCTCCTGCAATCCTGTCTCTTTTAGTCCATCAGTCCTTGGTTCTCTTCATCTCCACAATTGCCTCTCTGGCCTTCTGTCACCAAGGGTCTGTGACAGGCCACAGTGAGGGCCCCTGCCTGGCATTATCTCTCTATGTATGTCTGCCAGGGTAGCTTAGCTGTTAGCAGACTTCCTCTCGGTATACTGCCTGACCTTTGCCCTCAGATTCATGGAGTATGACATAATAGGGTTGTCTCCACCACTGACTTATTGGCTGAAATCACTGTCTCCTCAAAAACTGCCACTGGATTTGCAGGGGTGGCATCTAAACAGCACTATAACCCAGCATCAAAACTGGTGTCCATGGCCTTTCAGATGGAGAAGTCTCTGTGGGCCTTCATTCTTTCCTATGATAGTCATTTTGCTCACCAGACAAGTCGAGACTATCTTCCTTTTAACTTTTTCATTAAATTCTCTTGGTGGAATGTCAACTAGTCAAATAACCAAAACCCATGCATCAATAAATCCAAAGATAAGAGAAAAATGCCAATAACTCATGATACTCTGCGTGGCTTACAGTTGGCTCAAAATGATAAACTAAGATGTTGATTTTATATTTTTAAGTTTGAACTAATGTGTCATCTCCTTTGCAATTCAATTTAGACTTTCATGCAGTGGCTACCTTTTCTTGTATTTCTCTTTGGAAAAACCGATAACATAGTCTGCTCATGTGTGCTGACATTTTTTTCCCAGATAATATGTCCACTATACTTTTGGTGGTTTTCCATGCTATTTTTTTTGTGAATGATCTATCCACTACTCTCCGTGGAATACATTGCTCATTTATTTACTTTTCTATGGTGTCTGGTGCTTTGTTTTCCGAGGCTTTCACCCACACTTGCTCTGTCAGTCTTTGTGTCTCCTTCTGTATATACATTGTCTCACTGCAGGTCTCTGGATTCTTCCCATACATTAAGAAATCCTACTAAAGGATCTTAAGTCACATTCCTAAAAAGAAATGTTTTTGGAGTAGCAAATCCAATGAATCCTGCTAAGGTAGTAGCCCTGTATGTCTTATCTTGGCTAGCCCATTATCTCTGCAGAATTCTCAGTATTCAAAGTGTCTTTGCAGAAGTATGAAGACTCTGCTTTCTGTCAGTCTCATGGACCAGCTTGGAATTCTAAGCCTTTATTTATTTTTACTGCTTTGTTTTTGTTTTGAAACAGGGTCTCACTATGTACCCCAAGATGGCCTGGAACTCCTACATAGACCAGGCTAGCCTTGAACTCATAAAGATTAGCCTGCCTGTCTCCCAAGTGCTGGAATTAAAGATGTGCCACCACACTGGGCCCTGAGCCTTATTATTAAGTATCACATGACACAGAGCAAAGCACAGTTATAAACAGATGATAGTTTGGATTTTTTTCTATGTGGGGGGTAAAACCAAGATCTTTCATATCCTAGGCAAATTCTTTACTCCTGAGCTACATTCCCAGGCTCTCAATCTGGTTTCAATAGTCAGAAATAGAGGCATCAAAATGTGGTAGAAGCATCTATAAACATATTGAAAACAAAATGTTAGCTCTGCCTCATGGCATAGACCTGTGATCCCAGTTATTGGAGAGGAAGGGGGGTCTTGGGTTCAAGGTCATCCTAAAGAGGTCAGACTAGGCAGCATAGACAAGACAAAACAGTTTAGACTACACAGCTCAGACTAGAGAGCTCAGACAAGGAAGCTTAGACTAGATAAAACAATTTAAATGCCAAAAATGGTGGTGCACCACTTTAATCCCAGCACTCCAGAGGCAGAGGCTGGTAGATCAGTGAGTTCGAGGCCAGAATGGTCTATAGAGCAAGGCTCCAAAGCTACACAGTGAAACCCTGTCTGGAAAAACAAAACAAAAGACAGTTTAGACTAGACAACTTAGACTAGACAGCTTAGATTATTTCTGAAAATAAAGTAAAAATCAGAGAAGCTCAGTGGTACAGTGCTTGCTTAGTGTATGTGAAGCTCTGGGTTCAATCTTAAGTACTTTAAAAGGACACGAAATACTGCGTCTGGAGAGATGGCTCAGTAAGCAAAAGCACTTACTGCTCTTGAAGAACTGGGTTCAGGTCACAATACCTGCATCACAAGGCTCACAGCAACCTATCACTCTAGCTCCAGGGGAACCTGACAGCTCTGTAGGCATTGGCACTCATGTATATTCATGCACACATTCATACGCAAGCAAGCTCACATACACATTTTTTTAGAAATATGAAATTCTGAAATGTCAATTTAATAGATATACTTAGGAGAGAATAAAAGTATAATTCAGAGAAGACCCGATGCAGGATATGTGTAATATGTCAGGGAAGGGTCTTCTGATGAGGCTGCTTGAGGTGTAGTGTATGAAATGGGGTGATACACACAGATTGTCCTGGAATCTCTTTTTCTCATATGTCTCTACCTAACCAATGCCATTGAGTTCTTTTCTGAGGCTATAGAAGTCGAAGGACAATCTATTCAAAGCTTTTCTGGTCTTCATACTCACTTGTGTAAACTGCATTGTAGGCACCCTGTCTATGTATATACAGTGAATGATCAACCCTGGGATTGTCAGCAGGACGCCTGAATTCCTTTCTTGCCTTTTTTCCCTTTTTAAAAAATTTATTTAATTTTATTTTATGTGCATTTGTATTTTACCTGCATGTGTGTCTGTGTAAGGGTGTCAGATCTTGGAATTACAGACAGCTGTTAGCTGCCATGTGGGTGCTGAGATTGGAACCCTGGTCCTTTGGGAAAGCAATCAGTGCCCTTAATCACTGAGCCATCCTTCCCCCTTCTTGCCTATTCTTAAAACTAGCTGACTACCACGGGCAACAGACTTCAAGACCCTGTGATATGAATCATGAATGCATTTCTCACTTAAATGATTTCACATTATAATGCAATTCAAAACCAAGTAGACATGAGCACTCTGGTATCAGTGATGGCTTATAAATTTTGTTAGTTATCTTTTAAGGACATTCCCATATAGTTGACCAATCATCCACTAACTGTGGCCTTTACAGTCATGCAAGCTGTTGTATATGTGGGTTTAGACAACACACTGAGTCACAGGGCAACTTTTATTTGCTTTGTTGCAGACTAGTCTCTACTACCAGCCTGGCCTTTGCCCAGTGAGGCATTTTTGAGCACTTGTTGTATATAACACTCTTGTCTTTTTGGTGGGAAGAATGTTCTCAATCTTGCATTGAAGTGCAGAAGGGTCAAGAGATACAGGTGGCTTGTGACTAAGAGGTCATTCCTCTGGCACAGCTCCTTCCTTGTCTCTGCCAAGAACTCCCGAGAGGTTCCTGGGTCATCCAAGGCTCAGCTCTGGACACAGGATAGGAAATTAGACAAGAAACAGAAAAGTTCTGTAACATTCTCTGTCCTCTTCTGCTTCTTGAGCCAAACAGAAAATTGAACTTTGGTTTCAGGAACTAGAGAGAAGGAAAGAGGAGGTATTAGCATTTCTCCACCCTCCCCCCAATCCAACACCCCCACATGGTTCTGGCCACTGCCATCCTGACAATGGAACATCTGTTTCCAGGTAACCGGATGATCATGGGAATAGTATTTCTGGACTCCGCCTCTCTGTGGTCCCTTGCAATGTTCCCACAGAGTCATGTTAATTTTTTCCAACAAGATGTTTCTCCACCCTAATTCAATTCTCCCTTCAGTTTGGAACCAGGGACATTGATAATTTTGTTAGGAATTGAATCAGTTGTGAAGCACTGGGAATAAGTATGGCTTAAAACCTCAGGTGAGTTTCTTGGAATTCTGGGCCAACTCCCTTTCCCAGTTGCCCACAGGAAGTTTCAGCTGATGTCATTAGAAGTTGAATGTGGTCTGTGCATGAGAGAGGGGGAAAGGGGTGGGCTGGGTGGAGTGGGGATGAGATCTGGGTTATGGCAAGACCTTAAGGATCCGACAAGCATTCTTGTTTCAGATCAAATATTTGTAGGAAACTAATATTTAGCAGCCGTGTGAGGCTAATGAATCCAGCACACCTTCCTAGGTTTCTAGTCTGAGTTTACACACTACAATGAATACATTTTATGGGGCAGGAGTGGGGAGGGGGAGTGTGCATCAGATAAGTTTCTGTTTGACTCAATGTTTCACAGGCGAGAGTTTTCCAGAATCCTCTTTCTCACTCTCAGGATGTGTATTTAGATCTTTAAGCCTGAAACTTGGTATCAGCTCAGAAGAAATTACTAACGTCATATAGATTCTACTGGGAATTTTGTGAATAGTTGATTAGGCCTAATCTAAAAAGGGTCAAAGCCCTTTGGTGTAGACAAAATTGGCCTTTCTCTGTATTAAGACAATTCAGGGGGAAAGCCAAATCATGCATAAGGTGCATAATTCTATAAAGATTTAGAGGGGAGAGAAGTTGGTGTTACACAAGGATTACTTACAGACAGCAAGCCATACTTCATTTTGTTTCCTTCATTTAACCAATTTTGCAATTCCTTTGCTTCATCACAACCAGTGTCTAGATTTGATTAACAGGAATATGCAAAGATATTTTGCAAGTCTCTTATTCCTGAAGTGCTGTGAAACAGGGGTCCAGTGTTCTAAATTTAGTGGCTTCTCTTGTTTGGTTGGAAGATCTAACCAGATAATATGGAACTCTTGGCTTGTCACAGTGTAGCTCATACCTATGGGCTCTGTTTGGTTTCTACTATGTTGATCATTGTTCTCCAACACACACACACACACACACACACACACACCAACACCAACAACAGCTTCTTAGTTCTGAATCAGTCACAAAATGTAGCAAATCTGAGTTTTGCTTCTATTTTGACATAACTTGTCTCTGGTGATTTTTGCTTCAGGTTTTAATGCAGATAAAGCCTCTGTTTCTCACCATGGTGTTTCTTGTAGAAAACCTTAACTTGGTATTCATCTATCCTTTTCTCCTCCCCTCTACCACTCTCTACCCATGACCAGTAAGTTCTACAGCTCCTACCACAAAGAACATTAAGACCTTGCTGACTGGTCCCTGGATTCACAATATCTTGCCTTTTCTGGGATCTGTTTCCTTTCTGGTGTCTCAGTATCTGTTCACTCTATGCTTAGGAAAGCAAACCAAAAGGGGAATGTAGAACATTTCCCTGGTTTGATCGAGGTCCCTTTTCCAGTAGCATGGGTCTTCCTGGCATCACCAAATGTCCCCAGATGGCAACCATCCTTCCATTCTAAGATGTGACAAATCTATGCTCCACAAATGTGGAAATTTCAATAGTCTTTGTTCACAGCACTTAAAACAGTGTCTAGATCATAGTGAAAATTTAATATATATTCCGTAAATTGGCAGGTACTTTTTTTAGGCATCAGTTTATACATTGGAGGATAGTTTATATTTTTTAAAACTTTATCATAAAAAACATCTAAAGGCATTTTCCTGAAAGAACAGTAAAAATTTAAGTTTTGTATTTCATTAACCAGTAAAATTATTTAAAAATAATGAATTGGGAGATTGAGAGGTGACTCGGGAGCTAAAATCACTGAAGACTCTTCCAGCAAACCCTGGTATGTTTCCAGCACTCATGTGGTAGCTCACAACCTTCTCTAACTCTAGTTCCAAGGGTTCTGATGCCCCTTTCTGGCCTCTACATGTGCTAGGTAAGCACATGGAACACAGACAGATTTGCAGGCAAGACATACACACACACACAGTGAGAAATAATATTTTTAAAACTCATAATGACAACAAATCAATGCTATGTCAGATGACAAACTTCTGAATGAATCATCATGATAGCTGCTCAAACAGAATCAGAAGTTGTGTTTAAACATTATGGTGACATTGTGGTAAAACCGTATTTGTGAAATGACATGTCACATATTAATTTGAGAACTATGTGGTCACTTTATTTGGTAAGGATCATCTCTTGTGTTTCATTCCTACAAGGAACATTTACATTCAATGTCATACATTTGCAGCCTGAGAAATTTCTATTGTGTCCAAACTTACTCACCACCAGTAACTTTAAGCATGAACTTAAACATCACGAACATCAGAAGAGAAACACAGGGAAGAATCCTGCAATGGTGCTTAACAACATAATAGATGGAAGGGGAGAGGAGATTTAGGAAAAAATGTATCTTCCGATGGAAGGAGAATCTTTACTACTATGCTATTTCTGCCAGAAGCAACAGAGACTCGGAGAAGGCCATTCTATTGACTTGGTAGGAAGTGAGCTGGAAGCCGTGACCTTGAGGTTGTCACGGGCCATCTTTAGAAGTTCAGTGCTAAGACAAATGTTCTCCTGACACTGGTTCCCTGTGCAAAGACACTGGTATGAGCTTGGTGTTACAGAGAATTATTTTTGGCTGTCTGTGATATGGTGGAAATGCCACTTTCGTATCATCTTAGTTTGTTTTCCGACTAAAACAAAGCAGCTTGGAGAGGGAAAGTTTTATTTAGTTTATACTTCCAAGCAGAGTCCATTAGTGAGGGAATTCGGGACAGGAACCATAGAGGCAAACGTCTTCTTGGCTTGTTCTCTCTGACTTATGCTCAGCCAGTTTTCTTATACAAGGAAGACCACCTACCCACAGACATCCACAGTGGGCTGGGCTCTTCCATATCAGTCAGTAATCACGACAGTTACTTCTAAACATGTCCACAGGCCAATATGGTATGGGAAATCCCTCAATTTGAGACTCACTCTTTCCAGGTGACTTCTTGGTAATGTCGTTGACAATAAAAATGAATTAGGTAGTCTATATATCAATATAGAAAATGTGTCCAGTCTTTGGGGTGCTGAAGGAAATGAATGGCATCTAGGGTGTATGTGGCAATTGAAATATATATTCAGTGAGGCTTGGGGGTACATTCCTGTAACCCCATCAATGCTCAGGAATCTGACTCAAGAGGATTGTGAGTTTTATTCCAGCCTGGGAGATGAAGCAAGACCCTGTCTAAAACTAAGTAAAATAGCAAAATGCTTTGTTTTTTTAAACCCAAATATTCAATTGTTTGGACTCCAGAGTTTCCTTCTAGAGTTATAGATATGAGAATGACTTACATAAAGACAGAACAAATTTCTGGGCTTGGGCTTTCTTCTTTAAATGGAAATATATAAATGAATCAAATATTCCTGAAAAAAGCGAGGAACTCCCAGAAAGTTCATAGCTTAGTGGTAAACCATGATATGGCGACTGCTTTAATAGATGTGGTGATTTGAATAAGAATGACCCCCATAGGCTCATATACTTCAATACCTAGTCACAGGGAGACATACTGTTTGAAAGGATTAGAAGGATTAAGTGGTGTGGCCTTGCTGGGATAAGGTTTTGGGGTTTCAAAAGTTTATGCAAAAACCAAAATCCCAGTCTCTGCTTATGAATCAGAATGTAACTCTCAGCTCCTTCTCCAGCACCATGCATGCCTGCTGCTGTGCTCCCCACCATGATGATAAGGAACTAAACTTCTGAAACTATAAGCAAACCCAATTAATTCTCTTATAATAGCTGCCTTGGTCATGTGTCTCCTCACAGCAGTAAACAGTGACCTAGGCAGCATATTATAGCACACAGAATGAAGATCATTAAAACTTTTGGGGGTCTAGGGAGATGCTTCCTTTGATACAGTGCCTGCAGCCCTGTACCAAGCATAGGCATCCAAATTAAACCCCTGGAACACACAGAAAACCCAGCTATACCAGTGTGTGCCCATAATCTCAGCACTGGAAGGCAGAGACAAGAGGATCCTGGAGCTTTCTGGCCGGTCTGCTTAGCCAAATTGGTAAGCTTTGGATGCAGTGAGAGACCCTGTCTCAAAAAATGAGATGAAGAGTAACTGAGTAACACAGCCAACATCTGACTATGACCTTCCCATGAACAAACACACAAATATTTGTAAAAGCATAAGAAAATACTGATGGCAAATTGTTAAGTAGGAAGAAAGGAATACAAACTATATGTATTATATGTACATAAGGTCACAGGTACAGTTCAGAATTAAAAACAACTAAAAAATACATTTTAAAGGATGATATGATAGGATCATGGGTTTCTTCATCTATATGATCTTAACTGACAGAGAGATCAGATATACCCACGTGGAAGCATATTTTGATAACACTTTTTTATTTTGTTTTATTATATTGGAGGAAAAGTAGACTTTCAATTCAATTAGCAAAAAGCAATTATTGTACTTCAAATATTAAATAACAACACCACCAACAACAGCAAACATGTAAACTGGCATATCAGATTACTGAGAAACATTTTCAAGTGTAAAAAGTTAATGTATCGTTTATCTCCATAATAAGAACTAATTTAAAACCACATGGAAACATTGTTCTGTGATGATCCTGCTTCGGATGGAAATTCAAAATAAAGCTTTTGGTAATCAAACCAACACAATTTTGAAAAATTGTTTATATCCTCTTCTTATTTATTCCCTAATATGAATTGGGGCCATGGCTATTTAAAACTAATTAACAACTGAGTGGGTTTATTTACTATTCTAAGCCACACCCCCTCCCAAATATATCCCAGCTTCAAATTAAGGCAATTACTTTATTAGAAAACTATTTCTAATAGCTTGGCTCACCAACCTTAGCCTGATTACTGTAATTACAAGCTATTTACCACAATCTAATGCTATTTGCTCCATGCTGACTGAGTTTTACAATGTCCAATTCCTTTTTGCCTTTTTTAGGAAAGAATAAATAACTCTATAGTGTAGTTTACATTCAAAATAGTAAAATGTATTATTTTCAACAAATTTCCCTGCATTGAAATTTGAAGGACTCCCTGACCTTGTGCCTTCATTGGCTTCTTTATCCTGAGATATTTTTACCTAAGAACAGTTTGATTTACAGAATGAGAACAAAAGGAAAACCACTTACAAAGATAATACATAGCTTATCATGTCATGGCCAATTTTCTTTGTTGTTGATATCCTTATATCAGTATGTTTTACTAATCAGAGTGGAAAAAACTAATACCAATACACCATTGCTGACCAGAGCCTGTTCCAGGCTTATATAATTCCTTGGTTGTAACTCCTTGTGCCTTTTCTGTTCTTAGAGCTCCTCTAGGATACCGTCACATCTAACTGTATTGTCTCCATAGATTGCTCTGGGCTACAACAGCCTGTCTTGTCTATAAAAAACAGCAAGCACTGTTTATAATTATCTATTAGGTTTTGCCTGATGTTTGTTGTAATTGAATGGTGGCTTTTGGAGGAAGAAGATCAAGAGATGACAGGCTAGGCACACTAAGGACACACATTGACAGCAAATCGCCTCACTGCTGAATGTTGACCTTGTTTGTCTGGCTGAGTTAATATTACTCTTTTCCTCCATCGAATGCTGTACTTTTTGCAGAGCAGACAGTGTTCACTGCTCAGACATGAGTATGGAGGTCATGCTCCACTGAACTGAGCACTGATAGTTTATGCTCAGATAGTAGTTGGACTTCTATGTATAAGATTTGTGTGCTCTCTTCTATTAATTGATTTGGTCATTTAGTTTCATCAATATGAACTCATGGAAATGAAATTTTATGTTTTGAGTAACACACCAGTATTTTATTTCTGTGGTTATTACCAATGTAGCTATTTGGAGGATTTTCAGCTGGCTTTAGTATCCCTTTAATATACTTTCATGCTTGTGTCGTTTGGGGGTTTGTTTTCTATACATTTTTCTATTTTTTCTATACATTTATTTATTATTTTGCATGGAGAGGATTGTAGACGTCAGAGGACAACTTGCAGAGTCAGCTCTCCTCTTCCTCTATGTGGGACCTAGGGATTGAATTCAGCTAATCAGGATGGCTGGCAAGGGCCTTTACCTCCTGAGGTATTTCACAGACTCCTCGTTTTTTCTTTTGGAAACCAACTTTCATGATTTTTCAGCCATAAGAAGAATGGAGTTGTGTTTATGCCCAGGAAGATGGATGCAATTGAAGATTAAGCCCTTCTCAGAAAGACAAATCCCATGTTTCCTCTCATTTGTACTTAGATACTATGCATAGATACATGATATATTTCATGTGTATTTGACACAATAGCAGTGGGACTGTCTAAGGAAACAAAGGGAACTAATGGAAGTAGAGAGAAAAGGGAGGTTGGGGGATGACGTGTATGTAGCATATTACATGCACAACAAATATGCATGATGAAAAATTTTAAAGCTAATGTAGTCATATTAGAAAAAGGAATGGCTGTCTCCAAATGGCAGCACACCAGTTGTTTGCTCTGCTATCTGTGAGATTCCTTTGAAAGGCCATTCAGAGAGACTGAAATCATAACTATATTAGAAAATACTAGAGAAGAAAAAAAGTAAGATATATTCATTAATTTGAATCCAAAAGGATCCTAGAAGTGTTCTGTATGTACATAATAAATGCATGTAGACCAAGAAAGATTCAAAATCTGTAGTTTGTTTTTTCTGACAACCCTAATTTTGTAGAAAAGGAACATCTGTATCTAAAAATACCCTTGTGAAATATAAAATTAAATCCATAATAAGCAAAAGCATTAGTGAGATGTCTTTTTGAGTACAGAACTAGGGAAGATGTAACTGAGAGAGGGGCTTAGTTAAGCGTGTATAGAATGGATATTGACCCGCAGGGAAGCAAAAGTAGAAGCTGCACAGAAACCCACATTTTTATGTTTTAATTGACAAAGGCATATTTGCACAACTTTCTAATGTATATTATGATAATACACATATAAAATATAGTCAATCAAGGTCATAAACATTCCCATCTCATCCAAGATATTTATGTAAATGGCAGCTTTGTACTCTTGAGTCATCTTAATATTATCAGACTATTTTAATCAGGAGTTATTCTATCCTGCTTTGGAAGAATGAGAACTAATGTAGGCCCTGCTTACTCGCATTTTCCTTAGCGTCCTCCTATTATGACATCCTTATTTTGCCCTCTAAATTCCACAGGCAATACTGAGCTTTGTAGTCAGACTTATTTTGTTTAGCACGATGATCTTGAGTTTCAGCTACTTTCCTCTCAAGATGAAGGGAGGCTGATTGCATGTCTCAGGACTGGATAATGCATCACTGTAGGCATGCAGGTATCTATAAAGCAGTGGTTCTAAACCTCCCTAATGCTGCAACCCTTTAATACAGTTCCTCAAGTTGTGGTGACCCCAAACATAAAATTATTTCATTGCTACTCATAACTGTTATTTACTACTTTTATGCATTGTAATATTAATATCTGACATGCAAGATATCTGATATGTGACTCCCCCATAGGGGTCATGACCCACAGGTTGAAAACCACTGCTCTAAAGGATGCTAACCATGATTCCTTTGGAGACACTCCAGGAACATGTACCACCTAAAAACAATCTATTCATCTACTGATGGGCATCTTAGTTGGATACATCTTTTATCCATCTCATGGACAGTGCTACAAAATCATGGAGTGCAATGGTGTGATGTTTAGGTTCTTTCTAGAGACACACTCAGCAATGGAGTTGCTGAATCATATAGTTATATTTTAGTTCTTTGAGTAGGTTCCTTATTGTTTTCCATGTCTGCATTACCTTAAATTCCCATCAATAGTGCATTAGCTGTCTGCATACTCGCTAGGACATTTTCTTTTTCGTAACAGACATTCAAACTAGGATGAGGTACTCTCTCATTGACATTTTGATGCATTAAGATTTTTTTCGCATGTATTGTTAGCTGTCTGAATTACTTTTGAGAAGTGGCTAGTTCTTAGGCTACTTTTTTAACTGGCTTGTTTCCTTGATGTTCAGCTTCTGGGGTTCCTTATATATTTTGGATATGAATTTCTTGCCGGATGAATAGATTCTAGATATTTTCTTCATTTATATGTTGTCATTTAATTCTGCCATTTCCTTTGCTCTAATAGGCTTCTCAATCTGATGTAGTCCCATGTGCCTGTTTCACTGGTGATGTGTTCTTGGGTCCTCTCTAACCTGTCATTGCTTACATCAACATCTTGAAGTACTCAATTGCATAGACTTAGAGATTTGTGTCCCGAACAGCAAGAAGAATGGCTCCAGGTTTAGTCTTTTGTGTATATTGTGTGTGTGTGTGTTTTCAATTTACCCAACACTATTAATTGAAGAGAATACATTTTCCCCATTCTATGTTGGAATCTTTGTCAATAATCAGTTGGCTACATGAGTATAGATTTATTTCTCGTTTCTTTATTCTGTGGTGTCCATGTGTTTTATGCCAGTTCCATGCTGTTTTGGCTATTAAAGTTTTGAAATATGCTTTGAAATCAAATATTTTGATGCCTCCAGCTATATTGTTTTATTTTGTTTTTTCCTTGGAATTGGTTTATTGTAATCTCTTGCTCATTCCCTATGGTTATTAACATAATTCCCTTTTAATTTTTGTGAAGAAAAACAGTGGGGTTTTGATGAGAATTACACTGTCTATTCATTGTTTTTGTTTGTACCGACAGTGCAACAATATTAATTCTTCTGAACTATGGACATACAAGGAAAAATTCCCTATAATTCTTTCATTGGTATTTGACAATTTAACTGTTCAGAGATTTAACTCCCTTGCTTAAACTCATCTCTAAATATTTTATATTTGTATGTTGAATTGTTTCCTAAATTGCTGATCAGCAAGCTCATTATTTGTGTGTTAAAAGGTGCTACTGGTGGTTTTGATGCTGATTTTGTACTTTATAACTTTTTCAGTGTATATAGGCTTTTGGGTGGAGTCTTTGGTTTTTTCAATGTGAAGAATCAGTCATCTCCATATTTGAAGACTTTAACTTTTCCTTTCTTTGGAGTAACTGCTCTTATTAATATTCCCAGTTGTTGGGGGAAGTCCTGTGCATTTGTCAATAAAGTACTGTTGAGCCTATAGGGAACCAAGATAGGAGGGACTAGGAGCCCAGGAGAACTCTGGGAAGGAGAAACACAGAGAGTCAACATGTAACGCCATGGGGGTAGGAAGCCTGGAACTATTAGATTAACAATTATGGGGTAATTACTTAAGTCAGAGCTAGCTAGTAAGAAACAAGCAAGGCCAACAGCTTCATAATGAATATAGCCTCCTGTGTGTTTATTTGGGACTGATGCGGATCTGGAACCAGACGGGCGGGAAGGTTCCTCTCAAGGAAAGCTTCTCTTAACACCAGTGCTATATTGAGTGGTGAACGTGTTCATCCACATCTTGTCTGTGATCTTAGAGGAAACAGGTTCAACTGTGGGTTTTTCGTTTGAGTCTTCTGTTCCTAATTTGTTGAAAGGTGGTTCATTTTCCAGAATAAAGTGTCAAATCATGTCAGATGCTTTCTCCTCATCAGGTGAAATGATGACATGATTTTGTCTTTCACTCTGTCGTTGTGTTGTGTAATGTTCCTGATATACATTATAGAATAAACCTTAAATCCCTGGGATGAGTCTCATTCTGTGTATTTTCTGTGTACATTAGCTTTTTTATTAATGTGAGAGAATGCCAGACTTCAACAGCCTAAGTGAGGGATGGTTCATTTTGCTCACAGTTTCAGGAGATTGAGTCCATAATGGTGCAGGAGTGTTATAGCAGGGCAGTCTGCAACAGCAAACAAAGGGGACTGCTGGGACTCAACTGACTTACTCTTCCTTCCTGTTTTTCTCTCTAGGCCCCAAGCACATGCATGGTGCACCCACATTCACAATATATCAGGTAGTTAGTCCCCACATATATATCCATAGGTACCTCAGAAGACCCCAGCAAATTTGACAATGACGGTTAACCATCACAGGCATGTGTTATTAAATTTGGCTTGCTAGCCCTTCAATGAGAAGGTGTTTATGAGTGTTCATCAGAGATTGGGATCTAGAGACTTTTGGGGGGAAGTATATCTTTGTCTGGTTTGACTATCAGAGTAATGCTAGTCTCATAAAAAGAAACTGATAGAGTTTCATTTCCCTTTCTTGGAAACAGTTTAAGAAGAATGGCAATGAGTTCTTTACCTGTTTTGAATAATTCAATAAAATTATTAACCATAAGACCATAGATTACTTTTAGATGGTAGATGTTCAATTACTGTTTCACTGTCATTACCCATTGTTGGTCATTTAGATTTTCAGTTCCTAATCAACTTTAGAAGATTGTGTATGATCAATAATTCATTTCTTTGAATTTTGCAGCTCTGTAAGTGTCATTATTCACAGTAGTATCTGTTATAGTGTCTCCTTTCTCATATCTGACTTTATTGGGTTTTGTTTTTTATATCTTTCTTTTTTGGTTAGTGTAGCTAAAGACTTCCCAATTTTATTTTCGTGAATTTTTCCTTAGTTTTAATTTCATGTACATCTTATTTGATCCTTGTTATTTCTTTCCTTTAATTAATATTGGGTTTACTTTGTGCTTCCCTACATTTAGGAGATATATTGTCATGTTTGTGTAAGTTTTGTTTTTTATCTTTTTATTTAAATTAGAAACAAGCTTGCTTCATATGTCCCCTCCTCCCCCACCCCTTCAACTCCCCAACCCCCCACCAAATCCCCATCCTGCTCCCCAGGGAGGGTGAGGCACTCCATAAGGGATCTCCAAAGTCTGTCTCTGTCATTTCATCTGGGGCAGGGCCTAGGTCCTCCCCCATGTGTCCAGGCTGAGAGAGCATCCCTCCATGTGGAATGGGCTCCCAAAGTCCATTTGTGTGCCAGGGATAAATACTGATCTACCACCCAAGGCCCCATAGATTTCTGAGGCCTCATCACTGATACCCAAATTAAGGGGGTCTGGATCAGTCCCATGCTGGCCTCTCAGCCATCAGTCTGGGGTCCATGTGTTCCCCTTTGTTCAGGTCGGCTGTTTCTGTGGGTTTCGCACACCCAGTCATGACTCCTTTGCTCATCACTCCTCCCTCTCTGTCACTGGGTTCCAGGAGTTCGGTTCAGTGTTTAGCTGTAGGTGTCTGCCTCTGCTTCCATCAGCCACTGAATGAAGGCTCTAGGATAGCATTTAAGGTAGCCATCAATCTCATTATCGGGGATGGGCATTTAAGGTAGCCTCTCCATATTGGTTAGATTGCCAGTTGGTGTCATCCTTGTAGATCTCTGAAAATCTCACTAGTGCCAGATCTTTCCTCAAACCTATAATGACGCCCTCTATTATGGTATCTCTCATCCTTCTCTCTATTCTTCCCCCAAATCAACCTAAGCAATTACTACTGTAACTACCCTCAGTAATGCATTTGCTTCAATGTGTTGTCGTATAATTGTTATTTGCAGGATTTTTCAGAGTGTTTTAATTTTCGTAGTTGAATATTAGGAACATTGTTGTGTCATTTTTTTCTTGGAAATGTGTGAACAGGTGTCTACATTCACCCCAGATAGGGAACCAGTGACAAACTTAAAGGAGTTATTCCACCTGAGTCTCCTTATTGATGAGTCTCCTGGGGTGTGTGACAGGACAATGAGTGAAGGATTATTTGCAGGAGCATGGGTGACTTGATGCTAGCTGCACCACCAGACGTGCACTCTAGGGTGGTGACAGCTCATGAACCTGGAATCCCTAGAGCTCCTGGTGGGACTTGTACTTGGGAGATTGTTACTGTTTATGTAATGTGTGGGGGGCATCTTAGGAAGCTTGTATGTTTCAGGAGCCTCTGAGACTTGTAAATTTATTCATTTCCTGAGTCTGAAGGAGTCTTCCTCTAGAAGAGACTAGTTTGATTAATAGGAAGCAGCTACACAAAAACTTCATTTTATCATTCCCATATGTTTGTTTATTTTCCACTTTATATTGATTTTCAATTTGATTATATTGTGGTCTGAGAAGGTACATGACAGGATTTCTTTTTTTCCCAGTTCTTCAGACATTATCTTTGGCCTAACATATGATCAGTCCCGGAGAGCATTCTTTGTATTGGTCAAAAGAATATGCTGTTGATGCTGGATACAATGTCTGGTGACAAATTGAAATATTTCTTGATTTTCCTGTATGATGATCTGTATGTTGAGGAAAGTATAGTGTTAGACTTTTATTAAGGTCTGTCTTTCCTTTTAGATATAATATTTGGCTTATATATTTGTACAACATGATATGTGTGTTGAATCTTCTTTAGTAATTGATCAGTATATAATTAATTTCTCTCTGCAACTTTAAAAATTTGCTTTACTTAATGTGAATATCACTTCTCTTTCATTTTTAGTCTTTGTATATTCCTACCAATGCAGTGATTACATTTTATTCTTGATGTCTGCATATAGTTTGGTTTTCCTTTTCAATTCAGCGTGTGCCTTTTTGTGGTTCTGTTTTATTGAGAAAGGTCTTGCTATGCAACACAGACAGACCATAAACACTTGCTCTCCTGCCCCAGGTTCCCAAGTGCTGGCCTTAAAGCCATAGGCTACCCTTCCCTGTCAGCTGGGAGATTAGTTGGTAGATTTAATCCTGGGTTATACTTAGAGCTGTACATACTCCTATCATAGTGTGAACTTACTTATCTTATTGCTTTTTGTGATTTTGTGCTTGGTGTCATGAATCTGTTCTAGTAAGTTTGTATATTCACATGTTTTCAGGCTGTTAGCTGTCATGTTTTTCTTAGTATAGGACTCTCAGGTAGATCTTATAGGGCTGGGTCTTGGTGACAGATTTCTTCAACTTTCGTGGAATGGATTATTTTGCATTTTTGTTCTGTTCTTCTAGTCCTTCAAATATAGCATCATAGTCTCTTTCTGGTCCAGAGTCACCAAAGACTATTACCCTAACTGGGGTTGTCTTAACTCAAAGTAAGGAATTCTTCCTTCAGTTCTGGGCTGTTTCCTCAGCTCTCTATCATGCTTCTTACTGTATTGATTGATGTTTTCAGCTAAAACATCTCTTTATTATGATTTTTGCCTCTTGGTAAATTTCTATTCCTAACCTGAACTGCTTTCCTAACTTCTTTGTATTGTTATATCTGTTCTCTAGCATCTCACTTCGTTTTCTTGAGATCTCTTTTTCTCTCCAAGTTCTTTTTCAAGCATTTTACAGATTTTCTTCAAGTTGGGATCTACTCTGGAGAATTATTGTCTTTTTGTGGTGGTGTAATTTCATAATTGTTATTTCCTAACATCTATTCATCTTGTGTAATATTTACCTCTTATATTCCTGTGTATGCATTTTATGGTTCTATGTGAATTTGGAGAGCGTAGAGATTGATATTGGGGTGTCTTCCTCAGTTGCCCTTTACCTTATTTTTTGAGGCAGAATCTCTCTTTGAACCTGGGACTCACCAATTCAGCTAGACTAGCAAACCAACAAGCTCCTCATCCAGCATAGTGGTTAAAAATGTGCACGTTGTACTCAGCTTTTTATGTGGGTGATGTGAATCTGAACTTGGATCCTTATACTTTCACAGTAAGAAATGTATTAACTGAACTATCGCATGGGGTAGTTTCTGTAACAAAAGATTTGTTGTTGTTTAGTTGGGGGCACTGAATGTCCTTTGGGTAGGTGCTTTGTGTTTGGTCAGCATTTCTATGAGTGGCTTAATAATATAGACTGCAGCAGTTTGGAAAGGCAGCTGTCAGTGGAAATGAACTTGCAGATTGTATGTCCTATAGATCACAGGGTTGAACAATGTGACTGTTGGCTGTGACAGCAGTTGCCATTTCAGTGGTTTGGGATATGGAGAGGCCTGCCTTCACAGCCACCATAAGTGATAATAGCAGTAACCTGTTTCCCTGAGCCACAAAATGGACATTGCTTTTGTTCACTGGAATGAAGTCAGGTGATTTGGGGAATGAGTAACTGTAGACTTGATGTTGTAGATCACATAGGAGAACTTCCATGGGTTCTGTGAGAATGACTGCCACTTCTTTGGGAGAGAGATCTTCTAGGCATTTTTATGGAGATGTCATTCGTAGATACTACACTACCGAGAGAACCAATACACACAGCATTATTCATCCCAAAAAGGGAATCCATTAAAGTCCAAGTAATGGTTACACCAAAGTCTAACTTGCTATCCCAATGAGTTTTTATTGAGGTTAGTATCAGGGGTATGGGTGAATGGTTACTTACAGAAGCAGGGGTGGCTGAATCTTCAAAAGGTCTGCCACAACCCAGGTGGAGCTGAACAGCTTTGAGGCAGCTTGCTACTCTGAGAAATCTCTACTATGCAACTTGGTTGGTCAGTCTCCTCTCTTTGCATCTGTTTACTCTTTCTATAAAAGGGTCTTGGAGAAACTTCAAAGTGCCCACTTTCTCATACAATTGATATTTTGCTTACTTCTCGAATCTCATGAGCTGCCTCCTCTCCCATTGGAATGAATGTTTCAGTTCGGAACCAACTGCTATACAAGAACAAGTGTGCAAGGATTTGTAGCAGTGGTGGCCAACACTTTCCCTGGGGTCCCTTGGGCCACGTTCTAGGAATGATTGGTTGGGGGCAGTTTCCCATGCCTCTGGATATACGCTTTGGAAGAGATGTTTTCTAGATCACATGAGACAAGCGATGGTGGTGGTGTGGGCAGACTTGGGTTTTGGTATCTGTGGCCCTAGAATGCAAGTTATGAATGAGCATGGTCATGAGTCGTAGTCCTATAGCTTCAGTGTATGGATGGAACATTCATTTGCTCCATTCGGCAATTTCAGGGCTTCAATTTTTTTCTTAAACATTTTAAATTAAAATATAGTTACATAACCCTTCCATTGTTCTCATGCCCTCTCCATTCTCAAATTAACAGCATTCTTTTCTTTAGTATTGCAGCACACACCAGACTCATGAACAAATATTTAAAGACATCCTGAATATGGTTTTGGTTTGTTTGTTTGTTCATGTATCCATGGTCTTATGGCTGACCACTTTATATTACATAAACAATACGGGGTTTGTCCCTGATAAAAGCAAATTCTCTCTTTCTAAGCAGTCATTAGTTGTCTGTAGTTCTTTGTCTATGGATGAAACCCCATAAGATTTCTCTTACACCTTAACATGCCTGATGGTATTATCGTTGTCTGAGTCTTATTTATGCAGCCATTTCTGGGAAACCCTTCCTGGTATTCTGTCTCTTGAAATCTTTCTGCCCCCTTTTCCCATGATGTTCCATGAGTTATAAATGCAGGGGCTAAGCTGAAGATGTATCCACTGGGGCTGGGCTCGCCACAATCCACAAATCTCTACTTTGTGTGCAGTTGTGGTTTTCTGTGATAAGTCTCCAGGTGATGTAAAGAGAAGCTTCTTTGATGACAAGCGATAGCCACCCTTACCTGTAGGTATAAGAATAAGATTGAGAATGTAGTAAGGAACTATGCTAGTCTAGCAAAGTGGCAGTTTACTCTTTCTCAAGGCCCATGACATCACTAGCCCTGGGAAGAGTAAATGAGTTGTTGTTTTTTTTCTTTTTCCCTGCATCTTCTCTTTCTTTCTTTTGATTAGCAGGATCATTTGGGCTGGCAATGCTCCCCACCAAGAGCCTTAGGCTAGTTAACCCACCACATAATGAGTAAAGTCATTATAACTCATCGGTAATAAGAAGCCTCAACCTCCCCTGGTAGCAACAAAGTGGTATCTCATCACCTGTTGAACAATGCCAGAAAGAGATGCTAAATCAAGTTTAACAATAACTGGAGTTATATAAAATACCCAGGGTTTTATTTGTAAGACTTTTTATATGATGAACTAGGTAAGTAAAACAAACAGATAAACAAGCACAGCCCTTAGACCCAGCTATTGGAATAAGCTGTCCAAGATTTCGAAGCATTCATCATGAAACTGCTACCACAACTACAAATACATAAGACAAACTACAGATGTCAGGTAAGAAACAATAGACATGAAGAACCAAATAGAGACAATAGTACAGAAACAACATACTGTTGTTGCTCTGCCATGCTGGTCCACAACTGGGAGAGGAACATCTCCCTCTTTTAGGGATACGATAAAAGAGAAAATATCCACAGAGAATGGCAATCCCACCCACCCAAAAATTTTACAGATCATATAGCCGCTCAGTTAGGAAAGCAACCTGAAATCTGCACAGTGCATCTCAGATCACCTTCAGCAAATACCCAGCTACCATTTTGAAAAATGAGTTAGGTTAGACCATTCTAGGGTTCAGAAATCCTTGCCTATCTCTATCTCTGGAAATCTACAGACATTTCTGTTGTCATGGAAGGCTGCTTCCATTCTTGAAAACACAACCTGGCCAAGCAGAATGACTATGACCTAAGCCTACTTGGTATTCTGAACCTTTGGAGGAAGGTGCTGGAATACAGAGGGGAATGGGCATGCTGCTTACTCTCGGAGACTTAGCGTGTGGCCCATTGCTTGTGGACACCTCAGGGCTGGATGCAGATATTTATCAAGTTCCTGTGACTATTCCTTCTGGTGCTGTGCTCTGGTAACTGACAGCTTAGAAAGAAAACCACCCATTCTTGCTATTAATAGAGGCATAGGATCATATTACGGGGCCATGAAACAACTGCTCCCATCTGTAGCTGAGGTCGAGATGGCTAGGCAAGGAAAAACACAACTCTAGCTGTCACCATATACTAAGACAGAGAGAAATTAAACTTAAACTGACCAGGAAACTCCCTGCTGGATAGGGTAGGAAAGACATTTTTAGGTTTATTTTGTGCTGGACCCTGCATGCTACAATATCAACTTGCCAGGCAAGCTGTATCCACTGTAACCAACCTCTTGATTGGATCTGGGGCCTGTTCCACAGGAAGCTGATTTCATAAACAAAGTCAAAGCCCATAGCTATAGCCCTCAGGGGCAACTACTGTTGTTTTGCTAAATGATCTTGGTCTAACTGCCTTCTAAGATGCCATTATCCTGCTCTCAACCTTGATCAGAGAAGCTTCTTACTGTGCCAGGTAGTGATCAGTGCAGAGACTTGTAACTGTTTAAAGTGATGAGAACAAGCAACAGTGACCTTCCACTGACGATGACAGAAATGACATCTGTAGAAGAGAAGTGGGGAGAATCTAAGAGTTGGAGAATGTTGGGAGGAATGCTATGAAAATGCCATCTTCTGGACATGGGTTGACTTTGCACGTGTGAACTTGCAGCAGCTATAGTTACCTGCAGGAGACCTTGTGTACCATCAAGCAACTTAAGAGTCACAGGTGGGTGGGTAAGGTGCTGCTGAGGTCACATCCCTCATGAGGAACTATTGTAGGGAGAAAGAGTCGGTTTTTCTTTGTGAGAAATGGCCACTGCGCAGTTGTATGTGGCTTAGGGTATAAACCCACTCCATGGTGGTATTGATTGCATTTAGTAATTAATAGGACCTTAAGTTGGAAAGGAGATGTATTGTGGGTTTCTGAAGGAGGATATCAAGGTACACTGTATGCATATGTGAAATTTTCAAAGAAAAAGTAAAAAATATTGGAGGCAGGTGGATCTCTCTGAGTTTGATGCCAGAGTGAGTTCCACAACAGCCAGGGCTGTAAAACAGAGAAACCCTGTCTTGAAAAACCAAAAACAATAAATAAATTCATTAATTAAAAGTATTTTAGGGCCGGATGTTGGTGTCACACACCTGTAATCCTAGCACTCAGGAGGCAGAGGCAGGAGGATCTGAGTTTGAGGCCAGCCTGGTCTACAGAGTGAGTTCCAGGACAGGCTCCAAAACACTGCAGAGAAACCCTATCTCAACCCTTCCCCCCAAAAAAGGTATTTTAGGAAGCCATTTCAAAAATAAAAACAATCTTATATCTTTCTGATCACAATGAAATAAAAAGAAGTCAATATCAAAAGAAATTTTATAAATACCTTTGAACAAAAAGCCATAGAAGCAGAAGCTGTATCAAAGGCAAGGAGCCCATCCATTTAAACAATAGATTATTTTCTTGACTTCATTCCTATAATGCATCATAAGGGCGGAGAAAAACAGGAACAAACTTAAGCCAAGAGGAGAAATTAGAGCAGAAATAAAATAAATAGAATAGCTTCAAGAATAAAGTTTGTGGTTAAAGGGGAAACACCATAATCAGTTCCTCTGAAATACAAAGTATCATTGAGTTCCTGTGGAAAGATGTGTCAACAAATTATAAAACATGGAAGAAATGGAAAACTTTCAACTTCATACTTTGTAAAATTAAACAGTAAGGACATGAAAAACCTAAGTAGACCAATAACAAGCCATGACATTGAATGAGTAATAAAAAGTTTCCAACCAAGGAAAGGCCTAGGGCTGATAGCATCACTGCTGAGTTGTACTAAATTTTAAAAGAATTCCAATGTATCTCAAATATTTCTTCCAATTAAAATCAAGGGAATCCTTCCTGACTATTCTGTTCCCCTCCTTTCCCTTTTATTTTCTTGAGACACACACACATACTAGCATCCTCATTTTTGCCCCCTCTCTTTATGGGAACAGAAACTGTGACTACCTTATTTGATGGTTTTCACCTGTTTCTGGTACACTAGTACTTGGCGCTGAGTGGATGGCTGCAGTCGTTGGGAAATGACTTCTAAGAAATGTCGCTTAATATGAGATCTGAAGATGGAGGCTGGCAGGCAAAGGTGTTGGAGCAGGAGACTTTTCCAGAAGAAACGAAGGTCCTGTTGCAGCAAGGAGAGGGCACACAGAAACTGAAGAAAGCCTATGTCCTAGAGGCATATATGGGATACTGGTTGGAGATGATATTAGAGGCAGGGCGGGGCAAGGGGCAGATTGGATCTCCTTGTAAGTGCTTTTGGAAGGAATATACGCAAAGCAGTCTTGTAACAATCTGAGTTTAAATAAAAGCCTTCTGCTTCTGGGTCTATGACAACTACTGGCAGGGGATGGAATATAACCAGAGACCAGATGTGAGGCTTACAGCAGCAGTGAGTGATGCCAACCAGTATCCACTGAGCACCTACTACTATCAATCCGTGCTCTCACAATTTTAAACATTGTGGCACTCTAAAAACTTAACAAATTTGATCAATATTTTTTCTTAAAATTCGGTTTTCTGAACTATAATTTGCTGCCAAAATTATATATATATATGTATATATATATATATATATGAGAGAGAGAGAGAGAGAAATTTTAGCTCTCTTGTAAGGTTCAATGGTAGCATTGAATGGGCCTCCAAAGAGAATCTTACAAATCTAAGGTATTCTCTACCTTTAAGGACCATAGCTGATTTGAGACCTTTTTAAAGTGGTATTTGGGAGTGAATTTTAATTCAGCAATGTGTGAGATAACATGGGTTAAGAATATTCTGAAGATGGAACTCAGCTGGAAAATAGGTAAGAACCAGGCTATACAGTAGATGAGAAAGTTTAGGCAAGCATGAAATAAGCAAACCTGTAAAACAATGGATTATGTGAAGGTAGGTGGGAGAGAAACTGATGTCCTCATCAGGGCTCTGAGAAAGTGGGGTGCAGGGAGACCATGTTCAGGCTCTGCCTCCTGTATTACAATCTAGGCAGATATGAGTCATCCTTCCAACTGCTTTAGATATGGTCTAAAAGCCCCGTTACTCTCTGGCATGGAGACACGTTCTCCAGGATGGTTCTTAGCACAGTGACTGTGGCTGTCCATCTCCTAAATGCCCTGGGCATGAGGCTCTTCCTCCTTGGGGAGCTGTCAGCTTGTGCCTGACTGCCACGCCTTGAGTTATCCCTCAAGCTAACGCGAGATTGCCCAGCAAGCCATGACCTGAGCTCCCTGAGCAATCAGGCTGAGGCTAGACTTCACGAAGAGCCCTATCTTGCTTAGCTTCTCCTCCTGCCTTCCTTCCTCCAGACTTCTGAGAATCCTTCCTCGATAAATCACTTACACAAGAATCTCTATCTTGGTCTCGGCTGCTATGGGAACTGCCTGAAGATAGAAGCAGACAAACATGAGGGCAAATGACAGAAGAGTAAGCAGGAGAGGGGTGTTAATTTGGACTTCTCTGATAGGTGCTATCCATCTTTCCTGAAAGGTCTGAGCCTCCCAGAACACTGCTTGCACAGGCAAGGTCTGATCACAGTGGGAGGAGGGGGCTGCAAGATGTCGAAGAAGTAGACATAGTTCAAGTGCCCTGATCCATAATTGACTTCTGCCATCTGTTCTTTAGCTCAAGAGCCAAGTGCCCACTGAGCTTGTTGGAAGTGCGTTTCATTGGGTGACCTACATTTTAAAATCTAAGTCATTCCCAAATCTAGAAAGGAGAGCCCACGAGCACCTGGGGATCAGCAAAATATCCCAAACAATTTTTTCAAGTGTTTTATTTTTGGCAAAACTTGATTTAGCTCGTTTTGCAAGTGCTCGTCTCTTCGGTTTTTTTAAACCCTTGGGTATTTCAAAGGAAATTTAATCCACATGTTCCTTATTCATTTACATTTTAAGTCATAAAAATGTTATTTTTATAAGAGCTGCTTGATATCCAAGAAACTTTCTGAGCCTTCTAAAAAATCTCTTTAAAGTCTTGGTTGGAGCCAGGGAGCAGACATAGTGTGTAACGCACCACCCAAAGAAGTGGTCCAGCCAGCCTCCACCAGAGACCAACCTCAGAACAATGCTAGCCACAGCCAGCCAAGAAACTGATGACAATGAGATGATCAAAAAAGTTGGTCTGGACACCAGAGAATCCTCGAGAAATGCAGGAACAAGCAACAGCAAAGGCAACAAAGCTTACAGTGGGCTTCATTAGTATGTTAGTGAAGTGTTTGGGCAAACAAGGAATAGATCATGTACATTACAGCAAGCTATCCTTTGTGGCAGCTTCCAAGATCTTCTACGGAACATAGCCATCTATCACCGCATAGAGAATGTTGTGTCTTGCCTCAGTATTTTATGTAAGCTCCAAATAGCATCCATGAGTGTTAATAATATAAGTTCTTTTGGTAAAGTGCAAGGGAGGGCTTAAAATGGTGATTGCAATGTATATCTAATAATATAGAAAATGTTGATGTTATACTTACAAGTTTGAAAGGTGATAAATCTGAAGACAGACCTATGTTTTTGTTTTGAATAAATGAATGTCAGAGCCATGCTTATGCACACTCATTTCTGTCAAACAGTAATTCTCACAGGTAGAATGGCAGTGTTGTCTCTCCGTTTGCTTGGTTAGGCTCACTAACTTTCCCGAAATATGTGTGTGTAACTCAAGCCTTTTTTCTTGAACTTTAAGTTTCATGGAAAGTATTCCCATCATATGGAAAGGGAGCAGTGCCCTTCTCAGTCTTCTCCTGGGGTGGGGGTGCACATACAAGCACAAGATGACCAAATCGTCTGGGAGTCAATGGAATGCGAGTGATCATTTGGAATGGCTCAATCTGTGGTGACCATGCTTTCTGAACCCAAAATTGGTCACAGGATCGAGCATGGCGGGACTGCAGCCCTGTTGGTTATTTTAAGTTAGAACTGTTCAGAGAGCCCTGGGGCATATGGGTGTCCTGGCTAGGGGGGCTTAGAAATGAAGAAACATTGTAAATGACAGGAAAATGAAATACTCTGTGAAGCAAAAGTAACAGCTGCTAACTTATACAACTGTAGCTACCGGTACTGGACACTCACTGAATGGGGACCCTTGAGTGTCCCTCACATAAATGGATGTGGCCATTTTAATCCAAAAGCCACTTGTGTTCACTCAGCTGGCACCTGGTCAGTTGCTGCTTAAATTCTGTGTACAACTGCCAGTATTAATTACCTGTGTAATTCTCCTGAAATCTGCTCAGTAAGTGTTTCCCCTTGAAGAAGTGCTCTCTAAAATCATTGGTACCTTCCTGCTGGTCTACCATCCACCAACCTCAAACAGGACTGGCTCTGTAGAGAAGCCATTTTCTCCCTGCTCTTCTGTGCTCCTTCTATGCTCTTAGAGTACATATGGAATAAAGGAAAGCAGAAACAGCCTTTTCCCAACTATGGTTGATAGAGGCGGTTTAGATAAGTAATCTGTCCTCTAAAAACTGTAACTCCCAACACTCAAATCCAATGAACAGGGTAAGTGGGGAGTTAACTAAAATCAATTTATCCCAAAACCCTGGGAAGACTTTGTTTTAACAGTCTGTGATGAGACAATTTTATGTCACTATATTGTAGTCTTACATTCTGGAATGACTGAATAGATCTATTCTAAATAGGCATGAACTTGAAAGTTTGGTTTAGCCTCTTAATTTTTCAATCCCCTACCACGGTTAATTATTTTCTACCCAGTGCTCTGTGGTCAGTTGACAATATGATGAGGTTTAGGTTTCATGTAGTATGGAAAATTCCCACATACTAGCATTTCTTTCTTCCAATGGACATTATTTTCTTCAAAAATTTACAGCTGCTCTAGTTATGAGTAAATATTACATAAATCGCATGGCATAAATGAATGCCAAATGTTTTATTTCATAGCAAAACAGAAGGAAGGTTATTGACCCATTCTCTGAGAAAAGGTGTGGGGAGACACCCCATTAAAAAGTAAATATATTTTAGTTAAATAATGTCTCTGATGCAAAAAAGAAAAACTTTTTTTAAAAAAAAGTTAGAGGTACAATGGCATTTTGTACTGTTGCTACTACTAAATCACTTAAATCCAAGCTCAGATGTTTCCACAAATCACATGAGAGGTTGTACAACATATGCAGACATTATGCTGTTCAACATAGAATAGTGTTTGAAAGAGAAAGACTTCCAGTTTGAACGCCAGCTTGCTCAATTACAGCCGTGCGACTGAGCATATTGATTTTTTTATAACTCAGTTTCCTTAAACTGAACAGTGACAAAACAGTATTCCTTTTGTATACTGCTCAGAGAATCTAGTTCAACAGTATATCTAAAGGTCCTGTCAGTGTATGTCACTTAGTCTATGCTAGTCTCTCTTTTTCCCTTTGCTATTAGGATGGAGGTCTTAGCCAGGGGAAGAGGTGCCATGGACTCCCCATCTTGGAAGATCTGCTCATATTCCTGAAATGTATGTGTCTGTTAATTGGCTTCCTTTAAGTTAGCTTATCCTGACTCAGTCTGGTCATATGCCTTTGTATCTGCTGCAGAAAGTAGTATTTAACTACAGATTTGGGGCCAACAGAGAGTTTTCCCTCACCAGTCCATTTCCACAGTGGAGAGACACCTGCAGTGGAGTTCCTACAAGGGAATAGACTTGTTACAAGAAATATCCTCCATGGCAGCAGACACACACAGAGATAATGAGCTCATAAATACTGTCAAGTGGCCTTTCTCTTGCCAAGTATTAAATCGTATAGGACAGGGGAAGGGATAGATTAGAACTGCATATTTACTACAGAGTTCAAATTCAGGGCTTCTTCTAGCTAACTTTTATTATAATTGACCATATTTTAGGCTTGTCAGTCCTCTAATCCCCTCACTGCTTCAAGACAGAGACCTCTGTCTTACAGGCTCGTGTCTGGAAGAAAGCACAGTGATCTTCAGACCAGTGAGAGTCCTCTGCAGCCTATGTCTGCTAGAGCAAAGGAAAAATGATTGCACTTCTCTGCTGCAAAATTATCCTTGTTTGGTCTCATTTCCTAGTCCTGTTTCTCTCCAAAGACTGTTATGAACACTTGTTGACAATATTTCCCTCAAAATTTATGAATTTAGAATTTCCAGTCCTGATACTCCATCCCAAATATCCAGTCTGTTCCAACCCTTTTTCATCAGACTAATAGTACAACTTCTAATTGTCGATTCACCATCTAATTATAGCCAGTGTGGGGGATTAAAAGGCATCCCCAGATGCTTGGATTCCTTCCAAAGGTAGACTCTGATTCCCCTCAGCTGGACAGAAGGCTGCACTCCAATGACTTCTAACAAACATGGTGATGAGGATGGTCTTGGACTGCCAATGTGTGTAATCAAGGCGTTGTGTTTAGCTTTTGTTCTGTCTTGTGGATTATGTACTTTGGTAGGTTAGGAGTGGGAAGGATAAGTGGCATGCTGGAGAGTTCTCAATTAACCCTGTAGAGGGGCCCACATAATGAGAAATGTAGGCTTTCTTCCAACAGCAAGTGAGGCAGCCATCTTGAAGTGGGCCCTCCAGCTCCAGTCAAACCATTAAATTATTACAATCTTGGGTGACATCCTTTTGCTACCTCATAAAAATTCCTGATCCAAAATGACCTTGCTAAGCTGCTCCTGTATTCCTGAAACACGGCAACTATACAGTAATAAATGTTCCGCTTGTGGAGCTACTACATTTAAGGATGCCTTTTTTTAATGCAGAAGGTGGTAAAACATGTTCTTGCAACCCCTGGGGTCATTGGAACCCATTAGCCCGCATGTTTTTTCAGTCCCTCCCTTGCTTCCTCATGGATAGTAAAAATCATTCTGCTTTGAATCTTTCATAATTTTCCCGATAAAATTATGAATTTCTCTCAAGCCTTTGGAGAGCTATTTCAGCGCCTGTCTCTATGGAAGTGATGGAGCATTTCATTTGGCCATCCCAGGCTTCACACAGCTGTGTGCAGAAGGGTGTATGTTATCCCAGCAGGACATCTCCTTTTCCTTCACTTGTGTTCACTCTCTGCTATCAGGTTCTGCCTACAAGGCGAGGGCTGGCTGAGAGAGGGTACTGAGAAAGGACAGTCCTGTTAGATACTAGCTGGGGCTGTATACAGAGATTAAGCAAGAGAGAATGAATTTGCCATTTCTAAAATAGAGAAATTGAAACTAGTCAACGAGGGCCTGGCTTCCACGCAATGGAGGGAGTAAAACCCACCTCCAGTTTGAGGTTCAAGTCAAAGACAAGCCCAGTGGGGGAGTCCACTGGAGGATGTCAAAGGGCTTAGGAGAAATTTTTCATCCTAAATGGCATCAAGATGTTGTGAGTTGCGATTACTCTTTTCCTGGTTAATATTTTTAATTCTCATTGGTGAGATCACAGGCTTTGCCTGGCTTTGCTTCCTCAAATCTTGGAATCTTTTCTGTCTCCTCCACTGTTGGCTGACTAAATTCTAAAGTATCTCAAGATGTCCTCTGGGGCCTCTCTTTCTGTGAACTCTCCTTAGGTGAAACACTGCACCTCAACAAGTCCAAGTCTCCACAGACTTTCCTGTAGGCTTCAGACTCATGCATCCAGAAAAGCTACCAAATCATGAGATAAACCAAATAAAAATCCCTAACCCACCCATCAGGTGTAGGTTTTGTGATTGTGGTTTTAGTCTGTGTTTTTGCTTCAAGCATCTGAGCCCAAAGTCTAGATCTCATTCTTGATTTTTCTTTCTGTTAATACCCACATTTAATGCATCAGCAACTACTACAGTTTACTTGCACAGTTCAACTTTCTCACCTGGCCTACTTCCTCAAATTGCACATTATGTCTTACTTTAACTGTGTACTGCCACGATGTATTTACCATTCCATAGCTAACTGAAACCATGAGTAATTATTCAGACCACATTACCATAAGAACAAAATTCCAGGTTTTTCCTCTGCCGTTACAGAACCTTCCATGACCTGGTTTCTGTATTACACTTCCTCCTTCCAGGCATTCCTGCCTTCTGGTTATGTCCCCCAGCATCTCTCCCACACTCAGGGCCTCTGTACTTGCTGAAGCTTTGGTTTGATTCCTGTACTTTATATGCCATGTTCAATATTTACAGTCTATCCGCATCCCCGATATGATTCCGCAGAGCTTCCGTTCCCAGGTAACTGTGGGAGTTCCCTCAGCCTGTTACTGCTTCGTTCCCATCATTTCCTTGCCCTGCTCTCCCTCCATCATCACTTTCTATTCTCTTCTGTAGATTTCCTCTTTTACTCTATGAGCCAGGACAGTTCCTGACACCTAAGGACAGACATGAGCAGTATGTAGGAAATAAATTATTAAGCTGTAGCCTGTGTTCTTCCTGAGGTAGAGTAGCATTCCCCAGGTTTCTCCTGTATTCACACACTTTGGTTGTCAGAGACCATCAGAGTGGAAAGGAGCAAGATCTTCTCTCTGCACACGGGCCCCATTATGCTGTGAGAGCAACTTAGAGTCTTGTTTCTGGAGTACTGAGTGACTGGTTAGACAGGGGACAGATAGATACACTCCTGCCATGCAGAGGTGAACAAGAGGAGAGCAGGAAGTGACCACTGCAGAGGACCTGACATTTTGCCTCACAGGTCTGAAGGGAAAGGCACGCTGTTGAAACAGACTGTGTGCATATTAATTGACATGCCATGCACCAACCCCAAGGTTAATTTGAAAAGGAAAATCTCCAGCATTTTTATAGCTGAATACCAAGTATTATTGCCTTAGTGTGCACAGCAAACCAAATCCTCAGACATCTAAAGTCCATGTGTGTGATGCATACACAATAATTCCTGGTGCTTACCTGAACATATCAGAATGATACTCAGGAAGGTCTTTGATGGTTCTGGGGATAGATACTTCCAGCTTCTAGGCAACTGATCTCAGTATGTATGTCCTCACTAGATGCCATCAGCATAGGACAAAAATGATTCAGCCTACTGAGGTTTGAGTGAGAATGGCCCCCATAGGCTCATAGATATAAATGCTTGGTTACCAGGGAGTGGCATTATTTGAAAGGATTAGGAGGTGTGGCCTTGTTGGAGGATGTGTTACTAAGGGTGGGCTTTGAGGTTTTAAAATCCCATGTCCAGAGTCTCTCTCTGTGTGTGTGTGTGTGTGTGTGTGTGTGTGTGTGTGTGTGTGTATAGCACGGTGGAGCTCCTAGCTACCATTCCAGTACCATGTGCGCCTCAATGCTCCCTGCCATGCTGATAATGGACTAAACCTCTGAAACTGTAAGCAAACTCCCAACTAATGCTTTCTTTTATAAGAGTTTCCATGACCATAGCGACTATTCACATCAATAGAAAAGTAAGTAAAACACCTACAGTCCAGGTTTTAAAGCACAGCATAGATTATCAAAGAAAACATACAAATCTTTTGGTCCTGTCTTCTTAATCTATAAAACCAGGAGTTCTAAGAAACTTCATGACTTCCCAAAAATCTATTAGGACAATGCATAACACATACTACTAGAACGTAAGTGCATGCCAATTTGCTCATTAACACATTATAATGTATTACTTTTGAGATAATAATCAATCAGTTAATGAAAGGTTTTCTCTTCCCTTGCATATTAGTCAGTTCATCTTGCGACATGGAACATAATCAGACCTACCATACACAGACACTAGAAGTCTGTATCCTGCTCTTTTACACTGGCCTTGGTTTTCATTTGATAAGAAATGACTACATTTCAGTGTCATTAAGAAAAGTTTTCTTCCTAACATAGATTCTCCACCAGAGAAGGAGCTAATAAGTGATAGCTCCCATGATTTACAGGTAAGAGCACAGTGATATATCTTAACATAACATGTTCCCAGGGACTAGTTAGAAGTTACAGATGGATAAAACCCATAAGTGGCATATTCTCCCTACCCATCTTTCTTGTATCTCACTCCTCTAAGGAACACTGACATCACTAACAAAAGCCATATGCTGTCAAGAGGATAAAGCATGCCTGGTTGCTCAGGAAGACTCTTCACTATACGCCTGGCTAGAGTGATCAAAAGCCAGATACAAGTTGTTACTTCAAATAGTATTAATGCACTAGAGATTTTAGTTAGAAAAAAGCTAAAAAATGTCCAATAATCGATTCTGGGTGAAAATTTTAATTTTAATAGGGAAAAGGAAAAACTTGATAAGATGAAATAGTTATTTTATGCAGCAGGCAATTAGAGAGATACACAATTGGGAAAGAAAAATTGTCTCTTGAAATTAGAGTGCTGGAGATACCCAGCTCCCAGAAGCTACATGTGAGTATCACTTGCTCTTGGTGGTACTGCCAAAATTCTATTTAAAAGTAATGTGGCTGCAGCAGTCCTACTCAAAGCATCTGCTCTGAGCTAGCCTCGATACTACATTTAGCAATCCAATATTTGCCTCATACAGCATATGATTTATGTGTTCTTGGGACTAAATTACCAAATCTTGCCTTTGTTTGTTTGTTTGTTTTAGAGACAGGGTTTCCCTGTGTAGCCCTAGCAGTCCTGGAGCTAGCTCTTGTAGACCAGGTTGGCCTAAAACTCACAGAGATCAGCTTGCCTGTGCCTTCCTAGTGCTGGGACTAAAGGTATGCTCCACCACTACTTGGCATCCCCTTACGTTTTAGATTTGCTCATACAGCTTGAGGAAACTTGTGCCTTCCCATATGTTTTTTGTAATGGAAAAACAATTGTTGACCAGGAACAATTGAGGAGAAAAAAGTCCCTATCTTAGTAGAACTGGAACAAACCTCAGAAATCATGTATTCCACAGTCCAAAGGCCTCAGAGAAGAGAACAAAGTGCTGATAATTACTGAAGCTGGGTGACAGAAACAGGGAGAGGGGTACTATAATGCCCTCCCTAAGCTCTGCACATTTGAAAACATGAGAGAGTGAGACAAAGAAAGAGAACAGAGAGGTAAAAGGATAATATGAAAGAAAAAGACTTCCTGGACACAAATTGGAAAGAAGAGGTCAAACTTTCACTATTTGCAGATGATATAATAATTTACATGAGTGACCTGAAAAATTCTACCAGGGAACTCCTGCAGCTGATAAAAACGTTCAACAAAGTGGCAGGATACAAGATTGACTCAAAAAAATCAGTAGCTCTACTATATACAGACGATAAATGGGCAGAGAAATAAATCAGAGAAACATCACCCTTTACAACAGCCACAAACAACATAAAATATCTCGGTGTAACGCTAGCCAAACAAGTGAAATACCTGTATCATAAGAACTTTGAGTCTTTAAAGAATAAAATTAAAGAAGACACAAAAAATGGAAAGATCTTCCATGCTCCTGGATAGGTAGGATCAATATAGTAAAAGTGGTGATCTTAACCAAAAGCAATCTACAGATTCAATGCAATCCCCAAAACAATTCTTCACAGACCTTGAAATAACAACACTCAACCTTATATGGAAAAACAGAAAACTCAAGATAGCCAAAACAACCCTATACAATATTCATGGCAGCAGCATTTGTTATAAGCAGAACCTGGAAGCAATCTAGATGCCCCTCACCTGAAGGATAAATAAAGAAAATGTGGTACATTTACACAATGGAGTACTTACTACTCGATGGAAAAAAATAAAACAATGGAATATTGAAATTCACAGGATTTAACTAGAAGAAACCATCCTGAGTGAGGTAACTCAGTAACAGAAAGACAAACATGGTATGTACTGATTCATATATGGAAATTAGACATAGAGCAAAGGATTACCAGCATATAACCCATACCTCCAGAGAAACTAAGAAACAAGGAAGGCCCTAAGAGAGATATATACATAGTCCCCTAAAGAAGGGGAAGATGACAAGGGCTCCTGAACAAATTGGAAACATGGGGGAGTGAGGAAGGGAGAGGAAACCATGAGGGATCAGGAAGATTGAATCAGGAGAGGAATAGAGGAGAGCAAGAAAAGAGATATCATAATAGAGGGAGCCATTATAGGTTTAAAGAGAAATCTGGCACTAGAAAAATGTCCAGAAATCCACAAGGATGACCCCAACTAAGAATTTAAGCAATAATAGAGAGGCTACCTTAAATGCCCTTCCTGATAATGAGATTGATGACTACCTTAAATGATATCCTAGAGCTTTCATCCAGTAGCTGATGCAAGCAGAAGCAGACACCCATAGCTAAAGACTGAACTGAACTCCTGGAATCCAGTTTGAGAGAAGGAGGAGTGATGAGGAAAGAAGTCAAGACCATGCTGGGGAAACCCACGGAAACAGTTGACCTAAGCAAGTGGGAGCTCGTGGACCCCAGACAGACAGCTGAGGAGCCAGCCTAGAACAGACCCAGACCTCCTGAACTTGGGTGACAGTTAGGAGGCTTGGGCAGTCTGTGGTGCCTCTTACAGTGGACCTAGTATTGATTCCTAGTGCATGAATGGATTTTGGGAGCCCATTCCTCAAAGGAGGGATACTCTCTCAGCCTAAATACTCAGGGGAGGGCCTAGGCCACATACTTTTATGATCCCCCCATAGAAGGCTTCACTCTCCCTGGGGAGTGAATAGGGAGTGGGTGGGAGGTATTGGAGGATGAGAGGGAGAGGGAACTGGGATTGATTGTTCTAATTTAAATTAAAAAATATCTAACAGGAAAAAAAAGGAAGGCTTCCTGACTTATGGAAAATAATGACTGACAATTCACCCTCCAGTGAAGGATAAAAAGGAGTCATCACTGGATATGAGGGCAGTATGCCTGTGGCATCTGTCGCCCCATTGTTCTCCAGGGTTGAATGTGCTGATCTGGCTGAGGCAGGTGTCACCTTCCTCCATAGCCCCTCCAGGCGCACCCCTCCTGTATCTTTCTTTAAGAGGCTAGCCTTCACCAATGGGGAACTAATCTTCTTGTTCCTTGGATAGAGTCACCAAACCCTCAGGAGGAGCCGCAAAGGCAGTACAGTGTCTGTCTGCAGCCTTCATGCTGACTCTACCTTCAACATGTCTGTTTGGCTGAAATCACCCCCACAGAGTGCCTCAGCTCTTAGGAATAAGTAGCTGCTTCTGAGAATTTCCACCAGAAGAGTCTGTATATAGCTAGGGGTGAGAGTTCAGATGTCAAGTCACAATGTCCATCTTGTCCATCTGGCACAGCCGGAAAGGCAAAGCTACACATATGCCTCCTCTTGCACAGCTGCTCTGGCAGCCACCGTACAGACTCAGATTGCATGGATTCGGTTCACCAGCATTTCTTTGAAAACCTGTCATTACTCACTAGGATCCAGTGATGTGTGTCAGCTTGTCATATGTCATGTCAATGTCTTCAGATACTGAGCTCAGGTGGAATTGTTGGGACATTACAATATTTCACTTATTACACAGGCATGGTTGACGTTTGTGGAAGGCAAAACCAGGCTAGACCAGGCTCACATGTTCTTTCTGCTGCTGAGTGTGGCCACATGCTGACTGGGAGTATTCCCTCAGAAGCAGATTTCTTTTCACCAGATAACCAAGTATGCACACTGGGCACTAAACAACAAGCTGTATACTGAAAGGAAGGTACACATGGCCTCTAGCCAGGTCAGATTATGGACATGACACCTACATGCACTTCTGGTAGAGATCACATGACAACAACTAAAGAATGATCAACACAGCATTTGAGCTGAGTCTTGTGGAGAAATAGAAGTTCACCATGCACAGAACATGGGGCAGAAAAAAAGGGGGCAATATGAGTAAAGCCCCAGGCCACACACTACTGTCAAAAATGTGCTTACCTTGTCACTGTAAGAACCAATGCATCACAGAGTAACTTCAAGGAGATTCCATGCTGGGTGAGGGATACAAACATCAGTCATATGTAGTCCCTACACAGATGGGATTAAAGTGAAGCTTGCTCACCATTCTAATGGGTTCCCCTGCACAGATGCAGGGCAGGAAAGGGAAAGGGTCCTGTTCCTGCCCCCCCTAGAGAACAGCAGGATGCTCTAGTATTCCAAGATAAGGGCAGGGTAAAACTTAGACCTAGAGTAAAACAGTCATTTATGGCTCTGATGGGCTTTTCTTATCTCTGTGGATTCTCTTAGATCCTTACTTTCTTCTCAGCCTCCTAACAGCCCTCCCAGTAAACATAGGCTCATCTGCCATGCCAATACCCACAGCACCTTTACCCTAGCTTACTTTTCCCAGCAATGACTCAAATTGTGTCTTTGACCCACCCCCACCCCAATATTTCCATGCCTTAAACTACAAGAATTTGGCCTTACCAGTAAGTGGAAACTGAGCGAAGTGGTGTGAGAAACACTAAAATGTTCTCAAATCTTCCTGGGGACTGATTCTGTTATCTTTCCGTTTCACTGTTTAACTCCAAAGATCTCAGGTAGCATTTCTCTACTTTGGAATGGATGGTTTCATCCTAATGATCTTCACAGTCCAGGCAGAACACGGGCCTCTGCCCTCACTGGAGGACATCCCTACAGACACAGCTCATGCACAGCATTCCTAATGCTTTCTGACACACACCTTTGAAATAGGAGACCAAACCAGCTATTGAATTTGCCCTATTAGTTTATGGTGAGCCCTGATACTTGGGCCATTCTTTCTTTAGGCTAGCAAGGCCTTATGTGCATAAAGTGTCCCACTCCTTTTGTCAAACCTGGAGCCCAGGGACTCCTTCCAGAGTGGCATGGAAGCCCAGACCCCTTGAACAAGCATCTTACCTTAGCTACCTTACTAAAGTTCCTTGTTCCTTCCCCAGGGAACTAGACATTATATAGATACCTAGGGTAATTTCTTCTATTAGGAGAGTCTAGTAGATGCCCAATCTAGACTTCCTACTAGACCTTGGGTTGACAGGACTCCATCAGAGGTGTGTTGAGTTCCCCATCTTTCTCTCTGGCTCACATTCTACTCTAGCTGGCCCTCCTCTAAATAGAGGCCATCTTATAGGAGATTCAGCAAGAGGCCTTCCTCAAAGCCTTGGTTTGAAGATCCACCAGCAGTTAGCCCACATCCAGGAGCCCCTGTGGTAATGTCCATGGGCATGTGGGACCCAATGCTCAACCTCCTGTAAGCAGAGTTAAGCCATATCCCTGCTTGCCTCACTGGAAGGGACAGTTCCAAATGAGACCATGACCAAGCTCCAGACACCATGGGAGGATCAGCCTGGGACATCTTTACCTTGATATATCTCCACTCTCAGCAAAATAGACAAAAGTCATCTCCAGGATAATGGGACTCTATAAGCCACAGGGAACTCAAGGAAAGCTCAGCTGTTTTGCAGGATCTTTTGTTTATTTTCTGTGCAGTCACCCTGATAGCCCCCACTGGGCTCACTTCTCTTCCTTGTAAACAACTGGCTGTAATTAAACATTTTCTGTTGGAGAAAAAAAAGAGTCTATATAACCTTGGAGAGGCCATAAAAAATGGCCCAACTGCTATGACTTCAAAAAGCTCATGGTCCCTTTGTCAGGCCCTTGACAAGGTCAACGCATGTCATCGCTATCTTCCTCTGAAGGCCTCTGGCTCGCTTCACATCTGTTCCCTGTCTAATCTTGCAGGAGCATGGAGGTGGTCTTGGCAGCTCGGCACATCTCATAGTCCCTTAACTGCTTCCTGCCCAGATCGTCCAGCCATCCAGGCCTGGATTCCTTTCCCCTTCTGGCTTTGCAAAAACCTTTAAACTTTGCCTCTTCTGACTTTTTTATGCTCTAACTCCAGCGGGGAGGAACTACTTTGCACCCCTAACTGGGTGACCTCAAAGTCTCCCTAAAGAGGATAAGGTGTCTTTTCTTCAATTTATGAAAGGAGGAGAAAAGATTAAGGGAATTGTATAGAAATGTGTGTGTGTGCATATATAGTATTTATGTACATATATATGCACACATACTTTAGAATCCATGTCTATTAAAATTATTGATTTTAATGAGTTAATTATATTACATTAGTACTGGCATTCTTTTATGGAGCCTTTAGTTGTGTGGATGTACACTGGTGTTTGGAGTCACGATGTCCTTTTTCTAAGTTGTGGTCAAGAGTTTAAAATGGCTAGTACAGTAGGGGATCTATAATAGCTTTCTACCAATATGACCACAAGCACATCATTTGCTTCTCTGAGTCTGTTTGCTCATCTGCAACTGGGAATTATACATGTCTTGTTTTCCTCACCGTGTCAAGAGGCCCTCCATAAACTCACATGTGTAAGCTGTATTCCAAAGCTTTGCATTTCAAACAGTCAAAAATCCATGCACAGAGAAGAACACCTCCATGGAGGACCATCAGGTATGACACTAGATGGGGAGTGGGAGGCAGTCTCAGGCCCGGGCTATGTGTCATGCTCTTATGTCTCCACAGCTTCATTTATGTGACAATGTTTATCATATGACTACTATGTATATCAATCTTTGATGCTGATATTCTAGTAGATGAAGGCAAATTGGTAACAGAGTATGTGATGTGGTAATGTCTACAGGAAGGATGACATATGGGCTAGTGAATCTGTTAGGTGTGTTACCTAATACACAATAAATACAGAGTTGTTTGCTTTGTTTCTGCTCCAGAAAGGTTTGGAGGCTAAAATAGTAGAAATGAGTTGTCTGATAATATTGCATTGGTAAAAGCTATCCAAATATCTATTTTGCAGAGAACATTCTCAAAGTGCTTTCTCCCTATAAGTTTTATGGGACAATCAATCCTTGTAATCACTCAGTTATGTCAGCAACAGTTTTGATAAAATATAGGCTCCAAATTAACAAGAAGGCCCTTCTAGTCTAGAAGGGAAGTACACATATGGGATGGATTACCCGAACTAGTTATAAAAGCCAAAATGTAAACAAGTTCAAGGAAGGTTTAGATAACAAGTAGTTTGGCAATAAATATATAATGGCACTAAATATTTTAAGAGACATTATATAAATGATGGTAAGGTCCTATGAGGCGGTGAGTGCCCTCAGCTTGTGTACAGAGCTCCCTCCTTGCTCATCATTGTCAGTGCTCTGTGTGGCTTTATGACTGACATCCCTCATGTCAAGTTTGTGAGTGCTTTTAGCAGCCAAATTCAAATCATTAAGCCATGGCAAGGAGTTCTAGACCATCTGGTGGAAAAACTGCCAATGAATGGGGTGGACGCACACTTGGCATTAACACACCAGTTAAAACTTCTACAGCTTACTCCCCCCTCTTTATGAAGCCCAGTTGTCTTACTTAACTTTGAGGTTCCACTTAGGGTAGGAGAAAAAGAAATCCTGAAAACTAATTTGTCACAGGGTCATGATACTATTATGAGGAGGACCCAGGAGTTGTCACTATGCTTTATGAGGGAACAATGTTCTTGTATATGACCTCAATCTCAGATCTGGCCTCCATGCTTAAGTGTGCAGAGTTAAATCCTTCAATACATTGAAAGTGAGGACACATTTCCAGTGTAGTGTACATGGACCAAATCAATGGGGATTGGGTTCTGCAGTGGGGAAGTATTTACTACAAATGCACAAAGTGTATTCTCCCAATATCTAGACCCATGGTTCTCAGTCTGCCAAGTGCTATGACCCTTTAATACAGTTTTTATGTTCTTTGGGAATTTCACATCATACACCCCAATCCTCACATTTCCCAGTTCCTCCATATCCACCCTTCAGCCTTGCAGCATCTCCCCAAAAGAAAAATTTTAAAAATATTAAAACAAAATAAAGCCTCTTTGCCTCTCCAACACTTGGTGGCATTGGGGGCCATGGTATGTAATGCAGCATGTTCTTTTGTCCAATCAGCCTTCCTTGCCAATGTTCATTGCAATGAGTCATTGATCTGGTTCAAGGCCTCTGGTTTCTGGTATATCTTCATCACTGGACACTCACTGAAACTCCCCTTAGATATCCAGTGGCTGCCCTGAGTCATGGAGATGCTACGGGTATCGTTCAACAGGACCAGTCCCTTTTCTTACCCTCCAGCAAGTCATAGGTGGGATAGACGTTAGGGTGGACCAACCCAAGGCTCTGGATATGTGTCTGGCTGGTAGCTTAGCTGGTTAGTCTGGGCCACTAGGTCTAACCCCCTGAGACGAGGGGCAGAGCCAACTTTCCTACACCTATGCCATTAGGTCACCTACCCCCAAAGAGGTCAGGATGCACAGGTTGAAAACCATTGATCTAAAATGAGTTCATCAAACAAGTCACATGGACCACCTCTGGGCAATGTGTTCGTACACATAGCATCACTGCAGACCAACAATGAGTAGCAACATACCTGCCCCTGTGCTGCTCTCCAGTGTGGTTTTACCATCCCAACAGAGATGCTAAGGCTGCAGCACCAGAAATGTTGAGGCACAATCATGCCCTTCACAGAAAGGTTCCTAAATTCTGAACTAGGACATTTTCTTCTTGAAAGAACAGAATAAGTTTGCTAATGAACACAGGGACAGACCAGGTAGGCTCCAGTAAATGATGTTAAGTTATCTCCAGCTTAAAAAACAAGTGCAGGTTTATCTTTTACGGGAATAATTTTGCCAGGAAGTTGAACATTGAAATCCACTGAATAACACACACACATACCCTGCCAAAACTTTTTCATTTCTAGCTTATTTTTGTGCCTCTGTTGCTTAGTAATTTTCAACAGATAAGTGCTTCCTGTTGCTAGAACAAAATAGGTCATTTTTCCTCCTTGAAGAACCCAACAGAACATACAATGTTATGTATATCTGACACCTAGGCCATGAAATGTGCTCCAGCTGTGGACTCACAATTCTCTCAATGGTAGAAGAGGGCACTGCTCACTGCAGCACACAGTGGCTTGTGACTTGCTCCTCACAAAGAGTCCACAGGTAACCAAACAGTAGAGGTGAGGAGGATAAAAGAGGAGAGTGAGCAGGAGAAACAGGTGAAGGGAGAAGAGGAGATAATTGCAGTTTTCTGGATTTAATTCTAACCCTTATATTTAAATAAGGAAATTGTTACATATTGAATTATGACTACCCCCATAATAAGTATACACTAAAATTAGCTGGGACTTGGCAACCATCACAAAATTTAAAAAAATTAAAACACCACCAAGCATAGTGGTTCAAGCCTTTAGTATCAGCACATGAGAGGTAAAAGGCAGGAGGATCACAAGTATGAGGAATACGAGGTGAGCTCCAGGCCATTATAGACTATAGCATGAGACCTTGGCTCAACATAGAAACCCCTCAAAAGTTATAAAGTAAATGGGAGATGGGTTTGTAGCTGTGTAGAAGTATACTTTACCATTACAAAGATTGATCATATACTTTTGTCCCTCATTTTATTAATGTGACCCATCATATTTATTGATTTGTATAGTCTCTACCCAACATACTAGGAAATAAACCTAGTTGATTATGGTGATTGTCCTTTTAATTTACTGTTAAATTCCATTTGTGGGGTTTTTGTTGAGAATTTCTATATTTATGTACATCAGGATATTGTCCTGTAATTTTCTTTCCCTGCAGTTTATCCTGACTAAGGAATGAGGTTGGTGCTGACCTCATGACACGAGTTTGCAAAAATTTCCCCTTCTTTAACTATTTGGAAGAACTTGGCAAATATCAATATTGGAGTTAGGGAGACAGCTGAGGTGCAAGAGCTTGTGCTGCAAACGCACAAGGACCCAGGTTCTACCCCAACACCCAGGTGAGAAGCCAGGTGTCTGAAATCCAAGTCCTAGGGAGACAGAGGCAGGGGGATAGCTGGTGCTCCCTAGTCAGCTAGAGTAGCCAAATCTGTGAGCTCCTGCTTCAGTGAGAAACCCTATCTTATAAAAAACAAGGTAGACAGCAATTAAGGAAGACATTCAAAATTAACTCTGGTCCCCTTGCATGCATACAGGCATGGATGAACATGAAGTATTTATGTTTACTCTTCTTTAAATGTTGAGAAAGCTCATTAGAGAAGTTATTAGACTGTGTTGCTTCATATTTTTCTCTAAATTAGAAACAAGCTTCTTCCCTGTTCCCTCTCCCTCCCCTCCTCACACCAGCCTCCTACCCCATCCCCTTTCTGCTCCCTGGGGAGGATGAGGCCTTCCATGGGGGATCTGCAAAGTCCGTCATATCATTTGGAGCAGGGCCTAGGTCCTCCCCCATGTGTCTAGGCTGAGAGAGTATCCTTCTACATGTTCTGGGCTATAGTTCTTGCTATTTGCTCTTGTTGTTCACTGGCTTTAGACCTTGAGGGAGTATGTATATTGGTTTCCCATGTAAGTGATTTTCTCTTCAATAAAATTAACTTACTTCATCCCAGTCCCATGTACTGTAATTTATACTGCTACATTGGGCTCCCAAAGTCCATTTATGTACTAGGGACAAGCACTGATCTACTACCAGAGGCCCCATAGAATAACCAGACCTCCAAAATGACATCCTTGTTCATATGCTGGTTTCTCATCTATCAGTCTGGGGTCCATGAGCAACCCCTTGTTCAGCTGTTTCTGTGGGTTTCTCCAGCCTGGTCTTGATCCCTTTGCTCATCATCCCTCCTTCTCTGCAACTGGATTCCAGAGTTCAGCTCAGTGTTTAGCTGTGGATGTCTGTTTCTGCTTCCATCAGCTACTGGATGAAGGCTCTAGGATGACATTTAAGATAATCATCAATCTCATTATCGGAGAAGGGCATTTAAGGTAGCCTCTCCACTACTGCTTAGATTGTTAGTTGAGGTCAACCTTGTAGATCTCTGGACATTTCCCTACTGCCAGATTTCTCTTTAAACCTATAATGGCTCCCTCTATTATGGTATCTCTTTTCTTGCTCTCCTCTATTCTTCCCCTGACTTGATCAAAAACACCAATGACAGTTTATGCTGGAGAGGATGTGGAGAAAGGGGACCACTCCTCTACTGCTGGTGGTAGTGCCAACTTGTACAGCCACTTTGGAAATCAGTTCCTCAGGAAAATTGGAATCAGTCTACCACAAGAGCAAGCAATTCCACTCTTAGGCATATATCTAAAAAATGCACACTCATACAACAAGGAAATCTGTTCAACCATGTTCATAGCATCCTAGATGCCTCTCAACTGAAGAAAGGATGGAGAAAATGTGGTACATTTACACAATGTAGTACTACGCAACAGAAAAAACAATGGAGTCTTGAAATTCGCAGGCAAATGGATGGCACTGGAAGAAACCATCCTGAGTGAGGTAACCCAGCCACAAAAGAACAAAAATCATATGTACTCACTCATATATGGTTTTTAGACATAGAGCAAAGGAGTATCAGCCTACAATCCACACCACCAGAGAAGCTAGAAAACAAAGAGGACCCTTAGAGAAACATACATGGTCCCTCAGAGAAGGGGAAAGGGACAAGGTCTCCTGAACTAATTGGGAGCATGGGGGAGGGGAGAGGGAATTAGGAGAAAGAGAAGGGGAGAGGAGAACATGAGAGAGCAGGAAGATTGTTTCATACATCTTTAAAAACTCCCTTGACGAGTCTAGGGAAATGTCTCAGTGGGTTAGAACATCTGCTTGGCAAGCAAAAGGATCCTCGTTCAAATATCTAGCTCCCACATAAAAAGGTAGACAGAGCTGCCGGTGCCTCTAATCCCAGCACGGTGGATGGAGATAAGAGGCCCCAAGAACTATCTGGTCAGCCAGCCTTACCATCCCTGGTGACCATTTGAACCACGTGCACGTGCGCATGCACACACATACACACACCACATATAGAAGTTGGGGAGGTAGCTCAGTAAGCAACATGTTGCCTTGTAAGTACCTGAAGTTGATCCTCCAGAGCACATGTTAAAAAACAAAAGACAAATACCCAGCCAGGTTTGGGGGCACAATCCTATATTCTCAGCACTGGGAAGGCAGAGATATGGCAATCCCTGGGCCTTGCTTAGCAGCAGTCTAGTCAAAGTGTATCTAAATGGTAGGCCTTTCTCAAAAATGAAGCTGAGATTGGCCAAGGTACACACCCAACCTTGACTCTGACCTCTGACCTCCATGGGCACACACACATGAACATGGAAACTACAAAAAATTTAAATTTTCTTTTAAGACAAATCCAGTAATGATGCCATCTTTCTGTTTTTGTCTGGGAGAGTTTCTTTCTCTGTTTGTGAAGCACGGGTTTGATAACAAAGTCTTCTGGCTAATTTTTTTTTAACTTCATATACGTCATCTCATTCTTTTCCCGAACTGCAACATTCTCCCGAGAAATCACTGCTATCTGATGTATCTTATTTTTCTGATATTACAATTCCATCTCTTTCAACATACCTTTTCACATACTTTTACATGGGGTGTGTGTGTGTATGTGTGTGTGTGTTGAAATCTCCTTGTGTTGCCCAGGCCGATCACAGATTCCTGGGTTGAAGTCATCTTACTGCCTCAGCCTGGTCAAGTAGGTGGACACCATTTCATCCAGATTCACTATTTCCTCATGTAAGACTTTAGTCTTTCCTCTCCATTGTTTTGGATTCTGTAATGTGAACAGTACTTTTCAAGTGTCCTGTGAAGCCATTAGGGTTTCCACTCCTTCTTATGACTGAATAATTTCATATAAAGATCAGCATTCACAGGTGTTTTGTCTGCTTCATCAGTTCTGCTGTTAATTCTGTTTCTACTTTTTATTTTGTTCACTGTATCTTATAGAGGAAAGATGGTTTACTGGATAATTAGAGCATTCCATTATGCCCTTTGGTGTGTCCCTTTTCCTTCGTTCGATGTTTCTCATTCTGTGTTGCTATCTGTGAGTTTAATGTAGCCATCCTTGCTTCTAGACTCTTTGATCTGCTGTGGAAAAGACCTTGGCTCATGTTAGAGCACCAGACACATGGATTGTAGCAGTTCTTGCCCTAGTCAGGGGGCAAGTCCATAAATTTCAGGCTTGTCCGTCAGCTGGGGAATGAAATGACAAAGGGCTCTGTGACCCTCGGCAGCCAAGGGTGAGGGGGATGCAGTGATAACTAGGGTATCTGGAATCTTCAGTGTTAAAGGATTCTGGGATCCTTCTGGTTTATTTTTCTTCCAATGTGGAACCCATGGATCCCAGGGTTTTGTGCTGGTTAGATTTATGTCAACTTGACACAAACTATAGTTATCTCATAGGAGGAAAGCTTAACTGAGAAAATGCCTGCACATTGTGGGTGGGGCCATTCCAGTGCTGGTAGTTCTGGGTTCTGTAAGAAAGCAGGCTGAGCAAGCCATGGGGAGCAAGCTAGTAAGCAACACTCCTCACTGACCTCTGCATCAGTTCCTGCCTCTAGGTTCCTGTCCTAGCTTCCTTTAGTGATGGACTATAATAGCAAAGCATATGCCAAACCCCTTCCACCCCAACTTCCTTTGGGTCATGGTGTTTCATCGAAGCAATAGAAACCCAAAGACACTCTTGATGAGAGGCACATGCTTGTCTTTGTGGAGGCAGTGGTTTCTGACATGTGACACTCATGGTGCAGTTGTAGATCTAGGATCCAGGTCATCAGCACATGTGAGTGACCATGGCTTCAGGGGGCTGTGATGGCAGCAGTGCTGATGCTTGAGTTGCAATGTGCTGGAGATGGGAGTGTGATAGGGGAAGTCCTTCTGTGTATATGTTTGTCTGGTTGATAAATAAAGAACTGTTGACCAATAGGGAAGCAAGATAGGTGGGACAAAGGGTCGAGGAGGATTCTGGGAAATGATCCCAGAAGGAAAGGGTGCAAATCTGGCATTCTCAGTAAGATAAGACCTTATAAAAATATATATTAGTAATTATGGGTTAATAATTAAGTCAGGGCAAGCCATTAAGAAACCATAGCAAATGGCCAACAGCTTCATAATTAATATAGCATCCTACGTATTCATTTGGGACTGATACGGCTCAGGGACCAGGCTGGCAGGAAGACTGCATGGTACAGGAGTGGAACACCTAGGGTGTAGGAGGATGGAGGGGAAGGCACACACAAATGCAAACAAACTCCAGGGATTAGAGCAGTAGCTAACTCACCATGAGGACAGAGACAGAGTGTGGAGTGCAGGTATGTTCAGAAAAAAGCCCAAAGATCCTTGCTTCGGATTTAGTCTAGCCCATAGCAGCATGGGGATGGAATGTATGTGGTACTAACATACATAGTGAAATCTCAGAACCCAGCACTGAGTCCAGCTAGACAAGCTGCTTCAGCAGTTTTGTGGGCTGACTGGCATCTCAGAAGTCAAAGGCACAGGCACTTATGGGGCAGTTTCAAAACTAAGAGTTGCAAAATGGCATGCATTAACGCATTAACCAAGACTCCACAAACTGTCTACAGAAGTTCTGGTGTTAGAAGAGCGAGTCCACACAGTGTGACTACAAATCAAGAGTATGATATGAGAGCACATGTACAGCAACTATGGAGCTGGGCCCTGGAGTAATAGCATATGCTAACTGGTTACAGCTGCAGCATCTAGAACACACACAGATTTGGGAGACAGGTCCCAAGCATCACACTGGAAGGGTCTTACTAGAGCTTATGCATCAGCATCTTTCTCATGGAAGTTGGCGGCAAGGATGTATTTTACGACATCAGTGACAAAAGATGCTGGCATTACCTGCACCAGAAGCAAGCTGCTGGGAACTATGGTGACACCTCTACGTGACTGATAGCCTCTTCCTTCTTTGTTCCTAGCTGTCCCCAGACATCTTAGTATCTCCCCAGAAATTCTTTGCTTATGTCCATTTGGGAGTTTGCCCACTTTGTTTTGTTGCTGTGATTTTTTTTTAAATGAACCCTCCCAAGGCAGTATTTGCTCAGCTTTTGTTTTCTGGAGAGAGATGAAGATTGGCTTCTCTTGCTTCTGCTATCCCATTGATGCTTCCCTCTCCCTGTTGTAATCCTGATTTTATAGTTCTGCTCTCCTGAACTGTACTCCATCAATTTCTACTGTGTGAAAGCCAACCAGTTTGTGACACTTTGTCATAACAGTCATAAAACTCTGAATCATAAAATACTGAACAAACCTCACATTTTAGTACAAGATGTTATACACACATGATCTATTTCACGGTGCTGCTGCTATAGCTGGACCCTTCGAAGGAAACTCATCTTTCTTTCCAGTCTTTAGGAGAACTTCAGCTCCAACCCCACTTACTTCCTATACCTTCAAGGGCAGGTTGTTTGTCCCGACTACAAAAATCATTTCTTGTAAACACCAATAAAGGTCATTTCAAACAGTTTTTAAAAACTATTTTTGGAAAAGAGCATATTTATTTAAAAATGTTCTGAAGTGGCTTTCCTTGGACATATATAACATGACATTTCTCTTTCCCCTGGGCATATAGTGACTTAAGAAACCAAAGCCCTTATTTCCAAGACTGTCATTAACTACCCATTAACTCTGGCATCTGAAAGCAACCTACATCGATGATAGAGACCAGGTAGATTGATACCCTTTAAGAAGCGTAGAAGTTCACACAAGTCTTGGCGCCATCACTGGTAACTAACAGTGATGATGGTAACAGAACTTTGGGGCCTTTAAAGCCATAAACTGAGCTCAAGAATTCTGATTCATAGCTGGATATAAAATACTGTGTGAATGTAGATTAGCAGGTGGTCCTTAAGGTCCCACTACCCCTCACACTTCCCCCATAGTTATTCACAGTTCATTTTCCCTCCCGGGTTTCTAGGTGAGGGTTTAGAGCACTAGGCTATTTGGGTTCTGAATGGGGAAAGGAATGCAGTGAAAATTTTGGCACTCTCTATTGAGTGATTTATGTGATGCTTCAACCAGGGCATTTGGTGTGTGTGTGTGTGTGTGTGTGTGTGTGTGTGTGTGTGTGTGTGTGTGTGTATTGGTGCAAGACTTCTGCTTCAGAGACATTCATTCAAGCTTCACATTTTCTGGCCTTTCTGGACCCTGTAACTTAAACATTTGGATGAAAAACATCCTTCCCTGAGAGGCAGTGCTAGTGCACTTTGAGAGAAAGAAATGACTGTTTTCATTGGGAGGGATCACAGAGGGCAGTGTGTGAATTTTCAGGCTGGCAGAGAAAATAACCAGCTAAAATAACTTAGAAATAGTCTAGAAATTTCTTTCAGGACCATGATCTATGAAGACCAAAGTATTACAACCCAGATCACCAAAGACCTCCAAAGAATAGTGAATTCCACTCAGGCCCCTGGTGAAAGTTTCTTTCTGAAGCAATCTGGTGACTAATAGCTTGTCCAGTTCTGAGTATGATCACTATCCTTGCCAAGCAGAAGGGAGGACTGCAAGCATCTCTAAGTTACCCTGAGAGTGGTGCCACTGAAGCCCGAGTTCTCATGGCATGCCTTGTCAGATCCACCCTCTAGTAACAAGCTAGTTAATGTTCATGGAAATAGGTCAGTTGGCGTCCTACAGGTGTAAGGTCAGCTATTTCACCATGATTTAGACACGCATAGTCTATCCAGTGTACATCCACTCAGGGAGTAAGATAACATGGTCTCAATCCTCCATTCTTAATTGAGAACCCTGCAAAGAGAAGGGTCAAGCTGAAAGCACACATAAAAAAAAACTCAGAACACCTGCAGTAACCGGGTTCATGTCTGGAAGCATGGATTTTCAAAAGTAGCCCTGGATTCACGTACAAGTACTGAGTCTGGTTCCTTTTCATCATTTGTAATCTAGGGTTATAAGTGATTTTTGTGGTGGTCAGTCATCCTGTATAGTACCATTGGAAGGCAAGCCACAGGAATCCACTTCTGTCATTAAAGAAGTAAGTTAAGTCTGGGCTCTCTCAGAATGCACATAACATTAACGTAGCAGACGGAGAGCACGCTGAACAACTTAACAAAGGGAGTTCAATGAACCAGGGCAAAGAGAACATCACGGGATGTCTAAGTGCTCTGGAATAGCAAAATAGAGTCTATTACCATTACTGACCTTGGAAAGATTGGCCAGACAGAGTCTAGAGAACTAGAGTGGTGTTGGGGGGTTGCCTTTTGCTACAAGTGGTCAACTCTTTGCTACAACAGCTGGAAGGCAGCAAGACAGTAGGGGTAGAAGCCCTGGGCCCCTCCCTCTTCCCATCCTGGTCTCTTGCATGTGCCCCACTATACCCTAGAGACATGAGGAATACTAGTCAAAGATGTCCTGGTGATGCTGTCTATATAAAGCATCTTTCTTAGGAGAGAAAATTTGGGGCAGTGTGGAAAGCAACTAATAATTGAGGGCACAATCACCTAAATGTGAAAGAAGGTGCTTTGTAAAAAGTCGGTAAGTGCACAGGTTGCCTTCGGATGGACCACTTTTGTCCTGCCAAGGGTCACTGATGCTTCATCTCTTCCAGAGCATGTGCATTCACCCTGGGAACTGTACTAATGTAGGACAGACAGCTATTCCTCACTGGGGTAGGGAGAATAATAAAAAAGAATCTTGTTTCCAGAAATACACAGAATTTGAAATAGACCTTGATATGAAAGTATGGTTTCTGTAAAGCAGTATGCGGACTTACAGAAAGGACCGACTGTGTTGCAAAGGGGAAATAACAAAAAGAGGAGCTGTCGGACTGGAAACTATGGCTTCCCCCAGGTTCCTGCAGGACAAATGACTTGTAGCATGCCTGCCTGATATAGAATGCTCTCTCAGCCTTGCCAATTTAATGAAGAGCAATGACGAGTGTGAGATAGGAATCAAGAAGTAAAGTTGGAAACTGATACAGTCTTTGCTATATCCCAAAAGAATGTCCCAGGTACAAAAGACAAATGCTCAGATTGGTACACCCAGAAGAAATGTCACCATGAACTGTGAGCTGATCCCAACCTAGTCTCCTCAAGCTTAGGAGGTAGCCTCCTGTCTCAGCTTTAAACAGCCTATTGCTTGGATATGTAGGTAAGACACAGAGAAGACAAGAAAGTGAGTCAATTCATATTATGTCCCAGGGGAACTCTGGGCCAGAGAGGTTTCTTGATTTCTGAAGGAAGTTTGGAAAACTCATATCAACTGCCATATGAACTGAGTAGAGGAGGCTGAAGCTCTATGGAGCAGAGAGAACATCAGCAAGGCTTCCCTGGGTGGAAAATACATAAGGCACAAGGGCAAAGAGATGTTACTCATGTAACTGGAGAAGAGGGTGTGAACATGTTTGGACTGAGAGAGGTGGTGTCAGAAACAGTTAAAGAAAGTCACTGCTATTTTGAGAGCCTGACGCATTGCATTCTAACTACAGGCAAGGAGGAAAGTAAGGACACTGCTAGCTGGGGAGGAGTTTAGACAAGTAAGGATGGGGTCTCCACAACAGAGTTATCACTGAACAAGTGCCAGAACAAGATGAATCAAGAGATACTGTTGGGTAAAAGTCCTTGCTGAGTCAGGTGTGGAGGCTTATGTCTGTGTCCCAGCACTCAGAATCTAAGGTGGGAACATCCCAAGCTCTAGGCAAGCCTGGGTTATACAGCAAGACACTGTCTTGATTATAGATATAGAGGAGTCTTACCAAGTAGAGGCTGGATGGAGAGGAGAAATCAACAATGAATGTTACTTTAAAAACAATAATGCTGTAAGGGAACAGCAAGGGGTGGTGACTGATAATGGAGAAACAAGTTGGATGAGTATAGCCTTTAACTCTCCTAAGAAGAAACTCACCTCAAATCCTTTTCAAGCTAATCCTACAACTGCCTTTCAAGAGTGTATTCCTGACATTGCCAATTGTCCCTTTCCTCAAATTTCCAATTAGCAATTTTCTCTATTACCCCCCAAATTAACTGGATCCTAAATTATATTATCTTTCCCCTAATCCTATCCTCTGCAGAGCAGCTCGCCATCATTTTAAGCCAGGAATCAGCAGTTAACTCCCAAATGATGCCCCTTCAGTCACTTTTCCATAGAAGCCAGGAGGTACTTGCTAAATTAATAATCAGATCCCACCATCAGCTAATCGCATACTTTCATTAACTATCTCAATATAGTCTTAACAGAACATAATCCTATTACAATTGTCACCTCTTATATCCTCTGCCTCAAATTCCGTGACATAACTGGACCTATGTGCTCAACTACTGAAAAACACTATTTGGTAAATGAATACAGAAAATAAATATAAACATGGTTACACTGATATTTAAATCCATCTGACCATTGGGATTGTGAACATGATGATAACTATGCCCCCATACACAAGGAATATGCAATTTAGTATTGCGGAGTCAGTGGCAAACCAGTCCCTACATCACCCATGAAATAGGCAGTGATAATTAGACAATCAAAAGAGTATAGTGACAAACATCTTTACCTCAAGCTTAGACTGAAGTTCAAATTCACTAACTATTCGTTGTACAATTTCTTTCTTGATGGTTTTAAGGAACTTCATATGTAAGCACTATACATCACTCCCACCCTTCCAACCCTCACCCATCCCTCAAAAATTTGTGTTCTTTATTATTGTTGTATGTATATTACACACACATATGTATATCTATACACACACACACTGAATTCATTTATTGTTGTTTGTATTGTCTATGTGTCCAGGGCTGAGCACTTGGAATGGGACCACCATTATAGGAGCTCTAACAGGAAAAATGTCAGAGTTTTCTTAAGAGCTGCTATTAGGAAGGCATAGGAAAGAGTGTCTTGGAAATAGGAAAGACACTGTTGAAGAAGAGAAAGGAATCCAGAAATGGAGTCTGGAGGTTGAGGCTGCTTCTGCAGCCTGTACTGGGCTCAAGAGAAGATGCTTGAATTTTTGAATGTTTTCCTAGAACTCAGTGGTATTCATCTACCTACTTGAACAATCAACTAACAGTTCTGACTTCCACAGTATTTCCCAGCTAGAGCAACACAGTTTCTTTATATTTCTAACACATTTCTCTTTCCCTAAAACTGGCTCCAAAGCACTTCCACATAAATGATTCAGAAAGCAAGAGCAACATCACAACAGGCTGCAGCTGACCCTGCTTCCGACTACCCCTAACCCTGTCTACTCACTGTATCTTGATTTCCTTTATTCCATTAGTTACCACCCCATCTTTTTATGAGCAACAGTTTGAGATGTCTGCTAAATCTCTTAAGAGATTTCCTTTAAAAGAAAATACAAACATCTATTCAAAAATGTCAGACACCCCTACCTGCTGCTCTTGTGGATTCTCTATGCTCATTTTCTCTTCTCCCTGTCACTCCATACAAAGATTTTCATATACTGTGGACCATGAAACCATCCCTTGTAAATAATAACAAAAACTAACCATGTAACAATGAAGAAAGGACAAAAACAAGTGAAATGAAAATAACATCAGCAGTAAAGGAAGAAAACTGAATTCCACTTATAGATGGCATAAGAATCTATATAGAAAGTTCTAAAGGAATCAATACAACTGTGAAGATTAATGTGAAACTTAATACTTCAAACAATTTTGTTTTGTATGCTAGCACTAAATATTGAAAATTTTAAACTTAAAATTGTTTGTAGAGCCCCTAAAGATTACAGCACCCGTTGAGCACACTTAACAAAGGACATAGGACAGTTCTCTCTGAAAACTGTAGAGCATTGCTGAGAGAAACTAAGGAAGAATCACATGGATAGTTAAAAAATATCATATTCAAGGGTTTATTGAGCGACTTCAGTTCATAGTTCATTGCAAGTTCATAAGTTCATTGAGTGATTCAGTTGTTACAATGTCAACTCTACCCAAATTGATGTATGTATTCAGAGCAACCCTAGTCAAAATTCAGCAGAGGTATTGTCACTGAAACTGACATGCTGATTCAAAAATTCACTTATAGATTTGACGGATCTGGAATAGCCAAAACAAATTTGAAGAAGAAGAAAGATGGAGGACTTGAGCCATCTATAGCAATCAAGATGACATCCATAGAAATCAGGATGATGTAGCACTGATGTATGATTACTGGGAGAAACAGTCTGAACAAGGGCCAGAAATGAACAAACATGGCAAAGAGAGTCAAGAGACTCCAGAATGCATGTGACCGATTCCACAGATGAGTTTTAATGTCACAGAGTAAGTTTGAAAAACCCAAACTCATACTTCTCGAGGTTAAAGGGCCTCATTTTATGTTAACCTTCTGGTTGGTAGAGTCTCAAGATGGTGAAAGACAGGAAACCCATGTGTGGTATCTTCATTGGTGTCTCCCACTCTTCTTCTGAAACCACCATAGCCAAACCTGGGCTCTAGCTTCATGACCTTGTTTAATCTAAACACACTACAAAGGCCTTATCTCTAAACATGAAAGCTTTAGTTTCCAGTCTTTTTACAACCACAATAGGGATTAAATGTCAACAGGAGCTTCAGAGAGAAAAATGCCACATTCAAACCATATCATGGAATGATTATTTTGATAGCCACATATTTCTAAAAGAATATCCTTCATTGTCTCAAAATACATAAAAATACAATCTCAGAATTGTCATAGACATAAATACAAGTATAAGTCATAAAATTTCTAGAGGAAAGCAAGGATGGAAATTTTGTTGATATGAGGTCTTGGAGAGGCTTCTGAAATAGGACACACACACACAATGCTTCATAAAGGATATTACAAATAGGATTTATGAAAGTTATATTTTTCCTTTTTTAAAAGACATTGTTAAGCATGAACACACAGCCCACAAAGTATAAAAAAGTGTTCCCATAGTACATACTCAACTAAGGGTTCACATTCAGAATATATAAGAAAGCAAACACCCCGGATGCACTTGTTTGCACATGCCTACAATTCCAACACTTGGGAGGCAAAGACCGGTCATCCTTAGTTCTATGGTGAGTTTGAGACCAACCTGAACTATGTGAGACCCTGTCTCACATAAACCATCAAAGAAGGAAAGAAAGGGGGGAGAGAAAGGAGAGAAAAATCCAATAAAAATAGAAGATCTTTAATGAAGGTAAGTGAATAGCCTGGAAATATGTGAAGTACATCATTTATCAGCAAAGTGGGAATTAAAACTATATAAGCCATGTATATCCATTAGAATGACCATAATTAAAATGATGAGAATTACAAAATGTTAGTCAATGAGAAGCCTGCTGGAATGGAATATGGCATAATCACTTAGAAAAGGCTTTTGGTTTCTTAAAAAGTTAAAACATATAATCCAGACATTCCATTCGAAGTATTTATGCAAAAGAAACATAAACATATGTTCATGTAATGACTTGTACACAAATATTTATATTAGTTTTGTGCACAATAACGGAACCTGGAAACACTCCATAGCAACTTTATGCACAATTAGCAAAAATTGGTAGTAATCCAGATGTTCCAACAGGTAATAGATAAACAGTGGAATATTATTAGACAATAAAAAGAAACAAACTTCTAGCATATAAAACAAAATGAACTACCACCAAGGTCAAGAAGCCTGGAGTGACAACTATGGTCCCATTTCTATAAAAATCCTAGTCAATATAATAAAGTTATGACAAAAAAGCCATTCTGTGATTAAAAAAACAAAGGCACCGATAACAATAGATGGGGGTCAAGAATAACCCCGGGAGGTTAGAAATAGTCACTATTTTGTTATAGCAGTGATCTCAGACACACACAGAGCTGTGCATATTCAATGAAAGCAGCAAACTACTCACCAGTAACACTTCAGTGAAGCTGATTTTAAAGCAAAGTAATGAGTTCACAAGCTAATCTCTGGAATTTGGACCCAAGTTTTTCTAAATAGCACAAGTTTTCTTCCCAGAGTTATGCAAGGTGAGATCTGTCCCCATCTGTTTTCCTGTCCCTTCTGTTTTGTGTTTCATGCCACTTTCCCTTCCCTTCCCTTCCCTTCTGCATCCCATGTCACCTTTCCTTTCCTTCCCTCCTATGTCCCATGTCACCCTTCCTTCCCCCCTCCTGTGTTCCACGCCACCTGTTGTTTTAATGTTCAAACAACTGCAGGCAAAAAAAGTTTACTTCTAACACATACAGAATCTCCAGGTTTTGCTACAGCAGCAAACATCTCTATCTGGGCTCCATGTGTCTTTTTCTCTCAACGAACATCAGCCAGCTTGGGTTGCTTTATCTACTTCACTGGATTTGGAAGCACACGGAGCAGCGAGGCACACCTCTGGCATGTCTGGGAGGGCATGTGACCAGAAGACCCACCCTGACATAGGCAGCACCATTTCAAGGGCTGAGGCCCACATGGAATGAGAGGGACAGGCCATCAGAGGACCAGAATTCCCCTTCACTCTGCTTTCTTGGAGGTCAAGAAATCAACTGCTTTCCTCGGCCTCAAGTTAAGTAAACATGGACTGAACCCTCTGGAATGGTGAGCAAAATAAACCTACATTCCTTTGTTTCTGTCAGTTATTTTGTCAAAATGGGGCAAAAGTAACTGTCCCACAACACTGTGTGGTAGAGGAGGTTCAGAGAGGCAAAGGAGGACAGGTATTAATAATCACGTAGCCCAGACTGTTCTCCCATCATCTCCACCTCCTACATGCTGCGATCATAGGTGTGTATCACCTTGTTCATTTACTTAAACTTAATGACTTTTTTGCTGAAGAATCCTGATGCTATAATTTCTTGTAATCCTAAGGTCAGTCATTTTTCTGATTCCCCAGGGCTTTCCAGCAACCAGAAAGTTTTCTGTCCATGTAATTTATATGCCCAATGGTACTTTGACGAGTGTATGACAAATATTGCTATAGTATTTGAGTTGTGCTGCTGTTAAATCTCATCTATATTGGCTAAGAGAAAGGTCACCTCAATGGTATTAGGAATCTTGTCAATCTCTGCCTCCCACTGAAGGGTAGTAGGGATTATCTATAAACTAAGGTGCAGGAAAATATGAATGTTATTTAATATGATTCTAGCATATTTAATTCCTACTAGTTCTCCTCTGCTTAAGAAGTATAATGAGAAAGTCTCCAGATAATATTGTTAGGTTTCAAGAAGCATTACAAATCAGAAGCTGCCTGAATGAAGTTAAAAATGGTTTCATTATATACACCATGTACACACATAAGAGTCCTTTAGAGAACACTGTGAGCTCTTTGCATTATATGGATAATGTATGATCCACAAATGCACAGAAGATATCAGAGAAAAACCCTGGGTAGAAATGATATAAGCACAGATCAAATTCTTAACCAGGTATACTTTGAGTACAAGTGCAGTTTATGTGATGGTGGATGCCTATAATCCCAGCACCAGGGAGGTATAGGCAGGAAGTTTAGGATTCACAGCCAATACTGACTACCTGGTGAATTTGAGGACAGCTTGAGCTATATAGGACTGTCTCAGGAGGATAAAATCAAAACATGGAGAATGAGATACAAGACTTAAAACTTAGAGAAGACCATTCACCAAGAGTTGAGATAGCAAAGCCTTTTCCCATAATTCTTGGGAGATACGAAATGGCTTAATCTAAGCCAAACAGACAAGGTAAATTAGTTGTCTACAAAGCCTTATTATAATAAGAATGCCAGCCCTATGGTTTCCATTTAATAAATGACAAAGATTGCTACCAATATATAAAGACCAAAGAGAGTGATTCACACACCAATTGAGAAATTTAGTGATAAGAGATTTGACAAGAGCAAAAGGAACATTTAGAAGAAGAGTAAGGTATTTGAATGTGCTCAAGGGATATGACCTAGTAGTCAAGACATGTTGGAATGAATGACACTTACAGTCCTTTCACATACAATTCCTGGTCATGTTTTTGATGAACAGATTTAAGGACTTCCATAAGGAGGTCAAATAAACCAGTCCATACCAGCTGATTGTGCTAACGATTCATTTTTAATCTGTATGTCTCTTTACAAGAGCAATCCTGGAATGATCATTGAAAAATCTGTCCATGTTTTCTGGATGCTAGGGTAATCCAGTGTCCAGTTTTGAGCTCGTCTTTTCCTGGCTTCACAAGGCATGAAGGGAATTACTTCAGTTCTGTGCACCAGTGTGACCCCTTCACTACCCAGACAGGGAGCCTAATTTCTACATTCTCAATGATTTTCAGACCAAAAGGAATTTCTTCCCCAAAAAATTAGTAGGAAACTCATGACCAGATTGAATTGTCTGCCTTCACGCATCACTGATGGCAAGGGCTGGCAAGCCTGTCCTATGGCTGCCTGGTTTGCGATTGTAGGAAATGTTAGCGAGTTCGAGTGATTTGGTGATGCCCTGTCTAGCTATGAATTCACACTGAATTTTTCATAGCCGAGAGCTGGGGAGCAACTGGGAGGGGGAAACATATCTCCCAGCCGGAGAGTCGTCACTGGGAGTTTTCCTCGGAGTCAGGTTAGATTTTAAAATATATTTTTCTGAGTAAAGGTTAGTTTAAAATTACCATTCTGAAAGGGTACGCTGAATTTTTTAAATACTCCTGTAATCTGAAGCTATCTCTTTGGGGTAACAAAACTGAAATTTAAGCTCTTAGCCTCAGATTTTTTTTTAAAATTTAAAGACCAACAGCATACCTTTTAAATATCTCCTGCATTCATTGGCTCTGTTGAAAAACACATTTCTCACAGGTTCTTTGCACATCATTAACTGTGGAAAAAGCACAGACCTTTTTTTTTTTAAAGTGAGCAAGATTTTTCAAAGGTCTGGGCCCTGACTTATGGAACATGTGGCTGAGACCATGTAGTTGCTTTGACATTTATGGTTAAAAACTAAAGAATGGCAGCACCGTCAGGCAAACAGGCCGGCTTCCCAGCCTGTGTTCCAGTACCTGCAGATCACCTGGGAACTGCACAGAGCTCCCAATCCCGGTGGGAGCCAAGCACCCCAGACTCCAGGTCTTCTCTCCCGCCAACGAGACCAGGAAACCAGAGGAGCCAGGGAGACCAGGGGAGTAGCTGTTCCGGATCAGGTACAACAGGACCCAGCATAGGGTCCAGGGGACCAGGTAGGAGGCTAAGCGCCCCAGATTCCTGTTCTTCTTCTCCACCCACGGGACCAGCATTTGGGCAAGGAATAGAAGAACCACCAGATTATTGGACTTGCTAGCACCCACCAAAAGGGAACTCTGGTCCCCAGACCAGTAGGGGGCTCTTTCTGCACCCACTAGAAGAAGAGATGGGAAAGAGACAATACAAAAACACCCTCAGCAACAGAAAAACAAACATGACACCGCCAGATTCTAGAGACTCCACACCAGCAAGACCCCAACATTCCAATGTGAACGAAGCAGAAGAGAATGACCTTAAAAGCACTTTCATGAAAATGATAGAGGCCCTAAAAGAGGATATAGGAAAATCCCGCAAAGAAATGGAAGAAAAAACAAACCAAAAAATGCAAGAAATGGAAGAAAAAACAAACCAAAAAATGCAAGAATTGGAAGAAAAAAACAAACCAAAAAAGGCAGGAAATGGAAGAAGAAATAAAGCACAAAATGCGAGAAATGGAACAAAAAGCAAACCAAAAAATGCAAGAAATGGAAGAAAGTACAAACCAAAAAATTCATAAAAGGCAACAAATGGATGAAAAGATAAACAGAAAATTGCAAGAAGCAATGCAAACACTGCAAGGGTTGAAAACTGAAATAGAGACATTAAAAAAAAACACAATCTGAAGAAAGGCAGAAAATAGAAAAGCTGGAAAAACAGTCAGGCACTACCGATACAAGCATTACCAACAGAATAGAAGAGATGGAAGAGAGAATCTCAAGTGTTGAAGATACACTAGGAGAAATGGATTTATCAACCAAAGAAAACCTTAAATCCAACAAATCCTTAACACAAAACATCCAGGAAATATGGGACACCATGAAAAGACCAAACCTAAGAATAATAGGTATAGAAGAAGGAGAAGAAACCCACCTCAAAGGGGCAGAAGGCATATTCAACAAAATCATAGAAGAAAACTTTCCCAACCTTAAGAAAGACATGCCAATGAAGGTACAAGAAGCCTACAGAACACCAAATAGAGTGGACCACAAAAAAATCCCCTCGCCACATAATAATCAAGACCCCAAACATACAGAATAAAGAAAGAATATTAAGAGCAGCTAAGGAAAAAGGTCAAGTAACATATAAAGGCAGACCTATCAGAATTACACCTGATTTCTCCATGGAAACTCTGAAAGCCAGAAGGTCCTGGATAGATATTCTACCTACACTAAGAGACCATGGATGCCAGCCCAGACTACTATACCCGGCAAAGCTCTCAATCACTATAGACGGAAAAAACAAGATATTCCATGACAAAACTAGATTCAAGCAATATGTGTCCACTAACCCAGCCCTACAGAAAATTTTGGAAGGAAAACTCCAACCCAAGAAAGCTAACTACAACCAGAAAAACATAGGCATTAGAGAAGCCCTCTCTACCTACATCCAAAAGAACAAAGGGGTGAAATTCCACACATAATTCCACCAACAACAACCATTGCAAATTGAAGAAGGATGAGCAATCAATGGTCATTAATATCCCTCAATACTAATGGCCTTAACTCACCCATAAAAAGACACAGACTAGCAGAATGGATTCGAAGACAGAACCCTTCCTTCTGCTGCATACAAGAAACACACCTCACTCTCAAAGACAGACATTACCTGAGGGGTAAAGGTTGGGAAAAAATTTTTCAATCAAATGGACCCAAGAAACAAGCAGGGGTAGCAATCCTAATATCTAACAAACTGGACTTTAAAATAAAATCAATCAAAAGAGATGAAGGAGGTCATTACATACTCATCACAGGTGAAACCCACCAAGATGAAGTGTCTATCCTGAACATCTATGCCCCAAATACAAAGGCATCCACATTCATTAAAGAAACATTATTAGAACTTAAATCTCATCTAAAGCCCCACACAGTTATAGTGGGAGATTTCAACACACCACTCTCACCACTAGACAGGAATACCAGACAGAAACTCAACAAAGAAGCAAAGGGTCTAATAGAAGTACTGACCCAATTGGGATTAACAGATATCTATAGAACATTTCATCCACATAAAAAAGAATATACCTTCTTCTCACCACCACATGGAACCTTCTCAAAAATCGACCACATACTTGGCAACATATCAAACCTCAGCAGCTACAAAAACATTGGAATAACTCCATGCATCTTATCAGACCACCATGCTTTAAAATTAGAATTCAACAACAACACAAATTGGAGAAAACGTACAAACTCATGGAAATTGAATAATGCTCAACTGCACCATCCCTGGGTCAAAGAGGAAATAAAAAAAGAAATTAAAGACTTCCTCGAATTCAATGAGAATGAAGACACAACATACCCAAACCTATGGGACACTTTGAAAGCAGTGCTACGGGGGAAGTTCATAGCACTAAGAGCTCACATGAAGAAACAGGAGAACAGTTACACCAGAGAATTAACATCACAGCTGAAAGCTCTAGAACACAAAGAAGCAAACTCCCCCAGGAGGAGTAGATGCCAGGAAATAATCAAATTGAGGGCTGAAATCAATAAAGTAGAAACCAGGAAAACAATACAAAGAATCAATGCAACAAAGAGTTGGTTCTTTGAGAAAATCAACAAGATAGACAAACCTTTGTCCAAACTTACCAAACAGCAGAGAGTGAACACGCAAATTAACAAAATCAGAAATGAAAAGGGGGACATAACAACAGACTCTGAGGAAATCCAGAGAATCATTAGCTCATACTTTGAAAACCTGTACTCCACAAATTCGAAAATTTAAAGGAAATGGATGACTTCCTGGATAGCTATCACTTGCCAAAACTAAATCAAGAACAGATAAGCAATTTAAATAGACCTATAGCCCCTATGGAAATAGAAGCAGTCATCAAAAGTCTCCCAACCAAAAAAAGTCCAGGTCCAGATGGCCTCAGTGCAGAATTCTACCAGAAATTCAAAGAACAGCTTATACCAATTCTTCTCAAAGTGTTCCACACAATAGAAGCAGAAGGGTCTATGCCAAACTCTTTCTATGAGGCTTCAATAACCTTGATCCCCAAGCCACACAAAGATACAACTAAGAAAGAGAACTTCAGACCAATATCCCTCATGAACATTGATGCAAAAATACTCAATAAAATACTGGCAAATCGGATCCAAGAACACATCAAAACAATCATTCACCACGATCAAGTAGGTTTCATCCCAGAGATGCAGGGATGGTTCAACATACGAAAATCCATCAACGTAATCCACCATATAAACAAGCTGAAAAACAAAAATCACATGATCATCTCACTAGATGCTGAAAAAGCCTTTGACAAAATCCAACACCCCTTCATGATAAACGTCTTGGAGATATCTGGGATAACAGGGACATACTTAAACATAATAAAAGCTATATACAGTAAACCAACATCCAACATCAAACTAAATGGACAGAAACTCAACACAATTCCTCTAAAATCAGGAACAAAACAAGGCTGTCCACTCTCTCCATACCTTTTCAACATGGTACTTGAAGTTCTAGCTATTTCCATATGACAACAAAGGGGGATCAAGGGGATACAAATTGGGAAGGAAGAGGTCAAACTTTCACTATTTGCAGACGATATGATAGTTTACATCAATGACCCAAAGAACTCTACCAGGGAACTCTTACAACTGATTAACACCTTCAGCAAAGTGGCAGCCTACAAGATCAACTCAAGAAAATCAGTAGCCCTACTATATACAGATGATAAAAGGGCTGAAAAAGAAATCAGAGAAACATCACCCTTTACAATTGCCACAAACAACATAAAATACCTTGGGGTAATGCTAACCAAACAAGTGAAAGACCTATATCGTAAGAACTTTGAATCTTTAAAGAAAGAAATTAAAGAAGCCCTCAGAAAATGGAAATATCTCCCATGCTCTTGGATAGGTAGGGTCAATGTAGTAAAAATGGCATTCCTGCCAAAAGCAATCTACAGATTCAATGCAATCCCCATTAAAATCCCAGCACAATTCTTCACAGACCTTGAAAGAACAATAATCAATTTTGTATGGAAAAACAAAAGACCCAGGATAGCCAAAACAACCCTGTTCAACAAGGCAACGTCCGGAGGCATCACCATCCCTGACCTCAAGCTCTATTATAGAGCTATAGTCCTGAAAACAGCTTGGTATTGGCACAAAAATAGACAGGTAGACCAATGGGATCGAATTGGAAACCCGGGTATTAACCCACACACATACGAACATCTGATCTTTGACAAAGAAGCTAAAAATATACAATGGAATAAAGAAAGCATCTTCAACAAATGGTGCTGGCATAACTGGAGACTGGCATGTAGAAGAATGCGGATCGATCCATGTTTATTGCCATGCACAAAACTTAAGTCCAAATGGATCAAAGACATCAACATAAATCCAGCCACACTGAACCTCTTAGAAGAGAAAGTGCCTGGTACCCTTGAACAAATTGGTACAGGAGACAGCTTCCTGAACATAACACCAGTAGCACAGACAGTGAGATCAACAATTAATAAATGGGACCTACTGAAACTGAGAAGCTTCTGTAAGGCAAAGGACACAGTCAGCAAGACAAAAAGGCAGCCCACAGAATGGGAAAAATATTCACTAATCCCTCATCTGACAGAGGGTTGATCTCCAAAATTTACAAAGAATTCAAGAAGCAAGTCTCCAAAACATCAAAGGACCCAATTAAAAAGTGGGCTGCAGAACTAAATAGAGAGTTTTCAATAGAGGAGTCTAAAATGGCTGAGAGGCACTTGAGAAAGTGCTCAACATCCTTAGCCATCCGGGAAATGCAAATCAAAACAACTCTGAGATACCATCTCACTCCTGTCAGAATGGCTAAAATCAAAAACACCAATGACAATTTATGCTGGAGAGGATGTGGTGAAAGGGGGACACTCCTCCATTGCTGGTGGGAGTGCCAACTGGTTCAGCCACTTTGGAAATCAGTATGGAGATTCCTCAGAAAAATGGGAATAAACCTACCACAAGACCCAGCAACTCCACTCTTAGGCATATATCCAAAAGATGTCCATTCATACAACAAAGATGTCTGTTCCACTATGTTCATAGCAGCTTTATTTGTAATAGCCAGAACTGGGAAGCAACCTAGATGTCCCTCAACCGAAGAGTGGATAGAGAAAATGTGGTACATCTACACAATGGAGTACTATTCAGCAGAAAAAAATAATGGAATCATGAGATTCGCAGGCAAATGGATGACACTAGAAGAAACCATCCTGAGTGAGGTAACCCAGTCACAAAAAGAGAAACATGGCATGTACTCTCTCATATATGGATTTTAGACATAGATCTGGGGAGTGCCAGCCTATAATCCTATGGCCAGAGAGTCTGGGAAACAGAAACTTCATTTAGTGGCTGATCGAAGAAGAGGCAGACTCCCTCGGTTAAGTACTGAGCTGAACTCAAGAAAGCCAGTAACAGAGAGGGAGGACTGATGATCAAAGGGATTAAGACTGGGCTGGTTTAACCCACAGAAACAGCTGACCAGACAAAGGTTAACTCTTGAATCCCAGGCATCAGCCTGGGAATCCAGCATGGGACTGATCAAGACCCCCTGAATCTGGGTGTCAGTGAGGAGGCCTAGGTAATCTATTGAGTCTTGGGCAGCAGATCAGTACCCATCCCGAGTATACACACGGACTTTGGACTCCCATAGAACAATGTGAGGTGCACTCTCACCCTGAACTCTTGGGGAAGGGTCTAGGCCCTGCCCTATATGAAATGACAGACTATGGACACCCCCATGGAGGGCCTCACCCTCCCTGGGGGAATGAGGGGATAATGGGGGGTTGGGGGAAGGGTACGGGAGGAGGGGAGGGAAAGGGAGAGGGACCTGGAACTGACTTGTGAAGCAACCTTGTTTTTATCTAAATTTAAACTGGAAAATAAAATAAAAAAGAATAGATAAACAATCTAAACAGACGTATAACATTTAATGAAATAGAAGCAATCATCAAAAGTCTCCCAAAAAAAAAAAACTAAAGAATGGACACATCAGTATTTGTTCTAACTTTCATTTCTGGTGGCACTTGTCCTCCTATGTCGCAGTTTGCAGTTCTGTTTAATTCTGATGTTGTCTAAAAGCATATACACAGTTTTCAGCCAAGAATTAGTGACTATATAATGATGCATCATTTCTGAGCACAGGATCAAGTGACTTTTCTACCATAAATTAATAAATTAAAACACACATCTAGAAAGAGAATTTTCACACAGCATTTCTTAGCCCAATGTTCACCTTTGAATCCCTTCTTCCACACCTTTTCCAGCGCGGACTGATGCCCAGCACTTTGATTTCTTCATCATACTCGGAGTTGGACTTCCTCCATAGCCCATCCTTTTGCTTTCAGTGACCATTGCAACCCCTCCTGTGAGCATCATGGTTCCTCAAGAGCCAACACAGCTCAAGACACCTGAGCCACTCTGTGTTACATATTTTGAGTTTATTAAGTGAGGATAGGAATGCTCTAAGGTCAGCTGTCCCCTTGGAAGGACCAAAGGACCTGCTCTCATGTCCCAGGGGTGTTGTAGAGGACATTGCTTATCTCCTATGTATCCAGAGACTTGCTCTTCACTGTTCTATCATTATCACCCTAAGGAGGAAGGGAAGTTTGACCACTCTCCCTGAGAATGATTAAAGAGTGACCTACCATGTTTGGAATGTACAATGGCGTGAACTGCAAAGAATGTGTCTGTCTCCTTGCCAGGGGCAGCAGAAAGTAGGCAACTCATTCTTAGTATCTCTGATTGGCTAGCTCACTAATAATCATGAACTCTGTTTGGGATTTAAGAACCAGGTTGAAAAATTCAACCCAGAGCAGAAATTCTGTTTCAGTAGACAAAGATACAGCCTAAGCTGGAGGGGGAAATCTGTCAAGTATTTACAAAATGTCTACATATGTTCCCTTACAGACATAGTCTCTGGCAATAATTCTTCTTCTGTTGCTGGTGTCCATTAGATTATATGACCCTGAATGAATAGCCTAAAAACAATAACTCAGTAAGTTGTTTTGAGATTAAATAAATCCAAGATGTTAGACACACAACATCATGTCTAGCATCCCAAAGCTGTTCACTAGTTTCTCTCCACATGTGTCACTGTAGACATACTTGGTATGCCACTTGGAATTTCATATAAGCCTTCAGGAACATGTTTGACTACCTGGGTTTTTGGAGTGCTTTAAAAGAGCCTACATACTCATTACATGATAAACAAAAGCATGTCGAATCATGTGACGATCAGGTCAAAGCTGCTTCCTGGGTCATGAAGCTAATGAAGCATTCCCCACACTGCAGCACATTGCTCTGCTTTCCCTGATCCCAGAGGCTGGAGGTGAAAGCCAGCGTGTGGCATACTTGAGCAGTCATTGATATCGAATGGAAGTTATTATTTCTATTCCCTTTCTGCCAATGCTGTACTCAAGAATGCAACAACATCGGGATGAATCCCGAAAGGGCAAAAGCCTCCCCATGGAATTATTCTACCAGCTCTTGTTGACATTCCTGTGTGCATCCTCTGTGTCTTATTCTTTGTGTGTTTGTGTGTCCATGTGTACATGTGCGTGTGGAAGCTAAATGACAACCTCAGGTGTTATTTCTCAAGTGCCATACACATTGCTTTTTAAAACAGGGTCTCTCACTAACCTAGGATTCACATGGTAGGTAATCTGGTTGGCCAACAAGCCTTAGGGATCCACCTGTCTCTGCCTTCCAGGGATGGAATTACATGTAGATACCATTTTGTCTGGCTATTTTACATGTGTTCTTAGGACTGAACTCAAGTCTTTTTTCTTGCCAACTGAGCCACCTTCCCAGCTCCTGTGAACTATTCAGGATGAATATTCTTCACATTTTTATCTTTTATTAAAATTTAAATTAGAAACATGCATGCTTCAAATGTCAATCCCAGCTCCCCCAAACCCAATCCCCACATCATTCCCCATGGAGGGTGAGGCCCTCCTTGGAGGGATCTCCAGAGTCTGTCATTTCATACAGGGCAGGACCTAGGCCCTTCCCCATGTGTCCAGGCTGAGAGAGCATCCCTCCATGTGGAATGGGATCCCATAGGTCATTTGTACACCATGGTGAACACTAATCTACTACCCAAGACCCCAGAGATTTCTGAGAACTCCTCACTGACACTACATTCAGGGGGGCTGAATCAGTCCCCTGTTGGCCTCTTAGCCGTCAGTCTAGGGTTCAAGAGCTCCCCCTTGTCCAGTCAGCTGTCTTTGTGGGTTTCAACAGCATGGTCTTGACCCCTTTGCTCAATACTCCTCCGTCTCTGTCACTGGGTTCCAAGGGATCAGTTCAGTGTTTAGTTGTATCTGTCTCTGCTTCCATCAGTCACTAGATGAAGGTTCTAGGATGTCATATAAGGTAGTCATCAACCTTATCATCAGGTAGGGGCTATTAATGTAGTCTCTCCACTATTACTTAGTTTTCCAGTTGGTGTTATCCTTGTAGATCTCTGGAAATCTCACTAGTGTCAGTTCTCTCCTCAAAGCTATAATGACTCCAACTATTATGGTATCTCTCATCCTGGTCTCCTCTATTCTTACCCTGACTCAACCTTCCTGCTCCCCCATGTCTTCTTCTACCCTCCTGTTATCCCCCCATGTTCCCAATCTGATCAGGAGATCTTGCCACATTCCACTTCTCTAGGGTATAATCCATATCTCTTGGGAAACTCCCTGTTTCCCAGACTCACTGGCCCTGGGAGTGTAGGCTGACACTCACTGATCCATGTCTAAAATCCATATATGAGTGAATTCATACCATGTTTCTCTTTTTGTGACTAGGTTACCTCACTCAGGATGGTTACTTCTAGTGCCATCCATTTGCTTGCAAATCTCAAGATTCCATTGTTTTTGTTTTTCCACTGAGTAGTACTCCATTGTGTAAATGTACATTTCCTCTATCTATTCTTCAGTTGTGGGTTATCTAGGTTGCTTCCAGGATCTAGCTATTACAAATAATGATGCTATGAGCATAGTGGAACAGACATCCTTGGGCATCTTTTGGGTATATGCCTAAGAGTGGAATTGCTGGGTCTTGTGGTAAACTGATTCCCATTTTCCTGAGGAATCTCCATACTGATTTCCAAAGTGGCTGTACAAGTTAGTACTCCCACCGGCAGTGGAGGAATGTTCCCCTTTCTCCACATCCTCTCCAGCATAAGCTGTCATTGGTGTTTTTGATTTTAGCCATTCTGACAGGAGTAAGATGATATCTCAGGGTTGTTTTGATTTGCATTTCCCTAATGGCTAAGGATGTCGAGAACTTTCTTAAGTGTCTCTCAGCCATTTTAGACTCCTCTATTGAGAATTCTCTATTTAGTTCATTCCCCCACTTTTTAATTGGGTCCTTTGGTGTTTTGGAGACTTGCTTCTTGAGTTCTTTGCAAATTTTGGAGATCAGCCCTCTGTTAGATGTGGGGTTAGTGAATATCTTTTCCCAATCTGTGGGTTGCCTTTTTGTCTTGCTGATTGTGTCCTCTGCCTTACAGAAGCTACTCAGTTTCAGGAAGTCCCATTTATTAATTGTTGATTTCAGTGCTTGTGCTACTGGTGTCATGTTCAGGAAGTGGTCTCCTGTACCAGTTCGTCCAAAGGTACCTCCCACTTTCTCTTCTAAGAGGTTCAGTGTGGCTGGATTTATGTTGAGGTCTTTGGTCCATTTGGACTTAAGTTTTGTGCATGGTGATAGACATGGTTCTATCTGCAGTCTTCTGTATACCAGTACCCAGTTATGCCAGCACCATTTGTTGAAGATGCTATCTTTTTTCCATTGTATAATTTTAGCTTCTTTGTCAAAAATCAGCTATTCATAGCTTTGTGGATTAATCTCAGAGTGTTCAATTCAATTCCATTGGTCTACCTGTCTATTTTTGTGCCAATACCAAGCTGTTTTCAGGACTATAGCTCTATAATAGAGCTTGAAGTCAGGAATGGTGATGCCTCCAGATGCTGCTTTGTTGAGTAGGATTGTGTTGGCTATCCTGACTTTTTTGTTTTTCCATATAAAGTTGAGAATTGTTTTTTCAAGGTCTGTGAAGAATTGTGAGTGGAATTTTGATGGGGATTGCATTGAGTCTGTAGATTGCTTTTGGTAGGATTGCCATTTTTACCACATTGATCCTACCTATCCAAGAGCATGGGAGATCTTTCCATTTTCTGGTGTCTTCTTTAATTTCTTTCTTTAAAGACTCTTTTATCTCTATGCATTCTGATGAAATGATAGCATGGCAAAGGGCTATTAAGGTTGACATGGATCTCTTCCTGCTTTTGGTGAGAGTGTAATGTACAAAAATCCTTCAAAAGAACTACACCCCCACAAAAAAATGTAAAGGAAAAAATATTCCTTACTTTTTTTTTACAGTAGTTCACCAGCTAAGAATCAATCACCATGGTTGGTACACTTCATTAAGAAGTAACTTCCTTAAACATGACAGCTGTGACACCCAGTTGTTCTCATAAGAATTTCCCCCACACTTCTTCCAAAACTTACTGAAGCTGTCTCCTAAGGCAGCAAGCAAAACATTTGAAACCTGTGTTGTAGCCTTTCTCTGGCTAGGGTGTGACCATGTAATGTAGTCTGGCCTAATGATTTTGAGGAGTCCACTAGAAAAGAAATGCCTTGGAAAGACATTTCTTTCCCTCAGACAGGTCCACTATGAGATGTATCTGTCTTCTGTTTGAAAATAGATATAGGAATGTGTAATCTATCCATTTCAGAACCAAAAATATGACAAGCTCCAAAAACTAGAACCAACATCTTAAAGATGTCCCCACAGAACAATAAAGGGAAAACATGAGTCTTTTATGACTCCTTCACTGTAGGCCTTCTGGTGAGTAAGCCCTATACTTCCTTTTAGTTTAAGCTATTTTAACTGAACTCTCCTTACAGCATAAAGCATGTCATGATGTAGCAGTTACAGTCAGATGATAAAAACAAGTTTGGACTAAGGCTGATAAAGACTGGGGGAAAGGAAATAAGGAAAACTATTGAGAACACATTACCTCCACCACTTCTCACTCTTTACTAAAATTCCCACCATAGGAACTGGATCAGCTTCTACACTCTTTATTAAAATCCCCACCATAGGAACTAGATCAGCTTCTACAGATAAATGTCAACTTCCTAATACATCTAGTGTCATTAGATAAATATTTGGTATATATCTAACCTAACATTTTATTCCCAACTTATCAAAAATCCAAATTAAACTTGCCCATTCAGAGTTACTATTTGATAAGCTAAGCCTGACTTCTTTAGCTAAGGCCTGTGCTGTGATAAGCTCTGAGGAGTCAACCATTCCTTGCACTTCAAGGACCTAATCTCCTTCAAAGCCCCTTGTGATCCCACTCTACAGACTGGGTGGAAATCTTCTGCCTCTTAGACCTCTAAGACTTTGATGTGATCTCTAAGACTTTGATGTGACTATATCTCATATGACTGAGGAAACTGGAGCCTGAGTAGGTCATGATCTTCCCAAAGGCAGAGCTGGAGCTATTTCCCACATTCAGGCTCTTCCCAGTCCACAGCTCTCCAGATGCTACCTCCATCTCCTGGAGACTTTAAAGATGAAATGGGATTTCAAATAATATTGCTAGGTTTGGTTAAAAAGAAGCAGGGGGATTTATAATATAAATAATCTAATTTCTAATTTTGTGAGGAAGATAATCATAGTTTAGTCAATTAAGTTTATGTTGAAAGAGCATTTCAAAAGAGGAAGAAATGTTCCCTAAATCTTGTCCAAATCCATAGACATAGTTTAAAAAATAAACTATAGAAATATTCTTACATGGAGACTATATAGTTTATATATGTATCATATGGTATGGAGTTTTTTGTATATAGCTTGTTTGGTATATAGCTCCAACTTACAACATGGCTTATTAAAAATCAATATTTTGAAGAAGGTGACTCACCTCTTTTTCTTCTGAGATATCCCGTAATATTCTTATGGTGACAAACTATTCTCAGCCTGTGAAAACAGCTTCCCTGGAAATTTGAAAGCAGTGATGGTGGTGACTCGTTACTGGAGTAGTGAAAACAGACAGCATAGACTTTGCATCTAGCTTTTTCTAGAAGCTGCTATACATTTCCAAATCAAAGACCATCATTAGAGAAGATACAGGATTTTATCTGTAAAGTTTGCCTTTTTACCTAAATCTCTCATCTTGCAATATTAGTTCAAATAACAAAATTCTAGCATTGAAAAAAGACAGACTGGATTGAGTCAATTCTCCATACTTGGCTCTAGTGTAACAGGGATTTCCTTTAGTCTTTAATCATGTTTACTTTAACCCAAGTCCCGTCATCATAAACGAAATGAATTTCACTTTAGTAAAATTAATCCATATATTATAGAGAGAATTAATTATTCTTTCAGAAAATAACATGAAATTATAGATTCAGTGTCAACAGTATAAATTCAAGTGATCTTTGGAATTTCTTGTAACAAAAAGTGACTCAAAACTCCAGCCCTTAGATCTGGGCATCCTCTAGTGGATATATCCAGATATGGTGTGCCAGGTCCTTCCAAAGGCTACCAAAATGAGTTGTGTAAGTGGTCACACTTTGCTCCTCTAATGAGAGGACACACACATTACCAAATCACAGCTAACAGCTCTGCACCTCAATCTGCCCTCACCACTGTCAGGAGAAGTGAAAAGCGAAACCAATTCTTAGATTAAAAAAAAGATTGATATTGAATTCTGTAGTGTTTACTTTTCCAATTCTTCAGATTTCTAAAGTGAATTCTCTGTTTCCTCCAAGATACCTGCATTTGGCCTATTTACAAAAAGTCAGCCCTATTCTCAAAGACGAGGTTTGTCACTTCTTAGAAGATCTCGTTATTTGATATCACATACTCTACTTTGTGGGTGGTTTTATTTTTAAATGAATTCCATTGTATGAAATCCTCATCAGCATCTGGGAGCCTCTTTTCTCATGGCAAGTTTTTCTGTGTTTGAAATGTTAGAACTGCAAACTACACCCTTGATGCTTCAAGCCACCAGATGCTAGAGGCTGCCTTACCTGCCCAGGCATGTTGTCTGAATTGAGGTCACAGTTAGGCAAATAACATTCCAAACATTTTTCTCCTACTGAATTGAAAGGGGCAGTTTGAGTTTCCCTTGTTCCCATTGGTTAAGAATTCTGACTCAGACACCAAGAGAGCTCTCCAGTGCCAGAATGGAGTGATTGCTACTCACATGACCTGAGTGAAGTGTGAATCCATCTCTCCTACCATTCTCTACCCTTGCCCTTTAGCCAGCATGACTCAACACTTGAAAACTAGGCAACCTGACGGTGAATGTTCTACTTGACCTTTGATTTCAGAAGAGTGGCATGACTTCAACGTTGTCCATTTACTAATTAACAGAGAGGACTGAATTACACAAACTGTGAAGTAATGTTTGAAACTAAAATTTGAACACAAGACAGCTTTCCTAATTCTCTTCTGTATCCTGACTTCTTTAAGTTTTTACTTTGTTTTTACTTTAGATAATGTGGTGATGATATGTTATACATTTTTTTCTTGTTCTTTCCCAAGACTTGCTGGCCATTTGAAGGTGATGTTTTCTCTTTATCAGACACATACATTTATAAAAATTATTAAATAATAACTAATGAAAAGTCTAGTTATTTCAAGCCTATGATAATCAGAATATACAGAGAATGACTATGTGTGAGATGCTTACTTGGGTGTGTTCTTTCTCAAGAAACTAAATAAAAGGAAATATTATTCCTTGATGTACAAATGCCCTTTGAATTACATCGAAGACTCTATTTATTAAAACTATCATAATTTCAAAGATGCATTTAACACACTTACCCTACAGTGCACATCCTAATATAGCAACACACTCATAAATTTTGATGGCTGACCCTTATGATGGCATAGCTGACTGTAGCTCACAGTTACTGCTCAACACAACAAGAATATCAAAGAGTATATTGCAAACCCAGGAAAGGGTGAAAATTCAAAGTATAACTTTGTCAAATGACATCACTTTAGCATCATCATAAAGTACAAAGCCTTAAGTTGAGCAATATGTTGAACCATTAGTTCTGTAGGAATGAGCAAAATGAAGGAAATAGGTAGAGATACATAAGGATAAATTATGTTACTAAGTGGAGACTAGAACTGAAAATAAAAATACCTGATGAAAGTGGGTAAATGCTACTCTTGTGAAGCCATCAAACTGTCTAGGTTCTAGGATCAGTTAATGTCATAAGAATTAACAGCACCTGGATTTAGTCTTACTTCTTAAATTCTGGGCAAGTGTTTTTACCACCAACAGTAGTCCCCAAAAGATGATTGAATATGAAAACTATCACCTAAACCTAAAATGATTTCAGCATTGCCATTTTGCCAGCTTCCTTTCAAAGCTATGCTTAATTCTGTTGCTAATAGATGGTCTAAGTTCTCTCAGAATCACCTATGAAGAGCACATGTAATTTGGTTGCGTAGAAAGGATGTTTAGTTATTTATATAAGATGCTGTAAGACTAGAACCTGTGCATTTGCTATAGCACAGTATTGTCCTTACAGGAGTAACTACTTTCAAGTAAGGACCCAACAACACTGTCTGTAGACAGCTTTTTTTTGTTACCACCTTTAGTATAAATTGTCATTCTCCTTACTACTTTTAACACACATGGAAACAAGTGAAACAGGTGACTTTCTCTGATGGTGTTCTTCCCAGTGATGTCAATTTACTAATATCCTTAATTAATTAGTATTTAACTGGTGACTAAATACCCAGTTAAAGTAATTCTGATAGGTTCACAATGCCATCTAGTGGATCATCTTTAAAATATCATCCCCACTGGCCATTTTAATTTTATAACCATCTAAGGGGTCTTTATCTTGAGGAAGTAGCCAGAGCTACTAGCCAAGAATGATGGATTAGGATCGTCAAACTCTCTAACAACTCTATGTAGCATTTCCATCACTGGCACCATCATAAGGAAAGAAACACACAGCATTAAGTAATTTTGTTTCCTCATCTGTTCAATGATGTCACCAATACTGTTGGAATTAAGGATATCTGCACAAAATGGGAATCCAATGTACTCCACTCATGCTTTTTAGTTCAATGATTACCATTGTTTTATATACATATAAACTATACATTTACTACCATATATCATTCTAACAGCTACTTTGTGATGATAGAGAGATGTACTCATGCTATACATGGGAGAAGTTAAGGTTAATGGGAACTAAATGACAGAATCAGTCAGATACCTGCAGAATGCTCAAGCTCAGTCATGACTTTCCAAAACTAGGAGTTCTGGACACTTTCTATAACCTTGTAATGATCCTCATGAGAAAGGAGTGCTTCCATCAAAGACACAGATGAATGAACATATGCTTATGTGGTAATGTGACTCACACTTCAGCAAACACAAAAGTAAAAACATACGGGTATCTCAACAGATGCTAAGAAACCTGTTCTAAATGTCCACACTCATTCTTGAGAATAATGAAAGCACAGTGGCCAGAAAAATGATGATGTCATAACACAAGGATATAGACAGGAACACTACCACAACTATAGAGCCCTGTGATGTCTCCAAATTATTTCCAGTAGCAGGGACAGCATTTCTGCCATTATCACTATTAATTCAGTCATGTACTTGCATCCTGAGGCAATGTGATGCGAAGTGATATAGATTTAGTGGGCTAGAGAGATGGCTAAATGGTTAAGAAAGCTTGCTGCTCCTGCATAGACTTGAGTTTGGACCACAGCATCCACATCAAATGGTTGATCAGCACCAGGGGACCCAAGGCATTTCCTTACCTCCAGCACTCACAGAGACCTGTGCCCACTACACACACACACACACACACACACACACACACGTAAAAAAAATAAAAATCGATCTTTAAAGAAGATATATACTTCTTTAGATATAAATAATGCTTACTGAACAAAAATAACTTGAGAAATAATGCAAGCATAAGAGCTTATATAATAGATAAACATATATATAGAAATGTGTGTGTATACACACACACACACCCAGAGAGAAGATAGAGAGAGGGGATAGTTCTCTATAAACTAGGGGGGAAACAACTGTAAAAGAAAAAGAAGGAATAGTAATTAAAGCAAGATAAAAATACTTAAGAACAATCAAATCAGAAATATAAAGGTCTTAGCTGGGCATTGGTGGTGCAAGCCTTTAATCCCAGCACTCGGGAGGCAGAGGCAGGTGAGTTTGAGGTCAGCCTGGTCTACAGAGTAAGTTGCAGGACAGCCTCCAAAACAATACAGAGAAACCCTGTCTCGAAAACCCAAAAAATATAAAGGGTCTTATGAGCTGAATTTTACTAGATGATTCTTAATGATCTATTGAGATGGCTATCATATATATATATATATATGATAATATAACTGTGGGACTGTTGAATAACCACACAATTTTAAAGTGACATGTTATGAAATTTGAAAAAGATTAAAATATTTCCAACAATTTATTTTAAATATTCTCCTTTATAAGCCTTCATTTACATGCCAGTCTTGATTCAATTTCTTTGTTACTCCTTAATTAATATTCTCATTATTTAGAACACGTATCTCACCTCAGAAGAAAACACAAATTAGGGATATTATCTTATTAACTTTCAAATTATTTGCTCTTCCACGAGAGTATGAGAAACATGAGAATATGAGCTCTGTTTTTCTAAGTACGTATTCTAGAAAGCAATATACTCAATAAATACTAATGAGCATGGTATATCATGGTGACAATTGAGCAAGATCTCCTGAAACCATCTCTGAAACCCTGATCTAAGCAGCCAATCAAGCACCAAACTACCAAGTAGGGGCCCACATTTGTCTGGTTTCAGTCAGCATAGTGAAAAAGGAAGAAACCACATCAAAGAATGCAGGAAGAAAGAGTAAGAGTTGTATATATCATCTTTTCCCTAACTATAAGCAATGTCATATGCAGAGAAATATCTCTTGCTTTATGAATAGAAAAGGAATTAAATCTAGTCTTAAGGCTTGAATCCCACGATCAGGCCTGCTACAGTGAGGTCCAAGCAAGGCCCCATGACTCCTGCCCCTTGGCCAGTGACTATGGAGCAAGCCTCAGGAACCTGATTAGGCAAATACCCCAGGGACTGAATTATGGAAGGGGTCATGAAAGCAGACAGCAGAGGGAGCAAAACTTCTTCCACTGGGGAACAAGAAAGGATAGCTGCCACATGGGCTTCGCCTTGAAGCTCAGTGCCAACCCTGTTGACGTGAGATCCAGTATTGGCCATGGAATTAGAGTCTCCCCTGTGGTTGCGAGGATATCATAAAATGGATTCATTTTTAAAAATCACCCATTATAGAGGGCCTCACCCTCCCTGGAGGAATGAGGGGATAACGGGGGGGTTGGGGGAGGGCACGGGAGGAGGGGAGGGAATGGGAGAGGGACCTGGAACTGACTTGTGAAGCAACCTCGTTTCTTATCTAAATTTAAACTGGAAAAAAAATCACCAATTATAACTAGACCTTACAAATACAACTTCCAGACCTTTCCAACATCATACAAAGACTTACATCTCTGTTGAATAGACTCATGGCATGGCCTATATCATTGCCAGTATTAGAGTGGGTCTGAGGTATATCCTACTCTTGGATTGCACAGATCCCTTCAGCTATAAAAGTCAGGTGCAGCCCACATCAGTATCATCTTATTAAACAATAATTGCCTTTACATCCAACCTCAGGCATAATGATCATCCATCCTCAAGCTCATACTCACATGTGGAGGCTGTAGACAAGGCCTGACTCTGGGTACCAGCAGCGGAGATTCCTGTTTGGCTGTCATCACTGACAACTATAGTACAGAAATGGCAGAACTGACTGATGGCTCAGAAAATCTGCAGCTAGTTTACAGATTCAGGAAAGCAAGAATAATTGAAACTAGATAATGGGTAATAGAATAAATAGTTAATTTGTGATTGTTCAGATGGTACCATGAAACAGCAAGCATCAAGAGCTTTCATAGAATTATGATCTCATAGTCAAAGCAGCAACAAAAGTTGATCATATAGTAATAAGCATGGGTGAGTCTTCACAAGTATATGAAGCAGCTTAACCCAAGGAAACTCAATGAGCTTCAATAAAAACACAGAATGACTCACTAGTCTCATAGAAACTTAGGGGTGGACATGAAAAACAAAAATCTTTGAGCTGAAAATAAACTAAGTGAATTTTGAATGTAATAGAGAACATCAGCTGCAGAATAATTGAATAGGAGAATTAATAAGCTCCACAAAACCTTTCTAAAATTTTCTTGATACAAAAACGTATCAGCATGTCCCTTAAATCTAGAGGAAGATATTGAAATGTAATCACAAAGAGATCAAAAGTCATCACCCCAATTCAACCAAAGTAACATGTATTCTTCCCACTAGCCTGCTCCCAGAGCCCATCAGTCCCAAATGAACACACAGGATGCTATATTAATTATGAAACTGTTGACCGTTTGCTATGGTTTCTTAATGACTAGCTCTGACTTAATTATTAAGCCATAATTACTAATATATATTTTTATACCCAATCCTCCCGGGATCACATGGTGACTCTCTACTCTTGACTACATTTCCCAGAATCCTCCTCAATTCCTAGTCCCACCTATTTTGCTTCCTTATTGGCCAACAGTTCTTATATTTATTAACCAATCAGACAAACATATACACACACACAAGGACTTCTCCCATCAAACCAACATACCCCATAATACATAATCAAGTCCCGAATGTAATAGGTAAAGAAGTAGACTAGTGAGGATAAAGGAGGAAAGGCATCAAGGCAAATGAGCTAGCTCACTGTAAACATAGCTGCACCCAAGCATGGTGACATGAGTTCAGTTTCAGGTCTCACATGGTGAAGGAAAGGATCTAACTTCTGAAAGTTGTTGTCTGACTCCTGCAGGCATGCACAAAAATAACTAAATATGTAGAGAAGTGAGAAGGAGGGAGGGAGGAAAGGAGGGAGGGAATGCTGCGTGACAGTGATTTAATTTGCTTATGGTAGAGTACTTTGTAGTAACATTACATGTCAATAGAACATAACAAGGAATCTTCTCAGTACTTAAGGAAAGGGGAAAGGTCAACTAAGAATACCATAGCTAATGTTGGAGAGACAAAGATATTCCCAGACAAAAGCTGAGAGAGTTTTTATCTGCTAGACCAAAACCACCAGAAATTCTAAAGGTAATTCTTCAAACAAAGAGAGAATGGTAAAGGGAAAACAGAGGCAAACCCACTTTTAATAATAACAGAATTATTCAAAACATCCTAGCAGAAATGTGAAACATAAACCATTCATATCTTTAGTATGAAGAACAAAAACAAAAATAATAGTAACTACATTAATATATGTCATATAGCAAAGAAGATGGGGCATCAAAAAATTTAAATGTGGGTGTGGGAATGAAGTCAGTGGTAGAGGACTTTCCCTTTACAGGCAAGCCCCTGGATTCAGTTACACAACCACAAGAAGAAAACATTAAAAGAAATGTTAACATGGGAAGAAATGGAGCACAACTATAAAGTGTTTCTTATCAGTATTTTTTTCTTTCATTGTCTTTGTTCTAGTCATTATACTATGTTGTTCAAAGTTAAGAATATCCTTCTTTTTTAAAGAATATCCTTCTATAATCAAAATACTTGTGTCTCATCATAACTATAGGGAAAGTGTCCATAGTAGGTGAACCAAAATAATAAACAAGGCACCATTAATAAGAGAGTAAGAAGGTTCCTATAATAAAACTACAAAACCAATTACAAAGTACTTGTGATTCTTTACTTACTGATAATAACTTTAGAAGTAAATAGATTAAATTCATATATTAATACATACAAAAAGATGAATGAATAAAATTGTAAGATAAGATCAACTACCTATTGCTGACAAGAAATTCACTTGACCTGCAAGGAAATGTATAGGCTGAGAGTACTGTATGAAATAGGTACTCAGTGGAGTCCAATAAGAGCAGGAGTGACCATACCTCTATGAAATGGACTTTAAAGCACTAAAACAAGGTAAAGAAGGTTACAACACAATGATAAAAGGATAAATACAGCAAGAGGAAACAGTCACTATATAAGCACCCAGGGCTAGGGTAACCAAATAAATAAAAACACACATGAATACACTTAAAGGGAAGTAGACTCTTATCCAGTTATAGTAGAGCCATTAAGGCCTCACCTTTCAGTAGTGCACAGACTATCCAAGGTTAATTGCATTCTAGATAAAATGGACCTAACAGACATCTACTGAACATTCCATCCAACAGCTGCTAACAACACACTCCTCTCAAATGTAAATTTTTAAGGATAGATCATATGATAGGCCACAAAAGACTTAGTTTTTAAAAATATGAAATCATACTATCTTTTTAACTCAGTGCTAAATAAAGATAGAAATCAAGATCACAAAGAACTTCCAGCAAAGTTTCAGGGTCTCACAATCAATAACACTGCAGGGGAAAATATCTAAAGTCAAGAAAACAATCTCACTTACAATAGCTACAAAATATGTAGGAATAATCTAATCAAAGTCAGCCAAGATCTCCCCAATGTAAATTACAGAATGAATTGAAGAGGGCACAAGCCAGATTCAATATTTCTAAAATTCCCATGCTCCAATAGAATCAATGCAATCATTCTCAAAAATATTTATGAAATTTATGGAACTAGAAAAAATCCTATAAACTGTATTAAATCATTTGAGAAACAAAAACCATTCTGGAGAGATAGCTAAATAGTTAAGAGCACTGACTGATCTTCTAGATTCAATTCCCAGAACCCATGGCAGCTCACAACTGTCTGTAACAACCTCACACAGACATACATAAAGGAAAAACACCAATAAAATCAAAATAAATTAATTTTTAAAAAGAAATAAAAAGCAGAAGAAATATCCAATGACAGTTTAGGCTTCAAGCATAAGAATGCACAGGCAGTGTGTGCCTGGAATCCCAGCACTAAGACGCTGTGTTAGGGGCATCTGAGCTTCTGGCCAGCCTGAACTACATAATCAAGAATCAGTATTTCTTTTCGTAAGATTTTAATATCAAAACTTCTTTCCTTCAATTCTTTGAGTCTTTGTTTTTCCAAAACATCAAATTTCTACTCAGTCTTCTGGCCTGACTCTTGTCAAAAATGACTGCAGGGTTTCCAGGCCTCAAGGTTACTGACTACAACCCAGGTCACCATGAGTACTGCCTTCCCCATTTCTGCCCGAGGAAACTGTCTTCCTATACCAACTGAGTACTTCTTTGATCATCACTCTGGACCATCTTAGCATATAGATGCATCAATAAACCCATCATTATAGAGACTGGTCCATTAGATTAACATTTACCTAAGAGTCGGAGGTTAAACAAACTCTACTGATGAGGTGCATGTGCTAAATAATGTATTTGAATCTGGAACCTAATTTGAGAGTTGTAAAGCATTTTCCTATTGCTTCTTATACATCATGGCCTCTCTTTCACCCAAGGAAATTCAGATTTCTCATCTTCATTGCCATAAGGACATGGAAGAGCACAGAAACTGAAGTCTTAGCATATGATCAGGTAGAATGAATGTCTTCCTGATGAAGTAGGAGAATAAAAGTATATGAGAAAGGAGGCACGTGGGATAGAAATCAGTCAAGACAGCCTCTCACTATGTGGAAATGAAGGGAGGAAAGGGAGAGATGGGAGAGGAGTGAAGGAGGGAGGGAGAGAGGCAGGGAGGGAGGGAGGGAGGCAGGGAGGCAGGCAAGCAGGCAAGCAGGCAGGCAGGCAGAGAATATAATTGATGAAAATTCTACCTATGATGAAATCAAGAGCTGAATGACTCAGGGTTGTTCTCTGTCTTCCTTCCCAAGCACAGGATGCCAAGAGACAAGGCTACAGCTCCCCTGCTTCAGGATAATGAAGGAACCCATGTATGGAAATACTTGGGGGGGGTAAAAGGACCCTAGGAAGCTCCACCCACACTTTGTTATAGCCTCCAAAAGGGTTGGGGAAAATAGAATGATTTTCTAAGAGATAAGAGGGCAAAAGGCATAGATCTGGAGAGCCCTTGCCATCAGTGACAGTAATCCTTGCAATTATGCTTTGGAATAGAGTCAAGACTTGAGATCTCTCCTCTAACCTATAATGACTCCCTCTATTATGGAATCTCTCATCCTTCTCTCCTCTGTTCTTTTCCTGACTCAAACTTCCTGCTCCCCCATGTCCTCCTTTCACCTCCTCTTCTCTCCCTTTCTTTTTCCCAGTTCCTTCTACCCTCCCCCCATGCTCCCAATCCACTCAGGAGATACTGTCCCATTCCCCTTCTCTGGGGTACAATGAATATCTCTCTTAGGGTTCTCCCTGTTTCCCAGACTCTCTGTCAGTGGGATTGTAGGCTGGTACTCCCCTGATCCATGTCTAAAATCCATATATGAGTGACTACATACCATGTTTGTCTTTTTGTGACTGTGTTACCTCACTCAGGATGGTTTCTTCTAATGTCGTCCATTTGCCTGCAAATTTCAAGATTCCATTGGTTTTTTTTCCCGATGAATAGTACTCCATTGTATAAATGTTCCACATTTTCTCTATCCACTCTTCAGTTGAGGGGCATCTAGGTTGTTTCCAGGATCTAGCTATTACAAATAATGCTGTTATGAACATAGTGGAACAGATGTTCTCATTGTATGAATGTGCATCTTTTGGATATATGTCTAAGAGTGGAATTTTTGGGTCTTGTGGTAGGCTTATTCCCACTTTTCTTAGGAATCTCCATACTGATTTCCAAAGTAGCTGTACGCCTCAGCACTTCCACCAGCAGTGGAAGAGTGTTCCCCTTTCTCCACATCCTCTACAGCATAAACTGTCATTGGTGTTTTTGATTTTAGCCATTCTGACAGGATGGTATCTCCAGTTGTTTTGATTTGCATTTCCCTGCCAGCTAAGGATATTGAGCACTTTCTTAAGTGTCTCTCAGCCATTTTAGACTCTTCTATTGAGAATTCTCTATTTAGTTCTGTAGACCACTTTCTAATTGAATCCTTTGGTATTTTGGAGGCTTGCTCCTTGAGTCCTTTGTATATTTTGGGGATCAGTCAGACGTGGGGTTGGTGAATATCTTTTCCCATTCTGTGGGCTGAGAACTTCAGACCAATATCCCTCATGAACATTGATGCAAAAATAATCAATAAAATACTGGCAAATTGAATTCTAGAACACATCAGAAAAATCATCCACCATGATCAAGTAGGCTTCATCCCAGGGATGCAGGGATGGATCAACATATGAAAATTCTATGTAATCCACCATATAAACAAGCTGAAAAACAAAAATCACATGATCATCTCACTAGATGCTGAAAAAACCTTCGACAAAATCTAAGACCTTCATGACAAAGGTCTGAGAGAGATCTGGAATAACAGGAACATACCTAAACATAATAAAAGCTATATACAGCAAACCAACAGCCAGCATCAAACTAACTGGAGAGAAACTCAATGCAATTCCTCTAAAATCAGGAGCAAGACAAGGCTGTCCACTCTCTCCATCTCTCTTCAATATTATACTTGAAGTTCTAGCTAGAGCAATAAGACAACAAAAGGAGATCAAGGGGATACAAATTAGAAAGGAAGAAGCCAAACTTTTGCTATTTGCAGATGATATGATAGTTTACATAAGTGACCCAAAAAACTCTACCAGGGAACTCCTGTAGCTGATAAATACTTTCAGCAATGTGGCGGGATACAAGATCAACTCAAGAAAATCAGTAGCCCTTCTATATACTGACAATAAAAGAGCTGAGAAAGAAATCAGAGAAACATCACCCTTTATAATTGCCACAAACAGTATAAAATACCTTGGGGTAACGCTAAACAAACAAGTGAAAGACCTGTATCGCAAAAACTTTGAGTTGTTAAAGAAAGAAATTAAAGAAGACACCAGAAAAAGGAAAGATCTCCCATGCTCTTGGATAGGTAGGATCAACATATTAAAAAAGGCAATCTTGACAAAAGTAATCTACAGATTCAATGCAATCCCCATTAAAATACCAGCACAATTCTTCACAGACCTTAAAAAAACAATTCTCAACTTTATATGGAAAAACAAAAGACCCAGGATAGCCAAAACAACCCTGTTCAACAAAGCTACATCCAGAGGCATCATCATCCCTGACTTCAAGCTCTATCATAGAGCTATAGTCTTGAAAACAGCTTGGTATTGGCACAAAAAGACACAGGTAGTCCAATGGAATTGAATTTAACATCCTGATTTTAACCCACACACATACGAACACCTGATTTTTGACAAAGAAGCTAAAATTATACAATGGAAAAAAGAAAGCATCTTCAACAAATGATGCTGGCATAACTAGATGCTGGCATGTAAAAGACTGAAGATGGATCCATGTCTCTCACCATGCACAAAACTTAAGTCCAAATGGATCAAAGTCCTCAACGTAAATCCAGCCACACTGAACCTCTTAGAAGAGAAAGTTGGAGGTACACTTGAATGCATTGGTACAGGAGTCCACTTCCTGAACATGACCAGTAGCACACACACTGAGATTGACAATTAATAAATGGGACCACCTGAAGCTAAGAAGTCTCTGTAAGGCAAAGGAAACAGTCAACAAGAGTTCAGGCTTTTTAAGACTGTCTGAAGTTGAACCAGGGTAGGACACACCAGTGTGGAGACTCATACCATCAAGTGGTAAAGGCAGAGAAAAGCCCAATAGTGATGATGATGCAGGCTCAGATGCACAGGTTTAGAGATCCAAATTAGATTCAGCAGAGGAGGGACCAGCGTAGGTGTGAGTTAAGAGGGTGCCAGAGATCCCAAAGGTGGAGAGCAGAGATGCGTCAGGCTACAAGGTAGCCCAGGGCTGTGGAACTCAGTTTTCTGCTAGCATACAAAGAGCTGGTTGAGAAAACTGACACAAATGACAACCCTAGGGGTGGAAGGAACCACCATAGTTCCCTGACAGAAATAATCAGACCTAACCTCCACTGAAAGCAAGGTGACATGGAGAACAAACAACCTTACTCAATGGACAAAACTCCAGGTGTGCAAGTCCTACCACAGAAATGAAAGTAACATAAAAACCAAGACATGTCTCCTCTCCAAACTACCAATCCCCTAGGAAAACTCCAACAAGAGTAACTCAGATGAAGTTCCAAATAGGGAATTCCAAAGAAAGACTATAAATATGTCCAAAGAACTCAGATGGATGAATATTTTCCAACAGAAAGCAATCAGCTGAACAGAATAAGGGAGTCAACTCGGGATATGAAAAATGGAATTTAATAAAGAGACAGAAGTACTGAAGGAGAGCCAAACTGATATGATGGAAATGAAATTTTCAGTAAGCTAAATATAAAGCTCAGTGGAGAAGTTCACCAAAAGAGTGCATCATGGGACAATATCAGGGTGTGAAGACAAGGCAGAAGCAATGGGTCAATCAGATCAAGGCTTAACCTTTTAAGATGTATGAATGGAACCTGGAGGACCCTTGGAATTACATCCACAATGAGATACCATTGTAGACCTGGGCTTAGGCTCCCCAAAAGACAAGCTGACCCTGTGAGATGTGGGGTGAGATGCAGAGAGACTGGAGTTACCACACATTGGTCAAAGCTCAACATGGTACAAAACATTTGAAAACAAAAATGAAAGAAGCACTTTTCATGTAATTAAAAGCTTACTTCTAGACATTTTTCCCAAAATACATGGAAGTGTATCTATTAAAAGAACCATGTCATGGGCTGGACAGATGACTCAGTGGTTAAGAGTATTGCCTGGTCTTCCAGAGGTCCTGGGTTCAATTCCCAGCAACCACATGGTGGCTCACAACCATCTGTAATGAGATCTGGTGTCCTCTTCTGGCCTGCAGGCATACATGTAGGCAGAACTCTGTTTGCATAATAAACAAACAAATCTTTTTAAAAATAACAAAAAGAACCATATAATTCACTGACTGATACACCCATAGTGTACAATTCTACTCAGTAATCAAAAAGAAATACATAGATACACGTACGCGCGTGCGCGCGTGCACACACACACACACACACACACACACACATATAGGGGGGGAGAGATTATAAAGGAAGAGATGCTGAGAAAATATGCTTACAGCTTCCTCTCAAGAGCCAATAGACATTACCTCCAGTACACTCCAGCCCTTCCCACCCTTTTAACGTTTGTGTACAACAAGGCATGTTTTCCTTTGTGCAAGAGTTTTGCTCTTAATATGTAATTATTAGTCTTTTATGTATAATTTGCCTTTAATTTTCCTTTGTTGCATTAGATATATTGTGAAATTTTCTCCATTAAAACTAATTTGTAATTTTAAACACAAAAAGAAAGGCAAGAGAGAGGCCTGAGATAGCAAAATTATACATGTTGATAAATAACACGAGACTGTGTCTTAGTTTACCTTCTATTGTTGCCATAAAAATCATGGCCATAAGCAGCTTGGGGATGAAAGGGTTAATTTCACCTTACAGTTTACATACAGTTCATCAAGAAGGAAAGACAGAACCTGAATCCAAGGTAGACCCAGGGGCAAGAATTGATGCAGAGGCCATGGAAGAATGCTGCTTACTAGGTAAATGGATAGCACTGGAAGAAACCATCCTGAGTGAGGTAACCCAGTCACAAAAATAGAAACATGGTATGTATTCACTCATATATGGATTTTAGACATGGATCAGGAGAGTGCCAGTCTGCACTTCCAATGACAGAGAGTCTGGGAAACAGGAAAGAACATAAAAGATATGCATGGTACCCAAGAGAAGAGAAATGAGGCAAGATCCTCTGAACAGATGGGGAACACGGTGAGGGGTGGGGGGGAGGGGGAGCTGGGAAATAGAAAGGGGGAGAAGAGGAAGAGAGAGTAGGTCATGGGGGAACAGGAAAGTTGACTGGGGGGGGGTAGGATAGGGGGAAGAGGGAATCATAGGTTAGAAGACAGATCAGGCACCATTGTGACCTCTAGTGATCTAAAGGCATGACACCAATTGGCAAGTTAAGCAATAGTGTAGAGACCACCTCGAATGCCCATTCCTGATAATGAACTTGATGTCTATAACCATCCTGGAGCCTTCATCCAGTGACTGATGGAAGCAGAGGCAAGCACCCACAGTTAAACACTGAACTGAACCCAAGGAAGCCAGCAACAGAGAGAGAGGAGCGATGAGCAAATTGGCAAAGAATGGGCTGGCAAAACCAGCAGAGGCAGCTGATCCGAACAGGGGAGAGCTCTTGGACCCAGACAGAGAGCTGGGAGGCCAGCATGGGACTGATCCAGACCCCCTGAATGTAAGAGTCAGGGAGGAGGCCTGGGCAACCTATGGGGTCCTGAGCAGTGGATCAGTGTTTATCCCTCGAATACTAACAGACATCGTGTGTCCATAACACAAAGAGGGATGCTCTCTCAGCCTGGACTCTTAGGGGAGTGCCTGGACCCTACCCTGAGTGAAATGACAGACTCTAGATATGCCCTATGTGGAAGGAATTGGCAATAGGGAGGGAGAATGGGGGGGGGATGGTGGGGGTGCGGGAGGAGGGGAGGAGAGGGAACTGGGATTGACATGTAAAACAAGCTATTTAAAATTAAAATAATAAAAAAATTTAAAAAAAAGAATGCTGCTTACTGGCTTGTTCCCCATGGCTTACTCAGCCTGCTTTCTTATACAACCCAGGATCACTTTATCAGGGATGTCACCACCCACAGCCTTCCACGTCAATCATTACTCAAGAAAATGCCCCCACAATGATGTCCACAGGCCAGTCTGGTGCAGGCATTTTCTCAGTTAAGGTTCCTGCTTCTCAAATGACTCTAGCTTGTGTCAAGTTGTCAAAAGAGCTAACCAAACCACACTCAACATAATTTGTGGTTGCTACTCATTACATCAGACTGCACACTCCTTTTGTAGTAAAAGAAGAGAGTTGTACACACTCATTTCTCTGCTGGCAAAGGTAGGTCGCAGTTTGAGTATGAAAAGTCACCCAGAAGCTCATGTATTAAAGGCTTGGTTCCCAGCTGGCAGTGCTGTTTTGAGAGCCAGTAGAAGATTTAAGAGAGTGCTTCTCAACCTGTTGTTTGCAAGCCCCTGACAAGCCTCTGTCTCCAAAAATATTTACATTACAATTCATAACAGTAGCAAAATTATAATTATGAAGAAGCAATAAAATAATTTATGATGGGGGTCAACACATCATAAAGAAGTGTATTAAACAGTCACAGTGCTAGGAAGATTGAGAACCACTGCTTTAGGAGGAGCTGAGGTTGGTTGGAAGAAACAGGTCCCTGGAGTGTGCTTTTAAAGATTTCAAAGGGCAATATCTGGTCCTCTCCTGTCTTCTCTGCTTTCTGACTTCCATAAACTAAATACTTCTGCTTACCCATGCTTTTCTAGACCAAGAGAATTCCTTCTTCCCCTCTGATAAAACTCTGGTATTTTGTTGCAGTGACAGAAAAGCTGACCTGCACAAAGTGCTTCTGGGAAATATTTTGCAAAGCATTGCTATAGTAAAACACTTATTAATCTCCTGTAAGTGTTTAGCATTCTGTGTATATCAAAGGCATTGCTGGTGTAGATGTCTGGAGGAACAGTGGGTCTGTTTGCTTTCTTTGAAGTGTCTGTTAATGCCATTTCTCCATTTGACTTCCTGTAGTTATCTTTTATGGAATTCCTCCTGGTTTTTGCCTCAAGTCCTTTTCATAGAGATCAAAGTTTACTGAAGATCTATTTTTAGTATTTCCCCTCATCATTCTTACTTTAAGACAAATGGGCAGAAATTTGAAGTTAGCTGTGTTCAAGGTCCTAGGCCCAAGTACCAAGAAGCACAGTTAAGAACAGAAGTTGAGATCGTCACCAACTTGTTACTAGGCTGGTGTGGAAGTCTTACGTCCCAGTCTCAGGTTATAAGTGGGTGACAGTTATTAGGCAAAGTACTGACATGCGTAAGCCTTATTATCTCCCCTCCTCCATGTGATCTGGGAAGGTCATGAACTACAGCATCGCAGTGTCCACTGCAGGGACCAGGAGTAAGGAGAAGTGCCTGTTCCCTTTACAACCAGTTCAACCTGGTGGTTTTTCTTCTAATTGTATCTACTGAGGCAATAGAGGCACTTTTACTAACAATTATATATACATAAGCACGTTTATCCTTGAACATTAAAGTTCTTAAATCTCCTAAGAAATATTTCTCTCCACCGGATAGTTATATTCAAACATTTTGTGCATGTTAGGAAGACCTATAATCAGCAATAACTCTGTGATCACTAAAGTAATACAATTCAAAGATAGCGTAAAAAGAAGAGTTACATCAGTATGAAAAACTGATATTTAGTAATCTCCATGCTTGCATCATATAAAGCCTTTGGGAGTGACATGGAGTTTTAAAAACTCCATGAGTTTCTCTGCTTTTAAAATGAAGTGATCACTCACATCTCTCGGTGTGTTCTGGATATCTCTGTTCCCTTCAGGTGTTTTCAGCCTCATGGTCTGTGAGGAAAGGATGCAATAGGAGGGCACAGGATTCTGTCATGCAGAGAAAGGAGTAAGGACCACGTGATCTGCTTCAGGAGAGCTAGACAACATACAGCATTTCTTTGCAAGTTTTTAACTTACTTTATAGGCTTCTATTCTCTTCTGAAAATATCAATGGATATGTGTGTGTGCGTGTATATATACAGTGTGTTCATCCCCCAACACATACACACACACACACACACACACACACACACATTGATATTTTCAGAGAAAAAACCTATGTGTGCACATGAATACACGTGTGTGAATGTGGTATATATATCCTGGTATATACATATGGAGCAGAGGAAACCACAGGTATCGTTCTGGCCTCTTACCTTTTTTGAAACAGGGTTTGTTGTTCTTCTACTATGTATGTCAGGCTAGCTTTACCCATGGAGCCATCTCTGAGGACTAGTTTTAAGGATAGTTAGTGACTTTTCAATTGGATTTTATTCAGCTTTCATCTCTGAAAGCAACTTTCTCTGTGTATTAAGCAAAAAGTTAATCTGCTAGACAAAAGCTTCTATTCCTTAATTCTGTCCATGACTAATTAAAATGGGCAAGACTTCCCCTACTGGGAACACTTTCATCCAATATGTAGATGTATGCTCATTTTCTGGAATCTTTTTCTCCTTCACTAATGGCATTTTATATGCCAGCCAATTCACATTAATAATTTTAAAAATGGATGGATTCCTATTTCTCAGAGAAAGTAAAATCTGTCCATTTCTTAGTTATGTTGTTTTAACTAGTTAAATCATTTCAGCTACTTACAGGCAGTGTCAAAAACAAATTTCAGAACTGAGTGGAAAATTTATGATTACTATCACAAGAATAACCTGGAAATAGAGGAGCACTTATACAACACCCTCTGCAAAGACTCAGACAAATGCGGAAGGTGTAGTCATAGAACAAAAAGCATCATTCTAACAAAACACGCTATAGGACAATGACCAGAACAATCTGATGTCATTTCATCAATAATTAATATGCAAATGTTCTTGCTGAGATGCAGAGTTAACTTAGAGATGCCTGGGCTTGATCTTGTATCTGGATGAGATCCACTAACAGAGCTCATCGACCAAATCCCAGTCATTACAGCTGACTGTGCAGTTAGGATGATTAAGGAGAGGACAGTCAACTTTCAAGGTCACCAGCAATTTTCAGAGAAGCAATAATGCATTTCTACTCCAAAAACTCATGAAGATGAGCAAAGTAAGCTTCTGTGACGTCCTAAACAAAGAGCGAACAACGGACACAATCTCTGTGAGCTGGGGTTTCCAGTCAGAATAAAGGCCATAACTGAATTACTGCCGGCATTGTTGTGAAAGTGCTTGACAAACACAGTGCTGTCACTGGCATGAGGCTAATGCCTATGGAGATCTAGAAGAAAGCTGCCACTAAGGAGTTCTGCCCGAAGCCAGAATGTCACCATGGCCCTGTCAGGAAGCACTTTACCTCTTACCAAGATTAAAATGACTGATATAGATATCCCCTTGGTTCCTTGGGTTGCCTTAAAAAACAGGAAATTTGTTCTCACAAATCAATACCGACTCGGGTTCTAACTATAACTCCAACAGCTGCTTCATCTATCTTAAGTAGAACTAGCTGCACCACTGAAATCTGAGCATATTCCATGTGACTGACGGGTTCTTTCCTGAAGCTAAAACTGAGCCTGTTGGAGAAAGGTTAATTGCTAACTGTGGAGTGCAAATGATACCACATTGATGAAATTACAGGATTGCTGATACAGAAAAAGGCTCCTAACTGGCTTGGAGCTAGAGGGGAGTTCTAAATAACAGTTATTGATTTGTTTCTCTGAAGGCCGCTAAGTAGCACAAACTACTCCACACACTAGAAATTATCCACAGGGCTTCCATTCATTTATAATTCATCTCCTAGCTTCCAAGCTCCTACCTGCCAATATCCAATTATAGCTTTAATAATTATGTGCCTCAAAATAAGTAGTTTATGTGTTAGAGAAAGAAATAACCACCAATTATTCTTTCCTTCTCTTATACTGAGCTCAGTCTCATCTGTTGGGCATGTTATGCACCATAATAATCAAGCAGGAGCTCCTAAATGAAGGACCAAAAGAGTAGTGAGTTGGATATATTTTAAAACAAATTCAGAAAAATGCCTCCTAGGTCTTTATTTCTAAGTTAATCTTCCCTCTTACCCAGATGTGGCCATAGATTTTACATCCACAATTTCTCCACCTGGCAACGATGTGCTTCCCATAGCTGGTGCTTTTCCCGATGTCATGTTCATCACTTTAGTGTGTGCTGAATACCTCCAAGCTAATGGTGCAGTTTACATAGATGTGCTCTTTAATTAAGTCCACCCAGAAGACTTGGTATTGTTATATCTCCAGTTGATATAATAGAAGTCAGGGAAATGAATGAGTTCCCTGAAGTTCAGGGTTGGGAATGTCACGGTTAGAACTAGACTTCTGCATCTATGTGGGCTCCCCACCAGAGACACAGGGAGAAAGTATCATGTTCTAATCTCTCAGATTTGTAGGCAGATTTTTTTCTTTGGGCCACCAGCACACACACACACAAAAAACAAAGAAATATATTATTAATTATGAAAGCTTGACCTATAGCTTAGGCTTGTCTCACTAGCTATTATAACTTAAATTAACCCATATCTAGTCATCTGTGTTGTTATGTGACTTGTGGTTTTTACCTCTCCTCCTGCATGTTTTACTCCCTCAGTGTTGCGCACGCCTTTAATCCTAGCACTTGGGAGGCAGAGGCAGGCAGATCTCTGTGAGTTCAAGCCCAGCTTGGTCTATAAAGCGAGTTCCAGGACAGCCTCCAAAAAAAATACAGAGAAACCCTGTCTTGAAAAACACAAACAAAAACAAAAACACAAAACTCCCTCAGTGTCTGGCTCACAGCTCTACCTTTCTCCTTCCCAGAGTTCTCTCTGTTCAGAAGTCCCACCTATACCTCTTGCCTAGCTATTAGCTAGTTAGCGCTTTACTAAACCAATCATCTTCACACAGTATGAAGGAAAATTCCATGATACAGTAACTAGGGTTTTTACTTATGGAAGTACCAACACGTCTGTTTTTCTGTGGAATTTGTTTAGACAACCTGAGAGAGACTTATCAGACACTCTGTGTATTTTGAGTAAGTATTTAGTTTTTAAAGTTTTGCCCCCATGAATGAAACACTATGTTCAATCACCAGTATCACCAAAATAGGTTACAAAGGAAAAGTTTTGTCGAAACTCACCCTGACAAATGTGTGGTTCTTCCACAAGAAGCAATCCCCCAGTTCCCTGCAGATTTGTGTGTCTTAGCTGTACATCATTCTGATTCTAACCCCACAGAGTCAGGGCAGATGCCACCAGAGCTCACAGTCTCTGTCAGATACCTATGGCAAGCAGCAGCTGCTCAGATCATGCCTACTTTCTGTCCTGTGGCTATAACTCAGGGGTTCTCAACCTACCCCCAGTTCCAGTCATTAGCTACAGCACCTCATAAAGCTTAGGGAAATAATATTTTACATGGCATTATTGGTTCATTACAAATTATACAGATGGATAGCCGGAGGAAGAGGTACAGAGATCAAGATCTGAAAGTGCCCTGAGCAGAAGACCACTGCCCTATGAATGTGAATTCCACCATCTTCTTAGTACACAGTTATGCTCACCAGCTCAAGAACTCTATACTCCATCTAGACATTTATAGAGGTTCCATCACAGTGACATTATTGATAAAGTGAGTAGCTACAAATGATTACTCAATCTCTAACTCTTCTTCCCCAAGACTGGAAAGGTGAGGCCAAAAAAAAGGCAACAACATTTCCTCAGCAGCAGTTATTTCACAACACAGAACTGTGCCATAGTGAAATTGGAAAACTAGATATTTAAGTGTACACACACAACTGTCAAAATACACGAGTGGCTTCCCTAGTGAGTGTTGCCTGAGAGTCCTCCCCCAGCTTTCCTCAGTAAGAACTACTGAAAAGAAGCTGACTGCAGCTGTCATGAAAACACGTAATTCCCTGGGCGGTGTGGGACTTTCATTATGTTGTCTGGTTCAATGCTGTTACCCCATATGATGGACATGAAGGTCTGTTAATATAGTAGTAGAAGAGGTAAAGCCACTGAGTGGCTGTTTCTGAACTGTAGCTAATATCCTCTGGATTTTAACTGACTACCCTTCCAACTTCACCCAGTTTCCCCCATGTTCACTTGTAGTTCAGGGTAGGCAGCTAGAACCATGCCATTCCTTCATTCCTATTTAGTCCAATAGGTCATCCAAGCAGAAGACCCAGGATATCACAGGAGACCATTATGCTGTTTATTCTATGAGTCAATTTCATTCACTTCTATATTGCTAGTGTACAGTCAGTTACACACACAGTCATACACACACACACACACACACACACACACACACAGAGTCATGCACATACATCACACATGTCTCAGATTATCTCTGCCTGCAGAAACTAAGAACTTTCTCATGGGCTTCCATAGAGAGTATTTTAAAAAATTAAGATACAACCTAGCTTTGACTGTAGGGACTGCATGTGTCCTCCAACGTCCACCTGGCCTCCTGGGTGGGGATGGGGTGCAGTTGCTGTAATGTTCTGTCTCACGTGCCAGTCATATTGCTCCCAGTCGGCTGCTACTTATGGCCCTGCTCTGCCCCTTCAGATGGAAATCAGAACTATAATTAGAAGAAATTGGAGACCTATTCTCTCTGCCCAGCAGTGTGGAAGCCTGCATGGGCTTTGTTGTAAGCTAATTTATAGACTAATATTCTTCTGCTGCACTTGGTGGTGTTCTCTTTCCACAGTTAAAGAGACCTCTTGGCAGCTGAGAATTCTTAGCTGCAAACACTGGGGACACGTAATTCTAGGTAAACTTCAGTGTGTTTCCTTTAATGCCCCTGGAAGCAGTAAGGTTCTTGTTAGAAGAGCCAAGTCTTGAAGCTTTCCTCCAGCCCACCTGATCTGTGTGTGTGTGTGTGTGTGTGTGTGTGTGTGTGTGTGTTCGTCCCATTGTCCCCCCCTCAATCCCCCCACAGCGCTAGCTCCCTGGGGTTCTTAATGGAGCCCAGGTTCCAGAGGTGGTAACTGGAGAATTTAGCAAATTCTAACAGTAAGCAGTTACTTGGACACCTTGCTACTGGGTACATGGTGTAGGACCCAGCCTCTTCTAGAAACTCGTGAGAAATGCAGACTCTATGTACCTCCACACCAAAGCTAGCAAACTAGAATGTGCATCTTAACGAGCTCCCCTGGTGATCCTGTGCCTGCGAAAACTGAGATGCCTTCTAGGAGCTTTCTGCCTGAAAAGTTAGGTATTGAAAGCCAAGTTCATTTCTCTCCCTTGAGCCTCTTGGAGAACGGCTGCCAGCTTCCCCTGCCTTTTCTAATACAGAGCTTCAGGCAAAAGCTACCCCGGATAGGAAGATTTCAAGTGATGCCAGGTACCCCAGGGCTGCCTGAGGAGTCCATGCTTTAAGGCAGATTCTCAAAGCACTGCTCAAAGAAGACAGCCTAGGGCATCCCAGACAGTGGCTCCAGGAGCATGAACAGCTTGCCCCAGGAAAGGCCACAGGATAACATCCCCACCCAGGATCTGGGAGGCTGGGTGAAGGTTGAGAATGTCGTTTGACTGTGTAAAGTTCTACTGCCGTGTTGGTCTTCTTGTTTAATTTACCAGCACACACACACACACACGCACACCCATTGAAGGCTGACTATGAATACCAAGTGACAAAGTCATAAGTTGTCTGACTGGCAATGCAGAGTTCCCAGGCTGGAATCTCCTGGTAAATGAGAAACTCGCTTAATTCTTCATACAGTCAGCTATCAGCCAAGTTAGCAGATGCTGTTTCCTTTTGAACACAGCAGTTTCCTGAGGCTTTGTGGAAATCCTTACATCCAACCTTCTGAACAGGGTGGTGTGGATCATCTACAACAGCTGCACTAGAATTGGGTACCTTGTTTTTAAACGAGGGTTAGACAACTTCTCTTATTTGTTAGCTTTACAGTGAGGAAAAGTGTTGACTTTCTCTAGATCCTTGTTTCTTTATAAATAGAGATAATAAAAGCCTTCTCTTGAGATTTCTTTTCCTTCTGGGAGTCTCTAAAAACCTGTGTTTCACACTTTTTGACAGTAGTGGTGATTGAACCCAGGAGCCAGCACGTGCTAGGTCTGTCCTGACTTCTGTCCCTGAGCCTACACCTCTAATTCTCCACAAACATTATTTTTTGAGGCTCCCCCCCACAATGTTCCCAGACTCTCAGCTCTTCTCCCTCTCATGATCTACTAATGTCAATATCAGGTTGAGACCGAAGGCTCATACCCATGGTCACCTCCCAGACACTGCCCTTAATGCCTGGCTTCCAATCTTAATCTCTCATCTTCCAGCCAGGCTTCCGTAACACAACTCCATGTCTGCCTAGTTACTGACAGTATATTTTGCAAATGAGATCCTTTGGGAATGCAAGATCAGATATTTCCCTGAAGTCTAGACACATTCCAGTGAGCCTGTTCCATCCATCATTTATGCATGGGTCTGTCACTTAGTCACCCCTGCTCTCTATGATAAAAGCCGGCTCCCACCCCCCTTTAGATGGAATAGATTAACAAATTGGAGAAGTTCCTTACATCGGCATCATGCTTTACATTTTGTACTGGTCTGTCACAGACAAGATCTCATTTTGACTTTCATGAAAATCCTGAGAGAGCTACAGGGTAGGATGTTGAGCCCATTATGTAAACCTCAGAACAACTCACCCTGATGTCACCAGCTATCAAGAAGTAGATACAGATCAGTATACAACTTCAAGCTGGGACCACCATCCCAGAATGCCTTACAACACAAAGACCAGAAATAAGCACAAAGCAGAATGCAGGATGTAAGTCAGGACCCCCTTCCTCTTTGAATGTACAAACACATGCATGATCCCTACTCTCCAAAACATGACTTATACTTCCTAGAAATGTATGCATAAAACCCACTCCACAGGCTCTCAAAGCACAGCTTTTATGAGTGCTCGTACATGCACACATGGGTGGGTGGGGGTGTCTTTCTACATAGCCCTGGATAATGGATGCCCTGGAGACAAGACTGTAGACAAGGCTGGCCTCAAACTCACCACCGTGATCTGCCTGCCTCTGCCTCCTGAGTGCTAGGGTTAAAGACATGTACTGCCATGCCTGGCCTATGCTTACCCCACATCTGCATCTCTTTTTACATATTCTTAATCTGTTTGTGGTGCTGTACCAAAATAGTTGAACACAGACCTGGTCATAAATGATGGCTGGAAACAGACATGTGTTTCTCTCACCACTCTGGAGACTTAGAAGTCCAAGATGACGTCATTGTGGATATGGGTCATAGTGGGGGCTATTTTTGTTGTTGTTGTTTCCTGGCGTTAGCCTTAGGAGCTGCTGTATTTTCTCACACAGTGAAGGAGGGCAAGCACGAGTTAGCTGGGCACTATGAGAAGCCTCTTTTTATAAGAGCCTGGATCCCACTCTCCTGGGAGGAGCCTTCATCATCTAAGCACTCCATAAGGGCCCCTCCTCTAATCTTCTTACATTGGTAACTCCTGAATTTTAGAAGGTATAGTTTCTAAATTTCCAAATTCTCCTCTTTCTCCTCATCCTTTAACTCCCTTTTCTTCTCCCTTTTTTCTTCTTTCTTATTCTTTTATTCTTTTGTTTTGTTTTTAGTTTTGGCTAAAGTAACACTCTACCACCAAGTCCTATCTCCAGCCAAAGAAATCTTTCTGTTACTGGTTTCCAGTAAGAAAATAACACAGTTTCACGTGTTCACCTTCAGACCCTGCAGTATCTGGCACCATGTTCCCCTGTGGTAATACTGATGGGGCAAATTTCAAAAGTCCCTGTGATAAACTGAAGTGAGCAGAACAAAAGCAACATGGTTGGAAACTTGTTGTCACTTGGACAAAGCATCTGACAGAAACATGTTAAGAGAAAGGAAGAGTTTATCTGGGCTCACAGGTTACAGGTTTAAGTAGACAGTCACCTGGCTGGTTACTTCCGGCAGAGAACCATGGTGAAGAGTTTGGAGCAGAACAAACTTGCTAACCTTGTGAGGGAGGCTGGAAAGCAGGGATGAGCAAAAGGCAGCTTGGCACAAGATTTAGTTCCCAAACATATTGCCAATGACCTAGTCCCTCCAGTGAGGCCTAACCTCATTTCTAAAAATAGGATCTCCAGGTAGGTATTCGGGCTTTAACACATGAGCCTTTGCAGAGTGTGGTGCTTTGAGTGGGAAATGACCCCCACAAGCTCAGGTATGTCAACATTTGGGGAGATGATGGAACCTGCAGGTCATGGAGCCCTGCTGGAGGAATTTCGTCACTGGGGGGTGGGCTTTGAGAGTTTACAGCCTTGCCCAGTTCTACTTATGCTTTCTGATTTCTGCATGCGGTTGGAGATGCGATGTCTTAGCTTCTGACTCTTGTCACCCTGTCTGCCACTTGTTGCCATGATTCCCAACTGAAGTGGACTCATCCTCCTGGAATCACACGATGTTTTCATTCCTATTTACCACTCTCTGTGTGTATATGTATGCTGGTTGTTATATTTTATCACAGCAACAACAACAACAAAGTAACTGATAGATAGGGTTACCCTATTTCTTATATTTTTGGTTGTGAGCCTAGCCTTTAACGGCTGAGCCATCTCTCCAGCCCAGGGTTACCCTATTTCTAGACCATAGCAGTATATGAAGGGTGTCTTAGTTCAGACGGGCTTAACTAGAAGTTGCTACGTAGCATAAACAACAGAAATGACCCATTATGCATCTGGAAGTTTGAAGTCATATCAGGATTCAGCAGGTTTGGATGCTAACGAGGACTCTCCTCCTAGCTCCCTCACATGGCACAGTGTGCCTCTTCCTATAAGGCCATTAATCTCAACATGAACTCCCTGCCCTTAGGGCCTGATTACCTCCCAAAGCCCCATCACCACATATGGCCCCATTAGGGATTATGGTTTCAACATATGACTTGGGGGAGGGGAACACAAACATCCAGTCCACAGCAAAACCCCATTTAGAAAATACATCTAAATCCATCGCTGTCCGTAGTAAGATTAAACCTGCAACCTTAACTTTAAATACCACCTGTGTGCTTAGCAAGGCAGCTGTCCATCTAGACATTACAGCATGGTGACTACGAACAGGAACCTTGGACCACATAAGTATAACTTTGACTTCAACAGTGTCCCTCTTGTGAGCAGTTACCTTGCCTCTTTGTAGATTACATCCCTGTGTGCTAAATGAGGGGAAATAACCCTACTTAACCCTTGAGTTTGGAAAATCTAAGTATATTGTTCTGTCTGCAGGCCAGAAGAGGGCACCAGATCTTATTATGGATGGTTATGAGCTACCATGTGGTTGCTGGGAATTGAACTCAGGACCTCTGGAAGAGCAGCCAGTACTCTTAACCTCTGAGCCATCTCTCCAGCCTCATGAATTTATTCTTATATGGCACTTAGATACATTAGTATTAGTTTTATTATACTTATAGTCATGATTTCCCATTTTGCTTTTATAAAGGACATATTGTCAGAGCAGCCAAAAAGGAAAACAAGAAAAAGCCATTAGGGAAGACTGGTCTGAGACTAGAATCTCTGACCTGCCCTTAAAGCTATCATTCAATTGGACAGGGCAGTCACCTGACCAAGGAATGGCCACTTGCCACTCGCCACTCATAAAGGAGGAATTGCCCTAAGAAACAGGACTCATCCTAAACCAGTGGTTCTCAACCTTCCTAACGCTGTGCCTCTTCAATACTGTTCCTCCTGTGGTGGTGACCTGCCCCCAACCATAAAATATTTTCATTGCTACTTCATAATCCTAACTAATTTTGCTATGATTATGAATTGTAATGTGAATATATCTGTCTTTTCCAGTGGTCTTAGGTGACCCTGTGAAATGATGTTTCAAGCCCCCAATGTGGTGACGACCCATAGGTTGAGAACTCCTGCCTTAAGCCATGCTAAAGAGGTAAGCGGAATAATTATTCTTTTAATGAGATGCTGTACTTTTCCTACCTAGAGCTCCCAGCCCCCACTTAAGTACCTCCAAGCCCCACGTAGTCACCAGGAAGGTCACTGTGCCTGAACAACATCTGGATTCAGAAGATACAACTTTTCCTTTTTTTTTCTGTCTCTCCTGATGCTGACCAGAACCTGTGTGTTTTTTTCTGATACTTTAGGTTTCCTTATTCTTCCTCTCAATCCTCACACCTCCATGCCGTATGGCTGCCTGCTGCCGTTGGCAAACCTCCATGATGGTCACTCAAGCAACATGGCTTTTCTTCTTTCTCTCAGTTCTCCTTCTCTGGGAAGTTGCTGAGACCTAGAGTTTACTATATCCTAGGGTTTTTCTTTTAAACACTAATAAATTGTCTCCAACCTTTCCAGTATGTTTTTTAAATTATCTTATTAATGAGATGAAGGACCCTGATTTCTCTGTATCATCTGGCAATCACTTAGGGGTCCCTCAAAATTCTAGTAACAATATTAACACAGGGGGTGAACAGAGAAGAGGAAGGGGGGAAATGTAATTATATTTTACTTTAAATTTAACAGTTATCTAAAGGTGAAATATAAATGATAAATAAACATATGGGAAAATGTTTAACATTCTAAGCCAGCAGGGAAATGCAAACTAAAACTGCATTGAGAGCACATCTTAGAATGGCTTCCATTCAAAAGCCAGTAACAAAACAGTGAAGGGGATGTAGAGAAGGACCAGATTTTTAAAATGCTGCTGGTGAGAATGTAAATTAGTCTAGCTGATATGGAAATCAGTATGGAGGTTCTGCAAAACACTAAAATTAGAATTATTGCATGATTCAGCTATACCACTTCTCTTTGTTAGGGTTACCATTGCTGTGATGAAACACCATGACCAAAAAGAAGTTGGAAAGGAAAGGGTTTATTTCAATCACAGTTCCACACACCAGTTCATTATCAAAAGCACCAACGGCAGGAACTCAAACAAGGCAGGAACCTGGAGGCAAGAGCTGATGCAGAGGCTTGGGGTTGGAGTGCTACCTACTGGCTTGCTCCTCGAGGCTTACACAGCCTTGTTTCTCATAGAACCCAGGACCACGAGCCCAGGGAGAGAACCACCTACAGTGGGCGGGGCCCCCACTATCAATCACTAACTAAGAACATGACTTACAGGCTTGCCTACAGCCTGATCTTAAGGGATCTGAGCCATTTTATTAATCAAGGTTCCCTCCTCTCAACTGACTTTAGTTTGTATCATTTAGTTGTGACATAAAACTACCTAGCATACACTCTTGGGCATATACCTGAAAGGACTCTTAAGTCCATCTTAAGGATACTGGCACTTCATGTTTCTTACATTATTCCCAATGGTCAAGTGTCCATGAACATGTGAAGAAATGAAGCAATTGTGGCTATGTCCAGAGTAAAGACTTTTCTAGCCTCAAGGAAGAATGAAATAACAGAAAATAGAGGTAAGTACAGATTATCCAGCTAAGTCAAACAAGCCACACTCAGAAAGTTAACTATCACTTGTCTTTTTTTTTTCTTCTCTCATTTGTAGAGGTTTACATAGATGGGTAAAACAATCTAGATACAGATTTATATGACACATGAAAGCAAAGGGAGATGAGGAAAAAGTCAAGAAACAGGGTGAATGTGGTCAAAATAGATGTTATACCTGAAAGTATGAGACTTATCACTATGTACAATAAATATACACCAGTAAAAATTAAGAAAACAAGGCAGAGAGAAATCAAGGAAGAAAATGGAAACATCACAGATTGCACATAGTATTATTATCCTTCTTTACACACACACACACACACACACACTTATTGAGGACTCATTTTATCTGGACTATTCTGGTCTCTATAGAATTACACAGCCTAATACAGGGTGTGGTTATATAAGCTTACATTTAAATCAACTAAAACTAAGTAAGGTAAAAAGAAATCAGTCCTTCAGGTGCACTGGCCATATTTCAAGTATGGAATCACTACATAAGGATAATAACTACCATATTGGCCAGTTGAAACAGGAATTCCTTAATGCAGGAAGTTAGATATGCAGAGCTATACTGAAAACACAAATAACTGCATGCATTTCTACAAGGAAATAAGGTATTAAACAAATAAATCCATGATTATGAACAATTTTATGAATAAGCACATTTATTCAGTTATTGGATTATACACTAGAAAATTAATTTTACAAGTGATTTCAAGAACTGTAATATAACCAGATATATTAAACTCCTAGCTCCTGTACCTATAACAAAAGTGCATTGTTTACCCTAGGAAGGTTAGAAAAGCAGTAACAATAAAAAATTGAAATATATAATTTTATTGTACAAAAGATCCATACATACATGTACTCGGACTTTTTCACTTGAACATGTAGCTGAAGCATATACCAGGTCAGTCCTTACAATATATTTCAACATCTATATAACACTACAATTTGTGAATGACTCATTATTTTATTGCTACCTCATTGAATTTAAGTTGTTTTGACATTTTTATTCTGATTAAACGTACATTCATATTTTGAATTTTTTGACTTCTCAATTTCTTCCTGACACATTCATAGAAATATCATTGCAAGAATGTTATATGTTTTAAGTCCTAATTAATATTAAATAAATTTTCAATATTTCAACATATATTTGTTTATTCTTGGAAACAGTATATATTTTACTATTAATTAAAATATTTTATTTTAAAATTGTGCTTTTATTAGCAGTGAAGATGGATAGCATTTCATATATTTCTTCAGCAATTAATTTCATTTTGCACTATCTGTTTCAGTTCCATTGCTATTTTTTTCACCTAACACATTCATGAGTTCTTTTTACTTTAAAAATATTCAGTATTTACCTCTACAATTCAATTTCTTAACCATGTTTTAATTATTTTTATATGTAAAAGCTTTGAAACTTTTATGTGACAAAATCTTTTAATTGCTTTGAAGTTTTCATCCAGTGTTTATGAAAATATGTGAGATATTGATACTCACAAGTATCTAAAAGCTGTGAGTTTCTGTGCTGTCATCCACTGCACGGAGAAACTTCTCTGATGTGGTGTGAGAGCTGCAGTGGGTAGGTTTCATTCTATACAAAGTGTTTTCTCCCACTTTAGACTCATTGCAAACCTTTCATAAGAATAACTATTACAACCATGTATACTTTAGGAAACTGAGAGGAGGAGACATTAGACAAAGCCTAGTTGGTCCCAGGCACTCAGCCTCCAGGAAGTCTGTAAATAAGTGGCATGTCTTAGTATAGGGGATGCTAAATCTATGTTTCTTATCTCTGAACCTGAACAATAATTACTGTATTTCACAGCCGATTAGTTGGAACATGGCAAAGTCCACAGACTTAGCAAGGAAATCAGCTGTACATCACTGGGTTATAGCTCCTCTGTATTCATTTCCTTCTCTACAATTCCCCACACCTTTGACTGACATCTCGCATGAATATTTTGTATGCACACTCAGTTGGTCTCAGTATTTGCTTGAATTTTTTTCTATCTCCAATTAACACAGCTTGTCCTCTGCAAAACCCTCTCCATGTTAAACCCGAGAGCCTCCTTTTTTAATTATTTTTGCTTACTTCTTCTCTTACTGTCAACCTTCTCTCTATGGGGCTCTCATCTCTAGACTGTGATAATGAGCACCTTCAGGCTGTGTTTGCTCTTGCTTGTTAGCTTCTTAAGATGGTGTGTGAGGTTTTCAGGCTCGTGTGTAAGCTTCCAGTATTTCTTCAAGGTGGAAGGTTTTAGTCAGGACTTTAATTTCCCTTTTACAAGCATTACTTGTTTATGTATTTATTTATTTTGTATGTGTGATTTTGCAACTTACTTGAACATGCCTATTCCAAAAATCATTTCTGCAAGAATTTGGTTAGTGTATTTGTATTGTAAAAATACTGCATAGGATCGTAGACAAAAGACTTGTCTCACATACTCCTCTCATAACTATTGGCAGGGGCAGAATTCTAAGGATGTCCTCAACTGTGGATGCATGCAGTAGAAACACAGCCTGCCTGAATTTTCAGCTCCCTGATCCTTCTTTCTTTTATTCAGTTTGGAGAAATGAGAAACATTGAGAAAGGCCCATAAATCAATATTTACAAAACGCTTGAAGAATTCTAATGCTAAGAAAGCCACTGAAATCAATAACTGGACGAGGAATTGCTTGAGATAAAATTAATGTTATTGAACAGCTTGGTAGAAATTTTACAATAAGTATACTAAGCACTGAAGGAGACAAGCAAAGGCAGACCAGCCATCATAAGAAGAACAGAAAGTCTTGAAGCAACGTGAGGAACAAGCGAGCAACAGCAAATGGGCCAACTGATTTCAACAATTGCTCATGTAACTTGAATATCAAATTCATAATGCAATCTTAAGACTGCAACAGCAGAGGTAAATTCTAACCTGGATTACATAAAAGAGATATTTGGAAAATATCAAGAATCAAGTAGGAGGCCGGGCTTAGTGGCATAAGCCCATAATGTCAGCAGTCTTCAGGAGGCTGGCAAGTTCAAGGCCAGCCTGGGCAACAAAGTCAAAGACACCTTTACAAGACAAGAACAAAACACAATCCAGTAATAACTAAAGAGAAAATAAGAGAAAATTAGAAACAAGTCCATGTACCTGATGTTACGGTTTGAATGTGCAATACTCTAACAGGCTCCTGTGTTTGAACCATTGGTCCCCAGCTAATGGCACTGTTTCAGAAGTATATGATGCCTTTATTGGAGGAAAGTGCAGGATGCATGATCTACAGGGCGGGAGTGGGAGGGGTTGGGCTTTGAGGAAATGGTCACCTGGTCCCACCCCTCATTGTCTCTGTTCCCTGTGTGAATGCAGTGTGACCAGCCAGCTCCCTGTCCCTCTCACCACACCTTCTTTGCCTCCCGCCACTCCTTCTCCTCAGTGATGGGATCTTCCCTTCTGGCTCTGTGAGACACCATAAACCCTTTCTGCCTAAACTTCTTTGGCCAAGCTGTTTTATCAAAAGCACAGAGACAGGAACTAGCACACCTGGGCACAAAGTAAAAGAAGATCCCACTGACAGAGGAGAGAAATCAGCAGCATTGATAGCCTGACAGCAGGCTTTCCCACTGGAGGTCAGCCATGCACTGTGTGAAATAATAATCAAGAATATTATATCCACTCAAAACTAAAAGTGGGCCAGGGATATGGCTCAGGAGGTAAAAGTGCTCACCACACAAGCATGAGGACATGAGTGTGAATCCCCAGCATCCACACAAAGGGACAGGGGTGGTGGCATGAGCTGAGTTGGTGAGCTCCAAGTTGAAAGCAATGGAGGAAGACATTCAGTGTTGACCTCTGGTCTTCACACTCATTTGCGTGCACACACGCACGCACAACTGGGAAAGTATACACTCATGGTTACTGATAGACTTTAAAGGTGTTTTGAAAAGACAGCTGTGTGACCGGCTGCTTCTCGGTCTGTATTTAACTTCTAGGTTCACAATGCGTGTGTGTGTGTGTGTGTGTGTGTGTGTGTGTGTGTGTGTGTGTGTGTGTGTGCGAGATGAGAGCAGGAAAACACTGTTATCCACTATGAAACAAGCTGCCTGGCATTCAGAATGACGCTCTGTCCACTTTTGGAAGAAAAGATTCTGCAAAGCTAAAAACATTGTTAGAAATCTAGTGGCATTCTGGTTTGTTGAGGTATCTTGGTTTTCATTTGATTCATTGATTAACACATCAAAATTGATTGACTAATTGAAAACTTTTCTTTTCCCCATTTTCTCCCTGCTCAGAACACCCGGTTCTACACACTAGGCTAGCTTTAGTAAGAATTTTTAGTTAATTGTAAGGGAAATTCAGGAAGTCATAGAACTTACATACTCTTTACACTTCCATGAGCACAACTGTTGACATCAGACCAACAACTTCTGTTGGCTGCAGGGGTCTGTTCAGAACAAAGGGTTCTACATGATTAGATTCCTGCTGATAAGACACTGGGGAGCCTACCTATGGGGTACTGTGTTCCAACCTTCCCTAGGTAATGAGACAGAGTGCAGCAGCCAGAGAGGTCCCAATGAATGCAGATTAAGACTAGCCTAAGAAGTACCTATACTGCAGTGTGCCGAAAAATAATCGGAACTTCAAACCAGAAAACACAAAACATGTCTGTCACTGACAAAGGAAGAATTGAGCTGAGACAGTGTGTCCCCATTTTTTTTTATCATTGGTGAAGTGACTATCCCAAGATGACATGACAGTGACTGGGCCTCCCAGAATGCCTCCAAAACACAGAGTAGAAGGTCAAAGAAGCTGCTGGGTAAATAATGAGACAGAGCAGAGCTTCATTTGAATCCACAGCAAATGTCAGAGGCCCAGGTCATCTTTTCTAGGGAAAATGGCTTGAGCTTTTGACTGAGACATCTAATAAATCTTCTCGTCTTGCTGTTTCCTGACAGTGAGACCTTAAGAGGGACCATTTCCTTTGTGTTAAATATTATTTTACAATTGCCTTTTTTTTACAGCCTTATAAGCAGGAATTGCAAGAGATAAGCTGCTTAGTCCAGGCCTGGCACACAGTAAAGGATCAATAAATGGTAGACTCCATTTTCAATAAGCTTATAATTGAAATTTTAAAAAATTAAATTGAAAGTGAAAAGGAAAACCAATAAATGTCTATTTCAATTAGCTCAGACCTATAAAGAAACCGAAATCACATCCAGTCTTTTGGACAAGGAACAGAGAATGTAATGGAATTATTGTAATTTTTCATTAAGTGTTTAGGACATATAGACAATCCAAGTCTAGCCATTCCCACCCCACCCCAAAGGCCAGGAGAATATTGTAGCCACAATAAAACTTGGAGCGTGATCAGTGTAGTTCTCCTAGTGGAGTGTTTGATGTTCACACACTCGCATAACCTTATCTGAAAGGCTCTTGGCAAAACCTCTCACCGCCTCTGCTAAGGGGCAGCAGATGCCTGGAATCAGACCTTCCTCATTACTCCCCTCTCCAGACCCCACAACCCACCCTGCTTCCTGTCTTCAGACTGCTGTCTGCTCTTCTTGCTGTCTGTAATGTTGGCAGTCTGTTCCAAGGACGTTTATCCTGCACCTGGCAGGTCTGTCTCAGTGTTTCCCACTGAGTAGTTAAGTCCCCGCTCTCTGATTTTGAACATTATTTTGTTTCTTTACCAACTACACATTTGGATTTTTCTACTTTTTCCTCTTTGGCAACAATGATGAGAAGCAGCTGTCCTCCCTGGCCCTGGGAACTGGTAAAGGGAATGTTACCATCACCGAGGGTTCAAAGCTCACCATACCCACCTACCTAAACAGAACCCTTCTGTTGTTCTGCAGTCAGAGTTCTGGTTCGAAGCTCGAGCTTCAGATCTGCTTTGGGGTTGGCAGGTACACTGCTTTCTTCTTATTTTTCCTGTTGGACATAAGGATAGGGGAGTGAGTGATGTGGGCTTAGTCTTCCTATCTTTGTAATACTTGAAAAATACAGTCTCAGATCATATCTATCTGTCTATCATCTATTTCCTTTTTCTTCCTTTCTGTAAATAGTTCTTTAAATAAAATCAAATAAAAATTTAATTGATAATTATAAATCAATATAATAAACACTAAATCAACTTAATAAATAATATAAAAGACACTTAGAAAAGCAAGCATAAAAAGGCCCAATTTCTAAAGCCCTTGTGAATCTAGTCTTATGCATATACCAAAATACTAATACTAACTTCTAGAATTTTTTAATAACCAAAGTATTGATTCCTGAACTCAAGTTATGTACTTTAGCTTTAAGTAAAATAAAATGAAGCCAGACAGTACATTTGGAGTTACCAAAGAACATACTTACAAATACATTTACATAAAAATGCATCATATTTATATATTTGTATATATTATATAATAATTTATACTCATGTCCACAATACTGTAGGTATACACACACACACACACACACACACACACACACACACGTATCTTTGAATATATTGAATAGTTATGCCCTGTTATAGTTTCAGCGGGTATCCCCAAAGTTCACTATATACAAATACTGGCTCCAGGCTAGTGTTTTTGTAACACTTTTAGAAGTGCTTTACCTTGGCGAATCAGGGTCTGATGGTCTTAGGAAATGGGGACACCCTTTTGAAGAATACCAGAGGACCCAACTCTCAAGTCTCCACTTTCTGACTCATGTGACCACTTTGCTCTACCAGACACTTACGCTGGAACAAGCTGTTGTCAACAGAAGCACAAAGCAATAGGGCTTCTGTGTCTTGGCTTAGAATCTACAGACCATTGAGCAAAAAGAAATTCTTTCTCTTCATAATTACTTTTGTTATTTTGTCATAGCAAGTCACCTACTGTTCACACTTCAAAGTCCAGCATAGAGAATATTAGAATGATTTAAGAAATTCACATGTGAGAAATCAGGAACAATTCAAAAAGGGTCATTCTTTTGTTTTTGAAATTATAATTACATTACTTCTCTGTCCCATTTTCTCCTCCAAATCATCCCATATAAACTTGTTTTTCATATTTATGGCCTCTTTTTTCATTAATTGGTGTGTGTGTGTGTGTGTATGTGTGTGTTGCTAAATATAATCCGCTCAGTCCTTATAATTTTACTTGTTGTGTGTTTCCAGGGCTGACCATTTGGTATTAGGTAATCAGGAGACTGTTTCTCACATTCCCAGCAATGCCTGTAGTTCTTTGTGGAAAGTTGAGGCCTCGTGGGCTCGCCCCCATCCACTTTAGCAATTTCTATTGTTGCTGTCTTTGCCCAACTTATGTGTGACAATCATGTTGGTGGTGCGACTTTCTGGGTACAACTTCAGATACTCCTAAGAAAAGACAATCTCACAGCAAACTCCCTGATCCTCTGGCTCTTACAATCTTCCCCCTACCCCCTTCTGCAATGTTTTCTGAGACTTAGGTGAGGGAGTGTTTTGTAAATGTATCCTTTGGGACTGGGCTCCCCCCGCCCCCATATCTAAAGATCTCCACCTTTCCCACTTCCCTAATTAGATCATGTGAATCCTGCCATTCATCTCTCTACAAAATGAAATTTTAAACACCTCTACAATAGTCCGGTAATGGTGTGTGTGGCAGGGACTAACTATTATTAGCACCCAGTTCCTCTTCATCAGTTCAAAATAGACTAGAAATTGAGACACAGCTCTAGGACTCTGTGAAGGCCAATGAGAAGCCAGTGAAGCATGAGCAAGCTCAGCCCATTAAAAAATCCCGTAGCTCATTCTTTTGCTCATTCCACTGAGGAAGTCAGTGGAAATGTTGAAGATACACAATGCTGAGTGTTAGCATGCCAGTTAGAGGATGCCTGCCAGTTAGAGCTCCTGGTATGGATGGGTGCACAAAAGACCCCGCTCTGAGGTCTGTAATTTCTCTAATAAATCAGACAGAAGGCCCCAAAGGCAGTTTCCATACTGCTAGTCAAGTTTTAATTGAGTCTAATGGTATGTGCATGAATGAGGCCACAATAGTAGGGTCCATGTGAACTAGTATTGGGGTTCTTGATAGAGACCTCCACAAACCTTTTACAGCATTAGTCCCCTGAGTCATAGATGAATATTTCCCTTTAAAACTGTAATTTGGTCTTGAGAGATGGGTAAGTGTTTGATAGATGCAAACATACGGACCTGAGTCCAACCAATCTAGATGAATCAGTGAGTTCCAGGCCTAGTGAGAGTCCCTTTCATACAACAACAACAAAAAAAGTAGCATCAATAAAGGGAAATATCCAATATTTGCCTCTTGTCTTTGCATGGGCCCACACACAACACACATACACACATAAAATATATTTGATTATGATTTCATCTATCAGGAAAAATCTCTTTTTGAATTCTTAAATAGTTAAAATTTTAACATCTCAAAAATTAAAATTTTTAGATATCACCACTCCTTTTTTCACTAGAGACAGGAAATGGGAAGACCCTAGATGGTGTTGGTTAACTGATGAATGGATAATGAAAATATGACACATTTATACAATGGTATATTATTCAGCCATTAAAAAATGAGATGATGAAATTCTCAGAAAAACAGATGGGGCTGGAAACAATCATTTTCAGTGAGGTGATCTAGATGCAGAAAGACAAACATGGCATTTTTTCTGATTTGTGGATATTAGCTTTGACTCTTCAGACATTTGTATTTCATTTGGAATAACCACAAAGGTCAGGAAAAGAGTAAGGGATAAAATGGAGGTGACTTCAAGGCAAGGGATATAGAAAGGTAAAGGCTTAAAGGGAAATAATGGAACAAAAAGGGGCTAGTTGGGGTGAGGAATAGAGGGCAAGTTAGGGGATAGAATACAGTCAAGGATAAATAACATTAAAGAGCTTTTGAAAAGGAGATATGGAAACCTACCTAATGCCATAGAAGCAGTGTATTGCAGAATGGAGAGGGATGGTGGAGAAAATGAAGACATTATAATTGGGTGACAATGCCCTTACTAGACATAGATGACACCACTATGACAAAGTTCCATCCCCAAAAGAATTGTAGTTTCCAAAGTCTTCTCTAAATCAAACTCAACATTTATACTTTTCTAAAGTCTTCTATTGTCTATCTATCCATTCATCCATCCATCTACCTATCTACCCACCTATCTATTATCTACATATCTACCCACCTATCTATTATCTACATATATACCATCTATTTACCCACCTATCTACTTATCTATCTACCCACCTATCTATCCATCTATCTACCCACCTATCTATCCATCTATCTACCCACCTATCTGTCTGTCAGTCAGTCAGTCAGTTGATTGATCTAATTTACTCTGACATGGAGCCCAAGATTTCATACAGATTGGGCAAGAGTTCCACTGAGCTAGACCTTCATTTCTCTGTATAATAACTAGCCATGTAAGTCACATTGCATATTGTTACTGCTAAAGATACTGAGAGTAAACTGAGAAAAATCTCAGATTCAAAATTAGAAAAATAACCATTTCCAAGTTGAACTCATAGTCAGAGGCCAGGTAACAGTCAAACACCTAAAGAAAAATCTCATACTAGAAAAAAATAACCTTCCTCCAAAACAAATGTTTCTAAGTCTGGTTCTCTGCATTACAATGCTATTAGGTTAAAATGGCATCTCTGCCTCATTGTTACTAAATGTGCATGCCACAGAACCTGAGTTCCTAGGAAGATGTGTAAGAAGTAACTCAATGGCTGAGAACATAGTTCTTTTTTGTGTGTGTCTAAGCTTTGCTGTGTTTAAATAATTCACATGCAATTCACCAGGCCAGATTACTAGAGGGTTTCCAGGGTCAGAGCTCACAATAGAAACTACACAAGTCAAGCTCATAAAAGCCAAAGTTAGGGGAACACCAAGTACACACTTAAGTTTCTGTCTGGCTACTCCATGCATACCCACTACCCAAAGATTACTCTACAATGTAATGGCAACAAGACTGAATTAATAGTCAGTGAATTACAACTTAACAATTGATCCTGGATATTGGGAGATTCCCAATGGGTAAAGCTCTTATGAAAACATGAGATTCTGAGTTCAGCTCTCCAGACCCCATACAAAGGTGGATGTGGTAGAACCATCTATGATCCCAGTGCTCCTGGGAGACAAGGGAATCAAAAGCTCCCAGGACAGCTCCCCTGCCATATGCAGCAATAAACAACAAGAGTCCTTGTCTCAAACAACATGGAAGGCAAGAACCAACACTTAAGATTGTCTCTTCTGCTGGGCGTTGGTGGTGCACGCCTTTAATCCCAGCACTCGGGAGGCAGAGGCAGGCGGATCTCTGTAAGTTCGAGGCCAGCCTGGACTACCAAGCGAGTTCCAGGTTCCAGGACAGCCTCCAAAACAGTACAGAGAAACCCTGCCTCGAAAAACCAAAAAAAAAAAAAAAAGATTGTCTCTTCTTCTCTATTTGAATGCATGGCATACATGCACTTGTACTCACACACACAAAGATATATGCACATTCACACATACACATGTTAAAAAAACAGCTAAAAATCCCAGCTCCACACCAGTAATTCTATTAACATAATAACTAGTGACATCCACATTGATTTGTGTTTGAAATTTTGTTCAATCCACTGGGAGGATTACTGTTTATTTTAAACCTGGTTCAGTGTTATTATTGGCACACATGCCTGGATGCTAAGCTCCACTGAAGACACTGGCAGTAAGACTATTCCCCTATTTTCCACAATAACGTATGACCAATTCACATCATGAACATGGTACTGGTGAAATGATGTGATACATTAGTGTCTTCAAACCTTCTAAAAAATATTGTGTATAATACAAGAGAATCATTCCATTTAATCTCAAAGGTTTTGATTCAAAAGATAAGTCTGATGTTGACACAGAACAGATCCTAACTTTCACTTTGTAAAAATTATTTTAAATTTAATTTTACTCTATCTTTATAGATATATATGTATAAAAGTACATATTTATGTTCTGTGCCAACTAAGCTAGAAAAGGGCATCAGATCCCTAGGAACTGGAGCTGCAGATGGTTGTGAGCCACCATGAGCATGCTGGGAACTAAACTTGGGTCCCCTGCCAGAGTAGCCAGTGCTCTGAACTCCACGCCATCTCACCAGCCCCAACTTTCACTTTTTTATTGTGGTGATTTATTTAAGTAGAACTTTATAAAAAATGGACCCTGTGTGCCATAAAAAAGCAAGCAAATAATGGTCCCCTCCCCATCTTTCTAACTCAAACTTGTAACAATTCTCATCTCAGATAAAGTTGATAAATACAGTGTCAACTTCTAAACCAATTAGTCTCGTGAAAGTTATCTTTTGATAATATCCTTATTGTGAATTAAGATTTTTTAAAATTGTGTAATTAGAACAAAGACACGTGGTGATACAAGCCTTATGTTTAGATGCCTTTGTTTTTCATATACAGATTTTATCTGGATGATCCATCATGTGACACTAGGCCTTGAAGCTCGAAGATGACCAATGTTTTTATAGTCATATATTTTACAGAGGTAACCTACATTCTTCCTTAGAAGCCTCTAAATTCTAACAGTTCCTCATTTTGTTAGATACAAATCATCCTTACTATGGTTGTTGTTAGTAGTGGTATTATTATTATTTATGAAACTGGACTCAAACTCTTAGTGTAATGCATGTCGGGCCACCATTATACCCCTGAGCTTTCCTTCCAGCTTCCAAATTTCAAGCTCCATTTCTTATTAGAGACCCATTTACAAGATATTGAACTCCAAACATCTCTCTGCTTATGGTTTTCACTTACTACGTATGTTTGGTAAAACAAGGTGAGTGTGCTTATACACAAAATGAAATACATTCTCATCATTAGATTAGCACTGTCTACACCCCTCCCATTATGAAAAGAGATCTAAGTATACTGCACAGGAGAGACTACATGGAGCATATGGGCTGTATCCAGCATGCATCTAACAGACTGCTCCAGCAGGCTTGCCAGTATCACCAACAGAAGAGAGAGGGTTTGGTCAGGAAATGCTGGCAGGTGGTGCAGCTTAGTCAGCTGTGTGCCAAGCATGTAAGTGGAGCCCTCCACCTATATTTCTGTTCACATTGATTCTCTTGGCATTTTGGTTGGGGAATCAATCAACTCTTAACTGATAGCACTAAGAAACTGAAGCAGATATAATATTCCATAAGAAAAGGGCTGTTTGCTCCTTCTACAATAGGACCCATACCTAAGAAGAATGAGTACTGGATGCTGTGTGGAAACATAGCACCTCAATTTGCTTATTTGTAGACATGGAGTTGGTGAGAGAAGCTGTTAGGGGGTCATTTACTATAGCCCAGCAGAGTTTCTCTTAGGTAGATCTCAACTCAACTTCTAGCTCAACGCTAAAGGGAATGGCATGTGAGTGGAAGAAATAGTCCTTTGCAACTTTTTGTGTCCTACTCTCAAAATCTAATAGAATGGATTATTTTACCATTTAATTCAAACCTTGGGATTAGCATGAGCCTCCTGAATCTCATGTACACACTGTGAGGCAGAACTTTTCTGTAGTTCTGTGAAACTCTAAACCACACTACCAGATAGTAATTCTTGTAGGGGCTTCTCAGTGCAAACACTCACTACTCATCTTCTTGTGCTCTTGTTTGTTTTTCTATTGCTACTATTACATACTTCCCCAAGATGGTGATGAACACATTGTAAATGCATTGCCCTTCAGTTTGAAGAAGTCTGGCAGAGAGGATACCAAATCTGTATTGTCAGCAGGGTGCATGCAGTCCTTTCCGGAGGAGACCTGTTCCCTTCTCCAGCTCCTAGAGGCTGCCCACACACCTTAGTTTAAGGGCCTTTCCTCACATATTTCCATTTAAATGTTGTGTCAAATATCTCCCTGGATGTCTACAACAGAAAATGTTCTCTACTTTCAAAGGCCCAAGTGATTGGGTTTGCCTAACTGGATAATCCAAAAATAATCTATCATGGCATACTTAATTACCCACATCACAAATTTTAAGGATTGTTACACAAATGTCCTTAGGAGTAATTATTCTACCTATTACTCATTTTCTTCCAAAAAGCAGGCCTGCTGACACCTTAGCTAATCTTACATCTTTGAATACTGTAGATGTGTGCCTTAAAGTGTGTGTGTGTGTGTGTGTTTATACTTAATGAGCAGTATTTGCTGGAAAAGAGATTATTGACTTTATAAAGTGACATGCAATGGATTTGGTACATTATAATGGCAATCAAAGAAAATCTTGCATAGAAGGAGAAAATAAATTCAACCACATGTGCAAATACATGTGTAATGTCCCATTTTCCCCCAAAGTATATGTTATAGGAATAGATTTACTGTGACTATTAATGGCTATTACCCAAGGGAACATGAGCACATAGATTTGGGAAATGTCAAGTTAAACAAAGTCAGACTGATTCCTTCTCGTAGACTTTAATGTGTTCATGTAGTCTGAATGTATGAGGAGCAGTAAGGGTTCCTATATGATAGGAAATAAGTGCTTTTGGTGGATGTACCAAACACTGGAAACTGGAGATAATCATTTACTTAAGAATAGCTTCCTTTCAGTGTTGATTTTGAAGGTCTCCCTTCCTCCCTCCCTTCTTTCTTTCTTTCTTCCTTTCTTCCCCTTTCTTTCCTTCTCTCCTTTCCATCTCTCTTCCATATTGATTCCATTCAATTCCTTCTTTAATTCTCCCTTTTCTCATCTACAAAGGAAAATAAAATGGGTGTTATTGAGTCTACATATTTTGTCTGCGGCTTTCTGGTTTACCAGACAACACAAGATTAAGCATTCCTAGTAAAAAGAAGTGAGTTCTATTTCTTAATTTCCCCTATCTTCTTTTAAAGTTCATAGTCTTTACAGCTTTATCATCCATTCAGTTCCAGCTCCTCTTGAGAATGCCCCTTACAATGCAATAAATACACTGCAAGGCTATAATACAGGGTTCCTTCTATGCCACACTAGGGAATAACGGATTCTGGTTTATTGAGCATTCCAGGTAGCTTAGGACAGACTATAAACAGTAACATTTTCTTTTACTTTAGAGTTTTGGGTACACTATAAGATTCATAATACTGTTCCCACATTACTAAGGACATTTTAAGGTTTTTTTCCCTTTGGATAATATCCTTTTGGATAAAATATCATAATAGTATGAAATTCAAATGTGTGTTTATGGCAAGTGTTACAAGATACCATGCTGAACAGTCCCAAATACGACTTTTCCATTTGCCCCCAAAAATGTATTCTTCTATCCAGTTTTTTGTTCTGTCACACCACTTCGACCTACTCTCCTCTGAGCAGTCTTATTTCATCAGCCGCTCTTGATTTCTGGATCTATTTATCTACTAGACTGTCACCTTTCTGTACCCACCAGTTTAACTCTTTGGTGGCCAATAAAAACCTGACTTTGATTCTAACAGTCTTTTATGAGTTTTAATTCTTTTATGTACAAATATAAATATTTTTATTTTATTAGTTCTTTGAGAATTTCATACAATGTGCATTAAACATATTCACCCCCTCCTCAGAGTAATTCACTGCCTCTATCTCTTGGAATTTTTCTATGTTCTCATCCACAATGATCTCAGAACCTTGGGAAGATGGGGTGTGATGCAGGGCTGAGCATTCCACAAATATTTGTTGTTCGTATCATAGTCAGTATCATGTGTCTGTACTAACTACAACTCAATGGTCTTTTAATATGCCACACATCTTCATTTTTCTTTTCAATCATGTCCTACTTTGTGCTAGATTTTATGTCTCATGCATGTTGTTGCAGGCCATGCAATCATCCCTTTGTGTGTGTTATATCAATAGAATGATAGCTGTCCTTAAACTCACATGGCTTGCTAAGAGGCAGTGCTGGGATTCAAGTCCAGGTATAATACCAGACTCCAAAGTCAATCTGTAGTCTCTCTAGTGATGGTAGTGGTCAGCTTCAGCAGCCTTCTCTTCATCATTATCATTCAATATCAGCTAGGATTCTCAATCACTATGCTCTTGGAGCAACACTCTCTTGTTTCATGACACAAAAATCAGATCCCTTCCTCTTTCTTGAATTGTGTTCTATACTTTCTTTACCAATTCTTCCCCCATCCCAAAGTGCCAACTGTTGCTAAGTTTTATAATTTCATTTCTAATCTCCTTGTAGTACTGTCTTAGTGATAATATTTGGTTCTGTAGGGTTTTTATTTTATGTCATCTCTAGAAGTGATTCCAACTGACCCTCTTCCTTGAGATTGAATAGTGAAAATAGTTTAAAATGTTACTGAGTTGTACAAAATATACAACTCCTGTAAAGTCTACTGTGCCACAATGCCTAGGCAATAGCTAATGAACACATCATGTGTTCAGTATATGAAAATAAATAGAAATGTCAGAAGATTTTTGGGAAAAGGACACATAGATACTGTTGAGGAGACTACTATCCTGCATCTAGGCTGAGAGAGGGCTTCACTGATCACTGTACATCTCTTAAGTATGTTTGACTTTTAACCATGGGCTGTACCATTTCAATACTGACATTAATGAATATATGTAATAATAGTAAAATTTCTTAAACCCTGAGGATGACATAGGGAAAACACCCAGTTTTATGTATATGAACTTCAGATGCACATGAATCTGCAAAAGGAGTCTGCTGGTAAGAAAAGTTCATGATATTATTTTTTTTTGCTTTTTTGCCTAGTAATACCAAAGTGATAATGTCCTAATATATATATATATGTATATATTATTGTGTGTGTGTGTGTGTGTTCATGTAGACACATATGCATGTAGAGGCCAGAGATCAACATCACGTATCTTCCTCAAGTACTCTCCACCTTGTTTATGAGGCAGGGTCTCTCACTGGACCTAGGGCTCACTGATGGGCTATACGGTCTGTTCATCAATCCCCAGGACCAGCCTGTCTCTGCCCCTTTTGTGATAACATAACAAATGCATTTTGCTTTTTAAGTGACTGAACTCAGGACCTAAGACTTGCAAGGCAAACACTTTATCAATAATCTCATACTAAATGTACAGAACACTATGTGAGAGTTTATGGGTTTAAGAATTTTCAGGGTATTTCATTGCTTTGTCTCCGTCTGAAATTGCCAAAAAATGTAGATGCATTCAAACCACTTCCCTTTAGCAACTAGTTCAGCAACTTATTTTCCCACTTTCTCTGCAACCTACACCTTATCAGTTCTTTGATTAATAGAGATTCTAGTTTTGCTCATCTCAGTGGTGCTAATATACATCATTCCTGCAAAATAAACTATGTTCTACATTGAATTTACTGACTGTTTTTTTTTAGAAAATCTCCTTTTAAACCATACTTGATTAACAGATTTCAACTTCAGATTTTCTTTCTCTGCCCTACAATTTCATACAAAGTTCCGTCCAAGGAATGGAGAGATGGCACAGCCATTGGAAAGGCTTCTGCTGCTCTTCCCTAGGATCCAAGTTCAGTTCCCAGAATCCATATCAGGCATTTTCCAACCTACTGTGACTCCAGCTACAGGAGATTTGTGCCCACTCTGGACTCTTCAGGCACATGTACACACATTGCATATGAATATGCACATGCACACACACACACACACACACATACACACACACGAAATCTTTTGTTTTATCCCCTCTATCCAGAAAAATTATTCACAACCCTTTGATTATAAACATTATTCTTTTGTGATAAAACTTCAATATTCTTACATTGGAATGAAATACTACTTGTAGTGAGTTTAATTTAAAATCTATTAACTAAAAACCTGTTTACTGGCAATGAGCATTTCCTTTTAAAAAAAGATCACTTATTGAATGAGTTGCAAACATAGTTATTCATACACATTCTAATTAGAATTTTGATAGCATTTAACTGGCAACTCAACCAAGTAAAATGGATCCAATTTTAACAATAATTATCTAAGAATTAGATAAAATTTTCGGCCAATATATTGAGAAAAAACAAATCCACATTCCACGTTTCTTCCATTATTAGGCTTGTCCTAATTAACTTAAGTGGAAGAACTATTGATCAGTACAGCAAACAAGGAGCATAAACAGAAGAAGCGAAGTGTGTGTAACAACCATTCAGATTAACTTCAACTGGGGTTTGAATTGAAGCTTTGATGTCATTACTCATTTAGACCCTAGACCATAATCTGTGCAATTTGATAATAATGTATTTTCCTACAAGACTATTGCGTAGGATAAATGAACTTGGCTCACAGAAAGCACTCTTATGCCGTAGCTATTATTAATAATAAGGAAGTTATAATAATCTAAAGGAAAGTATATAAGGGTATTTCTTTGGTTAATATAGATCTGTCATAATGAAAACAGACATACCACTGTAGTACCAATGTAGTCATGGGGCACTTAATACTAGGATATATATCAGGCCTCATGAAAAACCAAAATGATACAGCCTCTGGTTCTAAGGGCCCACCTTTTAGTTGAGGTTATACTTTCTAAAGACAAGACCTGAAATGCTTAGTTGGATGCTAACGTGAAACAATCTGGAAGTGAAACTTTTGTCAAGCAGCCTTGTTTTGAACTAAGGTATGAATAGTGAGTGATCCCTGGGGCCAATCTACCCAAGACAGAGATTGAGGAGTAGAACCTCTGATCACACATGCCACACAGCATCAACCTTAGGCAAAACAATGGGAAAATGTCACCTTCTCCCAGGATAAAGGTGTGGGTACAGTAAAAACTTGATTCTTCATGGAAATCTGCCCAGTATAAAACTCTACCCTGAAACTTTTAAAACCTGGTTACACAGCATCCAGGATTAACTATTATCTGTCTATTTAAATTCCCTCTCCTGCACTGTGGGCTAAATCTCTTCTGAGTAAGAAAGTCAGGGACAGAATAAAACTCAGATTTATTCAATTACCTTCTCTTAGGGATCAATGGCTTGTGCTAGTCTTATATCCAAAGTCTGAACACAATTATTTTGTCAGCATTTAAAAAAATGTTTCAGGCAGGAGATATATCTGGTCCCTATTACTTGGTATTGTCCAAAAGCAGATGTCTGTCCTGCATGTTGGAATTATGAAATCTCAAAGGGATGGGAGGAAAGAGGATGCCTGGGTGAATCTAGGATTTCTCAACAGAGGTTGGAGTTTAGCTAAATCGATGTTAGACAAATTGGTTTTAAGCAAAATGATCTGCTGCTAAGTTTTCATATGAACATTCCAGGAAGCCACTTGGGCTAACTAGAGCCTCTGTCATAGCATGAGAAACAGCAGCCCACCCCTATGGCTGAATTAAGTTCCTTCCTTTCCTCTCTCAAAGTTGGCCCCAGAGAGATAAACTGAAGGTGTCAGTGTGATGACAAGCCTCTTAGAGTCTTTCATTTATCAAATGTATATGTCAGATCTGGTGTGGATAAAAGAGTTTAAACCAAAAGAAACAAGAGGGTTCTGTACAAGTAGCAATGTCTATAGAAGTTGAACTATAATTGACTCCAGAGAAGCAAATCTACAGTATAGCCATCTGCGTGGATAGAAGAGAATTCCGTTCACAATAGACATCTAGATGAAAAATATGAGTAGTTCCCAGCCTGAAGAAGTGAAAGTGAACTCTTGGCTCACTTCCCCCTCAGACCACTCTGCACAGGAACCGCAGCATCATGAAGCCATTGTCACTGAAACCACATGCTCAATCGTTGCCTCATCAAACCCTTGGTCACATGCTGGAGATATGATTAGGGCCAAGACATTTTTCAAATATCCTTATGCTCTTTTCAAACTCATGGGGAGAATGAGTCTGCCAGCTGAGTCTGATGAGACTAATTCCCTGAGCTTTCACAGGAGAAATTAAGTCCTATCATTTAGGTGCTTCTATAGAGTCTTGCTGAAAAACTAAAAAGCTACTAAAAGTGAAGGTGTATCTATCTTTCCTCCCCTGCCAGTCTGAATGGCAATGTGAAAGCCTTGGTTCTTCTGAGTGTGGTGATACAGTATTTATGATTTATTAAAACTTGCCTGAAGATCAGAGAAGCAAAGGATCCAGGCCAGTAGATCTTACCTCTATCCAGCTGAAATGACAATCCTGTGTCCATGAATCCTCAAGAGGCAAATGCTCTCAATTCCTGTCTCCTCCTGCCTTTTATTCCTTCCTCTGCCCAGCAATATCATTCCTGTTTCTACCTCTCTAGTTCTGGGATTAAAGTGTATGATCCCAGGTGCTGAGATCACCTTTGTGTGAGCTGTTTCTTTTAGGACTGGATCAATTTTGTGTAGTCAGGATAGCCTTGAACTAACAGAGATCCAGTCTACCTCTTTAATCCTGAGTCCTGGGATTAAAGGTGTGTATCATCACTTCCTGACCTCTGTATCTTGCAGATGCCTTTGCTTTTTGAATCCTCAGCCACGCTTTAATAAATCACAAATACTATATCACCACACATGGGACAGTTGCCCATGGCCTGGACTTGCTCTGTGCTGTCTCTGATGAGTACTGCTTCCCAGCTGGTTTGGTGAATCCTTTCCCATAACTCATCCATTTGCCCTCACTCTCAGACTACCCATGCACACTATGTGCTGCTGTTTCTTTCATCTCTCACCCTACGTAGCAAATTATAACATTTGTTTACTTTTAGCTTTACATCTGTGTCAGGTTTATAATGTTATTGTTTTTACTTCAGTGTGCAAACATGTGTAACTTCACTGGTGATGTTAGTAGATTGCTCTGGTCCCTGAAATCAATGGGGACCTCTTCCAACCTCCAAAATTCTAATTCACAAGTGGGTCTTTATAAGGTATCCTTTTGTAAATTCTCCTGTGTCTAAGTATCCACCCTGCATATGTCACACAAAGTTGCCTCTGTATGTATCATGAATATGGAGGATGACAGTATGATAAAGAAGAGGGGAGTACACAGAATGATGGGGGATGTCCTTCTGTATATGTTTCTCTTATTGGTTGGTGAATAAAACACTGATTGGCCAGTAGCCAGGCAGAAAGTATAGGTGGGACTACTAGATGGAGAATTCAGGGGAGAGGATGCAGAGAATGTGCCACCAGAGGGATGCCAGGTAGCTACTGGGAATATAGAACACCAGGCATTCTTCAGTAAGATAAGGCCATGTAGAAATACACAGATTAATAGTTATGGCTTAATAATTGAGAGAACTAGCCAATAAGAAGCCTAAGCCATCTGCCAAAAGTTTGTAATTAATATAAGCCTCTATTTATTTGGGACTGAAGGGTGGTGAGACAAGGCAGAACAGAAACTCTGTCTATACAGGAATGCCTCAAAGGAAGAGTATTTAGTAAAAGAGTGCTGAACTTTGAGCTTAAATAAACAGAATAACACTTCATAGACTAACTATAAATTGCCTTCCTCAATGGAGCAAATCACAAAAAGTCTTAATGTGTTATAAGTCAGGCATACTAGAAAATCAATTCTAGGTGAACAGAATTATAATATATTCCTTTTAGGATGCTGCTGTTTCATGGTGTAGCTGCTAGATACCTAAGGTCATCATATACAAGAAACATTATACAGACTGAACAGGTCATATTTAAGGCTATATGTATACATATGCATACACATATGTAATAACAGTGAAAAAGAGGTCATGAATTTGAAGGAGAATTGGGGGCTATATGAGAAGGCTTGGAAGAGGAAAGGGAAGAAATGTCACAATTATAATCTTAAAAATAAAATTAAAAAATAATGTTAATTCCCCAGTCATACAAAACACTTGAAATGACTCTTGGTAAGTGAAAGTGAATACCACACTGGAAACCACAGATCAGGACTGTTTCCATCCTCAGTGAAAGCTCAGCACCACTCAGGCTCTTGCTTGACCCCCAGCTAGCAGGAGGCCATCCTTGCCTATCACAAACAGTAGCCCACAGTAGGCCAAATGCAGACAAGAATTTGTTTAGTGGAGAGAAGATGGTGTCACAATCACATCATTCTGGGCTGGTACAGCACTTCCCTAGCATGAACGAGAGACTGGGATGCATGGATGGGAGGCACGCTAAGAGGAGGCAGATGTATTGAATGCCAAAGCAAAGCCATTTAGTGATCAACTATAAACCCTCAATGGCACAACTCATATTTCTAAGGTTTTAAAAAAACAGAACTCTAGAAAGACAATCTGCAGGTAAGAGGAATTGGGATTCAGTAAACCCTTAGGCCCTCACTCTGCTATAAGCATTTAGGAGCACCCTCTCTGGGTTGAGAGGCACTTGTACAATGATCCTTTTTAACTATCAGGAGTTTACATTCTGTTGGCTGTGTAGACACTAAGACAGGAGTAAGACCCACAAGGCTGAAGCTTAAGCACCCCACTTCACATGATTCTATTAGAATTGGAGAGATTGATTTAAGCAAGAAAATAGAAGTTTCTTTTAAGACAACATTTCATTAATACTCCAAGTTTTGAAAAGTTGAATTAAAAAGGGGACAGAGCTGTAACTTCTCAGACCTGGATGTCTATTCTGCCACATCAGTACCTGCCCTAGGAAGCACACAAAGATTGCTTCCTCAAGGCTTCAGCATTTCCCTTTGAGTACCAGAGGTAACTCTCCTGGAAAAGCCTTGCAAGTCAGTTTTTAGGTTTTTATCTATCTACTTTGTATGACCTCATCCCCAGTTTTAACTGAAGCTATTAAAGCTTCCACCTGCTGCTTCCTACCTGTGTCTCTGCTTTAGCATAACCAGTGAAACACAAATTCCTTATGGTGAATGGATTGTTGCACAGTCTCAATCCAGAGCAGCAAGGGTAGGAGCTGAAACTTGCTACAGGTGGAGGTGTTCATATCTTTAAAAATTCACTCACGATTCTGCTACAAGTTTCCAGGAAGGGGAAAAATGTCTGTTTGCATTAAAATGAGGAATATAAGGGTTTTTTTTCTCCAACAAAATTCTGATAAGTTCTAATCTTTCTGTGGTTGGTTGAGTAAGAATGGCCCCCATAGGCTCAATATTCAAATGCTTGGTCTCAAGCCTAGCCTAGAGTTTCTCTCTTACTGCTGCCTGCTGATCCAGATGTGAAACCCTGCATGCCAACATGCTTCTCTACCATAACAAAAATAGATCAAACCTCTGAAACTATAAGCAAGTCCTAATTAAATGCTTTCTTTCATAAGAGTAGCCAAGGTCACAATGTCTCTTCCCAATGACAGGACAGCAACTAAGACAGCTTCTCATCACATCTTGATGATTAGGATTTCTCTCTGAAGTGTTTTTATTTTCAGACAGGGTCTCATGTAGCCCAGGCTAGCCTTGAACGTTCTATATGGCCAAAGACGACGTTGACGTCTGATACTCTAGCTCTAACCTCTTCCTCCCAAGTGCTGGGATTAAAGGCATGTTCTACCAGCTTGGATTTTTTTCTTTCTCTCTTAACTAATTCTGTAAGCACACTCATATAAGTCCAGGACTTGTCTACAATGAATTAGTCTTATATGTTAATAACTATATATATGGTAATAAACATATATTAATAAAATCATCACATGAATAATAAAAACAGACGATTGAAGCTGGTCATGCAGTTCTAGAGACAGGGACCAAATAAATGAGAAGTTGTGATTCTTGTCTTTGAAGCAAGAAATGTCCCTGTTTCTGCCCCAAGTGGAGGGAGAAATGTCACAAGGGGCCTCTGCTCCCTCTTGTGTTTTTATTCACCTTTCTTCTTTTATACAACCTACATTAGCAGCACTTCCTGGAGGCTAGACATGAGGACATGACTGGGACTGAGAGGCACCTGCATATCATAGACTGACTGGTTCATGGTCTGACTGCTCTGTCCCCATGCCTCAACCCAGAAATGCCTTATTAACCTGCAGATAGGGCACTTTGGTGGCATGCTTATTGTCCTAGAGCTCTGTTTACTTCCCCTCACAAGGTGTCAACTATAAACCGACAATAATTCTTTTCTAAAATCTCAGCCACTCTGTGATAGGTGAAGCTCATACCTCAAATTTGTGAGATAAGAACCCAGAGTCAGCCGGGCGGTGGTGGCGCACGCCTTTAATCCCAGCACTCGGGAGGCAGAGGCAGGCGGATCTCTGTGAGTTCGAGGCCGGGCTGGACCGATAGCCTCCGAAACAATACAGAGAAACCCTGTCTCGTAAAAACCAAAAAAAAAAAAAAAAAAAAAAAAAAAAAGAACCCAGAGTCAGTGGGAATTTTGTGTGGTTGAGTTCCTGGCAGCCTTGCTCCTGAGTTAAGCCCATCTGAGGCATGAGAAAGCCTCCACTGTTCCCAAGGGTCCCGCAATTTTCCCACGTCCCACTTCATCATTAGTTTGATGGTGTTTTAAAGTCAAAACTACTTTAGTATTCATATATGCAGGATAGTTCATCTCAGCTGTCAAGTTGAGGAGATCTGAAATCACCTGGGAAACCAGCCTCTAGCCATGCCTGTTGGGATTATCTTGCTTCGATTAGTTGGATTGTGAAGCCTGATCCACACTAAAAGCGGTCTGTACAATTCCCTGGTTTTTGGTCCTTGACTGCGTAAAAATGAGAAAGTTAGCTGAGCATGAACAAGCACTGTTCTTCTTCTTCTGACCATGGTTGCCACATGAACATCTGCTTCAAGCTCCCGCTATCTTTGTTTACCTGACATAATGGACTGTAGGTTAAACCCATACTTCCTTAAGTTGCTTTTGTCAGGGTATTTTATGACAGCAGCAGGACACATAAGAAAGTAGGTAAGTGTTAAAGCATTTTTCACATACCCTGTCCTTCTGAATTCCTCATGTAAACTGAATTTATAACTACCAATACTGAAGCAGGACATTGGATGCTGCATGTGAAACAAAGACTTCAGTGGATCCAATGAGATTACAAAAATGTAGCATTTGCCAGCTTGCAAATACTAGGAGATCTATTCATAATATGTATGCGAGTACAAGGAGATTGTATTAAATTATTCCTAAAACTGGATCAGTTATGATGATGGCATTTACTTATGCAAGAAAACATGTATTGGCTATAAATGTCTTATGGGGTGGTCACTATGTGGTAAATTAACATCATTAACAAGTAGATATCCACTATGTTTTGTAAGTATAGCTCATAGAACACATAAATACAAACATGCCTGTTGATTCTTGTTATTAACACGGTTGACATCTGCTTTTTCTACATTTCTACAGTAACAAAAGGCTGGAGATATGGCTTGGTGATTAAGAGTGTGTACTGCTCTTTCACTGGTCCTGAATTCTGTTCCCAGCACAACATATGGCCGCTTAGAATTGCCTATAGCTTCAGATTCAGGGCATCTCACACCCTTTTCTGGCCTTCATATGTCAGTTTTGAGTTATGTCAAAATTGGCACTTAAGGAAGAAGTTGTTTCCTGAGAAGGAGACAGTTAACCTAGGCTTGTGCCGAGTGCGGAGATGGGAGCATGGACCCCCCCGTTCACTTCTTGTGAATGTTAGGACACTCCCTCATCCTTAACAAAAAAGCTATCAGGTCTCCAGCAGAGAAAGATTTATAACCCTTTTACTTCTGCTGTTTAATAATTGAAACAGGCATCATAGGAAATGATAGGGATGAAACATAAATTATGCATAAGTAAAAAAAGAGGAGGAAGAAATTTCCTAAGAAAGGACTAATACTTAAAGAGGAAATAAATGTTATTGGTAATAAAATTGAGGTAAAAATCATTGAGGACACAGTGTTTGTTCTGCAACTACAAATGACTTATGTGAAAATGATTCAAGCCTGTATTAATGTACCAATGTAAATTTAGGTATCCAAATCTTGCTGAGTTTCCCAAGTGTCCTGCAGACTTCCAGCTTAGCTCAAATCCTCTAACTCTGAGCATTCCACAGTGAACGCATCTTCATTTGTCTCACTAGAATGAATAACTCAAAGAATTGAAGGTCTGTTGTTTTTTTTATAAATAAGTGAATTTCACCAAACGTGAATGTCAAGTAAAATAATTGTTACCCACTACCTGTCCATTCTGAAACTGAAGGAATTATATACTGTGAACAAATTAATGAAGAATTTTGACATTTGAGCCAAACAAATGTGTTTCCATCCTGAGAAGTAAATAATATATAACTATATTGATATACTTGCATAGATTTACCTTTTTTTGGGGGGAAAAGGGGTCTTGCCACACAGCCCAGGCAGATTGCATAATTACTATGTTCCAGACCCAGATTCAAAATTGCAATCCACCTGCCTCAGCCTATCAAGTACTGGGATTTTCAGGGTGTGTGTGTGGGGGGGGGTGTTTAACAGGAAAAGGTCAAAGAGTTCCCAGATGCATTTGGTGCTGCAGTGATATTGAGAAAGCATTATCTTAGAAGAGTTCCAAGAATATTGCCACTGCTTTTTTGTTACTTTCTTTAAAATTTTTATTTTTAGTTTTCAATTATTTGCCTGCACTGGGAGTAGGGGCCTAGGGTGGGAGTGAACATGAGTGTGTTACCCATGGATGCCAGAAGAGGACACTGAATTCCTCTCGAGCTGTAATTATAGGTGGTTGTGAGGCACCTGACATGGGTAATGGGGACTGAACTTGGGTCCTCTGCAAGAGTAGTATCTATTCTTAACAGCTGAGCCATCTCTCCAGATTTTTACCTTAAAAAACTAAGTACTATAACTGTTACTGTCTCCCAAAAAGAAAAACAATCATTGTTTAAGTTATAGAACTATCAGGGAATTTCATGATTTGTATATCAGTTTAAACTAGTTAAATTAAAAACCAAAGTGTAATAGAGTCTGTGTTGGAAATTTCTAGGAACTCAAAATTAGCTGCATGAGTGGAAATAGTCTAAGTGGTAAAATCCAAGATGCTCAGAAAAAAACAGGTTATGAAATTATATAAATATATAACATATGAGATAAAAGCTACTTTTTATGACCCAAAAGAGAATAATTCATCCCATTCTACAAAGAATATGTAGAATCATACAACCTTATGATTATTTAATTTTGTCAAAAATATTTACCAGTTGCCATAAATATCAACTTCCTATAGCACCCCCACACAGAATCTGGCTTCAATGAGAAGCTAAGGAGCTGCTGAGAGAAAAGGACTGGCTAAATGGAGAGCAGGGGAATCGTCAGAGAAGTGACTTGGAGGGGAAGTTTGTGATAAGTCACATCCCAGGGCCTTCCCAATAAAATTAAAAAGACAATCCATAGAGGTAGGGAACATGACTATAGTCCCAGTACATATCAAGGATTATGAGTTCCAGGTCTATTTGGGATACATAGATAGACCCTATTTTTAAAAAGTTTTTAACATTTTAGAATCAAGAAGATCCAAGAAAGCTCCTTAGGTAGACATAGAGTTGTGTCTGACAATATTTACCCAACAGATTGAGGCTATTGGGCAAGGACCTCAAGTGCCATGTTTCATTCTTAGGCTGAGGGAAGAGCCAAGAAAATAGAGCCTAGATTCAGAGTTAACCTCCTGTCCCCGTAAAGATCCAAGGGAAACCTTTAACGATAGGCACATGACAATACCTACCACTACATGAACACACATGTGATAAGTAAACCCGATGAGTGAGGAAGAGACCCTTCAGATTTCAGACGAGCACACAGAATTTCCCAAAGGATGCCAGATATCACGTACGCTTTAATATTCTACTACCAATCCTGGCTCTTTCTTTTAATTTTTTTCAGTTCCTTTTACTGTTTGGGGCGGGGGTTATGGTCTCATGAATCCACTGATTTCCATTGCTAATAAAAGTCCAGGAATTCATGATTTAGTATTACTAATCCAGTATTTGCATTAGTTATTGAAGCATTTGAAAGACATAGAACACCCTAGAAAAGTGAAACAAAATATCCCTTAATTCCAATGCAAAAATGAGGCAAGCATCATTAAATGTTGATATACAGGCTTTCACCATTTTTCATATTTCATAGGCAGACATATATATCATTATTATAAAAGTAGTAAAATACAGTATGTACCCTTAACAGATGACCACATTATCATAATTACTTATTCATTCAGCTCCCCTGCTGGACCAGATAAGGACAGTATTTTATTTACTATCACATACTATCTAACATTATACACCTAGAATAAGAAAAGAATATGTGAGTATATCCATAGCTTGTACACAATCACTCACATGCTTAAGCTCACATCACACACACAGATATACACACACACAGACATTACACTTGCTTACACTCAAACACTCTTACACACATACATATGCTAACACACACAAAGCACTCCATAACAAGCTGCAATAATTTAGAGACTCACACAGTTTTGTTTATTTTTCCTTACTCACAGCAAAACTGTATTGCATTATAATTCAAGAATCATTGCCATTTTGATAGAATTGGCTTGCCTCTAATTTCTTGAACTTTGTATTTCTGTGCTATTAGGCTTGACTAATTTTTATTTTGGTCATTTTTATTTGCAAAGTAAACACTAAAGACAATGCTAATATGAATTGCTTCATGGGAAACGAGACAATGTTGTGTTTGTTCCATTGTCGGCGTCCTCTTTTCTGGCACAGCTGGTCAGCTTGCTTCAATTCAGTGCTTACTGAGGGAGGGCATCATGCAGAATGGGCATCTGAGCCACTCACAAGGTTCCTCCCTGCCCTTGAGTGTGTGATAGCAGAGTTTGAAGATGAACCCTAGGGAGGAAAATGCTAGTGTATCAATTCCAGCCTGGCTCCTCTAATTATCTCATGACCTTTAGCAAGACAATAAGTCCCATGGCTTTGAGCTCCTCATTTAGTAAAAAAAAAAAAAAATAGTGCCAATTAGTCTTGTCAGGTTGTGCAGAGATCCAATGTTATAAAAATATGTCAAAGCACTCTATAAATATAAATGTACGTTATTGTTGTTGCTCTTGTCTCTACCTTCCTAGGGGACATTACATCCATCCATCATCAGTTTGGAAGCAAATTGGCAAAGACAGGATCCTTGTCGAGGCTAAGATAAAGCACATGAGAGTCTTGACGTGCCCAGGAGAGACACGTGACTCTTGAAGTCTGCACTTTCTAAGAAGTTAATGAAGCTAAGCACAGACTTACTCCATTGACACTCTGAGGCCATCCTCAGCATAACCCTATTTGCTCCACCTGTCTTCCCACAGAAGTGGAGATTTGTACCACAAAAGGAAACACGTTGAGTTCCCTCTCAAGGGTTATTCAAACATGGAGTGTACTGACCTGCATGAAAAGAAGCCAGGCTCTCGGGAAAGGGCTAGGAGGGAATCCTAAATGAGCAAGAATGTGTCTAAGACTGGCAATCTCATTTCAAATTTTAGAGAGAAAAATAGAGACTTTTTTAAATGTCGTTGTCCAGTCTTCCTCTGAGGGCTTTACACAATTCAGACTAGTGCGGTTACACAACAATTCCAACCCTTGGCATCCTTGCCATTTGAGAAGTCTGTGTCTCAGACAGCACTGCACAAGGATGCAAAATGCTTGCTAGCCAATGATGTTGATTTTGTTCACAGGAAAACACCTAAATATGTCCTAATAGTTTAGGACTATTCAAAGATTAATCCGTGGGACACAATTTTCCTTATTTACAATGAAGACTCCTTGCATGTGCACACAAATCTAGATAATAGATAAAGCAGACTACAGAGCTCACATGTTTTAAATTATGGCTCTCGAGTGCCAGGGTCCTAACAACCATTTTCAATGATTTTTTAAAATTTATTTTAGCCAGTAAACTGCCCCAGAAAATTTAGTAGAATCTTTATATCAACTTTGAGACTACACCCAAGTAGACACTCTGACTATAACTAATACGAAAACAAACCATTTCTATCCTAATAGGCAGAATTTAAAACTCAGTAAACTAACAACTCAAATTAATTCATATAGAGTTGAGAACAACAATTTTATTGAACTAGTTTTATAGCTGTGGGAATTTAAGCTCAGCAGTGCAGTTATTGGTCTGTGATTGGGACTTGGATATCATGGCTGCTAGTAGAATATTTCTTTGTTGCCCACAAAACCCAGCACTGATATGGGGGTCAACAGGAGCTGCCTGGTCCAATGAGATGGCTCAGAAGACAAAGGCATTCCTTGTCAAAGCTGATAACATGAGTGCAATGCCAAAATCCTACATGGTAGAAGGAGAGAATGGACTGCCTCATGGTCTCTGACTCCATACTCATGCATACACACACACACACATACACACACACACACACACACTAAATTAAATGTTTAAAAGGAGAGAAAAAAGAAAGGGGACTGCTTAGACAATAATAAATAAATGAATAAATACATAAATAAGTAAATGTCTTGTGTGCCTAGCAGGCAGATAGGAAGCCCTTGCAGTATGCTTACAGAGTCCCACTTACCCTTGTTGGGGGTACAAAGATGAGGCAGACAAATTCCCTGCCTTTAGCAAGCATAAAGCCTAATGGGATAATATATTTACATAAATGAGGAATACAAAATTAGAAGTTAAGTGCTGTCAAAGACATAAAGATGATGAGCTCCTGCAGAGGTTACTAAATACAAAGTTTAAATGGTTTTAGTTTCAAGCCAAACAATTCATTAGCATATTAAAAGGCATGTGTTACTAGAGCACACAGCCAGCTCTACTCAATATTGCTCAATTTCACCTATGAGTGCAAATTCTTCCCTATTTTCTTATCTTCTGACATAACAGTCCTATACAGCATTGAATCAAGTCTCAGGGCAAACAATGGTTTCCTCCGTGTGTTTTTTCCTGATCGTCTCAGTCAATAACCACCTGTGGAGAATCCCACAGCAGGACACACTCCTGCTGTACTCAAGGTGCTTCATTACATGCTTGGAGCTGGGAAAGTTTATTGAGAGAAAATATTCTTTACCAAAAGGTAATAAAGAAAGGCTTGATTTGCAGGAGCCTACTGTGAGGAGGGCTGTGGTCAGGGGCAGAGAGATCAGACCCAATTTCTTAGGCAGTAAGGACAGCTGAAGATTTAGAACAGGGTAGGGCTAACAAATGGGAAACTAAGGGGAAAACATGAAAGGGAGAGGGATTCTTGCTAGACTTACTCAACAGTGTCTTGCTGAAGGCAGATCAGTGGGGTGGAATGCCAAGGATGAGAGGTTTCTGCTGAGCAACTTGGCAGGACTTTTATTAACACAGGACTAAATGGGTCATGGTCAGAACCCAAGGTTAGAGCTCATCAAAAACAGAGTTCAAGAGGAGAGAAGTTTGATCAATGCTTTGCTCTTATCTTCCTCTCTGACCTTTTATGTCCCAGCAACCTGCCATATTCTCTTTATACTTAGTTCAAAATGAGCAGTATGAGTTTCTCAACTATCTCACTTTCTTGGCTTCATCCTGGCTGCTCTTTCCTTCTGAAATGTCTTCCTTTATCTTTGTTCCCTTGACATGATTTCCTTCTGGAACCCTTCCTAACATCCCACTCTGCTTCCTAATTCTGTGTTGTCTGGTTGGGTCTGACAGGGACACAAGCAGGTATAAGAAGCTAGAGTGGGAGCCATTGTGTAAATGCACCACATTTTCTCTATCCACTCTTCAGTTGAGGGGCATTTAGGTTGCTTCCAGGTTCTGGCTATTACAAATAATGCTGCTATGAACATAGTGGAGCAGATGCCCTTGTTGTATGAATTTGCCTCATTTGGATATATGCCTAAGAGTGGAATTGCTGGGTCTTATGGTAGATTAATTCCCATTTTCCTGAGGAATCTCCATACTGATTTCCAAAGTGGCTGTAGGAGTTGGCACTCCCACCAGCAGTGGAGGAGTGTTCCCCTTTCTCCACATCCTCTCCAGCATAAACTGTCACTGGTGTTTTTTATTTTAGCCATTGGACAGGAGTAAGATGATATCTCAGAGTTGTTTTGATTTGCATTTCCCTGATGGCTAGGGATGTTGAGCACTTTCTCAAGTGTCTCTCAACCATTTTAGACTCTTCTATTGAGAATTCTCTATTCAGTTTTGTAGACCACTTTTTAATTGGATCCTTTGGTGTTTTGGAGACTTGCTTCTTGAATTCTTTGTATATTTTGGAGATCAGCCCTCTGTCAGATGTAGGGTTGGTGAATATCTTTTCCCATTCTGTTGGCTGCCTTTTTGTCTTGTTGACTTTTCCCATTCTGTTGGCTTCCTTTGCCTTACAGAAGCTTCTCAGTTTCAGGAGGTACCATTTATTAATTGTTGATCTCAGTGTCTGTGCTACTGGTGTTATGTTAAGGAAGCAGTCTCCTGGCACTAGTGAAATTTCCAGAGATCTACAAGGATGACACCAACTGGAAAACTAAGCAATAGTGAAGAGACTACCTTAAATGCCCCTCCCTGATAGTGAGTTTGATGGCTAGCTTATATGCCATCCTAAAACCTCCATCCAGTGACAGATGGAAGCAGAGGCAGACACCCACAGCTAAACACTGAACTGAACTCCTGGAACCCAGTGACAGAGAGGGAGGAGTGATGAGCAAAGGGATTAAGACTGGGCTGGTGAAACCCAGAGAAACAGCTGACCTGAAAAAGGGGTGATCTTGGACCCCAGACTGATAGCTGAGAGGCCAGCATGGGACTGATCCAGACCCCCTGAATGTGGGTGTCAGTGAGGAGGTCTAGGCAATCTGTGGGACTTTGGGTAGTCAATCAGTATTTATCCCTGGTACACAATGAGGGATGCTCTCTCAACCTAGACACTTCACGGACTGAATGAAACGACAGACTCTGGAGATCCTCCATGGAGGGCCTCACCCTCTCTGGGGAATGGAGTGGGGATCGGGTGGGGAGCTAGAGGAGCTGGGGGTGGGGGAGGAGGGGAGGGAGAGGGAGTTGTGATTGACATGTGAAGCAAGCTTGTTTCTATTTTAAATTTAAAAAAATTTAAAAAGAGGAAAAAAAAGTTGCCAGGAAATGGCAAACAGGACATAAAACAAAAACAAAAAAATTGAAACCCTTAGATTAAGGATGCAAAGAAAATTGCATAGGATATTTCTTATACAAAATCAAGTAAAAGTCTTCTCTCTTTAGATGGCTCAGTTCATAGGAGGTAAATACATGTTCCACATCAGAAGGAGACATGATGTTAGACTCGATATGCTTTGGTGCTATGCAAAGGCTAAAAGCCAGGCAGTAAAATGGCTTAATTCTAATATGTATTTATAATTAATTCATAAGAAAAACTCCATTTAAAAAGCTGCTCTTAAAAAAAAGTATGTTCTTCAGGCAGGCAAGTCTATGATGTAAACAAGAATGGGCAGAGACCAATTCAGTGTTCAAATACTTCCTGAGGCTGCCTCTGTCATGTTCAAGCTATATTGGTTTTCTGTCAAATAAAACATGCATGCCTTCATAAAAGGAATGACCTGCTTACCTGGTTACTGTTGTTAAATTAACTGCTTTAATAAAAGAGATTGTGTGTATAGATTAAATCCCTGGAGATAACCATTCCAATCAACTGAAGTTCAGTCTGCTCATCCACTCACTCCATGTTCACGGAATTCATCTCAAGCTATGTCATCCAGCCCAGCCTGTCTAAAACTGCATTGATGAATAGCTACCCACATTTGCTGTTAAGTCTTGATCAAGTAGATTGAGTAGAATATTGATAAACAGACACTAAAGGTAGAATGCAATGCAAGAGTCAATTCATGTAATCATTCATTCAACTATAATGATATGTATGAGAAAACTGAACATGGTCCTTCATTGTATTTAGGCACCAAGGATGCTACAGTAAATAAGGCAACCTCCCCTTCAACAAAGTTTACACCTTACTAGGAGAGAAGGTAACAGTAATTGAGCAGAACAGCAAAGATATAAATGTGGGATATTTCTGAAAGGAAAAGAAAGTAGTTGAAAATACTAACAAAAGCCAAAGTAGGTTAGCTTTAATCTTCTAAGGTCCCCTATGCCAAGTCCAATCTCTGTCCCCCTAGAGGCCCTGAGAAATCATGCCAGGTATGTGATGATAGCCTTTTTGCACACTGCAAGTTCAGTTGGGAAATTCATGTTCCTGTAGGCTGAAAAGGGTCAATTTCCCAGTGTCATAGACTCTGTCCCATTGGACACTGAACACATTTGGCCTCCTCGGGGTCTTTAGCAGAGATTCTAACAGTCTTCCCATAGCTTGTGCAACTAAAGAAAAACAGATGCTTTTGCTGAAATAGCAAATCTCAAATACATATTGCAAGCCCATAGAAGGCATACCAGGTACCTCAATATTTCAATAAGGGTTGTTTTTAAAGCATTCTGTACAAACAAGTGGATGACATTGTATGCATTTCTATGAGGAGAAATAAAGCTTTGATGTGTTTAAACACGAAGCTTTTGGCTTAACTAAGCGCCAGAGCACATTTTCTCTTGCTATATTTAGGTGGCAGGTTTCCATGTTTAAGGGATGGTGAATTATTGAAAAGCACTTTGCAAAAATTTGGCAGAAGTCCCAAGCCACAGTCTGAATGGGGTTTTTTTAACTTCTGATATTTCCTCAGTGCACTCTGTATGAAAGGAGTGCTCAGGGGGCTCAGAGCACTAAACAGAGTGAGGATTTTGTAATTAAGCAGCCAAATTGGTGACAAGGCAAACTACAGAAAAAGGAAGGACAGATTAGATGTAAAGAACCTGTGGGATTTTTAAATTATTATTGTTTTTAATTATGTGTATTGTGTGGCGTATGTGCACATAAGTGCAGGTGTCTGCAGAGGCCAGAGGAGTATATTGAAATACTCAGTTCCTGCTGGAGCTGGAGTAACAGAACCACCCTGCCTGGGTACTCGCAACTGAGCTCAGGCCCTCTGCAAGAGCAATATACGCTCTTAACCACCAGACCATCTTCCATCCCTAAGAACCATGTGTTCGGATTCCAGCTTTACAACCTGAAAAACCATAGGGCCTCAGATAGCACCTAACTCCTCTGATTTCATATTTCTTCTATAAAGTGGATCAAACCTGTCTCAGAGTATGAGCCAGGCAGTGGTAGCACATACCTTTCATATGAATTCAAAGCTAGCCTTGTCTACAGAGCTAGTTCCAGGACAATCAGGACTGTTATACACAGAAACTCTGTCTAGGAAAACAATTTATATGTGTATACATATTCACATGCCTATTTATATACTATTACTACTGTGTGTACAATTATATATATACACTATTGCTATCATATATGTTAATATACAAATACACAGATTAAACATATGTATTTAATATTACCACATAGACCTTTGAATGTATACTACAATTATATGAGTACATTTATGTATGCTTCCAACTTAAACGAAAATTCAGAAATGAATGAATCCCAAAATTTCTACTTCTCAGGACTTTCGGGATTGCTTTTTGGGCCTGACTAGTACCTGAGACCTATCGTTTCTCTTATAAAGTCTTTCATGAATTTCCTAAGAGTTTAATTTTTTGGCAATCTCTCTTCATAATTTCTTTCTTGGTCTGTGTGAATCTCTTAGTTCTCAGTTACAACTTGAAATGTTTTCTATTACACATAGGAATCTCACATTTCCTTCCAATTTCTTAGCATAGGGACCCTCTATCCTTCTAGATATCTGTACTAACTCTGGGTAACAGATATTTCCTTCCTAACATGTTGGCCTTCTCTTCACTTCACCAACATAGAAGTCTCACATGGGCTTTGATCACCCATGCTCTCCAAGTTGGGAGTTGGGCAGATCTATTCCTTTTCTGCTGCTATAATCAAATCCCACAGACTGGTTGATTATAAAGAAAATAATTGTTACTTACATTTGTAAAGGCTAGGAAGCCAAAGAGTCTGGCACAATATTTGGTGGGTACCTCTGTGCTGAATCACATATGGTAGAAGGACACATGGAGGCATTGGAGACAGAACTATCAGATGACTCATCCATTTCTCAGGGACTCACTCCTCCTGTGAAAACTAGTCCATCTTAAGATAATGACCCACCCTTTCATTCTGTTATAATGCAGTTGTTAGTGTTAGCACTAACATGCTCCTTTCTGCTGTCTCTCCTTGGAGGCATGTGTATCCTAGATGGCCACTGGAAGTACCATCCCCCATTAAAAGTACTCCAAAGAATATCATTATTTACAGGCATCTCCTTTCTCAAATACCTCCCCTCATCACATCATATTTCCAAACTAAAGAAGACTTGAGGGCTAAACTGATACTTTGTTTTTCTTTTGTTAACATCTACATATGTGGATTTATCTCACATAGCCCTTCTACCTAATTTTATCACATTGGTGCCACACTCCAATATTCTATAACAGATGGTAAGGATTATTCTGCTCTTAATTCTGTATTAGAAAGGAAATTTTGACCATAAGCACAAGGGATTTCTGATTTTTCTCTTTTTTGATATTCATCATTTTTATCTAAATGGGCACATAAATCGTGCTTTCAATTGTGAAGGGAGGTGTGTGTGTGTGTGTGTGTGTGTGTGTGTGTGTGTGAGCATACATGTGTCTATGGTGTGCATTTTTGTGGAAGTCCATGTGGAGGTTAGACATTGATGCCTAGTGTCTTCTTCCATAGCCCTCTGTGGGAAGCTGTCTTTGCAGGGTTGCAGTTGGAGCCAGCCAACCAGCCCTCAGTCTGTACCTGAGAGGGGGAGTGTGGACTCAAGAAAAGCTAACTAAAGGAGTTAAGAGACAAGACAGAGACACAGGAGAGTTGTTGGGAGGGCCATTCAATCCATACTGAATGCACTCCTAGTTTATTCATTCACCATCTTAACTATTTAACCAAATGTGGGGACAGTGGAAGAAGACTTCTATTATCATGTATAAGGGGCAAAGAGACTTGCATACCTTAACTCTCCAAGTATTAGGTAGCCATACCTGCCTTCCTGCCTTCAGGGTTGAGAGTAAATACACGTGGGCCCAAGTCTGTTGTTATTTAGTTAGAGACATCCACTACCAAAGCCAAAACATCCTTTAGTGCCCAAGCTATAGACTTAAGACAAGGACATTCTGAACTCCCTGACCTTTAGTCAAAATGGAGTGGAGCAAATCTTCATGGGCCCTGACAACTCTCTACCTCATTTTTTCTTTTACGTGTTCTCTCATTGAAGTTGGACCTCACTGACAAGCTAGGTTGGCTGCCAAAAAACTTCAGGCACTATGGACATGTGCCATCACATCCAGCTTTTAAGGAAGTGCTAGGGCCTTGAACTCAGGTCCTGATGCTTGCCTGCCAAATTCTTTTCTAATGGAACAATCTCACCAGCTAGGAAAGTAGCTTTTATGACAAGAAAATATGGCTAGCCCAAAGCCAGTCACATTCTTGAGTCCATGACAGAAGCAATCGTTTGCTTAGACTCTTTCCCATTGCAATGTCCTAAATGCAAATTAAGATAAAAAATCTAATCAGGACCCTAAAGTCCTATGTTTGAAGAAAATAGTCTTTTCTTCCTGAAATTCTCCTTTTCCCCTCTTCTGACGTCTATTCATTTGTGCATATACAAACTTTTAAAATAAACCAAGCCTGGTATAGAAACAAAGGAACTAGTTGACCTCGAACATAACTAAACCTTTATATTCAACTTCTAAATTGGAAAACATGGTAAATGACATTTCAAAGATGGGAATAACAAAATGCTGGTGTGGGGAGCTTTGACAGGTAAAATGCCTGCTTCTTTAAACAATAAATGGGAAGTATCAAAAAGAGACTTTGTGCCAGGCGGTGGTGGCACACGCCTCTAATCCCAGCACTCGGGAGGCAGAGGCAGGCGGATCTCTGTGAGTTTGAAGCCAGGCTCAACCGACAGCCTCCAAAACAATACAGAGAAACCCTGTCTTGTAAAAACCAAGAGAGAGAGAGAGAGAGAGAGAGAGAGAGAGAGAGAGAGAGAGAGAGAGAGAGAGAGAGAGAGAGAGAGACTTTGCAGTAGCACAACAGAGTGAGATTTTGGGAAACATGTATTCATCATTCATATCATGATAGAGACACTTACCAGCTAATTCTAATACCAGACTGAACCTGATCAAGGAAATTTAACACTCCTTGATATTTAATCATATTAAAAGGACATTAACATTTTAAGAATAAAGCTGGTTCTAATAATTTTTCCAAAGTATTCTTCATCCTTCATATATTCATAATGGTGTGTTTGAGCAGAATTGTACAAAATCTGCTTCATAATGACTCAGCAGAATTGAATAAGGATAAGGAGAGTTAGAGAGAAAAGAGGGTTGTCAGTAGCTTGATTGCTGGAATTGGGTGATGGTACAGGAGATTTTATCATGCCATTCTCTGTGTTTTTACATACATTTAGAATCTTTCATGTTAAAATGCTTGAAAAAGCTAGCTGAATCTTAACAAGGTAACTGAATAAATATTCGTGTTTTCAACTAACAGTGTTGATGTAATGTAGACTTAGACTGAGTAACGGATTGATTTATTCTTTCCTTTTTTTTAAACCAAGCACAGAAAAGCAAAGAGACACAGACACACTAATGCTAATGTAAGCTCTGAAATGCCACTCACCACAGAAGCTATTTTCTTTGTGCTACATCGTAGAGACTGGAGAAAATGCACAGCATTGTCCTTTGATTTGAGAAGGAAGGCTATTTTCTTCTAGGTAAGAGCAATAAAGAAAAAATGCAACAGAATGATCTGCCGTTGCATAGAACCATAAGGGCTGTGAGGCATTATTCAGGTCTCTATGCAGAAAAGGTGATGGATCCTACACCTATGGGGAGATACGTTATAGCTAGAATTTATTCAAATACCATCTAATCTATTGAAATATAGCTGCAAAAGAAAGCTTACACAGATGGCTTTGATAGTTTCTATAATATTTTAAGTCTTTTTAAATAAATTCACACAAAGAAATTAGTTTTGTAGACCAGACACATAGCTGTTTGCTATGGTTTCCTTTGTGTTTCTTTTCTGATCACCTTACTATCAGAAATATTTAAGGTTTTCCCCACCTACTTCCCTGCTTCTTGAAAATTAGAATAAACACAGTCAATACACTTATAAACTCGGGGAGCTAGAGAAAGACTTTTTTTTTACATGTGCTGTGATTGACAGGGTCATGCAAGAGCTGCTTTCTCTGCCCCCCCACACACACTACCAGACCATATCAGCTACAATGAAGGACAAGAAACTGAAGATGTAATCAGATTACTAAGTGTCACAGGTTAAAATGTGAACCCTTTCAGGGAGTTCAGATACTAGCTGCCACTCAACTGAGGGTGTCATAAGGTATGCTCTATCTGTATATGATCCGGATCATTCTTTTCCAGGATGAGAACTCCTCACTGATGAGGTTCACATTTTATTTTTCCATAAATACTTATATCCATTGAACCTTGTGGATAAACTGAATGTATAATATGACTACAAATACACATGCTACCATTTTTCAAATGCACACTGTCCTTGATTCACTAGATATTTACTCAACTTATAATGTGCTTGCCCATGTGATACACATTTTAAAGTAACCATTCTTCATACTTTTAGTTTGATCATTTCCCAAGGTCATGCATGCTACCTGGTACTGAGGCAGAGTAGAAAAATGAGTTATAGGGAAGAAAAAGTAGCCCCTACTAGCTGAGGAATCAAGAATCCCAGCACAATTAACATTTCCTGTGAGGATTGTCCTCATAGAGACAATATTTCTTTTATGTAGGAATATTTCAAAAGATGAATGTTAAAAAAAGCAATAAAACAGACACCAGCTTGAGCATTTATGACCTCAAATATTGCCTTCCTCCTCTTCAGGATGTTTTCTAAGAGCCTCACAAGCAAGACTATTAACTTTTTACACTTTAAAATGAGAATACTTTCTTCACTATATCTGTAGCTTTATTTATGTCAGGACAAATAGATGAGCTTTACTTTAATTCCAGAATAATATAAAAGCAGTCTAATGGTACTGATGAGATCAGTAAAATGCAGCTATTTCTCCACAAACAACAAGGCCCTGGTAAACCATTGATGGGTTTAAAATACACAGGGTTGACAGTGCACATAACTTCCACAAACTACAGAACATCATAGCTTACCTGCTTATCGCCAATGGGAGTGGTATTTGCTAGTTATCTTTCTGGGCCTACCTCACTTCTTTAGCATGAAGTTCTCTAGACCCATCCAGGCTTATTTCATTCATTCTTTGCCTCCAAAGAAGTGTTGGAAACGATTTTGATGCCCTATGACACGCTTATTTATACTCAACAGCATCTCACTCTTCATGTGTCTTCTTTGATTTTGTATTTTTAGATTTTTAAGACAAAGTCTCATTATATAGCTATGTGGCCCAGGTTATGCCTCAAACTCAAGATCCTCCTGCCTCACACTCCTCACTGCTAGGATTATAGGCATTCCAGCATGCCTGATCACATGTTAGCAGACTACAAACTTTCATTTGTGGTCATTCTGCTCTGTATGTGACATTAAAGTATGGACTCTCCCTTGACAAATCCACACCCAGATTCCCAGTGTGCCTTATTCCTTCCATGAGGGTCACTATTTCTAATAACTCCTTTGTTTGAATCTATATTAAAGGTATCATTTAAATAAATTTAACTTTGCTTCTATTTGGTTAATCTTTAAATTCTTCTCTGTGGTGAAGCTAGGGTTTGCTTGAGCAGAGACCACAAAAGGGTGAGAGAACACCCAGGCTACTATCGACCATGCTGCCATATTGCCTTCCAAAAAGTGTGCAAAATTTTGCAATTCCAAAGGATATAAGAAGGCACCCTTTTCTCTATCTACAAATGGACTATACCACTCCTTTTCAGGATACTGCTAACTGAGTGCTGAGTGATATTTTGTTGCTGTTTTCATTGTAATCCTACTTTAAATTTGTTAATTTAAGCAGCTTTTCATATTTGACAATCATTGTTTGTTTTTCAGATGATTATTTTAATTCTTCCTTGAATATTTCTGTTATCTTTTCCTTATTGCTCCACAGGTAATATATTTATTACAGAAATTTCACCATACATGACCACTTTCCCCCATCTCAAGTTACTTTTTACAACAGTGATAATTTTGTTTTTTCCAAAGAATTACCACCATTTGAAATTATTTTGTTAGTTTTTGTCTGTGTCTTTCAACAGAATGTAAATTTCTTAGAAGCAAAAAAACCTTGATGTTTTTCTCTATTTTCCATTACCTATGGCAGTGCCTAACATAGGACTGAGCCTTAGTAGTTAATATTATTATGACAAGTATATAGCCACTATGTATATGACAAGCATATATATTCTGAAACCGTTTTTATTATCCCGTTCCCTTAATTATACTTACCCTTTTCAGGCCACATGTCTAGGATATGGTTCATTCATATATGTATAACTTGTGTATGAGTGTAAACAGGAAAGCAATGAACAACTCATGTGGGGCCTTCTTGGAACTGGATTACAACTGACAGTGGTGGTAACATTGGTCATAAATCCAGGAGGGGGATGAAGAAGGCAGATAGGAGAACTTAAGTAAGGACATAGAGATAGAGACTAGAAGGACATTTACAGGTCAGCAATGCGGTGCTAAACAAGACTACAGTAGGCATGTGAGTTACAGAGAGGAATAAAATGGGTTGTGAAGAGGAAGGTGGGTGGTGACCCAGTTGTGGAAAATTTACATAAACTGCTTGGAATTCGCTTTTCCCATGTAGGAAATGTGGAAAAATATGGAGTCATGACAAGTTTTTTCAGTGATAGAGGCAGACATAAATCTAAATCAGGGATAACACTCTGGTAGCAATGCTGTGAATTAATTAGAGGGGGGAAGAGAAGACCTTATTAATAGCAGTTTGTCTCAAAGCTCTAAAATAACTTGTACCAAACCAGTCCAAGTATATTTTATGGACAACATTTTTAATAGAACTAGCAGAGTCAGCAGCACACATTTCCCAAATCAGATGACAGAGCAGACACTCTGAATTCTATCCATTAACTTTTGCTGCCCAACTTTTTGTGCGTGTTGAAGAATAAAACATATTGAGTTGTATTCATTTCTTCAATAAAATGTATGCTTCAATTGATTGGGTTACATTCATTTTATGCCAAACTATATCTGCTTCCTATTCTAATATTACTGAAATGCTGAGAAACTTCATGAGCCAAGTACTCTGAATGACCTACAACCTAAAAATGCGCTTAAGACTAATTGGTTAATATTAGGAAATATCATCACCTAGCCTAAGCCAGTCACCTTTTCTCCTTAGAATAGATATGCCTACGTAGTGAAGTCAAGGCCAAGAACAGGATGGATATGTCTCTTGCAGCAGTTTAATAAATCTCAGATAAGACCCTTTGGCACAAGTTTTCCAATCTGAACCAGCTATCGATCAGCTAAAGTGGTTCATTGGCACATCTCCCTTTGAAAAGGGAGATCTTCAGGAATCATTAGATACTCTTTTATTAAAAACAGTCTCCTCTGATGACTGCCCCATATGTTATAGTGAAGGAGAAGTTAGTTAAAAGGACTTGACTTTGGAGTTAGACGCGCCTATAGTCAAATCCCTACTGTGCCACTTACTAGTTGAGTAATAACCACTTAATAAATGTTGGAGAATTATTTTATGCCAACAATGGATCTAAACATTAGGAATTACAAAGTCATGGCTTTAAAGAAACATCTGTCTAGTAAGATGATAATATAAATAATGTAGAGAAAAAAACTAAAAGCATTGACAACACAGACAAGGTGGTAGCCAAATAAAGGAACTAAATAAAAGATGTTCTATGGACCAAAAGCATATGAAGAATGAGGGTGGTGAGTCATATCTATGATTACTGTGCTTATGATCTAAAACTTAGTTAAGAGGTAGCTTATTCACATACTGTGCAAACAAAGAATTAGTCTAATTAAACCATTGTAGTTCTTCCTATCAAAGGGAACATAAGATACATAGTTGGAGTGGTGTCTAACATATGGTGAAAAACTAAATGAAATAAAAGATGTGTTTGAAAGTAGCAAGAGCTAACACTAGGAAAAAAGCAGGGGATGTATTGTGCTTAAGTTTATATTTTAAGATTTGTTCTTTTTACATGGCTTATAACTATTTTCCAAATTTACCAAAGTGTTAACGCTTTGGTTGCGATTTGTGTGTGTCCTAGTGGCTTGGTCTCCTGTGTGGTGACATTGAGATGGTAGAATCCTTAAGAAGTGAGACCTGGAAGGAAGTAGGTCACTGTGGTGCCACCCTCATGAGTGGATTAATGCTCCCCCATGGAGTAGAGACCTTGCTACAGAAGGACCAATCCCAGCTCCTCTTCTGTCCTGATTCTTGCTTACTGTATCAATTCTGCTGCACTTGCTCACAGCCCTGTGGAGTCACCCATCATGAGGCCCTCCCAAGAGCTGAACAGGTATGGATTCTGTGTTCTTGAACCTCCAGAACCATGCGCTAAATTAACCTTGTTTCTTTAGGAAATGTTCAGCTTCTGATGTTTTGTTATAATGAATGAAGACACTAAGAATTAGATTCACTTGAATCCTGGTTCCCTTGTTAAAATACAGATTATGGTTCTTGCTCTGATATATATAATACATGTGCATCTGGTATACATGCATGCCATATGTATGCAGGTACCTATGTAGGCCAAAAGAGGGTGTCAGATGCCCTGGAGCTATAGTTATAGGCAGTTGTGTGCTGCCTGATATGGGAGCTTGGAACTCAACTGCAGTCCTCTACAAGAGCAGTATAAAAGCTCTTTACACAGCGAGACATCTCTCCAGCCCCTAGAATCTTTTTAAAATAATTTTTAAAATTTTAATTAAAATATGCTTGTATCATTTCCCTCTTTCCTCTTCCTCCTTTCAACTCCTCCCATGCCTCCTTTACTTCCTTTCAAATTCATGACCTCTTTTTCTTTGACTACTATTGATATATATGTATATATATGAACACATATACATATATACATGAATATACAAATATATAATCCACTGAGTAAGCTTAGTGTTCCTTATATGTATATACTTTCAGGGTTGACCACTAGGTATTGCATAGCCTGATCCCTAGGAAAGATTAAATTTTCCCTCTCTCAGCAATCATTACTTGCCTGTAGCTCTTTATCTAGGGGTGAGGTCCCCACGACATGTCCCCCCCTTCCATATTAGCACATCTATTAGCACTGTCATTGTTTCAATGTTGTTTGCACAGTTATGTTATTGAGGTCTCAAAGGTGTAGCTTCCCTGTCATTTCTAGGGAACACTAATCTTACGGAAGACTTCCCAGTTCTTTGGCCCTTACAGTCTTCCTGCCCCCTCTTCTGTGATGTTCCTGGGGTACTGGAGTTGTACTGTATCCAATGGGGCTGGGCACTCCAATTATCTCTATTTTGACCTGTTGTGATTTTCAGTGATGGTCTCTCTCTGTGGGTTTTCTTCTAAGATCCATGACTTCACTAGTCCCAATACTTTGCTATGTTTTCAGCACCAACCATAATTTCTCTTTTAATAATGAAGAGCATATGTCTAGAAAAACAACCAAATGTGTATATTTTAATGTGCATTTGATCCTAATGATTAAATATTTGAGGAAACTGAGGGAAAGGCGTGCTAAGCCAAGACAGTTATATTTAATAAATGAAACAAAAAGAGGTATTTATTTTTGTATTATACACTAACTGCCCAGACCTGTCAGACTCATTGATCATTGTAAAATAATAATGAGAGAGGTATATAAATTTCTGATTTTGGTCCCTGGGTTAATTTGGCATTAATAAATTGAATGAAGAATGCTAGAAAAGAAACTAGGTTTCTGTCCACTTTATAAGCTGATTTAAAAACACAGTTTGAAAACAGTATCCTGCATGAGTAAATAATTCTGCTCCTAGAAGCCATGTATTTTCGGATTTTTAAAAAAAGTGTTGGTTCTGAGATACATTTCTATGAGTGTTTGTTCAGTGAGGTCTCAGAGGCCCCAACACAATATAGGTTATTGTCACTGTTCTTGATTGGCCACTAAAAGTAGAAAAATCAAACCTAATGGCTGAAGATACCACACACTTTGGTTATAAGACACAGAGAAACCAAGGTGTAACTTAGCTAAAAGATCACTCTCTCCAAGGCCAAACGACATCATGGGAAGGGGGCAGAAAGGATGTAATGTAAATGGTACCATAACATGCTATGCAGACTGCTGGGGAAGAAAACACATCCACAGTCTTACACAGATAGAAACCAAAGGAACCATCATATTAACCTGCTAGACACTATTTGCCCACTGGTGTAATATAATAGCATGGTGGCTTTGGGGATAATCAAGCACTTTCTGATTGGACTTGGGGTCCACTTCACAGGAGGAAATGTATGCCGAGCATTGTGAATCTGGTCAGATTCTGTTGTTTTACTAGATGGACATGTTGCCAAGCCAGCTTCTAAATATCTCTACTTATAGCCATAGACTAGTGCTGCTCTCAGCCTTGGGCAGGATATGGTCCTTTTATTAAGGTAGGCAACAGTTAGTACAGAGACTTCTATCTTGTCAAGGTGCATCATGGAAAAGGAGCCAGAAAGAATGTAAGAGCTGGAGGAAGGGGATTCATGTCATGAAACATTATGCCACATGGATATCTTGGCCCTTGGAGGAACTGACATCAATGTTCTGCTTATGGCTAAGCAATTGACAGACACTTATTCTCAACACCTTAGGCTGTCTTCACAAGGCCTGCATAAACTCGGGCCTTCACTATTGGCCTTGAATGTGAGAGGTACCTGAGGTCCCAACCTTTCCTGGGAAGCTTCAGTTAATGTTTGATGGGGAGGTATTGTGATTTTCTTTAGTGGTGTAGCTTACATACCAGCAAATAATCCCCTACCCATGCTCATACAAGCAAATCAGGTTAAATTCAGTGGGTCAACAAAGGGAGAGAGAGACCAGAGAGAAGAGAGGGGCACTAGTTGAGAAGAGGTCCATAGAGGAGGATAAGAGAGAGTAATGGGGGCAGAATATAATCCCATCATAATGTGTGTATGTGTATGAAATTATTGAAAGAAAGGAAGAGAAATTGGCCTTAAGAGGGAAAACAATAAGCTTTAGACAGTCCAAACTTGAAATGCAGAGGTAGTTCAGAAGGTGGAAAAACAGTGGCACAAATTCAAAGGAAATCCAACTCAAGTTACAACATGGGAAATATCTATATACAAAAGGTACAATGTGTCAGTCTACTTAGATTGTCCCAATAACTTATGTCACCAGCCCATGAAAGTGGCTCCAGCATACCCCTGTAGACCCAAATCCCCCTAGAAATTCACTTAGAATATGTTTTGGGTCATTCTTCTCAGTGGACCCTTACCCTATGTTAAAATAAAATCCATTTGAGCAATAAACACAATATGTGAATGAGAGAGCAAGAGACAGACAGAAACAGAGACAGAAAGATGAAAAGAAACCAAGCTAAGTACATTCAAATGAAGTAATTTCTTCCCAAATGTCCCATAAACATCCCATCTGTTTTTCCACAATCCTCCCTGGGTCACAGAACTCCACTCTGTGCCAGCTGGCATTCCCTGAGCCTTGGGTAAAGTCATTACTCACCATCCAGATGTATCATAATTTGCTCAGGTCAGGTCTGGGTGTTCTTTAAGCCTGTAGCCTTTCTGTATCCAATCAAAGAACTTAGTTTCTAAGTACTCATCCTTGATCTACCTATGTAGCACCTCAGTCGGAGGATAAGTGGATTCTGGTGGCTAAATCACCTAGTCACAGCCAGCATTACTGTTTCTACATTTGTCACTCATTCTGTATTCCCATTTGCATTTTATTTGGCTTGAACATGTTTAGAATCTTTCGTTTCCCTTCTCTTTGTAGTCTGGTGAAGGCATCTTTGCAATCACTTCCTCAAGGGTTGGGAAACAGACTGGGATGAAGTAACACAAGGATAATAAATATCTCAACTTTAACTGCAGAAGGGGACTACAACAGCAGTCTCCAGCATCATCTGGCCAAATAATCAAAGTGAGTCTGCGATTTACCAAACTCCACTGTCTTGTGCTGCTTGTTTTCAGAACACAGCTGCTGGATTTGGTCCTTCTACCCTGGCAAGTATTTCTTTATTTGAGTGTTGCCATGTAAGGGACCATAAAGTCGTTTTTTTTTTTTTTCAGAATCTCAAAGATGGCAAATGTGGTAGTTTGAATGAGAATAGTCTCCTTGGGCTCTTAGATTTGAGTGTTTGGTCACCAGGGAGTGCCACTATTTGAAAGGATTAGGAGGTGTGGCCTTATTGGAGGAGGTGTGTCACTGGAGATGGACTTTGAGGGCTCAAATGATCAAACCAGGCCCAGTATCTCTCTCTCTTCCTGCTGCCTATGGATCCAGATGTAGAACTCTCAACAACTTCTACAACACCATGTCTGCCTGTATACTGCCATGCTCCTCACCATGATAATGTACTATAACTCTGAAACTGTAAGCCAGCCCCAATTAAATGCTTTCTTTTATAAGAGTTACAAGTGATCATGGTATCTCTTCACAGCAACAGAACAATGACCAAGAAAGCATTTATTTTTAGATGTCTTATATCTGACTACAATCCCTAGGTTCTTTTAATTTTTATGTGTATGGGTGCTTTGCCTGCATGTGTTATGTCTGTGGACCACTTTTTGTAAGCGTGGTGCCAAGGAAGTCAGAAGAGGGCATCAGATCCTTTGAAACTAGACTTACATATGGTTGTCACCGTATGAGTGCTAGGCAAAGAACCTGAATTGTCTTGAAGTACAGCCACCATTCTTAACAGCTGAACCATGCCCACCAGCTACTGTATTTTCGTTTGTTTGTGGGCTTTCTTTTTTTTTCTTTTAGATACTAGCTTTTAAGCCTTTGAGTTTAAAAGCAACTCTAATTACTTGTAAAAAATCCCCTTTCTTGCTGTTTCAGCAGCCTTATTATGAGGTGCCTTACATAGTTTTCTTATAATTATCTTGCTTATGGTTCCAAGTATTAATTTAACATAGGTTTGATTTCCTCCATGAATTTTAGGCAATCTCAGTCATTGTCTCCTAACCCACTCACTTCCTCCTCCTAACGTGCACCTCTAATTATAGAATTCATGTGCTACAAGCTGCGTATGTACTTCTTAGAGCTATTATAGTTGTTGGAACTTTTTTTTGCCTGTGTGTCAGTATATTTTCCTTCTAACCTCTTCTAGTTTTCTGACTCCCCCTCCAGCCACATCTAATCTAATATTAAGATTTTCTATTAATTCCTTAATGTTATTTTGTTTTTCAATTTTAGATTATTATTTTGGTGTAACATGTGTACCACATACGTGTACAGACCCACAGATCCCTGGATCTGGACTGACAGGCAGTTGAGAGCTACTGTGTAAATTCTGGAGTCTGAACCTTGATCTTCTGTGAGAGCAGTAAGTTCTCTCAACTGATGAGATCTCCAGTCCTTATATGCTTGATTATTAATCACAATTATTTTAATGATTGTGTTGGATGATTTACTATCAGGAACAAGGGGTTCTGTATATAGTTTGCTTTTTATTTCATTCATCTATTGATTTAATTAATCTTTACTGATATAGTTTTATGGAATGATACTCTAAATGATACTGTATGTGTGTGTGTGTGTGTGTGTGTGTGTGTGTGTGTGTGTGTGTGTGTGTTACAGTTTGTAGGAGCAGTTATCTTCCAGCAAGGATTTTTGTTAATCTGGAGTAAAAGTTAGTAGCAACTCACCTTAATCCAATTCCAAACTAAACTTATTCAGGAAGGTCTCAGTCTATGAAAGGAAGTGTATGTTTTTACTTTCTCTATAACCCCTTCATAGAATCCTGAATTTTTACTTGAAGCTTGGCATGGATCAGATTCTCAGACTAGATATTTTCTCTGTAACACTATGGAATTAAAAAGTCATGTAGCCTTGTGGCCTCTCAGCCTGGAGCTGTTTATAAGTAGACTCTTTGATATGGAAAAGCAATAAAAAATAGAAAACTCACTCTTCAATACTTTTCACTGTAGGGTCATGATTATCAAATACTTAGACTTTAATTCCTAAACTTCAATATATGCTGCCCTGCTGTGACACAGCAGAAGGCCGGGGTGGGTTTCTCTGCCTCTGACCTGCTGCTTCCTGGTGAGCCTCTTAAACTTCTCACATCAGGCATCTTCTGACTCCACAAACTAGAGGCATCATGGCAAAAAGAAAAATAATCCAAACACCTCTGAATTCTCTTTTCCCTGAACCAGCAGCCACTCAAGCTCTAGCTGCATCGATATCTCTCTGATGCCCTCAACTTGGATCTCCTGTGCATTACATCCAGGCTTTTTGATTGTTCTCCAAATAAACATTGTTGAGCTATAAGAGGTAGTTAGTTCATCATGGCCAGAAGCAGAAATATCAATGAATATCCATTGATTCTGAATATACTTCAAAGGTAGGATATACACCAACAGTCATATTTCTTAGGATGTGAGGTGTGAGACATCATGAATTGAGCCACAGTGAGATTTTTGACCTGAGATGTTAAGAACCAAGTTGTCATGTATCAATATGGACCGAGCTCATGAGAAGAAGGCTTTGCACAGGAATACTAGGAAAAAATTTTGAGAAGATTGCTTTAAAATTAAGCAAACATTTGTCAGTATTTTAATACATGAGCCTGGAACTCAGAAAAGAGGTTCAATCTGAATATGCCCATGTTGAAACCCAGGGACATATGAGTGAGATTTACAACAAAGAGAGGGGTGGGGGCCCCCAGTGTGTGAGTGCAGAGAGATCTAAAGAGAAAGGCTGGAAGGATGCTCACATTCATGCAGATGCCAGGGAGACAAGGAGAAGGCACCAAAGGAGAGGGAGAAGCAACAGGAAGTGAGATGAAAGATGACTTGGGAAGAACAAGGTGTCCTGGAATCCATTGAGAAAGAAGCGCTATCTGCTTCTAAAAATCAAGCAAGATCACTGGTAATCCAGCCATGGTGACACAAGGCTGTGATCCCAGCAGCTAGGAGGAGGCAGAGACAGGAGGATTGCTTTAAGTTTGAGGTTAGCCTGTCCTACATGATGTCCAGGTAAGCCAAGGATACACAGAAATCCTATGTCTCAGAATGCACCAGCACACCCCAAGTGATGGGCATTCGGTCGGTTTAGTCATTTAGAACATTCGGTCACTTACAGCACTTGTAGATGTCATTTCCAATGGAAGGGAAGAAGGTCTGATTGCTATGGGTTCAATAGGAAGGAAGCTTTCTTTTTGTTGTTGCTGCTGTTGTTTTCTTACCTCAAGTCATACTTCCTTCGGTGTTACCTAAGGGCCTGCTCATGGATGAAGACTTTTTTTGTCCTGAACATAATTAACAGTAACATGTAAGACATGAATACCTTGTATGCCTTCCACAGTCTTCACACTCTCATCCAAGCCCTTAGTCAGTGGTATTCAGGTCTGACAATGTAAATGACTTCCAGAACATTACAACAAATACTTGGTACCCGGGGCTCTCCTCAGCTGCTCTGTTCCCTTCATTCAAGAACTGTAACACTCCCGTTGACTATTTCAGCCAAAGTTCAAACATGCCTCAGCTCTAAGAATAGCACGGCCTGAGCAAACAAACCTATGTCCCTTCCATCACAGTCACTTTTTGCTATACAGTGGTTCCCTTAAACATGCTTCTGATCTCAGGCCTGTCTAAAATTGAACTCCAGTGAATACTGGAAACAAAGGCTGTCCTTGAACCCCAACATTCTGGCAAATGTATCATGTTCTTCTTTTCCTGCTCCATATAAAACATGTTGCCTTTTAAACATTACATAATGTGGCAAAAGCACCAACTTATTTCCACGTTCACTCTTCTTTAGGTGCATCTCTTTGTTGGAGCAATCACTGTTATTTAGAACCTCTTGTAAATATTGCCAGGCTTTTTTAAGAATAATCCATCCCCTCCCCAGTTTCCTAATGAATAAAACCTGGGCTCACCAGAATAGCTGATAGCAATCTACAGTTAGGTTACTTAACTCTCCTCCCTGCAATTAGGTTATTTAGCACCTACCCTACTAACACCTCTTATCTTCATTCCTGCAGCTCAGCCTTGGTGGTGGCCTGCAACTATCAACACCCCTCAGTTTGTGACCAAGAACACTCCTCAGCCCAATTACCAGGCAACTACCCCTCCCCCTCATCGTCCTGCATTCCTCTGCCCCATCCCCTTACCTCATTTTCCCTATTTAAGCATGTACAAAATTCTCACTAAATGCAGCTTGATAAGCCATGTTGTCTTGCTGTCAACTTCTCTTGTCTCTTGTCCCATCATTCCAGGTTCCTGTGGGCTAGAACCTCATTGTGCCCTGATGGACAGGGTATCTCTTGAAGTCTAGGGAGTCAGTCACCACGATAAACTCCACAAACAGTAGTTGTCCTCTTCCCATCCACTGTACTTGTTTTGAACCTGTGCAGCTTTATAGTGAGTCTGGAGACTAGCATCAAAAACCGTATTCACCCTAGCTAGACAGGAATAGATGCAACTCCTCTCCATCATCGTCCCATATGATGTCCAGGGATAATGAACTAAAGCCCCAAGTCATACTTACACAGTGCTTTTTTGCTCGTATTAGAAGACAACAAGGGTATATTAAAATTCTTTACATTTTAGTCCAGCATTAATTTGATTCATGGATGTAGAACACCATGATGAAAATGGTACAGTGTTCCACTTGGGGAGAGAGGGTAAGAGCAGAAACTTCTAAGACGTGTTCATAAAACAAGGAGCAAGGCAATATATATGATTGTTAAAAGCAGAAACACACTGCTTAGATGTTAATGTTTTCTGATTAGAGAAGCTTAAGTTTTATTTTGCAGGTCAATATTAAATTGAACTTTGGTTAGCTTCGATAGGAATCCACAGCCTTGTAGCTCCCTCAGTTGAGTGACCTCCTGATTGGTTGCAAATCAACTCTAACACGGACTTTCCCAATCACATGGTTCTCCTGGCCCACTTCCCTCCAAAAAGTTTCTCAAGGCCCCAGACTGTTTTCAGTCTTTCTTATGCTTTCAGTCAGCAGAGAAAAGGAAGAGAGAACAAAGCTTCCATAAATGATTTGGTGGCCAATCTTGGAAGAGGCCATGTGTCCTTTCTACAACATGTCATTGGTCAGAAGTGATTCATGCTTTTAACCTGACTTCGGGTAAAAGGGAAATGCGGTGTTTGTACCTTTGTGCCCTAGAAGAGAAGCTTATTGCTTTTAGCCTGTGTTTCCAGTTCACCCTTCCTCACCTCTTGACTTCCCTATGAGGACCATTCAGTTGTTTTACATCACTGTATCTTGCTCAGACTTCAGGGTCTCTAGATGATGCACAATTCTTCCATCAAACATTGAAGTGACTAACCTTGTATTCTAGTAACCTGGGAATTAACGAATGGGGTATCCACCTACGGTCAACACACACACACACACACACACACACACACACACACACAGTAGAGGAACAGCAGACGGACATGAGCAACAAACACTACCCTTGGCAAAGGGACCAAGAGAGAAAGTCTAGAAACCAACACAACCACAATTTTAAAGCCAAGTTCTTTAAAGAAAATAAAGAATTCTGTCATGATGGCCAGAGAAGTCATTGCATAAGAGGGTGACTGTGCCCATTTTTCATTTTTTCTGCAACATTGATCCATCCTCAAAGAGTTCACATTAGCCATTGTTCTCCTTGACCCTGTGCAAAGTGAGGGACAATAGTAAACATTTGGAAGTAATTCCTGAAGACAAATTTGTATTTATTAGAAGGTCTAGGTTCCAATAGCTTGAAGACATTAGAAACAACCAAAATGTTGTTTGTTTTTCTGCTTGATTGTCTAGTTTATGGTTTATCATAATTTGTTTTAAATTCTTCAAGAATGTCCCAGGCCTCTCATCACTTTGTTCCCCAGTGTTTGTATGTGCAGAGACCTCATTCATAGACCTGTCCTACACACAATCTTCTCTGCATCTTTCAAAGCACAGTAACCTCTTTCAATTCATAAAAGCCACCCAAATAAGAATGGACTATTGAGAAGTTTGTGTGGGGGGTATGAGAGAGAGAGAGAGAGAGAGAGAGAGAGAGAGAGAGAGAGAGAGAGAGAGAGAGACTAGAAAAGAGACTAAACTGTTGGTAATTACTTTTCCCTCCTGCCATTTCTTTCCTTCCTTCTTTGGATTTTCCTTCTTTAGTTCTATCTTATTGTTTCCTTTAGATTTGAACTTTGACTGTGTGTATTCTAAAAAAAATTGCTAGCGCTGTAAAGCCTGACTTTTCAGATTCTCTGCACATTCCCTTTTATTTACACTTGCAAACTAGTCAGTGTTTCCCTGGGTTTTTCTTGGACAGGCATAGCTACAAAACCCACACACCACTGAAATTATGTTTCTCATTTCTTCTTCTGCAGTTCAGCTTGCAAGTGTTCATGTTTAATGAACAGGTTTTACCCATTCTTTTGTCACTGCATAAGATGATTACCATTATTCTGGTGACCAGTTGTGGTTTCTTCACCGATACCTGCCAGTTATTAAGCCAATTCAGCATATCATAAATTCATGGTATGACAGTACTTCAAGATGGCAATGTCTACATTGCCATAGGCTAATCACTGTGGTAAATATCTAACTGCTTATTGGCTTAGGAAGATAATTTTTAAGAATTCAGTCCAATGCAAATAGTTAGCTTCGTGATTCTCTGAAATGGTTTTGCTTCAAACTGTGATTAGTGGTTTCAATGCTTTCACTTTTTGTGGCTTTGTCATTTTACAAATTCAGTCTAATCCTGGAATAATCTAGTCAGCAGTTGAAGGATGTGTAAGGGGAATAACAGAGGGCTTTATGGCATGCCTCACAGTGATGTACATGTTTCTTTTCCAGAACCCAAATACACCCAACTTAACATCCAAAAAGCTGGAGAGTCTGATCTACTCATGTGCTGAGAAACAGAAAATAGGAAAGCTAAGCTACCTCCACATTTAGAGGAAAATACAGGTAGGATCACAGACTATCCTAATGTTGGCAAGCAGACATCACCTATATCTAAAATATGCAACCAAGGCATATGGAAAAACCAGCTGGTATCCTGAAAGTCTACCTTGCTGATATTTTAGTTTAAATACACTGGGAGTTTACTCTTTGCCAGGCCTTCTTCCAGCTGTTCATCAAAATAATCCCAGGAAGTAGTACTATTGTGCAGATGAGGAAACTGGGAAGTTTACCCTAGGTCTCACAGCTCATATTTAGCTTACATCCCAGGTTCTAGAGCAGCTTTACCCACGATAATATCACACTGGCTCCTGCTTCCTCACAAAATCCTCAGGTGACTGGTTTATTTAGCATGTCATTTCCCAATTGCACCTGCATTTTTTCCTTCCCTTCACACAGAGTCATTTTCAGACCTTTGTGTCCACTTGTCCCCAACCTATAACTAATCACACTTTACTGCATCTCCATTCAATCCTTAGGAAATTATCATCCAGTTTAGAGCAGTGCCCTTATTCACTTTAGCTGTCAACTTGACACAGCTCAGAGACATCTCAAGGAGTCTCAGCTGAGGGACTGCCAAGGTCAGGCTGTCCTGTGGGTATGTCTTAGGACACTGTCTTTATTGTTGATTGATGTGGGAGGGCCCAGCCCACTGTGGGTGGCAGCATTCTTACGAAGGGGGGAGTATACTATACAAGAAAGCCAGCTAAGCATGAGCCTATGAGTGAACTGGGGAGCGAGCCAACAAGCAGTGCTTCTCCATGGTTCCTGCCTCCAGGTTCTTGCCTTGAGTTCCTGCCCTGACTTCCCTCCGTGATGCATTTTCCCCAATTATCTGAAAGTATAATATGAAATAAGCCTTTTCCTTCCCGAAGTTGCTTTTGGTCAGAGTATTTTATCAACGAACAAAACTAGAAAAAGTGGCAAGAAAAACAATAAGGAAAAAATGCAGGGTACATGCTGAATGGCTAATAGCATCAAGACAGTGATGCCTCCTTTTGTGGGTTGTTTAGGACAAGAGTGCAAACGGGCTTATGTTCAGTGTGCCTATTTAAAAGTTACAAATTACATGAGTAAAACATCAAGTATAATTTATTCTCCTGCCTGGAAAAAATATGGAATATCTTATAATACCTGGCTGAATTTAGAATTCTAACACTCAACATTCCATAGCATAGAATGGTGGTTTGGGGAAAGGTTAATCTGTTATGCACCCCATCCTTTTTTCCCCATGTGGACCCAGCTTACAGGTCAGGGTTCTCAATAACATATTGATAGACATGACACTCTATTGTACACATCTGTGCTATATCCATACCTTCACAGCAGCTAAGCACTTCTAAATAAACCATCAAATACATAACACAAGAGAAGAGGTCTGTGGCGGTCACCATTTTTGTGCTGCTTAATAGAAAATGCCTAGGTTTCAGGCATCTGGACAATAGCAAAGGTAGGTAAAGTTCAGTGTTGTAGCCTTCCTTTACCCCCAACAGAATCATCATTCTAAGGAAAATACATCTCCATGGTTTCAGAGAATGGCTAGCTATAGAGCAGTTCTAAGTGCCGCGTTTCTCCTCTGGATTTGATAGCAGATCATGTTTACCCTCTAGGATCCGCAATAGTCAGTACTTAGAAATAAAATTAAAGAAAGTCCTTCAGGCATAAAGAAAATGATTCCCTATGACAATACAGACAACATAAAGAGTGAAGAATGCCAAAATGCTCTAAGTACCAAATAGCTAGTGAACTCCTCATTTTAATCTCTTTGAATTGCAGAGATTTAATAACTATGAATTAGAGAGAGATCTAATCTCTTTGATTAAAGATACATACTTGTTAAGAGAAGATTTTTCTTTGCTAGCCGCTTTGGTTTATCCCCCGCCAGCCGCCTGGGCTCTGCCGCATTATAGTCCCCAAATAAACACACAGGAGGCTATATTAATTATGAAGCTGTTGGCCTTGCTTGTTTCTTACTGGCTAGCTCTGACTTAAGTAATTACCCCATAATTGTTAATCTAAGTATGTCACTTACCGGAGAATAGTTCCGGGCTCCTACCCCATGGCGTTACATCTCGAACTCTCTTGTTTCTCCTTCCCAGAATCCTCCTGGACTCCTAGCCCCACCTATCTAGATTCCTATTGGCCAGCAGTAATTTATTGACATATACACAGGACTTCCCCAACATCTCCTCTTTTCTGTTTAAACAAAAAGAAAGGTCTTAACTTTAACATAGTCAAATTGTATATGGCGGAACAGTTATCAAGTAAGAACACAGTTACAACATTTTGTCTATTAACATTTAGCAAGATCTAAAGAAAATATCATCCATCCCATCCTTGTGAGTCCAAAGTCCTATATGTAGCTTATCTTTTATCATAACTAAGGAAAACTATAATTATAACTATCTGTCTTCAACTCCATCAAAGACCACAGAAGGATAATATATAAACACTAGGATTGACAGAGGTATCTTACTGCCTGGACAGTCACCCGAAGTTCCTCTGTAACGTTGGGGCATCCATCTTCAGCCCATAGGCCACAATGTGTCCAGAAGATTTCTCAGCAAAGCAGGAAATTTCAAACTGTCCATCTGCATTGGCAGTCTGTAAGTCATTTTTCTTTGTCCTGCAGAAAGTCTCGTAGACTCTGCATGAAGCAGGAACCCTGTAAGACTGAGTTCAGTAGTCACTTTCCTGTGAGTCCTGCATGTCCAGATTATACAACAACAGTCAAACAATCTAGGAAAGAGCAGTTTCTTGCCCAAATGGCTAATCTTGCCATGTTGAAAGCAAACTCCATAACAAGTTTCTTCGATGCCCATCTTCCTCTCAGACATAATTGGTGCTGCCCAGAGCAGACATTTCTCATTGTCAAGAAAAACCCTAAACCATTTTAAATGCCATTTTCTGAAGGTCTTTGAAAGGTTTGAAGACTGTTTATCTCAAATATATTTCTGTATATCTAGAAAATCTAACTTACCTAACTATAAATTCTACTATAAGTAACTATCTATAGTCTGTATTCAATTATGTATTATGTCTTAAAAGAACAGTATAAGCACAATACTTAATCAAGAGGAGAAATATAAGCATCACAAAATTGACCTTGATTTTGTCTCAATAAATGAAAAACAATACCCATAACATAATTCCCCTTTTTACCATTAAAAAGAGATTGGCTGTGATCATTAACCAATTATAAACAACCCATTTAAATGAAAACAAAGATTTATAAACAAGATGGGAATTGGGACGTCGCTCATTCCAAACTGCTTCATACTGGAAGGGGGCGCTGTTCATACCATGGGAATCATGACAAAACTCAGAAACCTGTATAAGTCCTTATTTTCGTGGTCTGTAAAGCTCCATCATCTTAGCTGTTTCAGTTATTGGAACACCTGGTCCATTGCTTCCGGGAGTCTTGGTTCGTCAAACCACAGAAGCCTGGAAGGAATCCTCAGCTTTTCATTTTCTGTAGAAACATAAATAAAATCTCCTTTTCCGAGTAACATATCCTTATACTTAAATTTTGAAGTCAAGGCATTTTCAAAAGATATAAGTTGAATTAATTCAGCAGCATTTATAATCAAGTGTACTTTAGCATTTGTTCCTTCCTTAGCAATGAAAAAACTGAAAAACACAATAGCGTACCGTATCCAGACTCTCTGTGTATTTTCCATCTTTACGTGGCTTATTTATTTATCTATTATTACTTTATTTATTTTACTTTTATTTATTTTTCTCTGAGACAGGGTTTCTCTTTGGAAATCCGCCTGCCTCTGCCTCTGGAGTAAATCCTACCGGCGTGCACCACCACAACGCCGGCTTTTGTATTTATATACCACTTTGCCGTTTCATTTTCTCTCTCAATCTCACGTATATTTTTAAACACACTGTAAACCTTTAGAGGTTTTGTGCATCCAAGTCTGACTTTACTGTAAAGCTTTATGTTTTTCTGGCCACGTGTCTCATCTGTAAAACCGCGGCTGTTTTAAACTGCCGTTTCAAGATGGCGGGCGTAAGCTTGATTGCAGCTTACCGCCTCAGTCCATGTTGACATCCAGCAAAAGCTGCCACTTCCAGCTGTACGTACACACCTTTCAATCGTTAGCAGAGTCTCTTAAAACAACCTTGCTGGCTGGTTTTTTGTTGTTGTTGTTGTTATGCTGAGTCAGGAAGACACCGGTAAGTGAGCCACGTGAATCTCGGCTTGTCGATAGCAAAACAGAGCACACCTGAGAAAATGCTGCTACGAAAAATCTGTGCTTCTCTCTGTTCTTCTGTTTCTAAAATTCCTTTAAAGTTTTTGTTGTTTTGCGTGGAAATTCAATCCCACTCCTGACAACCATTCTGTTAAGAGAAGCTTTTTCTTTGAGAGAAGCCTTCCCGCCAGCCTGGTTCTAGAGCCGCATCAGTCCCAAATAAACATACAGGAGGCTATATTAATTATGAAGCTGTTGGCCTTGCTTGTTTCTTACTGGCTAGCTCTGACTTAAGTATTTACCCCATAATTGTTAATCTAAGTATGTCTCTTACCGGAGAATAGTTCTGGGCTCCTACCCCATGGTGTTACATCTCGAACTCTCTTGTGTTTCCCCTTCCCAGAATCCTCCTGGACTCCTAGCCCCACCTATCTAGATTCCTATTGGCCAGCAGTAATTTATTGACATATACACAGGACTTCCCCAACACATACTTAAGCACTGGGAAGTGAACCCAGGTCCTTGGGTGTGATACGCACTGAGAACATAAGTACACAAATTGCCGGGCAGCTTCTGTTAATGTTAGACATAATGGGACACATTCGATAACAATAAGATGCTATTGCACACAAAGAACACAATGATGCTGAACCTTCATGCATCTCATAATAGAATTCCAAAATATAACAACCAAATTGAAAAGACTAAAACAGGAAAGCAATCCACAACAATGAAACAGAAATGGGAAATAGGAGCATTTACATTATAGTAGAAGATTGTGACATTCCTCCATCCGCAACTGGTAGACAGACAGATGGAAACTCAGCAAGAATGCAAAACACTTGGATAACTATTTCAGCTGACATGACCTAACTGACATTGATGGAATGCTTCACAGAGTTTCAACAGAGCATACATTTTTTCCTTGAACATGGAGCATTTACCAAAGCAGACCATATGCTAGATCATAAAACTAGTCTCAAAAACTTTAAAAGATAGAAATATTACCAAGAATGTGCTCAGACCATAATACAGTGACACAAAACCACTAAGAAAAGTATCTGGAAAATACCTCTCACGTGCAGAAGTTGAGTAACCCAACACTACATCACACATGGAAACCAGAAAAGAAATCACAAAGGAAATTAGAATATAGTCTAAACTGAGTGAAAATGCAAATGTAACCTCTCAGAATTGTGAGAAGCCACAAAGGAAGGGTTCAGGGGAGACCCCAGGATTGAATGCTTTTGTTAGAATGTATTTTAACAAAAGGTACATTTGAATTAGTCATTTAGAAAACTTAAGAAAGAGAGCTAATGGCATGTGCTTATCACCCCAGCACTCAAGGGGCTGAGGCAGGAGAATCAAATATCTTAGCCCATCTTGAGCTAGATAATAAAACCTTGTCTACAAACAAACAAACAACCCTAGAACAAAAAGACCAGGCCAATTTAAACTCAAGACAGACAAAGGGAACTGAATAGTAGTCAGAAGTACATCTACAAGATTTTAGTCAGTTGGTCTCTAAATGTACTTCAATCCAGAGAGAATAGTCTTTAAAGGCTTTGTAACAAATGGAGTTTGAAATATGTATGAATATTTATTTATACACATATACATATGTGTGTATTTACACAACACACCTATATATAGTGTGTGTGTGTGTTTGTGTGTGTGTGTAATTCCAGGAAGCAAAAGATTAGAAGGATCTCATGGTTCCCTTCAAGAACATGTCCCCCAAACTAAGAGATCCATACTAGGCCTCACCACTTAAAGGGTCAAATACCCCCAAAATCAATACTTTTGTGAACAAAGCTTTGAACACACAGATCTTTGGGTGAAGGTCAACACCCAAACCACAGCACTGAGAAAGAAGATATATTCAACACTCTAAATGTTAAACAGTATACATGCATGTGAAACTTGAAAAAAAGAGTAAAGAATGACAGAGGAGAGCTATGTTCATCAAGTACAGAGTCGAAGACTAATATTAAAGAGGAATGAGGACAATTTGAAGGTCACAGAAGTGTTCTGACTCATAATTATGTCTGTGATCTCATGAATCTAAAACTGGGTAGATGCTTATCAAATTATATTTGTTGATTAATGAATGCTACTATACAAATATTCAATCCCAATATAACTGATTTTAAAAAACATATAGCCCAGGAGCTAGAGAGATGTCTCAGCTGTTTAGACCATTCATTGTAGAGGACCCTGGTTCAATTTTCAGTATGCACGGGGTATTTTACAACCATCTGTAACTCATTTCCCATCTGTCACCCTGATCTGTGTGGGCACCAGGCTTGTGTATGATACACACGCATATACATGGGTAAAACATTCAAATGCATTAAAATAGATATGACATAAATAAAATAAGCCTAAAATAATAAAATTAGACATAAACAAATAAAAATAAAATAATGTAGAGCCCAGAGCAAGATATGTTATATCTAAGTTCAAAGGCAGTAATAGAATAAAAAAACTAAACAAAATTTGTTTACTATCAAAGGTGAATATAAACCCTGATCATTGTATCATCTGACAGCAACATTTTCCAATAGATATCAACAATATTTAATATTTATTGATGGTTCTTTTGTGATCTACACTCCTCCAGACTCCTTGATTAGCTTTCAGTTTAAATAACAGCCCTGGGATTGGGTCAAGTCTCATACTGGTAGCATGGCCAGCATTGTATGCCTTATAAGGGGCTGAGGATGAGGAACCTGTGACATCACTAAGCAGATGATTATGTACTACAAGGGGTCAGTGCCAGATTGATACTGGGAAAAACAAATTAGGAAAATTTAAAACCTACAACAAGAATGTAGGTATTTACCTATCAATATGGAGGCTATTAGCTTTATGATGTTGGCTGAGGACTCAGTGGGTAAAATAAATGTTTGCTGTAAAAACATAAAGACTTGAGTTTGATCTCCAGAACTCACATACAAATGCCAGCCAGCACCAGACCAATGAGAGGCCCTGGCTCAAAAAACAAGGAATGAAACTCAAGGTTGACATCTGGCTTCAATATGCATAAGTAAGTGTGTGTGTGTGTGTGTGTGTGTGTGTGTGTGTGTGGTGTGTGTGTGTGTGGTGTGTGTGTGTGTATACGTGCATGTGGTCAGCATAATATTTGTTTTCTTAGCATCTAAGATTTCTAATATATTTACATAATAGAAAAGACTTTAAAAAGGCATTAGATTGGAAGAGAATGATGTAAAAGAATTATTTACTCTTTTGGAGACAACAATTTCTAATCTATGAAAGGGAAAAACATAATTCCAGTTGCAAATATTTTAGTGAAAATTAAAATAAAATATTCTATGTACTCTAGCATGAAGCTTGCTGTACTTATAATTCTTTCACCTTCTTCTCCTGTTGTTACCAAACTACAAGTTGTCTTATACAGGCCTGAGACCGCTACAAAATGCAAGTGTGCAGAAACACCATTACTTCGGCTTTTTCTATGAATCTTTCTTAGAAGGGCAGGAGGGGAGCTAGAGCATGCCTGTCTGTATTACAGTGATTGATGTCTATGCCACAGCCAAGTGCTGAATAGGAAATGAAGTGCGGGAATAAATGTGATGCTTTGGGGAAGGAGAGAGAGACAAAAAAGAAAGGCTGAAATGAGAACATAGTTACCCAAAGGGGAAAATGATTGAGTCCACTATTGGAGAGCAATAGCCAGCCTTTATCTCAGATAATTGTGTACTGAACTAAGCAGGCACAAGTGTTGTCAGCATCTTTAATTGTCCTCCATATGTGGCTTAGCAATGCAAATCTGCGGAGCAGATTAACTATGTGGCTTTAACAGCTATAAAAATGAGAAGATTGATTATTGGATTCTTAGTTTAAAAATTTAAATGACAACAATTGCCTCGGGGATATACAAAAGCATTTAGAAAATGTTGAAGATACAAGTGTTAATTAGAACTTTTTTTCTGTGCCCCCCCACCCCCTTGAGCAGGCTGAAGGTCTTCCCTTTATTTTTTGACTTTTGACTTCTGTAAACTTTAAAACTGTCTGGCACTCTTCCTTTAAGATTAAAGCAACAACTGATCTAGAGTGATCGATCGATCTATCAGTGATGTTCTTGACGTGTTAGCATGAGAACCTAAGCTCAATCCCTACAACCACTATTAAGAAAAGAAGCGGGATAAAGGCCTAGTGGCATGTGCCGTTAAACCCAGGACTCAGTAGTCAGAGATAAATAGATCTCCGATTTTGAGGCCAGCCTGGTCTACATAGAGAGATCCAGGCCAGTCAGGGAAATACAGTGAATGAAAAAAATATCACCACAGCTAGTACCTCCTCTAGACTGCCCTTTAGTAGAATATAGAAAACTGAATGATTCAATTTCTGGGGCTCTGAGTTCCCTGAGGTGACAAAGTCATTTTATAACTTAAAGGTCATATTGAATATGCAAATAACCTGTACAGAAGTAACATATTGGCTTATATGCATATGCAGGGTAAAAATACCCTCACATCCATAATCTGGCACGTTTTAGTTCTTCTCTCACAGAACTGGAAAGCTATTGGAGACAGCTCAGCAAATTCTCTCTCAGAAATGGAAAGCTTCTGGGCCAGCTCAGCAAAGGTCCTAATATCTGCCTGTCCTAACCTATTTCATCTCTTGTGGTTTCCATCTGAGCTAATTATTTTATTCCAATGACCATATCCTGTACACTTCACCAAAAACTACTGAAACTCAGCTCTCCCAATCATCTCCCTTCCCTCACTGGTATCCTCAACTTCTTATTTTGTTCATGTCGATGTCATAGTCTCAAAGTTTTGCTTGGCACTAAAAGCAAATCCTTTCATCCTTATCTGTTGTGCCCAAATTCTGAACCCCGAAATCACCAAGAGGCAAAGGCAAAGAGTCTTTTATTAAAGTTATTTAACGAGCTAAACCCATTAGCTTGGGTCCTTCACCCCACCACCATGGCGTATGGCTGGAGAAAGACCCAGAGCAACCTCGAGGCAGGGATCCTAAGGGCAGCATAAGGGGAGTGTCTAGGGGTATGAAACAGTCTCAGGATTGGTGTGCTTCTAAGTTTGGATGACCTGCCCTGTGTTGACTGGTTAATGTATCTCTCATATCTCGTGTTCCATTTCACACCTTTCTAATTTCTAATTTTTAAACTTTTGCAAAAGAACAACATCTGTAACTCCTGTCTCATGCTTCTTTGTTTTACAATAAATACAAAGCAAAACTCTTTGTCAAGGACAAATCTTCAACAGGGACAGACACAGATCTGTGTGTGTGTGTGTTTCTGTGTGTGTGTGTGTGTTTGTGTGTCTGTGTGTGTGTCTCTGTGTGTCTCTGTGTCTGTGTCTCTGTGTGTCTGTGTTTCTCTGTGTGTGTCTGTGCCTCTCTGTGTGTCTGTGCCTCTCTGTGTGTCTGTGTCTGTGTGTGTGTGTCTGTGTCTGTGTGTGTGTGTCTTTGTGTGTGTGTCTCTGTGTGTGTCTCTGTATGTGTGTGTGTGTCTGTGTCTCTCTGTGTCTGTCTGTGTCTCTCTGTGTCTGTCTGTGTGTCTCTCTGTGTCTGTGTGTCTCTCTGTGTCTGTGTGTCTCTCTGTGTCTGTGTCTCTCTGTGTCTGTGTCTCTCTGTATATGTCTCTCTCTGTGTATGTCTCTCTCTGTGTGTCTCTCTCTGTGTGTCTCTGTGTGTCTCTCTCTCTGTGTCTCCCTCTCTGTGTCTCTCTGTCTCTCTCTCTCTCTCTCTCTCTCTACACACACACACACACACACACACACACACACCAGACAAGTCACAAACCATAAACTATAGACAAAAACATAGGGAGAGAAGTGGAGAATGCAAATCTAAGCTCATTCTTGGTCTAAGTTGGTCCAGAGGAAGTCTGTTTTCATAATGCAACACTGAAATGTAAGCTGTCAACCTTTTTTTTTCAATATATTATGTCCATACCATCAGCCCTACCTACTAAATATGCTTTGCAAGTCACTTATTATATTCCACTTGAGAATATGAAGCATACTTCTAGACTTATCTCACGTAACATGTAGTAGTCAACTCGGTCCCTCCAGGGAATTTTAGAAATTGACCAGATGCCATCCTTTGATGACTTTGGGGTATAAAAATCACAAACTTATTTTACACAGTGTCACAGGCCACACAGGGAAGCATTTTTTCCCCAAGTTCAATCAACCAGACACTCAAATTTGCTGTCTGTGTAGGCAGAGAGGGCCTGGCTACGGTCTATACTGGCAGCAGAACTTTACATCATCCATATAGTTTCCAGTTTTTCAGGATTCAAGGGTCATGGGATAATGGAAGCTTATACTTACTTTTTTTAAAGGAAAGCCTGAAAAGCCAGTCAATATGCAGCAGGGGTGAAATCCTGAGAGACAGGGAGCCTGTAGCACAGCAATGCATGAAGCTTTGAATGCAAATCCTATAGTGTAATAGGGATCTCAGGATGCTGAGGATGCCAGGCATATGGAATCCTACATATAGCAAGCATGTGGAAAAAATGAAGACTACCAACAGGAAGATAAGTTAGTATGGTTATTATGGAACACATTACTGTAGCCTACAACTAGAGCTTCCATATGATTTGGCCATTCACTATTAAGAATTAATTCAAGGCGGGGCATTGGTGGCACACGCCTTTAATCCCAGCACTCGGGAGACAGAGGTAGGTGGATCTCTGTGAGTTCAAGGCTAGCCTGGTCTACGGAGCAAGTTCCAGGACAGCCTCCAAAGCAATACAGAGAAACCCTGTCTGGAAAAAAATAAAAAACAAAAACAAAAAAGAATTCAAGGGAAATTAAATAAGTAGGTTGCAGAGTTACCTGCACCAGTATGTCAATTACAACCTCATTCACAAGAGTCAAGATAGAAAAAAACTTAATTTATGAGTTCAACAACTATTAAACAAAGGAATAATATATATACTCCAGTTGTTGAAGTATGGAGTCCTAAGCCAAAAGGTAGATCAGCAAGTAAAGGTGTTTGCCACCTAGTCTAACAACCTGAATTCAATGCAGGCAACCCAGAAGGCAGAAAGCCACCTGGCAGCCACAAATCATCCTCTGACCTCCACATATGCACTATGGGACACATATACACAATAAATAAGTGAAAATTAAGTAAGAGGATGAACTCCTATCACGATACAATGTGAGTAGAACAAAAGATTATTAAATGTAGTAAGTCAAACATAGAAATGCCAGTACAGCATGACCTTACTGATATATAATTATAAATTGTTGATATCTCAGAGTTAAGAGTGAAAGGGTGGCTACCAGGAGCCAAGAACAATGATGGGGAGGAGGAGAGAGGTTGGTACATGGGCACTTTCAATTAGATAGGGTTAACGTGGTGGTTTGAGAAATCGCCCTCCATAGATTCACAGGGAGCGTCACTATTAGGAGGTGTGGCCTTGCCAGAGTAGGTGTGGTGTTGTTTAAAGGAAGTGTGCCACTGGGGGCAGGTTTTGAGGTTTCAGATCCTCAAGCCAGCCCAGTGTATCACAGTTCTCTTCGTGCTGCCTGCTGATCTGGATGCAGAACTCTTAGCTCCTCCTCCAGTACCATGTCTGGCTGCATGCAACCAAGCTTCCTGCCATGACAATAATGGACTAAACCTCTTAAGCTATAAGCCAGCCCAATTAAACGTTTCCCTTTATACTGTTGCCACGGTGATACTGTCCTTCACAGCAATAGAAACCCTAAGACAGGTAAGGCTCTCTTGTGTAGTTCTGCAAATTATGTTACCTATGAATGTCAGCTATGTCCTGCACATTTCAAAGTGAAAATTTTCAAAGTTTTCACCCCAAAGAAATGATGAATGAAGAGATTAAATATCTTCAAGTCTGATATAAGTATCACTCTATAAATATATATCAAATACCACATTGATATGTACATCTATTAAGTTCTTTGTGTGCCCATTAAAGATAAATAATATAATAGTTTTGAAAGGGAGTTGCCAATACAAGATTGAACAGTCAGAGGATAGTCATTACTTCACTTTGGACTCGGAAGAAAATTTCTGCGATCATTACAGTGTGGTACTGGTGAAAGAATGGGCAGACAATCAATGGAACAGACATATGAGCCTTTAAATCTCCACTCAAATAGTCAATGGCCTTTAACAAAGGAGCAGATCAAGTCAATAGAGGACAATTTTTACAAAGCAGCACTAGAACTTCTAATGTTTAAAGAATCTACACACTTCATGAGGATGAATTCAACATGGATCATAGACCCAAACAAACAACATAAAGCCCCTAGACAGTAACATAGGGGGAGGTCTAGGTTTGAAGATGACTTTCCCAATACCAACGCCAAGGTGTATGAGAGAAAATGGATGTTTGTTTTCATGAAGAGTAAAATCCTCAAATTCTAGTGTTCATCCTCATAGGGAATGAAAAAAAAAGCAACATAGAGATATTTTTATAAAAAAATACATACAAATAATGGACTGGAATGAAAACAGAGCTACTCTTAAAGTTCAACAGCCCAAATGTGGTGGTACAGACCTACAATTCTAGCACTTGGGAAATGGAGGCAGGAGGATGAGGAGTTCAAGTCGAGCCTGGGCATGCAACCCAGTTTCAAATCTCTCCCAACCCTACCCCCCAATAAAAACAATAAAACTCTACAGGAAAAACCAATGACAAAATTTAGAACAGGCATACCAAAATAGATATACAGATGGAAAATTAGCATGAAAAATGCTCAATGCTGTATATCATTCAGGAGCTTCGAATTACTTCAACAATGCAGTACAACTAAATGGCCACCAGAAGAGCAAAGAACACAGCAGGTGGCTGACAAGGATGTGGAGATACAGGAACAGGAACTGACTCTCCTTCATTGCTGGTGGCAATGCAAATAAGACAGGAAATAACAGAGAAAAGTAGTTGACAGTTTCTCACAAGTGTAAATCTAGGCTCACCATGATACAACAATCAATATCTTAGGTATTTGTATAAATGGGCTGAAGATTTATATCCCTATAAAAGTTATTACATGAATAGTAATGTAACTTTATTCATAAATTCAAATATTAAAAGCAGATGTCCTTCAGTAGGAGCATACTTAAATAAAATGTCATATTCATACAATAGAATAATTTGTTAGCCATTTAGAAGAGAGCTAAGGCTGGGTGGTGGCACACACCTTTAATACCAGCACTGGGGAGGCAGAGGCAGGTGGATCTCTGTAAATTCAGGCCACTGAGTCCCAGGACATGTCTGTTACACAGAGAAACCCTCTCTTGAGAAACCAGAGAGAGAGACAGAGACAGAGAAAGAGAAAGAGAAGAGAGAGAGAGAGAGAGAGAGAGAGAGAGAGAGCAAGGAGTCACTTGGATAATCTGTGTACCTCCTATTCAATTTTGTCCCACACTTTAAACTGCTCTAAAAAATAAAGACTTTTTTAAAAATAAATCACCAAGCATCCCACACACACACACCAAAAAAAAAAAAGAAAAACAAGATTTCTCAAAAAGCTAGAATCAAAACTATCATATGCCATAGCAATACCACTCAAAGGATTCTATGCCTCATAACAGAGACTGAACATCTGTGTTCATTGCCGATCTAGTCAACTAGCCTAGATGACCATTAACTAATGAATACATAAGAAAAATGTTGTAAATTTACACAATGGAATTCCATTGAGCTCAAAAGAAAATAATGAAATAAGCAGGAAAATGGATGGAAATGGAAAATAATGTACTTAGTAAGGTAACTTGGGCCCAAATGTTATATATTCTCTGTCATAGATGGATCCTAGATTCAAATACTTAGATTTCTGTATTTAATTGGAATCTCTGTGAAGGTCAGGAAACAAGGTTAGGTCCACGAAAGCTGTAGGATGGAGAAGACGTATGGAGGCAGGAACAGTAGAGCACAGATGATATGAAAGTAGAAAGGGGGGTGCTTGGGATGGGTAGGAGGTATGAGATGGGGGGAAGAGGATAGAGGGCCAGCCAAAACTAAGGGTGATGAAAAGGCCATATATAAACCTACTATGCTACAAACCAGCTAAAATGTATGTTAAAGGAAAATGAGTTTAACAGAGAGGTACCTTGTATGGATGGATAATGCTGTTCCCAGAAGTCATAGGTTTTTAAATCAACATTCTAGTTCCAGGTATAAGCTATTTCCAGAAGAGATGTCGCCCAGAGAATTGTCAGAACTTCCCAAATAATGCAAGCTATTGTTACTGTGTTTAGTTGGCCACCAATACGACATAGTCTTCAACCTTATTATTGAAGACACCATGTACTTTGGATATAGAATACAGAAAAAAAAATCAAGATAGAGCTGAGCTGGAAGCCTTCTTCCTGATAGTGTTCACAGTACCAGAAGGTTTTATGCTGGCTGCTGGGAAAGAAAGTCCAGCAAAAGTTTTGCTCAGCTGAGAACTATGTTGTACAATACTGACTTGCCCTGTAAAATAATCAATAGTACAATAGTGGCGTGACTGTTCTATGGTTAACCAACCATTTTCTGATTGGATTTGACTATCAAATGATGGGGAATTTTATGCCTAGTATTTTAAACCCTGTCAAAAGCTCATGGCTAGAGACATCACAGTCTTCCAGATTGGGAAGTGAAGAGAATCTGCTATAACCCTTTACTTCCCCCCCCATATTTCCCTCTCTGATCAAAAGTCCATATTGTAGCAAGAGTTCTATTTTATAAATACGAAGAGTCCTGGGCTCTTAATACTCCAGTTGTTTCTCATTGCCTTCAAAATCCAAATTTGATTGAGAGTTGTGTTGTTTTGTTTGAGACTAGGTCTTACTTTGTATCCTAGGTTGGCCTTGAACCCATTATCCTCTATCTCTGGCTGCTTAGTGTTGGGATTACAGGCCGGAATCACCATGCCTCACCAGAATCCTATTCCGAATTATCAGCATGGTTCATCAGACTTCCACTTGCTCCTCTTGCCTCTCTATGAAGCCACTCATGCATCTACACTCCCTCAGTACTAAACTGCTCACAGGTTTTCAATTCTCTTGTTTTCCTTCTTCTTAGCCTTGCTCAGGTGAGGGCAGCTTCTCCTTTGACCTTCCCTTTAAAATCATAAAACATGCCAGTTTAGCAAAGTCGAAAATAAAATAATGCTGGCAAACTTCAAGTTGAAAATACAATCTTCCATGAATTTCAAATGCAAACGCCCAATAATATACTTTATTACATTCCAGTGAGAGCCTGAGAAAGCATCCCAGCCTAACCTTTGACTTCAAGGACTGAACGAAGTCATCTGAGAAAATGAAATGGGAGAACTCTTAAGTCAGCTATATGTGTAATCAGCTTTCCAAGCACAAATATATCTGAACTGGAGATCAGCCTGGCCCCAGCAAGGACCCCCGGGCCCTGATCCCATGTCACAATCAAAACAAAGTTAAAGAGTGCTCTGGAGAACTTGGCAGATCATCAGCCGTGCTGGAGTGGATGCAGGCAGCCTACTCTAGGTGACAGTGACTATAGCCATAGGCGGTGGTCTGAACACTAAATAGGTATTACACACAGTCCAGGTGCAAGGGCATGTCACTTGGGTTTGGGAGGATAAGGTGAGGGGTCAAAGCAAAGGTCAAAGTCTAAATTAAAAACATGCCTGGCTCTCAAAGATCAATCCAGGAGAAAAGGTGTTCTATGAAACACTGCAGACTAAAGCAGAAACAATGGGTAAGCCATTTTCCTCCCCAACCCCCGCAAAAAACAAAACAAACAAACAAACAAAAAAAAACCTCAATGAAATTGCCAGCATCTCTGAGACATGGAGATAATTGCAAGTGAACATCTATAAACAACAGGCTTGTGTTCACTGTCACAGATGTGTAAATGGCACGCAGAGGTTATATTTCTTTGCAACCCTACTTGAGAGGCAGAGAGCCAGGCATCCTGAGTAAAGGGAAGAGTGTGATCTGAAGACGATTCAGGCAACAAGAGAACCCGATTCTAGTCTTGCTCCTCAGCCTGCCTTACACCCACGGTGGCCATAAGCTGGGTTAGGGGCTGGGGCTGAACTACTGGAGGTGGAAGTACAGCCTGCAGTCACTCCAGCTGCCTCCTGGACGCAGTTTCAAGCCTCTGCCCTGCAGTCTTCAGATCCGACAGTTCCGCCACGGCTGCAGCACTAGTTCATGTTATCATGGCCACTCCTTCATTTGTTCACGTGCCACCCACCCAACAAATACCCACTGTGGCCAGCGACTAGAGTTACAGGAATAAGTAAGACCAAAAGATAGCTTTGAACTAGGAAACTAGCATTGGGGGAACTAGACAATAAGTAGATACACATATAGACGACAACGACAACAGGAATACTAATTGCTATAAGATCTATTAGGAGAACAGAAAGGGAGGAGTGCTGGGGTCTGGCCTGTATCAGTCCCACACTGGCTGCAGAGCCCATCTATTTTGGGGCTGGGATCGGAACCAGCCGAGAATCCCCGGTCCGACCCTGAGTGGGGGAGTATGGATGAGGGAAAGTCAGAGGCATCTGGTCATCTCAGGAGGGCTCTCAGTCAATACTGGAGACCATAGTTTATTCCAGCATCATCCTAAATAACTCTTCAAAAGCAAGAGTACTAGCAGAAGATATTTATTATCATGTATATGGAGCTGATATCAAATATTTCCTTTAATCCTAGAGACACTCCTAAGCCTCAAGTACTCAAGCTCTCAGACACTTCATGTCAGCTTGTCTCCCTCGCCAAGGCTTAGGTTGTTTCCTTTGTTTTACAAGCTAGGAGCCATTCTCCACCTTGGTCAGGCCATCTGAGGTAACCATGTAAAAGATGATAGGAGTTCTTGAGCTCCTATTTTATGGCTAAGTGAAGGCATATTTCTGAAATACTACATTTGGGTCCCAACAGAGTAGATACTGCGTAGATCAAGAGTCCCAGATAGTTCTCCTGAGGGTTAACACTCACATAGATCTTTAAAAAAAATTGAGTCAAGATTGTTGACAAAGAAGCCAAATATACACATGAAGAAAAGACAGCATCTTCAAGAAATGGAGCTGATGATTTGGGAGGGGTGGGAGAGGGGAATGAAACTTTCAGGTAAAAGGATAGAGCTAGGAAAAAAATAATCCTGAGTGAGGGAACTCGGACAAAATTTTTTTCATGTTTTCTCTTATATGACAATTAGCTTTAAGTATTTGTATTTCAATCAAAACGACTACAGAGGTTAGATAACTAGTAATGAAGGAACCAGCCCCCTGCTTTAGCAGCCATGACAGGCTGCAGAAAAGACATGTAGGACTCTACAGCACATGTCTGACCTTGTTGGGCCTGCCATGGTCACTAGGAGATCAGATGCCCTCCTCATGGCAAGGAATCAATCAGAAGCTAGCTGGCAGGGCTGTGCTTTATGACTCTGGGTTTGCTTTACAGACAGTGCACAATAGTGATGTGCAGAGCATAGTAATTGCCCTGGGAGGGCCTATGGGCCATAACAACCAGTTGACCAATCAACACAGAGCAGTTTGTCCAAGCCTGGAAGTGTACCAATCCTAAGACAGTTGCATACTCCTAGACACTCCCCTAACACTGCCCTATAAGATCCCTGCCTTGTGGTTTCTCAAGGTCTTTCTGCAGTCATCCGACTCAGTGAGTGGGCAAAAGGCCTGAGCTAATGGGGTTAGCTAATTAAACAACAGCAATAAAAGACTCTTTGCTTTTACATCAAAATGGGTCTCTTGGTGATTTTGGGGTTCAGAATTTGGGCACAACAGTAAGAGACCAGAGGGGGAGGGGGAGATTACCTAAGAGAGGGGAAATAGAATATACCTCTATGAAGAGATGAAGGGGAAACTAGAATATGATTAAATTGGAGACAGATTAAATGGAGTAAAATAGTCAGTATGGTGAAGGACAACTTACACTGAAGGCCTTTTGGAAACCATGTGCTGTAGAAGCTTCTTAAAATATATGCATATATGATAGGAGTTGAAATGAAGTTACCATACAATGGAAGAAACAGTGAACCAACTAGACATCTTATGTCAACAACAACAACAAAAAATGTTGCATCCCTGGAAAGGGTTATATCTTCTTGACTGATTGGACAAAGATGTCCTATATACTCCCTCAGACATCACAGACTTTCACCAAATCTATTGAGTACTCTCTATTACCTGACAACAAACAAGGCCCTATTGCTGAAGACACAACTTACTTATGTCATCAAACATGGAAAAATCCAGTTAGTGTGCAACTAGAAGCTTCATCTCTATTGACTAATATTCGTGGTGCTAAAAGATTCTTTGTATACTACCAGAGGAGAAATGTAATCATCAATATCACCTGCAACAGTGACATGCCTGTAAGATACAATAGTGTGATAGTGCCACAAATGCTATGGGTGTGACCAATTAGCTTTTTAATTTGACTTAAGTTCCAGGCCATGAGATGGAACCCAAACCTGACACTGCCAACGTGGCCAAGAACCTGAGTCTAAACAGGTCATGTGCTTAAATGAAAAACCTACTACTATCATTCTTCTGAGGGAAAAATGGCAAAAACATGACTGTTGGTGACACACTGCTATACCCATAGACCAGTGACTCAATCAAGCAACATCATAAAAGCTTCTTCTTGTAGTAGATAGGAATTAACACAGAGACCAGTAAGTGGACAGTATTCAGAGAATGAGACTTTGGAACACCCAGCCAAAAATGGGATTACAAGACTCAGGGTTCTATTCAGAAGAGTAAGGAGAAAGACTTTAAGAGCCAGAGGTAGAGGATGACTCCAAGGAAAAAGAGACTTCTAAACACAACAGGATTGATAAACTTGCAAACTCACAGAGACTGTGACAACATTGCACAGGCTCAAACCAGACAAAATCCCACCTCTAAGAAGAGGAAGTAGACACAAAGCCCCACCTCAAACCAGGAATCTATTTGCAGTTGTGATACCTGTTGTTGAAAAGGAAAGTCATTTATCTTCAATGGAGTATCTCTGAGCATATCAACTACACTCCAGGGCACTACCAAGAACAGTTAGCCAACACAAAATTGACTCCATGTTCTTGTGTGTGTGTGTGTGTGTGTGTGTGTGTGTGTGTGTGTTTTGTTTTGGTATTTTTGTCTTGTTGGATTTTTATTGTGTGATTTTAACTTTGTAATTTTTTTGAGAGAAAAAGAGTAGGAAGTTGGATGGGTAAGGAGGTGAAGGGAATCTGGGAAGAAGTTGTCAGTGAGGAAAAAATATGATCAAAATGTATGAAAGCAATTAAGTTAAATATTATTTATAAAAATTGAACCACTGGTGGTTTTAATATGCTTTCTTAAAAATATGCTGTTTTAAAATTACTTTTTAAAAATATGGTTTTAAAAAATTAATCTCAGTACTTGAGAAACAGAGGCAAGCAGAGTTAGGTTTTATAACAAACACAAGAATTTGCACCTTATCCATTATAAGTGTATAGTTTAGTGTTATTAAGACTGAAATGAAATTGGGTTTTTTTAGACAACTATAGGCAATAAATGCCTTGCTAGCTGCAGCTCCATAAAGTAAGCTGGGGGATGATGAGATGACCAGTAAGCAATGTCTGCCTGGTCCCCTGAGAACGCTGATGACTGTGGTTACTGCCTGAGGCATGTGTGATGTGACATGATTCACCATCTCATGGATAACTGACTCCTTACTCAAGGAGCTAGTTCCCATGGGAACACAGCAAACGCAGAGCCCCAGAAACCCCACGTCTACTGGTTTTCTTTGTCACTAAATCTGACTTTGGGGTTATACTATGAAATGAAAAGTCTCTTCTGTTGAGGAGAAAACTGTCACTTCTTATTTGTGTTCATGCATAGATTCATGGGAGGGCTTGGAGACTTGGGGAGCTGTGATTTCTCAATCTCCAGGGTGCTTCCAACATGTTCAGTTATTTTACTTTTGAGACAAAGCAGCACACTTTTCACTCAAGCAGATCTCAGTATTCATAAAGCTCTTTTGCTAGCAACGACATCTAATAAACGGCTTCTGTTTTACCTTCTTTTAGAATATTATCCACAAATCCTTCCCAAGACTTAACCAGCTGTTGAACTTTTAAACCAGCAAGCATTCTGCTTCAAGTGCCCAGGCTGAAGCCCCTCTGATAAAGGGAGAAGGCTGTTTATTTTGACATGGTGATCTATCCCAGACAAAGCACACAGGATGGGCAGCTAGAGGGAGGGGTCGAGCCTTGCTGGAAAATAGGGCAAACTTAACTCACTGCAAGCTAATCAGCAGCTGTACATTTGTAGGGAGTTTGCACCCATGCAGAGGACACCTTGAACCAAAACTCATGAATTGATGATTACCTATTGGGAGGCACTCTCCAAGAGGATTAGACACAAGCCCCCCAGGGGCTCAGATACATCACTCAGAGTCATCAGTGCTCCCAACAGATAAAACAACTGGGATAATGTTTCAAGGAACGATCATGTGCAAGCATGTCTTTTCCAAAGGACTGGTTCTTTTCATCACAAAATAGTTTCTAATATGTTCATATTCCCCCAAGATTGTCCATCTAATGAAAAAAATAGTCACTCACATTTAAGGGCTTAGTGATCACAGTGATTTTCTCGTACAGTATTTCACTTCAAGTGGAATGTATCTTTCTGAAGTTGGCGATTTTCCCCAAATGGCACCTTTCTATAATGCTTTTGGCAACAAAGATCTCAGGAGACGAGCTTTTAAAATGATTGTGTTTCTTGGTTTGGTGTGTGTGTGAGTGTGTGTGTGTGTGTGTGTGTGTGTGTGTGTGTGTGTGTGTGTGTGTGTGTGCGCGCCGTGCAGATGGACTTCCAGGAAGTTGTAAGATCCCTCACGTGGGTGATGGAACCTGAACTTGCATCCTTGTGAAGATAAAGCCCTTATACCCACTTGAGCTTCTCTCCAGCCCCACGATTTTGTTTCTATTTTAAGAGCTAGAAAAAGGACAAATTTACAAATGAAAATGACAGAATTGGGTATGCATGTTGTAACTTAGGAATGTGAAAAATGACAGAATTGGGTATGCATGTTGTAACTTAGGAATGTGAGAAGGGGGTAGCCACACATGCTTGGTGGCACTGAGGCAAGGCCACGTAGCATGAAGTTCCATGTGAGCGAAGGCTCAGACAGCTGCTCCAGGAAAATAAATTTAGAATGGATTTTCATAGAAGAGTGAGAGGAATAGTCATGGGACGTGAAAAGATTAAATGGATGAGGGAGAAAATAAGACACTGCATTAGCACTGGCTTCTTCTCCAGATCTGCTCAATTTCCCTGTGACCTTAGGGGAGCTGAGTAACCTTGGTCATGGTATCACTAATAGGCAATGCAAGGAACTGAATTGCTGCTGCATGTAAAGCGGACTACCCAGTGTCTAGCATAGGGCGGTCAGGAAGAGCTGGTTGTCTGGATGTCTCTGTCTCATAGCACCGAGAACCCCTGAAGAACTGATTGCCTATGGGATGAGAGGCCACACTGTCAAGTTACAGCAGTGTCTGAGCTCTGCGGACTTGATTTTCCTGCCAGTGATCAAAAGGAACTCTGAATTGAGAATGGAGTCACAACAGGAAGTAGGCTGCCATAGAGAGGAAAGCTGCCTAAGGAAGGGGGTTTCTCTTCCTACTGGTATCAAATGCCAGCTGAAGTCACAAGGCCACTCCTCCTGACTGCTTCTCCTTGGCTCACCGTATGTCTTTAACAAGGTTTTCTGTCTTACCATTTGGTTGCCCAGTCTATATTTGGACCCGAAACACTCTTAAGTTTTGCAAATGAACTTTATTTGATCAGTGTTTTCAATGACCTCACCTATGCAAAAAGTCTTATATAACCCATTTTATTGTTAATTCTAGTAATTTCAAGTTCATCTTTTATAACAATGGTAACCTCTGACTGTACTAGAATAGAAGTTATTTCATGAACAACTTCCCAGTGAATATTGATTGAATAATGGTTGTCTGGTAAAGAAAGGTATGGGAACATCGCCATACATGATTTCATTCATAATTGGTAAAGAATATATGCTGTTTTGTGCAATTAGTGTGTTTACCTTGAGTTGTGAAGCACAGAAGGAAACTGTACCTTCAGGTACACTCAGTGTGGACCCATGATGTGTATGACCTTAAGTTTGTAGATAAACACACTGCCTACAAGCACTTTCTTCTAATTTTAAGGTTTAATTAGCAAAGTATTGTTTTACTGTTGCAATTTCAAGCATGATTTGTTTCTGATCATTTGCCCAATCCCTTCTCTTCAACACCCAATGGCTTCTTATCTTCCATGCCACAGGTGTTTTATTATCTCTTCCCTTCTTCAACAACCCTTGTCATCTCCTGGTCCCCTTTCTGGTTACAAGATCCATAACTTCACATGTATATTTAGCGCTAGGACCTACATGTGAGAGAAAACATGCTACATTTGTCTTTCTGAGTCTGGGTAATCTTCTTAAAACATTTTTCAGAGACATCTACTTTCCTTTAAAGTTCATAGTTTCATTTATCGTTATGGTTGAATAAAATTCCATTGTATATACAATTGCACTGTACATTTTCATTATTCATTCATCTATATATGGACATCTAGGCTGATTGCCTAGACAGTGTGAATAAAAGAGCAATAAATGACCATGTGCAAGGATCTCTATGATAACATATACACTGTTAGGAATATGCTCAAAATGTCCACAAGTACTTTTTATTTTTCTGTCTTCTCCCAAAGATCTTCTAGTTTTAATCAATATCACCAAGATATTAAACTCATACTGCTAAAGCTGGTACACAGACAAAATAACTTTTGTTAGAGACTTCACTGGGCTCTCAAATGGCCCCTTTCTTCAAGCAAATTCTGAAGTTGTTAAGGAGTAAAATGCAGGAGAAAGGCTGGTGGGAAAAAAGGAACAGAGAAACAAGTTCCTTGCACATTAGCCTAGAATCTAACCCTGATCTCAAAGCAAGTCTCCATCTCACACATTTAACTTTTGGCATCCTGTCCCCATGCTTCCTGGTACCTAATTTTGGCCCACACAGCTGTGAGTTTGGCAGAAGCAGAAATCTGATTTAAAAAGAAAACCCTGATATGGTGGCACACACCTGTAATCCTCGTACTCCTAGGGCAAGATGGGAGACAGATGAGATAATTGGCTAGATGTTCTTGGCCCATGTAGCCAGAGTACACAGTATAGCACAACAGAAACAATGAGAGAGAATATGCATCAACAAAGAGAAAGGAAAGAATCAACTGCCCCAAATTATTCATATATACATATGTGGCATGTACTTACCTACATCCATACATACCACATACAATAATGATAATGATAAATTGAATGTTTAAAAAGTTTTTTAAGAAGTCCGCTCAAACCACAGCTGTCCAAAATGCCCACCAGCAAGGGAATTTAATCTACATATCATAAAGCATCAGTCAATGTAGGAATATTCAATCATCAAACATATAAAGCCTTTATAACAACATGAAGAATATCTGAGAAATAATGTTATTAAAGAAAGAAGAAGCCATAAGATTATACATGCAATGTGGTAGTAACCTTTAAAAATGTACATGTGGGAATAAAGCTTTGGATGGAGCCTAGAAAGCAGAAGCAACTATTGGGTTTGGGTATTTTTATTCTCTAGTGCTTAAATAATTAAAGAAACCAGTGGTACTATATAGACATAATAGCAGCAGCACCGCCATCCCCCAAATAAGAATCACCCTACTCAAGAGCCGAAGGGTACTGGCAGACCTCCAACAGGGTCCTGACTCCAGACACCCCATGTCTGCATGATTTGGAGTCAGAATGCAAGCCCTGCTGTTGCTTCCATATGTCCTCACTTTTATTTTTAAGACTCTCAAGAGTCTAAGAATTCTACATTTTAATGGTAACGCTCTTCACTTAGAAATTCAGATGCCAAGTAGAAATGTCGCAAGACACCGAGGTCCCTGAAGATGAGGTATCCTTACAGAGAGCTGACGGAAAACCCATGTCCTCATATCATTTTAACAGATTCAGGTAACTTTGGCGAAATTCACGGCTGTGGGATTTACACAGTCTTTCATTCAGGGAGACATCTGTGATGTAGTCAGCTTTAAGCTGTTTTTGATCATTTTCTCAAAATGTATATAGAGAACTCACATATAAGAGACACTCAGTGGCAGCAAGATGCAAACTAATGCATAATGCATCCTTGGTTCAAAACATTTCATGTCTCCAGAACTTCTACCTGACCAGTTTATCACAGTCCTCCCCGTCTGTGTCACAATGGGTACTTCCTCTAAAGTGAGAGACAAAGGGTCCAGTTGTCACTGGTTTACTAACTCCATGTCCTGGCTTCCTTATCACACAGGGAACTTCCCTTGGGCATGAATACCCAGCTCCAGGTTTTTGAAAAATGTGCACAGCTACAAAAACATCAGACAAGGCCTTAAGACAAAGCAGAGAGAGCTCGCTGCCTCTGGAGCATGTTAGATGGGAAACTAGAGAGTCTGACAGCTGAAGAAACGGTGGGGATTCTTGCTCAGGGGGATGGGAGCTAAAAAAAACACAAACAGCCACTGAGTGAGACCCTAAAACTCATTTCTTGGTTCAGTGGGGACAGGAACAAATCCAGGAGAGCTGACAGATGCAAGGTACAAACTAGGAGGCAGTGTGCACAAAAAGCAAGTGAGTCTTGCCTGAAGCAGTACTCATCCCTAGGTTCTCTCTCAGTCTCTCTACAAGGTTAGCCGGATGAACTTGGCCTTGGAAAATGTTTTGTCCCCTTTCAAGCACTTTTCCCACTCACAGTCATATATATATATATATATATACATATATATATATATAGTATATATATACATACATACATATATATACATAATATATATTATATATATAGTCCCATGTCACATACAATTGCCTGAGTCCCTGCTCCCTTCCATGTTTGCTGCAATCCTTTCATCTTTTCCTATATTATGCTTACCATGCCTTCTAATAATTATTATCATGTGGTTCCTAAGTACCATGCTTTAAACGTTCCTTGAGAACAATGCCCTTTCATATGCATCTCTGCCCACAGTGTGCTAGTGAGGTTCTTGGCAGCTAGAAGATGTTCAATAATCTTTTGATGTATGGTGACATCTCTATCATAGATACAACATACATTGGAATATTCCCTATCCTCTACACATCAGTTAGAAGGTCCACAGAGGGAAGAAGGGCTGTATTATTAATCCACAATACTAATCCAGTGCCTAGCACCCAGAAGTGTAGACAGAGTTTCTATCCCACCTGGTCCAGCAGCTATTTAGTCCCAAATAAACACACTGAGGCTTATATTAATTGGAAACTGCTTGGCCAATGGCTCTGGCTTCTTATTGGTTAGCTCTCAATTAGCCCATTTCTATTGAACTATGTATCTCTATATAGCCTTGACTTGCCAGAGAATGCCCGAACCTGTTATTCCTTTGGCCGTCACATGGCGTCTTTCAGGCGGTTCATTCTCTGCATCCTCTCCCCAGAATTCTCCTCATCTGGTATCCCCACCTGTACTTCCTACCTGACTACTGGACAATCAATATTTTATTCATCAATCAATAAGAGAAACATACATACAGAAGGACATCACAGAAGTACCCATTACAGATATGTTAGAAGGTGAATGTATATTTAGAGATACATGACTCCCAGCACTCATCATGGAATTCTTTATTATTTTGGCAGCATAACAGAAAGAGGGGAGATGACATGAGGTTGTCCTTCTTAAGAAATGACTTTTGCCTGTTCTGGTCCTCAACCTATTTGGGTATAGTCAGAAATTTAAACAGCAAGCATAAGACATAACAGATTTGAAAAGTACGAAAACCCTATTAGACAACAGTGTGATGCAGACATGACAGTGCAGCAGACAATAGTTGATGTTATTGAATCGGATCATCTCTATTGCAAGTGAAGATAGAGGTGTTCCCCAGTAAATACGTTGGCAACTATTGGCATGATCACCAAGTGCAGTGACCCATCATCCCCAAGGTATGTGAGCATCACAGTGGAAAGGGGAACATCCTCTCTCTTCTTAGCAAGGTATCACTCTCTTCTGAATTCCTAGAAGGGTTGTGGTGATACTTCTAAAATAGAATAAAGAAAATTTTAATTTATCCTTGTTTTAATTTTTAAAGTGTTTTCTTTCATTTAATTTGGAAATTACAAATTAATACATTTCTCCTTTCACTTTCCTCCTTACAAAACCTCCCATATACCACTACCAACTCTTCTTCAAGTTCATGGCCTCTTTTTTATTGTTATTGCATGTATATGTTAATTTATATATGCATACATATTCCTAAATATAACCTGTCGAGTCCATATAGCGTTACTTGCATGCATGTTTTCAGGGCTGACCACAAACAAAGAAAACATTTTCAAAAAATAAATAAATAAAAATGAGGATAAGCCTTAAATTTTCTTCATTCTATTTTAGAAGCATTACCACAACCCTTTTATGAATTCAGAACATAGTGGTACCTTCCCAGGTATAAGACAGGCAGTTCCCTGTTCCACAGTGATGCTACCATACCTTGGGGATAATGGTCCATGGATGTTCATTGACACTGAAAAACCAATTACTCCCTGGGGAAGACCATCTCTCCCTCTTCCAGCTTTACCAAGTTGCCTGTTGTTCTTTGTGTAGGATTGGGACTTCATGAGCTTTTTCCCACCCAGTTTGGCATGTTTGTTCGTATACATATCCCTAAGTTTCTCATCATGGCCTTAACCTCACCTGTAGCACAGGCCTGAACTCTTACCCCAACCTCTAGAGTAGCTTGGGATTACAGGCCTGTGCCACCAGCCCAGCCTCGGGAGAGTCTTGAGTCTGGCTTTCACTACGTATACACGATCTGTGCGAAAGATTCAGGCATCAGCAGTTTCCAGGGCTCTTCAGGCACAGGTCTACAACAATTTCACATAATCACAGCCATCTTTTGGCCTTCTAGCAACCCAAGCTTCTCAGGAACCAAGTACCACAACCAGCAAATGAGAGAAATAGGAATGGGTGGTAATTAAGAGTTGATTGTGAACTTGACAGGATCCAGGACCACCTTGAAGATTAAACTTCTAGGCACATCACTAAAGGAGTTTCCTGATTGTGTTAACAGAGATAAAAAGCTAAGATCTGTGGGCAGCACCATCCCATGCTGGGGTCCCTGACTGAATATGTAGAGAAAGCAAGCTACACACCAACATCCCCTCCTCCCTTCTCTCTACTTCCTAATTGCAGATACAGGGGACCAGCTGCCTCACACCCCAGCTGCCATGCCCACACCAACATGATGGACTGTACCCTCAACCTATGAGCCAAAGTAAATCCTTCTCACCTTTAAAAAGGAGGGTATATCCAATGGGGAGATGGCCCAGTTCTAAGAGCACATGTTTCTCTTACAGAGAACACCCACATGGTGGCTTCACATCTATCCATAATCCAATTCCAGAGGCTCCACCAGCACCCTCTTGCAACTTCTTCAGGTGCCAGGCATGCATTTGGTGTACATGCACACTAAAGCAGATGAAATAAGTAAGTAAATTTTAACACATTTTTCCACCTATCTTTCATGTTGAGTCAAAGAAATGTAAAAATAACTTAATTCACATTGAAGAACAAAAACAACTTTAATTCCAGTAAAGGAGTGTTTCTAAAACACTCTGAAATTTTTCAGTGAGAAGACCATGACTTTTGTTGCTTTTCAGGAGGCCAACATTTTTACTGTGCTTCTGAATTAAATGTAAACAAACTGTTTGCAGACTATTTAAGTGAGTTGAAAGGATGACTTCCAATAAAGTAAATATTGTTTATTTATTTATTTTTACAGTGCTGGGAATGGAATCCAGGGTTTGCCAATGCTAAGCAAGTGCAGAATTGGATTCATAAGAGTCAAGGAAGAGGAATTGCTCTAGATGCCCTTCAACTGAAGAATGGATGGAGAAAATGTGGTACATTTACACAATGGAGTACTACTCAGTGGGGAAAAAAGAATGGAATCTTGAAATTCCTAGGCAAATAGATGGCACTAGAAGAAACCATCCTGAGTGAGGTAACCCAGCCACAAAAAGGCAAAAATGGTATGTACTGATGCATATATGGAAATTAGACATAGAGCAAAGGATTACCAGCCTACAATCCACACCACCAGAGAAGCTAGGAAAAAAGAAGGATCTTAAAAGAGACATACATGGTCCTCTAGAGAAGGGAAAAGGGGCAAGATCTCCTGAGCTAATTAGGAGCATGGGGGGAGGGAAGAGGGAGTTACGAGAAACAGAAGGGAAGAAGAGGAGGGGAGGGGTTGACATGAGGGAGCAAGAAGATTGAGTCAGGGGAAGAATAGAGGAGAGCAAGAAAACAGATACCATAATACAGGGAGCCATTATAGGTTTAAAGAGAAATCTGGCACTAGGGAAATGTTCAGAGAGCTACAAGGATGACTCTAACTAACAGTCTAAACAATAGTGGAGAGGCTACCTCAAATGCCTTTCTCCAATAATGAGATTGAGGAATACCTTATATGCCATCCTAGAGCCTTCATTCAGTATCTGATGGAAGCAGAAGCAGACACCCATGGCTAAACACTGAGCCAAACTCCTGGAATCCAGTTGCAGAGAGGGAGGAGTGATGAGCAAAGGGGTCAAGACCAGACTGGAGAAACCCACAGAAACAGCTGACCTGAACAAGGGGAACCTCATGGACACCAGACTGATGGGTGGAAGCCAGCATAGGACTGACCCAGACCCCCTGAACATGGGTGTCAATTAGGAGGCTTGGTCAATCTTTGGGGCATCTGGTAGTAGATCAGTATTTATCCCTAGTATAGGAATGGACTTTGTGAACCCAGTCCACATAGAGGGATACTCTCTCAGCCTAGACACATGGGGGAGGGCTTAGACACTGCTCCAAATGATATGACTTTGAAAATCCCCCATTGAAGGCCTCACCTTTCATGGGGAGCAGAAAGGGAATGGGATGGGGGGTCAGTAAGGGGCAGGGGGGAAGGGAAAGGGAACTGGGATTGAAGTGTAAAACAAGCTTGTTTCTAATTTAAATTTTTTAAAAAGGAAAAAAAAGAGTCAAGGAAGATCTTCTACAGAGACTAAGTTTAAAGTTGGACAAAAAGAAATTCAGAGTCATGAAAATGTCCTGGTACATTAAAAGTAAGACGTCTTAGAATTCACTGATCTAAGAGCTTTAAATTGGTCATGATTTCCATTTCCAACAGATGAGTATCAATATTTTAATAGTTCTTAAAGAGGACTTTTATAGAAATATTGTTAACCTCTGAAGTCCCAATAAACCTGGGTAATTACAGAGAAGAAAAAAAATGTCCCCAGATCTTGCAGATTTCAGTTCATTTGAGGGGTAACCTGTTGTCCTGATTTACACAGAGCCCAGAAATTATACAGGGCCTTCGATGCTGTAACCAGGACAGTTCTGGGGAAGCTAAAGTGTCTGCTCACCCTGAGTTCCAGTTCTGGAAACTACTAGCTGGTATCTCATTCCAAATTCTTTTCTGTCAGTTTCCTCCTCTCTAAAATACAGTATAAAATATAGGAATAATTCCTAGGAAGACCAAGTTGTATCAGCAGTCAGATTTAACTATTAAAATATTAAGGAGACATAGTTCACCAAACTGCATTGCACCGTCTCTTTATCAGACAAGGGCTTTGTGTTATCTGACTGTTCTCTTCCATGTATCATGTATTCTCTGTACATTTCAAAGGTTCTGTAATTCACTATTGTTGTGAGGAACAGAAAACCTCACTTAAATGTCATTCATCTTTTAAAAGATATTCTAAAGATTTTATTTTTGTAAAGATTTAATTTATAATTCTAAAGATTTAATTCATGCTAAGCGTGGGGGGGGGGGGGCATGCCAGAAGGCGTCACCTTTCCTGAAGCTGAAGTTTCCAGTGGTAGTGAGTGAGGTGTCCAGTGTGGGTGTTTGGAATCAAGTGTAGGTCCTCTAGAAAGAACAGGAAATGCTCTTAGCCACTGAGCCATCTCTCTAGTGCCCACTGGTTTCTTTTCAGCATCTTTACAGAGAATTGGTTTCATGTCAGTTCCAAAAGACTTTATGATCCCTTCTTCTGGAATTCCATGTTCTCTGAGGATTGGCCATGTCCCTGAAAGAGAGCACACTAAGAGTAAGTCATTAGAGAGACTGTCATGATCACATAGGTTGCTTGAGGTTAACTCCAAGAGCCAATGAATGCAATGCACAAGGGCAGGACTCCTTGTGACAAATGGCTCTGCCAGATGCACTTCTGAGTTGGGAAGAGCAATAAAATCCTTTGCAGAGGAGTGTTAACTGTGACTTAGAAAGAAATTAAGTGTCTAGAAGCAGGGGACTCTAGAATAGTAAGGGCTGGGGCTGAGAGACATAGAAGCAAGACTTCCATGCATTCTATCTCAGGTGACAACAATAATCTCCCCAGTTAGACTCAGCATATGTAAAGAGAAAGCCTTCTCCTTGAGAGAAGCCTTCCCGCCAGCCTGATTCCAGAGCTGCATGAGTCCCAAATAAACACACAGGAGGCTATATTAATTATGAAGCTGTTGGCCTTGCTTGTTTCTTACTGGCTAGCTCTGACTTAAGTATTTACCCCAGAATTATTAATCTAAGTATTTCTCTTACTGGAGAAGTTTCCGGGCTTCCTACCCCATGGCGTTACATCTTGACTCTCTGTATTTCTCCTACCCAGAGTACTCCTGGACTCCTAGTCCCACCTATCTTGCTTCCCTATTGGCCAACAGTGCTTTATTGACATATACACAGGACTTCCCCCATCAAGCATCAAAAGTGGAAGCAGAAAAATAATGGCACTCACGGAGCAAAGATGTGGCTATGGTCAACAGAGCTGCCATCTGGTTTGGGATCTGGGCAGAGCTAGTCCAAAGGAGAAAGCAGTTATTGCTAGCACCAAAGCAGGCTTGGAGCAAATGGGAACTAACATCATGAAACTAGTTGTTTCTAAAATCTGTTTTTTTCTTTAAAAAGGTATTCCTTTTAAATTAAATACAAATGTCACTATTCATGCTCAATTTGTTAAAAGATACAAACGTCTACTAAAATTTCATATTTCTGTTGTGAAAAAATATGTTCTCCAGTCAGCCACGTTTTCTGAGCATCTTAAAAGACACTAATGGGCTGCCTTCTCCGTTTCCCTCCACTATTACTCATCTCCAACCTGATAAGCAGGAAGATGACTCACGAGATCCGGCTAGCCTTTCAAAAACATAAGTTAGCCAGTTAAAAATGGTCTCAATAAGAAAGGTAGGGAAGACTGGCAAGTTGGCTCAGTGGGTTAAGATACGTCCCACCAACCCTGGCATTCTGACTCAGTCCCCAGAACTCACATGGTACAAGGAATATACTGACTTCCACAAGTTGCCCTTTTCACACATGCCCCTTAGTACATAAGTATGTGCACACTACATAAATAAATAAATAAATAAATAAATAAATAAATAAATAAATAGATGTTAAAAGAAGGGAACAGGTAAAACAATAATAGCCTTGAATTGTGAAGTCTTTAGGAACTTATTCCAGGAAGGAAAGCACATAAGGAGAAAAAAGAGATGAGGGGGGAAAAAGAGTTGGCTTCACATTCTAAGAATAAGAACACCTAATATTCTCAAATAGCTGAGAAATGCTAAGCATGCTTAGAGAGCAAATACACATTCTTGTTGTATTGAAAGTAAACAGAATAGCAAGGATACATTCTTAGGCTTTCTGGGATAGCAACACAATGTTAACAGATGACAGTGAGATAAAAAAGAAATTAATTTGGATTTTGCATTGGACTGTTATGTCAGCACATGTGATTTTTAATCTGAAATTTACAGAATAAATATTGATAGGTGGATATGGTCTCTCTGAAGTAGTTCCCTTCCCTGGCTATATAAACATACATTCTTGGCGTAGTTTGCTTAGAGAATAAGAATGCATAGTATTTTGTGGGATTGTGGAGACTGGATAAATATGTTCCCACTTATCTAAAAGACATACAGATGGGTCCTGTCATTTGTAGGCTAGTGAGCTTGACATAAAATGCAGGCAAGTTGCTGGGATGAATATTAATCGATTGGTTTGGGAATACATGCTAGCGGACATTATGAAGGCTAGGAAAAACCAGTAGACACATTAAGGACAAATCACATTGAACCTGTCACGCACACACTCACACACACGCACACGCTTGCGCACACACACACACACACACACACACACACACAATTAGTGAAGCAAATGCTTCAGATGAATCTTGATGGCTTAACAGCCCTTGTCAAGGATTCTTGTGACATCCTTATAGAAGAAATTTAAATGTATAGAGAGAGACCAAGGGTAAAATCCCACTTAATGATGATTATACCTGGCATCTTTCCAAAAGATTATAAATTAACATAAGCTAATGCATTTTGTCTGCATGTAGGAGATTTCCCTCCAAATTAATCAATAACAAATGATACCTTTATGATCAGCTATGTCAACTACAAGAAAAGGGAAGAGAGATTTAATACATCAAGCTGCAAATTTTTCAAATTGCTTTTATGGGAAAGGAACTCAAATTCATGATGCTTTTGAAGAAAAATATGTTTACTTGGCCAGTTGGTCACTATTAGTCAGTTGGAATTGGATATAATGTATTAGGAAATATTTAGAAGTCAATTCTTGAGAAAATTCTATGAGTGTGTTATGTGACTTGATAAACAACTACGTCAATTCTAGATATGTATGCTTAAAAAATCACTGAATTGTACTTAGTATTTTTAAAGCAGATATGGAGGGGACCTCAAGGGAAGAAGACAATTGATTGATATTTAAAGATAAAGACCTATTCTGAAAAGTGAACAATTATAGAAAGGATGAGAGATGTCTCAACAGCAATATGGAAAAGCTTCTAGCTTTTCACTGAGTGCTTAACTTTAATGTTGGTGCTATAATGAAAGACCGAATTTTAAATGGGAATTTAGGTTCTGTCAAAAAATGCCTGCTTGGCTGGGCAAGATAGCACAGTATTTAGGAAGCAAGAGCATCAAAAATTTGAGAACTGAAGGCCAGTCTAGACTACACATTATTTAATAAACTAATAAATAAAGAAAATGTGTAACTTATGAAGCAAAGGACTTGATGGTCCCATCAATTCTGGGCAGGTTTGTTTTGCTCTGAGAACTACACTCTATGAGGGCATTCACTAGGGAAAGCTCAGGGAGATGTGGACACAAAATGGTCTGGTCGTATGGAACAGATGGAAGACCTGGAGTCCATTAGCCAGAGAAGCAGGTTGCAGCAGTGGGGGTTGGGGAGTCAGTATCTTCTATTTCCAGGAATCTGACTTGGTAGGACAGGAATCTGCCTTGTGTTCTTCTCAACATGGCTGACCCAAACATAACCAAGAGCATGGGAAAAGTGCACAATGAGGCCTTGGAGGAACGTTCCCAAAAATGAGCAATCAAAACCAAAAGATACATTATTAAATTTGCAATGTCCAAAGCTGCCATTTCGTATAAACATGATATTGGAATCATGGCACAGAGCCAAAACAAAGAGAACTAGGAGTCATTACACACAGCATGCTAGATAGCAACTAAGAGTGATGGCCAACTATCAACAGTCAGCATGGATTAGTGAGGGTCTCATGGAGCCCTACCCATCCCGGATGGCTACTGATGGATACTGATGAAAGGGCAAACATTGTCTTCAGTTGAGCACCTACTGATAAGCCCACCAGGACCCAGTGGGTAGCTCCAAATCCATGTCCTGGTTAAACTCAGTAGGGAAAAATAAAACTAAAAGGTAACAACAAAGACAAGTCAGAGACACTTAAAAGCCTTAGAACCACCAGGGGGCAGTGACTTTCCTCATGACCTCACCTCCACAGGCATAAAGATGGAATGCCCTGTGCATTTTGTGGGACTAAATAAAAGCAAATGAGAAAACCTACCCAAGCATCTTATGCCCAAATATGGAAACAGAAAGGATATTTTGTATCTGTGTTTTCAGCACATGATATACAAGGTCAGTTTTTAAGGTCTTGTCCCAAGAGGAGATCAATTTTAAAAATCAGAATATGTGTATATAGTGTGTGTGTGTGCGTGTGCGCACACACACGCACACACCCCCCCAAGTGGTGTCTAAGGATATGCCACCACCTCAACTACAGGGATAGTAGGCTTGCACCTACTGGCAACATTATAATACCATATCTTTAGTTCTTGAAAACATGAATTTATAAAGACAATCTGTTTATTCCAACTACTAAGTTATAACAAAGGTATAATTCTAACAATATCTTGATCTGCATCCCATGGATGGTGGCATTGGTTTCATCTTGGTAGTAAGTTTCTATACCTCTTGCAAGGAATTGTGGACAATATTTGCCTTCAGATCTGGAAATGATTTACTTGAGTAGAATGACTTTTGAAGAAAAGATGCTAACATGCTAAACACTCTGTCATAATAAAATTATAAGCTCAGATGATCTCTGGGGCCTTATGGATGGCTCAGTGGAATATAGGTTCTCACTGTCTAGCCTGACCACCTGCCTTCAATTCCTGAAACCTGCATAGTAGAAAGACAGACAGAACTGACACAAGTTTTTCTCTGGCTTCCACACATTCAGCATGACAAATCTGCATCCACCCACAGACACATACTAAATAAAAGTAAGGCATTTTTAATCAGCCTGTCCCCCAAAGATTTTATAGTATGCCTATTCACTTTCACACATGAGATGAACTAAGTATCATTTGGAGTAAATCATTCAGGCATTATAATAAAGTGAAAGAGGAAATGATTATTATTTAATTATAATAAAGCAATAAACTCTGGGACAGACTGGCCTATTTTTGAATGTTTGCATATTCATACATATGTGTGCATATACACAATACCAAGCTTGCACAGGGTATATATCAGTGGGCTTTTACTAATTCAAGAAGGGTCCTTATTCTTTTTTTTTCTTTTTTTTAATTTTAAATAGCTTGTTTTACATGTCAATCCAAGTTCCCTCTCCCTCCCCTCCTCCCGCACTCCCCTCCCCCCCCCCCCCGCCTCCCACCCTATTACCAAATCCTTCCACATAGGGGATATCTAGAGTCTGTCATTTTACTCTTGGTAGGGTCCAGGCACTCCCCTAAGAGTCCAGGCTGAGAGAGCATCTCTCTTTGCGCTATAGGCACACGAAGACAGTTTGTATACCAGGGATAGACACTGATCCACAGCTCAGGGCCCCATAGGTTGCCCAGGCCTTCTCACTGACACTCACATTTGGGGGGTCCAGATCAGTCCCATGCTGGCCTCCCCACTGTCGGTCTGGGGTCCAAGAGCTCTCCCCTATTCAGATCAGCTGTCTCTGCTGGTTTTGCCAGCCCATTCTTTGCCAATTTGCTCATCACTCCTCTCTCTCTGTCACTGGGTTCCTTGGGTTCAGTTCAGTGATCAATTGTGTGTTTGCCTCTGCTTCCATCAGTCACAGGATGAAGGCTCCCAGATGGTTATAGACATCAAGTTCATTATCAGGAATGGGCATTCGAGGTGGTCCCTCCACTATTGCTTAGCTTGCCAATTGGTGTCATCCCTTTAGATCACTTGAGGTCACTCTGGTGCCTGATCTGTCTTCGATCCTATGATTCCCTCTTCCCCCTATTCTACCCCCACCCCCTCAACTTCCTGTTCCCCCATGACCAACTCTCTTCCTCTTCACCCCCTCTCTTCTTCCCAGGTCCCACTCCCCCCCACCCCTCGCCGTGTTCCCCATCCATTCAGAGGATCTTGTCTCCATCCTCTTCTCTTGGGTACTATGCATATATGCATATCTTTTAGGTTCTTTCCTGTTTCCCAGACTCTCTATCTGTGGAAGTGCAGACTGGCACTATCCTGATCCATGTCTAAAATCCATATATGAGTGAGTACATACCATGTTTGTCTTTTTGCGACTGGGTTACCTCACTCAGGATGGTTTCTTCCAGTGCTATCCATTTCCCTGCGAATTTCAAGATTCCATTGTTTTTTTCTGCTGAGTAATACTCCATTGTGTAAATGTACCACATTTTCTCTATCCATTCTTCAGTTGAGGGGCATCTAGGTTGCTTCCAGGTTCTGGCTATTACAAACAATGCTGCTATGAACATAGTGGAGCAGATGCCCTTGTTGTATGAACCTGCCTCATTTGGATAAATGCCTAAGAGTGGAATTGCTGGGTCTAGTGGTAGATTAATTCCCATTTTCCTGAGGAATCTCCATACTGATTTCCAAAGAGGCTGTATGAGTCGGCACTCCCACCAGCAGTGGAGGAGTGTTCCTCTCTCTCCACATCCTCTCCAGCATAAATTGTCTTTGGTGTTTTTGATTCTAGCCATTCTGACAGGAGTAAGATGGTATCTCAGAGTTGTTTTGATTTGCATTTCCCTGATGGCTAATGATGTTGAGCACTTTCTTAAGTGTCTCTTGGCCATTTTAGCCTCCTCTACTGAGAATTCTCTATTTAGCTCTGTACCCCACCTTTTAAGTGGATCCTTTGGTATTTTGGAGACTTGTTTCTTGAGTTCTTTGTAAATTTTGGAGATTAGCCCTCTGTCAGATGTAGGGTTAGTGAATATCTTTTCCCATTCTGTGGCCTGCCTTTTTGTCTTTTTGACTGTGTCCTTTGCCTTACAGAAGCTTTTTAGTTTCAGAAGCTCCCATTTGTTAATCTCAGTGCCTGTGCCACTGGTGTTATGTTTAGGAAGTGGTCTCCTGTACCAACTCGTTGAAGAGTATCTCCCATTTTCTCTTCCAAAAGTTTCAGTGTGGCTGGATGTATGTTGAGATCTTTGATCCATTTGGACTTAAGTTTTGTACAAGGCGATAAACCTGGATCTGCAGTCTTCTGCATACCAGTACCCAGTTATGCCAGCACCATTTGTTGAAGATGCTTTCTTTTTTCCATTGTACAGTTTTAGCTTCTTTGTCAAAAATCAAGTGTTCATAGGTGTGTGGGTTAAAATTAGGGCTTTCGATTCGGTTCCATTGGTCTACCTGCCTATTTTTGTGCCAATACCAAGCTGTTTTCAGGACTATAGCTCTATAATAGAGCTTGAAGTCAGGTATGGTGATGCCTCCTGAAGTTCCTTTATTGTATAGGGATGTTTTGGCTATCCTGGGCCTTTTGTTTTTCCATATAAAGTTGATTAATGTTCTTTCCAGGTCCTTGAAGAATTGTGATGGAATTTTGATAGGGATTGCATTGAATCTATAGACTGCTTTTGGCAAGATTGCCATTTTTATTATGTTGATCCTACCAATCCAAGAGCATGGGAGATCTTTCCATTTTCTGGTATCTTCTTTGATTTCTTTCCTTAAAGACACAAAGTTCTTGATATACAGGTCTTTCACTTCCTTGGTTAACATTATCCCCAGATATTTGATGCTGTTTTTGGCTATTTTAAAAGGTGATGTTTCTCTGATTTCTTTCTCAGTCACTTCATCATCTGTATATAATAGGACCACTGATTTTTTTGAGTTTACCTTGTATCCTGCCACATTGCTGAAGGTGTTTATCAGCTCTAGGAGTAACCTTGTGGAGTTTTTCGGGTCACTTATGTAAACTATCATATCATCTGCAAATAGTGAAAGTTTGACTTCTTCTTTTCCTATTTGTATCCCCTTTATCTCCTTTTATTGTCTTATTGCTATAGCTAGAACTTCAAGTACAATGCTGAACTATGTCTTTGAGATCAGCAGGAGTTCTTTGATTACATGTCAAGTAGATGGGGTCTCTCTTTCTCTCTCTCTGTCTCTGTGTGTGTGTGTGTGTCATATTTGTACTTAAATTTTTTTTCATTTTATGTATCAACCCCGATTCCCCTCTGTCCTTCTCCCACTGTTTACCTCCCCCACCCCCACAGCATGCTCACTGGTCGCTCAGAAGTATCTCCAAATTGGTGGGCATCAGATAAGATGGAACTTATCTGAGACTATGCAGTAATTTATTAATAACATGATACACTGAAGCTAACTAGTCATTGCTGTCAACTTAAAGCTGTAAGTGGAAGAACTTTTGATAAATAAAAACAGAAGTAAATGTGGTGTATATGTGTATTGAAATGTCATAATAAAACCTATTAATTTTTACTAATATACCCAGATTGAAAAAGAAAAAAGTGGGAATAGAGGGATGGCTTGGCAGTTAGAGTCCTAACTGTTCTTGCAGAGAACTCAGGTTCAATTCCAGCACCCACATGGTGGCACATGACTATCTGTAATTCAGTTCCAGAGATCCAACGCCCTCTTCTGGCCTCTGTGAACACATGGTGCACAGACATGTAGGCAGATAAACACTCACATAAAGTAGTAAATAAATCTTTTCAAAAAGAAAAAGAAATTCGCAATGGTTCATTAGTCTCCAAATTCAATAAAATGGTTCAAATTCAATAGTTTCATGAATATATTTAACCCTCCTTCCCACAAGAAACTCAGAGTTTGGGTACCTCCCCCTAGCTATAGTTTTGGGAAAGGTGAACTTCTGTACAATTCATTTTTTTAAATATAACAAAAAGCAGTCTTATGTCTACTTTGTGTAATGTTATGTAGATTAAACAGGATAATTTATTCAACCCATTTGCCACCATGTCTGCTATCTAGAAACTATTTAGTCATATCATTTCTTGACCCCCATTAAGTGGCATTTCTTTCCAGGAGACGTTTCCTAAGGCATCACACTGACCTCTGGGGAAGAACCCTTGAATGAGACAAAGTCTGATATTGACGTGAAACACAGTATCAGACAACCCATTATTGCAACAAGCAAAACAAGGAGGGACACTTTGCTGTCTCATTTTAACAGCAGATACAAAAAGAGTGTCTGTGGCTCCTCTCCTTCGGAATTCCACAAATGTGGAAAGCCCCAGTAATCAAACACCGTAAGACAGTGACTCAGCTGGGAGTCTGGAAATGCTCTCAGCCTCAGGTCTTCTGGGAAGACCTGGCTGCTCTGCCTTCTACATGTGGGGCTTTCCTCACATCCCTGACCTATTTGTGGTAACTGACCTTGAGCCTCACAGCTTTCGTCAATGTCCCTTGAAATTTCCACTCGGAGCCTGAATTAATTATTCATCAGCTTCCTAGGTGGTGCTGTGATGTCATTGCCAAGTATGCCCTAATAAGCAAATTGGTTACAGGAACAGGATCATTTTGACTCTGACTAGAATTGTATACCCCCTTTCCTATCAGTATTATGAGTGATGACTTTTTCCCCATTTCAATGATCAGTAGTTTTATTGTAGCACTATTGCTTGGTTCCACATCAGAGGGTTTTATAACATGGATCAATGTAAAAATTATGCACAGCCTTGCTTCATGTCTCTTAAAGGAAAACAGGAGTCAGATTCTAATGTACATGGATTGCAGATTCTTGGAGAGTTAAGTTGGAGAGAGTAAAGGCCTTACTCCTGGAAAATTCCTGATGAATTGACATCATTGGAATTTCCCCAGTCAGCTGTCTTAATGACCCCTAGACCCCAAGGTATTACTATACTAATTATATAGAATTGAGCCTATTTGAAATAAGAACAGCATGGCATTTTAGGTTTTATCTTGCCTGTTTGCACTTTATGTACACATTGTAGTGTGTGTCTCTAGGGGGAAGCAGTTATATTTAGGCTCACAGAAGTCTCCACAATATATAATCTGCTCATTTTTGAGCCAGTTACAACATACTCCTTAAGACATTTCTTTAATCTGTCCTGATCTCTTTACATATCACTGACTGATCCAGAACACTGCCACCTTCAGGTACTTCTAGGAAATACCCTTAGATGTAGGGGAGGGGGGATGTAAAGTCAGTACCCACAAGAAATGGATGAAACAATATTTGTTTGAGCTGGAATCTGGGAAAGAAACGACTGTGCTGTTGGGATGTCCCAACAATTGTGAGAAGGGAATTTTAGTTGTTTTAACAAAAGCAACGTGAAAGCAGGCATTTATGAGAGTTCTTGGGGGTTTCCATAAGAGTGGGATGAATGCCCCAGCTCCAAATATTTTAAGGGACAGCACATAAATGAAATGTCAGCTGGCACAGCTTGCTCACTGTTGACCACACTGCCTGAGAGCTGCGCCTCTCTGCGGAAGTGCTTTTTGTCATCAAGGTCACTTGGAGGTCCCTCCTCCTCCTCATCTTCTTTTGTGGCTGAATGTCACCAGTTTTCTGATGGCCCCACGTTAGTGTGCAATCAAAAGACATCTTTGTCCGACTCTGTTGGGTTGCAAATGAATGTAGCAACTCCCAGAAGCCTAGAAGGTTCTCTTTGATCTCTAAGTAGCTCAAATGTCCAATGGCCTTGACTGTATCACAGAGACTTTCTGCTCAAATGTCTGCTGGATCAGTGACATCTATCAAGCGAGCTGGAGTGGGCTCTCTGGTCAGACACTGGCCGAGAAAGATGGTCATGACCAACCCATCTTCAGCCTGCTCTCCCCTCGTTCCACTCCTATGGAAAATATGAAATGCTGAGGGAAGGCAAGTAACCACCTCCCAGACTGCTCACTCTTAGAACAGGTCTACTGTTGCTACCGGCTGTATCTGAAATCTGACCACCAGAGAAGGTGATCTTTACCGTTTTCAAATAGTCTGTTTCTCAAACTGTAAGATGGCAATAATATTTCCTCCCTTTGACACATGAAAGGCTATTTGGAAATCACAGCAGCTCTTCCTTTTTGTGTTCAGCTCATGCAATGTTGCTATAGGTAAACATCATCTGCTTTCTTGTTTCTTTGTCTAAAAGCTGCTTTAATCCAGCCCTAAGAGTCTAACTAAAATCTACTGACTGTTAGAAACGTCCACGAGTCACTTTTGGCTTGTCTTGATTACTGATCAGAACAGCTCCTGAAAGTGAGTGGTGAGCCAGCACCAGAAAGAACACAGAGGCCTTCAAAGTCCTGGTGGGATGGGAAGGGACTTCCAGAAAATCAGGAGAGGGAAGTTGTCATGGAACAAGAGAAGCTGAGACTGAGACAAAGATGGGTTTGCTCCGTCCAGTTACAATTTCGTCAGAGTATTTTATACTCAGATCTGAAGTTTGAAAGGGTGGCTTCTTATTTTTTACATTGACTGCTTTGTAGTCTAAAAAATGTGTATAATCGAAAAGAGAGGGAGGATTGAGGGGAAAGGAAACAAGAGAGAGAATGGGAATGGGAGAGGGGTGGAGAGACAGAGACAGAGAGGCAAAGGTCAGTAGAAACCTGCATCTGAGCAGTTTAGTTCAAGATGAGTCTCACACACATCCCAGCTACAGCTCCTTGCCCCCATGAGACCAAACAACACAGCCAAATGATCACTGTTTATCTTTTACATTTTAAAAAATCCCTATAAATCACTGATGTTCTAATAAAGGAGGATGCTAGGAAGCTATTAGAGGACAACATACAATCTTCTAATGCCAGATAATTAACTTGAAATATGCCTGATACAGCAGTTCAGCTGAAAAATTAAATGTTATTGCAGAGAATTATAGTAAGCCACGGTGCTCGCAGTTGCAAGATGAAATGACACAGCAGCGAGAAAGTGTCTTTCTCCCTATTTTACATTTGTCTCAGCATCTATTCTGAATGCCTAATGTGTTTGCTTTTCCTAATGACCATACTGAGCTCCATTAGAAAGCATAATTTGAAGATTTGCATTTTAAATCTAACTGACCCAGTCTCTTAATTATCTGTGTTCAAAATGAAGATGGTTTCTCAGTGTGCTGAGGGTTGAATGAAACACCATATACACAGGTGCCTTACCCATGCAAAGTCAAAGGCAGGGGTTGCTTATCATAGGCATCCAGGCCAATAAGAGCAAACAAAAATGTCCAGTAAACCAAAGGCAAGTATTTCTAAATAAGGCATGTAAAATGTCACATAAGACCTATTATGAGACCTATTACAATGGCACAAGTTTATGCACCCAGAACCCCAGAGACTGTGGAAGAACTGCACAGATCCCAGACCAGCCTGGCCTAAACTGCAAATTGCCACTGTCACAAAAAGACAAACAGAATACCAGCAAGAATGTCCATCATTCTCATAAATCTGCTTAATGTGGGCTCATAGCTGAGATTAGAAGCAGTATCAAGAATAAACATCAGATAAAGGATTAGGGCCAAAAATTAACTTTGCTATCCTGAGAGGATCTCTTTCATTCACAAGGGCCATTCATCATTTAGTCATTCATTTATTCACACAGTTCACAAATATTTAAGGTACATTACAATGAGGCATTCCAAGACTAAACAATGACAATTCTGTTAGAAGTCTTTTATAACGTCCCACGTAAGAAGTCAATTATAGCTGGTACCAGCAACCAGACTGGGTGTGTATGTGGGCGAGGGAGATGTTTTATCCATGTGACGGAAGTCAAGCCACATACCCACTCATGAATTTCCAGTCTGAGTCTACAAGGCTTTCCTCTGTTTGGTTATATTCCCCTAAAGCAGATTATACTTAAGCTAATTCTTCAACTACATCTTAGGCCAGAAGACATTAATGTCTTCAAACACTGTAAGACTTCTCATTAGCAGTTGTTACCCAAGTATCCTCCATAACTGATGAGCATAAACTCCTGCCCAGTCTCAATGACCATGCAACACAGGAAGAGATATGTGGAAGCTGCCTTCTATGTAGAATGCTTTTGGCCCTTTCCAAATTGCTAAATCGGGTGAGGTTGACAAATACCTTTGGGAAGCCTGTGATGCCCAGATCTCTAGGAGCAGTAAAGAAAACAATATTTGTTTGAGCTGTAAACTTAGAGGGGGAAGCCTGTGTTGTAAAGATGTCAATTAAGCTTTAAAGAGGGATTGAAGTTATTTTAACAGAAGCTAAAGGAAAACTGAAATTCAAAAGCACTGCCCACTACTCAGCTGTTGCTGTGGGAGACTAGCAATTCTACAGCAATGTGGATTTGCCATTGGGAGTCTGAGTTCTTCGGCCTCCACATTCTGTCAGAGGAAACCGAAGTTTCTCAAAGTGATAAGTGCTCTCAGTTGATTCTCTGTCCACACGTCAGCTGCTTTGCTTTGCTCTCACAGATTTCTCTCTTGATGGGTTCAGCTGCCATCAAAATTTGTATTCATTCTTTATCCCGACAATAAAACACGGTTTTCTCATGTTTGCTCTCTGTGTGTTTCCCTTTCGCTGTCTCTCTGTCTCTCTGTGTCTCTCTATCTCTGTGTGTCTCTGTCTCTCTGTGTATCTCTGTGTGTCTCTGTCTCTGTGTGTGTCTTTGTGTGTGTGTCTGTGTACATGTGTCTCTGTATGTGTATGTGTCTCTGTGTGTGTGTCTGTGTGTGTCTCTGTCTCTCTGTGTGAGTGTGTGTTTCTGTCTTTGTGTGAGTGTGTGTCTCTCTGTTTCTCTGTGTGAGTGTGTGTCTGTCTCTGTGTGTGTCTCTGTATGTGTCTCTGTATGTGTGTCTGTCTCTGTGTGTGTCTCTGTGTGTGTCTCTGTGTGTGTCTCTGTGTGTGTGTGCTCTCGGTCTCTCTCTAGATGATAAAGCTGAATTTGACCACTTGGAGTAACCCATGCACCCAATAACACCTGCGAGATAGCACTAGAAAGCTTTGAAGATCTATAGATGGTAAAGTAATGAGATAACAAGACTTCAGAAATAGCTCCTTCCTGCTTACAGGGCTGGGAGTGATGCATTAGCTGCCGGAGCTGTGACAACTCTCAGCTTCTAGGAAACAATATCCCAGGATGATGGACTCTAAGGACACAGATGGAAACAAGGTGAGCATTTAGAGCAAAGAAATGTGTCTGAGGGGAAATGTCTCTGTGGCATTTGCTCCATTGAAGAAAATAACTATTACACAATTGTGGGTTTGCTTTCCTACTATTAAATCCAGGGACTGAAGGACAAAGAGGAAAAGGAGAAGTAAATGGAAGGATAGATGCTTTCCACAAGCTCTGAATATTGATGGTGGTGGTTAACAGCATATGCTGAGCAGTCAGTCACCCATTGACTGGACACCTATTTAGAGCACCTCTTCTGTGCCAAGTCCAGGGTTATGTTCTTGAGGAGAGACACGGCTTCCTATCTCCTGAGGTTCCTAGCAAGGCAAGGAAGCTGGAAATAAAATAGCTATAATGGAAAGCTGAGAATATATAAGGGGGCATGTGCTGAGGGAGCCTCACCCTACCGCAGGGGTGCAAAGAAATCAGGGAAGGGAAAACAAGAGTCATGTCCTCCTTGTTGAACGGTGCTTTCAACACCATAGTGAAACAGCTCACACGGGTCGTTTATGAGAAATGTCTTAGTTAGGGTGCCTATTGCTGTGATGGAATGCCATGACTAAAATCAAGTTGAGGAGCTAAGGGTTCATATGGCTAACCCTTTTACATCAGTAGTCCATTACTGAAGGAAATCAAGACAGGAACTCAAACAAGACAGGAACCTGGAGGCAGGAGCTGACACAGAGGCCATGGAGGGTGCGTGCTGTTGACTGGTTTCATCCTCATGGCTTCTTTCTTAAAGAACCAGGACCACCAACCTAGAGATGGCACCACCTACAATGGTCTGGGTCTGCCAGGTGTTGGTGGCACACACCTTTAATCCCAGCAGCACTCAGGAGACAGAGGCAGGTGGATCTCTGTGAGTTCAAAGCCATCCTGGTCTACGGAGCAAATGAGCTGGGTCCTCTCCTATCAATCACTGATTAAGAAAATGCCCTACAGGCTTGCCTACAGCCCTGTTTTATGGAGGCATTTTCTCAGATTCCCTCCTCTCAGATGTCTTCAGCTTGTGTCAAGTTGGCATAAATCTACTCAACACAAGAAGGCAGTTATTTTGTGTACAGTTTTGAAGCCCCTAGACCATGGCATCTGTGCCATCTCACTGTTTCGGAGAAAATTTCCTGGTAAAGGCAGGCACAGGTAGCAAGAATCATGGCCCTCTTGAGCTGGGAAGAAGACACAGCTGAGCAGGGTCAAAAGAGACTTTTACAATAACCCTGATGTGAGAACTACCATGTGCCTCCAGAACCTTCTCAGAGCATGCCCGCATTGACTGAAGACCTTTCACCTCAGGCTTACCTCACAGTGTGCCACCCTGCAACCTAGATTTTAGCAATAATGGAGACCTGGAAGATACAAATCATATTCCAGCAACAGCATAGATTGTGAACAAACTAAGTGACAGAAGAAGAGAAAGCAATGGAAGAGAACAACTGCAGTTGGCAAACTCAACCTGGTCAATGTCTGGCTTTGCAAATAAATGTTTATCAAACTCTGGTCCTATGTGTTCACTCACGTAAGGTTTTAGGCCACTTTCACAGCACATGAGCAAGCGATTAACTACTCATTACACGTTTTTCTATTATAGTATAGCTGTTTGAGTAGTAGATTTGGGTAAGTAATATTCAAGTAGTGATAGCAAAGGCACACACCAGACCTACAGATAGATATCTTGAATCTTAGCTGTCAGAACACATAAGCCACCAATTCAGCTCAAAAATAGAAGAAATAAATACTATCAAACTCATTTTGTGAATCCAGGATTGCACCAATATCAAAACTTGATAAATACACACAAAGAAAGAAAACTATCTACTCTCCCTGGTAAACATGAATGGGAAATTCTTTTTTGTTGTTGTTTTGGTTTGTTTTTTTTTTCAAGACAGAGTGTGTTTGTGTAACAGCCCTAGCTATCCTGAACTCCCTTAGTAGACCATGCTGGCCTCGAATTGCCTTCCTCTTTCTCCAGAGTGCTGGAATTAAAGGTGTGAACCACTACGCTAAGGGAGGAATTGTTAATAAAGTACTTGCAAACTGAATTCCTTAGATGATCCCCTCTATCGCATTTCCTTATTCCAGGGCTTTAAGAATGAGAGGATGTATGGAAATCTATAAAGGTACACAACCTTAATATATTTAAGCCCAGAAATCACAAGAACACATCAATGGATGCAGGAAACAACCTCCTTTTGTCATAAAAAAGAAAACTTCTAAAGAAGCCAAGAACAAGTGGAATATAATTCGACATAATAACAGCTGAATACAATAAAACTACAGAAAATATAAGTGGCAAAGTATTTCCATGAAAATCAGAAATAGCCAGGTGTTGGTGGTGCACGCCTTTAATCCCAGCACTTGAGAGGCAGAGGCAGGCAATCTCTGTGAGTTTGAGACCAGCCTGGTCTACGGAGCAAGTTCCAAGACAGGCTCCAAAACAATACAGAGAAATGCTGTCTCGAAAAACCAACAACAACAACAACAAAAAAAGAAAATCAGAAACAAGACAATTTCTAACCTCTTGCTTAATATAGTGCCAAAGTATAAGTTACAGAAAGAAGAGAAAGAAATAAGAGGGGTGCAGTAGGAAATGGGGTCAAATTATTCCTATTTGTAGACAATATGATTTTTTGTATAAAAGACCACATAGACTCCTCTAGGAAAATCTCAGACCCAATAAAAACTTTCAATAAAGTTTAAGGATACAAAGTTAGTGTACAAAACTGCTTGCCTACATACTCACAGAAAACATACTCAAAGAAATTGGGGAAAATCCATTTATAATGAACCTTGGAATGAACTTAACCAAGGTAGTGAAAGACCCCTAGAATGAAGATTTTAAAATACTAAAGCAATTGGAGAAGATTCTAGAAAATAGCAAATTTCCCAACTCACAGACTGACAAAATATTATTAAAAAGCTGTATTCCTGAAAGCAATCTAAAAATGTATTCTACATAATGCAATTACACAGATTTCAGTATCATTTTATTCAAGTACAGTCAAAAGAAATTAGAGAGAGTATTTCCTGAGCTCAGTGTACAACTTTAAAAGCCAATAAAAGAGAGAATAATGTGAATAAATAGAGCTTTTTTAAAAACAGTAAGAAGGGATGAGATTTGTGGAAATTAAGATTTGTAGAGATCCAGCATGGTACATACACAAACAGATATTGATGGAATAAAAGCTTTTTTGTTTTTTTGTTTTTGTTTTTTTTTTTTTTTGGTTTTTCGAGACAGGGTTTCTCTGTATTGTTTTAGAGGCTGTCCTAGAACTCACTCTGGAGACCAGGCTGGCCTTGAACTCACACAGATCCGTCTGCCTCTATCTCCTGAGTGCTGGAATTAAAGGCGTGCACCACCAACACCCAGCTGGCATAAAAGCTTTTTGAAACTAATATTTGGGTGGATATATCTGAGGCAATAGCTCCACTAGTAAAGTGCTTGTAACATAAACATGATGACCTGAGTTTGAGTTCCAGAACAAATAAAGATGGCAGGTGTGGTGACGCATATTTAAACACCCATGCTGGGGAGGCAGAGACAGTAGGATCCCATGGGGGCTCATTGGCCAGTCCATCTAGCCTAATGGGTGAATTCTTGTCCAGTAGAGATATTGGCACAAGGGATGTGGACAGCATTCCTGAGGATGACATCCAAGGTTGTTCCTTGGCCTATACATGCACCTATAGACACATACAGTATACTCCATACACATATGCACCTGTACATTTGCAAACATGAACAACAAAAAGTGAATAAAACACAGGTTAGTAGATACATGAAATTAATACTTATAATACAATTCAATGAAAAGTATAAGATATTAAACTATAATAGCATAAAAGTTAGTAAAATTTGGAGAAAACATAGCCTCACCACACCACACATACACATACACATTCATGTGTACCTGGAGAAATAAGGGTTGGAAGAATATCATGATTAAGTTTGTAGTGTTTCCAACCTGAAATTCAATCCTGCTCTATAATTTAGTTGGTGATACCATTTAGTTTTTCAAGTTGTATCATATCTTTGTGCCTATTTTTCCTTACAAATACTTGCTGGTAACTATGGTATTTTCCTCACAAGTGTGCTATGAGACTTGGATGAGTAAATGCATGTAAAACATTTTCCAACACGCGGTCAACACTCAACACATGTTAATCACTGTGACAGGAGACAATCACAGTATAAACATAATTTTCACTTGAACATTTTCCACACTCTATTTATTTCATAGTGCAACATGAATAGGATTCTGAGAAGTTTAAAAGTAAGACATATCTTGCTTTTAGAAAGCAAAATTTGCACTTGAATATGAGTTAGCAATGTATCTACTTACTAAAATGCTACAAAGATGAGTTTTGGAGGTAAACAGCAGCTGCCCAGCATAGCCTGAACATGTCGCAGACCTAATTTTTTGTTCAAGTTATTTGAAAATTCTTCCTGTGATAAATTCACTTTGCTCCATACATAAGCTGTCATTCATCATCGCAATCCTATCCTTTTGGGGAAACAGGTTATAAATAGTGTAATAACTATGACCAATAATAAACAAGGCTATTTGCTGCTTGCTCTGAGAGAAATAAATCAGCCTGAAGATAGTTGCATTCCCTAATGTACCATCCCCACCTCGCAAAAGAGAACCATCTATTACTGGAGAGAATCTGCAATTTAAAATATTTGACTGATCAGCCCAAAATCAAGACAAATTGCATCAATACTGCAGAAAAATTTTCAAATATTTCAGGATCTTTGCAAAGCATTCAGGGTATGTTCCAGTTCCTAACTTCATAATTCAAACCTATTTGTATCACATTGCATTTTCAAATGAACTCCTTCGTGTTTGAGGTAACTATCTGTTTAGTTTGGGTAGTATTGGGCACACAGTGCTAGACCAAGGCAGTCCTACTACAACTATTAGCTCTTCCAAATGACTGTGAATTTTAAAGGACATGAACCTCTGAACCAAACTACTCCATCTGCCTTTGGTTCTTGTACTCTCAGGTGTGTGGCTCATGATGACACCAAGTTTCTGGTTAGGTAGGAAGGGCAGAGGGCTACAAGTCCATCTGTGTCCCATCCCTCACCTCCCTGTCCCTCCCTGGGTCTTGGCATTCTCATGGCAAAAAGGAAGAAGGTATGAGGATGGCCTTTAAAGTCATTCCAAAAAATGGCCCTCTCTGAATTTTCTGCACAGTTTTTATCTGGCCTAAGCCTGGAACCATAAGCTTACCCACTTAGTTTAGAAACCTTCCCCTGGTCCAAGCCTGCAGTCCACTTTGAGTAAAAACCTGTCATGAAGTCACCTCTGCTAGCTTCAACATGGCCCCCTTTACCAGTTGCTACCTCTCCTTTTACTATGGGGCAGCTGTCAGCCATTCACTAAGCAATCCTTCCAGGATTCTGTTTTCCCATCTAGGAAATAAAAAGTAGTATCAGCTCCTCTTACTTCACTGGATCATTGTGACGTGGGAAGACGTGGAATGGGTCGTGGAGGGCACTACATAAACAGAATGGAATCGTGGAGGGCACTACATAAACAGAATGGAATGGGGAGCATAACAAGATGGCTTTCCCTGAAAACTGAAAAGCACCAGGGGTCACAGGGGTATATCTTTAACATCGCTGTTATTGTTATCACAGAATGGGTGACATTTAAATCTTGTTGACCTCGGATTTGAGAACTTGTTTTACACTCTGACTGAGTGTTGTAAATTTGGCCTGACATTGTTGAAATGTGCTCGATTGCTTTCTATACACCAATCTTCTGAGTGGGTGGCCACATTCAGGAGAAAATTGCCTCTGCCTTTTAATGTAATTATGGTGCAATTACGAAGTGCATATCATCTTGCTAAGGCTGACTGTATAAGTTAAACATATCAATTTTTCATCACAGCCAAGAAACTAAACAGAGCATACAAAAAAATTATATGATTCCAATGTTGGTGAGATGTTGACAGAAATTCCATTTCTTATGTCTCTAGTGGTCACATTGCCCAGCTCCTTGCCTCTTATTCATGCTGCTTACATCCTTTTTCTTTCCTTCAATACCTTATCATACTCTTCACATGGGAGATGAGGTTTCTTCCTTTCTATATAGGAGGGAGTCAGGAATAGCTTAATAATGAAATGAATTAAATATATTATAATTTGTAAGTTTCATCAGACTGCAACCGATTTAACATGTGGGAGGTATCTTTTGTCTTAATCTGGCTGTGTTTTGTTTTGAGGCAGGTCTTTCTACATAGTGCAGGCTGGCCTTGAATTCATGATCCTCCTGCCGGTGTACTACCATACCCAGTTCACTATTTAGCCCTGGGGGTCCTGGAACTCACTATGTACATTAGACTAGCATCAAATCTACCTGTCTCTGCCTCCCAGACGCTGAGACTAAAGGTGTGCACCACCACTGTCAGCCACAACTCTGAATTGGTATTTCTTCTATCTTTTCTTTACCACAGATCCCTTTCAAGAATATTCTGTAAAAGTCATCCAGAAACCTGGTGATGGTGGTGCATACCTTTAATCCCAGCATTGGGGATGCAAAGGCAGACAGATCTCTGAGAGTTCAAGGCCAGCCTGGTCTACAGAGTGAGCTCCAGGACAGCCAGAGTTGTTACACAAAGAAACCCTGTCACAAAACAAAAACAACAACAACAAAAAACAAACAAAGCCATCCAGGCACTTTTCTGAAAACCTTCACCAAAGCTTTCCATTGGTCACTGAACTAGTGATTGACAAGTTTAGTGATCTCTTTGTAATACCCATTCTCCTTGATCTCAACTACAGATCTTGGTGGAAATGGCCACCCATTAATTTCAAAGCTTGGCACTCATAATGGACACCTCCCCAATCTGACTCAATCCACCTCTTTCTTCTTGGTTAGCAAAATTTAACGTGTAAGACAGAAGCACCACCAACTATGCTACACACAGACTCAAAGTCAAGCCCTACTTTTCTATGTAGTAACCAGTTCAGAAGCCTGAGCATAACTAGCTGGTGGCCACAAGATAGGTCTAAATCAGCTTGTCTTGACAATAGTGTAGAAGAGCAAGATTCAAACTGGAAGTGGAAGGGATTTCATCACACTTAACTGAGAACCATTGTGAGGGAGGCCTTGGTTTTCAGCTATAGAATGTCTTTCACTGCTACAGCCACTTACTTCCCTTAAAAGTTTAAAGTTGAACCCAGCATCCAAAGGAGAGAATTTCTCTGCATTAAAGATGTCATAAAGTAAAGTTTTGGTTTTTAACAATTTAGGATTTATTGTATGATAGGAAACATAATGGATGCTCAATAGTTTAGTTTTGAATGAAAGAAAAGAAAATCACAGGATTAGTAGTTAACTACATTGTAACCTCTCTGGACTCAGTTTCCCAATCTGTAAAATGAGAAAAGATTTAGTGGATTTGTGTGCTACTTTCTGATTTAAAAACATTCCTTGCTTTTATAAAAAAAGATTACTGGAACAATCTAGTGATTCTTTCATAATGTAGAAAACTAAATTCCACAGGCTACTTTTTGGTAAAAAGAATATTAAACCAAAGATGGAAACAATTTCTCTTTTTCTTTAAGTATGTTCTCCTATTGCTGGATAAAATGTGTTAGTTCTGGAGAGAAGCCAATAAAGGCTCAGAAAAGAGTTAGGAGCCAATAGAGATATTGCATTTAATTATATTAAAAGCATATTGTAAATTTCCCATCAGTTACATTATAATTTCTCTCCATTAATCATGGAGGACTAATGTTTCTCATTGGGTCTCTTGTGTATAAAAGTTGGGTATCTGTCCAAGTTTCCTTTAAGTCTTGTCAACCCAAGATACACACACGTAAGTGTGCATGTGAGTAAGTATGTGTCCTTTGGTCTTCCCTTCACCCTCCCACTTCCCCTCCCCTAGAGAGAAGTTGAGTTACAAATTTTAAAAGTAGTTTGGTATAAGGCAGGACTGACTGTAGGTGATAGATACCTACAGTGTTTGGAGACAGAGATCCAAGTTGGAGGTGAGTGGAGCTGAAGGAATTACCTGTCTTTTGCAGCAAGCAGGAAGATGTGTGGCACTGTCTGTTGTACTGGAAAATCAAGAGTTACAGTGGTTCATTCTGACTCTGCCATTGGCATATTCTGTGATCTTGGAGCCAATGATTCTGTAAGATACCCTAGACCAGGCCAACCACCTGAACCTCCCCGCCCCTCTTAACTGTAGCAGAGCTACCAGTGTTAATCTCCGTTGACTTCACTTTTAATGCTATGCCCCTGTTTTTTATGAAAGGCCATCACAAGAAGTAATAATATGAACTCCAGCACTAATGTAAGCATAAATCTATGCTGGTAGCTCCACTGGAGAATGTATGTGTAAAAAAATGTGAAATAAACCCATAGAAATTAATTCTACAGCCTGGTCTACAGTTCCAGGACAGCCAAGGCTGTTACACAGGGCAACACTGTCTTGAAGAACAAAATGAAACAAAATTACACATGAATATGCTGGCTTCTTAAAAAAGTAAAGGTTAAAGAGAAGAAAGGTTTCAAAGGACAGATAAAACAGAAAATTCCCAAGATGGGATAGTAAGTCCATAGTTTTCACACTTAGAAAAGCTGGTCATCCACAAGCCTCTAGAGTTCTTTGCAAGCTGATTAGTAAAATAATTTTTTTAAATTATGAATTATTGTCAAAGATTCCTTACTGTTCAAATTGTTATCTATTAAAATAAAAATGTACATGTCCCAGTCTGTCTTACATTACTGTAGCAAAATACCAGAGGCTGAGTACTTTATAAAGAAAAAAAGGTTTATTTGGAGGCAGAAAGTCTAAGATTTGGAGGTGTTACAACCTGTCAGTGTGTTTGTGAGAGAAGGAAGATCATCTGGTGAGAGGAAAAGCAAAAGACTCCAAACTAGACTTGTCTTTTGTAACAGCTCATTCTCATGGAAATACCTTACTCCAGGAGACCAGCAATTTTAAGTCATTTCCCTGCTAATTTGTGGTCAAAGTCAGGATGTCAAGGCACTCTATAATTAACTAGATAGTCAAGATATTAAACAGGGACCTAGAACTGGTAGACTTGATTTTAACAAATCAATTAGAAAATCCCAGTTATAAAAGGATAGGCAACAGAAGGTGGCCTAGGACCCAGAGTAGGTTCTAACACTGTTGCCTTGTAAACTTATGTAAGATCTCAAGAGAAGCCTACAAGGTCATAATTCTTTTTGTACCTAAACAATATCAGGGACTCTAACTGAAAAGTGGGCAGCATGCACTTAAAAACAAGATAAAAGGTAGGCAGCATGTCCCTTCCATGTGCAGTGGAGCAACAGACACACAAGGCTCCTAGGATATATTTATCTCCTCTCACTTGACTATGCATTACTATTTATGCACATGAAGTTACTTGCTAGCTGTAGCTTTTTGTTAACTTGCAGTACAAATAATTTTCAGCATAGCAGAAAAGACAACCCCAAAGATTCATGGCTTCTTGAACATTAAACATTTATATTACATGCAACAGTCATACTGTAATATATTCTTGTTAAATTACACAAATATTCTGGCTTCTTAAATGTGCTTCAAGGCTGTCACAATATTGCACTATCTCCCTTATTAATTGAATTATTTAACAATCTCTAAATTCCAGGTCCTTTCTACTCAAGTCTGTCACCCAATTCTCTCCCTATATTACTTTTATATATACTTAATATATACATTCCCTATGTTATTTTCAATATGGATCTCACTTATTCAGTCTTCATAGATTTTGGTTATCTCTGAACAACCTTCCCCAGGTGGCATTTGATCTCCTGTCATATGTGGTCCTATGAAGTCAACCACTAAATCCAAAAACAAGACTGAGATCAGATTATAACCAACTCTATGAGCTCAGAGAAGTACTGGGTGTGGACAGGCTACCCCCTTGGCATCTGAAAAACTGCAGAAGCAAGAACACCACCATAGCCTTCCCCTGACCTTCTCTGAAGCAGGTCAAGAGACCCAGGAAGAATTTTCTTGTCTTCTGAGGGAAGTCCTATGATCCTCACTTAAAAAGAGACCTTCCTATGTCCAAAAGAAAAGAAATGAAGACCTAAAATGTTACAAGAGTCTGGACATGAAAGGACATGAAGATTTCCTCCCAGTCTCTGGTAACACCATACACTGTCCAACTGTGCTTCCCCATGTCTGCCTCATTGTCAAAGCCACTTGAGTCTCCTTGGTGATTTGTGTCATTTCTAAAAGCTCCCATGCAGTTCAAATTTATATTAAGTAACTGTTTGCTAAGAAAAATATAAAGTTTCTACAAATTTAGAGACTAATTGATTTTTATTGATGATTCTCATGCTGAGCAAACTGCTCTATGAATTGCAATGGGTGGTCTGATGAGCTTGACTCTATAGCAAGAAAATGACTAAAGAAAGCAAAAACAGGACAAAAAGTGGGCTAGTCATTCAAAAGATGATTCACTTAAAGGAACAGAAGTAATGGAGATTTCTAAGCATGCTGGCTCAGGTAAAATGGACCCCTTCAACTGTTGTTATGAATATCCTGGTATAGGAAAAGCAGGTTGGCATCAACCCTCATGACTGTATGACATGTAGCATAAGCGACTATCTGGTTTAGTCTGGTCTGCTGAAGCCCAGGAACAATTTCCTCTCATGAATTTTGTTTAGTATTATTTTCCATTTCCATCTGCATTTTATCATAGTCTCACGCACACACACATGTGCACACATACTAACACACAAAAATATATGTATACATATGTACATATGTAGACTTGAACCCATAAATACCCATAAACATGCATACTTGGCAGATACTCAAAGGCACACATATACTTGCACACACAAACACACATGTACCAAATACACACTCAAATACAAGTACACAAACTCATGGGCCCATTTGTGCACACATTAAAATATAGGCACACATGCATTCATAATCATATATAAATGCATATATGCATATACACAAGTATATACATGCACACAGATACATGCACACATAGACACACAAAGGTATGTGCACATATTATGTGACTACACATATCTGTCCTGTAGATCAGGGCAGGGACAAACACAAAGTCAAGTTTGAGTTTTCCCTTACTCATCAACACAAGCCAGCCTCATCTCACACCTAATCCCAGACACTGTTTCACCCCAGAGGAAAACAACCTTGGACACAGCCATGCAGAACAGCTTAGCTACGCATTGTCTCCTTTCCTATATGGGATCTGGGCTTTAACTTAGCAAACACCACAGGGTGTTTTTTTCTAAAATAAAAAAAAAGCTGCTAGCTCCACCCCCACCCCAAGGTACTATCAGTTCCAGCAACAAGGAAACACTGACATTTTGAGGGAAAAAATAAAAAGTCATTATTTGTCTTAGGTTTCACAGATCTCAGAGACAATTCCCCATGAGAACTCCAGGTCAAAGTATTTTCTTCTCAAAGGTCTCTTCTAAGTTGTAGGTGCCATGGCCTGATATGAAACAGCAGAGAGCTGTCCCGGGTCTGTGATTACTCCCACCCAAGTAATCACCAGTGGTCCTGGTTGTATTACTTTGAATGTTTATTTAACTCATTAAGGATGACTTAAAAGCAAATGCAAAAATGCTTTAACAACTCAAGCTAGCTGAAATAGAGGAAATGATTTGGCTATCTGCATTCAGTGGTATATCACAAAGTCTGAGGATTGATTTTAATGGTGCCTGAATATCTCTGTTCTACTTTTGTCTATGTAACTCTTTTTAATTGCTTTTTTCTTCCCCAGCATATCTCTGCTCCTGAATTAACATGAACAGGCCTGTCCCTTCACCTAGTATCTCTCTGAGTCCCAATTCCAGAGGCTAACCAGCTGTTGTTTCAATCCTAAGGCCCTGTGTATTGATACAAAGCTGATGGCATTGTCTGCAGGTTCTGGAACTTTTGGGAATTGGAGCCTAGGGAAGGAAGTTAGATCATTATGGGTATCCCCTGAAGGGGATACCGACACCTCAACCCCTTCTCTTAGCGTCACCATTAGTTAACTAGCTCTCATTCCATCGTGAAACTCCTGTCAGGATATTTTGCTTCATGTTTCCACAACAGTGGAGCCAGTAGATAGTGTACTGGAACTTCTGAAACTGTGAGCCAATTTGTTCCCTCTTTAAGTTGTTTATATTGGGTATTTTGTCACAGTGATGGAAAACCAACTCAAAAACCAAATTCTTCATTTTTAGGAATTGTAAACAGAGAAGGAACCATTGGCAATGGAGCCAGGCCATGATCATGTAAGTTTATTAGAGCTATTTATGGAGTCTCTGTCAGTCATTATCTAGCACTCAATCCCATGTCAGATACTAATTTTAAAAAGTCATCAGGTATAACCTTCTAATGATAAAATAATAAAATTAAATGTTTAACAAATGCTGGAGATACAATCTCAAAACAAAACAAAGTATTCTTTATTTGTTTGTTTATTTATTTTTAGTTTTTCGAGACAGGGTTTCTCTGCGTTGTTTTGGAGGCTGTCCTGGAACTTGCTCTGTAGACCAGGCTGGCCTCGAACTCACAGACATCCACCTGCCTCTGCCTCCCGAGTGCTGGGATTAAAGGTGTGCACCAATTACAACATCTTTATCCCTCTCCTTTCCTCTCTCCAAAGTTTCCCGTATACCCTTTTCTCTGGTCTCCTTCAAATGCATGGCCTCTTTTTTTTTATTAACTGTTATTGTATTATACACGTGTAATCCTAAATATAACCTGTTGAGTGCACTAGACAACCAATTGGTGTGCTTTCCCCTGGTGAGGACTACTCTGCCACTCCAGGTTTCACTTAGTTGTCTGCAGCTCTTTGTATAGAGTTAGGGTCTCCTGAGCCTTTTCCTACCTTGTTTGGTGTTCATTGTCATCCTTGTTCAGTTCGGGCTTGGGAAAGTCATATTGGTGAGACTTAGCAGGGACAGCTTCTACTGTTACTAGGAGACACAATCTCACAGCAAACTCCCTGATGAGGATCTTTCTGTCCCCTTTTCACAATGTTCCCCAAGCTTTAGATGTGGGAGTGTTTTGTAGATGGAGCCACTGGGACTGAGCTCCACACTGGGTGTTTGTTTGCTTGCTTTGTAGTGGTCTCCATCTGTTGCAAAGAGAAGTTTCCTTGATGAGCGGTGATGACTACACTTGGTGGTGGGTTTCAGACAAATGTTTAGAGATCGTTGTTTGGATTTATGCTGGTTTAGTAAGTTAGTGCTCATAGATTCTCCTCCAATAACCATGACTTCACTAGCTAGCTAGGTTTCCAGTATCAGGCATGATTTCCATCATGTTGAAAATGTCTTCAGTCCAACTAGATAGCAGTTGATTCACACACCAAGGTATGAGTGCCACTACTGCACCCGTAAGGTTATTGTGCTATGCTGGTCATTGATGTGGTTCACTGGCATCATAGCTAGGTAGACCTGTTGGGTGCTTCCCTCCCTTGGAATCTTGAATGGCAACTTCTGGTACCATGAAAATTAGTCCTCAGATAGGGGGCATTCAGCCCAGTTCCAATGCTAGAGGTCTTGATACAGCCACCTTGCTTTGAGAATTAGGAGAGGATAAAATAGAAAGTATACTGGAAGAGGAAAGACTTGCCAAGGTAGTAAATCCTCTAGGGACATTATAAAAGCTAGGCCAGATTTTTTATCACCATCATCATCATTATTATACACAATGCATACTCCCTCATGGAAAATACTTAATATGACTATAATGTTTATATCACACAATACAATAAAAACCCTAATGATAGTGCAGTAGGAAGAGAGAAATGGGGACTGTGCCATGCTGAGAAGCTTCTGGAAGACTCACATGACTGTAGGAGCATCCTTGCTCCTAGGAATCAAAAGTTATTTAAGCCAATCTCTCTCTCTCCCTCTCCCCCCTCGACCACTGCTTCTACCCTTTGACTCCTCAGACTGGCACAGCCCCTTGAAGCTATCTATGCTTATTACCACTGAGTGTAGCCAGGGCTGCTCCTGTTAATCTTTGTTACCACAAGTCAAGCCATCTCAGTAAGGAAGTATAGCAGCCCCTTCTGTGTCCCCAGACCCACTCTGAGACCATTGGCCCTAGAGTTTTTCCTATATCAAGAAACATCTGTTCAGATCCTAACTCAGCTTTTCTCGTCACTCCCTTCCATGCCCCTGAAGCATGGGAGGGGGATATGGAGACTAATGACACCATGTCAGGCTGGGAGGGGCCTTCTGATACACAGATCTGAACCCACCCATTGGTTGGTGTTCATTCCAAATAAGCATCTTGATGACTTTACAGTAAAAGAGACCAGACCCAAATATTACTACAAGGAAAAATTAAGATACATGTTGAATGGTGGGTATAGGTTGTTAGAGAGACAGACACAGATGGTTCTGAAATCTCCATATATATGCACATATACATGTATTTACATAGAAGTATTCACATATGCATAGATATAGAGTGTATATGTCTTAAAGAAGACTGCAAGCTTCTGACACCATGAACTCTGTTGTGGAACTGTTATGTGAACTCCAGTGGAAGGGCTGTCTCCACCAATTCTAAAATGAATAGCACAGGATCATGTTAGTGAAAACGTAGGTCCTCGCCCATGAGCAGCAAAGAGATAGAACCCCCTAATAGAAGCAACTTCTAATTGTGAATTCTCCCTGAACACCAGATACTCCACTAAAAGCCTCACTCGGTTCTTTCACTGAATCCCCACTGCAACTCTGAGAGTTGCTTCTGTTGTCATGTGCTTTTACAGAGGGCAGAATGAAGGTATGAAACTCAAGTGACATGCAGGGGTACAGAACGACAGTGGGCTCTGGGCTTCACTACACAGGAAGAAGAAGTGGGCCGGCCTTCCTTCCTCCTCAGCTTAGAACAGCTTTCCCCCAAGCTGCCTACCACAGCCAGGTCATATGATGGTAGTCCAATGCTTGACCTACCCCTCCCTGACCGCTAGAAGGGTCAGAGCCACTGTGCCTCTGACACTCCATCAGCCTGGCTGAAAAATGCTCCTTATTCTCTCCATTTTGAGGATAAAATCCCCAAGAAAAATTTGGGGGATGGGAGGCAGTGGCTGTTAAACCCCAAAATCTTCTGCTTTGGATGACTTCCATGTCCTCGTTTTACAGTTTCTAGCAATTCTATTGGAGCTTAGCTTTGCCGACACATCAATTAACCTTGGTGAAAATAAGTGAATGGTCAGGGAGAATCCTTTAAACTCTTGAGATTCAAGTTCCTATCACCCCATTGAAAAGTAACCTTGTTAGCTCCAATTGTGACTTTGGAGTAAAATGCATACACTTTCAGAAATATAGCTAATATTGCAGCTCACCTACAGCTGAGGAAAGTCCACAGTGGAAATTTATTTACAAGCATTCTTACCCCTTTGTCTTCCTGTAGTGCTTTGATCAGGGCATCGGAATAAATTTGTGGCTGACTATAATAGATCTTTGAAAGTTTCATTTAGAAATTCTGAAGTCTAACATTCACATTAATCTCAAATATATTTTGTTATTTAATGGTGTCATTTATTGTAAAGTTCTTATGGAACTAAGAAGTATTTTCACATGTATTAAGATGATACAAGTTACAAGTATGAAAGCCCTTCATCATTTTTATACATTTGACCACCAGAGACAGAATAATGTCTGCTTCCCAGCCTGTATGAGGAATCGCCTGGCTGTTGATGTCCTTTGAAACTCAATGATACACTATGTTACTCACCCTGAAAAATCATGAATGATAAAGAGAAAAGTGAGCTTATTAGAGCCCTTTCTCAACTACTGGCCCTACTGAGTTCTTTTCTCTGAGAACTGCACAAACAGAGAAGCGTTCTGCCATGACAGACTCATAAACAAAACAATTTCCCAACAATATTGAACTGCCAGAGGGTGAAAACCCGATTATAGTCCTATCACAGAAAATAAATAATGCTGTCTTGTCTGTGAGTGAATGGAGATAAAATGATTAAAGTGTAATCAAATATTTTGCTTTGGTTGAGTGAGAAAGATCAGAGGATAAGCTGAATGATACCAGAAAATAAGAATAAGCTGTAATCTTAAAGAAAGAGCAGATAGTAGGAGAGCAGGAAGTGTATAATAATGGAAGACAAGCAAATGTGCACGTGAATATACATTCAGACAATTAAAGTTGTTCCAGGCATGAAACAATCAACATTCATGTCTGGCAAAGGAGAGGAAACGAAACTCTAAACAAATGCCATGGAGTATTAGAGAAAAAAGTTGCTCCATACACATTAGAGGGAAAGAATTTCTAGGAAGGAGGAGTGCCTTTACCATAATATTCTGTGTATTCTTCATAAGGGCTTCCCAGAATGCAGCTGTTCACCTTTTCCTTGTTCAAATGGATTCCTACAGTATTTAAACAGAGCATTCCAACTCAAGGGTTAAGAGATTGAGGCGTTTGCAGATTTACATCTGAACACATTTTCTTCGACTATTTGAATGATGGATCACTACATGCGAGTCATTCCAAGCCAATGCAATGTTGATGAGAGAATGGATCCTGTGCAACTAGATGGATCTGTGGGGAGACTCCTCCTTTTCCAGTTCTTCTCCCTAGGCCATAAATGATTTTGTATCTCATGACTGGAGAAAGCTGTAAGATGCTATGGTGTTCAGGGAGGAAATAACTAAATAGTAACACCTGGTAAATGTTGCTACTTGACAGTGGCTAACGTAGAAGGCGGGGTTTGTGAACCTCGGGGACAATGGATCAAGCAAGGATACCCAAGGAGAGGAGGCCTTAGAATAAAAATACCATAAGCAAAGTCCTATTCTGCCACTCAGTATGTGACTGCCAAAGCTGCTTTTGCTCTCTGCATCATGTGTCAATCTGAAATCGTGGAAACACTGCCCATTCAGCAAGAGACTGTTAAGTGGACTCTCATATGAAAGCTTGCAGCCAAGGGCTCAGTACCTAAGAAGCACTACAAAGCAGGTTCTGGCATTATTCCACAAGTATTAGAAGAGACTGACAAAAGGGCTTTAAAATGCTCCTCAACCTGCTGACATAAGGTAATGACAAGACCTCCAGGCAGATGGAGGCTCTCATGTTAGAGACATCTGTCACCATTGGAAGACATGTTCCTTAAAGAACACTGGCAGGAAATACGGGCTCCCAAACAAATCAAAGGATTAAAAAGTAATACTTAAAGACTCCATTTTTTACATATGTATAAAGTCAAATCCAGAGAGATTACATTTGAAAGACTGATCATACTCTATCAAGAAGAGCTAAGCCATCTTTTCGACGGTCCACTTATCATATCCTGTCCAACATACTGTCTTCACAAAGGAAAAGCTCCCAAGAGGCCAGCACCTACAGCTACAGAAGAACCACAGGAATCACCTTCCAGAACAGGCCTAGTGTATGCATATCCAGGAGATAAAGCAGGGGTGTGCTTTTCCCAATCCTAGTCAGCCTCCCTCCCGCCTCTTGCCTCCTGCACCCATGTTCTTTCCCAGGATGCCCTTCCTATGGGAAAGCTAAAGCAAAGCCACAGGGTTCAGAGTTACTGTTTAATCAACGCTTTGCTGCTCTTATAAGGATTTTGATATCCTTCTATATTGTCTTGCCTTCTTATTTATATATTTAAGTTATTAATAAAAGCTTTAGAAATGTTTGCCCTGGGTGAATTTTCAGTCCCCCAACCTTTCTCCCCTCTAAACTCCCCAACCTTGGTTTATTCTACAGTTAAGTGTGGCCACAATTCTGTGATGATTGAGGGGAGATTTCTGTGCTTCACGTGTATTACTTTCTTAGGCCAAGAAGAAAAGCATGAAATACAATTTGAGCTGTAAATGGGCTTTGCCTCACCTCCTGAGATGGAAAATTCTTTATGACAATACCAATCAGGGGATCTGCCCAGAATTATGTTTAACCAAGGTTGATCTGTGCTCTTGTGTTATTAGTGTAATGTATACGGACTGCTCACTGAACAAAAATACCTGGGACAGTTCCCTGCGATTGCTTTCTCGAGGCCAATGCAAAGCATTCTCACTATGTAAAGAATATTACAGAGCCCTTGCAAAGATTTCCACTACTACTCCCTCCACCTAGGACTTTCATTCTAGGGATTTGCAATATGGTTCCACGGGTAAAGGCACTCCATGCCAAGCATGGTCATCTGAATTAGATACCTGGGATTCACATGGTCATAGAAGGGAACCAACTCCCAAGACGTCACCTCTGATCTCCATGCACAAACAAATGAATGTAACAACATTAAGGAACTTTCATTTAGTAGATTACACCATGGCTTATGAGAAGCTCTCACACAATCACTTCTTTCATCCTGAGACAATCCGTGGCTAGATAGAAAGGCACTTTCAGATTGATCAGTTAGCTATTAAGATTGCCACAAACAGCGAGGATGATACATGATATAGACTAATTTTGGATTCTCCAGAGTTATATGTTTGAACTGCTTATGCTGGAACAAAATAATGTGGCCAGGATGGGCTTTAAAGTAGTATCAACTTAGCTAGCTGCTCAACATCTACACCCTAATACAATTTGTTTCCTTTGTAAAAAACTGCTGCACTTCCACAGATAGAGAGTCTGGGAAACAGGAAAGAACCTAAAAGATATGCATATATGCATAGTACCCAAGAGAAGAGGATGGAGACAAGATCCTCTGAATGGATGGGGAACACGGCGAGGGGTGGGGGGAGTGGGACCTGGGAAGAATAGAGGGGGTAAAGAGGAAGGGAGTTGGTCATGGGGGAACAGGAAGTTGAGGGGGTGGGGGTAGAATAGGGGGAAGAGGGAATCATAGGATCGAAGACAGATCAGGCACCAGAGTGACCTCGAGTGATCTAAAGGTATAACATCAATTGGCAAGCTAAGCAATAGTGGAGGGACCACCTCGAATGCCCATTCCTGATAATGAACTTGATGTCTATATCCATCCGGGAGCCTTCATCCTGTGACTGATGGAAGCAGAGGCAAACACACAACTAATCACTGAACTGAACCCAAGGAACCCAGTGACAGAGAGAGAGGAGTGATGAGCAAATTGGCAAAGAATGGGCTGGCAAAACCAGCAGAGACAGCTGATCTGAATAGGGGAGTGCTCTTGGACCCCAGACCGACAGTGGGGAGGCCAGCATGGGACTGATCTGGACCCCCCAAATGTGAGTGTCAGTGAGAAGGCCTGGGCAACCTATGGGGCCCTGAGCTGTGGATCAGTGTCTATCCCTGGTATACAAACTGTTTTCATGTGCCTATAGCACAAAGAGAGATGCTCTCTCAGCCTGGACTCTTAGGGGAGTGCCTTGACCCTACCAAGAGTAAAATGACAGACTCTAGATATCCCCTATGTGGAAGGATTTGGCAATAGGGTGGGAGGGAGGAGGGAAGGGGAGTGCGGGAAGAGGGGAGGGAGAGGGAAATGGGATTGACATGTAAAACAAGCTATTTAAAATTAAAATAAAAAAATAAAAAAAAACTGAAAGGTAACTTCAATGCTAAAGCTATGTGAATAGGATGGAGGGTTTAAAACTAGGGGAGTCATGAGAAAGTGACTGGGAAAGGACATGATAATATTCTGGAGAAAATAACTGATTATCCTCTTCACTGTGGCCATGGCAGGCAGACAGGTATACATATGTCAAAGATATCAAATCATGTCAATTAAATATTAAAAACATGATCACTAATGTGTTACTTTTACCATTCATTAAAATTTGAGAGGCAAAAGATGCAGTAAAGAATAACTCTCTCAAATGTCCAGGTCCCACTGAATCATCTTTTCATGGACTGGAAGCCAAGGCTCCCAGAGTGCTTTGCCTACGGTTGAACATAAAATAGTGAATCCAGACCCGGTTTCAAGTTCTTAACTCCTGGTCTTTTTGAGGATCCCTGAAAGTTGAGCATGGTTCTGATGATCCACAAGGCCTCTTAAAAAGAGCTAAAGTGATTTTGGTCAAGGGGTAGCCCTAGTTCGAATTATTGAGCAATTAAATGCTGATCTATAGTACACATAAAATCTATGCATGTGTGTTTCTTCCTGTGCTCATACTGCTCTTCTATTACCTAAACAAACTCAGCAGTTAGATATCTGCCCCCACCCAACCCTCTTCCGTGATGCTTTTTCTTGATCATCTCACTGTGCTCTGTAAGAAACTTCCAGGTACTCTGTCTTCTTCCTTCTTGGTGCCACATCTCAGGTGAGAACGTCACTTGCCATAAAAGCTTAAAAAGCATAAAATAGAGCTTTCCTTGAAGATATTTATTTATACTTTTAAATATACTAACAGAATGGATATGCCAGCTCAAGCAAGTGAACGTAACTTTTCTAACAGATTTGCATTGCTGGAGAAGCAGTTTGTGATTTGTGTGTTTGTTGCTGCTGCTGTTAGTTCTAGAAGCAACCTTTCATTCCCAGGTAAATCACCCTCTGTCTGAAAAATGGTCCTCTTACTGCCCCTACCTGATATCCAGTTCCAACAGAAGTAACAATATTTGTATTATCTGAAATAATCCTGGTGACTAATAGGCACTCCTCAAAAAGTAGTCATGCTAGAAGGTAGATTTTTTTTGGTAAAACACACTGTCAAGAAACATGGCACCCTTTCATCTCCTTTGGTCTCATTTGAGCTCTAGATACATTCTAGCATTTTTTAAATGAATGCTTAAAGACAAAATGTCATTCTGGTGTATTTCTTGCTTCACGGAGGCTTTGAAGGGCACAATATGATGGGAATTTCAAATTCAAGGTGTTTTACTCACATCTGAGTAGGAGATGACCCATGTTGGTTGACTGGTGGTTGCTGTGCTTTTGACTTGAAGCAAGTCAGAGGCCGCAGTAAAGGTCCCTAACTAGGTAGAAGTCTTGTGTGGTTGCTCTAGGTAAACAGGTAGTTTTCCAGGCAGTGCAGAACAAGGCACACAATTGGTCCCCTTAGTGTGGGGGACAGACTGTCAGATCTAGGTGAAAGGGCTCAGACTTCAGAAGGCTCTCCTCCCCCAATCTTCATATTAGCCACATGATTATAAGAACAGGGCTGAAAAGACTTAAAAAAATGTTGCCAGGAAATCACTATCTATTTTAATAAAGGCATTTTTAAAGTTTTGAAATTTGATATTTCTTTTTAATTTCATTGACCATTAGTGCAATGGGGATTAGTCATAACTAGTCACCGAATACATTGCCATAGTGGCCCACTTAGAAAATCTGGTCTTCATTTGTTTTAAGGGAAGGATTTGTAATATAAAATGTTTCCCTTTTTCTTCTGTTAAAAACTATACAATTTTATTATAGTGCTATATTTAATATGTAAACTATATTGCTAAATATGTAACAAGTCATTCTATTACAGTGCTATTTAATATGTAATGTACATTGCTAAATATACAATAAAGTAAACTTTTAAGAAATGAAGCAAAGAAGTTGGCATAAGTATTAGAAGATTAATTCATGAGGTTTATAATTATTACATTCATTCCCAGATATATGTTGACATCTTTATATTACAGCAATCTGCTAGTGTGGTTTCATTAACTCCCACAAGCAAGCAGTACCTGAAGAATCACCTGTTTTCTCTGGAATAGATAAGAGTGGGCTTTCCTCACAGTCCCCGGTCCTCTGAGACGACTGTGTGTCTTAGTTAAAATCAAGCCTTTAGAGAAACATAACAGAGAGGTTCTGGCTTATTAGGTTTATATCACAAAAGGTCAACAGTGAGCAAACCTCCTATCCTCACATGTTATTTTCAGTATTTTCATCCTGGCTCTTTTATTTTCACTCATTTCTTTTATATAGAGGCCATAGAGTCTCCATGGAAATAATGTTAAATTCAAGAAGCCTGCAGGTATGAGAGAATTTTCATGTCGCACTTTAATCACTAGAGTACTACTCAACCTATCTCGAGAATTAAGCAGGCAGGCCACAGCCAGGATGCTAACTTGCACAAGGACATCTTTCCAGGACTACAGATCCCCCCACACCATCTGTCTCTGTGTCAGTCTCTGTCTCTCTCAGCGTCTGTCTGTCAGCCTCTCTCTCTGTGTCTGTCTGTCTGTGTCTCTCTGTGTGTCTGTCAGTCTGTGTCTCTCTGTGTGTCTGTCAGTCTATCTCTCTCTGTGTCTATCAGTCTGTCTGTCTCTCTCTCTGTGTCTGCCAGTCTGTCTGTCTCTGCCTGTCGGTCCCTCTCTGCCTGTCAGTCAGTCCCTCTCTGCCTGTCCATATCTGTCTGTCTCTCTGTCAGTCAGTCAGTCAGTCAGTCAGTCTCTGTCCATCAGTCTCTGTCAGTCTCTGCCAGTCGGTCAGTCTTGGTGAGTCATTTCATCCGTCTCTTTGTCAGTCAGTCCGTCTGTTTCTCTCTCAGTGTCTGTCTGTCTGTCTCTTTCTCTGTGTCCATCCATCTGTCTCTCTCTGTCTGTCTCTCTCTGTCCGTCCATCTGTCTCTCTCTGTCCGTCTGTCTCTGTCCATCTGTCTGTCTCTCTCTGTCCGTCCGTCTCTCTGTCTGTCTGTCTGTCTCTCTCTGTCCGTTCATCCGTCTCTCTGTGTCTGTCTCTCCCTCTGTCCATCCATCTGTCTCTCTCTCTGTCTGTCTGTCTCACTCTCTCCCCATCTGTTCCTCTCTCCCTGTCTCTCTGCCCCTTCTGTCCCTCTTGTCTCTTTGTTCTCTCTTTCTGGTCTCTCTCTCTCTCTCTCTCTCTGGTCTCTCTTATCTCATTAACCTCTCATTCTCTCTCTCTGATCTGTCTCTCTCTCCCTCCCCACCCCTCCTGATTAATCACTTGTTAGAACTGTAATTAAGGAGATAAGTTACCTTCCCATTTTAATAATTAATGCCTAGCTCTGGCTCAGCCCTTGAAAAATCTGTCTTTTTCCTTCCTTGCCAACATCCCCAACTTGGCCAAAATTTTAGAGTTCAAACAAGCAAGTTGGTATACTTTATTCCATTAAGGATGATGGCTTTTCTCCTGTGTCACCCTGCTTGGTCTGCATCTCAGAATTCAGTTGCAGATGTGGGTCTCTATTCCTTGGGATTGAGTTTGTTGGAGTTGTAAGCATAAGGCCTGCTTTAAGAGACATCAGTTTAAAAGACGAGAGGGTGAAAATGAGGCTATCTATTTGAGTGGAGGAATACATTGGAGGGTTGGAGGGAGGGTGCCACAGAGCGGCTGAATATAAGAAAGGCAGAAAAGAGATGCAATTCTGTTTTCATTACAAATGCATTTGAAAATAAATTTTAAACCCAGAACTCCAATGTAAACCATGACTACTTTTGCATTTCTACCTTCATGACTATATTTGTATTAATCAATGTAACCCAAATTTGTTCTTCCTTATATTCCAAGGAAATGACCAATTCTGTGTCTTATCTCCATGGTAACTTCAACCTGCCAATAGCTAGTTTTGAAATTATCTTTGACATCACACTTCATTCTATTCTATACACATAATCTGTGAGCACGTTGTTTGCTTCTAGTTTTAAAATACATCTAGAATTTAGCTACTTTTGGTACCTTTAATTTATTCCTAATATCCAAAACAAACAATGATCCCTTGTTTGAGATAGCTGAGTAGCCACTGTACAGGCTTCCCTGTACCCATGACTGGTTTTTTTGTGTTTGTTTTGATTTGGTTGGGCATTCATTTGGTTTTGTTGTTGTCTAATGGGAGATGTAATTCTGTAAATCTGTCTCTTATTGGTTGTTGAATAAAGCGCTGTTGGCCAATAGGGAAGCAAGATAGGTGGGACTAGGAGTCAAGGAGGATGCTGGGAAAGAGAGGCAGAGTCAGTCACGATGTAGCCTCCAGAGGAGTAAGAGGTCTGGGCCCTTTTCTCTGGTAAGAGAAATACTTAGATTAACAATTGTGGGTTAAATACTTAGGTGAGAGCTAGCCAATAAGAAAGAAGCAAATGGCCAACAGCTTCATAATTAATATAGAATCCTGTGTGTTATTTGGGGACTGCGACTGTGGCAGGGCCCAGGCAGATGGAGGGGAAGGCTACACTCTACAGTTGTTGTTTCGTTTTTCAGGGCAGGGTTTCTCTGCATAACTCTGTCTGTCCTGGAACTCACTTTGTAGAATAGGCTGGCCTCAAACTCACAGAGATCTGCCTGACTCTGCTTCCTACGTGCTGGAATTAAAGGTGTGTGCCACCAGCAGCTAGCTGGCATCTATGATTGTTGGAAAGCATATTCTCAAAAAGCAAATCAGAGTATGATGCTTCTCTGTTAAAATCTTTAGGTGACCTGGAGTGATAGCACACAACTTCAATCTCAGAATTGAGTAGTTAAAGCCAGTGAGATCTTTGTAAACTCAAGTCCATTTTGTCTATGTAGAGAGTTCCAGGACGTCCAGAGACATATATAGAAACTGTCTCAAAAAAAACTGAACAAACTTCAAATATAGAAAAGAGTATACTACAGATTTCCTTATGGGCCGGAGAGTTGGCTCCATGGTTAAGAGCACTTGCGGCTCTTCCAGGAGAGCCAGGTTTGAGTTCCAGCACCACCATGTGGCACTTCTCAACTGTCTTTAACTCCAGTCCCAAGGGATTTGATGCCCTCTTCTGGCCTCCAAGATCACCAAGCACACATATGGTACATACACACACACACACACACACACACACACACCTATAAGCAAAATAATCATATCCATAAGACAATGTAAAAGTTTTAATCCTCAAGAATGTGCTCATACTCATTATAAAATCAAATGAAACATCATTCACAATCCTTACAAACACTACTTCTGAATCAACCCCACACTCTACTTCTCTCTCCCATATCATTCTGTTCCTGTAATCCTAGCCTTTCTCCCGTTCACCTACACCAGCCACAGTGAGGCTGTCTTGCTCTAACAATACTGCTAATTTCTTTATTCTATCCTAATTTCTTTTCCATATCCTTTATTATTCTTTATTCTAAGAACCTTTAAACCATTCATTGTTCATGACTGTCTGTCTTCCCAGTTAGATTATAATCTCCATGAGAGGACTGGGCTTTGCTCTTGTTTTCATTAACTGGTTTCTATGTGTCATAAATAGTATTTAACACATAGTAGACACTCAGTAAAAAAAATGACCAAATGGACTTAGTGATATAATAAATCTTACTATCATATTGTGATGTGGGTCATGGGAATTAGTAATGTTGTCCATAGCAGACAAATAGTGATGGATACTGTCCCAAATGTAGCTAGACACAAGGCCAATGACTCATGAGGGAGGTTGGCAGAAATGTCTCCATACTAGAACCATTCTTCTTGGAATTCATCTGACTCAACCAATCCAGCTGCCTTTGGATCACAATCAGAATATAAATCATAGACAGCAAGATGCCCAGGAGCCAAATCAGACATATGCTGCGAAAGAAAACTAGTCAAAATCATAAGCAAACAAAAGCCATGAAACTGTCAGTCTATTGTAGATTAAGAAAGAGGCAAAAGAATTTAAGACCCAAGAGTGGTTGCCTGAGAGTTCTATTTTACACTGTAGTAGATCACTCAATGACAGAACTCATTTGCAAACTCTGCTGTTAGGCAATGTCATCATTTGTGCAAACACCACAGAAAATACTTACACAGACCTAGACTGAACAGTTTAATATACACCTCAACTGAAGAGTGTAGCAGATTGATCTTGTTGGCTCTGCTAGACCACCCTCACCAGATACGTTCTGGCAAGTAATTCCCTCCACAAACAGCTTATATGGAGTTTCCAGAAATTGTTCAGCCGTCTTCACTCCACCACTTACAGAATCAGCATGCACTTTTCATGTTGTGTAATAAATAATGATTCCACTGTTTTAAACACAGAGAAGTAGCAGTAATGTCCACTTAATATCCTGTTTAACCTTTTCATTCAACTTTGCTAGTAAGCTTTTCCCATTGGCAGTAATAGGGACAGTGATGAGAGCATGGAGCCTTCCATATGTGGTCAGTCAAGCATTAGACACTTATCCATGTCGGACACTGCCCTTTCTCAAAAGTTTTGTTAGTGTCATTGCTTCAACAAAGCAGATCCCTTAGCAGTTTCTGTAGCTCTCTCCTTGTCATTCAGTATTGGCGACTTTGACAAAATAAAACAAACCTGACAGGTGAGCAATCACCAGCTGATTCTCTATCTCTGTCGGTCTTCATAAACATATATAATTCTACTTCCAGTCAATCACTCAACACAGCTTCTTAGTAGTTACAGTGTGTGTGTGTGTGTGTGTGTGCGTTTGTGCATGTGTGCATGCATGAGAGAGAGAGTGTGTGTGTGTTTAGGGCATGATTTAAACAATATGAGACTGAATCAAGTAGGAGAGAGATGTTGCAATTAAGAGATGTAGTAATCACAAACACTATTAGTTACTGCAGACAGCAAAAGGCATAAATCTTCACAACAAAGAAACTTTCTAGAGATAGTCTCATTCTGTAGCTTCACCTGGTCTTTTTGTTTTGTTTTGTTTTGTTTTACGAGACAGGGTTTCTCTGTATTGTTTTGGAGGCTGTTAGTCCAGCCCGGCCTCGAACTCACAGAGATCCGCCTGCCTCTGCCTCCTGAGTGCTGGGATTAAAGGCGTGAGCCACCACTGCCGGGCTTCACCTGGTCTTGATTGCCTTTATTCTCCTGCCTCCACCTCCCAAGTACTGGAATTATAGTCACGCACCACCATGTCTACCTAGCAAACAATTTCCTATAAATAGATGTACACTTTAAAATGTAGAATAATAAATACATAAGTTGCTTGTTTTGTGTATGCATGCAGGTGTTCAGGTGTGTGTGTGTGTGTGTGTGTGTGTGTATGTGTGTGTGTGTGTGCCTGCTCATGTGTGTGTAGGTACATGTGTGTATGCAGGTACACTACAGGCAAGTGTGTGGATACCAGAAATCAAGCTCAGGTTCTTTTCCCCTTACATGCTAAAAACCCTGTTTTCTTTGTTTTTGTTTGTTTGAGACAGGGTATCTCACTGGGACGAGAGGCTCATGGATTAGGGTATGCTGGCTAGCCTGTGAGCATCAGGGACCTTGCTTACTGCCTCTCCAGGATTGGGATTGCATACACAAACACCCATACATGACTTTTTATGTGGATTCTAGGAATGGAACTCAGGTTCCATTAAGTACTTTACTGAAATGCCTCCCCAGCTCCCAGTTATATCATTATCAAGCATTATGTGTGTAATTATATATGTTGTATCAATATAGCACAGTAGGTCTGATTGCACCAGCAGCCCCACAAATGTGGGTAATGTTTTGTGCTATGATGCTATGGGAGCTTAGTGATGGGGAACATCACTAAGAAATGAGAATGATCCCACTCTCTTAGCCCTGTGAACCAACATTGTCTATTCAGTCCCTTGATCAAAGCATCATTAAGTAGAACATAGCTACCCTGTAATCACTGTGGAATCAGTCCTCCATAAAACCCAACATTTGCATTGCCAGAATTCTGCTTCATTTTCTATCTCAACTCTTACCATTCTGAGTAATATGAGTTTAGATATTCTCTCAGGACATAATTTGGTTAATTAATGAAGTCACCAAATCCTTGCTGCCCTCCTTATGCTTGCCTAACAACTCTCAAAATGATACCAAGAGGTAGAAAAATGGAGTAATCAAGAATGTGAGTTCTGGAGGCAGGCTGGAAACCCACCTCTGCCTCCACCCAATTACATGAGTTTAAACAAACTTGCTTATTCTCTCTATATATACCTTGGTCCCTTTTTAACGAAAACATGCTGGGTATGTATATTAAAGCTTGCTAGTTAAACTTAGACATTATGTATGGCAGCCTTAGAACAATATCCTAAACACAGTGTGCTTAATTAGAGTCACTTATTATCTGGCGTAGTTCAATCTGATATAAATATGAATCATGTATATAATTTTAATGTCTTGTAGTCATATTTACAATAAGAGATAATAATAGGAAAGATTAATTTTAATTATTTGCCTAAGAACCCAATTATTTCAACATAGAATCAATATAAAAATCTTAAGTGAGATAGTTTATGTTCTTGAGGTATCTTTAAAACTCCAGTGTATGCTACACCTGTAGTATAGCTCAATTCAAACTAAACATACTATTGTAGGGGAAAGCTCACATTATTAAATGCCCAGAGCCATAGAAAGCTAGTGTCTAGGAGAGAGGAATCCTAATGGGGAGTTCCTGCTCTCTTTTGTCTTTCTAGAAACAAAATTTCAGGTTAAGATGGACCCTCATTGTAATTAGAGCTAAGTAAGGTAAAAGAGGTCCAAGGTTCAAAGCCACCACCAGTGTCAAAATCTGAAAGTTAACCTTGAAATTGAGTATATAAAGTCCTATACTTAATCCCCTCAATGAATCATGCTAATTCATCCTTGAGACACTATTTCTTTATCAGAGGGCACCTACAGCTGGCCTCCTGCCATCTTCTACTCTTGATAAACATTTTTGCCTCAGCTTTGATTCTTGTTCTAATTTATACCCTTTACAAGTTTCCTCTTGCTTTTCTCATCAGAATCATTTTGGAAGATGAGGCATGAAATCACGTGATACATAGGTAGAGGAGAATAGGGCAGGAGAGCTAAAGAAATTGTTTTGCTTGCTCAGTGTTCTCTTATATAACCCAGGGCCTCTTGCCCAGGGATGATACCACCCACAGTCAACTCCCCACATACACACCCGTCAATCATTAATCAAGAAAAGGCCCCCATAGACCTGCCTACAGGACACTCTGATGGAGGCATTTCCTCAAGTATAAGTCCTTCCTCCCAGATGAGTCTAGATTACATCAAGCTGTCCAAAAGCTAACCAGCACAGACGCCAAGGCTGAATTTCTTGCTCTCTTGTTTAGCTCACTATCTCCAGTGCTACAAAGCACCAGTAGATGTAAGTGTTTGTGAGAAAACTGGAGAAGGAAAAGAAGAAAAGTCAGAACAGGAGAAATGAAAGAGAAAGATGGAGAAGACGAATTTTGCTCTTCAATATACTGCCAATCCACTTTCCCCTTCCACCATGCCCATTCTCAAACTCAATACCATGGACAGAAAGCTTATCCTTGACATTGCCCCTGGCTCATGTCCTGCGTATTTTGTCTCACTCCTCTCCCATCACAACATCCTAACTAACTTCATCTTTTTAGTTCCTAACCCTAGTTGAGATTATCCCTTCCTTACACCTTTGTTTTGCCATTCTTTGTTAGGAATTCTCTCTTAGTAAATTCCCCTTGAAATTGCACCTTCAATTTTACCAATAAAGACGTGCATCGTTTGTTCTTCCCCCATCATTCTTTATAATAGCTGTTTCCTTTGTAGGATATCGTCATCCTATAATTAGGTTCTGATGGATTCGTTTACCTACTTATGAGCCATTCTGCCCCTACTTGACAATGAATCCCACAAAGGGCAGGTCCCCTGTCTATTACATTAATCTCTGTATACCAGCAACTGGTACACTGTCTGCCATATATTAGATGTTCAACCTGTAAGACATAGATCTATTAAAGAGTTCCTTGACATAAAAATGTTTCTCTGAGCTAACTTACCTTAGTATTTCTTTTAGCCTGACCCTGAAAATGTGGAGCATATGAAGGTCTGGATATCCTATTGGCCTGAAGTCGATACTTGTACAACTCCCCTGTCAAGAGTGATGGTTCAGTATGCTATAGCCTAGCTATAGTGTGCTGTTCTGCTAATAGCGGAGAAAATTTTAGTGGTGCAATTTGATCCTTTAAACAGGGCACCTTGAAGCCCAGATAGACAGAGTTCTGGGAGAATCACCTCTTTAAAGACAACAAGGAATCTGGTGATTGAGAAAACACTGACTCGAGATATTCTGAAAGAGAAATTATGAAGATATAGGAGATTACATAGGTGTATCACCATCTTCCTCTTCTTCCCCAAATTGTTTTCCAGCTAACATTATAATGATTTTAATAGTACCAACAATACCCCAGTCATTCTGATAATCCCTTTACATGCATGGTTTCATTTAACCCTAGAAAGCTCACAACAACCCTATAAAGTCAGGATTATAACTGTATCCATTTTACAAATGTAAAAACATTTTTCAGACTGACTAGCTTCATGATTTACCCACAAACAACAGCCGTTAAATTGCAGAGGCAATATTTGAATGCAGATCTGATAGTTCCAGGGTTGATAGCTCTATTCCTTCCATCTCATATGCTGGAGTCAGCAGCAATAGATGGAAAGAGATTGAATATTGTTATGGTTTGGATGCAGTTTTGCCCCAGGTCATATTAGAGTCTTTGTTCTCATTGTGGCAGTATAGGAAAAGATGAAGCTTTTGGGAGTGGGGTCTGGTGGGAAGTCCTTAAGTCACTGGGATATACCTTTGGAAATGACTATGGGATCTCAGAAACTCCATGGCTTTCTGTTAAGATCTGATCCTTCACTATTGTATATGCTCCTGTCATGATACCCACGGGACATTCACCAGAGACCAAATCAAGGGGGCCACCAAGTGTTAGACTTGAAACCTCCAGAACTGTTTCCTAATTAAACCCCTTATCTTTAAAGGGTCCGTCTTCATTGTGTGTTTCATCATAATAATGAAAACACAGACTAATATACAGAGTGATTTCTCCTCTGACCCAGAAAACGTACTGACCTCAAGAGCCATGAGGGAACAAGTCGGATGATACAGAGTGGGTGTTCAGAAGGTGGAGCGGCTTCCTTGTAGGAGCAGAAGGAGCATGGGGACAAGGGGAGCACACTTGAGCAGCTGATAGGACCACAGATCATGAAACGTGGTATTTCAGGCAGCCTTCAATTCTGACTCACATTCCCCTTCCTCCCCAGACTCTATGTCTTTTTCACAGACCCTCTATCAATTTTTCTATTTCTACTCACCCACCTACTGACAGCTGAAAAGGATGCCTTCCGGGGTTTAGAAAAAGAGCAGAAGTCAGTTTCCCAACAGCAAACTATCAGAGAGCCTCAAAATTTCACCCTGCTGTGGAAGCAAAAGACATTGCTTACTGGTCTGAATTATTCTATTATTCATGGCTTTCTCTACCTTGTGATGATGATGATGATGATATTAGTATTTTCTCATTGTACATAATTAATTAAAACAGAGGAATAAAACTGAAAGTAATCTCCCATAAACTCATACAAGTCCACTCCTTGGAATGGTGGGAAGTTGTGATTGTATTGCTGTCTGGAGCAGGGATCTGAAAACGCAGCACACTGTACTCATATCCTGAGTATGCCTGTGAAGGCTGAACCAAATACAGCTAAAAAAAATATCCAACATGCTAGAGAGATGGTTCAACCATTAAACACTAGACTTACAAAAACCAAAATGTCAAAAACACACTGGCAGCTATTTCCAAGTCATCTGTAAGTAAGCAACACGTTCAAAGGGCTCCCAAATCAAAACTGTGTAAAAACAAATAACATTGAGTTGCCTTACTTCAACTCAACTACCAGCACTCTATCACTAGAGACAGCTACTTTTTGTTTCACCATATTTGCCAGTACTTATGTCGTCACACAAACATGTGTGAGCCCGTTTTCATGGGCTTTTTTTCTGTTCCAGGTATATTTTGGATGAAAGCACTGTTCACAGCTACCTCAGGTGCTCTCCTTCCCTTTTTGCCAAAAATAAAATAAAATAAGAAATAAACATTTTAACCTCACATTCAATACTAGGACATAAGACTTGAACAGTATAAATTACATAAGTTAATATAAATATGAGAGTTGAGGACCATGTTCTCTGTAACACTGTTGAATCTACCCTATGTTTGCCAATATGGCCAGTTTATAAAGAGACAGGTGCTTTGCACTAGTGTTGCCCAAGAAGTCAATGTTGAAAGACGTTTTTTGAACAGCTTCTACAATGTCTGCAAAAATAGGATACAAGTTATTGCCTCAGAGGAAGTAAATGTGCAGATTTTTAAAAACTATTTCTTTTATTTTTCAAGATTATAATAGTATAGATCTCAGCAAGGAAACTTCTCTTTGCAACAGACAGAGACTATTACAGAGAACCACAGCCAATCAAAATGCAGAGCATGGAGCCCCCTCCCATGGGACACCCTCACTTAAGGCTCAGGGATCACTGTGGAAGAGGAGGAGGGGTGGGGGGAATTTTAAGAGCCAGAGGACTAGGGAATTTGCTGCAAGATTATGTCACCCAAAAAGGTCTCACCAACAAAACTACTTAAACCAGGACTGAGCAAAGAGAAGATGACACCAATGAACATGTTAAAGTGGGTGAGGGAAACATAAAAGCTTTAAAAGACCATACCACAAACTGTAGAATTTCCAGAATATATATACACAAAGTAGACACCAAAAAAATAGAAACATTTGACTATGAATTCTGTTCTGTTTAGAGCTGCATTTGTAATGGCTGGTAGAAACCAGACTCATTAAGGTCTATCTGTTTTGAATCTACCTTTTCATCAAAAATATCACTGATTCAAGAATAAGTACTTAGACAAATTTTTCTAAAGGGTAAACATAGCAAGACCATTGGTAAGGAACTTCATATGAACTTGGTGCTGGAATATGTCTTGCTTAAATATAAATATTATCTAATTTAATCCTTGTAAGGAGATAGAATCTGGGGCTGAGACAGGTTTATTAAGATGGAAACCCAGAGTTAAACTCAAAATGTTGTAGCTCAAATGCTCACTTCTGTTTCTACCACTTAGTGCCAAGTTTTCTCAGCAAGGAATCTTGTCTTTTTGGCTGTTTTAGAAAGATTCTCTGTCATTTTAGAAGTGGCAGAAGCAAATTCACATTTAAGAGGACAATCACCAGATCACATTGGTATACTGAGCAGAGACAGCATAAGGCCTGAGATCAGTGCTCGTAACTACGTCTGACCTCAGGGTCATACCAACTGGGAAAGCATAGTTAACTTCTTCAACTTAAGAAGAATCTTTTATGTGACATCCTACCTTCTAGACATTGAGACATGGTTTTGGCCTAGACTTTGAGTAGGCCCAACCCTATGACTTTGCTATATGGCCTTTAGCACAGTTCTCATAGAGTAGAGGTATATGTCAACAACTGTCCAAAGCTAATAGTGTGTACTTGACTGTTTCAACTGGGTTATTAGAATTAGTACCATTCTCATGGTGCTAGGATTATTGCCCAAGTGAGAATTCTATTTGAGCCATGCAACCAAGGCTCAAGGCAACTCAGTCTATGTAGAGGTCCCACACTTCCTTGGCTAATGTACCATGAGCACTGACAAAGATAGCACATCATTGATGTCACCAAGGTTTGCCATCTGTAGCTCTGTAAAGATAGTTACCAATAGCAGTCACAATGTAGGACCCAGGAGAAGTAACATGCCCGGACCCTTCCTCAGGTAAGAGTAGACCACATAGAAATTCTTAGATTAGCAACTACTCAGAGCTAGCCAGTAAGAAACCAAGATGCTGAATGCTGGCATAGACTAAGGCGGTGAGCTGGTGGCACACTTATGCCCACCATGTTGGAAAGCCAGTGGCTGTTTCTGCTTTAATTTTAGCAATGTCATTTAGCTATATAAAACCTGTTTAAAACACGTTTCAAGAAAAACAAAGATTTACGGTAAAACCAGATTAAGATGAAGTGAAACCTCTAAAAGATTTATATTGTGTTTAAAAATATAGGTAGACTTGGGAGAGAAAAAGAAGCAAGATACTGAAAAAAGACCAACCAAAGAGTAGCTGGGTGTGGTAACATTTGCCTTTAATCCCAGCACTCCAGAGGCAAAGGAAGGAGGATTTCCACAGAGAAACTCTGTCTCAGAGGAAAAAATAAAAAAATAAAAGTAAAAGGTATAGAGTAATATAAGTCACATAAAGATGGAAAATACACAAAGAGTCTGGATACTGTATGCTATTATGTTTTTCAGTTGTTCAATTGCTAAGGAAGGAACAACTGCTGAAATATACTTGATTATAAATGCTGCTAAATTAATCCAACTTATATCTTTTGAAAATGTCTTGACTTCAAATTTTAAGTATAAGGATACATTTCTTTGGAAAAGAGATTTTATTTGTGTTTCCACAGAAAATGAAAACCATGGAATCATTCCAGATTTATATGGTTTGATGAAGCAAGACCTCATGAAGCAATGTCCCAGGCACTGAAACAGCTGGGACAATACAGTTGTATGGACTACAAAAACAAGGGCTCGGCCAGGTTTCTGTGTTTTGTCATGATCCCCATGGTATGGACAGCACCCCCATCCAATAGGAAGCAGTTTGTAATGAACAATGCCCAAATTCCCAAATATTGTATAAATGTTTGCTTTCATTTATACAGGGTTGGTTATAAATGGTAATGATCACAGTATATCTCTTTCTAAAGCGAAAACAGGGAATATGATATAGTAATAAATACTTTGTATTGGAATGGATTTTCATTTACTAATACAAATTTAAGGTCAGTTTTGTGATATGTATATTTCTCCTCTTGTTTAGATATTGTGTTTGTATAACTCATTTAAAAATGTAATGTATAATTAAGTACAGATAATAGATAGTTACCTATTATAGTCAGAACTTATAATTAGGTAAGTTAGGTTTCCTAGATATACAGAGATGTATTTAGGATAGATAGACATTCTTCAAACCTTTCAAAGACCTACAGAATATATGACATTTAAATGGTTTAGGGTTTTTCATGATAGTGAGACACATCTGCTCCAGGCAGCACCAATTATGTCTGAGAGGAAGATGGGCATCGAAGAAATTCATTATGGAGTTTGCTTTCAACACGACAAGATTAGCCATTTGGGTAAGAAACTGCTCTTGCCTGAACTGTTTGACTGTTGCTGTATAAACTGGACATTCAGGACCCACAGAAAAGTGACTGCTGAACTTGGAGTCCTAAAGAGTTCCGGCTTCATGGAAGAGTCTTCCAGACAGTCTGCAGGACTCAGAAAAATGACTGACAAACTGCCAATGCAGGCAGACAGTATAAAATTTCCTGCTTTGCTGAGAAGTCTTCCAGACACACTGTGGCCTATGGGTTGAAGATGGATGCCCCAACGTTACAGAGGAACTTCAGGTAACTGTCCAGGTAGTGAGATGTCTCTGTCAATTTTAGAGTTTTCGTATTATCCTTCTGTGGTCTTTGATGGAGCTGAAGACAGCTAGTTATAATTATAGTTTTCCTTAGTTATGATAAAAGATAAGCTACATAGAAGACTTTAGACTCACAAAGATAGAATAGATGATACTTTCTTTAGATCTTACTGTTAATGGACTAAATATTGTAACTATAGTTCTTACTTGATAACCATTCTGTTATATATAATTTGACTATGTTAAAGTTAAAACCTTTTTTTATATAGACAGAAAAGGGGAGATGATGGGGGAAGACCTTCTGTGTATACGTTTGATTGGTATAAATAAAGCACTGTTGACCAATAGGGAAGCAAGATAGGTGGGACTAGGAGTTGAGGAGGATTCTGGGAAACAGAGGCACAGTCAGTCACAATGTAGGACATGGGAGAAGTAACATGCCGAGACCCTTCCTCCAGTAGACCACATGGAAATACTTGATAATTATGGGTTAAATACTTAAGTAGGAGCTAGCTAGTAAGAAACCAAGCAAATGGCCAACAGCTTATAATAATAATAATAATAAAAAAGATGGTTACCAATAGCATCACATTTGGTCCCAGTGACCCCATACTTAGGGTATATGAGGAACACAGAATGAAAATAATAGAGCTTTAACTTGTTTTGTTCCCCCAGGTCTGTCCACTCTTAGTCTGTGGTATAGAAGAAACAGCTCCCATCATCTCTGCCATGCTCCAGGTTCATTCTCCCATTGTGCTGGTGAATAGTACCTGGTTTTTGTTAATATATTAATCTCTTGGTCATTGGACATACTGTTATCCTCTAAAAGGCTTTCCTGTCTCTTTTTCTCTGGCATAATTAGGCTATTATTTTTACAAATTTTAAGGTTCTTCTTGTCTTTTCATTCACTTCTAACTTCTCTGTCATTTGACCAAAAGCAGTTATGAAGATCAAAACTAGAGTTCACTTATAAATTTTCTTAGTCAAATGTAAACACTGGCCACTCATAAAATTCTATTTACCTTTTGTAAATAGAACATGAAGACACATTGGTGTCTGTAACACACATGTTCCTCCCAACTGCTTAGATCTTAGATCTTGTCTAAGAGATTGAGGAGCTCCTCATGTCCTGCCAAACCCTCACCAGAATGCCCTTAATGCTCCATTTGTGACAATGTAGTCTTCCTCTGGCACACACCTCCAGACTCTTCTACCTCTCACACAGCTCCAAAGCTGCCTCCACATTTCAGGTCTTTGTTAAGTTACACCTCCACTTTTGGCACTCATTTCCTTTCTTCATATGTTCAGGTTGCAGAAACAAAAGCCCACAGGCTGCTAGTTTATAAACAACAAGTCATTTCTCAGAGTTCTGGAAGATGAGAAGGCCAAGATCAAGGAACCAACAGATTCAATGTCTCTCAAGGGTTTCTTTCCTGGCTCATAGATGTGTCTTGTTGTTTTCTCCTCAGGAGGGAGTCCTGTCAAGGAGTAAAGAGTTCTCTTGAGCCCTTTTTATCATTTCTTTAATTTAGGATGTGGGTCTCATTGTAAGAGGCTGACATCAAACTTGCTATGTAATTGATGGTGGCCTTGAACTCTTGATCTCTCGCCTACACCTCATAAGCATTAGGCCCCTTTTATAAGAATCCCACACACAAGGACTCTGCTTTCGAGACTGAATACTCTACTGAAAACCTCATTTCTGGGTACCATCACATTGGTGATTAGGTTTCAACATATGAACTTGAGAAGGTTCAGATAATCAGACCAAAGCAGATACAAACATAGTTTAACCATTGCCTATCCTGTGACTCAGAGGCCAAGAGCTGAGAAACATTTATCTCAGACAGCTGCTTACATAGGACTGTTTATAAGGGCATAGGATTTGAAACACAAGCCACAATGTTAGTTCTTAAGAAAATTATCAGTTTAGGTGTTTTGTAGTGGGAAAAGTACCAGCAAGTATTGAGTACCGTAGTGCCCTCTGGGTACTACAGTGTCCAACAAATAAGCAGAGCTTTGAACTGGGGTATCTAGGAATCAGACATACATAAATCCAGGTGTGTGGGGGCAGGGTACATATTAGCAATGCTGGAGAAGGCTGCTTATACATGGAAGGGCTCATTCTTGGGAGAGCAGCAACTATTGACCTGCTGCTAAAGAGGGTCTAGCCCTAGATGTGGGACACAGAAAGAGTCTGTGCCACAGAGCAAAGAGAAGCCCATTTTGCAAACCTGTAACACAAGGTCAGAGCAACCCAGGAGCCACCTGGAACTTCATCCACAGTGTGGGTATCTAAGCCATAGGATCTACCTATTTGTCCTAGAGACTATTTGGAGCTTGGGGGTGGTGACTATAGATATGGGAAAGGAAACAGAAGAAGCTAGAAGCCCTACCATTCCAAAAACCACTGAGTCCCATAATGGCATAATTAAGTATCTTAAGCACTGTGAAAATTTTATTAGATAAACATTATCTATAGAAACCTAGTTTTGTAGATACATCAATAATATATTAAGGCTAATCTGGGTGTGTGTGGCAGAGAAGACTAAATAGAAGCAACATATTTGGATGCTATAGATAATATCTTTGCATGGTGTGTTAAAAATACTACTTAATATAGCCAAGAAATTATATACCCTATATCTGCTTTACATATTCTATTCAAATTTGAGAATACTAAAATAATGAATAATAAAGCAGTAAGCTAGATAAAGCTCTGTTTATCACATTCTCCCTTTTTAAAAATGCTACCTTGTAAATAACCATAAATGGATAATTTTAAGGCATATGTAACATAAAAAGGAAGAATAATTTTTACTATTTTGACATAATTTCTTTTCACATACTTTTTTCTCTTTAATCGTGGATTTCCTTTTTTCCCTACCTACCTTCTTTCTACAGGTGGGTAGCATTGGGATTGTGGAGATGACTCAGTGGCTAAGGCACTTGCTGGGCAACCATGAGGGCTGGACAGATCCCCAGAACCCCCAAAAATCCTGGGTGAACATGACATTCTACCTCTAATTCCTGCAGAAAAATACTTTGGCAAAGAAAGTGTGATGCATCTTTTTTCTAGATGTACCAATATTTTTAAGTAAGTAGATGCACCACCAAGAGAAAAATAACTACCATGAGGGTCTTACAGGTCCCCACACTGGTTGTGAAATATTAATTTAAGATGTGTTACATTTGTTTATGCTGTGGAATATTTGTTTAATGATGCAAAGATGTAAAAAGGTAACCTGGGATCAGGAGGGTGAGTCAGCAACTAGATGACAGGAAGTGGTAGGGAGGAGCCATGTATAGCTAGGGTTCTTAAGTGAGGGCAGAGCAGAAGGACACCCTGTTTTTCTGGAAGACGCAAGCTAGGAGAGACAGTTAGCTACCTGCTGTTCAGTCTCTCTGATTGAGCAGAATTTCAACTTAACCTTTGAATCCTGAGGTCTTTAGAGGGGTAGAGATCTAGATAAAGTTCCCTTCAGCAGCTGTGATAGAGCTGGTACCTGAGGGGACAGAATTCCCAACTGGCTACCTCCAGTGGAGCTGCTACTGGTAGCTGCAGGTGCGACTGCCAATTAGGACAGCAGTTACTTAAGGGACAGCTACTGAATTTAATGAAAGAGCGATACACACTTGAACCTGGACCAGCATAAGGTCTGACTTGTTGTCCTGTGCTTCACAGAATGATAAATAGCATTTCTCTGCATGGATATGAACTAGTCTGTGAGTTGGGAACACTATTATAAACTACCAACTCCTTGAAGACTCAAGACTGCCATATTTAACATCATACTCCTAATACTTATTAGAATACTTAACAGCCATCAAAATAAGGATTACTTAAGGAAAAACAAACAACAGGTATAAGTATGACTCTACACAAAAGAAGAAATATCTCAAGAGACAGTGATTTGTGTATAAATGACCTATTGATATGCTTTAATCTCTTTAAAATAAAAATGCACCAGGTGAGAGAAGTTGCTACATGCAGCAAATGGTGGTTAGCACAGAAAGTGACAACAGATTAAAAAAAATACAGAAACTAAGTGACAGTGGAGTGCTCAACCATGAATGGAATGTCTATATCACCCCTACCTTAAAGCTCAAGGCTCAGAAACCATTGAAGAGTCAAAGGTTGAGGACCAAGACTGAAACTGCATTTTATGGAGATGGTAGGATTGTTGCATTCATTTACTTACAGTAACTATGGTTGTCTACATAAGATTAAGTCAGTCATTGCTCCAGCATGTGAGGGAGAGGGGCTCAGGAACCCCCACTCTTAGCTGAGATGCTATTAACAATTGATGGCTTCTAGAAAGAAGAGAATCCTTTTGCTTTAAGGGTCTGGCCCCTGGTAGGCAGACCATTTTCCAGTACATGTCCTCATACCTATGACTATGGGGTTGGAGAGAACAAGTTGGAATCAATGAGCATTTAAAAAAAGAGAAGACAGGACATGAAGTTTGGAGAGGGTGGTACAATGGGATTGGAAGATAGGAGTAGATCTGGGAGGAGATATGGGGAGGAGCATGGTGTAAATAAAATCAAACTATATGAAAAAAGAGATAGCTCTGCTGTTAAAGGCTAGGCTATCAACCAAAAAGTCAAAATACATTGTATACATATAAAAAATTCTCAAAAAGTTAATGCAGATATATACATATGTATATATGTGTTTATGTATTTATATGTGTGTATATATATACACATATATGACAAAGTATACATGATAACAGTGCATTTGGGGTTATTGCACATATATAAGTAAAATATATGACAACTGAAGCATAAGACTGGAGGGAAAGCAAGTAATATTCTTATATTTCATGGTAAGTGGGAGTGTAATACAACTTTGTACATACAATGGTAATTTAGAGGAATATACCATAAACCTTAGAGAAATAACTAACAAAAATTATAGTGGTAACAAAATGAAATCACAAACATTAGTCTAAAATAAAGCAGTAAGAAAGCCATCATCTCTACAAGAAGCCTAAGTTCCAGCCCCAGACATGCAGGACTCTTCAAACCACTTCATATTGGATGCTCAGGTCTTGTCACTATAACCTTTCTTAGTTATCCTCATTTGCCCTGCCCCAATGAAAATTATCAAAGTGACCCAGAACTCTAGCACCAATTTTGAAAGTATATTAACTCTTCAGTGATTGGGAATACAATCTCAGTGCAGCCCTTAGTGAATTAAATGATTGAAATCAATGACTTGGCAGAGCCTAGGAACTACCCAAGGGCAGGCTTCCTTGTTTCTATTGCCATGGGTAATCACAAGGACAAGGGAAGTCCCTCTAGACTGGCATCTCCTGTTTACTTGCCAGCCCCAAACCTCAAATGATTTTTGCCCTCATTATTAATTACTCGTCTATGACTGAACAGATTAAAAAGGATAGAAAAGTTTTGTCCCAAGAACATATTTCTTTGACCGTTTGAGAACTTCGACTTCATGTGAGTACTGCTATGACTAGCAGAATTGCAAATTCCCCTTGCCTCCTCCTGCTCCCTAAGATTCCACCATATCCTCAAGTATTTGGAGAGAACACTAATTGGATAGGATTGTAATAAATAGAGAGACATTTCCAGACTTTCCATGGAGCCCCCCTTGAACAAATTATGCAGCTCCCAGCCTTGCTTGCTTGTTAAAGGTGTACTCTCCTCACACAAAATGTCTGCTTAAAAATACATTGATTAAAAATAATCTTTATAGTAATTCATCAAAGACAGATAATTCCAGATATAATGGATGTGTTGGTTAGTTTTATGTCAACTTGGCATGAGCTAGTGTTGAAGAAGAGGGACTCTCAGTTGAGAAAATGTCTCTGTAAGATTGGCCTATAGATAATCTGTTGGGCATTTTCTTGATTAATGATTGATGTGTGAGAACCAAATCTTCTGTGGGTGATGCCAACCCAAGGCGGGTAGTCATGTTTTATAAGAAAGCAGACCAAACAAATCATGGGGCAAAAATTGGTAACAGTGTGTTCCTCTATGACCTGTATTAGCTCCTGCCTCCAAGTTTCTACTTGAGTTCCTTCCATGGCTTCCTTTAATGATGGAACTGTTATGTGGAATGTGCAAACACAAGAAAAACAAACCCTTTATTTCCCAAGTTGCTTTTGGTCATGGAGCTTTATCACAGCAATGGAAACTCCAACTAAGACAGTGGTTTATGTCTGTAGTCTTGGCATGTAAGAGACTGAAGCAAGAGAGTTGGGTATTCAAGAACAGATAAAATTTTTTAAAGAAGACAAAACACCATGAAGTCACATCCCTTATTCACCTGTTTGAAATTATTCATAAGCACGAATCCCCTTAGACAAGAGTGGTGAACACAAAATGTATGACAAGCTGTTGTATGGATATCTGCAGTCTTGTTAGGCAATACCTAACTCTGTAGAGATGCTATGGTTGCTCCTAGATAGAGACACACACATACCTGCACTGCAGTTTAACTTATGAGTTAGGCACAGGTGAGAGTGATAAACATAAAATGTAGCAATGATAGCAAAATATTATAATCAAAGTTATTTAAACCGTATGAATTATTTCTGCAATTTCCATGTAACATTTGAAGTTAACAGTGGGTAACTGAAGTCACTGAAAACAAAACTAGGGTGGAAAGGTATAAGTCAAAACAAATACATCCAATCGCTTAACATGTGGAAATTTTGGCACACAGTTCAAACCCAATTCAGTATTCATTTTCAGAATGTATTTCTTAAAAAGTTTGCAAGCTTTGTCTAGTTTAAATCATCAGCACTGTCATCAGAGAGTCAAGATGACTTCTCTTGGCTTCACTGAACACAGCTAGTGTTTATCTGGGGGGGGGCTAGATGTCTTTACCATTAGCAGCAGGGACATTATGTACTTGTTCAGATCTGTTGGATTTTCTTTACAGGAATCAGAAAATAAATCTGATGTCCTCCTTGTTCAACATGTTACTATATATGCACCAGTCTTCAGTGTAGCCAAAAGACCTATGTGCGATGGCTAGAATTTGCATATTCACATTTTCTGGACATAATTCATTTTCTCCCATTCAATCTATGTCTATCTACCATCTATCTATCATCTTTCTATCTGTCTCTAAGCAGTTATTCTACCACTGAACTAAATCTTGTTTTGTTGAGACAGGGTCTCATTATATGAGCATAAGCTAGCCTGGAACTCACAACCCTCTTGCCTCTGCCTCTCGAGCATGTGATGATAGATGGGTGCCACTATATCCATACTTTTATGTCTTTTAATATTAATAAGCTTCTAAAATGTTACTAAAAGATGTTGGATTTCAAATACCTGACATAAAATAGAAAGTGGACAGCCATTTTCTAGGTGAGTGGGGAAACAAATGAGTTATGCTGCCTGAGTCAGCTTGGACCTGAACCTTCACTAGCAAGGGGAAGGAAACAGCCATCACCAATCCCATTCTCATCCTACACAACAACCACATCAACGACAGTTTCACCATAGAGAAGCCTGTCCCTCAAGAGCCTTACCTCGTGGTACAAAGATCCAAAGAAAAGCTCTGAGGTTAAGTTGTTTTACTTCCACATGGTGTTCTTCCTTATTTAACGTCTAGGAGAATAAGCTCTCTTATAACTCATAACATGGACAGCAGTAAGGTTCCAGTTCCTACTACACAGGTAATCCCCAAAAGTTAACATAGGAAAAATGGCTTTTTAAAAATGTGCTGTATTTAGGTCTTAGAAGCCTTATCTTATGGTTTGATGTATTTTTATCATGGGTGTAAATATGTCATCTCTAAAAATAATAAAAGATATGCTCAGGAGAGTTAACTATGAGTATACAGTTATATATAGACACACAAAGAGCAAAACAAAAACTTCTGAACACCCGTAAATATGACTTTATCTGGAAATAGGGTCCTTGTATGTGTCACCGAGTTAAGGTAAGATATTCTGAGTTGGAGTCTACCTAATTCATTGACAGAGTCCTTAGAAAAAGAGTAACATTTAGACAGAGACAGAATCTCAAGAAGAGACTGGAAATGTATCTACACCCCCCAAGGGATTTTAAGGCTTGTCAGCACCCACAATACTAGGGAAAGTCAAGCCTTCAGAGAGAGTAGGTTTTATTGCCTTCCACACTAACATCTTCCATCTACAGTCTTCCAGCCCTGAAAAGTTAGCGCTAATATCAACCTCCATGGGGTTTTTATATTCCAATTAAAAATATCCAAAATCTCTTGTGGCACCAAAGTTCACCAAAATGAATTTTATAATAATCTAGAATGTTCTTCCATGAATGTAAAACTTCTATTTTTCATTCTAGGATTCTGTCTGCCCAGTTCATGGCAATAGTTCTGACCCAGGATGTTTATCAAATTCTCAGAGAAACAGAAAACCATTTCAATCTTTTCTCCATCTCCTAGCATTCATAAAGCTACTAATCAAAAAATAGTCATGCAACCCAGCCTCCACCCAACAGCCATCCAGTCTCCTAGATCAGATTTCTGCAACATAAATACCACCCTCTCTCCTCAGTCTTCCTACATCTGCTGCTAATGCTGCACCAATCCGTTCATTTAGCCAGTGATATCTATTATTAATACCTATGGAGAATGTGCTTTGTATAATGAACTACTCTAAGCGTTGGGAATATATCAAGTTGAAATGGGATAATGAGCACTCTAGAAAACAAGTTCTCATAAGTGAATGTCATACACTCAAATGTTAATAAAGACTCTAAAGGAGAATCGACTAGAGATATTTGAAAGGTACAAGAGCGGGTGCCATTTTGAGATGGCAATGTATTGTAAGCAGTTCCTGGGTAACAAAACACAACTACTAAGAACACTTTGTACAGTGAATTCTATTTATTGCTTTGAATGGCTGTGTTTCCTCTTGATTGTTTAGGACATCTCATCCCTCAGGTGCTGTGAGCATCACTTTTGGCCTCATCTCTTGGGGGAGGCTTCTCTTCTAGACCTCACAGCTGCCTAGTTGTAACACTCCCCTCCCTTCGGGGATGATAGGCGGAAGCTTGTTGTTGGCTCTGTGCCAGAGAGCTCTCTGAGCATGGTGCACAGAGCCGATATCCCTTAATCCACATTAACTCTACAACAGTAAAAGAGACCCATCACCTCTGCTATTCTTTATTCTGCATACATTGTCTGATGGTGTACATGTGACCGTGTCCATTCGTCTTTGTTTTTGTTTTTGTAATCATATTACACTATTGACTCACACAGAGTCCACTAGATTGCTAAGGAATTTTTTTTGTTTCCCAGTTCTTCAACCCCAGGCTTTTTATACTCCATTGGGTCTCCTCCCTCTTGATTTTATTAGCTTTAGAAAAAATTAAATGAGTTAGGACACTGACTGTGGCAGTTGGGACACAGCCTGTAATGACCTCTAGGCATCCTTTCTGCTCCCTATAATTCTGTCTAGTTCATTAGAGATTTGATTAATGCCATCTTAAATCTTCAAAACACTGAATTATCATCTGCCTATTCCCTTCTACTGTTTAAGAAGAGATCAATCAATAGCAGTTCATGTTTCTGTCCTTTGATTCCCTTGCCAAAGGTGAATCCTGCTGCCCCAAGTGAGAGCAGGCTTTGTGTCTCCCTGAAGCCTCCCTAGTTACTAGTGAAGATGCAGAAACATTTAAATTCTCCTCTCTGCCTGGCACTCCCTCCTCAATTATGAACAACTAAGCCATGTAGCACAGAGGTTAACCCTCCGATGCTCAATACCAATGTATTCTTTTGCATTCTCCCCTTCTAAACTCCAAAGAAACAAACAAAAAGGCACCAAGAGAACCTACTGCAGCTGTCTTGGTGTTTTCAACCCACTAGTAAGTAGCTATGGACTATTGGGCACACTATTCAACTTCACACTAATTGTTCCCTCCCTTTAAAATGAAGTTAATAACAGTAGCTTCCTTCAAATCATTCAGTAAACATTAAATGAATCCACATGTGCAAAGCACTTGAGGTAGGAACTGACCCTTAGGAATCACAATTGAAAAGTTACCTTTCATTTCATATTAAAATTAAATTCAGTTTGCTTCAACCATTTGAAGGCAGATTATCTGTACCATAGTTTCTTCTGAGAAAGCAAGAGTTGTATAATAGGTACTCAAACCCAACAGACAAGCAGTAGAGTCTGAATTTAGCTGCATTACATTGAAAATTGTATTTACCCCAGGCAAGCCTCAACTGCATCCTGGAAAGTTGTAGCAACATGTCCCAGAGTTGATATGAGAAGAGTAGAATGATCATATTGGGCATAAAATAGACATTGAGTGTTACAGCTTCAGATACATAAAAATCAAAGTGCATTCTTACTGGTTTGCCTTTTATAGACTCCAATAACGCAGATTGACCTCTAATCTGCTATATAGCTGAGGACTGCCTTGAACATCTGATCCTCCTGCCTCAGCTTCCTGAGTAGTGGTTGGATTACAGGTCTGTGTCATCATGGCAGTTTTGCATGGTGCTGGGGAACTGAACCAAGAGTTTCATGAATGCTAAGCAAGTACTCTCTCTGCAAATTGAGCTACATCCCCAGACCCTGACTTGTGTTTTCTGACAAGAGACCATACTCCTGTTCTGCTGATCCAAGCCGTACTGTCTCTCCAGCAGGTTTAAAAGAGCCCTCAGGCCCAATCCTTGTACGATTTACCTTCCAGCCCCTGATTTCCCAAATTGGTTCCCTTTGTCAAGACCTCATCTGTTATTCAAAACTGTCTTCTAAATATGGCTCCAATTATTGAAACCGTAAAGACTCTCCCAATGATTATGGACTTAATAGGTTTGTTAATATTAAAGGCTTTCCTTGACCAAGACCCACAGAAAATCAGCGATATGAAACTGAAGCAACTGCCGATGAAAGTGGAAAGCACGGCACTTCAAAGACAACTCAATCAGGCACCAAAGGAAGTAGCCAAGTCGCCTGTGGGTGCAGGACATTTTTGTCAAAGAAAAATCACATACCAACTTGTACCAAGTTTTTCTTTGTAAAACAATGATAGAAACTTACAGTTCTACTTAGAAAACAGTAAAGCTAGATGCACCTTCAGGATCATTTCTTCTACGTCACACATTTGCATGAATAAACTTATGAGTGGCTTACTCATGACCACAAAGGCAGGGAATGCTAGCTATTTCTAGAGCCCTGGTCCCAACTGCTGTTTTGTTTGACACAGATTTTACTATGGAGTCCAACCTGGCCTTGAACTCACAACTTTCCTGACTTTGATTTTCTACTATTGATATGATAGACACTACCACACCAGGCCATATTTTGTTCTATCATCCTTTCTACTACATATTATGCCTTACTCCTTCTGAACCTCAGACTCTGGCCCCACAATGAGTGTTCTAAGCAGCCCCATAATTTTCTCATTCTATTACTCAAACCCAGATTGTTCACTTTAAAGGAAAGTAGATCACAAATGTATTTCACACCAAAGCCAAAATGCTCCACACGTTTAACCTTAAAGAAAACCATCCCCAAAATGTGCCCACCATCCCTGATCAACCATTCTGAATGCATTTTAGGCTTGTGCATTTAATGTTCCAGGTAAATGTCATCAGCCACCTTGAAACAGGTCATTTCCTGCTGATCAACAGTCCTTATCAAGGGTATAGGCAGTTGGTGTGTTCCACCAGGTCCGTAACTGCTGGAGATGCCCTAGCTCCACATTCCTAATTGCTTAAACAAATGGTTTCCATGGATGATTAAGCACTAGAGTGAGCCCTGTGCCTGCTGATAACTAAAATGCATCCACATAGTTCCAGGAGCATGGCGTGAGAAGCTGAGAGAAGCGTGGTGAGCCTGAAGACAGGTGTGAAGGTCAGATCATTCTGAGAGGAGGGGAAACGAAAGAGCACCGGCAAGTGTGACAGATGGGTCTGGCAAGAACACTCCAGTGTTAATGGTATTTTAAGTCTCAGTTATAATTATACTGAGAAGCTTTTGACAAAGGCATCCCTAAATGGTAGTTGAGGAGCATTGAGTTGTTGAGAAATGGTCTCATAGTGTCATGTTATACCTGCTTCAGCAGCTTTCTGTTGCATATGCATTAAACACCCAAGCACTCGAACACTGTTTTCCTGCCCCAAGTCCAGGAGATACCGAGAAAGGCTATCTTAAGGGTAAAGTGAGAGCAAAACTGACTTAATAAATGAATACATCAGAGATGGCTGTGGTGAACTTCATCCCTCACGCTCACTGTTCTGGAGTGCATCTGCAACCCTGACCTGGAACTTCAAGAAGACTCCCCATAATTGAATAAGAAGACTCCCCAACATTGAATAAGAAGATCCCATTCTCTTTGGCTAGAGAGGAACTGACTTTGAAGAAAAATCCTAGCGATGATACATCCTTCTTTCTTTTGACTTGCCTTCATGGTGGACTGTGAAAATCCAATGACCTCTCCTATTCTCCGATCTTTAAAATAATATATGGTTCCCTCCTATTTAGATTATAGCTAAACTGATATGAGGAGCTTAAGATGCATGCAATCTTATCATTTTTCAATATTGTCTAGCAGTGAGTAGGGAAATTACCACTGCTGCCAAATATCTAGAACACACATATCACCAGGAATCATGATGTAAATATTTTTTGAGATAGAGGTTTGGTAGAGGGATTGTGACCCACAGGCTGGGGACCTCTGTCCTACTATATACTACAGAATAATATCATTATAGCTATCACAGGGCATGAGTAAATGACCCTTGGAAGTGAACTTGAAAAGTTGCCTTCCTATTCCTATGGTGCTGAGTGGGATCATGAGGTAGGAGAGAGTCTTAAGATTCATTTTGCAAGAATAGTTTCTGTCTCCACTGCTTAACTTGGCAGACACATGGGAGCTAAGGGAATGCCCCTCCCTGAACTCATCTATGGTCACTGAGTAGAAATAAAATCATGGATGTGTGTCATAATAACTGGTTTCAAGGGCAAAAATAAGTTGTGACTCTGATGAAAGGTGATACAGAGCAAAGCCAAGCAATGGTCTTCTTTTCTCCCATTCCCTTCCAACTGAACTGTGTCCCTGAGGTGAGGTACCCACTGCCATTAATGTCTGAGTCTCCATCTGAAGGCAACTTCTGAACAAGTTCACAAACTGAGAACTTAACATCTTCTGGCTCCTCCCATTCTGTCCACAGTACCCAGACACCAAACTGGAATTCCTTGCCTGTCTTCCTTTCCTCTAAAGAGCCTTAGTTATTTCCAGCCTGACTTCTCACTTCTTGATCCTCCATTGTTTTAGTTAGGGTTTCTATTGCTGTGACAAAACACCATGACCAAAATCAAGTTGGGGAGGAAAGGGTTTATTCAGCTAACATCTCTACATCCATAGTTCATCACTGGAGGAAGCCAGGAAAGGAACTCAAACAAGTCAGGAATGGGGAGGCAGAGGCCCATTGAGGGGTGATGCATACTGACTTACTCCCCATGGCTTGCTCAGGCTGTTTTTCTCTTTTCATTTCCTTTTTATTTTATTTTGCTTTGTTTTTTCCTCTTTTTTATTTAAGTTAGAAACAAGCTTGTTTCACATGTCAATCCCACCTCCCTCTCCCTCTCCTACCTCCCCGCCCTCCCCACCAGACCTCCCAGCCCCCCCCACAATCTCCACTCTGATCCCCAGAGAATGTGAGGCCCTCCAGAGTCTGTCATTTCATCCAGGGCAGGGTCTAGGCCCTCCCACAAGAGTCCAGACTGAGAGAGCATCCCTCATTGTGGGATGGGCACTCAAAGTCTATTTGTATGCCAGGGATAAATAACTACCCAAGACCCCATAGATTACCTAGGCCTCCTTGCTGACACCCACATTCAGGGAGTCTGGGTCAGTCCCATGCTGTCCACCTAGCCATCAGTCTGGGGTCTAAGAGCTCCTCCTTGTTCAGGTCAACTGTTGCTGTTTTCTTATAGAACCCAGGACCACCAACCCATGAAAAGTGGGGTAGGGCCCTCCCACATCACTAATTAGAAATACACTCTACAGACTTGTCTCCAGCCTGATCTAATGGAGGTATTTTTAATTGGAGTTCCCTCCTCTCAGATCATCTAGCTGTGTCTAACTAACATAAAACTAAACAGCACAATTGACTCCTTGTCAGCTTGGCACACATTTTAAGATGTAACCCCTCTCTCATCCTCAAGATCTCAGATTGATAATATCACAAATATAACACATACTACAAATTTACATGACCCATAGTCTTTATCAGTGCAACACTGTGCAAGTCCAGTCTCTATAAAAATTCACTTTCTTTTAAAATCCAAAATCTCTTTAAAATTTAGTCTTTCAACTATGGGCTTCTATAAAATCAAACCATATGTTAAATACTTCCTTACTTCAAGAGGGAAGTACAAGGGCACAGTCACAACCTGAACAAAGGAGAACCATACCACATCAGTGTAAACAACTCAATTTTCGATATCTATGACTTACTCAGTTACTCTGGGCTCCTCCAAGGGATTTGTGTCACTTCTTCAGCTCCTCCCTCTATAGCACACACAGCTTTTCTTCCAAGCTTGGGTCATCCCCACTGCACTGCTGCTGCTGTTCTTGGCAGCAATCCTATGGCACTGCCATCTCCAGAAAGCTGGGGTCTTCTACTGCAGCCGGGCTGGACTAATGAAGGCACCAGTAGCCTCTGCATGGTTCAAAGTCTCAGCTGTTGTGCATGACCCCTTCAATCCTGGGTCTTCCATTGCTTATCCAGCTGTACCTTTGCCAATAGTCTCTCCTGACCTCTCAGAGTACCAAGCCTCAGCTCTTCTCCATAACCCTTCATGCCTTCAAAGCCAATGGCACCTGAGAGACTCTTACACACAACAAAGTTTGACTGCCAGCACAAGGTACATGCAACCTTGGCCACCTATGAACACAGCTTGCATGTGATGACTCAGAGGAAACATTTCTCAGAAGATTTACCTCATTGACGCTGGCTTCTTATTAATCACAGCTGATTCTTCAGCCCCGGCTGACCACGGTCCGAGCAAAACACAGGTTTGAATTGAGTGGTTCTTTTTTCCTGCTAACCACAGCTGATGCTTCAGTTCCAGCTGATCAGCTACCAGGGAGTCTTCATGCAAAGAGTTAGGTAGAATCATTCCTTCTCTCTGAAACTTTACAAGCCAGTCCTCCATCATCTGCCTGCTCTCAGTTCTTATCTTCCAAGTCCCAACAGAAGAGCTCGCTCAATGGCTTTTCTAGCCCAAAGAACCAAAGTTCTTCCGGAATCCTCCCAAATGCAACATAGTCAGATCTGTGACAGCAATCCCCCACTATCCTGGTACCAATTTGTCCTTATAGGAGTACTACTACTATGATGTAAACTGGGGCAAAAGGCTTATTTGACTTACACTTCCACATCCACAGCCCATCACTGAAGGAAGTGCATCACTCAAACAGGGCAGGAACCTGGAGGCAAGAGCTGATGCAAAGGCCATGGAAAGGTACTGCTTACTGGCTTGCTCCTCGTGACTTGCTCAGACTGTTTTGTTATAGAACTCAGGATCACAAACCCAGGGATGGAACCACCCACAATGGACTTGACCCTCCCACATCATCCACTAATTAAGAAAATGCTCTACAGGCTTGCCTCCAGACCAATTTTATGGAGGCCTTTTCTCAATTATGTTTCCCTCCTTTAAGTTGATTCTAGCCTCTGTCAAATTGACATAGACTCTGCCAGAACATCCCCGCAACTGCCTAGGAATATGTTTTTGTCTGCCAAAGCTCATCCTAATGCTACTTGCCTTGGTCCCCCTAGAACACTGATGTGTCCCTTCTGATTATGCCTACAATAAGCACACCTGCCATGCTCATTCCTACTCCATTTACTAACACATCTTAATGATGTGTCTCCTTGACTAATGACTGCTGTGAGCATCTGTCTTGTTCTGCTTTGCATCCACAATCCCCAGAATGATACACTGCCCATGGTGGACCGTTAGTGAATGTTTTATGGATGGGAAGCTGAAGCTGACTGTGTCTCTGCAACCAACATGGATCTATCCTTGGTTCCTGGGGTGGGACTGAATCCTTGGTCTTTGGGTTACCTTTCTGTTTCCCCCAGTACAGAAGAACAGCTATTTTTTTGCATTAAGAACACCATCAGGAATTGTCTTGAACTCGTTCTGCTTTAGCTTCTGTGGACTACAGAGATGATTATCTTGCACAAGTCAAAAGGGGAGGAGCCTCAGTTGCTTCTGGAAATGAATCTACCATGATGCACCAGCCAGGTGCTTACTTAATAAGGAAGATGATCTTGGAAGAACTGATGACATGGAAGGGAATTTGAACACAGTCCTCTTATAATACAGAGGGCTAGGATTATCAGGATAATTGGCAAGGCAGACATGTGCATATGCATACCATGTGTAATGATGCATATAGATTATATGAGTAGCATCGTGGAAGAACAGAATCTTTAAGGGTAAAGCAAAAGCCAGAAGGACAAAGGCAACAGGCAATCTAATCCACTTAATGGGGCAAGAAGCTCAGAGCGGAGCCACAAATGCATCATTTGATAATGGTAATGAAAAAGACAGCAATCTATATGTACAAATAGCATTAAGGTAGATTTGGTTTAGAGGCCAAACTAAGTTGATGTGAAATTTACGAGACTGACTGTCTCTCAGATATGCTTGGTGAGGGAGTGGGGTGCATTCAATTCCTTTTATTTCCTTTGGAAAACACTAGAAATTAGATTTTGTTTCCAAGGTGGGCTTTCCTAATATGTGGAGCTTCATTTTTCTTTTTTTTATACATAGCAATTAATCATTTGTTTCCCAGGCTTGAGTTGATGATGAGGCTGCCAATTTTATGAGTGAGGTCTATTTAAGGATGATTCAGAGTATTGTATTTCCTGTCCAGTGTTTGTGGCTCCTGCAGAAACACAGAGAGAGAGAGAGAGAGAGAGAGAGAGAGAGAGAGAGAGAGAGAGAGAGAGAGAGAGAGAGAGTGTTGCAGGTGACTTCAGCTATAGTTTGTACCAGGACACGTGTCTGAATCTTAACAGCTGGTTCAAGGAAATATTTATATTCTAAATGTTTCTTGATGATTTGGAATGTGTGCTTCACAACTGCAAATCCCATTATAATATTCCTGTGTAAAAATGCTATTGGCAAGGGGCTTCCCTTTCAAGCAAGATTCTCAGACATTCTCCACGGTAATGACAGCCCACTGCATTACACATATGCAGGGTGCATTAAGCTTTTTCTGCTCTGGATGCCTCGGTTGATATCAGGTGGCAGGCACAGAGGGTAATCAAGTCTGCTTTCAACCCAACCGTGTGCTGATGGACTTCGCTTCCCGCCGCACCTGGGTTGAAAGGCGATCTCACCTAGTGTGCAGCACACATCGCGAGCAAGTCAGATGCCTCAGCAGAAGCTGTGAGCTGGTCCCAGCTGCCTGAAGCAGGAGGATTTTCTCCATCCCTGTTCCTAATTCAGGAAAATGGAAAGCAGGTGGAGAGACAAAGGAGAGAGACGGCCTGAACATGTATAAAGTATGAGACGCATGTAGGAAAATGGCGCCATGAAGCATACTACTTTCTATGCAAACAAAGGTGTAACAATAAAGAGTGTATATGACTATAACCGTGTTAGAGGTTTGGAGATATATTTGAGGAAATCAGTCTTTTCTAATGTCTTCCAAAGATCTAAGTTGCTTTATGGGAAGTCCTGTAATGAGCAGTCACATCGCGACTTAATCCACACACCTCACCATCCCTCCTTCCTCAGCAATTCTCTCCTCCCCTCCATCCTCAAACAGCCCAAGGCACAGGCACCTGAGCTTCATGCCCAGTATCATATTGGCTCATTGCTTCTGAAGGAAAAAAATCACAAGACTGCTTTAAATACTGATCCTTCTGCTCTCTGTTTCTGGTAACTTCCTCTTGGCATGATTGCCAGAGTAGATATCTCTACAAGGTCTATTCTCATATATTTCTACAAATTCCACGCTTCCCAAAGATCCAACCCTACTCCTTTTCTTTATCCCAAACACCCACCTTCTCACGCCTCGTACTCACCGTATCTACTGGATTCTGGTCCTTATATCTAGAACTCCCATCTCCATGTGTATCAGAGTAGCAGTCTACCCCAATGAGAATTCATCTGAACCATATGGTTTTTTCCTCTATCCCTAGTATTGGAGGGCAGAGACAAATGGCTCTCTGAGGCTGCTTTGCCAACCAGCCTAGTTAGCATGGCTCCAGACTCAGTAAGAGATCCTGACTCAAAAAATAAAATGGAGCGCAACTGAGGAAGACACCTGCCAGCCATATCTGGCCTATCATTTGTCCTGTGGTCACTAGTTTCGAGGAGCCCATCTCTGATTGCGACTCATTGAATGCATCTGAGCAGTTAGTTATCAGCACGAGATATTTAACGTGTTTTCTTTTTGTTTCTGAGCTTACCGAGACATAAAACACCAAAACTTCCACTTTTGAGACTGCCCCGAAAACTGCCTTCAATGGGGCAAAATTAATTCCCTCTTTGCAAGCAAGCAGAGGCCTCCTAATAACATCACAGCTGATGTAATCAATTCTCAGTTGTTTGGTGATCTGGATGAAAAAATAGTTGTTTCTTCTTTTTCTAACTGAACATTCTTCAGGATGAGGAGGGAGAAAAATGGTGCTGGAAACAGAATCTCTTTGCATGGTTTTGAATTGCTTAAACAAAATACATGAGGCTGGGCAATTTATAAAGAAATTTATTTCATTCAGCTTTGAAGGCTGGGTCTGAGACCACACGGCCTCAACAATTTAGCCATAGGCAAGGACCCCTTTGGTGGCATCACCACATGGCAGATGGCAGCATGGCAATAGCATCTGTGAGCAAGAGATCATGTGCTCAGTAGCTTCTACTGAGTCAAATAGTCAGGGAGAGCAAGAAGAGATCAGTTTTGACCTTATTACTGCAATCTGCTCTCTTGTTAACTAAACAGGGTCTTGGGAAACCTGCACTAATTCAATAAAAAGATAGCTTGCCCATGGTCCAATCATTCCCCACCCCAGGCTCCAGCCAAGCTTCAGCGCCACTCTACCAAGGTCAGAGCTATAGAGCTTGAAGTTTCAGGGGCAAACCAACTATAGCCACAGCAGGCTATTCCTAGACTCACTGTGGTTCCATCCAGGCCCATCAAAGTCTGACGGCTTCCAATTAATAGTGTATTTTCAGAGAAGATCAGCTTCAATCCATTACCATCTACAACTGAGAGCCTCTCCTGGAAGTACTCCACCATCTGTTCACACCACAAATACACCTCCAAGTTAAGCAGTGTGCTCTCACACACAGCGTCACACAAGGAGGTATACCTGCAGTGGCTGCCCAAGAGGTGATGTTCTCGTGGTACTTTTAAGAGTGGTGGGCCCTTCCTTACCATTTCTGCACATGACTTCTTGGGAATTAGGGTGAGCTAGAAGCTGGTTGCCTCTGCACTTTGCACTACAATCTATTTCAAGGCTTTGAGTATGCCTAAGTGATGGTCCTTTTCTCTACAAAAAAATCTCTAAACTGAATTCTTGGGGTTCAAGTAGGCATCCAGACTTCAGAGCATGTGAGAGCATGGGCCTAGAAGGATGATGTGGCACTGCTCTGGGATTCCAGTCCTCTGACACCCTTTAAACATTCACTACCTAGAACACCTTTGTGATTCCAGAGGCGTGATGGCTTAGCATTCACTCACTCAAAGCCTGGGACATCATTCTCCAGTTCTTATGCAGCCTCCAGGCTTTGAATGAGGTTCTCTCAGATCCCCCTCTGCCTTGGCTCCTCCTCTGCCTTGGCTTTGGGGATGACATTCATGAACTCCTCCCCTGGAGCACCGCACTGCTCACTCAGCCGACTCCCCTTCCTTCCTCAGCCCATCTGCTGAAAGAAGAGGCTGAGGAGTGGCAATGGCCATACCACGTACACTTGTCTGCCTTCTCTGGGAATTCCTGGAGGAGGGCTGCTGGCCTTGTGTACTGGGTGTGTTTGGGGTCCGTCTTCTTCAGCTTTATCTTATATACAGTCATAGCACTGGGGAAAGAGTGTGTTACAACTATTTTAAACATTTTTTACTGTAGAGATGTAAACTTCTGTGTATCTTGTCACTGTTTCATTATACATATATATATGATAGAATATATAGAAAATATATTATAGAATATACAGAATATATTTTAAAGTATTGGCTCCCTGCATATGCTAGAAACCCTTTAAAGGAATACATCCTCTTCCTATTCTGTCTCCATTTCTCAGCACAGTCTGGAGCATCTTTGTGGGCGTGCAATCAGTGTCTGCTATATGCTTCCCTAATCCCCAACGAAGCTAAAGGAAAACCCCAGCATCGTGAGATGCCAAGCTCCTCATTTTTCAGAAGAAATCCAGGCCCAGAAAGATGAGGTCATTTATCCAAGGGCACACAGCTAGCTGGGATTCCATTTCTCATACAAATTCATACACTTAATGGTGCCGCAGAAGCAGAAGCAAGCCAAGCACATTTGATGACTGGCCTTTGGAGAGTAGAGAGTGGGTAATGGAAAACACTCTACAAATTCCAAAAGTTAATTTTTGCAGATGAAGCACATTTCTCATTCCCTAATCTGGTAGAGTTTGCCAGTGTGCGCCGTGACTAATGTTGGCTCAGCCCAGACTTCCTGTTTTCAGGGCAGCATGACAGATTTGTTGGTATAATTTGGCTTTAATTCATTTCAGGCCAATCCTGGAAACGAGAGGCTATGTCATGTCTCATTGCAACATTAACTCCATTCCTCTGCCTTCACTCCTTCTATTAATAAGCAGAGGCCACTCATAGGGTAGTCTTAACGGCCTGCTGCAGGTGACAGCCAGCAGTATAAATAACTTCTCAGTCTTTTATTCCTTTCCAGGAAAGTTGATGGTTCTGTTCTCATATCTCTCCAGTGAATCCAAGGTTAATAAACTCATTCAAGGCAGTTAGCATGTTTCTTGGTGAAATAGATTTCCAGGGCAGGCTGTTAGAGAAGGGTTGCTTTTGTAGCGATAGCTGATGACCTTAAAGTTATTTGGGGTTAATGAAATATTTCCCCTAGGCCCCAGTGGTATGTCCTCATTTACCCCCATCTACTTAGAGCCCAGGGTGGATGGAACCTTTTCTCCTGCTTTCATAGAGTTCATCTTTTCTGAATTCTAGATTGAAGAGGAAAGCAAGAGAGGCAAGCAGCCAAAGATTGCACAAGGAGTTCTCCACGTGAAGGTGGCTCCAGACATATATGATGGAGAGTGGCCTTCAGAAACAGGCCTAGGGAGGAAATATTGGGTCAGTTGGCATTATCTTTCATCCCATGGGTACCTACGTGTATTGTCACCTTAGGGTATTGAAAAATGCCTGATCTAAAAAACTGACCATGGCCCAAAGTTCTCCTTGGTAGAGAAATAGAAGCCATATTCTTCATTCCCTGGTGACCTTTGTACCCACCAATGACCATAGCAGACAGAGAACATAGGCTGTAAGGACTGTGGTGGCCACATTAGATCCCAACATATGACAAAGCAGCGCCTGCAGAGGCTTGAGGGGAAGGGAGGGGTAGTTCCTGAGGAATTAGTGCTACTGGACAGACCATGAGAAATGACCTCCATGCACTTTTTCGTTCATGTTTTAAAATCCAATCACTCACACATTGCCTATTCTGGTATTCCATGTGACTTTTCTGTATCTTATAGAATGCTCAGAGAATCATTTTGACAGAATGCCAAAATATATTCTCCATAGACTGTTAAACTGTATATTTCATACCTAGGAATTATATGCAACGTTGTCTTCTGTTTTCCCAAAAAAACATATCATACAGAGGTAGAGGCAGAATTTGACCCAGGAGGGACACAATGTGAGAATGTGCCTGTATATTCCAACTGATTCATTTCCTCTCCTATCTCAAGGAGTCAGGTAGGGAAAAAAGTTTAGAAATAAGAATGAGACAGATGGAGAAGCTTCTGTACACCCCTTGACTGATCAAAGTTTTCTATTTAAAAAATGGTCAGGTATGGTGGTGCATACCTTTAATCCCGGCAGAGGCAGAGGCAGAGACAGGTGGATCTCTGTGAGTTACAGGCCAGCCTGGTCTATAGAACAAGTTCAGGACAGACAAGACTATACAAAGAAACCCTGTCTCAAAAAATAAAACCAAAAACAAACAAACACAAACATGAACTGTCCCAGGGCATTTAGATGATTTTCCATCACAGTTGGGGAAAGCAGAGCAACAACCACATTTTCGGGGGTGAAAGCTGTTTTTTCACAAGGTCTGTTATAAGAAATTCTGGTGTCCTTGTTTAGGTCTGGAGAAGTAAGAGTCTCTCCTGCTTCATGTTTCTTCTCTCCTTATTATAACACTGGACTCGCAAATATTACTTCTGAGACACATTACCTAACATTGCAAAAGAAAATTAATCCATTTTCCCATTCATCACAAGATCTGACTTGGAGTCCCCAGTGTTCCAAACAATGCCACTCCCCAATCCCTGAACTTGCATTTCACTCTTAAGCAAATATGGACAGCCAAGAATTATGAGAACTCATAATGAAGCGTTCTGGCAAAATTTAATATGTTTCTAGGCATCCACTGATGCAGTAATAGGCCATGGTTATTTTTATAAATGGACCTTTCCTCTTCAGAGTGGTTTTTAGTTGCTTTCCATCCAGAGATTCACTTAAGCAAATTCATAGCTGAAGGGGGGAACAAAAGAATAATGATTCATTTTACCTTCTCATTCACCTCTGCCAGAAGATGCTTTATACTAGGGAGGAGAGATGAGAGAAGGAGGGAGCATCTAGAGAAGGAAGATGCCTTGGGGTAAGGCAAGGTGGAAATGGATAGGGAATTATGGTTCCTTAAATGTTTGCTGCATTCCAAATGCTCTTTGTCACCAGGGTGCTGACAATGAATATAGGACTGGAGAAATGGCTCCATGCATAAAGTGCTTTACATGACCCATTGTCAAGACAGATACAGTAGCCCCTGTCTACAATCCCAGCATGCTCTTGCCTGGAAATGGAAAACAGAGACAGGAGACTCCCCAGAAGGGAAGAGGGAAGCCACACATTTATTATCTAAGCAACACATTTGTTTTATGGAAGAAAAAAGAAGTTGGCTTGCTGGTTTCATTCTCCCCTGCATCAATTATGTTGATGCATGAGCACTGGGAAAGGAAGGGGTCTGAGCTGTTGGACTGATAAGCCAACAAATTACAAATAACTCTTACCAACATTAAATCCCTCTCCCTTCATCTAAACATCCTTTGCCCCAGACCATTATTTCCCATAGCCTGAAGGGAACTCATTCACTCCATAATAGGCACAACACTTCACTACACAACAGGCATCTTTTGTGTGAGTCATCTCATAGGATGAATTCATGTAGAGGTCAACCCGGAAACCTACACTTTAGGGACAGAAGACTACCAGAATCACGTATTTGTACTATGTTGATAACAGCTCACCTGCTGTCAACTCAAGTGAGCAAGAAAACGATCCACTGAAAAGTAGGGAAAATGGACTTAAGCCAAGGCTAGCTGCTGAACTTCCCAAGAGGTCTGCCTCTAATATATGACAGGGAGTTGGCCCAGGAAGTGAGGACAGGACCTACAGAGAAGAATCAGCCAAGCCCCACGCAGGATGGACTTACACAGAGTATGGAGAGACAAAAAGACAAACAAAGTGAATGAAAGGAGTGAGGACGGGAGTGGTCAGAAGAGGTGGAAACAGGGTCCCTGGGAAATAGGCATCAGACCACCCAGGAAGCTGACAGTTGTGACAATATCTGTGGATGAACAGACACGCCCACTGCCTTCCTCTACAGTATCCTAAGGAAGTAAGGCATAAAAGTATGTAATCACCAACAGAAGAGCTGTAAAACAAAAATGCAGGGAAGGAAGATAGAAGGAAATGCATAGTGCAAAATTGCACAGAAGGAAGGTAGGGAGAATGCATCTGTGGGCTTTAGAAAGGGCTTCACAGACTCATAAAAACAAACAGACAAAAAAAACCTATCCATACATTAGTAGAAGTTACAGCATTCCCAGGACAGGAAACAGAATAGACAAAGGCCAAGAATTGAGAGAGAGAAGGGGGCATTTGATAAATGGACATGGAGGAAGTGTGCGGGAAGTGAGGCTGGGAAGCAGGACAGCTGTTACCAAAGAGCCCTTGTGAGTGCCAGCACAGACCTAGGTCTGTGTCCACAGCACACCCAGAAGCCAGGTTCAGCAGTGGACTGCATCCATCAGGCTGAAGTTTCAAGAAGGCTGAGTTGTTAAGTCACAGGGTGGCGAGTACACGTGATAGAAGAGACTGCTGAAGGAGAGAAGGAAGTATAGAAGGAAGGAGGAAGGGGAGGGTTTAGCAATTCTTTGTCAGTAAAGTATACTCACACCTGCCTTGGAAGTACACCTCCCTTTTCAACTAACTTTTGATGACCAACAAGGCTGAAAGTTGCTTTTCTAAAAATCTTATTCATCGTTTCACTGTAATTGTCAACACATAGGTCAGTTATACTAGTTATTCTCATATTTGCCTCCTGTACCATTTTAAAAGGCAAGTTCTTATCTATGCTCAGGTCTGAGGCAGAGTCCACAATGTTTTATTTCTAACATGCTTTCTGGTCATTGGTTACATGCTGGTCAGTAAATCACGGCTTGAATAACCAGGCCATGTACAGTTCCAGAGCTAAACAGACAGCAATTTTGTTTTCTGAATGCAATTAAAAGAGTTTAAAATACACATCTGGCCCAAAGGTATGGAACTGCACCCCTAAGTACTGGAGAGGTAGAAGTCAGAGAATCACAAGTTCAATGACATCCTGGGCAACTTAGTAAGATGGCGTCTCCAAATAAAAACACCAAGAAGGGCTTGGATTAAAACTCAGTGGTAGAGCCCTTGCCCGGCATGTGTAAGATTGGCCCTATGTTCAAAACCTAGCATCACCAAGCAAAACAAATTTATTATGCCTCTGTCACTTTGATGTCTATTTTCATAGTACATGGGTGTGGCATGTTTTCCAAGTGAATGTGGGAGATGCTTAACTTACTTTGAAGCAATGCAACTCCAATCATTTCTCCATTAGCCTGGATCCCTTCTGACTGTGACCCTACACCACAGTGGCACCTGCTGGTCAACTGATGAGTTACATTTAAAATCTATACAGGAAGGCTCAAGATCAAAGCGGCATCAAGAGAGGCCACTCACTTCAGACTTTTCTTGAAGTGAATCTTCTGGGGCATAGGACTAGGGGAGTTATGTATAACTTATAAATTTTATTGATATAAAGGATCATAGCACGTGATTCATAACTTATGAAAGATAGAATGCACTGTGATAACTCTGTATAGAATTGGATTCTCATAGAATGCCTTAGCTTATTTTTACCCAATTTGTGTAATAGTTCCTAACCTATAATTCCAGTCCAATCATTATTTGACAGAGAGATAAAAAACTAAATGGTTTATCCCCAGAAACAGCTGACCTGACAAGGGTTAACTCTTGAATCCCAGGCTGATGCCTGGGAATCCAGCACGGGACTGATCAAGACCCCCTGAATGTGGGTGTCAGTGAGGAGGCCTAAGTAATCTATTGACCCTTGGGCAGTAGATCAGTATTTATCCCGAGTATACACATGGACTTTGGACTCCCATCCAACAATATGAGATGCACTCTCACCCTGAACTCTTGGGGGAGGGTCTAGGCCCTGCCCTGGATGAAATGACAGACTATGGACACCCCCATGGAGGGCCTCACCCTCCCTGGGGAAATGAGGGGATAATGGGGGGGTTAGGGGGAGGGCACGGGAGGAGGGGAGGGAAAGGGAGAGTGACCTGGAACTGACTCGTGAAGCAACCTTGTTTCTAATCTAAATTTAAACTTATAAATAAATAAATGAAAAAAACTAAATGCCAGCTGGGTAGTGGTGGCAGTGGCACACGCCTTTGATCCCAGCACTTTGGAGGCAGAGGCAGGCAGATCTCTGTGAGTTCAAGGCCACCCTTGTCTACAGAGTTCCAGGTCAGGCAGGGCTACACAGTGACACCCTGTCTAAAAAAAAACAAACAAAAAACCTAAATGCCTGGTTAGCATATAATTTAGCAAAGAAACCACCAAGTCACTGTTGTCACGAATGCAGCCCTGATACTGATGTTGACTGGCATTTTTGTTTGCACTCAGAAGTCGAAGGAAAACAACACAGATGTGTGCTAGAACTTCACTCATTCATCAGTACAAGCCTGACGTCTTCATGGGACTTGATAACAGTTTTGAATACTGGAAGACTGTCTTCAATTCAGAGGCTATTTACAACGTAGCAGCCTCAGACATGACACAATTTTCTTAATATCACAAAATGGAGAGGTTTAATGAAAAAGAATGTCTTTCAATATTTAGAATGTATTTCAAAATGTACTTGTTAAACTCCAAAATAAGTCACGGCATTCCAATGCACAATTAACAAGTGTTGCAATCCTCAGTGAAAAATGTCCACATTCTATTTATTTCCCAGACTTCTTTATTTTGCACGAGGACCAAATATAACTTCTACCACACTATTAAGACCATGGTAGATGTATCTAATTATGTTAAACATCCAATTCTGTAATGAGTGTAGCTATTAATTTTCTTTTTATTTTAAATTTAGATTTAAATTAGAAACAAGGTTGCTTCACATGTCAATTCCAGGTCCCTCTCTATTTCCCTCCCCTCCTCCCATGCCCTCCCACCAACCCCCCCAATATCCCCTCATTTCCCCAGGGAGGGTGAGGCCCTCCATGGGGGTGTCCATAGTCTGTTGACACAAATTTTAAGTCTAATCCATGTTAACATTTTCCCATCTCTCCTTGAGTAGATGGTCAACAAAACAAAGAATCCAACCTGTGTAGGTGGCATTTTCCAACTTCTTTAGAATAAAAATCACATAGCCAGGTCGGTGAAGAACCCCAAGATGGCCGGGTGTAAATTTGCTCTAAAAACCATTGATTGGGTGTCTTTTGTGGAGATCATACCCCAAAACCAAAAGACAACAGAAAACACCCTAAAGTCTTAGAATGAGACCTCCCACACCAGGTTGGCTAATCTGCGTGAGAAACCACCAGCGAGTGACTGGGCTTATTACAAGGCCAATGTGGCCAAGGCTGGCTTGGTGGATGGTTCTGAAATGCCTTGAAGATTCCAGTGCCCGAGGATAAATGCACAGCTCTGGTGGACAATGAGGACAAGGAAGATGTGAAGAACTATGCTGAGCTCGTGTATGAATCCAAGGTCAGGATCCAGGAAAATGAGAAGCCCCTGGAGAAAATTAAGAACATCATCTCCTTTGATCAAATGACCATTGATGACTTGAATGACGTCTTCCCATCGAGAACCTGTGAAACAGGACAGGAGGGAGTACCCACCCTTCATTCCACACTCTGGACATTAAAATAAAATGTTTACATACTGAAAACAAAACAAAAAAACATAAAAGTATGCTTAACATGATGGTTAGGGCCCTGCCAATCAAACTATAAGATACCACTTCACGGCTATCACATGGTTTCTTTTAGGAAGAATGTATGTGCATGTGTGTGTGAGAGAGAAAAGCGTTTATTAAAAATGGAAAGAAACTGGAGACTTTATGCTTTGCAGATGGGAATGTAAATTAGTATCCCCATTGTGAAAACAGTACCATGGTCCATCAGAAAATTAAAAATGGATCCAGAAACTCCAGTTGTGGGTGTATATAATTTATGTATTTATATAAAAGAAATGAAGCAGGGAATAAAGTAGATACTTTTCCACCAAGTTGTTAACAGTAGTAGTATTCACATTAGTCAAAAGGTACAAGCAACCCTACCAAGCAAGAAATGTAATATATATACGTGGTGATATATATTCAACTTTAAAACAAATGAAAATTCTGACCCATGCCACTATATGGATAGCACTTGTAAACAATGTGTTCAGTGAATGAGCCAAACACAAAGGAAAATATTGCACATTCTATTTTATGAAGTATCCAGAGCAATCTCACTCCAAGGCAGAGAACAGAAGCGTGGTTGCCTAGTGCTGGGAGGAGGAGAGAACATGGTTCTCATTCAGAGTTTTCCTTTGGGAAGATAAAATTTTCTGGAGGCATATATGGGTGTGTTTAATGCTAGTGAACTGTACACCTAAAACAGTTAATGTATATAACCCTATTTTTACCACAACAAAAACTAAAAAGGTAAAAGACAAAGAGATGACCATGAATCCATCTCCACTCATGTAGAGGTTGAGTGAAGAACCTAGACTCTCACTCTTAACAAGACTATATAAGTGTTCAAGCATCCATGCCTGAATGTTGATGAACAAAGTAAAATAGGGAGCCGGGGCCATTATCCTTGTGGACTGACTCATCATTCAGAGAGAAAGAGGACATGAGACGGAGAGCATAGACTTCCTCACTGCTAGACAAAGACAAGATGAATACAGAGAAGGTATAGTCCACAATGTCCATTGTTGCCCAGCAAAGAAGGAAATCACACACACACACTTCAGTATCATTGCACACAATATGGAAAGTTGAGCTTCCATGCCTGCCCACCAGTAATGAATGCTATTAAAAGCAAAGTGAGGTGCCAAGGTTTACCCCTAATTGACAGCGATAAAATTGTATACCTCCCTTCCATTGCTGGAGAGGTGTTATAAAGTCAGTTAAAACATGTTAAGGCATGGTTGTTATATGTCCATGCTTCCGTTTAAAAACTTCACCCATTCTAACAGGACTCAGGAAGCTCTCAGACTAGACGAGAAGGGAAGAACGGAGGGAAGGGGAAAGTCAATGGATACAACAATGAACAGACTGGGATTCTTGGAGGTGGGGAAGGAATTACAGTAAATGTGATATTTTTGCATTTCTGATGCTCAAAATAACACTCTTGAAAAGAACTAAAGAAATAGAAAGTATCAGCATGGTAACTAACAAGTTTCAAGAAAGATCTGGAAGACACAAAACAAATATAGATGAAAATTTTCATACAAAATAATATATAATATCTAGTTCCTGAAAACTCACTGAAAATCAAAAGTGACAGAGATGAAGAAAATAATCTATCAAATAGAAGCTTGGGAGGGGGAAGAAATTATCCTAATTATAACAGAGAAAACAGAATAGAGCAAAACACAGAGAGCCCAGGCCTGCGGGACACAAGATTAGCGCTTATCTTTGCAGTTCTGAAAGGAAAGCAAGGGGGAAAGCTGGAAATGTACATAAAGAAATAAGCTGAAAAATCTCTTAAACTCTGGGAAAGACAAACTGACAGATTCAAGATGAGGAAACACACATGAACACAAAAAATAGACATGAGAGTCCACATCAAAATGCATCATAATTAAAAATCTTAAAATTAAGCCAGGAGGATTCTGCAGGACAGAGGATTCTGGTTCAGTGCCCAGTACCCAGATCAGGTAGTTCATAGCCGCACCTTTATAGGCACCTACACACATGTGGCACATAAACTCAGTCAGGCACATACCCATTCACATAAATAAAAAGCAAGTAAATAAATCGTTTTTTAACTTCCTAGGATAAATGATAAAGAAGGAGTATTTGAAAGTTCCATGAAGTAATGCCTCCCGTACTCAGGCAAAACAACTCAAAAAAGAACTAATTTTTTTTTCATCAAGAAACTACGGCAGAGTTGCAGAGAGGAAGTAATGAGAAAAGGGGATCAAGACCAGGCTGGAGAAACCTACAGAAACAACTTATGACAGGGAATTCAAGGACCCCAGACTAATAGCTTAGAAACCAGCATAAGACTGTTCCAGACTCCCTGAATGTGGATGTCAGTTTGGAGGTCTGGGCAATCTATGGGGCCTCTGGTAATGGATCAGTTTTTATTCCTAATACACGAATGAACTTTGGGAGCCCAATCCACATAGAGGGATACTCTCTCAGCCTAGACACACGGGGGAGGGTCTAGGCCTTGCTCCAAATGATATGACGGACTTTGAAGATCTCCCTGGCAAGCAGAAAAGGGATGAGGTAGGGGGGCAGGGGGGCAGGGGAGGAAGGAAGGGAGACAGCACTGGAATTTACATGTAAAAGAAGCTTGTTTCTAATTTAAATAAAAAATGCATACAAGAAAAGTTCCACAGAGCAAAGCATGAAAGAAAAGAAGAAAAGAAAAAGAAAGTATGGCAGCAAGAAGAAAGTGCCAAGAGCTGAAAGGAAATGAATATCAACCCAGAGTCCTATACCAGCAGACATGTCCTTGAGGAGCAATGAATTGAAGATCTGTTCAGGTGGAGGAAATTGTGTTTTGACATAAAACCACCTTTTAAACATGGCTTAACAACTTCTCTGACAATAAAGTGAGTTATCGAAGAAAGAATATTTAAAAATCAGGAAAAAAGGGCTCACTAAATAAGGGGCACATTGAACAAACGCTTTCAGATCTTTTCAAGTTGCATACCTTAGTATTAGTTATAACATGTCCCGATGAGGCTCTAAAAGCCTCCTGAGCTGATGCTTAAGGCAACTATAGGCTAAGAAGTTTAAAGGGGGGGACAAAAGTAGATTCTGTTTATTTACCCACTCAACTTGGCAAATCAACAACACTGGCTCTGTCTATTTCTTATTTTTTTGGAGGCTTCAGGTTTTGTTGGTTGGTCGATTGATTGGTTTTGATACAGGGACTCTCACTGGCTTGGAACTTACCAAATAGGCCATGCTGGATCAACAGAAAGCTCCAGAGTTCTGCCTTTGCCACTTCATCACTATTGGGATTATAAACATACACCATCATGTGGGCTTTTATTGTTCGTGTGGGTTCTGGGGAATCATCTCAGGCCCACACATTTGCAAGACAAGTGCTCTACATGCTGAGCTATTTCCCTAGCTCCATATATGATTATCAAACTGTACACATAAAATTATATTAAAAGCCAAAATTCTAAATTTACTCCCAACTACAAGTTATATCATTTGGAACACTTGTAAAGAAATACTTACAAAGGCAATGATGGACATATGTTGAATATAAAATAACATAAAGAGAGATATCATGCAAATATTAATCAAAGAAGAATCACTAACTCCTACATTAATTTGAAATAAGATATACTTCAAAGTCAACCACGTATAGAGAGGGTTACTATATAATGATCAAATTTTGCCAAGAAAGCATAGCAATCCGAGGAGGTATCAAAAGGTAGAGCTACAAAACATGTGACACAAAAGATAATAGACCAGACAGTACAGACAGAAGCAGTCACAGCTGAAGATGATAATGTTTAAACATTGATAGAACATTAGATTAAAAAAAACTACTGAAAATTTAGCCATCATCCAGTAGAATCTGATTGATACTTAAAAATCACCTTTTATCAGAACACATACTTTCCAAGGGTGTGTGTGTGTATGTGTGTGTGTGTGTGCATGTGCAGACGCACACATGCATGTAAAATTGTCACAGACATTTTAAATTTTTGTTTTTAAATCTATTTTAAATTAAAATGTAATTGAATCAATTCTTCCTTCCTCCTTCCTGCCTCTAGTCAGTTCTGTGCCTCCCTCTTTGCTTCTCAAAACCATGGCCCTTTTCTTCATTATTGTTATATATACTCATAAATACGTAAGTAAAACCTGATGAATCTGTTGAGTGTTGTTTACATGTGGATGGTTTTGGGAAACACCACTTTGAATTGGATAATCAATTAGGGGGTCTCATCCCTGGGAAAGACTAATTCCTCTCTCAGTAATCTTTGATATTCATATGTAGTTCTTTTAGGGATGGGGCCCTGTAAAATTTCCCCCTTAAGTGATAGCATGTCTACTAGTGTCATTTTTCAGATCCTGTTTAAGAGCCATGCAGTTAAGCTATCATCAGTGTAGCTTCCCTGTCATTTCTAGGAGCCAGAATCTCACAACAGATTCCTCGGTCTTAGTCTAGTTTTAAAATTTTTTAATTAGCCATGGCTCTGATATATAACCAAGCAATCTTACTTTTATTGTATATGTCCAAAAACATTAAAAACAGATACAAAAACAAAAATGATGAGATAAACAATTAAATCCATAGCACTCAATGAAAGTGCAGCACTAAAAGTCTCCCAACACAGAATAGCTCAAGACCAGATGAATTCACTGACCATTTCCTCAACCTTTTAAAGAAGGTAACACCCATGCTCCTTAAACTGCTCTATAAAAGATAGCAGGTCTTATCAATATGACTTCTTAAACAAGACCTGAACAGTAACACCAGTTGACATGGCAACGTGGATGGGGGTGAGGGAAATCACATAGGTCTCGAATCTAGATGACGAGCTAGAAGCAATTAACAACTGCTGAGAACGCATTCATTTTCCCTGGAGATGAGCTCCCTAAATGGTTACAGACAGCCATGAATTTGAGACGAAGCAGTGAACAGTGTGGGGACATGGGAGAAATCAGAGAGAGATGATATAATTATATTTTAGGGAACGCTACTGAAGTCATTATAAGAAATCAGCATTACTGGGATATTAAAATTAGATAAGGACACAGCAAAGAAGGAAACTTATAGACTAATTTCTCTAATGAATGCAAAATATTGTTCGTATTACTAAGATATAAAACTTATCAATAAAATTCTTACAAGTTGAATTCATAGACACATCAAGAAGATCACACACCATAACCAAGCTTGTTTCATTCCAGGGATGCAAAATCAACATATGCAAAACAAAAAGTATAATTTAACCTATGAAGAGATTTAAGGACAAAAATTACATGATCACTTCAATTGCTGCAGAAAAGTTCTTTTACAATGCTCAAGTTTTTTATGAAAAAATCCCCCCCCATAGAAACTAGGAATGGAAGGAACGAACCTCAATATAGTATCTATAACAAACCCATGGGCATTATGCTAAATAGAGGAAAATCTGAGAGCATTCCCCCCAACACCTAGGAGAGGACCCGGGAACTCAGTTTCTCCACTCATATTAAATATAATTCTCAACAATGTTTTATTACCTATAGCAAAAAATTAAAGAGAAAGTGGGATTCAAATAATAAAAGAAGTCAAATTCTCCAATTCTGCAAGTGACTTTAAAGAAACTCAGGTTAAAGTCACAAAAAAATGTTTTAAACAAAATCATAGAAGAAAATTTCACCAATCTAAAGAAGGGGGTGCCTATCATGGTTCAAGAAGCATACAGAATACCAAATAGGTTAGTCAGGAAGAGAAAGTATATTTGGCACATAAAAATCAAAACACTAAATTACAGAACATAGAATATTAAAAACTACAAGGGGAAAAGATCAAGTAACAAATAAAGACAGAACTATTAGAATAAAACTAGACTTCTTAATGGAAACTCTAAAAGTCAGAAGGGCCTGGTCAGATATACTACAGAGTTTAAAGGACACACACACACACCAAAGGAAGAAGAGGAAGAGCTAGTTCCTTTTTAAAAAATGGTATTAACAAACCATTATCCAAATTAACTAAAAGCCAGAGAGACAATATCCAAATTAATAAAACTAGAAATGAAAGGAGAGACATAAGAACCAGGGAAATACAAAGAATAGTAGTGTGTACTTTAAAAACCTATACTCCACCAAATTGGAAAATCTAAAAGAAACAGATTATTTTCTTAATTCATAACACTTGCCAAAGTTAAATAAAGGTCAAGTAAGCAATTTAAACAGACCTATAATCCCAGATGAAATAGAAGCAGAAATTAAAAGGTTCTTAGCCAAAAAAAAAAAGAGCCTGGGGCCACATGACGATTTTGGTGAAAAATTCTAATAGGCTCTCAAAGAAGAGTTAATGCTGATACTCCTCAAATTATTCCACAAGAGAGTAACAAAAGCAACACTGCACAATTTTTTTATTAAGCCACTGTTACCAATACCAAATGACTCAAAAATCTAACAAAGAAAGAGAACTACCAACCAATTTCACTTATGAACATAGATGCAAAAATTCTCAATAAAAATACTCACAAACCAAACCCAAGAACACATCAAAAAGATCAAGCAGTCTTCATGCCAGAGATGCAGGGATGGTTCAGTATATGTAAATTGATAAATGTAGTCCACCATATTAACAGAGATACAAAAACCACATGATCATAGAATTAGATGCAGAAAAGGCCTTTAATAAAATCCAGCACCTCTTCATTATAAAAGTTCTAGAGAGATTAGTGCTACAAGGGACACACCTAAGTGTCATAAAGCAGAAGGGTTTCATGGGACCCACCCCCTACTGCTGAACTGTTGACTTCTGACAGACTCTGGGTGAGGGAGGAGCCATTATCGTCAGTCACTTACCCACCTGGTGATCCTACCAGGCTCCCGTGGATAGTTCCTAACCCACAGTCACTTGGATGGCCAGGCTAAACTCAATGGATCACCAAAGCACACTTCTTGATTATAGAAGAGATTGGTTGAAATGAAAGGAAGTTGACATGGGTAGAAGGGAGATAAGAAAGGGTGGGAGGAATAATCATAATGCACTCTATAGGAATGAAATTTTCAAAGAACAAAATTGCTTTTAAAAAGGAATTTTACTGTCACTCGATAATGTTTAACAACCAGTATCAGATGCCAACATCTAGGCAAGATCCTCTAACATAGTCACTGAAGACTCTGAACATTTTTAAATATGGTACTTTAAAACTCAGGTATATACATTGTTTTTTATATATAACTGTGCTGCACAATCCATAGACTACAATAAATTATGTAAACAAAGTTTATATGTACTGAGAACCAAAAACATTTATGTAGGCTACTTCATTGTGGTGTCTGCTTTAGTTCTATGATCTAGGATTGTGTACCATATCTCCAGGCTACGTCTGGTTAATATCTTACTAATGCTCATACCAAAGTAGCGCCTGCAATTATGAAGTGCCAATAAGGAAACCGAAGCAGGAGGAAGCAAGCCACGCCCTGCACTTGCTATCTGACCTCTCTATGGTAGCACAGCCATGCTTGCTTTCCAGAACTGACACTAAGTCAGGTGTGGTAATGCCTGCAATGTTAGCACTGGGGATGCTGAAGCTGGAAAATCATGAGTTCAAAGTCAGCCTGAGCTATAGAGAGAGAAAGACTAAAAACAAAACATAACTTCTTATTCAGGTCAACAAGTTTTCCTTTGGATTAAAGGCATTTTACTTCTCCTATCCATCACAAACATCTTACTTGTCCAATCACTCATCACAAACATCTCAATTCTGGTGGTTCCTAGAAAAAAATGAGGATGATTATTCCAGAAAATATGCAACTCCAAAATTTCAAAGAGAAACTTTTTCACCTTCGTCATCGGTCAGAATAAAGAGTCCTCAGGGTAGGAAGTGTCTGTGTTGCATCATTTGCAATGTGGTAGGAAGCCAAAATGGGATGTGCAGCCCTCCAAGCCCACATGCCTTAACCATCCTTCCACATACACAGATTGCATCACAAAGTGCTGGGAATTTATAAGCTTTCCAGGCTTCGAGAATTAAGAGATTTTATTTTTTCTCTGTTAGTTCCCTTGGTCTGTTAAGATGAAAGAGATCACTAAGAACGAATAAATGGAGCTGTGTTAAACTGTCCAAGTCTTGATGTGCTTAAGCTTTTCAGAGTGGGAAAGATGCCAGCTTCTTGAATCCTTCATGGCTGAGAACAAGCTGTGCTCAGGGATTTGAATTCATCACTGACTACTTTGGTTCTGTGTGCCTTACAGCCTGACACCTTGCAGGAAGGTCCCTTAGTAACCATGTATCTATGATTGATGAATATTTGCAGGTTTGCGGACCAGGCTTCTGACTCTTGATCTTTGGAGTGAGATTCATGCTAACAGCTCACTGTGCCCTCTAAAAGCCTTCCTTGCTCTTAATTGCTGCCAATCTCCCACCTTATCTCAGGCAGAGCTGAGAGCTTCAAATTAAAATGGCTAATTGGGTGAAGGCAGAAATGCATCCTTCTAATGAAAAGAGGGATTATTGCTTTCTCCTCAGTTTGCTGAAGCAAAACAAAAACACACATAAACGCTGTGATGTGGGAAAACAAATTAGCTCATACTAGAGCCACAGAGTGTATGCCTCAGCTAAAACCTAAAGTGTTCCAGAGATTCCTGACACATAGCCAAAAGACCCATAGCAACCCAAGATAGCAGCTGCCAAATTATCCAAGAGGCAGCCTAGTCAATCCCTTGCTCAATATACATTTTAACAGTGCAATTTACCTCTACACACGTCAAATGATTTTTACCTAAAGATAATTTCATCATTGCATGGTTTCATGGCATTTTTATTACTGTGGCACCTTATGTGAGTCTCAGGAATAAACAGAGCAGAATAATAAGACATCAAAATAAGGACTGAATGTGAAATTGCCTAATGCAATTGAGAGTTACCCTAAACCAACATGACATCTTTTTCATGAACATTCTGGTGTTCCAGTAATTTCTTATGAACTAATATGGTCTGCATTAAAATCAAATCTGCACTTGATTCAGAAGAGAAGACTATGTTACATCAACCTATTTTATGTAAAGATGTAATTAAAATGTACACGGAGCAAGGAGCAATTTCGCCTTCTTTTATTAAATTAACCTAAAGAAAAAGCAGTATTGCCACAGAGTGATTAAGACCCTCAGATTCAAAGGATTTGAGGGTGAGATAAGTTACTCAATTTGTGCCATTTAAAAATCGGGTCCAAGATGAAGGCGATGGTAATTTTCTTCTGACCATTCATGTCCATGTGTGATACATTTTAATGTGTTTTTATACTCTGTCCTTGAGGGGTAGACTAGTGAGTGCAGTGAGGAGGTACAGCCATGATGGTGGAGAGGGCCGTGGGGAGGAACTACAATGACAGCAAATGTGGGCAGTGAGGAGGTGCCACCATGTTGGCAAGGGGGGACAGGGAAGAGGTACTGTCATGGTGGTGGAGAGGGGGCAGTGAAGAGGTACCATCATGATGGCAAGGGAAGGCAGTGAGGAAGGAAAGAAAGAAGTTGGTCAGCAGGAAATGATGGATTCCTGTGTCTATTCAACTTTTTAAAAGTCGTGCAATGCTTAGTTTGGGAGAAAAGGCAATTCTCTGAGAAATGCTCAAGATGCATAATTAATCATGAGCTAAATTTCTTTCAGTATGTTGTAAACATTGGTGCACATTTATTGTATGTGGTACTGGATTTTGCAGGGATATTTTCATTCTTGTACATAATACACTTTGACCATGTCCCTCTCCATGCCCTCCTATCCTACCTGTTCCACTAGTCCCCTTCAATCCCATAGACACCTTTTCTTCTGTTTCCATGTTATAAATACATACATGATTTTTCCTCTCCATATAAAAATCTAGGCTCCACAGCTGAAACTGTTGTGCTTATGAGTCTGACTTAATTTGAATAATATAAGAATCTCCACCGCATCCATTTTTCTACATAGGAAATAACTTTTTTGTTATTTTGGGAGTTTGGAGGGAGATAGTCCATGATGTAAGTAAATTTTTGTTATCCTTGACAATTTCATACATGTATATGCTGAATCGTGGTCATTTTCGTCCCCCACTGCCCTCTGAACCCTTTCCTCTTCCCAGTACATCCCCTCCTATACTTTGATGGGATTGGTTTGGTTTGATTTGGTTTGGTTTGACCTTGGGATCCACTGAGCTCAATTACATTTGCTAGCATAGGCATACATGGGAGTCCATTTGCTAGAACACGGGCAAAGAGTCAATGCCTATAGCCCGAAGAATGACTCCCCTCCCCCAAGCACTTTCACCTCCAAAAGAAGCGTGATAATCCTGCTACCCAACCTGAAACTGTAATGCACTGTTGGTGTTTGTAAGGCATCTAGATCTCCAAGGGGCTTCTTGAGCACTTAACTGAGCACTTGGGTACTTAGCAACACAACCCATTCTCCAAATCATTTATCAAAACCCAAAGAATCTCCAGCATTCCCTCTCCTGGACCTGTCGCAGGTGCACAAGGACAAGAGAACTCTCTGGGTTCTTCCAGTTCCAGAGGAAACATACACAGCCCCACCCCCGTTTATGCCATGTTGCACAGTTTCCTCCTCTCAAAGTGCTGATGGGAAAAACTGTGCAGATCTTGTTTGTTTGCATTGTCTATGAGTTAATTTTCTTCCCTGTTAAATCTATATGCTTTATGAACATGAGTGTTATGTCAATAGGTATACTTATTGCACTAAGATTTAAAAAGCAATCAAATGAATTAATCAGGCTTGGTCTGTATTTCTGCCTTAAAATGTAATTTAGCGATTTAAAGGCATCAACACCCAAAAGTATTGCCCAGGCTTGCTCCTAATTTTAAGTGGGAGAGCAATCAGAATTAAAATACATTTGTAGGTATGCAAGCACATTTTCTCATGTTCATAGGCGGGTTTTTAATTAAGTCAGAACATTGTACTTAATATGTCATTAACTTCGGTAATAGAAATACAAGCAGAATTCAAGTCCATAAATTCATTCACTGATTCTGCCAAGCACTGTGCATAGGAGAAAAGATACCACCTGATCTTCAAGGAACTCAATATACAGGAGACAAATGGGTAAACAGATTCTAAAAATAATATGAGCCATTCTATAGGCTCCTGGTGCTAAGAGCATACTAGACTAACATATTGCACAGTAACAGGAAAGGCAGCTGATAATTCAGGAAGAACTCTATGGACCATTCATATGGTATTGTAGATGCTACATAATCCAGAATACTAGGGACAATGAACAAATTGTCCCACTTATAAACCTTCACTGAATCCTAAAGGATTGGAAGGTAGAATTCTGCCCAAAAACCATTGTATGTGTTACTCCAGCTCCCAAAGATGTGACTGTGCACACAAGGGAATATGTAACCTGCCCAGTTACCTAGTGAGACCATTTGGGGGAATGGGCTACATTGCTCTCTCCATTCTAGGCTTGAGTATAGCCTGGTGATTGCACAAGAAACACACATACACACAATGTATAATGAAAGGAGGAGGATCTGGACACCCTTAATACCAGCACTCAGAGGGAGATGGCAGCAGAATAATCAGAAGTTTAAGGCTAGCCTCAGCTACATAGTGAGCTCAAATTCTGCCCTCTACATGATATCCTACAAAGAGAGGATGAGGTGCAAGGACAATCTGACTACCTGCAAGAGGATTAGAACAGACTCCACTGAGAACATGGTTAGAATCTGAGTCTAGCAGGATAAGTAGAGAATCATTAAGCTAACATTCCCAGCAAAGGAAATAAAACAGTGCCCACAAAATTGAGAGATAAGAAGACAGTAGGGAGAGTCCAAACAACTTGTAATTACATTGTATAGCCAGAACCTGGATACATCCTGAGGATATCTTGAAAAGTCAAGAAAATGAAAGATATGGCAGTTTTGACCATGATGGAGTAAAGGTTATTTGATTGGAGGGGGCTACTGAGGAGAGAAGAGTTGAAGTGAGTAAAATATAGTTTGCCCACATTCAGAGGAAAGACTATACAGGAAAGTCACTTGAGCCAGAAACCAGAACTGTATGGGCATAACCTTCAAGAGTGAGCATAAGCTGGGTATGCACAAGGAAAACCCAGTGGAAAGGAGTCACTGGTGTCAAAAGTGCATCTACTCTAAAGACCACTAGGACCAGAGAAGTGCAAGGATTGTAGTGACCACAGCCAATTCCCAAGAAAATAGTCCTGTCATCTGCTCTTCCTCTGGCTTTTTAACAAGGACCCTGCATGTTTTCTGTGGAACATTTTAAGTGTGAGACTTGTCTCTTATCTGTTAAGTCCATCTGAAATGACACAATACCAATGTGGCCATATCCATTTTCAGGATCCTGTGTTCTCATATACTCCCTGAAATACAGGGAGATATCCTTGGTGACAAGAAACAAAGTATGTGGTGTGGAAATGGAATGTCTCTGCTCTGTGGTGATACATCTCTACACTTTGCACAACAACTTTCTGACAAAGAAAACAAGGGACTATGTTCATATGTCAGTGAAAATTAAGAAAGAGGATACAAGTATGGTTACCCACTAGTCCCAGTACTTGGGAGGTGGCAGTAGATGGTTCAGTGATTCAAGGCTAGCCTCTACTACACGGTGAGATCAAGGTTATCCTAGGCTATATAAAACAGTCTCTCAAAAAATTAATAAACATATGGAGATACTATATAATGTATACATTAAATGCATATTACTTGTGTGTGTGTGTGTGTGTATACGCATTCGCGTGACAGAGCACAAGTATGGATGTCAAAGGACAACTTGTAGGATTAGTTCTCTTCTTCCACCTTTTGGATATGGGGGCTTGAACTCAGGTCATCAGACTTGGCAGCATGTTCCTTTACCCACTGAGCCTTCTCTATGACCCCCCATTCAATAATTTACCAAGCCAAATATGTTTGAATTTTAATTTTTACATAACTCTTCTTCTGTTTACAATGAAAGAGGAGAAAGAAAAATAGATTTTATCAGTGAATAGCTAACAGATGGAACCCAGAAACATTTAGGGGAGAAGACACAGAGACAACTATGGTTGTCATGGTTTCTTTGAAATGAAGTAAACATAGGGACCCAAATGGACAAGTGAAATCCCCCATTGGGAAGAGCCACATGTTGCTGCTTTCTTTCTTGGATAATTGTCAAAGCAGACTTTGAATGATGGGAGTCCATGCAAGATTGGCAGAGGAACTGTTGCTCACCCCTAGTTGTTCTCATATTAGTAATCTATGCTATCCTTCTACACAACAGTCATAAACAAGTACTGGCCATTTAAAATTGGTCAATTATCCCAGTGGGCAGCACCTAAAAGAAATATGTAAATTCAAGAGAAGATGGGTATGGGCCGAGCCAGAGCTCTGTTTCCCTGCAAAACAGAATGTAACAGAACATTTCAAATGATGAGTCAATTCTGGTAGAAACATTCGGGCCCCTACTCTTTAGCATCATTTTCCGGTCATCTACAAATTTGTTCAAAGCCAGAACTGCCATATAACAGCATATCATGCTTACATGTCAGACGTCTCCCCCAAACACGTTTGTGTGGGTGGTAGAAAAGGAGAGTGAGTGTAGGTAGAGCTCTTTTGAGATTTCCCAGTGCAATGAACGCTGGGCCTGAATGCTGTCAAACAGACATTGAACACGGTTTGGCTGAACTTGCATGTTTCGTCTAGAGGGTCTGATCAAGTTGACACAGACTAAAAAGTCTTTTCCAAGGTCACTTCAGAGGCTGCCAGAGATGAGATCACTATTTAACAGACTTCTCCAGCAAGGCTCTTCTCACCACAGCCAAAACAGATTCTAGTCCACACCAGATCACCACGAGTGGTTCTCTTTTTGTTTTCCATGTCGCCTACGACTGACCCTCCAACTCACTGGAGGACTGTGCAACCTCAATAGGGGCTATTCCAGGGTGTGGGGGGTGATGGTTTTGTGGATCAAGCATCGGTCTGCAGTGATGGGTGGCAATGCTGAGGCACCTGAGCCTCCCACAATTGCAGCCAGGCAGTGTAGCTTCTCCTTGGCTCAGTGACATGTCTTTAGAAGGTAAAGTGTCTCTCTTAGGAGACTGTCCCCAAAGCCCGAAGCTTGCAACATATTTCCTGTTTGGGATTTCTTGCAAATGAAGTGTGGGCTTTGTGAAAAAAACTGACAGGAAGCCTTTCTTTCTGGAACTATCTGAGTATCAGCTTCACCAAGCAATCTGCCCCAGCAATTTAACACTCTTCTGTCACCTCAGAAAGGGCTTCTATAACTTTCTCTACATTTGCCATACTTGTCTGTTCCATGTTGCTTGGGAAAATTTGAGAGTCTTTTTTTGAACAGATGGTCCCAGACTTACGATGGCTCAACTTACAGTGTTTTCAACTTCATGATGTTATGAAAGTAATACACATTTATGGGACTGTACTTCAAATTTTGGATTTTAATTCCTTCCTACACTGGGTTCATGAAATCTGAGACTCTCTAGTGAGTTTGGGTGGCAGCCGCAGGTCAGCCACTAGTGAGGCGCAGGATCTTCAGGGAGCAAACAACATGACTGCATGGAGTACTCTCTGGCTGAAATGGAATTCCACAGTCTGAATGGGCAAAAGGAATTTTTAACTTACAAATGTTAGGAAAGAACTTTTTAAGTCAAGCAACATCTGTTTAGTGTAGGTTTATTTGGGGATATTTATTTTTCAAAAATACATGAGAATACAAACTTGGAAAAGAACAAATAGGAGATAGAAATGATATTGATATAGCTGGAAATGAAGACAGGCATATAGATAGACAGACAAATGCCATGCAATTTACTGTGGGATTTACCTTATGTGATTACAGTTGCCAAAAAGCCCCTCTGCCTACCATCATCCTGATCTAGGAATCATATAAGGACTGGAAAGGGCAGGTTGTTGGGTGCCAGGGGAATTCCAAATCTGAGTCCAAAGGCCCCAAACCAAAACCATCACCATTTGGGGAGAAGAGATGGGTGTTCTGGCTCAGGAAGGGCAAGGAGATGCACCTTTCTAGGCCTCCCTTCATCATGGCTAAATAATAAACTCCCCTGTCTTTTAATATGAGCACCTATCTCAAAAATCTCTTTTATAACTGTGATTAATCTATAACTGATTAATCTAATAACTGATTATTAGCTCTTGGTTATTATTACTTTACAAAGAGAAAATTGGGAAATAACTTGCTCACTGGAAAGCCCCTTTTTCAATTGGCATTACTCATTCGCTATCATAAGTACACATGTTTCTCTGTGAAACTTAGTTTCCTCTTTCTTCTCTTTTTTTCCATTTTTCTTCCTGCTATTGATTGAAATGTCTCTAAAAGCCATTTGCAAAAGGCTTAGTCCCTGTTGAGTGGTATTGTGGGGGTAGGTGGAAGCTTCATAAAGTAGAACAAGTTACAGGAGATTAGATAACCGGGATCCATTCCTTGAGGTGTTTGTGTATGTGTGGCTTCTTGTGAATGTAGCAAAGATTAACATTGAGTTTCTACCTTTATCATCTTATGCCTTACTTTTTAAATTATTATTATTGTAGAGTGTGCAAGTATGTATATAATGTGGGAGCAGGTATATGCCACAGTGAATATGTAGACATCAGAGGACAACTCTGTGGAGTCAATTCTATCCATCCAACTTCATGTGGGTTTGAGGGATCAAACTCAGGTCGTCAGGTGTGTATGGCCAGTGCTTTACCTACTGAGCCATCTCTCAAGCCTGCCACCTTAATTTTGAGACAGGATCTCTCAGTGAACCCAGAGGTCATTGTTGGTTTGACTGCCTAGCCAGAGAGCTTGAAGGATCTACCTGTCTCTATCTCTGTCCCTATTCCCTAGTTGTAGGATAGCAGACTTACATCACCATGCTGGGCTTTGTGACATGTTCCTTAAACAGTCTATTGGACCCCTAGCTTTCCCTCTCCATCTCCATCATCTCTAACTCCCTACCCCTTGTTGCCTTCTTGTACCATGAATTCAGCACACCCAAAATTGTGATTCCAAGTTAACTGGATGGAAAACTCCAAAATTATTAGATGAAATAAATCTCTCCTCCTTTAATCTAGCTCACCATTTTGCCTTAGAGGTGAAATACACTCCCTTTCTTTGTCTTATACTAAAGAACTTATATCATATGCCATTGCATATTGACCTGGGTATCAATAACGGGTTACCATCCCTGGCTTCCTTTCCCATAAGTCTCTATCTGTGGGGTCACTGAGGTCTTGTGATGAGGTCTCAGTCATGGTATGGTCACTTCAGTTCATCAAGATGTTCTAAGTAGCCGGGCGGTGGTGGCACACGCCTTTAATCCCAGCACTCAGGAGGCAGAAGCAGGTGGATCTCTGTGAGTTCGAGGCCAGGCTGGACCGATAGCCTCCGAAACAATACAGAGAAACCCTGTCTCGTAAAAACCAAAAAAAAATGTTCTAAGTAATAGTAAACTTAAAAGAGAAGGAGCCTAAGAATTTAATAAGGAAAAAACAATTAGATAATTCTAGACTGTGGAATATTCTGCAACACAAATGATTTTGACCCTTCATAAATGTCAACATTATAAAAGGCAATATAAGCAGCCAAATTGTTCTAGACTAAAAAAGCAGACTATAAAATCTAATTCAATGTGTGATATTCAATTGGAATCTTAAGTAAGTAGGCTATAAATACCCACCGGTGCTTGCACTGGTGTTGCAGGGTGCCTGATGGGAACAGGCTCAGTCATGACATCTGAACTTTGGAAGACATTCTCCATGGCAAACCTTAAAAACCACAAGAACCTGTTCTTTTTTTAAAGATTTATTTGTTATGAACACAACATCTTGCCTTCATGTATATCTGCACGCCAGAAGAGGACACCAGATCTCATTACAAATGGTTGTGAGCCACCATGTGGTTGCTGGGAATTGAACTCAGGACCTCTGGCAGGGCAGTCAGTGCTCTTAACCTCTGAGCCATCTCTCCAGCCCAAGAACCTGTTCTTAAATGATAGGATTGTATGCTATTTTTCCATGGGAGTTACTAAAAGATGAAGGACTTCAACATAGAGAGGCTCTACATGAAAAGGATACCCTTGACACCATTACTCAAATAACAATCATTGGGTCCCTGAGGCTTGGTTCCCTTGTAAACCTCTGAGAACTGCCTCAGAAACTGTTCAGAAATTGGGTGTCTGAGAGATTCACTTCATTGTTGTTTAGCCAGGAGCCAACTACAGTTCTTACCACCAGAGGTTTGTGATATCAAGGATATGCAGGCACTAGACACTTCTGTTCATCATTTGGTAACTTTACCCAAGAGGCTCACCTTGACCTTTCTCTAGGACACCCCACTAAGGACTGCAATCATCTATGACATGTACCATGTCATCCATGTCAGCTGCCCAGCTTCAATAAGCTCTCTGTGGCTGGAAACCATGTTACATTTTTGGCACTTGATTTAAGTCAATGTGAAGACCTACAGTGTATGAATATGGAAAACAGCACACCTGACAGGCTTACTGTAGAGTCACTAGGTGTGGTGACTATAGTGCGCTCTTCAAAGGGATGTGACAGTCATGTCCTCTCTCTAAAAGAGTTGACCTTGTGGAGTCTCTATAGCATTGACTATAGACATTTCTGAAGGAATTGAACTTGTCGTCTCTATCATCATCATCTCCAGAAGTCTCCAGAGCTGCTGTTCTGCCCAGTGGGGCACTGTCACTGATGTAGTGAACTCTTGTTTGCCTTCATCTACTCCAATCTCCTCCCCTTGAGAGAGATGCTGATGGCAGTGAGCTCTGAGAGAACAACTGCTCATTCTGTGGCTTGCTGCATCATGGTGACGGGAAATTGAGAGTAGAGGCTATTGATTTTTTTACAATGATTTGAATATGCTTTGTCTCCTCAAAAATGCTGACATTAAGAATGGAAACTTCATGCTGTCTAGATGTGAGTCCTTCGGGAGTGGATTAGACTTAGGGAAAGTCATCAGGTGGGATCCCCATAACTGAGTACTGGTGGCTTTGTAAGAAAATGGGGTGTGGGGATGTATCTGTGTTAGAGCATTTGCCCAGAAAATGTGAAACTCTTAAGAGTTAATTCCCAAATTGAGTAGAAACCATGAGGAACAGAGAATACATATATTTTCCCTATCTCTTACAGCTAGTGCCCTGCACAATCCTGGGACTCAAACAGTGAGAAGCCATCATCAGACACGCCCTTCCACGCTGCAGCAGAATGACAAGCCAAAATATTCCTCTCTTCTTCAATACCTACCCCATCTCTGGTACTGTGCAACAGAGCATCTGTAAGATGGCCATCATTTGCACTCTGTCACTTGCAGGTTGACTGAAGACTGGTGTTGCATCCAGGAGAACAGGAAGCAGATCACACCTGTGATTAACCTGATCCCTAGGGATGCTCATCTGAGTCACCTGCCATCTCTCAGGCCAGCAGACTGTCTCAAGGGCCAATGGGTCTTCATATTAATGGTGTGTGAACTATGTAGAATCTGAGTGAATGCAGTCTGTAAGATAAAACTTTGCCTCTTTGGAGCTGCGGCGGCTAAGTAAACACTGATTCACCAGGGCCTTTCTACAGATGTGCACGGGCTGGACCACCGTTTGCTTCCATGGACTCACCACTGTTATTTCCAACCCCCCCCCAATCTGAGTTCTTGTCAAAAATTATGCAACTCCCAGGCAACAGGACTAAACACTGGGGTAAAGAGTGAAGAGAAAAAAAAAGACACACAAATGACTACTTCTAGACATGCCAGCTGTAGAACTGAACTCTTCTTGTTATGAATATAGCCCATTTAATACATTCCATAAATATTGCACACTTATATCACATTTCACGTGGAGTAGTAGGGGCCCAGAGGTAAATTTCATCTCACCAGGCTCTTATGAAAAGAAATAAAAGCTTCCTTGGATGTTTTATGTTCTGCTGAAGCACTGTAATTTTTTATCCCCTACTAGAATTAAGAACATGGTTTGCATCCATTAGACTCACTCTTGTATGCTCAATAAAATTTTTAATTTTATTAAGTTCTGGGCTGTTTATCAAAACTAATTATTTTCTTGTTTTAATACATACACACATTTTCTTATTCCTTAGTTTATATTTTTGTTTCCAGATTTTAAAAAAACTAAAAACCTTCTTGTCCTCATTCATACCTATATCTGCTACTTACATTACTCTCATTTTCAAATAATCAATATCTGGTTTTGCTACTTGTTTGTTTTGAGAGACAGAGTCTAGAGATAGGTTGTAACCTCGATTGGTCTTAATGTTATGATCCTCCTGCCTCAGTTCACTGAGTACTGCAATTGGAATGGTGAGTCATCAATGTCATATTTCTATCATATTGTTGAAATCTCACTTAAGGCATGTTTCAAGTAAAATGAATGAACGGACAAACGAATGAACAATTCTCTCTCCACCACATTACCCCTCTCTACTGTAGAATTATAGAAACCAACAGTGAAGAATAGCCCCCCATGCCATCATCTTACTTCATTCTGTGTCAAACACAATATTCCCTCCCACATCTTCTCAGGAAAGTGTGTACTGGGCAATTGTCAGGTTCAGTGCAAGTTGATACTTGTTTCCCAAAATTTCAGTTTACACTGGAAGGCTGTTTTGCTTCGTTTTGACTCACCCAAAATCAGTCTTTTAAAAGTGGCAGTCTCCCTTTGTTGCCAAGAAAATAACTGACAAAAACTCAAGGTTGCATTTGTGCCGGGGTTTTTTTCCAGATCATCGTTCCGAGTAGACACGATGTTCTCTGGAAAGCAGCAGCTCTCTGCTCACAATCCATCACACAGGTCCCCAGAGCCTGCTACACTTTGTAAGAGAACTGTCTTTATTTCAAGTCTATGTGTGTGTGCACCTGTGCATGTTTGCCTATGCATGTGTGTATGCATGTACAGGCACAAGGACATGCGTGCCTGAGGTTTCAATAATAGCCTCCTTGTTTTTGTTAAACGGTGTCTCTCCCTGAACCTGGAGCTCACAGATGTGACTAAAACCGGCTGGCCAGCAAGCCCAGAGATCCTCCTGTCTCTACCTCCCAGCACTGAGATTATAGGCACGACACAGCATCCATGTTTTTTATGGGAGTGGTGGGGATCCAAACTCAGGTTCTCAGGCTTATGTGATGAGCAATTTACAGAGTAACCCCTCTCCCCAGTGCTGGCAGCATTCTCATGAGCATTCCCAATTTTGTCACCATGGTTGGTTTTCAGGTCAACTTGTCACAAAACAGAGTCATCTTCGTAGGAAGCCTCACCCGACGATTGCCTTAATTCCATGTGAAAAGCCGCCTGATTATGAGCAGAACCTTCTGGAAGCAATGCAGAAAGGGGCAGCAGAAGACCCCCTGCCTTTTGCTCACCTCACTTCCCTCCTGGTGAGTTGACTTCAGTTGCTGCTGCTCATTCCTTCACTGCTACCAAATCCAGTAGCGCCCGACTGCCTTGGTGGACTAACGACCAGCAACTCTCCAGGAACCTCCAAGGTTTTAGGTGCCAGACTGGGACTGCAGAGGTACCCAACCTTGCAGACTGAGCAACTATTGGGTGGCTGGCCTCTTGTGGGGAAATACAGCTGTTGCAGGACCACTCCCACAACTGAGGTCCCTGGCCTCAGGGCTGAGCACCTACAGTTTTCAGCTTCTTGGGTGTGATTTGGCTGTTACTGTTTTAAGGTAACCTAACCTAATAAATTCTTTATATATTAAATTCAAATATATACCCATCTGTTAGTGATATTACTATTTATGATTTATTAAAGCTTACCTCAGCCAGGCACACACCTTTAATCCCAGTAGCCAGAAGCTAGCAGGTGGTGGTATACACTTTTAATCCTAGGACTCAGGATTAAGAAGTAGACAGATCTCTGTGAGTCCAAGGCCACCGAGATCTACACAAGAGTGAATCAGTCTAAAAGAGAATTATAGCTCACGCCTTTAATCCCAGCACTAGAGGGGTATGAAAGACAGGAGAGAGTAGTCAGGAGGAAGCATTCATTCTCCAGCCACACTGAGGAGAGGCAGTAGTTTTAGACTTGGTCTTGCTCATGCATGGATCAGCCCATTCAGCCTGAGCTAAAGGTGAGAGCTGGTGTCCAGCTGTTTTGCTTCCCTGATCTTCAACCTGAGCCCCAGTATCTGTCTCTGGGTCTTTGATTTATTCATGTTACACCCATCCCATAATTTCTAAAACAGTCCCACAAAATAAAAGGACACACAGTGGTTTAACTTATCATTTTTTATTGTCAAGGACATTCTTCCACAAAACTGTTCTTTCTCCCCTTGTCTGAGTAGACTCAGGAGTTTATTCTGTGTATTTGAAAAACAACTTGACTTCATTTCAAAGGCTCTTGGAATATGCCCAGCCTCAAAACCATTTAATAGCCCATCAACTACAGGCACAGTCTTCAAGTCTGCTAATCAGCTCAATCATTGTTTCAAGAATTAAGTCTATGGTATTAGAATTTGAATGTTATTAACAGCATGGGTAGGCTGGTTGTAGAATTTCTTCTCACACTCTACATTGGATGGTGTGGTTCTCACTTTGCAAGTTAAGTAACAGGGAAGGCACACTTATGGCCTGATATCCAGAAGCATTCGTCACCATCCAGTCCTGACTCATTTCAGAAGCCTCAGTGGCTCAGACTGAAGGAACCTTCCAGATCACTGTTCCAAGGAGTACAAAGGAACAAAGGAAGACAATCAGGAAGCCCAGGTTTCTCTTGTTCAGGAATGGGATGGACTCACCTCTGATTGGTTATAATTAAGCTATGTGGCCTAATGTGTTGAGAGGATAAAATCCTTTTTTTTTTCAGATTTATTTATTTTATGAATGAGTACTCTATCTGCATATACAATTGTATGCCAGAAGAGGGCATCAGATTCCACTATAGATGGTTAGCGTGGTTGCTAGGAATTGAACTCAGGAAATCTGGAAGAGCAAGCAGCCAGTGCTCTTGACCACTGAGCCATCTCTCCAGCTCCGAGAGGATAAAATCTTTAGAGTCATCTCTGCTCCTGCTCACACTGTGACCCTTGTAAACCTATCTCCCATTAAGCCCTATCTCCAGCCCTGCTAAGGGAATAAGTTAATGTTGGAGAGGCTGGGGGACTGATGGGGCCACAGATAGGGGTAGAGAAGTCTCTTGTGTGTAAAAGCTCATTCCTGTGTGTTGTACCTACAGTCTCAAACCCACATCACATGGAACACGGGAGAGGGCAGATCTGCTCAGATAAGACTGATCGGGCTTCTCTTCTTTACTATTCCCTATTGATCTTCTGTGAACAAGTAATTGGGGTCCAGTTCTACAGACCTATAGCCATCTCTATGTCCTCGTTCTTGGTCCAGGTACATTAAACAGTCTGGTTCCAAAATTCAGGACAAGGTAATGGAAAAGCAACAAAAGACACTCCTTGGGTTTCAGGTCTGAACTGTACCCATCAATCAAGCAGGAAGATTTTATTAGGGTTTGTGCTGTGTACAAAACTATCAGAAATCCCATGGGGGTTACCAAGAATACTCTGGGCATTCCTCAGTCCCTGCTTGTTCATATTTTTATGATTTATTTTTATTTGTGTGTACATTTGTGTGTGTAAGAGTAGAAGTGTATGGAGGATATGGATATGTGTGGAGATGTCCTTGGAGTCCAGGAGAAGATACTGAATTCCCTGGAGCTGGAATTACAGTCTGCCAAACATGGGTGCTGAGAATTGAACTTGGGTCCTCTGCAAAAGCAGCAAGCACTCTCATCACTGAGATATCTCTGTGCCCTCCTAGTCCCTGTTTTAATAACAACATAAAATCCCAAAGCCCTCCCAGAACCCTTCACCTTCTTTCTCTCAGTCTTACATCATTACATTGCCTCTCACAATGCCTATTCCACAGCAGTAAGCAAATACATATCTAATAGCAAACAAGAACAAAGGGGCATCCCCCTAAGACCATCATTAGTCAATCTGTCGTATTGGACAAATGTTAATCACAGTCTTCTCAAAAGAGTAATGGCTACAGACAGCATCATTTATGTAAAATATAAAGTATGAACATTTGCTTATTTAATCATTACAACTGTCTCACGAGGTTAGCTAGCACAGCAGGCACATGGTAGAATATGTAGAAAGACAAGTAACTTGAGCAAGATAATAAAGATAACACATTGGAGAGAATCCACTCAGGTTATATTTTTCTTACTCTGATGTCATAATGCATAATTCCGTATCCCCTGACTTTTTCCAACATTTTTGGCAATATAATTTATTACTATATGTATTATACTATACACGTTTATTATACTATATAGTATATACAGTGTATATATGTTGATAATACAATATGTAGTAAAGATATTCACTAATAGAAATTTTAAAAACAAAAATTTAAAGAACTATAAGAACATTTTATAAAATATTCAAGACTGCAAAGTTTCTATGCATAACATAAACTAATCACACTGTTCTTCTTTGGGCTTTCATACTACATACTTTGATGATTCCAAGACACACTACTTATGCAGAATTGTGCCCATCCTGCCCTACGGTAGTCAACTTACTCTACACTAGTGCTAGGGACTGCATATACTAAAATTTTAATGTCAAATATTAGGCATTTGCCAGGTGTGGTGGTGCACACCTTTAATCTCAGCACTTGGAAGGCAGAGGCAGTCAGATCTCTGTGAATTTGAAGCCAGCCAAATCTTTAAACACAGTTCTAGGCAAGCCAGGGATACATAATGAGACCCTGTTTTTTTGTTTTTTTTTAAACATATACAGAAATGTAGGGTCTTTGGGAAGTAAGTAGGGCATGTAGGTGGATCAGTGTTGCTATAAAATAAGCCTCAGAGAACTCACTCATGTATTTCCATGTGAATCACAAGAAGACTGCTATCTGTGAACCAAGTAGTCACTGACTAGACACCAAATGGACTGGCACCTTGATTTCCCAGCCTCCAAAAATATAAGAAGTAAATTTTAGTTATTCATAAGCCACCAAGTCTGTGATATTCTATAAAACAACCAAGAGAAACTAAGACAGAACTTGGTATCAGAAGTGGGGTGAGGCTGTACGTGGACGCAAAGTGTGTTAAGTGTCTTGGAACTGGGGAATGGGAAGGCTAGAAGAGATCCCTGAATATATTTAGCAGAAACTGTAATGGCTTTGAAAAATACATAATACCATGTAAGGTTTTTCAAGCTCAGGTCTGTGCTATGCTATGTTCCACAGATACTGATCTGGCTTTTTTATGCGTAATGCATAATATATGACTGGAAAAATGATACTCATTTTCAGTTTTTCTTCTGAGAAACATACTATGCATCCAGTTGCTACTAATAATAATGGCCCTGATGGATATTCCAGCTACTAGAAACTACTCCGTAAGCTGGTAAGAATTTAAGTTCTAAACTTTAGATTTGTTTCATGACCAAAGTCAAAGTTGACTCCATTTCCAGGGACAGAAGTGAAGACTACTTGCAAACATTAGTAAAAATGTTCATCTTCATAAAAATTCTGGTAGGTTTTCTCTGCACTTTCTCATGCTGCTTTGAAACCTTGTTCTTGTGGATAATCTAGATAAAATATACTGAGGCACTAAAGTGGCTGTTGCATAGGCATTCCTTATTGTGGCCCCGTGAGGCAGTTCACAGAGAGCGAGGTAAAGACAAGTATGGCATGACAGCACAAATGTAGGCAAAGTACACTTAGGCATTCAGAGTGCAGTTCTTATTAGCAGACAAGAGCATGTTAGATGGGGAGACATTTCTCACACTATTAACAGCAATTGTCAGAAGCAAGAAGGCATCTTATTAGGGAAAGCCTAGTGACAGAAGAAACATAGGCTATGGAACAAAAATAAATCTTGAAGCATGTAAGTCTCAAATCTGTGGGTACACAAAAATTCCATAATACCACATACCACATTTATTTTCATTGACATGTATTCCATTGTATTTTTGGTAATTCTTTGAGAACTATTACAATGTACTTTGATAATATTTACTCACAAGTCCTGTCTCTATATCTTCCCAATATCTTCCCTGATGTCCTATACCCCACAATGTCATGTCCTTATTTTTTAATAACCCACAGAATCTAAATAATGCTTTCCAAATATTCCTGGGTGTGGAATGAGCCACACGAGCATGGCTAACCTACCAGGGGCAAGCCATTGAAGAAAAACGACTCTCCCTTCCCTAGAATGCATCATCTCTCCACAGCTCTTTGATTGCTGGTCAGGGCTCAAGAATCCATTCCCACTCCATGCTAGAGCGACTGGCTTGACCTTGTCCTGGCAAGCATAGCTGCTGTGATTTCATGAGTGCAGCAGTGCTGTAATGTCCAGAAGGTACCATTTCACTCCAGTCCTCCCTGACCTCAGCCTCTTACAAGCTTTCCGCATCCTCTTCCTCAATGGTCCCTGAGCCTTGGGGAAGGGTGTGATGTACATGACCCTTTTGTAGCTGAGCCCTCCACTGACACTCAGTCTCTGTACTCTGGCCAGTTGTGAGGTGTCTGTGTTAACTACTATACACTGCACAAAGAAATATTTCTTTGGTGTCTGACCACTAGACTACTACTCTCCAGTTACAGAGATCTGAGTTCAGAAGGTTTTTACCTGAGTGAACACAGTACTATTATTTTGCTTTAGGGACAGAGTACCTAACTTTACTCCAGTTTTTAATCTCATGGAATTTCCTCTTCTCTATCGTCCACAAATGGGGAGGGTATGACATAATCAAAAACTTTATTTGGTATAAAAATTCTTAGAGATATACTCCAATGAAGTTTAGACAAAATTTTACCATGGAACTCAGGAAAAAGAACTATGATGGAACAAGATGGCATGAAATATGCAATAGTGACATTTATGCCTTGATGAAAACTAATTGGACTTAAGGAACTCATGCCAACCACCCACGGCTGGAGAGTTCACAGAACCAAGAGGAGAATTTACTACCACCCTCTTCTTAAATCAATATATCTTTTAACTGTAGTATAGCATTTATTCTTACAGCCACAGATAATGGTAACTCTCATCATTATGGGGACCTCATCATATAAGGCTACTCTAGAGACCCACAAGTGGTCAAGATACAGAGAATAAGTGAACATGGGGTGTCCAGGTACATTTACAACACAACACTGAGGAGGGGAAGTATAAACAGGCTCCCACCCACTAACCAGGAAACTGTGCTTAATTTGAAACTGCTAGCAAAGGAAAAATTAGCTTTCCCCAAAGCAGTATCTCAGGGCCTAGAACCACACTTCAAAGCAGGCCTCATGCCCAGGGGTATTTGGCCCACAACACAAACTCAATGATGCTTTTGTACTTTTTTTGTTTAGGCATTTTTTTGTTTTGTTGATGGTTTGCTTGTATATTTTGTTTTCAGTTTTTTTGGGGGGGGAGTTGGAGGTGTCTGTTTTTTTGTTTGTTTTTTTAGAGCAAGGTCATAGAACTGGGTAGGTGGGGAGATGAGGAAGATCTGGGAGGAGGTAGAGGAGGGGAAAGCAAGATTAGAATATGTTGGATGAAAGATAATTCAAGTAAAATGAGAGAGAGTAAAAACAAAACCATACAAAACAGAGAGTAAGAACCAGAGGGCCATGATACCTGGTGTAAGACAGTGTCTTCTAGATAGAACAAGAATGCTGTACTCTTGACCACGTCTTCTAGACACAACAGTGAAGCTGCACCCATGACAGTGTCTTCTAGACATGACAGAGATCCTGCACCCATGAAATCTCAACAGAATGGCTGCCTAAAGTAGACCTGCATAAAGACCATACCAGTCAACATGTCAATGGAAATGGGTGAAATTACATAAGGGCCCATCCCTAGATACAGAGCTACTGGCAGTCAGTGGCTGCTGAGAAAGAAAGAATCCATATTCTCTAGGTATAAGAGCCCTGACAGGTGGTCCAATAGCAAACGGTCAGCCCTAAACACATGAACATACAAGTAACACTAAATGGCTTAGTAGGTTTTATATACGTGTGTGTGTGTGTATAACATTAATAATTATAATCAAATAAGTCATGAATTTGAAAGTGAATAAAGAAAGGAAGAAGTTAGGGAACAGACAAAGATGGGTGGAAATGATGCACTCATGTACGGAACTCTAGAAAAAAATTATTTTAAGAAAGGAAATAAATTTTGTTTATACCTGTAACAGAGCCTTAATCACAGAAACTTCTTTTTGCAGTGGGCAGCAGTCGCTGGAGAGAAGCACAACTGGACAACATGCTGAGAACAGAAGGCTAAAGTACTCAGCCATAAATGGGACATCTATCTCAAACACCTGCCCCAGTCAAGGGTAGGGAAACATTGAGAAAGTGGGACAGAAAGAAAGCAAAAGCCAGAAGATGGGAAGAAGTGTTGAGAAATGATGTCCTCTACACATGGCATTGCCATCACACGATGAACTCACAGCAGCCCGGGCTACCTAAACAAGACTCTCACAAGATCATGTGAGTCAAAATCCCCGCAATAGTGGGAAAGACGATCTCCAGGCTATTTACACTTGAGTATGTGGCCTCTGACGGTGTTCCTGTGTGCCAGTGCAAGGCCCTTCACCCATGCACAGATGACCAGCACTGACTGGATTTATAAGTTAGGGGTGTGCACATTGCAGTGACACTGAGAGAGGTTGGGGGAGAATCACTCATCATTTTTTGAATTGGTCATATTCATCGTATTTGAGATTCTCAAAAATGTTAATTGCCTGACATATTGAGATTTAAGAAACACATGATGAACTAAGCATTTGTTTTAAACATTTATGGAGAGAAGGTAAAGCTACTACATTATTTTGTCAAAGGCATAAATGCTTTTGCAGACCATTTTGAGGATTCCAAAAGAATCCCACTTCATTCAGTACACAGTTTAAAGCCTGAACTTGCACCAACAACCCCCTTTCAAACCTCTACTGCTTTGATATTATTAGATTAATAATAATAATAGTAATACTCCCCTCCATTTCCAATAATCCATATAATATGTAAAATACATATGCTCCTCCCCAAAGAATAACCTTCTCTTGAAAAACACATCTAAGCCAGTTTATTCCCATTTTAGTAAAAGCACCTACAAAATTAAACATCTTAAAATTTCCTGAGGAATTAAAGACTGTTACAACCTCAAATATCATCTCAATCACTTCTTAAGGTATAAGACCCAAGACCTAGGGAGGTAGAGGCTTGCCTAAAATCATGCTGAATTAATGACAGGCTGAGGAGACCCTCTCCACAGACAGATTCTCCCACCAGCAAGGTGATCCTACCGCTCATCACCAGTGTGCTGTTTTTAATCCTCATTTCTTACAGACTGGCTGCCACTGCTGGAGTTAAGAACACAAAGGTGAACACAACAGCTACCAACAGGCTTTGTGTTGACCAGACGTCTCTTCCCATCTAACTGGAATGAAGGCCAATGTTGTTTCTTCTTGTTTTCAGAGGGCTGGTAGGTAGCCAAACAATGTGGCTGAACCTTCTCTGACAGCATTAGAAACCAGAAAATGCTCATCTGCAAGTCTGATGAGAGGCTGTTACGTCATCCTAATGATGATCAGCTTGAACCCAAAGGAGAGCCCAGGGCATTCACCTCCCTCACCTTGGCCAAAGCAAACGGCTGTTCACCATGAATCTGACAATTCTTCCTCTTCTGCTCCACAGTAATAAGAGACAGTTAGTGACATCACACTAACGGAAAAACTAGGAGGAGTCATGTCTTTATAGAAAATTCTACTTCTGAGAGAAATGGGAGGAAGCCACAGGTCATCAGAATGTAGACTAGGCTAGTTGAAAGGACATCAAAGTCAGCACAAGACACCCCAAGACCAGGCAGGTTCTCAGTACAAAGGAGATTTATTTGCCCCAGGACAAAGAGCAGGGGAAAGGGACAAAGACAGGAGATAGAGAACAGGGGAAGGGAAAGGAACAAAGAGGGGGGAGGGATATTTGCCTCTGGATAGGCAAAAGGCAGTTTATAAAGAAAAAAAGGGAAAACCGTGTTAGGATGAGGTGTTTAATTTTGATTGGGCATGTTAATTAGGGTAGCCAAAGGGGGGCTTTTGATTGCTGGACTTTAACTTTGATAGCTGGACATTGGTGGTCATCTTCAGGGGCAGAAGTGGCCAAATAAGGGAACAGACTTTGGAGGCCAGCTTTAGGAACAATCTAACAGTTTAGCAAGGAGAGGGCATGGAGGAAGGGCAAGGTCTCCAGAGACGTGTTTGTTATGCTTGGACCAGCTAGAGCCCCTTCAGAGTGAGGCGGCTTGGGGGTGTAGAGACGAAGAAAGACATGCATGTGTCCTTTGGAGAACAGAGACGCCTGACATGGCTTTTCTTACTCACTCACATCGCTCAGAACAACAGATGGGATCGCTCATTGCCAAGTTCTAATGTGTTTCACTCATTCTCAGCATCACCAAACTGGACTTGCCAAATACCAATGAGCAGCTGACAGGGAGGTGAGTATCCATCCACAGCTAGAGCTGCAGCTACGAAAGCACTTGACCTTAGGGTCAGCTTCCACAGAAGACAGAGCATACATGCGTCCAAACACATAAACTGAAGGCAACCAGTGTCCACTTGAAAAAGTCAATTGTTTTAGTATAAAAATATAGAGGCAACCTCTAAAAGTAATTTACAGATATTAATTGACAGAGCTCTTTGTGAGAACTGTTGCAATTAGTTCTTATTCTAAAGGATACTCAACGGAATAGCTATTATCTCCAAATATTAAGGCCTCCAAGAAAATTAATCTAATTCTGTCATCCTATTACCTTTTAAAATCAGTCCTTAAAGACTAGGCCCCAAAAGTATTCAGATGAAAAATTCTGATTCCTATCCAGCAGCCACCTTAGTGCTTGGGCTTCCCTCTTAGACTGCTGGAAGCTGGGCAGCCACAGCTCTCTCAACGATCGCTCACGCAGGGCCGGAGACACGGGAGATGAGAAGGTGAACAAGGTAGGCTCTGGGCAACTCAGGTGGCTAATGTCTGCCTTCCATTGTTTGGGTGGTAAGCCCTGCATTGAGACAAGGAGAAAAAGAGTTTCAGACGTATCAGTAAGGAAATACAGTCCCCATATTCCTGCCACTCAATAGGAGGACACAGCACACTTTCCATAAAACAAATACTTTCCCTCCACAGTGTCTGCAGTTACATGGTTGAAGTGCCCAAGGGGGCAGATCAACATTTATTGAGACTATTCTGTGCACTGGATACTCTACAGGTCCTAGCTGAAATAGTCTCGCTTCATCCTCCTTGCAATCAAATGAAACAAATATAATCGCCATATTTTACAGAGATAGGAAGTGGCATTCTAAGTACTGTCCCAAAATAATATGTCAGCACACCTAAGACAAAGCCTAGCTTCCCCCAAAGCCCTCTTCCCTCTCCTGTTTGTTGACTTAATTACTTTTCTCCTGTATGCCAATGCCCCATCCTCCTCTGCATTGGAAAAGGAAGCTTTTTAATGTAGTTAAGACAGTTCTTGAAATGTTGATGTAATGTTATTTTTCTATTGCTGTGACAAAACACCACGATGAAGGCAGCTTACAAAGAAAGCAGTATTTAATTGGGTTTACAGTTTCAAAGGGCTCGTCTTTGATCGTGTAGCAAAGGCACAGCAAGAGCAGCTGAGAGCTTGCATCCTCATCTACAAGTAGCAGACAGAGCGGACACACTAGGAATGGTGTGTGTGTGTCACCTCAAGGCATGTTCTGAGTGATAAACCTCCTCCAATAAGGCTACACCTCCTAATTCTTCCCACACAGTTCCACCAAATGGGGACCAAGTCATCATATGCTTTCCTCCCCCCCAAATCTCCCCCTCATACACACATGAAACTTTATGCTTTTTCATGTCTTTTAAAAAACAAAACAATTGCCAGGTGGTGGTGGTGCAACCCTTTAAGCCCAGCACTCAGGAGGCAGAGGCGCATGGATCTCTGAGAGCTCAAGGCCAACCTGGCCTACAAAGCAATTTCCAGGACAGGCTTCAGAAAAGCTGTACAAAAACCCTGTCTCAAAAAAAAAATCACAAATAGGCCTATAGCCTCCCTACTCCTTTTGCAGCATACAAACCCAGGATTCCCTAATCCCTCCTGCAAATAAAATAAAATACTAAACGGCGCCAAAAGGACTCAGTTATCTTTAAGGGACAGGCCACTGGGAGTTTGATCATGTTCCAATGAGTATATGGCATTTTTTTCTTTTTATCTTTTGGGGGGCATGAAGGTAAGACGACAGACCTGGGAGGAATGAGAAGCAAGTGTGACTGGGGTATATTATATAAAATTTCTAAATAATCAATAAAATATTATGCTGGAAAATAAAAGAAAAACCTAAACAGCCTGATTTGTGTTAGCCAATTACTCCTGGGACTTGCCCTGGAGTGTGGCTGACATACCATTCCATTAGAGAAAACTGATTTTCTCTCTTCCACCAGCTATCAATAGCTGGAGAGATTTAAAAAAGTTTCTTTACAGTGTATTTCAGTTAGTAGTGATGTACCGATAATAATTTCTTAGTGTTGACACATGTATAATTGTGATACAAAATGTTAGTTAGCATCAGGAGAAGCTAGGTAAAGTGTATCAGACATCAGCTTTTCATTGTTAACTCTTCTGTGAATAGAATTCCTTCCAGAAAAAAAAATTCTAAAGGCAATGGCAAAATGCCTTAAAATTCCCGGGAAAACTGATGTTCCCACAGTTTATAGTTGGCTAAGCTATGTCATAAACATTAGCGGCAAATGAAGATACCCCACACACTTGTCAAGTAGCCACAGGAGGCTGTCACCAACCAAAACAAGGGAGCAATCCGAGATAACCACAAACTAGTGTCAAGCTGGAAGGCTACCACATACAGTGCAGAGAGCAACAGTGCCCACAGGCACGGTCACAAGACTAGACAATATCCACATGGTCAGACTTTGTCATTACCTTGAGCAAACACTTCAGAGAACAACTTAAGGAAGGATTTGGTTAGCTCGTGCTTTTGGAGGTTTCAGGTCATCACGACAGAGGTCATGCATGGTGAAACAGAATTCAGAGTGGCTGAGAAGATGGATGTACACAGGAAGAAGCCAAGCAAGGCAGGCACTTTCTGTTTTAGATGACGTTCATTTATTAAAGGGGACGGGTGTCATGGCATTCATAGAAAAGTCACATGCATGCATAGAAAAGCACCAACTTGCATGTGTTGGTGCTTTCCTTCTATCTTGTGGGTTCCAAAGAGTAAGCTCAGAGTATCAGGCATAAAAGCATCTTTCTCCACCAAACCATCTTACTGGCTTAAGATATACCTGAAGATACACCCTCAGTGACCCACGTCCTTCACCCAGGCCCTGCTTTCCCGTTCCCACCACTTTACAATAGACTCTTAAGGTTAAACCGTGGATAATATGAGAGCCTTCATAATCTAACCCTCTCTGGAAATGTCCTCATAGACATACCCGCTGTGCTTTCTAATCTAGGCATCTCGGGACTGCCATGCTGACAGTCTCTACTGATCATCATATCCGGAGCACAGCAACTCCTCCAAGAAGGCTCAGCAAAGACTAACTTGGTGACAAGTCATCCAACAATAAAAAAATGATTAGAAGGAAACAAAACTCTGTAGAGATGAGGGACAAGACACAGTGTGCTGTGCAGCTATTGCGGTAGCTGCTGAAGAAAGAAGCAGAAGGAAGGGGAAAATCATCGGCTTCTTTTAAGTGTGTAGGACTATCTGCGGCTTCTACCTATATGCGCAAGTATCTTTTTCTAAAAATAAGGGGTTCGGTATAAAAAATGGCAGTAATGTATCAGGTCTGTAATTATTATCATCCTCATCTATCTCAAATTTAGAAAGCAGAGCAGTAGACCAAAGTTAGAAATCCAATAGCAATTTTGAAGCTACCCAAGGTCAGGTCAGTATACTTTCTTTTCCTTAAACTGCTCACCGGAAACACATGAGAAGACACTGGGGTTTTTCCTCTGAGGGAGAAGAGGTCTATGGGTGAACAGCTTGTCTTAAACATCTGAAGCAACCGTCCAGGGAAGTATGAACAAGTTGACTTGGGAAGGCAAGCCTTCCCCCAGTCCTCCTTCTATTAATTTGGTTTCAGTTAGTTTTGGCACTGATACTACAGCAGCATCTCTGTCTCCAGTAAGGCTTGGACTAACATTAGTGCTTTTCCCAGCACATCTTAGATGAAGAAGTAGAGACCAGAAGGGAAACTGGGGGGGGGCTTTTAATGAAGCCAGAACAGGGGAGGAGAGCAGAGCTTTATAATATGGGCCAAAGACAGACAAAAGAGGGGGGACAGTCACATGCTGTCTCTGCCTTTTTGCTGAGGCTTTTACTGCAGTGGACACAAATGAAAACTGCATTTCACTCCCTTGGACCAGTAGAAGAAGAAATAATCAGTCTATTTCTGGTGGTTTTCAACTTTGGGTCAGTTAAAGGCTGTTGGTGGGACCTAAGATTCCAGATACATGTGTGAGAAAGGAGACAGCTAACTGAATTTACTAACTGGGTTTACCTGTTGGCTTGTGTCAGCCGTGCAGCAAGAAGGGTGAGAACAGCACCTGTTGCTTTCAGTTTATCTGTTCGTTTAAGAGCCCACGTTCCTCTTTTGATTTCTTTTTCACTAAGCAGTCACAAGCAGTTTGAAGACTGATTTCTGAAACGTTAGCAACTGGATGTTGTAAGTTGCCTTTTGGACAATAGGCCCCCTCTCCCAAATCCCTAACTCTTGGACTACCCTAACAATGCCACGGCAAGAGTTCTTTACCAAGACATTTCTGAGCACAGAGAACCAAATTGCAGACCATGAGGACATGCTCAGACTTAGACTCAAGACTGGGGTTGCTCTGGCTAGGCATTGTGTTGGGGTACACTTGGGCAGTAGCTAAACAGATGCTGTGAAAGGAATACCAGAGTGATAACCAGAGGCAATGGTTCATCTTCTCAGCAAAGGAAGAACTCACAAAGGGGAAACTTGGGATGCATACAAAACACCACACAACTGCCCAAACTGATAAACTAAGCTGTCTTTAAAAAGTAATGAAAACTTGCTACAGACAACTTGCCTAATCTGAATCATCAGCCAGCTGGTAACTATTTGGCCACATAACTGGGAGTCCTCCTCAACCAGGACCCTGCACTGATGTTTATATGAGGCCATCAGTAATAAGAGCACATTCCTGCCACTCAAGAGAACGGTCCACTGAATAGTGTGGTGTTAGATTCCATCTGACTGTAACACTACAGAGAAAAGAAACGCATGAAATGTACTGTTGCAGTCTAAGGTTCTACCAGAAACATCTCACAACATGACCTGACATGTGTTTGATGAAACGGTTATGGCATTTTTAGAAGTAACTTAGTTTCTGCATCTCTTTCCAGCTGAAGACTTGAGTAGAAAAACCAGCTGTTTCTAAAACATGACTTTAAAAGAGAATATGGTTCTTAGGCCAGCGAAGAGAAAAGATTCTGAGAGACCTAAGATTCTGAACTCTTCCACAGTATGTTAGGAACCAAATTACAAAGGGTAAGAACACCTTTCCAGGAAAGATGGAGTGCAAACTGTAGCTTTGGGCATTAAACTGGAAAGAGGTAGCTAGCATACAGTTAACAAGGAATCAGCAAAATTTTCCCCAAATTCCTAAAGGTCAAGAATGGTCTACCCAGACTATGGACACCCCCATGGAGGGCCTCACCCTCCCTGGGGGAATGAGGGGATAACGGGGGGGGGGGATTGGGGGAGGGCACGGGAGGAGGGGAGGGAATGGGAGAGGGACCTGGAACTGACTTGTGAAGCAACCTCGTTTCTTATCTAAATTTAAACTGGAAAATAAAAAAAAAAAAGAATGGTCTACCACTGGGCGTTGGTGGTGCATGCCTTTAATCCCAGCACTGGGGAGGCAGAGGCAGGTGGATCTCTGTGAGTTCAAGGCCAGCCTGATCTACAGAGTGAGTTCCAGGACAGCCTCCAAAACAATACAGAGAAACCCTGTCTCCGAAAGAAAGAAAAAAAAAAGAATGGTCTACCTTATCAGTGTGGAATAGCTGGGAGGTCCAAGTGCAAATAACGTTCAAATGACTACCACAATACCACGGCAAGAGTTGGGGTACACTTGGGCAGGAGCTAAATGGTATTGTGAGGTTCTTCTCTATGGGCATCTATCCATACCCAAGGAGGAGTAAAAGCAGAACAAGAAGCACAAAGGATCCCCCTCTTTGGTACAGTGTAAGACTACCAAATGTTAGACTACCTCCATGTCTGTCCTGTTGCTTGCAGTACTGGGAATCAGTCAAGGACAATAGGGCACAAGAAAAGTGGACACTGAAGAATCCCAGATTCTTGTCTTACAAAGAAAACCATCTTGAGCCACCAAAGGAGCCTCAGAAAATCCTTCTACCCCTGGATCTACTTCCATAGGGAAAACAAAACAAAAACCATCTTTCTAGCAGTTGAGGAAAATCTAGAAATGATTTTGTGACTAGCAGGCCATGGTGATACTACAAGTCACCTGCCATTGGTGAGAGACATGGAATTCTCCCACCCAAACCACCCAGAAATACAAAACATAGTCTTTCATTGGTAGGAGATGCAGGAAAATCTACACAGCTTTACCCCTAGATCAGATAAATCAGAGCTGGCCTGAGTTTGAGGCTTCCAGGACAAAGAACCCAGCATGCCCCACCATGAGCCTACCACATCATAATACACAATAGCAGTTTACTACATGGCAAGAAGAAAAACATTGAAGTCTATGAAAATTAAAAGCAAGCAACAAAGATCTTGGACAACTGCTCAATGGTGGAATACTTGTCTGATATGCAGAAAGGCTAAAGGGTCATCTGTAGCACTGGGGGGCGAGAATAAGAGGAGGGGAGATAAACACAAATTCGAAATCCAGTTTCACTCTTAACTAGACTGATTAAAGCCAGGTAATGACAGAAGCATATCCAGTTTTAAATACAAATGTTAGACTACCTCCATGTCTGTCCTGTTGCTTGCAGTACCGGGAATCAGTCAAGGACCATGGGGCACAAGAAAAGTAAGGCAATAGCTAAAAAAGTGTTGCCAAGAGGGAAAGAAATGACTGGAAACAGAAAGGGAAATGACTCAGGCACTGGCATTCTCAAGGAGTGCATTTAAAATGATTGACAGTAACATGCTAAAAATTCACAGTGGATAACGGAGAAAGTAGGTGTACTAGGGTGATTTTATTGAGAGTCAAATGGAAATGCTAAGTTTCAGTAGCTGAAGGGATGTTGAATCCGGTGAGGCCTCTGCTATTTTCCATTGACGTTCTAGGATTTTTATTTTTTAACATGCATTTGCTTAGGGAAAGTAGGGGATGCCATACTGCACATGAGGGTGTCAGAAGACAGCATTGGGAGTCAGGCCACACTTTCCCCCACACAGGTTCTAAGGACTCTAACTCGGGTCACCAGGCTTGGGCAACAAACACATTTACCTGCTGAGCCATCCGCTTATGATTTTCTTCAAGAGGGGGAGAGAAGACAAACAAAACAAGGACATGTGTGGATGCTATGTGGGACCTGTAGGGCTACCAACAGTATCCAACTTGGAACTGTCCCCTCACATCTTCTATCTGTAACAGAAAAAGCAGAGAAATTCCCAGGCAACTCTCATTACAGTGAATCCTCTTAGCCTGAAGTCAGGCTGCTTTATTGGGTGGAAATAGGAAATGTTTAAATACTCTTGTACAGTCAGGCCAGAGAATCCCCCATCTTCCTATAGTATTTAGCATCCTAATCCCTCCAATGTCATCCCAAGTACACAAAATATTGTTTAACATTTTAGAATTTTGACCCAGGGTATGATCGTGGATAACTTTTAACAGTTAGTGTCTGTAATATAGGAAATACTAAGTTTATGCATTCAGTAGATTTAGATAAGTTTGTTCATTTAAATAACGAGGGTTAAATGCCGGGGAGAGGGCTCAGTGAGCAAAAGCACTTGCCTTTAAGACCTGAGTTAGAATCCCTAGAAGCCATGGAAAGCTGGGTATGTGATAGTGTACACCTGTAAACCCAGCACTGCCGAGGTGACATGGGAGGCCACGACAGGGGACTCCCCTTTCCAAAGATCACAGGCAGCTAGCCTGGTGTACACAGTGGTACCACACAGCAAAGGCCATGTTACAGATGTGGTGGAAGATGAGAACCAGCCTGAGGTTGTCATCTGACCTCCACACCTACTCTGTGGTACACATGACCATACACACACACACACACACACACACACACACACACACACACACACACACACACTCGACACATGCTCGCGCTCTCTCCTCTCTCTCTCTCTCTCTCTCTCTCTCTCTCTCTCTCTCTCTGTCTCTCTCTCTCTCTCAAGAATAAAGGAATTCATTCTCTCCTGGCAAGTGTCCAGTTGATGACTTATGATTATGATGAGGCTGCACATCTAGTACCAACAGCTATATCTTGCCAGAAAATTCTGAAATGTGACTCCAACTCCATTTAGTTCTATCTTTTATTACTAGAGTGTACACTCTCTGGCTAATTAATGGAGCCACTGTTAACAGTTGGGATCCTCAGTGCTGTGGCAATTGTCCTAAAAAATTTCTGTCAATAATGAGGATGGCCCTTTGGAAGGCTCTAGCAGAATCTGTACTGTAAATATTCATGCTCCCCAACAGCGACTCTTTCCTTCACAGAGCCCATCAAAGTTTATTTCCATAATTATTCGATGCTGTCTGTTCAAACTGCAAGCATATGAGAAAGGCAATGTCTTTTATTGATGGCCATTATCGAAGTAAGTCAGGTTTTACAGCACTTTTTTCAGTAAATAAAATAGAGATGTTCAAGTAAAACAGTATTGACTATACACATAATTTAATTCCATTCTCTCCTGAATTCCCATAAGATGAAAATGATACATTTTGTGTTATGGTGTGGGATAATAAGAAAAATTAAAACGATGACCAATTTTTGGAAACTGTGGCATTAATAGATGGGTGTAAAATTACTTAGCTGAGCAAAGAAAGCCCAATTCCAACAAGCAGCAAGTCCAACAAGATATTCTGGAAGTTGGTGACAGATGGGACCCCGGGACATGGCTGTAAAGATGGGCTAACGGCAAAACTAAAGCGCCTTGCTTTTGAGTAAGAAGAGCTTAGGTGCCCGTGTCATTATTCTGCACACAAGGGGAGTAGAAAGGAGACCAGGGGAGGAAGAGGAGGAGGAGAGAGAAGGGAAACTGTGGTTGGTATACAAAATTTAAAAAGAATTATTTAAACGATGCTCACTATTCACAGCAAAAACAGGCCCACTTTCTACGAATTTCAAGAGTGGGACTTGATTTTCTTCATAATGAGTTGCATCACACTTTATTTACTTTGTGGGCAGGAGAGGGAGGGAAGTGCGCGCTGAAGGGAGAGAATGACCTGTCTGTTCTATCTCCCATCGCGTGGTTTCTGGGGCTCAAATCCTGGTTGTCACCCTCGGCATCAAGCACCTTTAACTACTGAGCTATCTCACTGGCCAAACAGTGAGACTTTAGATTCCAAGGGTTAAGGGAGAATAGGCTTAGATGAGGGTAGGGCCACAGGATTCCAGAAGATACCTTATTGTAATTCAGATGTGAAATATCTCCCGCAAGAGCTCATGTATTAAAAACTTGGTGCTCAGTTGATGGCACTGTTTAGGAGGCTCTAGGACTTCAGGATACAGGATGTAACTGGGTAAGCTGGTCACTGAGAGTCCTTCAGAGTGTCCCTCTCCCTCTCCTTCTCCCCCCTCCCCTATCTTCTACTTCCATTCTGCCCTGAGGTAAACAACTGGCCACATTCCTGCAGCCATAGTGCTCTCCTGTTAACATTAAAAACAACAAGCTCAAGGCCTGAGAACTGACATTTCTAAAACCAGGAGCTAAAAGAACTTCTGCCCTACTCTGTCTGCATTAGGGGTTTGTCGCAGTGATTTGATGGACTGACTGACATCTCAGGTACCTGAAGGCTCGGCTCTCTCTTGTTACAACCGAGTAGGGCTGTGACCGAATGCATACCTTACCTCCCCCAGGGTGACTCTCCCTTCCTGCCCTATCCTCAAAGTTAACCACCGAAGTCATGGAACTCCTGACAACCATATCCCAACCCAACACAAAAGAGGAGGTAGGCTATGCAGAGCCTTCTTTCTTTAACCAAAGGAAGACAGATTCTGTCTCCTTCCTGAGACACAGGGTATGCACCACAGTGGATAAATGCAAAGGTTTAGTCAGTGAAGCTCACAGAAAAGTACTTGGCCCTGTCACATCCTATCTGCCCCCGACCCTACCATGCCCCCACTCCCTCCCCCTAGCCCCCACCCTACCGCTGCTTCCTTCATTTCTTCCCCTCCTCCTCTCCTGGGTTGTACTCCCTAATAAAACCAGAGACTCATTTTCGCTTCCTTCAGAGATCAGGTGAAGTAGTCCCATGGAGCATGTTTTACCTGATGACAGCAAAGGCTCTACAGCTGTGATAAAGGGTATTAATAAGGGTAGCGCCTAGCCGTCACTAGCTCTGAGAGCGACATCCTGGATGAACCATGAGAAGCCTTTAGCAGACCTGACCAGGCTGTGCTGGCAAGAACTAGGGGAGCACATGGAGCCCATCTTGAGGTGTGTGGGCTGAGGTAAAAGGTAAATAGAATGGCTTTCGCAGACCTGGAGGGACACAGTCATGAAATTCAATGCTGGAGCAAGAATAACTGAAGCTGTTGCTAGTGACATGTTGAATAGTTCCTTGAACCTGGCTGTGCTGTAAATAGAGATGTCAAAGCTTCCTTGGCGTAATATTAAGCAAGGTGGTCCAAAAGCTCTGGGAGCTGGAAAAGCTGGGATAGGTTTTTACCATGTGATTATGATCCCTGTGACAGAAGACATCCCCCTTATGATACCAATATGGAAAGCACTGCTGACAGGACTGACGACATAAAATATAATTGTACATAGGAGTCATAATGTATTTAAATAATAGCAAGTACATAACATGACTTTTTTGATATTATAATTACATTTCTCCCTTCTCTTTCCTCCCTCCACGCCCTCCTATAAACCCCTCCCTGCTCTCCTTCAAATTCATGGTCTCTTTTTTCACAATTGTCATGGCATGTGTATATGTTTATGTATATACATAGATATTCTTAAATATAACGTGTTCAGTCCTTACAGTATTACTTGTATACATGTTTTCAGGGCTGGCACCAGACAACCAACTGGTGTGCTCTACCCCAGGGAAGACCAATTCTCCTGCTCCCAGCATTCCTTGGTTGCCAATGGCTCTTTATGTGGGGCCCAGTGTCAATGGTTATACACACACAAGACATTCCCTTCAGGGAACACTGCAGAGGACGGGGCAAAAAGACTGTCAGAGCCAGAGGATGAAGGTGTCTGCTCTGAGGTTGTGTCTCCTAGTAACATCATAAAATATCACCATAAAGTCTCACCAAGATGATCGCCTGAATGTCAGCTGAACAAGGATGGCACCGATGGACATGCCAGTCACCAGGGGAAAGCCTATGAGGCCTCAGCCATACAGTACATATCTCTTAAAACTATATTATAACATATTTATGGTATCTGGTCCTGTGTTACATACAGGCATTTTGGTACAAGTATGTATGACACATTGAATATCATTCCCTCCGTATCACTCTATTCTCCCCTAAGCCCTCCCATTTCCATTAAGTCCCTTTGTTTCCTAGACAATTTTGTTTTCGCTTTTATGTTATTTGTTCACATGTGGTTTTATCAAATCTATACAATCAAGGAACCACATATGAGAGACATTTATCTGAGACTGGATTAATTCATTTAGCATGATTCTCTCCAGCTCATCCATTTCCTTGCTGACAATTTAATGTCTTTAGAGCCGAAAAAACTCCATGTCTATGAGCCACATTTTCTTCCTCCATTCCTCTGCTGCTGGGTGGTGCTGCAAATATCGGTGTGCAAGTTTCTCTGAGATATATTGATTTGCAGTACTTTACATTAATACCCAGAAGTCGTATAGCTGTGTCATTTGATAGATATATTCTTAGCTTCCTGAGGCACCTCCATACTGATTTCCATTGTGACTCAACTAATTTACATGCCAGCCAGGGTTCTGTTATGACCATAACCTCATCATCATTTGTTGTTTTCACAATGCCTGCCATTCTTAATGGAGATGGAATTTCAGGGTTTTCTTTCTCTGATGACTAATGAGGTTGAGCATTTTTTTCATATGTTTCAATGGCCATTTGTGTTTCATATTTTAGGCTTTGTCTGTTCAGTTCATTAACCCATTTATTGTTTTGCTTTCTAGTGTTAATATTTGCAGTTCTTTATATATTCCAGATATCAACATCCCTGCCTGATGTATAGCTGACAACAATTTTCTCCCATTCTCTATGTAGGCTGTCTGTTGCCTCTGCTGGTAGTTTCTTTTGCTGTGCAAAAGCTTTTTAATTTCATGAAATCCCATTTGTCATTTCTTGAGGGTATTTGCTGTGTTCCTGGGGATCTATTTAGAAAGTTCTTGCCTATTCCTATCCCATACCCCGAAGTATTTTCCTCTAGGAGTTTTGGCTGTTTTTAAATTAAGGTCTTTGGTTCATTTTGAACTGATTTTTGTGCAGGGTAAGAGAGGGGGCTCTAATTTCATTCTTCTGCAGGTAGATATACAGTTTGCCAGCAAAATCTACTGAATAGGCAGTCTTTTCCCCAAGTATGTTTTTAAAGCTTTATCAGAAATATATAGACAGTCTTAAATTTCAATTCTTTGAGATTTTAATGCAATGCATTTTTTATTATACTTATTCCCTAGTCCTCTCCCAACTTTTCCAGATCCACTCCTACCCTCAAACACACTTCATGACTTCTTTATTTTTAGGATAACCCATTCAGTCCAATAGGTATTGCTCACATACTCATATAATCCTGGGTTTGGAGACATCCACTGGATTATGTCCCTATTTACCAGGGGTCACAACTTTAAATAAAACTGAATCCCCCTCTCCCAGAAACTACTAAGTGCCTTCAATAGATCTTCAGCTAGGGGTGGGACTTCCTGACCACCACCTCCCTCCATGCAGAAATCTGTCTGTCTTAAGCTTGCATAAGTCTTATCTCTGCAAGTTCGTATGGACAGCTGCCCATCTATGTCCAGAAAACACTATTTTAACTCTAAACCTAACCCTAACTCATCACCTCTGGTTCTTACTATCTTTCTCTTTGCTCTTTTACAATGATCCCGAGGCTTGGGAGAAGTGTGATGTACACATCACATTTAGAGCTGAGAGCACAGGCTCTTATTCTCCACTCCTTGAATAGCTGTGGGTCTCTGTTTAAACACCATAAACTACTAAAAGAAGTGTCTCTAACAGGGCTGAGAGATATACTAATCTATGGGCATAATGATAAGTCATTAGGACTTGGTTTAATACTATATCTATTTAGCAAAATAACAGTAATAGGTTCTTCCCTAGGACCTGGAGTCTGTCTAGCCATAGCATGTGTTCTTGGCCCTTATAATGGTGCCAGGTATAAGCACCATCGTATGAAGAAGGCCTTAAATCCAACCAGAAAGTGGTTGACTACTCCCATAACATTCATGCCACTGCTGTACCAGTGGGCATATCTTGCCAGGCCAGTCATTTTTTAAGCTCATATAATTCTCAGCTATCTAAGACTGATGGTTACTTTTCTCCTCAAGGAGCATGTACAGCACATTCCAATACAAATAAAGCTACCAGATCAGTGCCTGCTTGCTTTCTCCGTGTTCTATGGCTTGAGTGTACAGGGTCTTTGACAAGAATCTTACCCAAGTTCTGGAAGGCAGTCAACAGTGATGGCGATAGCCCACAACATTTTGTGAGGGAGTCCATGGGACTAACAACTCCAAAAGAAGAGGTCACTCATTCCTATAATTGGCTTTTAGTAGCCTATAGGGTCTAGGAGGAGCATTGTCCTCACATTAAAGGGTGTGTGTGTGTGTGTGTGTGTGTGTGTGTGTGTGTGTGTGTGCTTCTACAGTAGTAGGTTTCCACATGACTTTCTCAAAGGTCTGAAGCATTAGTTGTCCCTCCCCATAATCCCTCTTCTACCCTAGCAATCCCACTTATTCCTTCTTGCTCCATTATTTCTCACCCCCCTTCATGTCATCTGCATTCTATATCCCTTATGTTGAACCCAACCCCGAAAGCCTCTTACAAGTTTCTTGGCCTCTAAAGAAATCCCAAAAATATCTAACGATTCAAAGCTAACATCCACAAATGTGAGAAAACACTCCATGCTTGTCCTTCTTGGTCTAGGTTATCTCACAAAGAATATTTATTTCTAGCTCCATCCATTTACCTGCAAATTTCATGTCAGTTTAGGTCTTCTACTTTTCCACATATGTTTTTTTAATATTCATTTGTCAATCGCTACAAAAATACTTAATAGGCTTTTTATTGAGATTATGTTAAATCGCTATCAATTTTAGAACTGACAACAATACTGACAAAATCCTTGGGCATGATTTATCTGACCATTGATTTAGCTCTTCCTCAGCTTCTCTAAACAGTATTTTTCACTTCTGGTGTGTAATGTTGTCTAAGTGGCCAGACAACTCTAATTAGTTCATATTTTATGGTACTATAATAGTATTTTTAAACAATTTATTTTTCTAATTGTTTATTGATTAAACTATAGAAAAATCATCTTATCAACTTTGTATACTTCAATTTTATTAAGCTGACAAATTAATTCTGCCATTTTTCTTGTACATAGCCTTTGTTTAATATCCTACCTTATATCTTAGGGAAGTCACTAAATATTCTGCTATAGCAGGACACTATAAACTAGATGTTTCTCACTGTTCTGGAGTCTGGGTAGTACAAGTTCAAGGAGATAGAAATCTCAGTTTTGATGAGGTCCTATCTCTGCTGCAGGCAGCTGAGGACTGACTCAGAGCTGACTCTTCGCTTACATCCCCTCCTGTGGGCAAGTCCCTTTAAAAAATCACCCAATCTTGTCCCAGGGACCTGAGACCAAGATGGCCCCCCAACTGCTGCTTTTTGCTTCTGTTAAACAGCTTACTTGCTGTACTTCTACTTGCAACTGACAGCCAGGATATGGATTTTGCCTTTAAAAGCTCCCTGCAGAAAGAACTGGTTTTCTCCAGGCAGTGGCCAGCCAGCTTAATAAGCACTATCAAATTAGTACTCCTGTTCTGTTGGGTGATCCTTGGAGTCTTGGCTCCACGGCACTAGCCTCATTGTTATTTGAAGTCTTCATATAAGTTGAGCATCCCTCGTGTGAGGCCTGAAGATCTGAAATCCAAAATGCTCCAAAGTCGGAAACCTTTTGAGCAACAAACTGACATTCAAAACTTTCTAATTTCAGGTTTGGGATTTGGGGATTAGAAAGTTCGAGTGGCAAAGGCTATGAAAATAATTTAAGAATGAGAAAACTTCAAAAGCTGAAATTCTTCTGATCCCAAGCATTAAGGATTAGGAAAACTAAATTATATTAGCAAGTCTGAGTGTGTGTCAGACAGATCAAGATCAAGAATGGAGACAGAGGTGGCTGGATGCAGGCTGTGGTTGATTGAGAGCAGCTGGCACAAATCCTAAACTCCTTAGCAACAGAATAGGTGTCAGATTACAGGGTTGCCCACGCAGGCGGCAGGCAGACCCCTTAAGTTTCTGATTCGGGGACCCTCTCCCCTCTTCGGCAGCCCCGTGTGTCAATGCCCAGAACCTGTAGCAAAAGTACCCCTCAGAAGAAACATGGAGAGCTTCAGAAGGTCCTGCCTTGTAAGTGTGCCAGTGTCCCCAAAGAGTGAAGAGATCTTCTACCTTCTTGGGTGGCACACCTCTCTGCTAGAAATGGAGAATGGTGGCAGGCAGCAGCCACAGATAGAAGGTCAACACCACACAGAGAGGCAGAGACAGGCCGCCCCCCAGCCCCACCCCTACCCGCACCCCCACCACACACACACACCCACGTTCCCTTCACTCGCCTGCTCCTGTAGCCTACTGTTTTCCCACACCCTGCGGCACACCATACACTCAAACGTATCGATGTAGTTGTCCTGGTTGATGTCTTGCACTCCCCACTTCCGTTCCCGGAGAGCCGTCACAAGTCGCTGGTTAGAGATCTCACCCTTCAGCTTCCATTGCACATAGGCTTCGTACAATCGATCGTCGTGATCCAGTTGTCTAATGAAGCGTGCCAGTTCTTTGGGGTGAGGAAAGTCTGAAACAAGGATGGCGCTTCTGTTACTCGGGAGCCAGTCTGCGATGGTGGGGGATCCGTAATACACAGGCACCACCCCCAGCTTCAGTGGCCTCCAGAGCTTCTCTGTGATGTAATCGTCACAGACCGCATTCTCAAACGCAAGGATGAACTTGTACTGGGCGATGATTCTGTAGAAGCCGTCGGCGTCCATGGAGGCTGGATTTTTCAGTGGCTGAGGAAGCTCTTTGTTTTGTAAACACTGACCATAGGAGTCCACTTCAATGTAAGCCATCAGCTCACGAACATAGGTGTCCCTGTCTGACGGTGGATCACAGTCTGACTGTACGTACACCAGTGGAGCAAGTTTTTCTCTTAGCTTGTTTTTAGACTGCAAAGGAAGCAGGTATCTGCGAGACTTCAGGACTTCCACACCTTCCAAGTACTGGGTGGTCAGCGGCAAGTCGGAGTGCCGGCTGAACGTGGCTGTGTGGTTGAATAAGGTGATGACCGGCTCGTGGAAGAGCTTATAGTTGTTTTTGGGGGACTCTTCATGGAAAAGGGCCCAGTCATGATAGGCTTTCCGAGGCAGAGGCAAGCTGTCTATGTTAAAGTCAGTACCTAGGAGGAGAAAATAAAATACGAATGAATCTGTCCAAAGGACATTTGGGATCTCAGGGTAAGATCATAATACAAAGCAGTGAGATGCTATAAATAATAAGCGCATATGTCACGGCTCCTCCCAAGTGTCTAGAAGCCAATTGTGACTCGTAAACTCCAAAACCAAACAAGGAAAGAATCACCAAATATAAGGATTGTCGTTTTCATTCTTTAAAAAAAGTACGGAGAGGAGTGCCTGGGCAGATTTAAACAGAGGCATTATTCTATTGCCTTCTGCAGGTGGTTCTTCATTCCAGAGGCATTGTCTACAAGACAGCACGAGAAATAAAGACATCAAGGTACACCGACAGTGCCTTAAGAAGAGAAAAGCAAGGAAAGGAAGCCAAAATGGAGAAAAGCAACCGGGCTGGCAGATTGATTAATCGGGTTAAGAGGGGAAGAATCGTGCGAGAGTAGCCTTAAGAAATATGCAGGATGGATTTTTTTAATCCAAAGTGATTGATTTCAGTAGAGTGCAGTTGATCAATCTTGGTCAAATGGCAGACAGGAGGCTTTTAAAGACAAAAGCACTGATAATAGCGCTGTGTTTCGGACTGCTGCAGGGGTAGGCATGAATTAACAAGTACTTCAAAAAATAAAGAGGCATAACAGGCTTATAATTAGGAGTGATTCTGGCTTCCATGGGATTAATTGGAAAGCCTCTGAAATATGATAATATGCAGATAGATGAGATGGATGTGGTCAGCAGTTATTTCCTGACCATGTGGGTAGAGATCCGCTCAGGAAGCACTAATTTCTATGACTACGGAAGAAAAATTGAGACTTTATCATAATATGGAATTTCTGAATGCTCCTGACAATGATACCATGAACACTGACTTGAGGTTGTTAAACATTAATGTAAGGAAATAGCAAAACCAAAAACCACACACACACACACACACATACACACATACACACATACACTCCATCTTCTACCACCTACTGGGGGATTAAAATGTACCTAATAACTACAGCAGTATAGACTATATAGTCTCTGGTGGGCTTGTAAAACTTAGTTACTTATGTTAGTTCAGATGCTCTCAAACAAACACAAACTCTTTGATGCCAACAGTACATCAGGGAGAAATCAGGTAATCAAAAGGTCTTTTAGTTAAAATTGGTAAGAATGAATATGGCAACCAGAAACTGCTTACTCAAAACCTACTGAGCTCACATAGCAGGCAGCATGAGAGTCCTGTGGGTCACCCTGTACCTCCAAGCCAACAGTCCAAGGTCCTCATTAACTATGTGGAACTCAACCCCAACTTCACTGCTAGATTATATCCAAAGTGGAGGGACCAGTGCTTACAGAGACAGCATATATCTCATGCCTGGCTGGCTATGAGGTATGTGCATGACAGGGCATTTCTGACACGCTAGAGGGTCCCTGAGATGCCCAGAATCTGGTGATCTGTTCCCCCATCAAGTGCACGATCCCCTACATGCCGCAAAGTGATGAGGGAACTGAGACATGACCGTCTTTGCATTGGGTGACCACGTGTACCAGTGCTGCCCACTAATTCTTTCCTCTTCACTAGGTCTGCCACGTGTGATGCCAGCTCAACCCAATGGCACACTGAGCAGTGTTCCTGAGCCCCGTGGTACATGTATTTTTCTCATTTGTGACTCAAAACAAAGAAGAAAAAATGGTTCTAAACCTTTATAGGTGACATTAGATTAAGTCAGAGGATACATACTAAACACAGAGAAATTGCCAAAAAGACACCTCTACCTCAGTGATGGCCTTGTGTTCTCAGTCACCAGCAAGAGCAACCTATACATGTTTAGCTGGCATTGGCTATATTTGACATTAAGCATCAAAAAGAACTCTCGCCCACACACTTGAAATATAACACACATGGTACAGAGTCTGATGAGATTGTTCACGGAGGTTAATAGCTATCAGCACAGGGAGGCAGGAGGACACGAAGGGAAGTCTGTGAAGAAAGGCATTCACCATGATGAAGTTGCTGCTGCTGCTCGGAGAGTCTAGCCTGGCAGAGGTCAACGATGGGAAAGGGAACCCATAACATCAAGTTTCTACCTATGCCGTAACAGGGGATGGAGGCCATGTACCTGGAAAAGACATTAAACTCCTGCTCAGAGAAACTACAGGAATGGTTCAAATCTGTAGCCATAGAGGCTGAAAGGATATGATTAAAATAAATGAGGTCCAAGACACACATGGGGCCATACTTACACTCCCAGCATTTGTGGGCCTAAGGAATCCTATCAACTATCTAACAACTGGAAGGTTGAGGATTCCTAGCATTTGGAAAAATCAAAGAATCCTACGTAGTGCATGAGAGGCTAAAGAACAGGGATCAAGGATTTGAGGTCATCCTGGACTGCGTAGTGAGATCCCTGTTTAAAAAAAATAAAACTAGACCAAACTTGACTCCCTTTATACAGGTGACAATGGTGTGACTGGGACAATATATGAGGCCACTAGCAGTGGGTCTAAGATCTAACACTAATGCACAAACTGACTTAGTGGAGTCCATTCTATATGGAGAGATACCTTGCCCAGTCTAGACACAGGGGTGTGGGGGAGAGATGCCTTGGTCCTGCCTCAATGAGATGATGGGACAGACTTAGTAGACTTCCCAGGGGAGGCCTTACCCTCTCAATGGAGCAGATGGGACGAGGGGGGAGTAGGGGGAGTGAGGGGAGTAGGAAGAGAGAAGGGAGGGGGAACTGGGATTAGAATGTAAATAATAAAAAAGGAAAAGAAAAAACACACAGATATACATATCTTTTTGTTGTTGTTGTTTCTGTCTTATATCAGGTATACACAGAGACACACAAAGGTCTAGAATTAACTATTGGATCAGTAACAAGGGTTTTGAGCAAGGAATTCCTACCCACTGGCTGCCCACAACTAACTCCTCGGTGGCACTTGGGAGATTCTTAATCCAGGTCACAGTGGCAAAGCACAACAAAAAATCTCAACTGCAGGGCAGTGTAGGGAGTGTAGGGAGCCCTGACTTTGTGAGGTCCCTGTGAGTGTATTGTTGGCATTGGCTTGGCCATATTAACGACCCTAGCATCAGATGTGTGGGCAAATGGCAAAGTCAGCCCTTCTGATCCATATGCAGACGTTGACAACGTGTGCAGAAAACACCCTCCATAGCTTTCTCTCCTCGGATATTTACGGCAGGATGGCTGCTCCCCTATAGAGACTGCTCCTACAGAGATTGGCTATTCCTGTCTCCTGAATACCATAAGCCTCACCCCCTTGTTTATCTATATATATAATAATCTTCCCTCCTTGCTCAACTGTATGCAATAGCTCTGTCTCTCTGTTTAACTCTATATAATATAATAAATGCAATGAACTTTGGGACTGCTGCAGCTTCTTCAGCAGAGAGCCAAGACTACCCAATCCCAGCCAATGATGTGTCCATCTTTTTCCTTCATTCCCTCGCCACATAGACAAATATGTCTCTGGAGCCTTGCTGTATGCGGCAGAGCAGAGACTCAGAAACCACAAAGCATCCTCCAGTGTTCAGGGACGAGAGCCTGAGCTCCACCTCTGCTGCCTACATTAGTGAAGTGCAGCTTGAAGGAAAAACAGCCACACCAAGATTTCTGAGACCACTATGAAGGGCCAGTCATGCTGTGTTCGTAACAGGAATGGGGCTGAAATGAACCTGTTATTCTCAAGTGTGCCGTGCCTCTAGGTGAGCTAGAATCCCAGTGTCAGAAAGGACAGAAGATGATGATGAGCCCCTTACACGTGCAATCTACAGTAACAAAATCAAAATAAAACAATACTTTGCAGAATATGAGCAGAACTATATTTGCTCATTCACAATAGATACACATAGCTGGACATGGTGGCACACACCAATAATCCCAGAACTTGGAGGGCTGTGGGAGAAAGAATGAGTTCAAGGCCAGACTGGACTCCAGCCTGAGCAACACAGCATGACCCTGTCTCCAAAACCACTATTGAGAATTCACCTCAATGGCAGAACATTGTGCCTAGCATGCACAAGAATACAGGTTCAATGCCCAGTGCCCTGCCCTCCAAAAAAGCTAACTGTTTGAGTGTGGAGTTCCCATTCTCTCCTCTTAATTCTCTTGAGTCTGCAGGGGTAGGAGAATGCTGCAATTAGTGATATATGTCACCTTAATAGCAAGAGAAGTTAAAGGACCTAACTTACCAGAAATACTTCACTTTTGTGTTTGCTGTTTTAAAAAGCATTTCCCAGCACTGGGTGGCAGAGGCAGGTAAATCTCTGAGCTCGAGGCCAGCCTGGTGTACGGAGTAAGTTCCAGGATACCCAGAGCTACACAGAGAAACCCTGTCTCAAAGAAAACAAAAACAAAAAGGCATTTCTCGATATCTATCCGGAGACATACATGAAATATAACAAAACCCTAAATTCCTAAGCACAAACAGCATCACATTAAATAAATCTTCTGTTAACTATTTCAAGCTAAAATTCTCCAGGAAACAGGTTTTAAATATTACTTTGGCCCATCCCCCGAGCTACTGTCCTATACTTAACAAATAGTTAGAAAACACTCAGAAATAGTAAAAGCAAAACGACCACAGATCTCAACTACCACACTGGGGACATCACAGCCTACAGCAGAGTGTCAGTGCTGGACCATTCTAAAGAGGAGTGGCTGAACAAACAAGTGAATGATCTAACTTCAGCTCCAGGATAATGTGTATTACAAGAGTGGCACTGAGTAAAACAATGGAAATGAAAATGCGGCGGTCCATAAAAATCTAGGTTCACCAGCTCATACAGTCACTCCTGCAGCCTCTTCTGTGTAACAACTTTGGACTTAAACTTTGATTTCTCTGGGTTACTTTGTGTTTCCTGAGTATTTATTAGTTCCTTTAAAGAGCTGCCTACGAGCAGAACTTACACACTCAAGTGCACTGTAAAGGGAAATGTAATTTGGGATAAAGTTGATGCAGGCAAATCATGCCAGATGGCTAACTACAGAGTCTGATTTGCAATAGCAGTAAGAGGAGCGTGTGCTTTATGGGACGTGTTTATGTGCCTGCCTCCCTCTGCCATCATCCCCACACAAACTGGAGAAAACAGAAGACAACATGGATTATCGTCCCCACTTAACCCGCAAAGGTTGGCTCACTCATCTAGAACTAAAGAGCCAGATGAGGGAACAGGAGTCAGACTGGCCAATGACAGGAGACCAGAACAATCTCTGGCCCCACCATGAAGCTGATTCTAGAGAGTGAATAAATGAATGAATATGAATGAATGAATATGGGCACCCTCAAGTGCTCGCACAACAACACGCAACAACTTTAGCACTCTGGTAATATGGCAGATACAGTCTGCTTCGAAAGAAACCACAGCTTAACCTAGAAGAGAGAGGTGCTTCCCAAAGTGTCTTCCAAACAAAATATCCCTACCGTGAAGCCAAATAGCCTAGAAAGACCCAGTCCTGCAAAAAATACTCAACAAGGAGAATTAAAACTTCCTGAGAAAAGCTGTCTAGAACAAAGGGAAGCCTGGTGTGCTGTTCAGTGAGTACATTCACTGTTCATCCTGCGAATTTTCTTGACTTATCCACACAACTCCACCAGGTTATTTAGTTCTCCTGGGGGTGTAGGCTGTAAACAACATTTTGAAATGACATCAGGAAGAGGATCCTATCACCTGAAACTAAATTCTGAACAATTCTGAGCTAGCACATGCACCTCTACAGACACCCTGTCTCTCTAGCCAGTTCAGAAGGGGCTCTGACAGAGAGTCCTCCAACTAACTGCTGGGCCCATACTCCTCCCCCTCCTCCCACTAATTCTCCCCGAGGCTCCCTTTGCCTGCCCCTTACCCAATTCACCACCACACTTCCACCCTCCGTCAATTACACCCACTCATCAAGCATGCCTATTCCACTGCCTGACGTGGAAATTTCTCAGTCTCCTTATGGAGCCTGTGCTGAGGGCCACACATTAACTTTGCAGTCCCCTTCCTAATATGTGCAAGGCCTGAAGCAAAAGAAAATTCTAGTCCCACGCCCCAGGTGCCTAAATATTCTAAAGGCTAAAGATCAATCTAACAAGCTATTCAGTGTTCTCTCCTTTTTACCTTTGCAAGCATGACTTTCTGATTACTAATGCATGCACACACACACACACACACACACACACACACACGCACACGCATGTGTATAAAGCAGTAAATTGCATATATCTAAAACAAACTTTTAAAGATTTCCTTTTTGTCTTTTTTAAATATATATAAATATATATAAATGTGTGGGTGTACATACAGTTCCCTCAGATGCCAGAAGATGGTGTCAGGTTCCCTGGAACAGGCATTATAGATGGTTTAGATGGTTGTGAGCCACCATGTAGTTGCTGGGAATTGAACTCGGGACCTCTGGAAGAGCAGCCAGTGCTCTTAACCTCTGAGTCATCTCTCCAGTCCCTAAAACAAACTTTCTTTAAAAGCATGGCACTACATGCCCTTAATCCTAGCATACTTGAGGCCAAGGCAGGAAGATCAAAAGTACAGGGCCAGTCTAGTCTACATAGCAAGTGAGAATAGCTTGGGCTATATATAATGACACCTGTCTTTAAAAAAAAAAAAGTCAGGCATGCCTGTTATGCCAGCATTCCAGAGGCTATGGCAGAAGGACCAGATGATGATTGTCTTTAGAGGCTGGTTGGCTTGAGGTGAAGAAGACAGGAGAGAGATCTTGTTAACATTGTCAATGGTGACAGAATCCTGAGTCACCCAGGCAACAACCCTCTAATTGTGTCTATGAGGGAGTCTCTGGGTTGGATTGAGCAGGTGGGACAATTCTGGGCAGCACCATTCCAGGGGCTGGAGTCCAAAACAGAGAGGAAGCCGGGCAGTGGTATTCACCTGTTCTCACTGTGGATTGCACATGGCCAGCGGTCACAAGTTCCTGCCACTGTGATTTCACCATCATACTGGCAGCCTTGATCTAGGAGCCAAATAAGCTCCTTCTTCCTTGAGTGGCTTCTGTCAGAGTTTCTGTTCTGGCAACGAAGGAAGCCACTAATACGCTGACTATCCTTTCATTCGCTGGGAGCTACCACAGTTGAGGTACCCCTGTTCTTTTTCCCCACTGTTGGGACGACTCCAGAAGCACCTCTGTCTGTGGTTTCTGGGGTTTCTCCCCAGTATCTCTTCTACAGATAACCTCTGTCCTACATCCATCTCTGCTAGTACCAGTGGGTACCAGTGGGGGTTAACATATTCAAAGCAAACAGTAGAAGCAGGAATTTGGGATTCACATTTAGAAATGCTTAGATCCTCAAGGGTGTAAACAAAACTTCTCCTGCAGTTGAACCTGTCCCACGCCATGAAAGATCAACCTATGAATATGCACATAGCTACCTCAATCTACAACCCCAGGTTTCATAGCACCGAAGTCTCCCTCCTCAACCAAACTTCAGCCAAGTCTCCCCAGAGAGCCCTTGACAGCCAAATCCTATGCTCATCCTGCTGGGTCTAGGTGTTTCAAAGAATCCTGATATATAGGGTGAACAAGAATCTCCTACCTCGGGATCCTAACTTCCTATACTTGATGTCTAAGATCGCTGCCTGTCTCCATACTCTTGATTTATTCTCTGCCATTTTCCTCCCACTATCCCCACCTTACTGGTTGGTTGACTATAAACCCCAGCTGTGTTTCCTACATTCATGGTTGAGCTTGGGTTTATGATAAAGTATCTATCCCCTACTGTAGTAAAGCAAATAAAATGTCTTTCTGTTTTTAGTGAGTATTTAGAACAAAACGTTTATGGCCCACAATTTGCTATCACCCTTTGGCTAAGCACCAAGCCCTAAGTACATACTAGCAGTACAGCCTGCCCTGGAGACTACAAACCAGGAGAAATGCCAGTGTAGACTTTGGAAGTGGACTGACATTAGACCTTTGGGGCAGGGAATTCTAGAGTACTATTTCTTGAATGTGATGTTGTGCCAACACTCTGTATTATATGGGACTCCATCCGGTAAACCCGCTCCCTCAGAATCCCTGAACAACTGGCCTGCCATTAGGTCTGGCCAATGGGAACACTGGAGGTCGGAGAGTGAGAAGGAACCTCCCTCAGTGGACCCTCAAGAGGTGTAGAGCCAAGGTTGTCACTCTTCAAGAAGCCACTGCCCCTGGGCTTCACCAGCCCATAGTGGTTCACTACAATGGTTTCTTTTTATAGCCTCCTTCTCTCTTGCTCTACCAGATGGTGCTTCAAAACTGTGCAACTGGTCCTCTAGTGAAGGTCCACTGCTTGTCACACCTAGACTAACTTCTGCCTTCTCATCAGAAGACAAGAGACACAAGGCCCATCTCTACTTTACCTCTGCCAACATCTTATTCCAAAATTTACTGTAAATTTCCTCTCGTTCTTCTGGTCCCTCACTTTTCTGAAAACACTACTTGTTTGTTTCATTCACTTGTCTAACATCTTGTCAGCACCAATGGGCTTTTATTTCCCCTAGTACATCTGGCATCTGGTGAAATGTGGAAGCATAAAAATGCATGGTTCCTTTTTATATAAAAATATAAGAAAAAGAAATGTCTCTATGAAAGAACCATCAAATTACTTAGAGCAAAACAAGAAACCCACATTTTTCATTCCTGTAGTCCACTACAATTCTCCTCTGAGATATGAGTTAAAATGTACAGGACCCTAAGATCCATGTAGCAATAGACAGACTAAAACTTGTCAAAAGAAAACTGTATCAGGGTAGAGTCAGAAAGAAAGCTCAGCAGGTGAAGGTGCTTGCCGCCAAGCTTGGGGACCTGAGTTCGATCCCCTAGTCCCCCCTGGTGAAAAGCAATAACTGGCTCCCAGGAGTTGTCATCTAATTTATGTGTGTGCCACGGCACAAGCATGCCTTCCTTCCCCTGCACACATGCAGTCACATGTACACACACACACACACACACCAAATAATATAATAAATGTACATTTACAGAAATAAATGTAAAAAATATTAAAGTCATGTTAACATTCTTCCATGAACCACATCCTTGTTACTCATACGTGCAGTCATCATATATGGAGTCAGCAGTACCAACCGAGAGAGAGGTACAACCACTCCCAAAGAGCACCGATTTTCTAGGTCCTACTAATTGGACATTAAAACTCTGGAACTTCAAAGAGAAACAAAATGAGTCCCAGGGGATCTTATGATGGTGATGTAAATGTTAAACCATTAGCTGAAATTCAAACTAGAGTATGATGCATACACGCAATCACTGCAGAAGAAAAAAAAAGATTCATTATGTCTGACTAGTTCGAGAGACCGGTGCTGAACTATTGACAAGTACACAGAAAACCTAGTCATCAAAATATTAGGCTGGATTGCTTGCTCAAGACAAACAAGAGAAGCAATCATCGTCTTCTCTGCTTAGCTATGAATATAATAATCTGCATGATGATGGTGATGATGGTTACGGAGTGACTACTGATCTACGAAGCGTGGTAATTTACCATATAGGAGGGAAGACTACAAAAGACTGAGCATGGGTGTTAACAGGAATGAGTGAATGAATTAATTCCTTGCAAGACAAGGAGTAATTGGACAATGCTTAATTTTGAAAATTATGACAGGATGCTATCAAATGTCACACACATACTGATCAGAAATATGAAAGTTTGAAAAAGGGAAAAATGGTTTATAGCAAGGAAAACTTTTTCACGTCAATTGAAACATGTACAGCTGTGAACCTGGCGTTGTCCATGTAAACATCAGGGAGCATTTCCACACTGCTGCACACAGAGCTGCCCTGTTCTTTCAATGGTCACATGGCATTACTCCATTGTATATAATGCAGTCGTGTAGATACTCTCCCAAGATCTCCAGCTTGTGAGGACAGATCAATAGTATGAAAAAGGGATCAAGAAAACACTCTTTTCACAATTTAGGCAGGCACACTGAGTCCCAAGGCACTAGATACAGCAGCTATCTTCAATCACAAATAAAATTTCAGTGCGCAGTATCTATCTGTCACAGACCCTTGGGTAAAAGTATATTTTAGTTAAGTCAAAACCTAATACAGAGTCACTCTACAGTCTGATCAAGATACTAATGACTCACTTTTTTTAAAGCAAGTCTATCTAGCAGGTACATATGTAAAGTGCCAAGTCATTTTACCCCACTTTTAACCTTATCTAGAAGACTTACAAAAATGAATTCATTCTCCAAACCTGTGGTTTTAACTCCGTTTAATCATGGTAAATCTCTCTCTCTCTCTCTCTCTCTCTCTCTCTCTCTCTCTCTCTCTCTCTCTCTCTCTCTCTCTCTCTCTCTCTCTCCTTAAGAGAGAAGCAATGCAGAATAAAGCACTGTCCTCCCATGTCAATCACATCTATAATAACTCCAGTCATGTCTCATCACTCAAGTGACAGACTTGATCAAGGATCTGAGATTTACATTAAGAATCTCCCTGAATTTCATCTTAGAAGCCCAGATCTAATGCTACAGACAAGACTCAACTCTCTGTCAGCAAACAAAAAGCAAGGTGGTAAAAGTATGTAAAACAGCAGAAAACATGTAGTTTCAATTAGCTTTTCTTTAACTGTTCTCTTGAAATATTTAGTACTAAAACATACCACAAATTCTATTGAACTCAAGTGTGTGTGTGTGTGTGTGTGTGTGTGTGTGTGTGTGTGTATGTATGAGATATTCCTTTACACTGTGTGTATGTGTCACTGTGATTGGGTTAATAATGAAACTGATTAGCCAAGAGCTGGACAGGTAAAGGCTAGGCAGGACTTGCAGAAAAAAAAGAGAGCATGAGGAGAGGAGTTTCATAGAATTGTGAGAGATGCAGACAGAAGGAGATAAACTTGTGGTACTGAGAAAATGTGTCTAGCCATTTGGCAGAACACATATAAGAAATACAGGTTAATTTAAAATGTAAGAGTTAACAAATAACAAGTCTGAGGCTATTGGCAGAGCATTTATAATTGATAAATCTCTGAATGGTTATTTGGGAGCGGCTGCTTGGACACTGAGAAACTCGACCTACAAGTGTCTACATGAGATCAGGCCCACAGGAATCGTGGCATATGTGTGGAAGTCAGAAGACAACATTGGGTGTGGGTCCTCACCTTCTACCTTCTTTGTAATAGGGTCTCTCTTGCTCACTACTGTCACTCTAGCTGGTCCATGAGCTGCAGGAAGTTCTCCTGTCTCTGTATCCCAATACCCAGCTGGAGGCATATGGGGTTACTGATGTGTACGAAACTGCATCTATCAGTTCTAGAGATCTGAATTCCTGTCAGGCTTGCACAGCAAGCACTTCACTTCCAGAGCCATCTTCCCAACTCTCAACAAGTCTGGAGAAAATGAATTCATAGTAAAATTAGTTTCTTTGATATTGCTTATATGTAAATTTGAGATATGCATCCTAAATTCCATCCTGTACAGACTATGACTCAAAGAAAGAAAGGAACAGGCCCCAAAAAGGAAATGACAATCCCTACCACTCCAATCCTAATATGAATACCTAACAGGCAAAGCTCCCTGCTTCCTGGCTCACTCACCTCTATCCCTGGGTGTGAGTGTCTGCAGCTGAGCACAGGGGCAATCAGCAGGCAAGCAGACACACAGAGGCACACGCACAGCACATGGAAACTTCTCAGGGAGGGAGCTCGTTATATAAAGTTTAGACTTTGCTGGCCATTCTTGAATTAAGTAACATACTAACTCCTCCATCTGGCACAGCCATCATTTTGTCACATGGAAAGCCTCACCAACATGTGGAGAAATGACAGACTGAAAAATATGTTTCAATTACATTGAACTACTATACAAAACAGGTCTGCTTACTCTGGATTCCTGCTTAAGTTAATAAATAAATGAAGGTCCTTATCACTAAGCCACTTTTAGCCAGGCCTTTTGACAGCTGTAATCTAATATACTTGAATGATACTTGTGTTAGAGTGTGGTTTAATATGAGGAGTTTAAGAAGCAGTGTAGGTGGGACCCTTCCCATTTTTCTAAGGTTAAGTTGATTCTGGCAGTGAGACTCTAGGAAGCAAATATTTCTCCAGGGAAAACTTTTCAAGATGCCCAATTCTCTGCTGGATGCTCCTATTCAGTATCTTCAAGTATCTTGACAACAGCACTATAATTGCACATGTACTTAGCTGGCTCCCCATGGGTTAGGGAGCACTTCAAAAATACAAGCTTGTGTATCTTTGCCTGAAGAACCTAACATACTGCCTACAATCTTGTAGGTATACAAAAGTACTCAGAGAAAACAAAATAAATGTATTGTAAACTCTTATTTTGTAAAACCTCAGGCCAGAGTTTATTCTGTCAATGCTATGTCAAGAATAAGGAAAAGCCCATTCCCTATGGAGAGATATCTTTATCACCCTAGATACAGAGGGGAAGGCCTTGGTTCTTCCCCAAATGATGTGATAGAATTAGATGATTCCCCATGGGAGGCCTCACCCTCTCTGAGGAGTGGATGGGGGGGTGGGGAGGCAGTGGGGGGAGTGGGAAGACAGGAAGGAGAGGGAACTGGGATTGATATGTAAAATATGATTGTTTTAAAAATAAAAAAATTTAAAAACAAGCAAAAAAAAAAAAGAAGGAAGAAGAAATAAGAAGCCAGTTGTGGACTAAAAGGGCATAGCTCAAACATGGATACAGTGGGAATTCTAAAAATGCCTAAATACTGAAATATGGGACAACTCTCCATATAACTGTCAAGTGAAGGGTCTCATCATATCAGAACCAGTTCACCCTGCTAGCTGTTAGCGTCTGCAGCCTGCATTTCCACCCAATGATGTCAAAAAGTACATGTGACCATAAAAATAGATATCAAATTAGAAACTAGGGCAACAAATTGGTGAGAAAAATAACTTGTCTTATGAAATTTTTATTGCCTTATTTTCTTGGGTTTTATTTTAATTTCTCATAACAGTATTACATAGTTGTTGAGTATGTTATCATACCACCTCATTAAAACAATACTGTACAGTAAAATATAAGCGACTCTTCGGTACTCAGCTATTTTTAGAAAATATTTATAAAGTCGGTGATTTGAGAAAGAATTAATGAGTTATAGGCATGGAAAACGAGACTAAAAATGTTGCTCTTAACTTGAGCTTTGAAATGAAAGACCCTTTAGTTGGCTGTAACTTCTTGGTTATCCCATAATGAACCGACCCTACTTGTCCAAGTGTTTATCCTCAGTGGTCAGCCATGGAGAAATACTAAGCTTCATTCTGAACCCATGTGAAATCCTGAAGTGATAACTAGCAAATAAATCAACAACCCAAACATATTAAATGTGTCTGAGAGGCTTTATACAAGACAGATGTACAAGTAAGCAACAAATGAAATTGTGTTTGAAATAGGGAAAAGTTCTGACTTCTTGATGCTTGAAATTTTTCACTATCCAGTTTTGTCTCGCTTCAAATTATTCAACTGTTAAAAATATTCAAATTTTGAATGTAAAGTTGATACTTTTCAGAGATCAGTTTAATAGTATATATCAACATTTTGATGGACCTATTGACCTAACAATTCAGATAGGGAACTAAGAACACATATAAGCACATATGTTCATGGTAACGGTTACAGGTTGGATCTGAGGTACCCTACAAAGACTTGTGCGTTAAAGGCTTGGTGATCGGTCTGCCACTGATCTGCAATGGTGGAACCTTCAAGATATGGGGCCTAGTGAAAGGCAGTTGGGACATTAGTGCAAATACCCATGGAGGATGGTGGAAGGCGTCCTCCTCTCCTCTTTGCTTCCTGGCTGTCATAAGAGCAGCAGATTTACTCCATCACAGGCTCCCCACCAATGTCCTGTGTTGTGTCACTGCAGATGGAATACAGTGAAGCAAGGGCCATGCTGGGAAACTGTGACGTATTTCCTTCTTTTGTTTACCTTAAGTATTTTGTCAAAAGCGCAAGAGGGACGATGGGAGGGGGAGCGGCAAATAAAACTAAGTACATGTACACTAAGGAATCAACATAGCTTTAAAACAAAGTGTGAAAAATATTTAAATATATGTGTGTGTTTATATATATGTATGTATACATATACACATATACAGCATATGTGTGAATCAGCTCAATAAAGTAGACAACGCTACAGGCCAAAGAATTCTACATTAAAATTCTAGAATAACAGCCTTTATTAATACAACTGGAATGTGGCTTGTAAAAGATGAAATTTCATTGTTTCCTGGGAGACTTCTTTATGGTTCAAATTTTTCTACAGTGATATATTCACGCACTATTTGTCTAATTTTTCAAAACCAGAAATTTATAGAGAAAGACAAACGCATAAGAAAGCCTCAGAAATTTAGTAAAGTGTGGAAAGGCTCAGGCACATTCCTAAAGCTGCCACAGGGTCCCCTCTGCTCTGAAGAAATACTGCCGCTGGCATCCTGCCCGCTTGTAAGAGGAGCACGGATCATAATTCATATGGAAAACTATTTGGTACAGTAAACTGCCAGGGGTTTCATCTACCTCAGAGAGCGAAAGCACAGATTAGACTTGAACAGCAGCAGGTGAAGCATTCTGCTAATTCCCACCCTGTGAATTATTGCAGAGGCAGTGATCAACACACACCCTCTGAGAAGCTGTGCTAGAAAAATGCCCTACAGTTCAGGCTAACAATTGGCTACATTTTTAAAATTAAGCCGACATTAAAATAACCAAACTGGAGCCTATCAAACCAAGAACCTTACCTTGAAATAATACCTTGTAGTTTAATGCATTAACCTTCATGCTTTGGACTGGGTACTACTTTTCAGTATATTTAAAAACTAAATGTTGGTAAAGTTGGTGCTCTTACTATAGCATGATGGAAGATAGAAAAGCAATAAAGAATAATATGTACATACTTTTTAAGAAGAAACTAGGTTACAAAAAGAAGGTTTTTTTTTTAACTTAACTAGTTGAAATCAGGTGATGCCTGTGCCTCCAGCAAATACTCTAGCTGGATTTGGCTTCCAAACAGAGCCTCTCCAAGCATCTATCCCTGTCTACTAGTGGTCCCTATAGTATGTCCTAAAGGAGACTACAGTGGCCAGTTAATCCCAATTTATCCAGAATGCCTATTTTCTCACTGAAAACCCTGTAATGAAGGGCCTCCCTGTTTCTGTCAAGTTGAGATAGATCCATACTCCTATTTAAAACAAAACAAAACAAATAAGAACAACAACAAAAACCTTCTAGTAGTATCAGCATGAGCAGGAAGAGCATGTTAACTATGCCTTTTGGTCATAAAAGTTGGCAATGTGGGCTAAAGATCAGAATTTAGTTCCTTGATTGGAAAAATGAGGAATACTGAAAGCATGTTGTCCAAGAAGATGCCAAACACAAGAGGCAAGAGGACAGAGTGTGCAATCCAATTTATGTGTTCTTCAAACTGACAAAAATGAGACTCTAGTGACTGAAATCAGGCCAGTGCTTGCCTGGTTCCTGGGGAGGCAGCAGGAAGGAAGGTGACCTTACAGAGGGCCAGGAGGGAACTTTCTGGAATTTGGACATTTTCTGTGTATCTTGTCTAAGGTAGTGAGTACAGGATATATTTGTCCAAGATCACCAACTGGAGGCTTAAAACATAAACTTCTCCTTTAAATAATTTCAACCAAAGCAATACCTGCTCATGCATTGCTGAGTACCATGTACAACAGCAAACATAAGGGATCATCCAACGTGTTTACCTGCAGGTGAGAGCATATGGTATATACATACAGCCACATGAATATGGAATTATGACATTTGCAGCAAAATGAATGGATTAAAATGGAAAGTGTGAGACACGCAGTAATGGAAAGGGTAGAGAAAGGAATGCTATAAGAAAATAGCTTCAAACCATAAACATAAGTGTAATACATGTTCATAAGAAAGCTTAAAAAAACTGAGTATTGTAACAGTAATCCCTGCATGTTGAGGCTGAAAGAAGGGGATAGTGAGTTGGAGGCCAACCTGAGCTATACAGCAAGACCCTATATTAAAAACAAATTGTTTGCCGGGCATTGGTGGCACGTGCCTTTAATCCCAGCACTTGGGAGGCAGAGGCAGACGGATCTCTGTGAGTTCAAGGCCAGCCTGGTCTACAGAGTGAGTTCCAGGACAGAGCCTCCAAAGCTACACAGAGAAACCCTGTCTCAAAAAAACTAAAAAAACAAAGCAACAAAAAAAAAAAAAACCCAAGTTGTTTAAAATAAAAAATAAAAGCAGAGCTACCATGTGATCTAGCAATCCCAACACTGGGTACATATCCAGTGAAAATAAAATCAGTGTATCGACACGACACCCACTCGCCCATGTCTATTGTAGCACTATTCTCAGTAACCAGGAAATGAAAACAACCCCAGTGTACATAAGCTGATGACTACAGAGGACGAAGCCTTGTCGTCTGTAGCACGACTGGAATCAGAGCTCGTTTTTCTAAGTGACATAAGCCAAGCCCAGAAAGAGCTCATGAATATGCAGAAACTGCAGGGGCTATTGAAGGCTAGGGAGATTAAAGTGGGTGTAGAGAGAAATGGGAAGAGTTGATAGATGGGTGCCAGGAGAAGCAGGATGTCTTAGCATTCCACTGCACAGAAGGGGGCTATCATTAATAATTCTCTTGTGTTTTAAGGAGCTAGAGAAGATTTTTAATATTTATGGTTAATCATGGAAAAGTTATAAATGAAACACTAGGTATGTTTAAACAGACTTAAAGTAATTAGATTTAAACAAGCTAGACATGGGCATGTATGCATACATAATGTATATATGTACTGATGCAACATAACCTGGAATCCTGTCTATAGGTTCAACGAGTGTGTATCTGTGTTTGAAACACTCACTATGTTCACAAGGCTGACCTTGAACTCATAATACTCCCATCTGGATCTCCTAAGTGCTGAGATTATAACCATCACATCTGACTCAGTTTTTTGTGCTTTTATGGATCAGCTTAAAAAAATATTTGCAGTGGGGCTGGAGAGATGGCTCAGCACTTTAAAATGCACATTGTTCTCGCAGAGGACCAGGTTCCATTCCCAGTACCCACGTAGTGTCTCACAACCATCTGTATCTGCAGCCCCGGGGGATCCAAATGTCTTCTTCTGACCTCCCCTGTTACCAGGCACACACACATGGTACACATACATACATACAGGCAGAACATCATACACATAAAATAAATAAAGTCTAAACAACCATTTAATAACGATGAGTAATAACACTGGTCCAGGAGGTGGTCTGGGATCTGATGCCGGTGCCTCAGTGACTTACTTCAAAGAATGTTTGCCCGTTGGCTAGACACAAGTAACAGCCATAGACATTCCAGATAGAAGGACAAATGTACCAACAGGGGACCAGGGAATTTAGACAGATGACCTTCTTTGTACAGATGCAGTCTTTGAACATCTGAGTTTTAGAGTGCTAGGCTTGCCCTGATCCGAGGAAACCATGGAATCCACCTTGTCGCTATGCAACCAGAGATAGACAGCAGAAACCACAGACGGGGTGGTGCTGCCTGCCGGTGGTGACGGTATTAGAGAAAGGGCAGCTCAACCCTTGAAATGACCCACAGGGACCCTTCTGTGAACTTGCACTGAAAATGTCTCAAGCGCAACAGCCAGAAGTCTCTCACTCGATACACATTTGGCAAGGGATAAGGCTTGGGAGCATGCGGGTGTGTGCAAGCACAAACGTTTCTACGTGCCAAAATGTCTTGCTGGTTTCTGTTAGACCACGAGGCGGCTCTTTGCATTGCACCAATTGAGCCAAACATCTTCCTGGAATTATTTCCCGGTTGGGAAATGGAAAGTTGCTGGATGGCCTCTCCCATCTCGCGGTATGTAACAAAGTCTAGTATACAGTGGAGATCCTGGCCCAGTAAAACAGCAGAGCCAATTGGATCCTCTGCAACCTGAGTGTCGAACTGGCACTCAGGGGCCCAACACAGTACCGTCTGCCCAAGCCGGATCCTTCACGACGGCAGTCTGTTCCTGATGGCCACCCCTAACAGCCACTGTGCTCAGGTTTCCTACCACATTCTGGTCCCCTCTGCCTAATAATGTGCATTGGACAGCCGTGGGGTGTTACGGCCTGGGTTATTTAGATGCCAAATGGCGAAAATAAATCCTCCCCCAGTACCTCGCAGCTAGCGCTTGGGAAAATAATGGTACTATAGAGATATCATTGTGTCTGCACGAAAGGAGTTAGAGGATTAGAACGGGTGAATGACGTTATGAGAAAAGGACCACGTGCACTGATCCAAGGTGAGAAAATTGAGATAGAATAACACGAGGTAGAAGGAACGGGAGGCAGGAAACACTGAGGCAGTTTTATCTACAGCATGGCTAGACCGGGGCCAAAATGAACTACGGAATCATATTTTTACATTTTACGACCCTGCTCTCTGACAGACAGGGTAAAGAGGGTGAGTTGATTCCAATTTATTAAATGACTCTGTCTCAACGAGGAAAATCTATAGATAATAACAAAAGACAGACATGGTTGTGCACAGATAATCTCAACGTGCACTCTAGATGGTTGAATATTTATTTTGTATTTTTAAAAAAAGTTGTATGACAAACTAGGAGGGTATAATCTAGAACACCATCATAGCACCAGCTATACACCAAGCACTAGGTTATGAAAGACTAAGAGGATGTAATCTAGAACATCATCATAGCACCAGCTACACACCAAACCCAATGCGTGTCACCAGGTTATGGCAAACTAGGAGGGTGTAATCTAGAACACCATCATAGCACCAGCTATACACCAAGCACAGTGAGTGTCACTAGGTTATGATAGACTAAGAAGGTGTAATCCAGAACATCATCATAGGACCAGCTATACAGCAAGCCCAGTATCACCAGATGACAGCAGAAAGTCCTGCAACTCAAACAGATGTGACAGCTGTTCAGGCATCCTGCACTCATATCTCTCAATGCACATGAATTTGCTGGCTCCTGAGTTTGGATTCACAGACTGCACACTGAGAATCAAGTCTCAGGCACTGTGCAGTAACAGGAGACATTTGTCAGAGCTAACCCATAAACACAGACTAGGAAACAAGCTGTTGTATTTAAAAACCCATGCTCACTGAATACACACTTTTATGCCTTCTTCTGTCTAAAGGCATGGTGCTGTAAAATCTTCAACATTCACAAAACTCAGCCCCTTTGAAATCAGTCATTACCAAGTTGGTTTTTTTGAATGAGGCCTCAACATGTCTTCAAAGACATTAGACACAAGGTCAAAGAAAATGAAAGGGACACACTGAGAATTAAGTCCACTGTGAGCTGATATAAAGCCTCTAGAATAGACAGGGATGGCGTTCAGACAGGCTGCACCTGCTTCTGTTCCATTCACTCTGGCAGTACAGAGACAGACACAGGAAGGCAAGAGTCAGAACTCTGTCACTCGCTTGCCTCACTATGGAGGCACAGCCCAGGGAGCTGCTCAGGCTATTCCATTACTGTTGCTCTGAGTCTAAGTAGAATTACAGGACAATGCCTTCCCAGTTATTTGCACAGACATAGTCTGTATGTAAACCTTTCCAAGCAATTATAAAATCTCTATTTTTCCATCTTAAGACCTTGTATAGAGAAACATTGGAGCCCTGAGGACTGCACACAGAGGATCCGGATCCCAGTCCGACGGGATTCATGGGATTCAGCCCTCCCAGAGACTGCCAGCTTCCAAGTCCCATTCTCCACCCATGGGACAACCAAGGCAAGGGTCCAGACTACCCAGAGTTTGCTAAGGTCCCTATACTAGGACAGCCTCCATCCACGCAAGAGAAAAGCAACCAGGATATTAGACCTGCTCCTACCCACTGGAAAGGAACCGTGGTCACATACCCACCAGGGGAGGAAGAGACTCCTTCTGCACCCACAGGAAGAAATGATGGGAAGAAGACAATACAAAAACACATCCACCAACTGAAAAACCATATGATACCCCCAGAAACTAGAGAATCTACACACACAAGAGCTGAATAGTCCATTGTGGAAGAAGCAGATGAGAAAGACCTTAAAAACAACTTCATGAAAATGATAGAGGCCCTCAAAGAAGATATGAGAAAATCTCTTAAAGACATGGAAGAAAAAACAAACCAAAAAAGCACAAGAAATGGAGGAAAAAATCCAAAAAATGCAAGAATTGCAAGAAATGGAGGAAAAAAATAATCCAAAAAATGAAAGAAAAGACAAACCAAAAAATTCAAAAAAATGCAAGAAAGAGAGGAAAAGACAAAGCAAAAATTACAAGAAACAATTCAAACAGTACAAGGGTTAAAAGCTGAAATAGAGACAATAAAAAAATAAACACAGTCTGAAGGAATGCTGGAAATAGAAAAGCTGGACAAATGGTCAGGTACTACAGATACAAGCATAACCAACAGAATACAAGAGATGGAGGACAGAATCTCAGGTGTTGAAGATACACTAGGGGAAATAGATTCACCGAACAAAGAAAACCTTAAGTCCAACAAATCCCTAACACAAAATATCCAGGAAATATGGGACACCGTGAAAAGACCAAACCTAAGAATAATAGGTATAGTAGAAGGTGAAGAAATCCACCTCAAAGGGGCAGAAAACATATTCAACAAAATCACAGAAGAAACTTTCCCAACTTAAAGAAAGACATGTCAATGAAAGTACAAGAAGCCTACAGAACACCAAATAGAGTGGACCACAAAAGGAAATCCCCTTGTCACATAATAGTAAAAACGCAGAACATACAGAATAAAGAAAGAGTATTAAGAGCAGCAAATGAAAAAGGCCAAGTAACATACAAGATTTTCCAATCAAATGGACCCAAGAAACAAGTGCCAGTAGGAATCCTAATATCTAACAAATTACATTTTAAAATAAAATCAATCAAAAGAGATGAAGGAGGGCAGTTCATACTCATCACAGGAGAAATCCACCAAGCTGAAGTTTCAATTTTGAACATCTATGCCCCAAATACAAATTCACCCACATTCATAAAAGAAACATTACTAAAACTCAAATCACATATAAAGCCCCACACACTTAGTGGGAGACTTCAACACCCCACTTTCACCTCTAGACAGGACTACCAGACAGAAACGTAACAAAGAAGCAAAGGAACTGATAGAAGTTATGACCCAACTGGGATTGGGAGACATCTATAGAACATTCCACCCAAATAAAAAAGAATATACCTTCCTCTCAGTGCCACATGGAACCTTCTCAAAAATCGACCACATACTTGGCAATATATCAAACCTCAACAGGTACAAAAAAATTGGAATAACTCTATGCACCTTATCAGACCACCATGCATTAAAATTAGAATTCAACAACAACACAAATTGCAGAAACCCTACAAACTCATGGAAGTTGAATAATGCACAATTGCACCATGACTGGGTCAATGAAGAAATAAAAAAGAAATTAAAGACTTCCTAGAATTCAATGAGAATGAGGACACAACATCCCCAAACTTATGGGACATTTTGAAAGCAGTGTGAGAGGAAAGTTCATAGCACTAAGTGGCCACATGAAGAAACTGGAGAATAGTCATAGTAGAGAATTAATAACACAAATGAATGTTCTAGAACAAAAAGAAGTAAACTCACCCAGGAGGAGTAGACGCCAGGAAATAATCAAATTAAGGGCTGAAATCAATCTAGTAGAAACCAGGAAACATTGCAAAGAATCAATGAAACAAAGAGTTGGTTCTTTGAGAAAAATCAACAAGATAGACAAACCTTTATCCAAACTAACTAAAAGGCAGAGAAAGAGAGCACGCTAATTAACAAAATCAGAAATGAAAAGAGGGATATAACAACGGACACTGAGGAAATCCAGAGAATCATCAGGGCATACTTTGAAAACCTGTACTCCACAAAATTCAAAAATTTAAAGGAAATGTACAATTTTCTGGATAGATATCACTTGCCAAAACTAAATCCAGAACAGATAAACAATCTAAACAGACCTATAACCATTAATGAAATACAAGCAGTCATCAAAAGTCTCCCAACCAAAAAAAAAGTCCAGGCCCAGATGGCTTCAGTGCTGAATTCTATCAGAAATTCAAAGTTGCAATACTCCTCAAAGTATTCCACACAATAGAAGCAGGAGGTTCACTGCCAAACTCTTTTTACGAGGCTACAATTACCTTGGTACATAAGCCACACAAAGACACAACTAAGAAAGAGAACTTCAGACCAATTTCCCTCATGAACATTGATACAATAATACTCAATAAAATACTAGCAAATCGGATCCAAGAACACATCAGAAAAATCATCCACCATGATCAAGTAGGCTTCATCCCAGAGATGCAGGAATGGTTCAACATTAGAAAATCTATCAATGTAATCCACCATATAAACAAACTGCAAAGGAAAAAACCACATGATCATCTCACTAGATGCTGAAAACACCTTTGACAAAATCCAACACCCCTTCATGATAAAGGTCCTACAGAGATCAGGGATAACAGGAGCATACCTAAACATAATAAAAGCAATATACAGTAAACCAACAGCTAACATCAAACTAAATGCAGAGAAACTTCCATGCAATTCCTCTAAAATCAGGAACAAGACAAGGCTGTCCACTCTCTTCATATCTCTTCAATGTTGTACTTGAAGTTCTAGCTACAGCAATAAGACAACAAAAGGAAATAAAGGGGATACAAATTGGAAAAGAAGAAGTCAAGGTTTCACTATTTGCAGATGATATGATAGTTTACATAAGTGACCTGAAAAACTCTGCAAGGGAACTCCTACAGCTGATAAACACCTTTAGCAAAGTGGCAGGATACAAGGTTAACCCAAAAAAATCAGTAGCCTTATTATATACAGATGATAAATTGGCTGAGAAAGAAATCAGAGAAATATCACCCTTTACAATAGCCATAAACAGCATCAAATATCTGGGGATAACATTAACCAAAGAAGTGAAAGAGCTGTATATAAAGAACTTTGAATCCTTAAAGAAAGAAATCAATGAAGACACCAGAAAATGGAAAGATCTCCCATGCTCTTGGATTGGTAGGATCAACATAATAAAAATGGCAACCTTGCCAAAAGCAATCTACAGATTCAATGCAATCCCTATCAAATTACCGGCACAATTCTTCATAGACCTTGAAAGAACAGTAATCAACTTTATGTGGAAAAACATAAGACCAGGGTAGCCAAAACAACCCTGTACAATAAAGGAACTTCAGGAGGCATCACCATCCCTGACTTCAAGCTCTATTACAGACCATAGTCCTGAAAACAGCTTGGTATTGACACAAAAATAGACAGGTAGACCAATGAAATCAAATTGAAAACCCTGATTTTAAACCACATACCTATGAATACTTGATTTTTGACAAAGAAGCTAAAATTATACAATGGAAAAAAGAAAGCATTTTCAACAAATGGTGCTGGCATAACTGGATATTGGCATGAAGAAGACTGCAAATAGATCCATGTCTATCTCCATGCACAAAACTTAAGTCCAAATGGATTAAAGACCTCAACATAAATCCAGCTATACTGAAACTCTTAGAAGATAAAGTGGGAGATACTCTTCAATGAATTGGTACAGGAGACTGCTTCCTGAACATAACTCCAGAAGCACAGACACTGACATTGACAATTAACAAATGGGACCTCCTGAAACTAAGAAGCTTCTATAAGGCAAAGGACACAGTCAACAAGACAAAAAGGCAGCCCACAGAATGGGAAAAGATATTCACTAAGCCCATATCTGACAGAGGACTGATCTCCAAAACTTACAAAGAACTCAAGAAGCAAGTCTCCAAAACACCAAAGGATCCAATTAAAAAGTGGGGCATAGAACTAAATAGAGAATTCTCAATAGTGGAGTCTAAAATGGCTGAGAAACACTTGAGAAAGTGCTCAACATCCTTAGCCATCAGGGAAATGCAAATCAAAACAACTCTGAGATACCATCTCACCCCTGTCAGAATGGCTAAAATCAAAAACACCAATGACAATTTATGCTGGAGAGGATGTACAGAAAGGGGAACACTCCTCCACTGCTGGTGGGAGTGCCAACTTGTACAGCCACTTTGGAAATCAGTATGGAGATTCCTCAGGAAAATGGGAATCAATCTACCACAAGACCCAGCAATTCCACTCTTAGACATATATCCAAAAGATGCAAATTCATACAACAAGGATGTCTGTTCCACTATGTTCACAGCAACATTATTTGTAATAGCCAGAACCTGGAAGCAACCTAGATGCCTCTCAACTGAAGAGTGGATAGAGAAGATGTGGTATATTCAGTGGAAAAAAAAATGGAATCTTGAAATTTGCAGGCAAATGGATGGCACTAGAAGAAACCATCCTGAGTGAGGTAACCCAGTCACAAAAAGACAAACATGGTATATACTCACTGATATATGGATTTTAGACATGGATCAGGGGAGTGCCAGTCTGAAATTTCACTGACAGAGAGTCTGGGAAACAGGAAATAACCTAAGAAAAATATGCATGGTACCCCAGAGAAAAGGAATGAGGCAAGATCTCCTGAACAGGTTGGGAGCATGTTGGGGGGGGGAGTGGGAACTGGGAAGAAGAGAGAGGGAGAAGAGGAGGAGAGAGTAAGTCATGGAAGAGCAAGAAGGTTGAGTTGGGGGAAAAATAGGGGGAGAACAGGATGAGAAATACCATAATAGAGGGAGTCATTATAGGTTTGAAGAGAGATCTGGCACCAGTGAGACCTCTAGCGATCTACAAGGATGACACCAACTGGCAAACTAAGTAATAGTGGGACACTACCTTAAATGCCCATTCCTGATAATGAACTTGATGACTACCTTATATTCCATCCTAGAACCTTCATACAGTCACTGATGGAAGCAGAGGCAAACACCCACAGCTAAACACTGAACTGAACCCCTGGAACCCAGTGACAGAGAGAGAGGAGCGATTAGCAAATGGGCAAAGAATGGGCTGGCAAAACCAGCAGAAACAGCTGACCTGAACAAGGGGGAGCTCTTGAACCCCAGACCAACAGCTGGGAGGCCGGCATGGGACTGATCCAGACCCCCAAATGTGAGAGTCAGTGAGGAGGCCTGGGCAACCTATGGGGCCCTGGACAGTGGATCAGTATTTATCCCTGGCATACAAATAGACTTCGTGTGTCCAAAACACAAAGAGGGATGCTCTCTCAGCCTGGACTCTTGGGGGAGGGCCTGGACCCTGCCCTGAACTAAATGACAGACTCTAGATATCCCCTATATGGAAGGAAGTGGGGATAGGGTGGGAGGCTGGGGGGGATCGTGGGGGGCATGGAAGGAGGAGAGGAAGAGGGAGCCAGGATTGACATGTGAAGCAAGTTCTTTTCTTAAAAAATGTAACACAAAATGGAAAAAAAAAGAAAAAAATCCAGATCTACAGAGGATTGATCTAAGAGCCAAGCCAATTCTAAAGAGCAACATTTGTAGTTAGAATGTATGGTACCTTTTCTTCAAAGATACAACATGGGGTAGTAAGTCACTGGGGATCAACAACCTGATGAACTGTAAGGAAATTGCCCTGTGTGACTTATTGGTTACAAGTGGAACTGCAGCCATACCTAAAGGACAGGAGCAAAGCCTTCAGTTCCCAGGAAAATGATGTCCAGCCTCAAGTCCGCACGCCCTTCACACCCATCCTACCTAGGGTTTCTGGTGCTGTGAAGAGACACCATGACCTCTTATAAAGAAAAGCATTTAACTGGGACTGGCTTACAGTGTCAGAGGTTTAGTCCATTATCACCATGGTAGAAAACATAATGGTTTGTAGGCAGACATGGTGCTGGAGAAGGGGCTGAGAGTTCTACATCTTGATCTGCAGGCAGCAGAGAGACACTGTCATACTGCTCATGACTTGAGCATATATGAGACCTCAAAGCCTACTCCCACAGTAACACACTACTTCCAACAAGGCCATATCCACTCCAACAAGGCCACAGCTCCTAATAGTGCCACTCCCTATGAGCCAAGCATTCAAGCACATCAGTCTATGGGGGCCATACCTCTTCAAACCACCACAACACCCTTCCTAGGAAATGACTAGAAAACGGGCGATACTCAGGGGGAACAAAACTCAGTAGCTAAACAATAAGAGGGTCTCCACCATAAAGCAGCAAAAATGGGGATAAAAAAACCCTCACGCTATCTGAAATTCCAAAATGAGGATATTCCAGAATATTCAGCAATATTTAAAAAAAAAAGAACAAATGTCCCCTATGAGAAAATCAGATTAACAGGTCATTGTAATAGGAGACAGTTCACTTCAATTTTATACATTTAAAACTTATTTACAGATAATTTTATATGTGTTGGATCTGTCTAATGAAACACAACACTAACCATAAGTAATTAATAAAAATTTCACAAACTTTCAAGATTTAGTTCAAGGTAAATAAAATGTACCCCCTCCAAAAAAAAAAAAAAAGGAAAAGAGAAAAAAGAAATGGAGTCATTGGCTCTAAGCAAGGTTTCCATGGTGACGGTATTGTAAACAATGCTGGTGATGATGATCTGGGATCTATTTACAGTAATATAAAAAAGATGACTTGGGAGCAATCGAAGCCAAACAGGAAGCTGACGGCTGCTGCAGAGGGTAAAGAACAGGAGATACTGTTCATTCTGCGCGCTCTGAGTCTCCTGTGAAATGTGCCATGAGGAAAAGTTAAATTACAACATTATATTGCAATCGATTTCTGATGTAATATAATGTAACCATATTAGATTTGGGGTAGAGAAATATATGCGTCTGGGGAAATTTATTAAATATGAAACTAACAGGCCAGTGAGACGGTTCAGCAGGTGAGGTACTTGCGGCATAGGCTGACGGCATGAGTTCGATCCCCAGGACTGACGTAAAGGTGGAAGGGGAAAACCAACTCTGCAAAGGTGTCCTCCGGCCTCCTCCCATGCTCCATGTCACATATGCACCCTTATGTACGCATTGCACACAATAATAATGTTTTTTTTAATTTGATAAAACTAGGTGCTCAGGGGCTGGAGAGGTGGTCAGTAGTTAGAGCACTGGCTGCTCATCCAAAGGACCAGGATTCAATCCCCAGCACCCACACAACAGCTCACGCCTGTCTGTAACTCCAGTTCCAGGAACCTGACTCTGATCCCCCAAACCAGCATGGTGGGAGGAGAGAGCCAATTCCTGCATCTTGTCCTCTGACTTCCACATATGCATCATGGTATAATACATACATGCACATACACGTGTATTTGTGCAAATGCACACACACAGCATGCATGCACCCAAACATACACACACACACGTGCGCGCGTGCACACACGCACCCAAACATACACATTCCCAAAAAATAAATGTAGTAAGTTTTTGAATGACATCCGATCATGAATGGAGAAGAGGATGAGAAGGTCCCACCCTTCCCTGAGTAAGAACAGACAACAGCCTGAGTGCAGGGCTCCTGAGGTTCCAGACCTCTCTGGAGAGCTACTGGAAGCTGAAAGTTGCTGAGGCAAAGGAAGGCGTTTTCTCCCATAGTGTACTTGCCGGTAAGGTGGCCATGCTCCTGTAAATAACCTCACAGTTGTGACTCTGTAAGCATCCCTAATGAAGCCCTTAGACCACACACCCATCCCAGAAAGGAGGAGGAGCAAGAGGAGGAGGGGGGAGGCAATGGGACAAGGTGACACTCAGGAGAATCCCCTGTTCAAGGCCATCCTCAGTTGTAGAGAATTTGAGACAGTCTGGCTCCATAAGACCTTGTCTGAAAATGAGAGGAAAGGGTGAGAGAGAGCAGAAATACAAACATAAGTTCCAGAGGGAAACTTCAGGATAAGTAATTACGGAGGAAAAGAACTACCACTTTTGTTTTTATTTTCTCAGAGATATGGCCCTTCCTTCCTGCATTGCCTTGAATTGGTCTTGCATTACAATTCTGCTGCTTAAGCCTCCTGAGTTGTGGGATTACAGACAAGGGCCACCGCACAAAGGGCATGCGTGCGTACATGCGTGTGTGTGCACACTTATATTGACTTTGGACATTAAATTTTTAAAAAATTGATGAAATTATCAAAATTCTTCATCCTAAGATAGTTTTTGTTCCACTACCATATAACTCTAACACTGTTTTTTTTCCTTTGTGTAGTGAAACGAAGCGTTAAAGACTGACACATGAGCATTTTAAAGCAAAATTGGAGGAATAAATATCGATGTCCTACTCCATTACTAGGCTTAACTGTACACAGTGCCCTCTAGTGTCACCACATGAAAGCTGTAAAAGAAATGTCCTTAACAAGGAACACCCTCTTGAATCCTCTGTTCTCTTCCTGGGCTCAGTCTCCTGATTCTAGGTCCCAGATTTGGCTAGGACAATTTCTTTGATAGCATTGCTTCACTGTAACCTTTTTCTAAAGGTTTCACTAGATCATCATGGAAACTAGTTAATGATAAATTTAGAGACAAATATGCTCTAAGTTCCAAGCAAATGTTTCTTTAGTTGGAGGAAGAAAAAAAAAACTTTTACTGTTCCCAGCACCTTTTGAATCTGCACATGCTTTCCGAATCAAAAGCAGAGTCCGACAGAAGCTTGACATGACATGGGTTGTGCACACGGAGAACAGGAAGTGACTGTGGCAGTAGCTGCTTGCATGAGCAAACTGGTATCTGCAGGCATCTGAGGATACTGTCGCCATTAGTAACGGCTTCCACGATCTATAGACATCTGAAGGGCAGCTATCCTGTTGCCATTAGTAACTGCTTCCGTGACCCATACTGACACCTACAGGCATCTGAAGGGCAGCTATACTACCGCCATTACTAAGGAACTGCTTCCATGACCCATACTGATGTCTGCAGGCATCTGAAGGGCAACTGTTAACTGTGGCCATGAGTAACTGCTGAACCGAAATTACCTAAGAAGGACAAGGAAACACAGATAATACACCTAAATCATTGCTGCAGGTGAAAATGGGGAGAGTCAATAGCAACAGGCCACACTGATAAATCCCATCCCTTGTAGAAAGGAAAATGTAAAAATTCAACAGCAGCAACTGCCTTTCCACTCACTTGTGTGCCTGAGAAGAATGTGTTTCCTTCCTAAGCATTATTTACTGTTTGATTAAGGTGCATATTTCTCCCAGCCAGAACACTGTCTAGTGTTCAGTTCCCTGCTGCTAGGTGACGGAGAAAGAGCCCAGCACTGCCTTTACCATCCGCACCTTGCCACCATCTAACGACGCCCATACAACCGCCGCTATCGCGTACGCAAAGCGCGGTAATGGTCACCGATCGTCAGTAAATGATAATTATATCTATCAGAATGTTTAGTGGAAGGTTTAATAACTGAGTAATGCTTACACGCTTGGCTTGGCCACCTTCAATGCTTACACGCTAGTTTCATTACCGCTTACACGTTTGTTTACACGCGACACGCTTTACACGCTGCTTACAATGCTTACGCACGTATGCTTATAATGCGAGGAACGAATACCACACGCCGACACGCGCGGCGCATGATAAAGAAAAGAAGAAAAACAGAGATAAAATGCTGATAGTAGCAGTGAGCATGGCGGCGGGCACAGCACCACTGCCAGCGGTTTCTGCCAGCGCTGAGCATGCATAAGATGTTGACGATGGTATGCTACATGGCAACGATGCGGTAAAAGGTAGATCATTGTTATTTACACGTTTACAACGCTTAGTTTACACGCTTATTTACAAAACGCTTTGGCTTACACGCTTTACACGCTTACACGCTTACTATCGCTATTTACTAACAAGTGCACGCTATTTACTAATGTGCTGGCTTAATGCTTACACGTTTATTTAATAAGCTGGCTAATGCTATTATTTAATGTTATTAGCGTGAGGACAGTGAGTGAGGACAGTGAGGACAGTGGGGACAGTGGGGGAAATGGGGTGAGAGCCTCCCCTGTGGGGGGACTCTCCTCAGAGGACCTCACAGGAACTCTCTAGCTCAAGGTCAGAAATCCAGTGTCTCTGAAATAATTCTAACGCTGGTTTCTAGCTGCAAGCTTATAAACCGCTGCCTTCTCTATGCTGGTCTCAGTCTTGACCAAGAAACCCTCACAAAGCGTTTGTCCACTTCCACATAAAATCAAGAGAATGATCCTGACCAAACTCCTCTTTACAGACCAGCCACACAGGATTGGACACCAGCCTAAAATGCAGTTATTAGTTCCCTGGAACCAACAAATACATAATCACGGTAACAGTTTCCAGTGTAACTTTTCTGTGTGTGATGCTGGGAATAGAATCCAGGGCCTTCAAGTACACTTAAATTCTCCTCCACCACGCTGAATTCTCCACCTTTCCCACATAAATGAAAAGAACTTTCTACACCTAGAAAGGTTTTTAAAATGCCACAGTCTTCACAAGGTCTGAGTATATTAGAGACACAAACTTGTGAAGCAAAAGGCAAGGTTAAGAATTCGGATTAGCGTGTGGATGATTGAGAGTTGTGACTGTAACTCCCAGAGCAGGGCACGTTCATCTTTCCACTGAGTTACAGGGGGATCTCCCCAGGCTGTTTCATGTGTATAACACAGAGAACTTGGAAATGTTCATTTCTACCCTTTTCCTTGTCTCAAGGTGCAGCCTGTTAGTCCTGGATCCTGTGGAGGGACAGACCTGGTACCATATATGTGCAGCTGCTGGCCAGAACAAAGTGCCCCTCCTCCAGGTCCACATGTATGAGCCAGTCTGCAGCATGGCTTCCCTGGGTACTGACTGGGGCTGGGGCGGGATCCTCCCAGCCCTGGAAGGACCCCCGTGAAGGAGGATGCCCAGCTACAGACTGAGACATGCTCACACACCCTGCCAGATGCCGCTCCCCGGCTCCTGCTAGAAGCTTCTCACTCTCACCCCATTTTTCGTCTGAACAAATTGTTCTCTGGCTTCTCGGTTTCCAAATTGACATTTCTCCCTCCCCTGGTCTGTTCCTAATTAAATGGCCTGACAAACTTGGTTTGCTAACCTCACAGCGGCTTCTACTCCGACAGCTCTCTGCTGCCCCCTCCTGTCATGATGTGGAACAAGAAACTCTTGAAATTCGCCTCGGTCATGGCGGCTCCTTTGAGGGTGCTAGGCATGCCAGGCACTATGCTCAGTACTAGAAATGCAATAGGGAGCAAGTTGATAAAGGCCTTCATTTTTGCACGCGATACATTAGGAAAGGCGCACACTGTCTGATCACATAGCAAATGTTACATCCCAACTCAGAGGGCTTAGGAGGCGTTTTAAGAGCAGGTATGACCTTGTCAGGGATCAGCGGAAGCCTCCTACTGTAGTGATACAGGCTGAGATGGAAGGATGAGAGGAATAAGGAGAATGAGGGGGTAGGGAACATTCCACAGAGGAGGAAGCAGCACTGTGGTCTCAGATAGCAGGAAATACCGTATTACATGAGAAGAAAGAAAACCAGCCTGTTTAGAGGAAGCTGCAACCTGGAAGGCAGGGCAGCATCTGCCTAGAACTGAAGGAGCCAGACTTTCCACCTGCAGTCTTGGAAGCCACCCGCTGCCTCCTGCTGCCATTGGAAAGGAAGAGCCAGGAAGAGGCACTCATCTCTGCTTTCTTTCAGAATTGTGACGTTAACTGGAGAAACACGGCCGGATTCTCAGGCAGTTTTGCAGAAACACGGCCGGATTCTCAGGTAGTTTTGCAGAAACACGGCCGGATTCTCAGGCAGTTTGGCCTTCCTTCCCTTCTTCGGCTCTCATGTGCCATGCCCAACCAGAGTGCTCACTCAGAAGGGAGCTGGCACTCCTGGCTGGTCAAACCTTATAATGAATATTATGTCCTCACATCGCTCATATCATGTGACTGTGAATTTCTTTAACTGGGAAGATTAAAAGTCAAGTAACATTAGCAGATAGTTGGGTTTTTTAATGTTTCTTAGCTGTGAGGATGAATCCTTTACATGTTACACTGTTCCTAAAAGCAAAAGAAGCCAGGAAGCTGTTAATTTGCTCGTAACGTCTGTTACTGCTTTTGTGCTATCTCTGAAGACAAAATGGCTTTGTCGATTACAGTTTTATTTAAGCCCAATTAAATTATGGGCCTTTAATGGCGAAACACCAGTTTTATCAGGCAGTGCACAGACATTGGTGCCCTCCCCAGCCCCACTCCTTATTGCCACACGCCAGAGATCACTACCCCGGCAAGACTTAAGAGTGTCAGCTCCTATTTCCTTGTCAGACAGACCACACAGATAAGCAAGGATTCCTTCCCACCATAATTCCTAGGAAAACAATGGGGTATTTGGGCTGCAGACACAGAGCATAATTGAGATCAGAGTATCACACTGAAAAATATATAGATATTAACAGCTCAGCTGCCTTTTCCAGCTCAAGTCCCAGAAGGTTGTTGTTCTCATGTTACTTTTGAGGATCCTTTTCCAGTCTGATTTCTATTGCCGTGATTACACACACACACACACACACACACACACACACACACACACACACACCACTCTGAAAAAAAGCAGCTTAGAGAAGAAAAGGGTTTGTTTCAGCTTACAAATTACAGCCCATTGTTGAGGGAACTTAGGAGTCAGAACTCAAGCAGGAATTTGAAGCAAAACCATGGGTAAATGCTGCTTGCTGCTACTGGTTAACTTTTTGTGTGTACCAGGACCACTTGTCCAAAGAATGTGTTACCCGTAGTAGGCTAGGCACTCCTACGTCAATTAGGACCCTACCATCAAGATAATCCCCCTTACACATACCCAAAGGCCACTCTGATCTGGGCACTCTCTCAACTGAGACACCCTTCTCAAGTGACTCTTAGGCTATGTCAAGCTGATAGTTAAAGCTGACTAGGTCATAGATGCTCACTGGGAAATCGGATCAATCCAAGAGAAAACCCTGTGTCATAGTGACATGATGCAGTTTTAAGTTCACTGCAAGCTGAGCTGTAACTGTAATCTTGGGTTATACTCATATAAACCCTGATAATGACTGCTGCAAGAATGACTGCTGTGTTCTTAACTGCTAAGCCATCTCTCCAGCTCCAAGACCTGAGATTTTAATGAGATGGGAATCACTGAAAAATCTCAACAGAGCTCCACAGCTGGATTTCTACACATTAAACATTACACAGCTAATCGTTTGAATAGAAACAGAGAGTCTACTTAAGTCTTCATTAGTTATAGCCATCTTTTCTGTGTTTTATTTTATGTCTACCTTGCCATAATTTAGCGCTGTACTTGGTAGATGGGCATTCAGAGGAGGAAGATCCCCTGGGGCAAAGAACCAGGGCTGGTTAATAACTGTTGTCCTCGGATTGGCTTTTGAGCAGCTAGGAACTCAAGTTAGCAAGAGCTCTACCACTGAGCCACACCCACAGACCTTAGCTGAGGTTTCTCTATCCCTTCCTCTTAGCTGACTCTTACAAGGGATTTCAGCTTTCAGTGATTCCCCCACCCCCATCCTCCTACTGGATATAAAATCTCTGCCAACATCTTTGCTTGGTCCCATTATAGCCTTCAATCCTGTCTCTCCCTTATCTAGACCTCTTCTTTGTACGTCTCAGAAAATACACTCCATTTTCTTCCTCCATACCCCATGTGGTGGTTTGAATAGGAATGGCCCCCAATAGACTCGTGTGTTTGAATGCTCAGGCCCCAAGGGAGTGGCACTATTAGGAGGTGTGGTCTTGTTGGAGTAGGTGTGGCCTTGTTGGAAGAAATACATCACTGTGGAGCTTTGAGGTCTCAGAAGCTCAAGCCTGCCTAGTGGCTCACAGTCTCTTCCTGCTGCCCGCAGATCACGATATAGAACTTGTAGCACCTTCTCCAGCACTACGTCTGACTGTATGCCACCATGCTTCTCACCATGATGATAATGGACTAAACCTCTGAAACTGTAAGCCAGCCCCAATTAAATGCTTTCCAATATAAGAGTTGCAGAGTCATGGTGTCTTTCACAGCAATAGGAACCCTAATATAATCCCTCAAGGGCTCCTACTTTATCTGGGTGTGTTGTTTCTCTTCTGGGAATTGCATGCACAGAGTTTCACATACACAAAGCACATGCTCTCCCACTGAGCTGCCCTGGCCCCTCTCCTATTTCATGAAAGAAGTCTCAGAAAACATTTTTGGATGCTCTCTCCCGCCTTTGGAGAGTCCTCTAACACAGTGGTCCTCAACCTTCCTAATGCTGCAAGCCTTTAATACAGTTCTTCATATTACGGTGGCCGCCAACCATAAAATTATTTTTGTTACCACTTAGTAACTGTAATTTTGCTACTGTAAGTGTGTGGTATGCAGGATGGTCTTAGGTGACGTCTGTGAAAGAGTCATTCAACCCACAGCGGGGTTGAGACCCACAGGTTGAGAACCACTGCTCTAAGGGACCACGAACCAGCCTTGTGTGTACCGGGTAATATCAAAACTACTAAAAAAACACAAACAAAAAAAAAACCTACTGTTTGTCTACACTGCCAACCAAATACAAGCTATGCACTAGACTTTTCTGACAAGAGAAATACAGACAAATGCTTTAGGACACAAAGACTGAATAAACGATGATGCCGATCCAAGAACATTTGTGAGGTTTGTCCAAGACAATTGCTGTTCAGTCTCACCTTCACACGCAAGGTTTAGCTAGTAGAACCAATGATTAAGCGTGAAAGTCTGAAATAGACCCATGGAGCCTTGAACGGCACACTAACAAAAACAGCAAGCGCCTAGCACTTGGTTTTCAATGAGAGTATCAGGAAGTTAGAGATCTAAGGTATGATGACAGTCACAGCTGGGGCATACTGTTAGCATGCCAGGAAGCTGGATAAAGATGGAGCCGCCTCTGAAAAACCACAAGTCCCAGTCTGACTAGAAAATTAAGGGTGAGGCAGAGAGATCTGCAGTCCTGGACAGTCACCAAGCAGAGTCCTGCATTACCAGCCACAGTCATTTGAGTTCCTACCACGATGGGAGGAAACAGTCACCCGAAAAAGCAATCATTACTACATTTTAACTGATAAAAACAGGAAGATTCCATATACTGCCTGAGAGGGGAGAGGGAGGTAAAAGCTCACTATGCACAATGGGGTGTGTGTGTGTGTGTGTGTGTGTGTGTGTGTGTGTGTGTGTGTGTGTTGGAAGACATAGGTGCTCAACTTGTTTCCCTGGGCAGAAGGCACTGGTGTGTTTAAATAAATGTTTATTAGAGGTTTCTAATAGCATCCACAATACTCAGTATTTTCTTTATGCTTCAAAAATTATAGGCAGAGGACAGAAGTCAGTGACAAAGCACTTACTGAGCATATATGAGGCTCCGGGTTCAGTCCTCAGTAGAAATAAGTAAATAAAGATTCGGTTTGGTAGCTGAGGAGATGGAGCAATCAGTAAAGGGCCAACCCCAAAGCAAAAGGACCTGAGGTCAATCCGCAGTGCCCATATGAAAAAGGACCTGAGGTCAATCCGCAGTGCCCATATGAAAAAGGACCTGAGGTCAATCCGCAGTGCCCACATGAAAAAGACAGATATGGTGGCCCACACTTGTAACCCAGAGACAGAGACAAAAAGATCCAGGCTCACCGCCCAGACACCTTGGCCCAACTGGTAAGTCCTGGGTCCCAGAGAAAGACCTTGACACAAAACTCAAGGTGGATGGTTCCTGAGGAATGACATCTAAGGTTGACGTCTGGCCTCTCCATGCAGAGGTACATGCACACACATACATATACCCACATAGACATGAACATGCATGTACACATGCCCACATAAGCATGCACACATATTTTCAACACACACACTACAGAATCATACAGTTCTAATCATGATGTTTTCTTTATCAAGTTTGGAAGACTGGTATGGTGTTGTTAAAAATGACAGAAATTAAACCAAATGTTTTGATTCATGGCTGCAACCCCAAAAGGCAAGAAACTGAAGTAGGAAGAGCAAAAATTTTGAGGCCAGCCTGGGCCACATCATGAAACTCTGTCTCAAAAAGGCAAAAACAGGAAAGGAAATTAATTAAACTCAGTATTTAACTCTTGCTTCATATTAAATCACAACACAAATAGCGGATCACAGTCCCTCATCAACACATATACAACATGAGTTTCTGAATTCAGAACATTTGGATTTTAGAAGGGTTTTTAAAAATAAGTTTCATATCTATGTTATATCACAATTTCAATGTAATCTGCAATTAGATGATGTTCAGAAATAGCACTCAGTACTGTTCTGTGGCCTTTGATTTCTCAGAACAGGCAAACTGCAGCCTGGCCCTGAAGGGCCAGACCTCCCTCACTCTGACCCACATCCACATGTAGCAAAGAAGCAATCAGCCAGGTTGGGATTGTTAAATACTGGTTGAGCATCCTTAATCCAAAAAGCCAAGATCCAAATATGCTCCAAAGTCCAAGCTTTTTGACTTCCAACAATTTTGTGGACTATTATTTTAATATGTGTTACATTTGTTTATGCTGTGGAACATTTGTCTAATGATGCAAAGATGCGTTACATTATTTTATGGTGCATTTGCTTAACTCTGTGAAGCTGTGTTACTTTGCCTGTCTACAACACCTGATTGGTCTAATGAAGAGCTAAAGGACCAATAGCAAGGCAGGAGAAAGGATAGGCGGGGCTGGCAGGCAGAGAGAATAACCAGGAGGGGAAATCTGGAGAGAAAGTGACGGAGAAGCAAGAAAAGAAGAGGCCAGCCACCCAGTCACACAGCCAGACATGGAATAAGAAGGGAAGAAAAGACACAGAAATAGAGAAAGGAAAAGCCCAGAGACAAAAGGTAGATGAGATAATATAAAGTTAAGAAAAGCTGGCAAGAAACAAGCCAAGCTAAGGCTGGGCACTCATAAGCAATAATGGGTCTCTGTGTATGTTTATTTGGGAGCTGGGTGGCAGGCTCCCCAAAGAGTAGAGAGTAAGAACAACCAACTATACCAAGGCATTTTATAAAAGGCAGCGTTTAATTGGGAGATGGCTTACAGTTTCAGAGCGTGAGTCCATGATCATCACTGTGGAAAGTACAGTGGCAGGCAGGCTGGTAGTCATGGTGCTGGAGCGGTAGCTAAGAGCCTATATCCTGCTTTTGAAACCTCAAAGCGCACCCCGAATGACAAGCCTCCTCTATGAACGATCACACCTCCTAAACCTTCCTAAACTAGTCCACCAACTGAGACCACTCATTCAAACACATGAGCCTATAGGGGCCATTCTCATTCAAACCAACACAGTTGGCCAGGATTGTTTGGTGACATTTGCTAAATGCCACAGGCCTTCCACACAGCCAACACTGTGGTCCCAACACATGTTCAGAGAGCTCTGGCCTCTCAAGGTGAGCAGTAACTCGGCTTTGAACAAGGCATTAACAAATGAAAGGAGGAAGGGGAAGCCCAGCTCACCATAGAAGAGGAAGGCCTTGGTCATGGGATGATGCTGGAAGGTCCGGTTGATGGTGAAGAAGCAAGCATCTGCTCCACACTGGCCGAGCCTGCCCGTCTCTCCAGTCAGGGGGGACCACCACAGCACAACCGGGTAGCTCCCAATGTCCATCGCATTCTTCACACCCAAGGCTAGTGCTTCCTTTTCAGGAAATGGGTTAAGATGGTTAGGCTCTTCCTCAACATTTTTATGTCCATCTTGCAAATTGGCATTTTTAAGCTTCTTCCTTTCAAATTTTCCAAGCTCGACCACAACCTGAAAGTGAAGATAACCATTATCAGGATCTGTTTTCCTTTGGCACAACTCCCATTCTCTTGATGGATTTAGCTTCCTGTCAGTCTTCTATAACAACATACCCAAACCTCTTTAAAATAACACTTTAAACCATACAGTTGTGGAGGTCAGGAGCTAGACATGGGTGGACAGTCTAAAATCAAAGGACCAGCATATCGACACTCTTCTACAGACCCCGAGGGACAGCCCACCCTCTTGCTTTTTCTATCTTTCAGGAATAGTTCACAAAGTTTATTTGACTTATAACCTGCTTTCAATGTTTAGATCTATCAACACCACTTCTCTTACTCCTGACCCTGCCCCTCTCTGTGACGGCATCCAACAAGGGTTCTCTGCTTTTAATGACTTGTGGGATTGCCTTCAACTTCTGTGACTAATTCTGGACAATCTCCTGCCTTGTTCCACGGGGTGCTGCTATAAGAGAATACCCGAGGCTGATAATCTCTAATGTGCTTTTCACAGTTCTGGAGTCCAAGAGCAGGAAAGGGACAGGAAGAGCTGGGGTGTGGCTCAGTGCCAGTAGGCTTGCCCACTGCACGCAAAGCCATGGGCTTCATCCAGACACAGGCTATCCACCAAAGAGACTATTTTAGAGTCAGGGTGGTAGCATATACATGCAATCCTAGTGCTTAAGAGGCTGAGGCAGTAAAATACCAAGTTCAGGGTCAACATAGTGAGACCTTGTCCCAAAATAGGAAAGAGAGAAACATCTTTTTACCAGCAACCCACTCCTAAGGTAGCAAAGTTCCATTATAATGGTACTAAGTCCTCTATAAGCAGCCAAGAGCAGCTCCTTTCTAATGGGCTTGCTATTCCTGGTGTGAGAAAAGGGCCACTGACCACCATGCATCACCTGGAGTCCATAACTCCCTAAGGGAAGGGTAAAACTTCGACTATAGTCTCAAAAGTACCCATGCCAACTAAGATGTTAAGACCTTCTCTATGAAAGCCAAGTGCTATTCCAGAAGAATAAAAAAATACATTAGCTTGAAGCAACCCACACCAAGTCAGCCCTTGCCAAGAGCTTCCTCGGCGTTTTTATAATATAATAATGTGGCTCTTCCCCAAAAGCTTGACGGGAGCAAGTTCATTTACAGCTCCAGGCCCTCTCATCATCTGACCTTCCTTCTTACTAATGTACAGCCAGTAACTTAAAGAAAAAGGCTGTCAAAACTCCCTGAGATGGAACTCCAATACAAAATTTGTTCCACATGTCTCACCCACGTCTCCTGTGTGAAGTGTAAGTTCATTTATAAATAATAGAGGCAGTTTTAAGAAGAGTTTTAAGAAGAGCTGTTTCTGCTCTTAATATGTATTTATCCCTAGTTGTAGGAAATATGAGAAAAAGGAAGACATGAAGCAAAACCTTACGGATAAGATCGGTGAAACCCACAATCCTAAGGACAAATAAACCAGTTTCTTCAACATTTCCAAGCCATGGAATAAAATGTGGAAGAAACCTCCCAGACAAAAACAAAATAAAATACAAATGCAAAACTTGAGATTTGCCAGCCTAATGCAGTGTATGGGGATGTGTTTAGTGCAATGTTGTAGAATACTATTTTAAGTAGACAAACATGGGTTACATTTGTTTCTGCTGTGGACTATTACTTTAGCTGTGGTGATGGGGAAGTCCTGAGTATATGTCAATAAAGCACTGCTGGCCAATAGGGAAGCAAGATAGGTGGGACTAGGAGTCCAGGAGGATTCTGGGTAGGAGAAACACAGGGAGTCATCATGTAGCCCGCCAGAGAAGTAATATGTCTGTCCGGTAAGAGAAATAGTTAGAATGGCAGTTGAAGCACTGTTGGCCAATAGGGAAGCAAGATAGGTGGGACTAGGAGTCCAGGAAGATTCTGGGTAGGAGAAACACAGGGAGTCATCATGTAGCCCGCCAGAGAAGTAATGTCTGTCCGGTAAGAGAAATAGTTAGAATGGCAGTTGTGGGGTAAATACTCAAGTCAGAGCTAGCCAGTAAGAAACAAGCAAGGCCAACAGCTTCATAATTAATACAGCATCTTGTGTGTTACTTGGGGACTACAACACCGTAGAGCCCAGGCAACTGGTGAGGAAAAACCAAAGCAGCTGACAAAGAAAAAGCTTCTCTCTACACTGTGGAAAGATGTGTTACATTTGTTTCACCTTTCCTGCCTAAGGCACCTGATTGGTATAATAAAGAGCTAAATGACCGGAGAGGGGGATGGGAGAGGAGGAGGAGGAGAGAAAGAGGTATAAAAGAAGGGAGACACCCAAGGCCAGCCAGCTGCTAGCCAGCTAGATGGAGTACAACATAAGAAAAGGGGAGGGAGAGAGGGCCCCAAGACAAAGCATAGATGAAGAGAAACGGGTTAAGCTGAGCATTCAGAGCTAACAGTAAGTCTCCCTGTCATGGTCTGGTTGGTGGCCTGAAAGAAAGCCTAGCACACTGCAGATTCACAATCTCACTGGAAAAGGGCTTTTCTCTGGGAGAAATCTAGCATGTCTACTATAGAGGGAACTGAAAGATAACTGTTCACTGCAGCAGGTGAGACAGCAGTCATGTGGTTATGTTCTTTAAAGGTTCCAGGCTGGAGGGACAGCTCAGTAACTGAGTACACATACTGCTCTTCTAGAAGACCTGAGTTTGGTTCCTAGGTCCAAACTGCCTGTAACTATAGTTCTATAAGATCTGAAACCCGCTTTTAATTTCTGTAGGCACCCACACAAATGTGGCACACTTGCACAGACAGACAGACACACAAACACAAACACAAACACACACACACACACACACACACACTAAATAAATCATTTGAAGTCTATCTGGTTGGTGTAGGGAGCATACTCACAATTCCAGCATTCAGGACAAGGGGCTCTAGAACAGGAGGACAGTGAGTTTGAAGATAGACCAGGCAGGAGGGACAGGGACAGGGACAGAGACAGATCAACACAATCTCAAAAAGAAAAATGATCTATATATGTTATTAAAACATACTGGGGGATTCTAACCCCAGCCCACCAGCAGACTCCAGTAGCATACCTATCCCATGCCATGCAGTAGGGGTCAGTTGAACTCAACCAAATGCACCAACCAAGAGGCTGCCTGCACCAGGTGGTTGGGCACTATAGTGATCTCTTTGTGACGAGGAAACATGCCCCAGTCTAGCACCACGGCAAACTGTGTGGAACCCACACAGCTCTGGAGCTGTCTTCCCCGGGCTCTGGGGAGAAAACATGGGTCCACCTGGCACCTTGCAGCACCAGCCAGATGGGAACTATTAGAGTGAGCATAGGTATGGTATTGGGCGGGGTAGCATAGACAGACAGCAGACAAACAGGATGGTTCATATCCTCTGGACAGAGGCATATCTGAAGAGGAGATAGAGAAATGGAGCAGGCTGAGGTGAATGGCTTGATTGCCACGCAGGGCCAATGTGACGTCTGGGCCTGAGCTGCTACTGGGACTCTACTGGGTTCCTGACTTGACGACTGACAACTGCGGTCTTGGATGTCCCTGGTCTCTGATACCCACAAAGGCAGAGAGGACAAGGCTGTACAGAGTTGTCCCCAGGCTATTATCAAGGCTACTACTGGCTGCTCTCCACAAACTGATGGTGAGGCCCTATTGCTGAAAGTACTAGTTACTGATGTCACTGAACACGGAGACATCCATCTGGTGATCACCTAGAAAGCTTCACCCCTATTGACTAGCATTCACAGTGGTGGAAGGTCCTCTGCACACTATCAGAGGAGAAAGGTAATGATCAAGATCAGCCAGCTACGAACCCTGCAACCTACAACAGCTCCCTACCTGCATGATATAACGCTACAACAGTGGCGCGAGCGTTACGGGAGTAACCAGTCACTTGTTGCTTGGATTTAAGTGCCACTCCATGACATAGAACTGGACATCAGACGGGACAAGACATGGGCCTACGAGGAAAACTACAAAGGCTGTTGTTCTAATGACACTCTGTTATACCAACAGATCAGTGCCTCACTCAGCCCAGACTAGAGAAGCTTCTTCCTGCGGTCTACGGGAAGCATCGCAGAGACCCACAACTGGGCAATGTGCAAGGAGTTCTAATGGGATGTCTTCATTAAACTTCTCTCCTAGGGGATCAGGATCATCATGGAAGGGGAGGCAGAAAGACTATAAGAGCCATAGGTAATGGGTGAATCCAAGCAAACAGTGTCTCCCAGACAAAACAATACTGATGCACATATGAACTCACAGAGACCATGGCAGCATGCCTAGGACCTGCACAGGTTCAAGTGGATGGTGTCCCAGCACTGAAACAGGAAACTGGACACTGGCTCCCATCCCTATCCAAGAAGCTATCTAGAACTGATACAAGCCGGCAATGGGACAATCGGTTTTCTCCAGTGGATTATCACTGGTGTATCAACCACATTCCATGGCAGGCTCCATGCCAACACAAAAAGAGCTCCATTTTTTCTGTGGGCTTTGTGTTTCATCTTGGCATTCTTTGTCTTATTTTTGTTTGTTTTGATTTTAGTTTTTGTGTTTTCATGCTTTTTTTTTCAGAGAGAGAACATAAGGTTGGATGGGTAGGGAGGCGGGAGGATTGGAGAGGAGTCAGAGGAGAGGAAAAACATGATCAAAATATACTATATGAGGGAAATTTTTAAATAAAAATTTTAAATGGCTAAACGTGGTAACACGACCATAGTCACAATACTTGGGAGGTTAGAGGCAGAAAGATCATATGCTCAAGGTTATCCTGAATATGTGTTAAATTTACATGAGACAATGCTAAAAAGAAAATGTTCTCCCAAATGGGCATGGTGACTCCTTCCTTTAAGCCTGACACTTGGAATCAGATGCAGAAGTATCATCCAGATCATGCTGGTCAATTACTCAGAGTTCTCTGAGGAAAGGGATCTGGGGAGGAAGGAGGTGGTGAGGGCCTAGCAATGAATCTGATCTACACAGCCCAGAATCCCAGTACCTGCAGTGTGACCATCAGAAAGACAGTAGCTGTCATGCACAGGCAAGATGCCAGAAGCTTCCTCCTTTGAATCCGCACCATGCTGCCCTGTCCTGGATGACTGAGAAAAGGCTGGCCTGGCCACCAGGTGTCCTCCAGTCAGCCCACAGCCAGAGACAACTTCACATGGAGGAACCATCTGGATGCCAATTTCCTGCTGGGAGCTGGTCTCCATGAAGGACTGAGATCCAAGGTTCCGAATGAGCCTCGCTTGGTGCTCGGAGGGAACAGCATGTAGTCTTCTTAGGCTATCATCAGATCAGCTGGAGTCCTCAGACACAGCACCATCCAAAAACACTGCAACGAATGAATAATCTTTTAGCCACAGTGCAGAGCTGATAGACATAGGCTTACTGTGTAAAAGCACAGAAGTCTTAAACTAAAAGGAACCTTTTAGGTCATATACCTCACGATTCCTAATACCTAATCATGCATATACCTAACACCTCACTCAGAAAGACATCAACTGGGACCAGAATGGTTGACTAACTTGCTCAAGGCCACACAGCCCCATCAACCCCCGTGTCTTGAATCTCTCCCTAATTTCTCTGCCATTAGAAGACTGGATTCCAGGGTTACTCAGAAGATGTCACTTCCTAACAAGTCTCAAAGGAATAAAGAACTAGACCACACGCGCACTTCCAAAAAGGCTAGGGGAGAAAATAATAAAGGTTCAGGTTTTGGTTAAAGATGGGATAGTGATCAACTGAAGAATCCAACGAGCCCATGGAGGAATTGTGTTTACTGGATTATCTGCTGAGTCTTTTGTGGAAAGCACAACAAAGCAATAGGTTGTGTGGGCAATATAAAGTTCTGGAAGCTTCGGGAAAGATCTTCATGTAATGAACTGGCTGCTCTTTCTGGTGTTTTTGAAACAGGTCCTCATGAAGTCAGATTGGCCTCAAACTTACTGTTGTGGCCAAAGACAGCCCTGAACTCTGAGCCATACCCCAACCCTGACCGTGCCTCCTAAATGCTGGGGTTATAGGCATCTACCAACATGCCCAGATTTATGGGATATTAAGAATGAAACCCAGGGCCTTGTGTATTTGAGGTGAGCGGCACATCAACTGAGCTACCTTCCCAGTCTTTTCAGGAGAGAGAAAAAAACTCTTAAAAGGCACAGAATGGTCACAATAAATGTTTTTTTATTCCTAAAATGTCATAACTTGGACATCCTGGGCAAAGCCCTATGGAGGCAAAACTGAAGCAAGATTGGAGGACACAGGATGTCACGTGTCTCCAGGATGCAGAACTAGAAATTAACTAGAAATATGATGTTGGAACAGGGGTCAGGAGGAAAGGCCTGTATCTTAACAGCATGCTCCTCTCTCGTGACTGTCGTTTTTCATGTGTTTTTGTGCTTGCTGTGTGTCTGTCTGTGAACTCGTGTGTGTGTGTGTGTGTGTGTGTGTGTGTGTGTGTGTGTGTATCTGTGCATGTATTTAACAGCATATTTTTAAAAAGGAGGCCATGAGCTTGAGAGGGAGCAAGGGGATACATGAAAGGGGTTGGAAGGATGAAAGAGAGGGGGAGAAATAATGTAATCATGTACCCATGTAATCATATTATAATCTTAAAATACTTAATTAGTTTATAAAATCATAACTTTGGTAAGTACTTTGGCCAGTTCTGCTCTGAAATCCAGGAATTCTTTCCTAGTTGTTAACCCCAAGACCCCACCACCCACAGTAAACGGTGGGCACACAGAGAACAAACAAGCCTGTGCAGAGCAGCTGTCATCTGGTGGGTCCCAGAGGGAGGGACCAAAGGCTCCAGGACCCTCAAAGGCTCCCTGCCCCGTTCTACTCAGTGCACATCAGCTACACAAAGCGTGGACCCTAGCACTGCGAATTCCACTCTCAGGTTCTAGCATTCAAGCCATATAAATTTGGGGAAATGACTAAGTATTTCTTATCCTCGGTGTATTCACTGTAAGTAATAAACTTCATCCTTTCCCTTACACGACAGAAAGATTATTAAATTTTCATTGTATATGCAAAAGCAATTTACCATAGCTATAATTAATATGACCCAGATTAGGTAGTGAAATATGAACATCTTAGATGGGAATAAAACTACATCACTTTCAGACCAGCAAGATGGCTCAGTGGGGAAAATCACTTATCATGCAAAGCCACCAACCTACATTCTATCCCTGAACTCGTGGTGCAAGACTAGAAACAACTTTCAGAACGCTTCCCTCTGACCTCCACATGTGCTCACTGGCACAGGACACCACATTCACCCCACACCAATCAAATGTACCAGCAAATGAATCACTAAAAGTAAATTTAAGATTGTAACGTTTTCCAACGAGTTTTAAATCTATCACTTCATTTAATATTATTTAAAACCACTTCGGAAAAATAGACAAGATAGGTATTATTCATTCCAGTTGTATACAAAAATGAAACTAAGCCTTACTAAATTTAAGCAATTGGCCTGAGATATTTTTTAGAAATAGGTCTAGAAATCAGGTCACCTGACTCCAAGATCAGCAGAAAGAAACAGTAGCGGCTTTAGGACAGAAAGGGTCTAGAGGAAAGGAAAACAGAAGGAGGAGAGAAATTCTGAAGCTAGTATGATACATTTCTAGCTAATGTCTCAGGACTTTTTGCAATATTTGGTCAGCCAATCAACTACCAAGGAACAAGTCAAGAGTACAAATGCCCTTGCATATAGGAACCTCAAGTTAGGTTACTATGAAAGCCAGAGTGTAGTAAGTTTATGAAAGCTGGCTGTGATTAAATATTCACCACTGAAGAGCAGACTCCAGCATGTGAATTACACTCTGCAGCAACCCGCCAGGCCTTAGGGTACATTTACAACAGTAGCACTCAATCTAACCCACATCAGTTAATTAGCCAGGAGCATGTCATCAAGTCAGAAGCCCTCCAACTGGTGAGGACAGGTGGACCTACAGAGTACCAGGAAAGCCCTCAAGTCCAATGTAATGGCACTCCAAGATGGGGAGGCTCCCCCGTTTCTGTTTCACCATTGCCTGCAGGGTGAGCCTGAGTCCTTCAGGACAATGCCCCATAATATTCTTTCCCAGGACAGAGGACTCTATCTGCTTATAGGCCGTGGTATATAACGTCTGAAATGGTCTCTGACTAACCAACTCCTGACTCTGAGATCTGAGCTTCTGCAATGCATTGCATGCCTGGTGTACACTATCCAGGGTTGCCCATCTGCTGTGTAGAAAGGGTCTGAATTCATGGAGCATCTATAAGTTCTCTCCTACCAAAACCAACAACACCATCATCTTAGGATAATTCCTCTCTTCTTCTACAGAAGTTAAGATTGAGTATCTCAAAGAAAGTTAGCAGATTGTGGTGTCTAATTTCAAATTTTGCCTGTAGATGGCCAGCAGTTGAACCAAGAGATGATCTCTGCCATGTCCCTGATGATGGTGATAAACCGGGGTCACTGGTATGCTTGACACACTGGGTTGTCTCTCTGGAATAGCGACTTCTCTCTCTCTCTCTCTCTCTCTCTCTCTCTCTCTCTCTCTCTCTCTCTCTCTCTCTCTCTCTCTCTCTCTCTCTCTCGGTTTTTCGAGGCAGGGTTTCTCTGTGGCTTTGGAGGCTGTCCTGTCACTAGCTCTTATAGACCAGGCTGGTCTCAAACTCACAGAGATCCACCTGCCTGTGCCTCCCGAATGCTGGGATTAAAGGCGTGCGCCACCAACGTAACAAAGAATGTGGCAAAAGCAATTTATGGGATGATTGGGTTTAGCTCACGGTGTGACTGTACAGCCCATCATAACCAGGCAGACATAGTAGGAGCAGCGTGAGGTGGCTGCTCCTATTGTGTTCACAGTCAAGAAACAGGGATGAATGACAGCCCGTGGTCACTTCCTCCCTTTTATCCAGCACGCAGAATGCTGTGGCCCTCGTTCAGAGCAAACCTTCCCTTCTCAACTCAGCCTTTCTGGAAACACCCTCCTGACATTTCCAGCCATGCTGCCAGGATTCTCACAATCAAAATTCACCATGAGAAATCCTGATCCTCAATGTGTTCTCGTTCTCCTCCTCCTCCTCCTTCCTCCTCCTCCTCCTCCTCCTCCTTCCTCCTCCTCCTCCTCCTCCTCCTCCTCCTCCTCTCCACTGGCAGGAAGGAAATGGGGCTGAAGACAGACAGCTCTAAAGTGACTCTTCTGATTGGTTCTCCATTATCAATAGCAACTGTCTTCTGATTGGTTCTTCATTAGCAACTGGATAATTGATAGCAATTGTTTTTACTGGACTAAAGGTAACACCAGGGAGGGGTTTCAGAAGAATCTAATCATCAAACCTAAATTACTCACAGTAATGCCTGATTTCTCAAACAGGCTAGGTTCTCCCAAGACATTGTCCCTTTACACTGCATAAATCTCCATGTGGTGGTGCATGCCTTTAATCCCAGCCCTCCTAGGCAGAGGCGGAAGGCTTGAGGCCAGCCTGGTCTGCAGAGCAGGTTCCAGAACAGACAGAGCAACACAGAGAAACCTTGTCTCATCAACCAATAAAAGCAGCCCATATTTGCAGCATACAGAAGGGTCTCTCATATCACAAACAAACGGAACTTTCCAGTATACCCCTTAAACTGTGGATGCCCTTAGACATGACACGGTAGGCTGGCAGGAATGTGTCACATTTTCGAGCATTTTTTACTGCCTCCTTTCAATCATGCCACATCACGACTCCTCATTTATCACTGTGGTGGTTGCCCTCAAAGCCCCCAAAGTGGTGTTCTTCCCAATCCCATCCCCCTGGATTCTCCACTCAGGTAGGTATAAGTTAATATCCAGAAGGAAAACAGTGTCTTGCCTCTGACTGAAGTCTGTGCGTGCCTTTGCAAAGGTTCTATGAGTTAGCTTAAAAAGAGGCCCGGGTATGGGGCTGTAGCTCAGGGGTAGAGAGCCCCTGCCTCCCATACACAGGCCCTGTGCCCCATCCCTAACTCTGAAAAAGAACACGGATGTGTACCCCACTCTATTTCTCTAGCTCCCTTTCCTGATCTCTTCCTCGAGGTCTGTGTTCCTGATGCTCCCAGAATGTAACTTGCCTTTTCTGTACTGCTGAGCCAACTTCGAACACCAGTACCTCTTATATTGTCCTAGACATCCCCCAAGAGTTTTTTGGGGGAGGAGAGGGTGATGCTACAGACTGAACTAAGGGCTTCCCACACACTAAATAGGCAGATGATCTACCAATGAGCTATATGATTAGCCCCGTTTTCCTTTTTGTTTTGGGTTTTATTATTATTATTATTTGTTTGATTTTTGTGGGTTTTGTTTTCTCCTGTCTTGTTTTGCAGACAGGGTTTTTTTTGTGTAGCTCTGGCTGTCCTGGAACTCAGCTCTGTAGACCAGCCTGGGCTAGAACTCACAGTTCTGGCTGACTCTGCCTCCAGAGTGCTAGGACTAAAGGCATGCACCACAGAGCCCAGTGCCATTTTCCTTTTTTAGTAGTTCAGCACTTCTTTCTAAAAACCAAGATTTTGCATAACCCTTTTTAAAAAGTATTTAGAAAGCATGTAAATTAAAATAAACTTAACATTTACTTTTTCCAAAACCCATTTCAAGAATACTATCTATATTCATTAATTGTTGTCACTGTAAGAAAACAAACAAACAAATTTACAAGAGGAAGAGCTCACTTTGCCTTTTCATTTCAAAGGATTTCAGTTTATCCTGTTGGAGAAGGATGATGGACAAAATGGCTCCCTCCACAGTGGTGGGAGCACCAGGTGGTGGGTGTTCCCACAAATCAGAACCAGTGGCTAATACCACCTTCAAAGCCCATCCCTAGTCACCTCCTTCCATCACCCAAGCCACACCTCCTAAAGGCTTTACAACCTTCCAAAACACCACCACCAAGAGGACCAAGTGGGCAAACATGAGCCTGGGGGAGAGGGTGTTTGGTGTAAAATGATTCGAGCGGAATCGGGAGCTACATTTGTTGGGGAAATCAATTTTACATAAGTATAAAGGCACTTAAATACAGGCTGGAAAGGTTTTTGTACTATACCATATTTGTGCATACATGTAACACTGGCCAAATTATAATCTTTTCCCTTATCTCCTAGGTATCATCCTAAGGAGGGGTTTCTGAGTTGTTTCTAAGAACAAACTTGAAAACTTCTTTACTTTTGTCCTGGAAGAAAGAAAGATGAGCAATAACACAGTAACAACGGAGTCTTTGATTCACTATTTAGACACTGCCATCTAGCAGGAAGCCAGCAGATAAGTTAGAACAGTTTCAGAATTTTAACACACCTTATTGGTCTTCTGATGCATTGCCTTTGACTTGGAGGCAAGAGACAGGTTTTGGTTCTTTATTTTTTTTTCTTTTCTAAGATAGGGACTGGCTACATAGCCTATAGCCTAGGTTGGCTTCTAAATCACCTTCTACTGCCTTGGCCTCCATAATGAGTGCCGAATGGAAGAGAGAGAGAGAGAGAGAGAGAGAGAGAGAGAGAGAGAGAGAGAGAGAGAGAGAGAGAGAGAGAGAGAGAGAGAGAGAGAGAGAGAGCCAGGCAGTGGTGGTGCACGCCTTTAATTCCAGCACTGGGTGGGGAGACAGAGGCAGGAGGATCTCTGTGAGTTCAAGACCAGCCTGGTCTACAGAGCTAGTTCCAGGACAGCCTCCAAAGCAACAGAGAAACCCTGTCCCGGGGGGAAAAAATGAAAAGAAAAGAAAAAGAAATAAAAGGAGGATACAGCCGCTCCTAGGTATGGTGGAGAAGGTTTACTGTAGATATGAGGAGGACAGTCAGAGACAGGGACAACTGGGACAGTCCAGAATGGACATGACTGGCAAGCTGAGCAGAGAGCCATCTGAGGAGACGGGACAGATAGAAGACCAGGAGACCAAGAGGTCAAAAGAGCTGGCATAGCCGAAACGGCTGAGTCAAAAGAGCTGGCGTAGCCAAAACAGCTGAGTCAAAAGAGCTGGCGTAGCCAAAACAGCTGAGTTATACAGCGAAAAGCAGCTGGAGGAGGATAGCCTAGCCCAGTCCCCTGGGCTGGAGAAGTTTAGGGTAGGGGTGGGACTGAGGGATGCCGGGAGAAACTAGCTGTCATCCAGCGTCAGCCAATAGCGCTGCACTACACCCTTGGAAAGCATTTGAGAGACAGTTCTGAGAGGGAGAGCAAGAGCTTGGTGCAGTCTGTATTGGTGGATGGAAATTCAAGTGTTCAAACACCTGAGCTACTTTATTCAATGCAGAAAACCAATTCAAGACCCACCTGGATCAAAGACCCACCTTTGATTCCACAGTGGATCAAAAAGTCCCAAGACTCTAGTTTGTAGAATGCCATTTCTAGCAGGTCTAGGTTTGGTCCTAAGTGGAGCACTTCATCTGAAAGAAGGGAGCCTCATTTGAAGGCATTAAGACCCTGAGCATCAGCTAGCCTTAGTCAAAACTGGACCTATCCATGGCCAGGCGGTGGTGGCGCACGCTTTTATTCCCAGCACTCCGGAGGCAGAGGCGGGCGGATCTCTGTGAGTTCGAGGCCGGGCTGGGCAGACAGCCTCCAAAACAATACAGAGAAACCCTGTCTCATAAAAACAAAAAGCAAAAACAAAAACAAACAAACAAACAAAAAAACTGGACCTATCCGGGTGGCATGCATTGCCAAACACAAGTCAACTCATTCATAGCCAAGTCTACCAGCTGTTTCAGAACATCATGCTGGTGGCTAAGGGGTAATCTGTTGGGAGTTGTTATGTTAAGAAAAAGTAATTTTGTGTAAAATTTGCTAGCAATTAACCAAAGACGGGGAAGTTCCAATCAAGCATCATTAAAAGTCAAAGTTCTGTATCTTATGATACAAAATGAATCTCATATTGAGTGCCCTAGCTGATTACAAAAACCCCAAAAGGCAACTTGTGTGTGTGTGTGCATAATCAAAGCCAGCTCTTGCAGGCTCTTCGCAAGTATATACTAAAAATTCACAACGTTTCCACTACATGAAAGTGAAAACTGCTACTCGGCTGGGCACAAGATTCTATCAACAAATGTTTCTGGATGAGCACCCAGGTACCAGGAGCCGTGCCCAACCTAACAGGGCAGTGGGACTTTTGCCTGGGGCCTTGCAAAGGAAGTTGAGCTGGCTGCTCCGGGAAGAACCCTAAATCACACCCTCGGGATACTGTGCTCCTCCTCACTGCTCATCAGCCCAAGGCTCCAGTGTCACAAGCTCCCATCTGTGCTGTTGGAGGCCACCTCAGCTTGCACCCCAGTTTCGGGGTCTAAAAGGCGTTGCCAGGGTTTCTAGGCTCATCCAGCAGACGCGAGTTCTTTGCCAGGGCCCAGCAAACTGTTTTCTCTTACACCCCGCTTCCGCGCAGAGCGGCGGTGTAGTCCTGCTAGCTCCAGCAGGCGCCCCAGTCTCCAACCGTCCAGAAGACTCACCTTAGAATTGCGAGCATCAAATACAAGACCCCATCACTGTACTTCTACCAGTCTCTAGGCTGCCTGATGCTCTGCGTACCCCAGAGTCCTCATTTTCTATTCATGCCCCTGAGCTCTCCCGAAGACCCGGAGGAGAAGAAATGGAATGGCAGGTGCAACTCCAGGATCATCCCGCCGCAGTCAGCCTGCAAAATCCGGAATCCACGTTTTCTTGGATGCGGTGTTTAAAAGCTAGCGGTCTCCGCTTCAAAAAACTTTGGACCACCCCTCACCCGTGTGTTCTAGAATGCTTCAGGTTCTGGAAAGTCTGGGAAGTTCTCTATAAAAGCCACCTGGAGCTGCTCTTCCAGAAGACCCGAGTTCAACTCACAATCGTCTGTAACTCCAGGATCCAACACTTCACACAGACATGCATGCAGGCAAAACTCCAAGGCACACAAAACAAGAATACATTAATATTTTCTAAAAAGCCCTCAATAAAGGCAGACTCTTGGTGTCCCTGAGACATGAGGAGAGAGATGAAGGGAGAGGGGGGAGGGGAGAACCAGGTGCAGCAACCGAGAAGCCCAAAGGTACAAAAGAGGGCAACGAAAATGGTTGGGTTACATAGGGAAGAGCAGCCCAGAGCCCTGGACTGGAGTCTTAGGATAGCGGGCTGGATGTGCTATGGAGGAAGGCCCAGGAACTGGTAGGGACGAACCTGGCACCTGGTGGCCAGGTTTGCTTTGATGTGTTAAATAGGCAAGCCATTTGTCCCATGTTTGAAACCTAACACTCAAGTCTCAGAAACTGAGCTCACTCTCTTGTAGGACTGAAGCACAAAGCTGGCAGCAAGGGGTTGCTGTGGTCTCAGTATCTTAGACACCCACACGTTCCTGGTGCCCATGGTGTTGGGAACTGGGACACCTTGGTCAGTCCTCACTAATGAGATTCGACCCCTTGTGAAAAGGTAGGGTGCCCACTTCAAATACTATCAGTGTACGCATTCAAGTCTTTTGTTGTTGTTTTTCGAGACAGGGTTTCTCTGCGGCTTTGGCGGCAGTTCTGGAACTAGCTCTTGTAGACCAGGCTGGTCTCAGACTCACAGAGATCCACCTGCCTCTGCCTCCCCAGTGCTGGAATTAAAGGCGTGCGCCACACTCGCCCGACTGCATTCAAATCTTAGCAGATATGTTACACAGCCACAGCTAATAGTTTAAAAAAGGCATCTGAAGTGGTCTGTTGTTGGGTTTTTTGTTTGTTTGTTTTTGTTTTTCAAGACGAAGTTTCTCCTGGCTGTCCTAGAACTCCTGGCTAGCCTGGAACTCAGAGATCCAGCTGCCTCTGCCTGTTGAGTGCTGGGATTAAAGGCTTACACTGCGGGGCTTGAAGCGGTCTGTGTTGTTGGTGGTTTTAACAAGACCATTGTGGTGCGCAAAAGCGGAAAAGAACAGTAGTACTGCGTTTATTTGCCACTTCCTCCCCCTGAGGCTGACCACCAACGCTGAGCAATCAGAAGTCCCCTTTGGTCCACCTAAATAACTACCCAATTAAAATGCACCACCTCACCCTGGCACGGGGTTTCCCAGTTTACCTTTATAAACCGCCCCGTGCTTATGTGCCACATCCGTCTACCCTCTATCCAGATACAGTCAGTCCTTTGTTCCTCGGGGACAAACGCCTCTGCCCGCTTCCCTTGTCCTCTATGTCCTTCACCACTGCTTCCTGGTCCATTGTAACACAGACCTCCCCTTGCCAGCTGCAAGATCATTTGCTGCTGTTTTCTGCCTGAGTCAGAAAGCAGCCGCTTTAACTTGTCTTCCCTGATTAACAAAGGATCTCTGAAAACAGACGCTTGGATGTGGTTTGTGCCAAATCCAGCACCCCCCACCCCTACCCTTACCTCCCCCACCTTCCCTACCCCACCCCTCCCCTTGTATGGGTCTCCCCTTCAGTACTGGTTGGGTTTTTTGGTTGGTTGGTTTTGGTTTTTTTGTCAACGTGGCACAAACTAGAGTCAATTGGAAGGAGGAACCTTAACCGAGAAGATGTCTCCACCACATTGTACTGTGAGCCACTATGGGGGGGGGCATTTTCTTGATTAATGATTGATGTGGAAGGGCCCAGTGCACTATAAGAGGTGCCACCCCTGGAGATATAAGGAAGGTGGCTGAACAGAGCATGAAGAGCAAGCCAGTAAGCAGCACTCCTCCATGGCCTTTGCTTCAGTTCCCGTCTCAAATTCCTGCCCTCACTTCCTGTCACAATGGACTATGAACTGCAGGTTAAAATAAACCCCCCACCCCACCCAGCCCCAAGTTGCTTTAGGCCTTGTGTTATCCCAACAACAGACAGCAAACTAGGACAAAGAGAAAGGACATTGTAACAAGCTGTAGAATACTCATGTCTTGCATAGTTATGAAATATGTGGTAAACTCTCCCCTCTAGCCACTGCCCACATATAGAGCACACACACACTGATATTTTATGCCTTTAGATGTCAGGTAGAATGGTAACTGTGCCTAAAGGTATAGCTGTGTCCCAGGTGGGGGTTTGTAGACCAGAGTGTAGACCTGTAGACCAGGCTGGCCTTGAACTCACGGAGATCCACCTGCCTCTGTCTTCCAAGTGCTGGGATTAAAGGTGTGTGCCACCACCGCCTGATATTGGTTGTAAGTCTTAGGGTTTAACAACCGAGCTTTCTCTCCAGCCCTCTTACTCACATTTTAAAGGAAAGCAAATCCCAATACAAGCTACAAAATAGATATTTGAAAACACAAAAGAAATTTTGCTGGTATTTAGAGTTCAGAGGGGACCGGGAATGTTTTGGTTAACAGACAGTGTAACTTTGGGATGATGAGAAAATTCTGGATATTGATGTATGGTGGCGATTGTTATTCAACAATGTGTATCTGCCTAATGACATAAACTGAACACTTCTCCAATGCAGTTTCCTCCAACGGAGTCAGTCTCACTAGTTATATTAACCAAACTTCAGGGTAAGCCCCATGCCTAGCAGTAGCTGACCAGAATAAAACAAATTCAGTGATATTTTTGTAAACGTTAGGCCCCATTTTGTTTTCATTGGCCACTTTTTATCTTGTTGGTCTTTCGCTTATATATTTTGGTTTCCATCTTTTGTGTGTTTTGGGGTGGTGGTTTACGTATATTTCATTGTTCTTAGATGCGAAAGGACATGCATTGGTTTGGGTGGTGGGAAGTGGGAAGGATCTGGGAGGAGTTGGGGAGGGACAAGTGTGATCAGATATATTGTATGAATTTTTTCAATGAAAATTTTAAAAAGGAAAAATAAAAACCACCCATGGAGAGTCATGAAGCGTAAGGCCATAAATTTCTTCTCTGACTTCATTTTGTATCGCTCTCCATTCACACGGCTGCCTTCCATGGCTGTGCAGGATCTTTGCTGGTAAAATCAATAAGACAAGGTCTTTCCCCAGACACTCGCACAGACTCTGCACTTCCTGGCACACCAGTATTTTAGTTACCTTTACTTGATGCCTTGTTTGAAACAGCCTTCTCACCCCTCCCCAGTCCTGGTCCTATTTGCTTTTCTCATTCAGCACGATGTGCTGTTTGTTTGTTTTGTTTTCTGCCCATCAGAATCTTTTAAGTTTTCTGAAGGCAGAATGGAAAGACGTCATGTTTTCACATTTCAGGCGCATTTTAAAAATGCAGCCTGTTTCCACTGGATCAAACATTGCAGAATTTCTAATGATTAATAGATAATATAATACATATATAATACTTATACCAAGAAATCTGTGCATTATGAAAAATATGATCTTTTCCTTGGAATTTTAGACTCTCTGTCCTTGTGGACTGGGGTTACAAAAGCATAGTTTTCTTTCTTTATCTTTCAGCTCATAAACTCTTGAAGAATGCCTCAAGAAGACTCTGTTGGAGATTGCTTTCAAAGACAGAGATCTAGGATAGAGGATCAAACTGTCAAGTGAAGAGGATTCTTAGCCTTGCTATTTCAAAACCACTCCACAGATGGGTGAAGACTGCCAGCCAGTCCTTTAAGTGAATCCAAGGACCCTCGGGGAAGGTTTCTCTGTGCTAAACGCAGAGAAAGAGAAGAGGGAGATGGTCGAGTCACTTTACTTAAAAATGAAGCTCTTGGTAGCTACTTTGTCCTGCCTTCTACATTTTCCCACTTTGCTTCAAGTACACCTGAGTCTCAAAGCAGATGCTCCTCCTGTCTGGACCCTAGAACCCTTCCACTTCACCAATCCAGAAGGGCGGGTGAAGGTCCTTTTTTGTTTCTTTTGCTTTTGTTTTTTTTTTTTTTCCAGACAGGGTTTCTCTGTAGGTTTGGAGGCTGTCCTGGAAACTTGAAGACAAGGCTGGCCTGGAACTCACAGAGATCCATCCGCCTGCTTCTATCCCCAGAGTGCAGGGATTAAAGGCGTGTGTCACCACCATCTGTCATGAAGGTCCTTCTTAAAGACAAGGGAGGAAAACCATAAGCATTATTCGTTTCATCCCCAATAAAACTGTTCTAACAAATCTCATTGCAGATAGGTGCTCAGTTATCAGAGTCACTAATACAAAAGTCTAAAGCAAACAAAATATATATGTGAGAGACCTCTCTGCCAGAATGCTGGGTATTTCTCCTTGGAAAGAATGTGCTTACAGTTTCTGACTGACCCACAGATGTGGCTTCCAGAGCACAATCATGTGGGAAAAGTGGCAGGTTACAGAATGAGGCAAAAATCTCTACCAACTACACATCTGATAGTGGATCAATATAATTAAGAACTGGACATCAAGGAAACAAATAACCCAATTAAAACAGGGCACAGGTCTCCTGGGTTGCAGTCTATGCAACCTGTCAGCTAGTGAGAAATAACTTTCCACCATTCCCCCATTGAGCTTTCCGGGACTCATACCTCCCCAAATGTCTTGGCATTGACTCAGTGTTGGATCTTGATGGTTTAGGAAGCATCCTTGCTTCACTAAGCTGTCATTTATTTCTTCTTCCTCTGTGTAGCTTTGGAGCCTGTCCTGGAACTTGCTTTGTAGACCAGGCTGGACTTGAACTCACAGAGATCCTCCTGCCTCTGCCTCTCATGTGGTGGGATAAAAATGTGTGCCACCAATGTCTGACTTGTCATATCTTAATTGTAATGAAGTATTTTATTGAAATATTTTATTTCAATGGTTAGCTGTGAGAAGCAATACCACACTGCCATATTCTGTTACTGCTGTTTGATCAAAAACACAATCTAAGTACCTGGATTTCTTTTTTAAGACCCCAAGAGTTTACTGTGAAGGTTGCCTACACTTTGGGTGTGGTTTCCTCCTGGTCTCATTTCCTACTGTTATTTCCTCTTGCTCTCTAACCCACATTTTCCCTTGCTAGTCTTTCCTCCGAGCATCTCCTTATCTGTGGGACTCTGCATTCACTGTTTATCCTTCCTTCACAGACACTCTTACTAGAGCTTCCCCTCACTGGCATTCCCTATTTAGTTATTGCTTCTACGGAGCTCTCCCAATAAATAACCCTTTCTAAAACCAAATCAAAACAAAACCCCTCTATCTCCACTAACTTCCTTTACTTTATCATTAGTTATCACCATCATCATTGTCATCATCATCATCGGCATGTGACCTCCCTTTACGACTCAAGTTCCTGGACAAAAGCAATCTTCCTATCTCTGCCTCCCAAATAGTTGAGAGTTGTATATGGTGCATAGTTGCTTCATTGCTTTCAAAACACTTACTAGTACCGAAATACTACACTATACAGTGTATGATTTATTTTCTTATTTTCTGAATCCCTGTTACCAAGTAAACACCTTGAGGGCGTAGAACATTTTCCCTCTTTGCTGTTGTTTCCCTAGACCCTGGGACTGGATCTGGTCCACGGCAGCAGCTCCAAAATTACTTTATTTAGTTATTTATTGGTTTTACGAGACAGGGTGTATTGTTTTGGAGGCTGTCGGTCTAGCCCGGCCTCGAACTCACAGAGATCAGCCTGCCTCTCCCTCCCGAGTGCAGGGATTAAAGGAGTGCGCCACCACCGCCCGGCTACTTTATTACTTAATGGCTTTCAGGAAAGAGAATGGGGTAGGTAAACTTCATTTTATTATTACCCCAGTTGTCCTTTAAAAAGCATTCTCACTGAATGATGGTTCAGGAGATTGTATGAGCGTGGTAATCTGAGGTTTGGTCCCCAGCACTCCTATGAGAGAAGAAAGGCTTGGACGGAGTATCTGTCCCATTTGGAGTCGTTTGCACACAGGCTTTTGTTTGTTGTTTCGCTTTAAAGTAGTTCTACAGTGGGCATTTCAAAGTCAGAATGGAGACGACTCTTAGAAGTCGCAGCAGGATGGTATAAACAGCTGACACCTTCAGGCCTGACAGGTTCGCGGCCACAGCACAGAAGTAGGACGACATTAGTATTAAGTTCCTGCGCGCCTTCAATCAGGACAAATGAGTCCCGCCACTTAGAGGCTGGGGTGAGTCCACATGAGTCGCCACCACGGCCTGTCACTGAGGAAGACGCTAGGCGCGAGCGCTCCCAAACCACAGCGAACAAGACGCGCGCGCCGCCGTCTGTGTCTGAACCGCAAAGGACGCGGGAGGCGAGCACGCCCAGGACCAGCCGAGCGCTAGGACGCGGAAGCGCGCACGCTCAGTCCACTAGGAGACGTCACGGGCTTTCGCGAGATTGAGACTTTCTCGCGATAGGATAGGCCAGGCTCTCCGGAAGAGGCTCCCCGGAAGGAGCGTGTCTGCTTTCCTGATCCAGCCTAGCGCGGTGTGCTGACCCGCCGACACCATGCAGTCGGACGATGTGAGTTCCCTCCCGTTGCTCTGGAGCCCCGGGCTTTGTGCGGGACGTTTCTCTCATCTGGGACTCAGATCCGCATACTTAGATGGCCCGTTCGTCTCCCGTTTTCTGATTGCGAGACTTCCAGAACCCCGATTTCCCAGTGGCTTCCCACTCGAGTTTATCTCAGCGCCCCACCGTGGTTAAGCGGCCAGGACACCCGAGCCTCAGCCCGTCGGCTGGACTTACTTAGTCCCTGGTGCCTAGCTTAAGGGCTCCTGTGCCATTACCAGCTGAATGTCAGTAGTCCCGGGACTTGGCAGGCGGGAGAGGTGCAAAGTTTAAAATTCATGTTTAAGAGTCCTGCTCGTCCATGAGCGTTCCTTTTCAGTCTACTTTAACTGTGTTAGGATTTTCTTTACCTTGCTCTACTGTCTGAATCATAATTTCGGAAGTATCCTACGTTCATCTGTTTACGGGAGTTGTAAATACTTATCAGTTCTAGGAGTGTCTAGGCTCTGTGGTAATTACTGAGGATTTGGTTAACCAGTCAGACAAAAATACTTCTGCTCTCATAAGCCCTCTGGGGATGGAGAATAAACAGATGGAACGTTTGCCTGGTAAATGGTACCATGAAAGACGAGTAATGGAGAATAGTAGAGGGGAGAGACCACTGCAGATAAGGCCAGTCAGACATTTGGATAAAGATTAAAAAATATATATATAGGACTGAGCCAGCCACTGAAAGAGGGTAGAAATGGTAGAGGTATAAAGATTGGAGGTGGGAAAGGCGGACTATAGAAGGTACCGATGGGACTCTTTACAGGAATCAAGAGGGTGAGATAGGGATGTCGAATTTGATGTGCTTGCCAAGACAAGGACAGGCTGAATCTTGGAGAAAATGCTTTTAGGTTCTTTTAGAGGGAACTAGGACGAATGTTGTATTCTCTGGAGGAGTGTGGAATCGAGAGTTGCATTTGGCTATGTTTATCCTCTGAATCCTTTTGGAGATGCCAAGTGGGCAGCTAGATGCATGGACAAATCTGGTGCTTAAGAAAGCTGTCTGGCCGGGCGGTGGTGGCGTACGCCTTTAATCCCAGCACTCGGGAGGCAGAGGCAGGCGGATCTCTATGAGTTCGAGGCCAGCCTGGTCTACAAGAGCTAGTTCCAGGACAGTCTCCAAAGCCACAGAGAAACCCTGTCTCGAAAAACCAAAAAGAAAAAAAAAAAGCTGTCTGACCAATGATGTTTAAAAGCCACAAGCTTGAACGGTATCCCCGTTTCCCATTTCATTTTTTGTTTCCTTCCTCCCCCATCAGACATCCCTAATAAATCCCACCATGTAAGCACATTTTATTCTTTGACCTTTCTCCATTTTTTTCTTTTTAGTCTTTAGAGTCTTTCTCAGTTCCTCAAAGCAGTCCATCCAAAGACTTCCATGCTCTCATACACCCATATACAGCTCTTAATTGAGTGCAACTTCTTGATGCTCATTTATAGACTTTCCCCTAACTAAATATAGATGGTGCTTGAAGGACTGTACTTCCTTTTATCCATCGAACACTCAGGTGTTTATGGAGACAGCAGTGCTTTTGCATTAGAGTAAATAGCACATCAACTAGTGAGAGATAGTAAAAGGTAATAAAGTTGTGGTATGTATATCTATGTATCTAGTAGTGTGCAGCCTTTGATAATGGAGACATGTGAAAAGTTACAAGGTATATATGATATGACTAATTTTAACATTATACACAGGTACGTATTACAGATGATGAGTAACTGTATATACTGGAAAAAAATGGGGAGAAACTATTAGTGAAATTCTGTTGCTAAGACCAGGCTGGCCTTGAATTTACAAAGCTCTGTCTCCCAAGAGCTGGGATTAAAGGATTAAAGTTTGTCACCACCGCCTGGCTGTATTTAGGTGGTTTGGTTTTGTTTTGTTTTACAAGACAATGCTACTGTGTAAAGGAAACAAATCAGACCTATTAAAAGAAAACTTCTTTTCATTCCTAAAGACTTTTTTCATTGAGGTGCTGTAGCACTGGGCTGACATGGTTCCCATCTTTTTTTGTTTGTATTCTGGTGGTAGTGGCAGTGGAGACTAAACTGAGGTGATGCACGTTCAGGGAAGAATTCTGCCAGTGAGCACCATTTGCAGCCTGGAGAACACCGTCTCTTTTTATGTTAAATGCATCTTTGGGGCCAGAGCAAAAGGGCTTTCACTTTGTCTTGCAGGTTATCTGGAATACACTAGGAAACAGGCAGTTTTGTTCTTTCAAAATAAGGTGAGTATATTGCAGCCTAGACTAACATGCATTTGGTTGCCCCCTTGGTTGTAAACATTATTCTCCTTGCATCCTAGAACCAAGACTCAGGGCTTTTGCAGAAACGAGTATAGTCTGACTGGGCTGTGCAATCGGTCATCCTGTCCTCTGGCAAATAGTCAGTATGCTACAATTAAAGAAGAGAAAGGTATGAAAACTACACAGCAGTTTATAACAGGTTCTTCCTAGTCTCTATAAATAGTAACACAGCTGTTTAACTTCTCCTCAGGACAGTGCTACCTGTATATGAAGGTTATAGAACGAGCAGCTTTTCCTCGGCGGCTCTGGGAGCGGGTAAGACTCATTGAGAAAACTGCAGTGACCATAGGTCAGGGGCAAGGATGCCATGTGTTTTATGCCCTCTTGGTACTGACAATGAAGACCTAACACGATTTACCTTCCCGCTCATGTTGCCCTTCTCTGTTCCACAGGTCCGGCTTAGTAAAAACTATGAGAAAGCACTGGAACAAATAGACGAAAATTTAATTTACTGGCCCCGCTTCATTCGGCACAAGTGTAAGCAGAGGTTTACCAAGATTACCCAGTACCTGATTCGAATTAGAAAACTCACGCTGAAGCGACGGTAAGGGCCAAGCTCATTCCTTTGTTCACTTCCAGCCTACTACTTTTTCCCAGGCCATGTCACAAGCAGTGTTTTCTGTGAAATTTAACAGTGACTACTCTCTTACAATATGCCAAGAAAAAACTCTGGGATGAAGATGTGTCCAGTGGTTGTGCAGGATTTTAAAATAGGATATGTGATTGATTATCCTGCCTGGAAATTGTTCTGTGTAGTCCCCGAGAAAAGCTAAAATGAAAGATTTCAGAATGATCTAGAAATGTGATTAACAGGCCTATGAACTCCACTTGAGTAAAGATGATGTGGAGCCCACAGGACTAGTAGAATACCTTCTGATGGTGTGTGACCCTTTCATCAACATCAGCAGAGAATGTTAAAAATTGCCTGACCCTTTCCCAGAAAATTCCTTTTTCTTAGTTTACTGAAGCATTAATCTTATTATAGTGAACCTAAAGAAAACAAAAGTAACCACATTAAAATACATGTTAAAATATCTGACTTTTATAGCTGGATTTGGTGGCATATACTTTGAATCCTAGCACTCTAGAGGCAGAGGCAGAGGCAGGTTGGTCACTTGAGTTCAAGGCCAGCCTGGTCTACAAAGCAAGTTCCAGGACAGCCATGGCTACACAGAGAAAAGACTGTCTTGAAAAACAACATCATGCCCTCCACGCTGGCATGGAAACTTATGTAGTTTCCAACTTATCAGTGATCCTTCTGCCTCACCTCAGTGCTAACTTACTGATGTGAGCCCTACCCAGGCTCCTGACTTTCATGCCATTCAGCTGTAGGTGTGTGTGCTCATGCACATAATGCATGTGCTGGGCAGATGTTCGGCCACTGAACTCTACTAGCACCCTGAATTACTAGAAACGTACGTACTATTAAAATCTGTTCTAATTCTTTAGTCTTTAAAATGAACTTGAATTTTCTAATATAATGTATTTGATTTCTGCTAGGAAGAAACTTGTTCCTTTGAGTAAGAAAGTTGAACGAAGGGAAAAAAGAAGAGAGGTAACATGTTGTTCTGATGTTTATATAGCATCTGTGTTTTCATGTTTGAAAGGAGTTGGATGCATGGAACTCAATAACGAGTCACTAATGAGTAGTTTATCTTCAGTGACGTGATCTCGTTCATGTCTTCAGATTATGATTTTCACTGAAAGATAAAAATACATACTTTGGGGTGTTTGGATATAGTGGGAAACAGTAAAAAGGTATTTTAGATAATTGTCTAAAATTCAAGTCAAACATTTCAGAATTTACAATTTTGACATTGCCTGCATTACCTTCAGCCGAGTTTAAAACCTGTCTTTAAGTAGCCCAGTTACTGTTTTGGTTATATTACTTAGAAAATTGAAAGGTTTTGACTGTGGGATTGTTGGGTAAAAAAACAAACGCCAGGACACCCTGCTCTGATCTTGGATGAAGCTGCTCTGCAGTAAGCTGGGTGACTTTGTTACTAAAGGAAAGGGGGTGTTGACAATATGCATGAAGAGCATGGCCTGCTCCAGAGTCTCCAACTTTTGTCTGGGGGTTAGTCTGTCCTCTCTCCATGGTCTTCAAGCGGTACACTTCAGAGTCACTTGTTCCAAGCTCCAGTTTTCATTCATTCTTGGCATTTGCATTTTTCTCTTTCACTAAATGACATTTGCCTCCCTTTGTCTTTCTAAGAACACCTTCAATAATCTTTGGTACTTTTACCCCCACTAATCTCATGGAGTTTTATATAGCTAATCTATCGTTTCACTGCTGTCCCAGACAGCAATATATGTGACCTAAACTGGCCTCACGTGGTCCTCCTTCCTCAGCATCCCATGGTACTAGAATTACAGGTGTGTACTACACACAGCTTATGTGATTGGAGACTACATTCATTGTGAAATCTTAATTCTCCATTAACTATGCACCCATTCTTTTTTCAAGTCCAGCTAGCGAGTTTCCATATTCATGCAAACATTTCAGAGTGTGTTACACTTTATCCCTGGGAATTCAGAGGCCTCCTCTTCTCACCAAAAGTATTTTCTGACACCTTTTTAATCCACTAATGTATTTACTTACTGTGATCACAGTGCACACACATGCTTGTGGAAATCAGAAGATAACCTTGGGTGACAGTCCTCAGGCTTGTTGTACTATTTGTTGGAGAGATCTTTTATTGGCTTCAACTCTTATCTTTCAAGTCTATCTTTCCCATAGACTTCCAGAGTCCACCTATCTCTGCCTCCTCTCTTGCTATTAGCACAAAAACCAGTATGTGTCATTATGCCTGACTTCCTGCATGGATCCTACAGAAGTCCCAACTCAGGTCCTCATATTTACAGGGCAAGCACTTTACCAACTGAGCCATCTCCCCCAGCCCCTGTGACATTTTTATGTGTATGTAAGCATATATGTGTGGTCTGTCTATCTAGGGCTTGTTAAAAATTCAGAATATTACTGCTAAAGCCATAGGAACTATTTTCACTTTGTTACATTTATGCAAATTATAGAAGGGAATTGTTTAATTGAAAGATTCTCAAGAGGCCTTGAGAGGGAAAGGAGAAATGTATCTACCTAGAGACAAAAGCCTCACTAATGGAGGCCACTAGGAAGTAACCACATTACATCATATTCTTATTAAAAATTGGTAATTACATTTGTATAGATAGAAAATGAGTCCTGATGGAATAATGGACTTGCTCTTCTTCTTATAGGAAAAAGCATTAATAGCTGCCCAGCTGGACAATGCCATTGAGAAGGAATTACTGGAAAGACTGAAACAGGATACGGTGAGAAAGCTCGTAGTGTTGGGTGCAAGTGTTTTCTTAAGTAGTGCCATGCTAGAAAGTACAGAGAGTGATTTTCCCCCAAACTGTTTATTTGCTTACTCACTTATTTAGTTGGTTTTTCAGGGCAGGGTTTCTCTGTGTAACAGCCCTGGCTGTCCTGGCACTCGCTCTGTAGATCAGGCTGACCTCCAACTCACAGAGATCTACCTGCCTCTGCTTCCCAAGTGCTGGGATTAAAGGCGTGTACCCCCCTCCCAGTGTATTTATTTTAAACATGCCACAAATAACCTCCCCACTGCAATTTGTCCATGGAATAAAACAAATTCGTCTTTTTCCGTTTGCCAGTTGACACTTCCAAGACCAACAGTTTTGCATAAAAACATAAGAGTCCAGGACAGCCTCCAAAGCTACATAGAAACCCTGTCCCAAAAACAATAAATAAATGAATGTATGAATGTCATGGGTTTTTTTCCCTGTGCATACACAGTCTCCAGGGACAGACGTGATTTCAGACAGCAAAGAATAAAAAGATAGGTAGAAGAAAGCTGTGATTGGGTGAGCTCTTAGGTGAGAAACCTGAGCACCTTTGCAAGCTCAGCATGTTTACAACAGGAAGGTGGTTATTGCATACAGCAAAACAAGGGAGTGGGTTATTACGTACATGTAAATAAGGGGACGGGTTTAGCTAAGTCTCAATAGGAGCAGTCTCTGTAGTGGGGACTTCTTCAGACCATAAATGTTGGGGGATGCGGAGCTATGGTAGTCATTTTCTGCACAGTCAGCATGTGCACGAAGACCAGAGGTCAGCTTTGCCATCCCCCTCTGAGCCTCACCCTGAGAGAAAGCTTTGCCATTCTTCCATGGGCCTGATGCTCTGGGGTCCTTGGCATGGCCATACCCATGTCATCCACAAACATTCACACACTTCAGCACCTCCCTATAGTTTATTTTGTTGTTTTGAAACTGTAATCTCATCATATTCCAGATATCTGATGATAGCCTCAGGATTCACTATGTAGCAAAAGATGAGCTTAAATTCTTGATCCTCCTGCCTCAAACCTCCCACATGCTGGATCATAGGTGTCCGTGCACAAGTGTATATGATGTTGGGACTTGAACCCAGGAATCTGTATGTGATAAACAAGTACTCTGCCACCCGAGCTCTGCTCTCAGTCCCGATAGAATGTTTGTCTCTATGTATTACTCTAGTCTTTTGAGGTTCTTAAAATGAGTTTTTAAAAATCTTTTTTAAGATGTCTCAGCCTTTTGACTAAGGTCAGTGTCATTTAGAAAAATGGAAAGGTGATTAAAATGTATTATTTCCCCTTCTAAGCAAAATTAGATTTACCCCAATGCATGTGGTTCCATAAATAAGTTTGAAACGACTTGGTTCTTTTCTCCATAGAAGCCATCTATCAACCACTGATTGTTCAATGTCATAAACACACTGTACCTAGGTTGGAAAACTATATAAATATTAATATGCTTGTCAGGAAGAAGAACTTTGAAAAATGTAATTTTCAAGAATAGTTAAAGGCAGTCTGTTTGTTTTTTAGTATGGCGACATCTACAACTTCCCCATCCATGCCTTCGACAAGGCCCTAGAGAAACAGGAAGCAGAGAGTGACTCTGAAGAAGAGGAGGAGGATGAGGAGGAAGATGAAGAGGTGAGTATGGTTTGTCTTGTTTTGAAACAAAGTAATCTTTAGGATGACACATTCTCGTTTAATTCAGAGGGAGCATTATTTACACCCCAATTTTATATCATGTGATGATTTTCATCTAGCAGAGTTTAGCCAACAAACTGCACTGACTTTTATATCCTTAATTTCTCTTTTTTATGTATAAGCGTTAAAGTTGAGAATAGTAGATTTTTGTAGCTGAATATGTAGGTAGACTCTGATTCACGTATTTATGAAAAGAGGTGAAATTCGAAGGCTAAGCTGGATCTTCATTGTTTTTTTCTAACCTGGTAACTATGTTTTATTTTAGGATGTGGGGAAAAGAGAGTTTGTAGAAGATGATGAGGTAGATGAGAGTGACCTGAGTGACTTTGAGGTGAGCTCTGTGGAATAAAGAATAAGAATGTCTTGTGGTCTGCAGCAAATGGGGAAAGCAGGGGGGGATCTGAACCCACAAGAGCTGAACTGGCAGAGTGGGGGGCGGGGGGGTGGAGGAGGTTTGGAGAAACCTGCTTTCCCTCTCTGACTTCTGTCTCCACATATTAGGATATGGATAAACTGGATGCCGGCAGTGACGAAGAACAGGATGAAGAATCCTCCAGTGAAGAAGAAAAAGAAAAGGCCCTTAAGGCCAAACACAAAGGCAAAGCACCCTTGAAAGGACCTCTGCGGAAGAAACGGGCCTATGTGGAAATAGAGTATGAGCAGGAGACAGAGCCCATGGCCAAAGCCAAAACCACATGAGTTCGTTCCTTCACACTGTACCCTGAGAAGTCGACACTTTCCACTGTGCCCTTTTGTGCTATATTTCATACAGTATTTATATTGTTAATATTTATGTCACTTCAGTGGACCAAAAATCTGGAGTGGAGAAGAGTCTCAACTGTAGAGTATTTTTCTAACACATGTACTGTAACAGCGAACAGATGAGTTCCTGGAGCTGGAATGACATTATCCCTGTAAATATTTCTGAATTGCAACTGCTAAATTCTCCCCTCCCCATTTTTACTTATAAATGTCATTTTTTCTTTATCCCTTTTGGTTTTTTTGTTTTTGTTTTTTCGAGACAGGGTTTCTCTGTATTGTTTTGGAGGCTGTCCTGGAACTTGCTCTGTAGACCAGGCTGGCCTCGAACTCACAGCGATCCGCCTGCCTCTGCCTCCCGGGTGCTGGGATTAAAGGTGTGTGCCACCAACGCCCGGCTCCCTTTTGTTTTTTTAAGACAAGGTTTCTCTGTGTAACCTGGGCTGTCCTGGAACTTTCTATAGATCAGGCTAGCCTCAAACTCAGATCTTTGTGCTTCTGCCTGATGAGTGCTGGGATTAAAGGTGTGCCACCACACCGGCTTCAAGGATAAACTGAAAGAACCAGTTCCAACTTACAATCTTTTTAGTATAAAAATAGAATTTCCATAACTCCATCCATAAGATCTGGGATAGGAAAAGTGCCCTTTCTTGCTGGTTAGTCATCTAAGAGACATCACAGGGAACAGCTGCAGAGCTCTGCTGCACTTTCCTGATGCAGCTCACCACTGTGCGGTCTTCACAGGACAGGACAATTTTAGACAGGAGATCCTGAAACATGAAACCAAACAGGCATTAATTTTTGTAAAACCTGTTCCCCACGGTCTTTTTTCCCACATACTCAACGAGAGTGAGGTTAAGTGCCTCCATCAGAACAGGTATTACTTAAAAACTGTCCCATGCTTGTAAGAACCCCATTCATTGGCTTCATCCTAGCCAGAACAACTCAAGCTGGACCAGAAAACTGCACAAACATAAAGGGCAACAATGGAATGTTTTAATAAACTAAAAACAACAAACCATACTGTAGCTGTACATGTTTTAGGGCATGAATTTCTTCTCATGCTCCTTTAATCTTTAGATTTCTAACTGGTAAAAATGGAAATTAGTCTTAATTCCATGTAAATACAAGTATCGACACCATAAACTTCAGCTCTGAGAATTCTGTGGAATAAACTAAAGGAAGAATTTCCTGCCGGTTAACTGAGTATCTGGGAACTGAGGAAACAGCTCAGTGGGATGAGCTCTAGGGCTTGAGTTCAGTCCCATGTTTAAACCCCGTGCTTGTCATGAGTGGGAACACATACACTAACTTCAGTATGGGAGGAGACAGACAAGCAGAACCTCAGGGACTACTTGCCCACTAGCAAGGCAGCCAATCAAGCCTGCTTGCAGAGTTCCCTGTCACATCCTGTCTAAAAGGGAAAGTGGACACAGCGCTTAAGGAATGACACCCTATGTCACCTTTACCTGCACATGTACACGAGACAAACATCTCAGAGATGCTATGTGAACATTGTGCTATCCCAAAGTATTCCTCCTTGAAGCTTACAGCCTCATTTCGTTGAGCTTCTTTTAGTACTGGTTTCAATTTGAAGTCCAGAACAGAACTCTAAGGTGTCTGTCTCACATAGAAGGTGTCAACCTCTGAACTTAAATTTTACAAAATCTGGTGGCTTGCTTGTTCTTTCTTATCCTAGATGCCAGTAACATCTGATCTTCTTTTTTTATGCTCTAAATGGTTTTGAATAGTATTAAGAGTTCAGCCCTAGCACTAAAAATAAATAGGGTAAGGTATCCACACTCTAAGACCGGAGTACAGAGGTAGGGATCTAACACCATCCAAGCTAATGTCCAAACTTGGCTGGGCATACACATAGTAAATTACAATTAATCACTGGGGTTTCCTAGGAAAAAAGGCCAACTGAAACCGACTTGCAGACTCTGCCTTACCTTCACCTGTCCCTGAGAACAGTGGTCCAGGAGAATCAGGCAGTCTGTGGCTTCTTGGAGCAGGGCACACTTAGTGGCCTCAGTTGTGAGGCTTGTGTCCCTTGCTACGTCACATATCAGTTTCAGGAGAGCCTTCAGCAAGACGACAACTCTACAGGGAATTCTGGAATCAGGAAGAAAACCTTCATATTGCAAACTAGAATGTTAAACTTGGATAAGACTTGGTCCAGACATGGGAAAACTGAAGTCAAATGATGTTTGCTACCAAAGCTCTGCAAACAGGACCAAAGAGACTGCAGATTGTTAGCCTCAGAGTTCCTCTCTACTGCATGCAGCCTGTATACACACACTGACTTGTTCAGGAACACTTTGTGCCAGTCAGAAAGCAGAGACAGGTGGGTGGGTGTTTGTGAGTTTTTGAACAGCCAGGGCTACAGCGAGGCTCTGTCTCAAACAGAAAACTCAACTTTGTTTCCTGCCAATGCTTGAGTCTATTCAGGGAAACTGGCCTATTATAGGGTGAGAATAAGATGGGCCAAGATCTCTCCTTTTCAAGGCCCTATGCTGACCCAAGGTAAGACAGCCCAGTCATGTAACTCAATGGCTGGACATTAAGAATAAAGTGAGGCTGCAGGTAGTGGTAAGTGCTTATAGCCCCAGCACTTAGGATACAGGAGGGTCTAGAACTTGAGCTTCACTACAGAGAAAAACCTTGCTTTAAAAGAGAAATAAAGATGACTAGTGCTTAAGTGTCAATATGAACTTGCAGTCACTGGCTACTCACTTGTCTAGTCTTTTTTTTTTTTTTTTTTTTTTTTTTTTTGGTTTTACGAGACAGGGTTTCTCTGTATTGTTTAGGAGGCTGTCAGTCCAGCCCAGCCTTGAACTCACAGAGACCAGCCAGGTCTACAGAGCTGGTTCCGTATGTGGCTTGAAGGTCGCAGGAGTAAACGAGAATCTGAACTGTCTACCCTTCTAAATAAGCCTATCCTAAGTTAGCAATCTAACCACCTATGAATGCCTTCTAAATAGCAATCTAATCACTGCTCTGCAAATGCTGAGTGATGTGCCTCGAAGAATTCCATTTTTCAATTAGCTGTAGGACCTGCAGGATGAACATAGTTAAACATGCCTATGTAGGATGAAGCACTTCTCAAGCACTCTTTTTGGGGGGGAGCCGGATCAAACCCTTGTGCATAACAGACAAGTGCTCTACCACTTAACTGCACATCAGTCCTAAATAGCCTTTAGTATTTTGATATGAATTAATTACAATCTGGACAGACCATCTGTATGATGTGTTCAATGAGAATGAATCCTATAGGCTCATGTACTGGAATACTTGATCTCAGTGGGTAGAACTGTGTGGAAAAAATTAAAAGGTATAGCACCAGAGGTGGGCTTTGAAGTTTTAAAAGCCCATGCCATTTCAAGTTGGCTCTCTCTTCCTTCATCCTCTGTGTCTCAAGGTGTGAGCGCTCAGCTACTGCCTGTCTGCTGCCATGCTCCCTTCTGTGATGGCCATGGACTCTAACCCCCTGAAACTATAAGCTCCAAATAAACTTGCTTCTAGGAATTGCTTTGGCCATGGTATCTTACCACAGCAACAGAAAAGTAAGACAATCTGCAAGGTTTCCCAACTTAGGTGACCAAACGATTTGTTGTTGTTTTGTGTGTGAGATGTTTTGTTTTTTGTCATTTTAAGAAAGGGCCTCTCTATGTAGCCCTGGCTGGCCTGAAACGCATTATATAGATTAGGCTGGCCTCAAACCTACAGAGATCTGCCTGCTTCTGCCTCCTGAGTACTGGAATTAAAGGGCTGCACTACAGGGCCCACCCTTAGAACTTTTAAGGAAGAGAAGTGATTTAATTGTGTCAGAACCTACTGGCTCATGAAAGAGGCTCAAATATAAATATCTGAAGTAGCTGTATATCCTAGAAATGAATAAAGTAAAAAAAAGATTCAGCTACACTGCATATCCTGAATATTTTGTCTGGGAAGTTCTGAAGTGAAAGTTAACCTAAGCATGCCCTTTTAGTTCATCTGTCAGCTTGGATGCTATACCTGGGCCAAGTATACTGCATGACAAGTTTCAGGGTTTCCAGTATCTTCAACCTAGTTTCTTCTTCTGGTCCATCATAAACCTCCAGATAACCAATGATAACTTGCTCCAGCCTCTTCAAGTGCCGGACAGTTAGGATCCCCAACCTAAAAAGTAAGAGAAAATGAGGTGCTAAGAAGTTGAATGTGGCGATTATGACCAAAGCAGCCCAGGCACTCACTTCTTCACAAAAGCTGGCAGGTTTCTGGCATAAGTCCTCCGTAAGAGAAGGCGGTGCTCTGGCTCCATGTGGGTGAGGATCAGTTGTAGGACATCATGACAGTGTGTAGTAGCTCGAGCTGCATCTCCCTTCCAGTGCAGAGCTTTCTCTAGGACAGGGAATAAATCTAGGAGGCACAGGAGCACGGCCTGGGAGAAAAGAATAAAAAGAAACACAGTTCATTTACTGACATTCACAGCATTTCTGACTTTTCTAAGATCTTCATTAATCTACTGTCCCTAGGATATATAACAGAATTCTAAAAGATACTCGTAATTAATGTATGAGGTGCATATTACTGCAAATTTTCAAACTTCCCCTCCAGAACTGCTCTTTAGTAATCTGTGAAATGGAAAGAATGGCTGAGCTCAGACCTTACTTAACCCAGAAATCTAGGTCTAGCATGCCTTAGACTTAGTGATAGTCGTGGGCACTTCGTTATCTGAAGTTATGGCATCTAGGCAGTCCCTTTTAGCACTCTGGAGACCTCATGCTTTTCTAAGTGTTTGACAACTTTAAAAATCTCCTTTCTCCACCATGTTAATACATTTTCCATCTGATAGTAAGTGGACTCTCAATATTCAAAATATTATGGTAGAGAGCGTGCAAAACAGAAGCAGGGAGGAGCTGATGGACACTGTGCTTGTATACTGCCATCCAGCACTTAGTAGCCAGGGTCAGCGCGGGTTCTAGGCCAGCTTGGGTTAGACTCAGATACTGTCACAAAAAAGCAAAAACAAAAGGTTGAGGAGGAGGCTCAGAATAGGAGCATGTATGAGGACTGGGATTCAGTCCCAGCACAAAGAAAAACAAAATGTCTCTATTTACAGCTTTCTATACCTTGATTTTTCTGTTTTTATGGTGTTCTTCTCCCTCCTAAGAAATCACTTTTTACCCTTCATAAACATCTATCTTGTCATTCCCACAGTCTCCTAAAGCCACCCTCAACCTTGCTAACTGCCTATTGCTGCTGGTCATACATTACATCTCTCTCTCTCTCTCTCTTTTTTTTTTTTTTTTTTTTTTTGTTTTTTACGAGACAGGGTTTCTCTGTATTGTTTTGGAGGCTGTCGGACCAGCCCGGCCTCCAGCTCACAGAGATCCGCCTGCCTCTGCCTCCCGAGTGCTGGGATTCAAGGCGTGCGCCACCACCGCCCGGCTACACCTCTTATAATACAGCTGCTGCTGTATTGTGCATACACAGAGATTATATGTGTACAGTCATATATTTACATAAAAGTCTTCCAAAGGGTTTCAAGCCAGAAACACTCAGATTCATTTATTCTTGAAGCCTAGCACAGAACATGATAGCTCTCAGTTAATGGCTGTTGGCTGGGAGAATGACACTAAGTGTCTACACATGAAATACATGTGTTGACATGGAGCGGCACAGAGGAAGAACATTTAACTTAATAAAAGCATAGAGTCGACACTCATGAAGATAAAACCCTGGCTACTCGTGGATGCTCAGGAGAGGGGATGCCGGCTTAACACTGAGATGCTCTTAAGTAGGCAGCAGCTTTCAGGTGCCCTCATTGTCCCAGGGGAAAACGGCTCTAAACTGCCCCTGCTTACATAACACGACCCTCTACTCATACCAGAACCCAGACAGTTAGGTGTAAATCTTACAATACCTGAATGAGGTGGTGCTCTGGCATGTACAAGTGATTGAAAAGGGCATGGTATACGACCTGGGCTCTGTTGTACTGCAGCAAATCAGCAGCTGGCTGCAAACACACAAATTATCCAGTTAAAGGTTTCTCAAGAGTGGCAAAATGTGAATGATTTTAAATGAGACATGGGTATGTGGAGACTCAGTAAACCACCCTCTTCTGCATGCATTGTAAAACTTCCACAATACAGAAGTCTCCTTCACTAGCACTCTGTTAATTTCTATAAGCACGTTTTGGTTTTGCCTTTGTTTTCATTTTTATAATGACGCATGACTTTGTCTCTTCTAAAATTACCATTTTATTTATATTACCAATGAGATACTAGATACCAGGTGGGAGAAAAAGGTGTGTGTGTGTGTGTGTGTGTGTGTGTGTGTGTGTGTGTGTGTGTGTGTGTGTATTCAATGACAACACGAAAACAAAGCTACTTATAAGACATAAACATGGAGTAACTCTGTCTGCCCAATCAGTACAGGCCTAACTGAGCTGCTCACCACATTAACCACAATGTGATGGAGGCACTGCACACCCAGGATCTTATTCTCCGTCTGATAATCATCTGAGATGAGCAAAGATGGAGGAAGTATCTTCTCCAGGTGCTGGCTCAGCCAGGGCTGAGTGACTTGTTGCAGGCTCCACGAGAAAACATGTTTGACAGCGGGATTATTCTTCCAGGATTCCCTGCCAGGACACATGAAAGCCACACTGAGTAAAATAACACGGCAGCAGCAAAGAAAACTATTGAAGCTTCGCAAGAGCTTCTTTTCTTGTCTTTAACAGATGTATACACATATGTGTATGTATGTATAAATATATATATTTCCTATACAACTAGTGTTTTTTCAAACACATTTTATGACTTAAACTGGATTAATTTACATAACTTACACTATACATACTCAGCAACTGCCCAAACTCTGGGTAGTAAAAGCTTATTCAGTAAGTGGCAGCCATTCACAACTACAGCTATGTAAAAGTCCTGTGGAGGTCAGCGGTGGCCATGCTGGTGGATGATGTGACATGTGCTGGGGAGGGAGAGAGGGGAGTGAAGGTGTCTTACACTACCTGAGCACCAACTTTATGAAAGAAGTCTGCACATCTTACTCAAAATAATAACTGTATAATAGGTATATCGCCTTTAGTTGCAAATAATAAAACAAGATTCATGGAAGCTCCCTGACCTAGTCCTACTCAAAACATTACAAAAGAAACACTAAACTGGGCACCGTGTTGTACCTCTGTAATCTCAGCATTGAGTTAACTGAGACAGGAGGATTGCTCAAGGTTGAGGTCAACATGAACTACTTAGTGAGCTCAAAGACAGCCTATAAAGTAATCATGTCTTCAAAAAAAAAAGATTAGTTTCAAGTCTTTTCGCTCCAAGTTTATTTTGTCTCACCTTTCTGGTGCCAAGGGACTAGGGATCTTCTCAGTTGGCCAGGTGCTTGCCTAACATTCACAAAACCCTGGGCTCACTCAAGGCATGGTGAGGCAAGACTGTGGGGCGCATGTGCAATCCCAGCACTTGCCTGTAAGCCTAGCAGTTGGATCAGAAATTCAGGGCCACAATCCTTGGCTACGTGAAAACCTGCCTGAAGGGGTTAGAGAGACTGCTCAGTGGCCAAGGGTACTTGCTGCTCTTACAAAGGAGCCAGAAACTCTATCAGGTGGCTCACAATCATCTTTAAGTCCAGCTCCAGGCGATCGGACACCTCTGGCTTCCGAAGGCACCTGACTCTCATGCAGACACACACCTATACATAATTAAAAACAACAAAACCCTAAAAAGAAGAAAATGATCTGCAGACCAATCTCTGTTAGTTCCACGCTGGCCCAGTCTACACTAGAGTTTCGGGGTGGCCAAGGCTGCATAGTGAGACCCTATCTCAAAAATAAATAAACAAAATTAAAACCTGGCTCCAAACAAAACACCAAAAGTATCAAGTCAAAACCCACAGCAAGTATTTTAGTAGCAATTCGATTCGATCCAGTTTATAATACAGGGCTTTCATCATTTCACTCCAATTATTACTTCCTTATATAATAATCACCCTAATCTAATAACTAGAGTTATTAGGATTAGAGGCGCCAATATTTAAGTTCAAGATAAAAGACTGGATCCTTTCAAATACTCATGGGTACTTAGCATAAGATAGTTGATTCCATATCAATGGGGCAGGATTTTCAATTTCCATTGCTATTGTCAGAATTTCCAATTTCCCAAGGCAGTCAGTCAGTCAGTCGTTCTGTGCAGGAAACCGGAGTTTGCTTCTACCCGGTGACCTCATTTCTAGCAAGTCACAACCGCTCTGAGCCTTAAGATATCTAATATGCCAACACCTTGATCTGCCTGATTAACAGTGAGAGGCGCAGTACTCACTTATTCAAATGGGGTTTAAGAAGGCCCAAGACCGCGGCAAATCTCCCTCGATCCTCTTCGTTCTCTCCGCACAGGAACCCTGCCACGGAACTGCACTCCATAACTCGAAGCAGTGAGGACAGCACCTCACCAGCCACACTCTGAGATCTTGGACTGGTCCACGGCTGCTTCAGCCTGTGCGTGGCCGCAAAAACGTACGCGGGTCCCGCCAAGTGGCGGAGGCCCGTCCTCCACGCAGGGCAGGCGGGAGAAGTCTTGGCAGCTTTAACCTTCCCCAGCAGCTTAAGAAAGAGCAACCCGACTCCAGTTGCTCTCCCAGGCGCTTCGGAAACCCCATCGCCTCCCTCTGCCTTCTCCTTGGGTGGGGCTGCGAGCTTCTCCAAGGTCTTCGCCACCTGCCCCAGGGTCTCGGGCATCCTGGCGCCCTCAAACAGTTCGTCACATTCGGCGGCCTCTATCAAAGCACCGAGGTCTTCAAGGATGGCACTCCTTGCGTTGCCCGGGCCTGCCGCGTGCAGAATCTTGGAGAAGGCATGCTCGAGGGTCGGGGGAGAGCCCTCTGCGGGCATGGAGGGGCCGGCCGGCGACTTCTCCTCCGCGCTGTCCAGCTTCATTCCTGGTGGCGCCCGGGGCGGGGAGCTGGGTTCCCCGCGGGGACCGACAACAAAGCGGGGAGGGGTCTGGAGTCTCGGTGGGAAGATCGCCCCGGGACTGGGAGTCCCCCAACGAGCAGGACTAAAATCACCGACGGCGAAAGGGCGAGCTGTCCAGACAAGGTGGGACCGGACAAGCGGGTGTAAGGAGGGGCCCCGGTATGGTGAGAGCCTCAAACTCCTAACCCGTGGAGGAATTACCCTTTCTGGAAAAATAAGTTTTAAAGACAGATCACTGAGCCGTGACACAGACAAGGTTCAGACTCCAACAGCTGATCCCGTACAGACTCCGTACCTGGCAACTTCCGGCCCCCGGGTAGCCGTGTTGCCGTAAAATGTAAAAACTAAAACTTCCGGCAGCGGAGCCGCAACGCTTCTTTTCACGACTTACGGCCGAAAAGCAAAGAACAGCCCTGCCAACCGAGAACGAGTGGAAGGTGGAGCTATGGAGAATATATTTGCATAATTAAGCGTCCGCTCAACAATTTTGCTTCTGATTTCGTTTTCCACGGCAGAAACGGGAGAAAGCTCACAAACTCCTACCAGGAGTTTTGAGGTGTGTGAGATTTTGTGTGTAATAACTAAATAGAGCTGCACGGCGTTAGTCACCCTCTCCGTGTAACTGGTAGGAGTGACTTGATTCCTCCCTAGGTACTCAATTTGTCGATCCTTTTTCGGTTCATAAACGTGATGATTGGGGATTCACGCCTTTGCGTGACGTGTGCCGCCCATCAAACCTTGTTACGACGTGGGCACATTACCCGTCTGACATGAACCTTAGAGGATCCAGTAATCTTGACTTGAATCTAAAACTCAGCTCTTCTGTCTATTAAGTGGTGTGCTCCTCTGTTTTGTTTCCGTGCTATTTTGAGTTTCGGTATCATGAACTGTACTTTTAAGAAACCAGAGTTGTGAACTGTGGATCTGCTGGTGCACCTTCTAAATAATTTTATTTCAGAGAGGCTTTCTCTAAAGTTATTTTAATTTATTACTTTATGCGTATGAATGTTTTGTCCACATACATATCTTTGTATCTCGTGGGACCAAACCTGTGGAATCCGAAAAGGGTATCTAATTCACTGAACTTGAGTTTCTAAAGGTTGTTAACTATGATATGCTCTTGCTCTTAACTGCCAAACCATCTTGTCAGCTCCATGGCTTACACTTCTTAGTACACTATTTGCAATTACCCTATCGGTGATGCCGGTCTGTCTCCCACCCCCTGTTTTCTGTGTGACCCTTTGCAAACACGCAATAACTCTGATCTCTGTGTCTTAATTTCTGTATTGGAGAATATTTTTAGAGAATAGTCCCCATTTCTTAGGACTGTTAGGATAATTTTTTTTAAGTTTAAGTACAAATATGCTAAGAACAGTATCTGATAAGCATAAAGTCCATACAGATGTTAGCTCCTACTGTTATGCCCACAACACTAGCATTAACTTATATTTCTTCTTTCCAAGGGAACTTAGTTATTGGAATCCTAACTCAGGGTCACTTTCATTTGGTTTTTCCCACTCTGACCGATTGGGGGCACTCCTGATCAGTCACTGTTAAGCACATCCAAGGAAGGGAACCTTCCCACACAAAGGCCCAAGGGCAGCGTGATGATGGTCCATAATAGGTTATTGTGTCCCTTCTGTGTGGGACGTTTCTTCTCCAAAACATGGGCCCCTTGTGTTCAGCGGATCCAGGCATGCTCTTGGACTTAAGGAATGTTCTTTATTGTCGAGATCTCTTCCTGAGCTTTCTGAAGCTAGAGCTGGCCCTGCCTTTATTCCTAGTGCCTGGCACAATTTAGTCAGGCAACAAATGGATCCTGAACCCCCATGTCCACACACAGAGCACAGACTGAATTGATCACAGTCTACACACACACAAAACGCAGCTCGGTACAGCTGCACTGAGAGAAAGAGAGTGATCTCCGTGTAGCACGGAGGAAAAGCGAGCGATCTCCGTGTAATACTGTGGAACTCCAGGGTTTACAGGCAGATGAAAGGAGTAGAGGGGATGCAGTGTAGATTTTTGTCTTGTTGTAAAATGAGATGGGGAAACAGAGAGCAAAGCGTATGTATTTCCTCGTATGTTGACAAAGTAGAAATTGAGTCTAAATAGCAAACTAATAAAAAAATTATATGTATGTAGGCTGTACTAGCTTGTTTTGTGGCAACGTGGCACAAGCTAGAGTCATTGGAGAGGAAGGAGCGAGCCTCGGTTGAGGAAATGCTTACATGAGATCCAGCTGTAAGGCGTTTTCTCCATTAGTGATCAATGTGGGCCTAGCCAGTTGTAGGAGGCACCATCCCTGGGCTAGTGGCTCTGGTTCTGTAAGAATGCAGGCTAAGCAAGCCATAGGGGGCAAGCCAGTAAGCAGCTCCCCTCCATGGCCTCTGAAACAGCTCCTGCCTCCAGGACCCTGCCTGTTTCGAGCTTCTGCCCTGATTTCCTTCAGCGATGAACAGTGTTATGGAAGTGTAAAGCTGAAGAAACCCTTTCCTCCCCCATCTTTCTTTTTTAGTCATGGTATTTCTTTGCAGCAAAAGAAATCCTAACTAAGACATAGGAGAATGATAGAATGAAAGGAGTATGAATGAAAGCTAGACCTCTCTATACACACCACAGTAGTTTTGACTTTGGAATCATGTGAATTTCCTTACACAGTTATTTTCAACAGAAGATAAATTAGGCATGGTGGCACATGACTATAATACCAGCATTTGGGAGGCTAAGACAGGAGGATCCACACCAGCCTTGGGTAAATAATAGCTCAGTTGGGGCATGTTTTCCTAGCATGCACAAGACAATTGACTAGAACCTCCAGTGCCACATGAAACTGGGTATGCTGGTGCATGCCTGTAATCCCAGCACTCAGGAGGGGAAGGCAGTAGGATCAGAAATTCAAGGCCAATCTGAGTTACATCAAGCCCTGACTTAGAAAGAAGAAGGAAGAGGAGGGAAAAAGCAAAGAAGGAAGGAAGAAAAAAGAAAGGAAGGAAGGAAAGAAGGGAGAGAAGGAAAGAAAGGAATAAAGAAAGGAAGGGAGAGAGAGAGAGAGAGGCAAGAAAGAATTATGAAGTCATATTCACTAGAATGGCTACAAACAAACAGCACTGAAAATTTTTGGCAAGTGTTTTGGGAAACTAAGAAATAATATGAAATGCCCACATGGTGGTGAATAAAGTGATGGGAATGTTGTGGAACAGTCTGACAGTTTCCCTGAGAATTAAAGAGACTTAACACGGAGCTGAACAGGATTCAACAATTATCTTCCTACATATACAGCCAAGACAACGAAATTCTTGTACTGATACAAAAACTTGGACATGAGTGTTCACAGCTACAATCTTCTTAGACAGTGAAATCACTTCAACAGGAAATAATGGATAAACGCTATAGCTCACTGGTCGTACGTCACCCTAAGGCCTACATCAAAGGCTTGTTTCCCCCACTGGTCCTCTTGGGAGATAGTTGAAACTTTAAGAGGCAAGAAGGCTTACACTGTTGTGAAAAACACTTGAGACTGTTCTTATAAAGAGGGAAAGATTATTCTGGCTCATGGTCTCAGATGTTCTTTGTACCTGTGGTAACACAGTAGATCATGATGGGAAAAAAGGGGAAAAAGCTGCTCCTCTTGTGGCATCTGGGAAGAAAGAGAGCCAGAGACAGATGGGCAGACAGACAGACACACACACACACACACACACACACACACACACACACACACAGCAAAGAGAGAGAGAGAATGACTAGGACCATATTTTCAGTGTCTCCTCTGAAGGCAGGCCTCTGTTGATCCAGATACTTTCTATCTGGCCTTACTTCCAAAAGTTCTACCACCTTGCAGTTGTACCACAAGTTAGAGAAGAAGCTGTCAACTGTCAGCACATGGCCTTTGGGGTTTTAGTTCATATCCAGTCAAGCCTAGGAGGTAAATGATTGTGCTCTGGCATGAGCACCCTGGATGAGGCACCACAGACCCAATGCAACCTGGCCAATAGGTCATATGCTAGAATCTACAAAACTATGAAACAAATCTTTTTTTCTTCATAATTTGACTACGCCAGCTACTCTGTTATCATGACAAAAACTAACACAGCAAATGAAGTGTGATAGATACACACAATGGGATTTTGCTTAACCAAAATTAATGAAAGATTTCTGTTTGTTCTGTTTTGTTTGGTGAGAGCTTTTAGCTGTGGGAATTGAACCCATACCAAACACATGCTGTATCACTGAGCTGTGCCCTCGGCTGTAAGTGAGATTCTGATGCATACTATAACGTGGATGAACCTTCAAGACATTATGCAAAGTGAAATAAGCCAGTGATAAAGGCACATATAATTTTTCTGACATGAAATTCCCAGAGTACATGTATCAGTAAAGTCATGCATAGACCAGTGATTCCTAGGAGATGGAGGAAGAAATGGAGGATGGCTGCGAACATTTACGGTGGTTCCTTTTAGGATACTAAAAATGTCCTGGATATGGCTAGTGGTAGTGGTTTCCCAGGCTTGCGAAATTTGTACACCCTAAAATGGAATGTTGTGGTTTGTACATTAAATTTCAGTTAAATAGGGCTAAGGGCCAGCAAGATGTCTCCATAGATGTAGAACACACTGAGATCCATGTAAAGGTGGGAAAAGAACCAAAACAACTATCAAATGCAAATTATTATATGTAAAGATACAGACTCTGGACTGCAAGGATAAATAAGTAGCTTCTAGTTCATACAGCCAAAACCCAAGGACAAAAAGTGGGCTCTTCCGTGTTGGATCTACACTAGCCGAGAATTCTCCAGCCATCTTTGTTTGTTTTAAGAAATGTGAAACCAAGTAAACTTGCTAAATGGTGCATGGGCAAAGCAGAAGGTAACATGGGGCTTCATGTATATGACTGTGTTTTAAAAAAAATCAGTGCTGGGTTTATGTAGATTCATGCAAAGGTCAAAGGTGAAGCCTAGATTTACAGCACCTGTAGATGACCTTGAGGGGCAGAGTGGACAGTGTTGATGTAAGGGAAGGAAGACTGAGAAGAAGATAGAGACAAGCAAGCCAGGAGAAAGATGACCTCATGTTTTACAAGTCATGGCATGACACATTTGAGCACTTATCTAAAATAGGTATCAAGTGTACTTATGTATAAAGGGATTACATTTTAGATATTTCCCTTGATGGGAAACAGACTACTGTCACTCGCAGGAAGCTTTTGACTAAACATTCAGGAAGACTTCTTAGCCTATATCATGAACAGTTTGGGGCTGTGGTGATCTCAGCACTGGAAAGGTTGATGAAAGAGGATCAGAAGGTCAAGACCAACCTCACTACTTTCTGTCTCTAAAATTAAAAATAGGCTACACACCTTTAATCTTAGCACTTGGGAAGCAGAGGCAAGCAGATATCAGTCTACAAAGAGTTCCAGGACAGCCAGGACTGTTACACAGAGAAACTCTGTCTGAAAAAAGCCAAAGTAAATAAATAATAAAGATAAAAATAAGAATAAAAATAAAAAACAAACACTAAAACCAGTTCTGGTAAAAAACAAAACAAGAGAAAGTCAAAATCAAAAAGAAAAATCTATTTTCTTCTTTTTACTGAGAATAACAACTGCCGTGACTAAAACATGAAATTATTCCTGATTTGGCTGTCAAGGTCTCTGTGACCCAAACACGGTTTATAGCAGATTTGGAATAATATAAGACAATTATTGCTAAGTCCTCCAGCTGCATTTGCTTCGAGTTATCCCCGGTTTTAGAAATTGTGCAGCAGTCTACATCATTAGCTTTGCTGTGGATCTCACCTGAAACAGAGGTCATGATGGTGGCAATTCTTTTTCCAGGAAATCAGAGGTAATTCACGGACTCTCTGCCTATGCCAACACTCCAACCCAAGAGCGCGCACACCAAGTTCCCAGCATGCATCCTGTGAAGAGCGTAAAATGTAAGCACCTATAGACCATGGCTCCTTCACTGTCTTTCCTCTTGCCTTGTAATTTTTTTGGGGGGGGCAGGGAAACTGAAAGCTGAGGCTTTCTGTCAGGACACAGATATTTTTAGAGGTTGACTTGTTATAAATGTCCACATCTTCTTTGCCCTGGTGGCTTTAACAGAACCAGCACATGATTGTTGATTAATTTCATTATTTCATTAAGATTATGAAATGGGAATGTCCTAATTTTATTTCCTTTGGTATTCTTTTAATGGGAACGACTCTTAAAGCAGGACTTCCCATCTGCAGCTAGTTACTTGATCACCCTGAATACAGCTTGCACAGAGAAGGCAGGAAAAATGCTCGATTCTTTTCCTTTCTGTATCAATGTTTGTAGTACTGAGTGTAGCGCCCCAGTGACTTTCAGTCAACACCCAGCATTCACTCCACTGCTCTTCCTGCTAGTCTCATCTGGTCTAGCAACTCTGTGGACGTGATGGGTTTTTCCCAAAAGTTATACTAAGGTCGCCCAGACTCTTGCCAACAGACGTCTTTTCATTCTGGCTACTATGTCACTGTCACGTAATCTTGGAATGTTTCCCGGATTTTCAGAAATGGCAAGATTGCATCAGTCATTTCTCCAAAGAGCCCTGGTACTTTTTGAGAGGAACATTGTTTAAAAGCTACAGCTCAGCATGGAAATGCCATTTTTACGAGAGTTCCAGTTGAGTCCCTTCTTCCGCTTCACTTGTCTTTCTTGTGGAAACCCCTGGGAAATACAGACTTGAGCACCAGAAACCAACCTGAGTATAATTTAATGCCTTCCCTTCCCATGTGCTACCTGTCAAAACTTTCTATTGATTATTTTTACCTCTAAAATACATGTGACTTCTCCACCTCCTCTCCTCCTCCAACTCCTCCTCCTCCTCCTCCTCCACCTTTTCTTATTCCAGTGCTATAGACTGAATCCAGGGCTTTGTCACACTAAACAATTACTCTACCATTAAGCCACTGTCCCAGTCTTCTCTTCCTGTCCCATGTCAAGCCCACTTACAAGCCTTCAAACTGACTTTTTTCCATTCATACCCACAATTTTATTTCTATTAAAAATTCAGATGCTGGGGGTTGGAGAGATGGCTCAGAAGTTAAGAGCACTGGTTGCTTTCCCAGAGGTTCTGAATTCAATTCCCAGAAACCATATGGTAGCTCACAACCATCTATAATGAGATCTGGTGCCCTCTTCTGGCCTGCACAACATGCATGCAGAACACTATAGACAGAAAGGAAGAAAGAAAGAAAGAAAGAAAGAAAGAAAGAAAGAAAGAAAGAAAGAAAGAAAGAAAGAAAGAAAGGAGGAAGGAAGGAAGAAAGCATTAAACAAAATTCAGACGCTGTCACTACTCTGTTTAAGTCTCATTACCATAACTGAAACTCTTTAATATGACTGCTTGGCCCTACGTGATCTTCCTGTGTCCCTTGAGTCTCGTACCTTTCTTCTCCCTATCTTGCTATGCCCAGGGTACGCAGAGTTTGTTCTCCTTCACTCTAAGTTCTGTTGGGCCTCCAAGTTCTTCTATCTGCCCTTTCTGCCTGGACACCATTTCCTGACATGCTTCTGTTCTGAACTGAGACAACTTCTGTTAGGAAAGACCTTATCCCATGCCCAGCTCAGTTTAGTGTAGACAGACCCTGCATAGCTAACCCTGGTTGTGACTGTGGATGTGCATGTTTGTTTAATATCCGTGTCTCTCGTGGAGGGCGGGTAGGAATCACTTAACACTTGGTCACTAGAACAGTACCAGTGTCTGCAAGGCACACAGTTAATATGTGCTAGCTGGTGAGTGCATTTGAAGGTTTTGACAGAGTATTAACCACATCAGACTTCTCTATGAAAGGCATATTCAGTGGATGGATGTCAACTATTTCCACTGAAGTAGAGCAAATCCAGACTAGAGTGCTGGGACACAACTATGGTCAGTAAGGAAAACAAGAGCTGCATTCATCCAGATGGCTGTTTTGTTGATTATTCGATCGCTTTGTCTTTTGACCCTGAGTCTCGCTATGTAGTCCTGGCTGGTCTGGAAGTCACAATGTAGACCAGGTTAGCCTCAAACTTGCAGCAATCCTCCTGTCTCTGCCTCCCAAGAACTGGGATTACACAGTGTGCTGCGACACCACACCCTCCCAGCATTTACACAGGTGCCAGGAATCCAAATTCTGGTCTTCACACGTGTGTGAGAAGCATTTTACCCACTGACCCAACACCCCAGTGCATTTTGTTATGTCCTACAGTCTTTTTATCCAATGTCCTTGTTTATTTTCGTAGCTCCCTATGACCTGAGATGTGAAAGTATCTCACAGCTATTATGACTTCGAGACTACCATGTGCATGCATTCTTGCCTATGCTTTCCTTAGCGGTATTCTTTCCTATTACCCCCATTGATAGAGGAGAAGCCATGTGTCCAGCACAGTTTAGGACTTGACCTGACTGGGATGATGAAGAAAAAAAGAAGGGACAGACACACAGACATGTCTCTAGAAGAGCTGGAATCAGGTGGGTCTTGTGTATGTCAACTATACAGATCCACTCAGGACTTTGTTCTCTTCTTACGCATTCACCAGGCATCCTTGACTCCCCCCAGGGGAAAACTTAGCTGAGGAAGATTGAGGAACTAGTTGGGCAAGACGACACATATTTAAAATCAGCCTTGGATGCATAGGGAGTTCAAGGCCAGATTCGGGGTGTATGAGACACTGTTTCACACACACACCACACACACACACACATCTTCCATAATATTTTTTAAAACAAAGGAAAAAATCGAGGAGCTAGACTGGGAATTCCCAGCTAAGGCGAGGGAAGGCTGACTCTAAGTTCACTCTTCAGATTCCAGTCTTGGCTTTGTTTACTCCACTACATCTCCTAATGAGGAGAGAAGAATAGCCATATTTTCCCAAAACATAGCCACATGTCATCACTGATTCTTGGCAGTGGACTTTTTGTTTATAAAATACTGGGAACCCTGGGGTTGGAGAGATGGCTTAGCAGAACTTGCTGTTCTTCTAGAAGGACCCAGTTCCCAGCACTCATAATGAATGGCTCATGACTGCCTGTAACTTCAGCTCCAGGGGCCCTGACACCCACTTTTGGTCTCCATGGCTACCCACACATGTAGCATAAATAAACATATGGCCATAAACAAAATATTTTTATTTTAAATTTTATTATTAGAAAGAAAATTCTGCAAATAAAAAAATCACACATGGAAATAAACCAGACCCATAGACTATGCAATTCAACGAACTTCAATACAGTTGGGATAAAATCTATAAATAAAATAACAAGAACCAACTGTCTTGTGTTTGCTATCGAGGAAGGAGGACCACCAGTTCAAGGTTAGTGTGGACTACACGTGGTGAGATCCTGTCTCCAACACCAATAAACAAAGCTAATTTCTGCCTTAAGATCCCAGTATAACCAAGAAGAGATCATGCACCATAGTTTGGTTGGATTTCTGACAGTCCCTTCCCCTCAAGGACGAATATGGCCTGCAGTGAAGGCTTCATCTGCCTACAGCCAGCAGAGGGCCTTCTATGGCAAGGGTACATCCAAGATGTCACATCCATGGAGAATGGCAGGGTCAAGGAGTTTAGTAGTAAGTTCAAAGGCTCAGCCTTGCTGGGAAAGGGTGGGAGAAAGAGCAGCTTTGAGAATGTTTCAGCACAAGGCTGGGAGTCCCTCTCCTTCTAAAAGCGATCACCAAGCAAAACTAACTAGAACTTTATGATATTCTATTCCTAAGTAAAACTTCAAGGAAATTATTTTTGATTGCTTTATATGCATGCCCCACTTGAAAACAAACTCACTATTTTGTATGCAGATTTTAAAGTTTCAAGTCTTTGCATCCCATTTTATTTATTATTTGTTTATTTTTTTGAGACAGGGTTTCTCTGTATTGTTTTGGAGGCTGTCCTGGAACTCGCTCTGTAGAGCGGGCTGGCCTCAAACTCACAGAGATCCGCCTGCCTCTGCCTCCCGAGTGCTGGGATTAAAGGCGCGCACCACCAACGCCTGGCTTTGCATCCCATTTTAAAGGATGCTTTTAGAGCTCAGGATGCAGTTCAGGTAACAGTGCTTGCCTAGCATGACTGAGGTCCTGGCTGTGGCTCCCCAGCACTGCCTTTAGAAATGCAGCTTTAGCTTTCAAAAGGTTCGACGTAACATTCCTTTAAACAATAAGAAAAACCCATGGCACGTGGAAGGTCATTATCCAACTCCAAGTACACAACTTCCCAAACACGCAGAGCACGTGATTCATTGTCTGGTGGAGTCTGGGTCTCGTGTGTCTCAACCTGAATGTGTAACTTTTGACACTTAACACACCTGGGATGAATCTCCTGGATTTCTTTGTCTTTGCTGAGTCGGCAGCATATAATAAGACTCTGCTCCTTGATTGAATGACCGAGCTAGGCATTGCATTTTAAGCATGAGGAAACGCAGACTTTTTTTCCCCCTCGTCGGCATTCCTTTCAGAAAGGTTGCTTAAAGTGGTGCTTAAGAGATAATTCCAGCTTGCTAAATTTAGGGTGTGGATAAAGTCCAAAGTGAGAATACTCCATTGGTAATTGTGCAAGCAATGTTAATATGTGAGGCAACGGAGGGTATTTCAAACTCCGGATGATTTTTCCCTCCCTCTCCGACACACAACATGTAATTTAACAAGATTCAAAGTTAACTGAGCCAGTGACAAGCTCTTTATCACCATGACTGAATTTCAAACATAAAACGAGGGCAGTTTTATATATAAAATAGGGTTTAGTGGTACCCTTCATGCTTAGTAATGCTAAGTTCTGACTTCAATTCCTACCACTATAAATAAGTAAATAAATGATTTCATATTTGAGTTATTCTAAAAACCACCTTGAAGTTAGAGACTTTCTTCAAAATCAATGAGTGGTGGTGCCAGGGCATCAAATGCAGGGCACTGGGCAAGGGTAGGGAAGCACCCCCTGCTAATCTCATTCCCAGCCTTTGAGACTTTGGTCACTTTCTGTCACAGACTGGCCATGAAACCCAGATCCTCTGGCATGAGCCAAGCATGCTGGCTTCACAAACATATGTTACAGTGGCTACCTTGCTTACCTTTGTATTGAAGATATTATTCAAGTCATCTTCAGTCTACTGTCCAAACAAAACAAAACAAACGAACAAACCAAAAAAGCAGCAGCAGTTCCCTGTACAGACTGGTACAACAAGAAATGTACCATTATCTGTAGCCTGCTTTGAAATTCATTAAAAAACATATTGATGATGGAAAGATAAGTCATAAAGTAGACATAGCAAAATGTTCTTGAAATAATTCAGATGGTTCACAATACAACCTTTCTGCTATAAAGGAGGAAAGGGGCAGGTACCACACATAGTTGAGACCAGATTTACTTCCCAGCTGGGACTGCAGAGCTGGTGTCAGACAGGGTAGTCATGGGGCCCTAGATGTCTTCAACTTTGGACATGTCATTAAACTCACCTTCCGACCTGGCCCCAGATTGGCTGGTGGTAGTACTGAGGTCTTGGGGGACACAAAAAGCAATCGAGGGTTAACAAATACAGGAGGAATGGAGTAGAGAGGGTATTGATCCCTGGTCTCTGGATATTTCAGGAAGGGACATGTCACAGTTTCAAAGTGAAATGTCCCTGACAGGTTCCTACGTTGAACATTTTGCACCCCAGCTGACATTGCTGTTTGAAGAGGTTATAGGACCTTTAGATGGGGACTCAGCTGGGAAGGTGGTGGGCCTTGAAGTTTTATAGCATGAACCTGCTTCCCGTCTCAATGCTGACTTAATGGAACCAGCTGACACCCAGTGCTAGCACCATACAGCTTTTCAGGACCATGCCTTTTCTATGAGGATGGGCTGCATCCCCTCAATCAATGGGAGCAGAATTATCCTTTAATCCTTCCTGATGCGTCTTGCTGGGTGTCTGCTCACAGCATTGAGGCATGATGGAAGCACTGGCAGGATGTGTCGCCATTATCTCAGAAACGAAATGGGCGTGGTTTACAGCAAAAGCAGCTTGCTAAAGGCCACCAGTGGCTTGCTGGTTTTTTGGTCTTCCTCCCTCCAGAGGCAATCCTTCAGTTTCTTGCTCTCTGGGCTTTTTGTTTAGGGGGCACAGGAGACAGACTCAACACATTTCCCGTGCTAAGTGCTCTACAACCCAGGACACCCCCAAGCCTTCCATGGTAGTTTTAAAGTCACCCCTGGCTTTCAATAGACATAAACCCTGAGCCAATCCAACAGAGATTTAAATGTGGAAAGTAGCAGAAAAAACAATCCACTGGCATTTGGTTTATTATTGCATTTTGGCTTTGAGTTCCAGTAGTTTCTCTTCTTATTGGACTCTTTATACTTCAAGTTTTTAAAAAAACATTCCAGTTATCACAAATGCTATTCATGTCTTTGAGGATATCAACTCCTTCTTGAGACACTATGCTTATTCATTGAACATTTAGAACTCAGAGACAATCTCTGTGGGGATTCACGCCATCATTTAGGCACAAACCCTTAGAAATTCCTGTTTTTTTGGGGGGGTTGGTTTGTTTTTCTTTCATGGCAACAGCAGCTCATCTGGGGAATTCTACAACAATATGGTATTCTTAGTAATATTAGACAATAGGCACAGATGAAGAAAAGTGTGCTACTTTGTAAGAGGTCATGACTGAGAACACTCAGTAGCCATCAAGCAACCTCAGTATCTCCCGGTGCTGATGTGTCCGTCTCCCCCCCTTCCCCCCTCCCTCGCCCCCCAGCTATTTATCTACAGTGCAAAAATGATGGTCTTTTGATGAGCTGTCACAGAGGAAAAATCAAAGCACAAAGGTGACATTTAATGTCTTCCCATGAGAAAGGAAATGGGCATGACTTTCAATTTCTTACATTGGATCAGTTGTAATCCAATGCTACTGAGTGGAACAACAAACAGCTTAATGTGTTCCATGAATCTGTTCAAGCTTGTAAAACCGGCCACTTTGTTCTCGTCTCCAACTCGATCACATTTGTCCCTCTGAACCTGTGCACACATACCTTCAACAGAAGACTGAGCTGTGGGTGACATGGTCAGGACAGTGAAGACGTTAATCTGTTGCTCTGAGATAGGAGATAGCGGAATGGAGGGCAGACAAGGGTAAGGAGGAAAAATGACTAAATTGATGAATAAAAGACCAGTGAAAATGGGGAAAGCCCTGGTCAGGGTGGGAGGGTTAAGTAGGAACTACCAGGAGGAAAGAGAGCGCTTTTTTTGAACCAGGGTCTATCTATATAGCCTGGCTATGTACATGGCTATATAGATATAGCATATATAGATATAGCATGGCAGTCCTGGAACTTATGTAGACATGCTGGCCCTAGACTCAGAGATCTGACAGCCTCTGCCTCCCAGGTACTGGGATTAAAGGCTTGTGCTACCATGCCTCACCCAAGGTTGCATACCTCACTCTTTCATTGAATTTCAAATTCTGCCCTAAACGAGCTCTGAACTTCAGATACCCACTTTGTAAAGTGATGGTTCTGTTTAAGACTTAAGATATCCACCATGGAATTTAAACAACGCAGAAGCCCCCAAATTAAAACAAAACAAAGACCATAAGTTGCAAAACACTGCCATGCCCCTAATAATGGGAAGGGTGAAGAACACAGGGACAATGAGGTTTTTGTCTTCTCTGACTGCGTCAGGCTTGACAACACCTTGTCTTCTGAAAGTCTTCAGCCTCATCTGCTTCCAAAACAGTAGGGCGATGAAGCTGACATTGAACTTGGATCTACATTGTGTGTGGGGGGTGTTTCCTGTTAGCCTTGACACTTAGTGTTTAATTACAGGAGCACTGTTTGTTTTTAACATCCTAACCCTAAATTCAGTGTATTCAGAAAAGCAAGCAAAGTGTCTTTTGTCAGAGAAAAAAAAAGCAAACCGAAAACCCTTGGTTATTGAAGCTGGCATGTATGGCCACAACACAACTTTTCTTGATACTTTTACATTTTAGATATATTCAGGGTAAAGTTCTTTGTTAACTTAAATAGGACTGGGCATGTTGTAGTCGCCTTCGACTGTGTGGGACTCAAGGAGAAAATAATTAGCTTAGTTCTGTACTTAGTGGCTTGTTTAAGTTTTACTTCAGGGTGCTTACTGTGTCAAAACCTTTGTTCCTGGCCTCTACACAGGACTTATCCTCCCTGCCCCCCATATCCCACCCCATTGTACTTCCCCACATTAGCTTCACGTGGAATGCACTATCTGGTCCCCAGTAGACTGGTTAATCATGGTAAATGGCCACATTACAACTCTCTCAAGGTTAGACACTGTGTCCTGCCATCCCCTCCTGCTATTGCTGTAGCGGAGAAAAGGCCCCTGCCACACCCTCTACCCAGAGTGCTCACACAATTTACCCAAGGTCAGGATTTCCCTGCTAAGTGGTTGATCTGCGTACCAGGTGTTCTAGAAAGATGGAATTAAGATGACTTCACCACCGGGCGTTGGTGGTACACGCCTTTAATCCCAGCCCTCGGGAGGCAGAGGCAGGTAGATCTCGTGAGTTGGAGACCAGCCTGGTTTGCAAGAACTAGTTCCAGGACAGCCTCCAAAGCCACAGAGAAACCCTGTCTTGAAAAAACAAAACAAACAAACAAAAGACTTCACCAATGACTGTCTGACTTGGGGCTATATTACCTAACTGTGCTCTGCAGCTGCCAATTCACAGCCAGTCAGCTGAACAGCATCATTTTCCCTTCGGTGTACTCTGTAATACAAATTACTCTAGTTCAATATATGAATGGAAGTGCTGGGAATAAAACGTGTCGTCCCCCCTCACCACCACCACATTTTGACCTCAGGATACTGATTTAAAAATCTGTGGAACAGCCGGGCGGTGGTGGCGCATGCCTTTAATCCCAGCACTCGGGAGGCAGAGGCGGGAGGATCTCTGTGAGTTGGAGGCCAGCCTAGTCTTCAAAGAGAGTTCCAGGACAGTCTCCAAACCTACAGAGAAACCCTGTCTCAAAAAAAAAAACAAACAAATAAAAAAATCTGTGAAACATGCATTTTAGTGCTAACATTTTCACCTGGATGCTAACATTGGTGGATTCTCCCCAAAGCAAGGAGAGATGGTGGAGGCAGGAGATGCAAAGCTGTGATCCGTTTCCCCATCATATTCCAACAATGCACCCACCAGTGGCAGGATGGGAGCAGAGGCTGAAATGGGCTGCGAAAATACATTCCTCACTATTTGCACGGCTTTTGACAGTGTTAGAAGAGGGTGCAGTGACCCGTGAAGAGATCACGTCCTGTAAGGCTGACAGCAGCCGGCAGGAGTTACTTAACATGAAGGTTAAGGGCACCTTCCTGCAGAGGACCCCATACTCAGGTATGCCTTAGTATTGTTCAGTCTCCCCAAGACAATGGCCAGGTAAGAAGGCACCATACCCACGCTTGGTGGCTGGTCCCCGATGGACAGTTCCTATACAGCTGTTATCAAAACACTATACTGAACTTAGCAAATGGCTTTCCTGGCCTTAGCACCCAAGGAAAATTGCCCGCTTGACTGGCATTGACCTGTGCTACCAAGCAGGGGGCAACCAGGGTTTAGCATCCTTATGCGTAAGGCATTCCCAACATCATTCTGTTCTGTATATACTCACTGTTGATGCAGCAGCCCCTTGGGAAACTGACAAAGTTAAGTTGGAGGATATAGGTAGACAAATCTGGACACACACGGGACTGTGAGTTGCTATCATGTAGAATTCTAGATAGGGTGTGGGAGGCTAGGATATGCCACTCAGGGATTGTCAGTGACACAGAAGTAGAGATGGGGCACCAGGATAGGTACATGGGACCTGTGGGTTACGAGGTCACGGGTAGTCAGCTTACAGGTTGAATCCTATCAGTTCCAAGACTTAGTTGGTGAATGACACTTGAAAACGCTGGCTTTAAAACATTTCAAAACATTCTGATAATTGATCCTGGCTTCATTAGATCTTATTTCACACTGGTGTTCAACAGGTAACCTTTTTTTCTTTTCTTTTTTTTTTTTCCTGAGGCAGGGTTTCTCTGTGGCTTTGGAGGCTGTCCCAGAACTCTCCACCACTGCCTAGCTACTTGTTTCTTTTTCATTGCCAGAAAGTAAACCCAGGTCCCTGAGCATGTTAACCAAGCACTCTACGAGTGAGCTACATGCCCAGACCTCAATTTTCTTTTCTTTTCTTTTTTTTTTTAAGGATTAGAAATGTTAAGTTTGTTCTGACTTGGGGAGGAGGAAGAACCAGGTGAAGAGCTCTGTTGCCTCTCCTGGCACAGAGCCACAACCACAAGCCAAATTTGATTAGAGAAACATGTTATTAAATTTAATTTTCTTTAAATACATAACCTTTTTCCCACTCTCAGCCACCTGGCTAAGGATGGGGAGACTCCACCCCCTCCACCCTTGGGGGCTGCATATGTAAAGCCTGAGATGGTGACGATGAAGTATAAAAATACTATTTACAGAGGGGAAGCAGGCACCTGCCCTACTGTAACCTCCAGACACCCCCATCCCAGGGTCCTTTTCGTTTAAAAAGCCCCTAGAAATGTTATGAGGATAGAAAAAGTCCCTTCCTATAGAGCGGGGTCTCTTCAAAACCAACAAGGAATTGGAAGCTCTGAGATTAACCAGGGCCAGGGAGAGAATGGATAGCACCTAAGAATCTAACAGGGGATGGTTGGTCCCATCACCCTGCAGTCAGCCAGGGCAGGCCTGGCCTTTGTTTCCTACATCCCATGTAAACATTGACTTTGACTTTTCCCTTTTCTAGGTCCCTGCCCTCCTTTATTTCATGCTGAGTCTTTCACCTTGGCTCTTTTTTTTTTTTTTTTTGACCTTTCCTTCCTTCCCTTTAAATCATCCCAAGGCGCGCTGACAGGAGTGAGGGAGGGATGTGGGTGGGGCACAGCCACCTCATCCTTTCAAGGCCAGAGAAGTGCCCATGTTCACAGTCACAGGGTTGATTCCTTCCTAGGGCAAGCATGAGGCAGGTGGATGATGTGGTACCAGGATGGAGTAGTCTGGCTAGGTGAGGCCATTGGAACCGAGTAACAGGGAAAGAAGCTCTGGGAGGCAGAGCCCAGGCAATCGTGGTCCTGGTCCGGCACTGCTGGTGAAAGCCCAGTTAACACCCAAAAGTCTTGTTCATTGCGTAGAGGAACCCCGGTCTTCCCCAGTGTCCACATACACGGAGCGCTCACACCAGTTCATCCAGCAGGATCCCAATGCTCTGCGAGGTCTCTGTGGGGCCAGCGATAGGCTTGTTGCACATGGGGCAGACACAGCGTACTTCTAGCCACTTCACCAGACACCTGTGAACAAGAGCACCGTTATCTCGGAGGAGACATTCCAGATGGCTCCAGCTGTCTCTGAGTCCAGCTGCTTCTGACAACAAAGTGCCCCTGTGCCTGCCCTTAGCTAACCCCCCGGGCGTGCCGAACCTAGGGCATCACTGTTGAACAGCATTGGTGGGGATTAGAAGGTCCTTAAAGACACTCCCTAATTAATTCTCCCCTACGGTAGCCCCTCCCCCATCACACCCCCTCATACTTGCGGTGAAACGCATGCTGGCATGGAAGCACGCCTAGCTCATCTTTCCCCTTGAAGTCTTCCAGACAAACGGCACAGGTCTGCTATGGAGGGAGAGGGAGAGAGAGAGAGAGGGAGGAAGAGGAAGGAGGGGAGAGAGAGAGAATCTGTGAGCTAGAGGCTGTCTTCATTCATCCATCCCGAGTATCCACCATCTAATTTTCAGACAAGGAAACCAAACTCCAGCCCAGTCTCCTGCGTCAGCCATATTTATAAGACTGCATCCAAAGGATAGCAGCCAATACGGCTGCTTAAACTGAAATCAACCAAATGAAGAAACTATAAGCAAAGCCCCTCAGAAGTACTAGCCACATTTTTTCAAATGTTTATTTCAATATAAAAATGTGGGATGTGGGTCAGTGGTAGTTTTGTACATCATCCGTGAGATCCTAAATTGGAATCTCCACACCACAATCGAAAACCATAAATGAAGAGTGTGTGGTGACTTTTGCTGTCAGTGATATGGTCCTTAGGAGAGGAGACATAGATCTCTCTGCCTATAATCCCGGTTTTATTTTAGGTTTTGTGGGGGGGGCAGACTCTCACATAGCCTGAGCTGGCCTCAGACTCACCGTATAAACAAAGCTGTCCCTTGAATTTCTTATCTTCCAGTCTCCACTTCCTTAGTGATGGGACTATACATAGATAGTACTCTTTTCAGTTCACTGCTTATAAGTGTGCCGATTCTTCTCCCACAATGCACACTGTTTCTTCATGCTACTACTATTGTTTGGTGCTCAGTAGCTCCCATCTTCTCACAATCATGAATCTAATAAGTCATAATGTGTTTGGATCCCTACAGTATTCTTTAGACAGGAGTGCAATTATTTAATGTCACTGATAACTTCTCAGGTAATCAAATTATGCATATTTTTGCCTCAGAAGAGAGTTGGGCTCATGGTGCCTACTTAGTGGGTGTAGGCTACTTTGATATGAGTTCTAAGCCTCTCTCACACCCTGGAGGTAGCTGTCCATATTTCCAATGCTCAACAGCTACCTATGGCTGATTGGAGAGTACAGACTCAGGACCTTCTTATGAACACGCAAGTTTTAAATTGACAGTGTTGGTCTCAAATAGTTTTGTCTTTTCTAGCCTATAGCATGGACCAAGGAGGTCCACAGTAATGAGTGAGACCATAGGACAGATGTAATGTCAGTCTTGGTTGTCAACTGGACTAAATCTGAAATTTACTAAAATCCAAATGGCTGGGCACACCTTCGAGATTTCTCTCTCTCTCTCTCTCTCTCTCTCTCTCTCTCTCTCTCTCTCTCTCTCTCTCTCTCTCTCTCTCTCTCTCCTCTTCCTTCACCTTCATTCCTTCCCTTCTTTTCTGAGAAAGGGTTTCTCTGTGTGGCCCTGGCTATCCTTGAACTCAGAGAGTTGCCGGTCTCTGAATGCTAGGATTAAAGGCATGTACCATCACCACCTGGGAGTGAGGGATTTTCTTAATTAAATCATCCGAAGTGGGAAAACCCACTTCTAATCTGGATCTTTGCGGTGAGAAGATCCACCTTTAATCCGGGCCACACCTTCTGCCAGGAGCCCATGGAGAAGACAATGAATGGAAGGGGTGTTCTCTCTGCTTGTTTTCCCTCTCCCTGGCAGGTCCATTCCTTCACTGGCATTAGATTGACTTTGGGATTCTAGTGTACAGCAAAGACCAGCTGAGACATCCAGCCTGTGGATTAGACCTTTTGGTAGACGCCCATTGTTGGACTAGCTGGACCACAGCCTGTAAGAAATTCTAATAAAGCCTTTATATATATTCATCCTGTAAATTCTGTTCCACTAGAGAACCTGATTAATACACATATATGCACCGTTACATTCTTTAAATCCAGACTTGTATCCCCATTTATGAAACTCCAAGATCTCAGCTGAACTATTCCAAAAGCCTTTAGCAAACACCTGAGCTTATTTTAAGAACCTGAGGTGTCGTAGCAACATGGAAAACAAGAGTAAAATGAGGCCACGTCTAAAGAGTCTCATGTTTGGTGATGCTGGAATCGTATTCATTTTCAGACAACCACAAAAGGCCAACTCGCTGGCTAGGGTGTCTGTGGTTATGGATAGAAGCCTTGGGAGATGAGTTAGGTAACCTCAAAGACTAAGGGGACTGATCTGGAAATGGTCCATTAAAAGAGGGGGTAGAAGAAAAAAAGGGAAGGGGGACCGATGAAATAAAAAGGTCAAAGTTGATAGACCCTATGGAATTGCCGTGTGTGTGTGTGTGTGTGTGTGTGTGTGTGTGTGTGTGTGTGTGTGTATGTGTGGCGGGCGTGGAGGGGGAGGGGGGATACAAGTTACTGATCTGTTAGGACAATGTAATAAACATGAATGAAAGGACCTTATTTTCTTTAGTCACAAACTGGAGCATAGGCACCAAATAAAGGGAAAGTTAGCATCACACCGCCTATGTCACAGAGTGTGTGACACTCTTATTGATTCTGCACACCACACTGCCTAAGGCATAGAGTTTATGATACCCTTAAGGATTCAACACTGCACCCTGCCTATAACATAGAGCCTGTGACCACACTTATAGATTCTACACAGCATACTACCTATGATAGAGCCTGTGACCACACTTAGATTCTACGCAGCACACTATCTATGATATAGAGCCTGTGGCCACACTTAGATTCTACGCAGCACACTATCTATGATATAGAGCCTGTGACCACACTCAGATTATGCACAGCACACTACCTATGGCATACAGCCTGTGACACTCTTACAGATTCTACCCAGCAAGCACACTGTCTATGGCAGTGATCCCTTTGTTTCCTGCCTTACTTGACTCTAGAGTAAATGTATTACCTGCCAGGATGAATTCCTTCTGTTTGGACACAGGTAATCTGAAGGCAGGGACTACAGAGTCTGGAAAAGGTCCAACCCATGAGCTGGAGAAGGATCCTCCCAAACATTAGTTATCCCCAGACACTTACCCCATAGAGCTGCAACTTCTTAGCATCGCCTTTAAGCACCACCTGAGGAGGAAAGAAGCAGCTGATGTCTGAAGGTACCAATATAGAAGCCAGAGAGGCTCATCCAATGATTCTGTCTCTCTCTGTCTCCATGAAAGTGGAGGGCAAACCCTACTAGGGAACAGTGGCAGGAGTGGTGAGCCTCCGGGATGTCCAGGGGGTTGGGGAATGTAGGCTATGGAAGCCTGGGTAGCTCTTCTTATCAGGGCAAGTGGGGAAGAAGTGTAGTGCTACTTTACCTCCTTGTAGCCATATCGCTCGCTCTGTGCCTGGTTCCGGAGTTTACTAGATGGAGAAAGAAAGAGAAGAGGGCAGATTACCATGTTTTGTTTTGTTTTATTTTGTTTTGTTTTAAGACACATAAGATAATGACAAGTATGTGAGTGCTTGGACAGTTTTCTGGAGGTGAGATGGGTCCTTGTTTCAGTAATGCCAATGGGAGCATAGTTCAGAAGTATGCCAGCCAATCAGAAATGAGAAGGATTAGGATTTTTATTACCAGGTTCCAGCCACTTTCTGGGCTGTTCTCCAGCAGGGCATCCTAAATGGCTTATCTGCTTTCTTTCCCTGTTTCCAGTAGGTAAATTCCTTCAGATATCCAAACTACGTAAACCAACAGTGTGCTTACTGTGTGCAGAGGGAGGCAGATATTTCAAATGGTTGCCTGCAAAAAGCCACTCTCGGATAGCCAAAACACAGCATGTTGTTACTCATAGCATAATAAATAGTTCATCCAGGCTACATTGTGTGTCCCTTGGAGACTGACATTGTCTCACTGAATTCAAATGACTCCAGGAAGGAAGAACTTTTCATTTTATAGTTAAAAAAAAAAAGCCCAAAGAAATCAAGCAAGATGCCCAAACTTTACAGAGCTGATGGGGAGCAATTCCTGGGTTAAAAGTCAGTCTGTGATTACAGAGCCCACCCTCTTTACCACAGAACGTGATCCCCCTACCTCTGTAATCAAATGGAATACATTGGAGCCCTGAGTTCCTATTTGATCTTGAGATACAATGAATGCTTTATTAAGCCTTTGACTTTGGGTGACCCACTGTGCTGCCTTACATCAGTGGGGGACATTTTCACTGTGAGTTCTACACAGAGCCCAGACTGACTTCAAATTCAGGTAGGTATACATGTATCCTATATATGGGCACAGAACTTTCTCTCACCTTCCAGTTGTTGGTGAGTGCTAGGAATTAACCCCAATGCCTCAGGCATGCTATAATGATCAAGTTAACTTGATTAAGAAATACCTTAGTATCTCAGTATTACGTGAAGTATATATCAGGGTGCATCTATGATGTCATTTCCCAACATAATCCAACCATGAGAGTTTTGACCTGGTCCTTCCATGGATTCACAGTACAATGGTATTCTAGAAGGTTGTAGAAAGAATCTTGCCCTGGTCCTTTCCTGTCTCTTGTCCATGCTTCTGCCACCACAATTTTCTGCTGAAGCATTTGAGACTAAGTGACCACAGATGAAACCCTCCAAAACCACAAATCAAATCAGGTATGTTTCATAACAACAATAAAAGTATATTTGATATATATGGTATTTTTTACTGCGTACATGCTTCTCTCCATTGAGCTACACACCCAGCACTTTCTAACATAGATCTGGCTGGCGTACGGGAGGGAAGCCTGGTTACACCTCACACCTGTTCTTACTGGATCGACAGGCTACGAATGGCTTTCATTATTCTTCACTGGGTGAAGATAGAAGGAAAAAAAAATCAACATCTCATAGTATAAAAACTTTTATCTCATGACCTGAGCTATGCTAGGGCATAGCTCAGCAGTGGAGCCTGGGGTTGATCCCAGAACTACAAAAGAAAAAGAAATCCACTTTTAAAAAACTGCCATTGGTCTATCACCGTATGTATGTATCGCCTATGATTGCCTTTGGAACTGGCTGTGATGGCGTAACAGAATAGCTGGGTGGTTGTGAGGGAGACTTTACAACCCAACAAGCCCGTAAATAAAAAGGTTGCTGCCCTAAGTGACAAACTCAGAACACCTCATTTCAGTGGTGGTAGCCCCTCCCTGGGTGGTGAAGAAGCAGGGTGCTTAGGCATGCCTGAGAGGTGGGTCAGGACAGATAAGATCTGGCCACCAGCGGCCTCCATCCTTCCTGACAGGAAGTCACGTGGTCTGGCAAGGTTGACTGTTCCTGGAGCCTCTGTGAGCCTCTGGGAAAGTCCCTGCCAGGTGGCCTCCTGCCAGGGTTTGGGGCTTAGGCAGCACTGCCATTGAGGCTCGCACCGCTCCCCCCCCCCCACACCCCCTCTATCATGTGCTCACTTTCAGGTCTGGACTAAACCCTTAATGTGCAGAAGTCTCCAGACCTGGAAATGTTTTCTTATATAATACAAGTGTGTCTTCTCTGCCTCCAAAGGGGATGGGCAGGGAAGGGTGTGTCCAAAGCACAAGTGAGCTATTACCTGACCACACTGTGTCTGATCTTTCTTTAGAACTTTTCATTTTGTTTCCTGTTTTTAGGGCTTCTCTGTGGAACATTCTTAGCTGTCCTGGAATGCCTTTTATAGACCAGCCTGGCCTTGAACTCAGAGATCCGTCTGCCTCTGCCTCCCAAATGCTGGGATTAAAGGCTGGCCCCACCACTGCCCAGCCTTCTTTCCTGTTTTTGAGAGTCTTATGTAACCCAGGCTGGCCTCAAAACTGGTTGCTTGGCCAAGGATGACCTTGGCCTTCTGATTTTCTTTCCTTAATCTCTGAGATGCTAGGATTGATTATGAGAGCTCTGGGCTTGCTAGGCACTCTCCAGTTTAGCTACAACCAAGTCCATCTGCACTCCTGATCTTATCCTCCCCTGCCCTCTAGGTCTAAGGACCGAATGCTTGCTAGGTCACTGAGCTACATTCCAACCCTGTCTGGGTAGAAGTTTAAAGGAGAGAATGCCACACATTTTTTTTTAAAGTTCAACTGCCTCACCAACAACACTGACATGTTGAGAGACCTAACGTGTGCAACCTGTAATTCGTCTTCCACCACCGATGCAGAGTGTGCTATGCTCTATGACCACTGGGGTCCAGTGCCTGGGGTCCTCTCACCTATTGTGTATGGAATGCTCCCTTTAATAGAGGGACCCAGAGCCCTCAGAGCTCCATCTTCATTCTGCATGGCTATTTCGGCTCAGGAAGGATTAGGTCTTGAGGAGATGGGGCCCAAAGGATTGGAAAGAAAACAACAGCAGAAATCATGCTCTGGTCCGTCCCAGCTGGGGACGGAGAGCCAAGGACTCTAGACAGGTGGCTCTCTCAGCTGTTGGCTGAGCAAAGCAACTAAAAATACCACGATTTCAATGAGACCATTGCAAGCCACTGCCAACAGGCTCTCCCTTCCCTCCTTTCCCTTTGAGAGCAAGACAATGCAGCCAGCTCCTGAAAATAATTGTTCCTTTCCTGCCTATTTGTAGTCCACCGGCCCCTCCATCCTGTGTAAGCAGAGGCCAGCTCTGAGGGGAAAGAGGAGAAACTAGGGGCAGCTGGCAGTTGATGTGTCCTTGGCTCGTGAGCTCACCGGGTCAGGAGCGGCAGTCATGGACCTATTTTGGCAGAGGTGGAAACTGAGACGCAAGGAGAGGAAATGGCCTTTGTGCCTGTGCGTCTTTCTATATATAGACACAGATACCACATGTCAGTGAGCCTTTGGAAGCATCAGACCCAGGGGGCAGCTGGCTCTGGACAGACTACGGGACACAGGGTGGGGTGGTGAAGGAGCCAAACACTGCAGAGAGGACAGATGGCACAGTGCGGATGGCTTTTAGAATCATGCAGTCACTACTCTCTCTGTCCTTCTGCTACAACCCAAACAAAACAAATCAGGAACCAACAGAACAACCTGTCTTGCCCCGCAGGACCCTGACGCCCAGCTGAAAGGGGTTAGCCATGCAGGTCTCAGCGAAGACACACAAAGGTCAAAACATGGAAGACAGCATGAAAGGCTAAATTGTGAGATTAACCCACCTCAGCATCTTCCTGGGCAAATTTTTTTTTTTTTTGGTTTTACGAGACAGGATTTCTCTATATTGTTTTGGAGGCTGTCTGTCTAGCCTGGCCTCGAACTCACAGAGATCCGCCTGCCTCCGCCTGCCTCTGCCTCCCGAGTGCTGGGATTAAAGGCATGCGCCACCACCGCCCAGCTCCTGGGCAAATTCTTAACTGTCCAGAATGAATGACTTCATTTACGCAGTTCTCTAACCCTTACATTGGATGCTTGTTCGTAGAATTGGGTGAGCTAAATGGTTCACTGCAATGCCTACTATGAGAAAGCCCTTAGCAAAGAGAAGCCCAAAGCACAAGGTCATACCTGGTAGTGGCAATTAGGAAACGAACCTCAGTTATCTACTTGTGGGTCAGAGTGTTAGCCTCTGGATTTTCTTTTGTTTATCATCATTGGTCCTTGTGGGGTGTGTGTGTGTGTGTGTGTGTGTGTGTGTGTGTGTGTGTGTGTGTAGAAAGGAACCAAATCGAGAAATACAGTTTTATAAAATTTTATAAACTTATATTTCTATCAGTCACATTCTAAATAAATCTGAGATAACTTGAAACATGCATGCCTTCACCCTTCATGAGAATTGAGTTAATTGCCTGATAAAGGAGTTGAGGGAAAAGGTCAGTGAATAAGAATAGTCTTGGGAGGGAAACAGGGAGATTATAAATCAGGAAAGAGCAAGTCTACATTCACTCCCACTTAGGAGTTAAGCGTGGATTTTGCACTAATTGTAGCAGAGGAAAAATCAAGCACTATTTTCCATCTAGGTGGAGAAATTCAAGTTTTAAAAGACCTGTTTGGAGGTCAGGCAGTGGTGGCGCACACCTTTAATCCCAACCCTCAGGAGGCAGAGGCAGGGGATCTCTGTGAGTTAGAAGCCAGTCTACAGAGCAAGTGCCAGCGTTGTTACAGAGAAACCCAATGTCGAAAAACCAACAAAACAAAAAGACCTGCTGGGGAAGGTTCTGAAGAGCCCGAAGTAGTCATTGGCTGTGGGAACAATGCTTGTCTCTGGAACTCCCAAGCATCTGCCTCTTAGGCAGAAGCTATCCCCCAGCAGGGAATCACAACATGGTACCAAGACTCCCGTCTCTTAATTTCCTAAATTGATTCGAGTAGACCCTAGCCCATGTCTCCCTGGGTAGTGTGTGTGCCAGGGAAGGGGGCAGTTGTCACAAAGACTGCAAGAATTATGAACATGTTCTATTGGCCAGAGATGTCCTACTCTCTCCAATGTACAGGGCAGACCCATGGATGGGATTGAGACCCAGAAGCACCAACAGAGCACCCCACTAGAACAACTCTGCTTTGGTTTCTGCTCTAAGCACCAAGCATGCCCAACACTTCCCCCATGTGCATGTGTGTACTCACATTCCTGTGTGGATAAGCACACATGTGTGTATGTAGAGACTGACATACGGGTATATGTAGGAGACTGACACTGGCAGTCTTCCTCAGTGGCTCTCTACCTTATTGACTGAGACAGCTTCTTTCCATTGAACTCAGAGCTCCTTGAGATAGCCAGCTTGCTCTAGGGATCCCGTGTCCATATTCCAGGACTAGAATTACCTCGGGCTGCCATGCTCACCCAGCATTAACATGAGTTCTGGTATTCAAATTCCACTCCTGATACAGGCACTTGAACCACTGAACCATCTCCCCAGTTTTTTAGTAGACAACAAGCTCCTATGTCTTTCACCATGAGGAGAAATAGTTTCTGGAGCTTAGCTACCCCTGCCAAGCTCAAGCCCTTCCCTTGATCCCTAAGCAACTAAGAGTAAGTGTCATTTTTCCTTTCCACTCTCAAAAATAAAAAGAAAACTTACAAGACAGAATAAACAAGGACCTTTCTAGCATGAGCTTGCCAACATCAGCATTGGGAGAACTGGCAACTAATCTCACAGGTGAACAAGTGAACTGATACCTACCTACCTATGTCTCCCTGTCTGTGGGTGGGAAGCAGGTTAAGAGTGCTGGATTTATCACTCAGCTAACAGTCATTCTAGACAGCCCTCGAATAACTGACCAAGAGGTGGAATGCAGTCCAACCCTTGGTGACCTTATGTCTGGGATAACTTGATGAGCTGATATAAATGCAAACACTAGACCTCAAGGGTCCAGAGAAGGGTGGGCTAATGTACATCCTCCATAGAGGCTCCGGAATAAGGCTCTGATGTGTGTGCGTGTGTGTTCACTCGTGTGCATGCCTTGCTCTATATCCTCCATGCACTTGTCTCCCTCCTCCTTCATTTCCCTCCCCAGATCAGTCATCCGGCAACCAACCTGATGAAGTAGCAGCAGAAGATGAGGCTGAGCATGAAGACAAAGATGCCTGTACCGAAGATGACCATGTAGATGTTGAGGGGAAGGTCTTGGAAACTGATAGGTGGCATTGAGCAGGACTTGTTGGTACTAACCAGTCCCAGGCCACAGAAACACCCTGCAAAGCAAGAGGCAAATAATACTGAAGTTAGACACTTTTACCACTGAGGCCTGGCACATTGCGTTAGCAGGGATGTCAGGTTCTAGCTGAAGAATATTATTTCCCAGCACTAACTACTAACTACATGGTCCTGAGTAAATTACTGAGTCAATCTGTGAAATGGAATGTTGAGCAAAGCACTTAAATGGATTAAGAATTTAGAAGCCTGAAGTGGTGGCGCATGCCTTTAGTCCTAGCACTCCCTAGCAGCAGAAGCAGATGGATGTCTGAGTTCAAGGCCAGCCTGTTCTACAGATCGAGGATCCAAGACAGCCAGGGCTATGCAGAGAAACTGTCCTAATAAGCCAAACAAAGAATTCAGGCAAGGAAGGACAGAAAGTAGAAAAAGAAAACAAAAACAAAACTGCCTCCAAGTAGGAGATGCTCATCGAGCACACAGCAAAAAGAAGAGTCTTAGGTGAGAAAATATATTGTTTGAGTCCTGACCCATGCCTCCTAAGCAACCTATGTGACATTCAATGAGTAATTACTATAGAATTAATCTCATCATAGGAAAACTAGCAAATAGAGGGTTAGGGTAGAAATGACGGCTTGAGAAATAGTAAGCTGGAAAGAGCAATGGCAAAGGTCATTTTGTCACTAAAAACCACCTGTTCAGAAACCAGACAAGAAATTGTTCACAAGAAGTCCAGGCCAGCATTCCAGAAGGTGCTGATGAGAACTGGTGTCAGGGACTATCATTTTCATTGAGTGGTTACCTTTCTATTCACAGCTGCAAGGTCCCACCCTTGAACACATCCCCTACAAACTTGTTAGAAATGTGCAGTCCCTTCAGAAAGGGAGAATTGATGGGCAAAGGAGTTAAGACTGGGCTGGTTTAACCCACAGAAACAGTTGACCTGAACAAGGGGGAGCTCTTGGACCCCATATTGATGGCTGTGTGGAAAGCATGGGACTGACCCAGACCCCCCTGAATGTGGGTATCAGTGAGGAGGCCTAGGTAATCTATGGGACCTTGGGTAGTATTTATCTCTGGCGTACAAATAGATTTTGAGTGCCCATGCCACAATGTGGGATGCTCTCTCAGCCTGGACTCTTGGGGGAGGGCCTAGACCCTACCCTGGATGACATGACAGACTCTGGAGATCCACCATGGAGGGCCTCACCCTCCCTGGGGATTGGAGTGGAGATTGGGGAGGGGTCTGGTGGGGAGGGATGGGGAAGAGGGGAGGGAGAGGGAGCTGTGAAACAAGCTTGTTTCTAACTTAAATTTTAAAAAAAGGAAGAAAAAAAAAGAAATGTGCAGTCTTAGGTCTATACTCACTCCATGAACTGGATTCATGATCCCAATGATCTAAGAAGGGTCTAGGCAGCTGGAACAAGGGAATGATGAGTTCCAGGCTAGCCTGAGCAATGCAGTGATACCCCTGCCCAGCCCCCAATCCACCACAAACAAAGAACCACATTCCTTTAAGGAAATATTTTCTTCTTATATCACCTCAGACATACAGGAAGGTATATCACCTCAGACATTACAGCTGGAAAGAGAAGAGCCAAAAGCATTGAAGGGTGATGTCCCTGATTAACCAGAACCTGTGTCCTACATTCCAAACACATTCTACCCTCCTCGCCTTTTTACTTTCCCAAGACCTGCCAGACCTCAGGGGCTAGGCTCTCTCCTGGCTTTCTGGTTAGGAGCCAGGATTCCACCTGGTAATTACCACGACTGAGTGCTACCACAACTCTGCAAGTAGACCAGTTCCAGAGGCTGCCATCAATTGTGACACTGTGCTATGGTCTGCACTTGAGGCATCCCTCAGCGGGCTTAGATGCTGACCCTTCTTCCTCTCTGCTTCTTGAACCCCATGAGGTAAAGCTACTTCTTTCCCACTTGATAGACTTAAACCTCAAAAAGTCAGGAGCTAAAATGCTCTAAGTCATGTATGATTATGAATCTGAAACAGTGATGACATGACTAAGCGTCACACATGGTACCCGTCATTCCTCTGTGTCTTATCAGTAGATGACCTAAGCCTTCACCCAAAAGTCTAACACCACGCCCCACCCTACTGCCACATCTCTATTTTACACACCTTCTTCTGTCTTATCCATGTCACCACTGTTTCTAGTTTCTCCGTGTCTGGCAGTATCCTCCAACTCCACTTACCATGTCAGTTCCACACTCTTGTCTGGTTTCTAGTCCAGAGGAACATGCAGCCCACCGCCTTGCAATAGCCTGTGAGCTTTCTCCACTTGGGCCAGTCTTATTTTATCTTGCCCACCTATGTCCCTGTCTGTCTCCACACCTTCGTCTATGTCACCTTCTCTGTCTAGAATTCTTTCCTTTCCGAAGTCTAGTCTTGGTCTTTGTGATAATTTTCCTTTCCGATGCCAGGGTTGTGGGCTGAACTAGTACCTTGCATAGGCTAGGCAGAGATCTGCTACTGTGCTGAATCCTCAGCCCCTGCATGGTCTTTAGGCTAGTCCAGGGACCTCTCAGGAACTCTACAATGCTTGAGACTTGCATCGCTTGCCATGGTTTTTGCTCCAAACATCTTCTGTTACCCTGATGTTGCTAGCATAAACTTAATTTGGTTCCCGTTGCACTCTGCATCGATCATACGATAATAACGATAGTTGAGATGAAGAATAAAAGGAGCATACCAGCAATGGCTGGATGGCTTTCCATGTAGGAAAGAGACAGACTCAAGCACTTGACAAAGTGAGATGTGGCAGTGGAGGTCAGTCTACAATTCTGGGAGTAAGTGTAGTCATCCCAACAAGCCTGAACTTTGCTCAGCCTGGGAATACCAACTTGGACTCCCAAACACTCTGTAGTGCCCTGAGAGCTAGTGCTTGGTCTGTCTACATAGCTAGTTAACAGACAGCTCCTTGCTTTCTCAAAACAACCTAGTCTCCTTGGCAAAAGCTCCTACTTCAAAGTGGGAAGACTGATGTTTGGGAAAACTGCCCAGAAACTGCCCTCAGCTAATAAATCACCAGTCCACCAACAGGTTTTGTTCTGGGTGTGCTTTATACAGTGACCTAGACCTTATGGGGAAACAAAAAGCGAAAGAAGCTCTTGTTCGGAAGGCATTTTCAATTAGGGGCAATTGAAGAAGCAATTAGCTACTAAAGTTTGCTTTGCTCAATAGAATGTTTCTTGCTTCTAGGTTCCACTGGAGGGTTAGAAAGAATACTGTTTTCATCACTGGTTCCCGCTTGAGGGTTTGCTTTCTGCGGGCCTTTCACAGAGCAACTCTCTACTAAGATATCATGCTAGACCTGCCCCAGCATCCTCCATTCTGCACCAGAAAAGGCCAGACAATTGCATCTTCAGGATCAACAGGACCATCTACTGCCAATAGCCTCCTTCACCCTGCCACAGAAATATCCGATGCTGTAAGAGGGCCAGCATTCTCTCCACAGTTACTATGGCTCTTCTACGAACCTTACATAAGCAGGATCCTGTATCTACTGGGTCCCAAAGAACCTCACATTTCTACTCTGAAAAACTAGAACTGTGTTTAGAGGGTATACGCTTGCACCCTGCAGGAACTTTGGTTCCAGCAGTCCCAGATCAGTTTATCTCCATCTTTTCCCATCTCCTAAAAGGCTTTCCCTGGGGCTCTAGGACTGAATCAATGAACTTGGGACTTTATGGGGCCTATAAGGAGTCAGCTTCAAGAGTAGATGTTCAGCCTCTGTTGTGTAATAGTTTCCTCTGAGATTCAAAGATTTCATTCTGCAGGAAGCTCCTTAAGCAGGAGGGTAAACTCAAATAGCTTCAGGAAGTCCCTGAAGTGGACCAGATTCACCAGGCTCCTCTCTGTCAGAGGAAACAACAAAAGCTGAGAATCTGAACTCAGATGTGAAAAAGCTATAAAGAAGACCCTTAAAACCAGATTCAGTCACTTGAAAAGGACACTCTCAATCTGCTGACCTGCTTGCTTTCTGTGTAGTATGTTCCAGGTTCCCAGCTTTTGTGAGCAATCGCCCACATTGGGATGGGCTTTGGTGATAGAACTCTCTCGGAGTCATTTCTGCCCCTGTGAGTAGTAACCCCTCAGCCATACTCCTGTAAGTAATCCCAATAAAACTCATTGGTTCACCCAGGTTGAACTTCAGTGGTATCCATACTTTGGTCATTCCTGGGGTGAGTAGACATGTGAGTTGCATCTCCCCAGGAAAAAGCTTTGCCACACAACAGCCTGCTGTCACAGTAGCTCATGTGTGTGACCCCAGCACTCTGAGGAGCTCAGGCAGAATGATTGAGTTTTCCTGAGGCCAGCATAGGTGACAGTGAAAACCCATCTCATAAAACAAAGCTTCTATTACAGTGTGAATGAGTTTCATTCATTCTACACGTTGGAGAACAGAACTGGTTTTGGATTTGAAATGTTATTATTTTAGAATGTTTGTACATAGTGTGATATCTCTAGGATAGAGCTCAAGTCTAAACACGAAACTCACCCTATGTTTTCAGATTGGGAATGTTCAACTTGTACTCTTGAAGAGAAATGGAAAAAAATAGTGATCTAAATTGGACAATAGAGTTTTTCCTTAAAACTTATAGGTCAAAGAATACCCAACCCAGATATGGGGTCTCTAAGGAAATTTTCAAGGGGGCAGACATGGGGTTGCATCCCCTCTGGAATCAAGAGACAGGATCTGCCAATCACTTTATCTATCATCTATCTATCTATCTATCTATCTATCTATCTATCTATCTATTTTTGGTTTTCTGAGACTGGGTTTCTCTGTAGCTTTGGAGCCTATCGTGGAACTCACATTGATGCACCTGCCTCTGCCTCCCAAGTGCTGGGATTAAAGAAATGCACTACCACAGCCTAGCCCAATCACTTTGAAAAGTGCAATATAAACCGGATGGTGACAGAGACAGGTGGATCTCTGTAAGTTTGAGGCCAGCCTGGTCTACAAAACTACACAGAGAAACCCTGTCTCTAAAACAAAACAAAACAAACAAAAAAAAAGAGTGCAAGATGAAGAAAGTTTGCAGCGCTGGTCAGTGATGGAGTATGTGTAGCATGAGCAAGGCCTGGGTTCCATCACCGCGGGGGTGGGGCAGAAGCAGGGAAAGACAAAACACTTCCCAAAGGGAGCTGCCAGAAAAAGGTCGGGGTTACTGACAGCTTAGTCCTCCCTAAGTCTCTGGTCCATTGTCTTCGACTTGACACCAGAATGCCTCATCTCAGCTGGCAGGCTGCAAGCAGGAATGACGTCAGGGCAGGTCTGGCCAAGACCAGCGGATCTGGGAACTGCTTCTTTCCAGCCAAGGGAATCTTTCCCAGATGCTGGGATACACCGTCAGGCCTCAGCCCCCATCCCCCGCCCCTCTCCATAACCCGCCTATCACACACAGCTTGGTTCATTTTCAGGAAATTAGATCCGACTAGCAAAAGGAGGAAGGAGGGGGGATGGGGGCCACTCATACACATGCGGCCCAAACCCTGCCTTAAAACAAAAGACTCTTGAAATAATTAATCCAAGATCTGGCAGAAGCCTACTAAGTAACCAGTCAGCCATACCAATAAATAAATAAATATATAAAATAAAAGCGCCAGATGCTTTCCACCTCTCCCAACTCTTCAAGCTTAAAAAAAGTGGCCAAGATTCTGGGGACCCTTTGGGGGAGGGGTGAGTGGTATTAACATCTAAAGCTTAAGTGGCGGGCTCAGAAAGATCCGTCAGGTAGCTTAAACGGGAAATCCAGATCCGCTCCTTATCCATAACACCTGAGCCACCCAAAAAGCCTCAGGTGAACTAACTTAGTTAGCACCATTACCCCGTAGGGCATGGATAGGGGTTGGTGGCCAGTGGCTGTGTCTGGATGCAGTGTCACCACCTCGGCTGAAAGCAGACCCTATGGCCAGGCCTCCTCGCCAGAATGCAAAGCTCTTGCCAGGCCAGCCCTGAGCTGGGAGCCCAGCAGTCTGCAAGACTTTATCTGTTCAGTATTGGCGCTCATTAATCCAGAATCTTGCCCCTGGAAGCCGCTGGGAACCAACAAAGATGAGGAAAGTCACCCCGTGCTCTGTCCCACACATTGCACTGTACACGTATTTAAAAGAGCCTGCAAAGTTTCAGAACCGGAACTTGAGCTCCCTCTAGGAGGAGATCCTTGCCGGAGCGCGGATTTAATTCTCTAACCACCACAACAAAGAACAGAGTTTGAGAGCGCACAAAGGCAGGCGAAAAGGGTAGAAGAGCCGGACCACCACACAAAGGCCAGGAAGCCCTCGGCTCACATGCCCCTGGTCCTCCACTCGCTTCTAGACCCTTTTCATCCCCAAACACTGAGATGGGTCGTTTCAAACTGCACGTTGTGCAGAGCACCGCAGGGCGCCAGGACGCCTTCTGGGCCATCCCAGAGACGGGGAAACTTGGCTCAGGACCTGGACCGGAGTGGTGTCCACTCACCTGCCCGTCCCGGAACTCACCGTTACACCACTGGAATGGGTGCATCAATGAAGTCAAGGTCAGCTTCCCGGAGCGAAAGGAGACAGGGTGCTGAGACCTGGTGGGGTTGTGCACGGCGGTCGCCGAGCTGGAGATGCAACTCCTGGAGGAGTCAAGGGCTGCGGAGAGGCCGGTTTGCAGAGCAACAAAGAGGGCAGAGGAGGAAACAAACAAAGTCTTTCGGAGCGGAGCTCTGCGGAGGGGAATCGCGGAGGGCCCGGGCCGAGACTGCAGCGGAGTGGGCCGGGACGCCCGGCCGAGGAGGCAGCAGCCGGGGCACGAAGCCGGGCTGGGGTCCCACCGCGCCGAAGAGTGCGCGCTGGGATTCCGAAAACTGACACGGAGAGGCGCACACCCCCCTCCCTATGACTGCCCCCTCCTGGGAGCCCGCCCCCTGCTCGTCACCTGCCCTCCAGCCAATGGGAGCCTTTTTCCTGCCCCCGGGTATTATTTACAGGCGGGTCCCCACTCTGGAAAGGGGAGTTTTTTCGCTGGGTAGTCTCCTACCCCGCCTCCTAGCCAGAGCAGGGGAGTCCCGGGTTTTCAGGGGCGACGCCCGCAGGGGGCGGAGACCGCCACCTCCCAGGACGCGGGCGGGGGACGGGGTAGGGAGGTGGGGGATAGAGTAGGGGAAGGACCAGACGATTAGTGCCACTTTTGTTTTCCGCCTACAGATCCCTGCCTGTCTGGAATTTCTATAGCTCTGTAGCAGCCAGCCCTGGAGGGTTGTGCGTGGCAGTTAGAATATTCCCAGATCCACCGCCAAAGGAGGGACCTGAGACCAGAAGGCAAAGCAGATGAAACTCAAAACTCGAATCTTCAAAAGGGCTATTGTTCTCACCTCACTTCGGGACAGCGCCTTCTTTTACAACAAGGATTTGAGGCCTAAAGCTGAGAGACCATCACTTGCCAGGGTTACAGTTCCCCAGATTGTGGCTTTGTCATTGCGGGGTCTTGTGTGGGTGTGGAATGAACAGCTCACGAAGGAAAGACAATCTGAGTTCTCTGTGCAGTATTATTTATTTTGCATGACTTTCCACTGTTCATTTCATATTTTTTTCTATTTATTGATCTATCTATCTATCTATCTTGGTTTTTCGAGACAGCGTTTCTTTGTAGCTTTTGGAGCTTGTCCTGGAATTTGCTCTGTAAACCAGTCTGGTCTCGAACTTCACAGAGATCTCCCTACCTCTGCCTCCCGAATGCTGGGACTAAAGGTGTGCACCATCACTGCCCGGCTTCATGTTTTATTTTTTAAACAGAAATTTATTTAGTCCTCACTGGTCTCCAAACGTAGAGAGATCTGCCCTCCTCTGCTTCCTGATTGCTGGGATTACAGGCATACGCTACCACACCCAACTGGTTTATTTCTGTTTTTGTCTATCGTTCCACTTAAAGTATTACCATCAGGTGTACAGTATCGCTCAGAGTACCTTGGTACAGGAGCCTCATCCAGGGTCAGAAGTGTGTGAGGAGACAGACCCACAACTAAGCAAACAAAACGTCCTGTTTCGTGTTCCCCACACTTTTCTACCCCACTATTGATCTGTCCACTGGAATGGAGTACTTCCCTAACTCTGGGGAGTTCCTGGCACCTAAGTAAGCTAATGCATGTGAGTGCTTTGCCATTTCAAAGTATAGTCGTTAAACTATCAAATGTCCTGCTCAGCCCCACGGAGCTGCTGGAACCAAGGCTATCTTCCAGTCTCTGGGGATGGTCAGATGATCTCCAAATTCAAAAGGCCCTTGTGGGCAGTGACATGATGTTTGAAAGTGAGCTATATATCCCTTAATATTAAACTGTCTTTCCCTCCTAATATTTGCATAATTTGACAATGTAGAGGGCTCACAGTAGTTTATCAGTTGCTTCCTTAACAATTCTGTTCTTTCAGGGTTAGGCCGAGGTGTGGTGTCACGGGCAGAACTAACTGCTTTCTCTGTTTATTTATTTATTTAACTTTATTTTCTGTGCATTGATGTGAAGGTGTCAGGTCCCCTGGAACTGGAGTTACAGACAGTTTCAAGCTGCCATGTGGGTGATGGGAGTTGAACTCTGGTCCTCTGGAAGAGCAGTCAGTGCTCTTAACCACTGAGCCATCTCTCCAGCCCTTGTTTGTTTTGTTTTGTTTTTTTTTTGAGACAGGGTTTTAATGATGTAGCTTTGGATGATCTGGAACTTACACTATATGACTAGACAGACCTGGAAATAAAAGAGAGTTCCCTGCATCAGCCTCTTTCGTGCTGGGATTAAAATGTCAGGAATGACACACTTCCTCTGGATTCTTTTTCTTTTTTGGTCTTTTTAAGACAGGGTTTCTCTGTGTAACTTTGGAGCCTGTTCTGAAACTCACTCTGTAGACCAAGCTGGCCTTGAACTCACAGAGATCTGCCTGCCTCTGCTTCCTGAGTACAGGGATTAAAGGCGTGCACCACCACCACCTGTCTCCTCTGAATTCTTAATGAGATCAGTGCAAAGATTCTCTAATGGCCTCTCCCATCATCCTCTTTGCCTCTGACTTCAGAGTCACGCTAATGGCAGACATGTGCATCTACTGACACCCAAACTTGAGCCCAGAGATTCTGTTTTAAAATCCTGCTCCAGAAGTCCTTCTGACAGGCCTTGTTTCCTGTGTCAATCCTGCAGTTGTTGAGGGAAATGGTACTCGGATTTGATAGCGACCCAGTTATTTTTCTAACGAGTGCATCTGATCATTTCCTTTGCTTAATAGCTTCTGCCGGTTTCTGGGGCTTACAGGTTTGTGCGGCGTCCTCAGTTTTTCTTGTACAAAATCTCTCTCTCTCTCTCTCTCTCTCTCTCTCTCTCTCTCTCTCTCTCTCTCTCTCTCTCTCTCTCTCTCTGTCTCTCTCTCTCTCTGTCTCTGCCTCTCTCTCTCTGATTGTTAGGTGCTGTACATGCCACTGCTTGAGCTTTGAAACCAGAGGGCAACTTGTGGAAGTCACTTTTCTCCTTCTACCATTTGAGTTCCGGGGCTCAAATTCAGTTTGTGAGGCTTGGCAGCAAGCACCCCAAACCACTGAGTCATCTCAATGCCTTCTTTTTGAACTGATTTATTTTTTTCTTAGTGTGTGTGTGTGTGTGTGTGTGTGTGTGTGAAGGCGACATAAACCCGGGTTGGCCTCCAATTGTCTTTCTGCCACACCCTCCAGCTGTTGTGGAACTTGCGATGTAAACCAGGATGGCCCTTAACTCACAGAGATTCACCTGTCTCTGTCTCCTGGTTGATATTAAAAGCGGGCACCACTGTGTCTGTATAGATTAAGCAGTTGTAAGAATACACCTACCATTAGGGTTGGGGATATTGGTGATAGAGGTTTTGCATGTATTGAACCAGGAAATAAATGGGAATTTTCTGACGCTTCTCATCCATGTTGCTGTGACCTAAAACAGCAAAGAAAAAAACCTTAACTCTGATTGAAAATCAAATTCCAATTACGCACAACATTAACTAGATAGAATGCAATTTTTACACATTGGTTCCAGTCAGGTGTGATGGGTGATCCTGCTTTCCTTAGGGATGTCAGCTAGGTGCCCCCAGCACAAAGAGGAAGAGCCCTTTGAAGGGGAAAGTGACAGGAAGGGAGAAGTCCCTTCCCTACCAGTTCCCCTTCAGGCCAAAAGGAGCCTAGTTGGGAAAACACCTAGAAGACAGAGCCAACTCGGTGCTTATGCAGACAGCTCTCGAATAGCTGAGCAGTGAATATCCTGGGTCATACTCACAGGAACCTTGCTACAGTGGGCACCACGTGATCTATAATTTATACTTTTATGCATGCCATTTCATGCTTCCAGTAAATTCTCCGGAGTCAAATTACCACTCTTGTCCCTCCTGACACTGAGGCTGCAGTTCGGTGCTGCAGATGATGGCTGGTCATGGGCACAGCAGATAGGAAAAGCTATGGCCTTGGGCATTTTAATAATTTGGCTCATCAGAAATCAATCCATATTATTATAGCCAACTGGTTTCAGATAAAAGTGCCAAGAATAGTGGAGAAAAGACAGTGAACAAACAGTGTCAGGGAAACTGCTTGTGCATAGGAATGAAAGTACATCTCTCTGTGTCATCAAATACCCAAGCCAACGCAAAACGATTCAAAGATGTAGATATTAAGCCCGAAATCCAAAACAGGTGAGTTGGCTCACACTTTAATCCTAGCACCATCTGGGAGGTGGAGGTAGGGAAAATGCTGTCAGGTCAGCCTGGGCTACTGGGTGGAACCCCTGTCGCAAAACCAAACAAAACCAAAATAACAAAACAAAAACCCACAACACAGCAAAATGAAAGTCCCCAAAGGCACCGGCCACGAGAGCAAAAAACACATCCATGGATTTTATCAAATGAAGGTTTGGTGTAGGAAAGGAATCAATAGATTCAAAAGACAGATCCAGTGTAGTGGCACATGCCTTTAATCCTAGCACTCAGGAGGCAGAGGCAGGCAGATCTCTAAATTCAAGGTCAACCTGGAGGACACCCAGGGTTGTCCAGAGAAACCCTGTCTTGAAAAAACAACCAACCAAACAAAAAGATCAAACTCTCACTCTGGCTTTTGGGTCATTTGCACTGAGGGAAGTCATTGCCATGCCATGAAGACGCTTACCTGAGGCTGCTCTTCCAGAGGTCCTGAGTTCAATTCCCAGCAACCACATCGTGGCTGCAAACACCTATAATGAGATCTGGTGCCCTATTCTGGCATGCAGGCATACACTCAGATAAAGCATGTAAATATATAAATAAATAAATCCTAAAAAAAAAAAAGGACCCGTGGAGAAGCCACACAATGAGGAGCTAGATCTTGCTCTGAGGCCACAGCCTGAGCGTGGGCTTGAGAGTAGATGTTGATGACTATTAAGGTGACCACAATGCTGGCTGCCACTTCCTGAGAGATCCTGAGGCAGACTGAAGAGACATGTTATGCAGAATGACCCACGGAAATCACGAAACAATAACTTGGGGTTTAATTCTTCATTTACTTATTTTTGAGACGGGGTCTTACAATGCAGTCACAGCCTCAACCTTACAAAGCTTTTCCTGCACCTGCTTCCTGAGTATTGGGATCTGTTTCTCCAGGCTGTGCCCTCAGCCATTTCCCTCTTTCTTGCAATAGATGGCTTTTGTTAGTTTGTTGTACTAGATCCTTGCTAGTCATGTGTCCTGTGAGTCAGCCCAAGGGAAAGGAACCCAAGAGGGCAGGGACAGCCATTTCCTTCTAAGAAACAGAGCCCTACTTCCATTCTCCTTCTGCTGGGTGGAACTTTGTTCCATGGCTACACTTCTCTGCAAGAGCACACAGAACATAAACTGCAGCTGGGCAATGACGTATGTGTCTTAAGCTCAGGGCCATTTTATTAATGTGAGGAAGATGGGGTGCAAAGTGGGGTGAGGTGCTAGGGATGGCCTGACAGCGCTCCCACCTGAGTCCTGGGTTTTCTGTTTCCTTCCTCCTTCTCTCTTCCTTCCGTCCCTTCCACTTTCACTCCCTCCCTGACTTTATCCTGACCTTATTTTACTGACAAAACTTCACATAGACCAGAATGGCTTAGAACTCATTATGTAGTCAAGGATGGCCTTGAACTTCCTGATCCTCTTGCCTTCACCTCCCAAGCATTGGAACAGCGCTTTTAGTGCGTGTCTGTGCATGTCTTTGTGTGTAGTGCAGGCACACACATACCACAGTCTCTATGTAGAGGGGAAAGCACAAGAATGAATCGTAGGAGTTGGTTCTCTGTTGAATTCTAGGACTGAACTAAGATGTTCAAGGAACTCTGCCCACTATGCTGTCTGGCGGCCCCACATCTGGCTTTTATACAGTGTCTCTTTGCCTTCTAGTTACTTATTTCTCTTGTTTCTAAAGTGAAGGGTTGGCTATGACTGCTGGTTTACAAGTTTATCTTTAGCACAGAATCTTGTATTTGAAAATAAACGGCAAGGGCTGACATACCTCAGCAGTAGTGTTATGTACTTAAAACTCACGAGTTTTCAATGTCTTGTAACAAAAAGACAGAAATAAAACCTTCGGGTATAAGAAAGAACAGAAGTGTTTCTCTGAACCACAATGGGCTCCTGTACGTGTTCTCGCAGGAAAAGCTATTTGAAATACCAGGGCTCAGGGTTGGGGGAGTACAGCTTCCTGGTAACATACTAGTCTCCTATGTGCCAGTTCCCGGGCTGGATCCCTAACTCAACAAAGAACAACAAAATCATTGACTTAACACCTCTCTTCAGAAAATACAGAAGTGTATAACCAAGCAAGAGGCTAATGTCTACACGACATATGTGCTTAAATATTGCTTCCTTCTGAATCGTGGGTACTGTGAATAGAAAAAAAAGACGGTCGAAAGAGCATCAATACCTCTTGGTGCTTTGTTACAGGATCCAAGTTCGAATCCCAGCCCCCACATCAGGTGCTCACAACCTCCTACAACTCCAACTCCAGGGTATATGGAGCTCTTGTCTGGCCTCCCCAGGTACAGATGGTATACATTCATACACACACATAAATCAAAATAAAATACATCTGCTCTTGAAAAGAGCAGACGTGTTTACCCACAACACACCATAACTCACTCACTCACCAGCATAAACTTCCTGCCACGGCGTTTATCTGCTGATGCTGACTAGGTCGCTCTCACTCGTGTTAGCATGTGGGCGTGTGCATTTTGTACATTTTATACATATTGTGGTCTGGTGTATGCAAGGATCTTGCACTAATAATGTTGGTTCCAGGCGGTTGTTTTCCTTGTATTGTCCCTTTTGAGCTCTGCCAGCTGAGAAGACAAGCCTAATGTTTACAAATATGTTTTTAAAATGTTTGCCGAGATTTTGGCGGAGTCCTTAAGAAAGCTGTTAGTCTCCTGCATAAACCTTGAAAAGAAAGGAAGAAAAGGGAAGAAGGAAAAGGGGGGCCGGGTAGCGAGTCACTGACCTTGACACTCTCCTGGCTTCCTTCCAGCTGTGGTGTTTTTGAGGCTGTGTTTATTCACCTGGGTGAACCTACCAAACCTCGTCTGGCTTGGCAGCGAGGAGATTTTTGTACCAGGCAGGTATTACCACAAGAAAATGGAATGAACCCCTGCCTGAGTATTCAGCTCTGCTTCACTTCCTCTTACTCCTTAGGTGACAAATCTTGGGACACTCCTCTCCTGAATTCTAACAAAGTGAGGGCCCCTTCTCTCCCTGGGATTGGTGTGTTGTGAGGGGTCAGTGTCCTTGTGTCTCTGGCAGGGCCCTCCTAACTTAAACTTAGACATTCTCAGAGCAGACTGTGCTCTGTCTCCAGGTTAATATTTTTTATTTACCCTCTGGATGTGTCCTCGTCAGGCTAAGACTGATCATTGGTCTCATCTGGGATTAGGAATCTCAGACTCTTTCAAGGTAATGGGTTGAGACTACGGCCTCATCGAGCCTTGACCCAGTTTATGAGTAAACTCTATGAATAAGGGAGGAGGATCTGGATTTAATCCATGTGTCTATTAACAACAGACTGATCAAGGAGCATTACCTGGGAAGGGTGGTGGCTTGTGTCTTGCTGTCTGCAAACACCAGAAGCCGGCCTGTGAGTTCAGAAACACTCCCTGCTTCCCCAGGATGGTGCTGGGCTCCAGGGATGGACTGGGCTCCTCTGCAAGCTTTCTGCTGGAGAACCTCAGAGTGATAGCCACCTTCTCCCAGCTGGCTCCCAATGCTGACTGGGAATTTGCTTGGGGATTTGTCTGTCAAATCATTGGGAGAAATCCCAGGCTATATAGACAGCTCCAAACCACTGCCCATAACCAAAACCCAGCGAGTATAGACAGGAATTAGGAGAAAATCTGGAAAGGCAGGCTAATGGGGACATCTTAGGAGCAAGGCATCAGGGATTTCATATTTCTGGTTATTAGCCATGGGGCAGGTGGTTTTTCTCAGAGGTTGCAGGGAGTTTCTTTCTTTCTTTCTTTCTTTCTTTCTTTCTTTCTTTCTTTCTTTCTTTCTTTCTGAGATTTGGTTTCTGTGTAGCCCTGACTGTCCTGGAACTTACTATGTTGACCAGACTGGCCTTGAATACAGAGATTCTCTTGCCTCTGCCTCCTAGAGTCCTAGGTTTAAGGGTGTGCATCACTTCACCTGGTTTAAAACCTGTTTTGCTGGGTTTTGGTACGGGGTCTCATTTTGTAGACCCGACTGGCCTAGAACTCACTATGTCGAGCAGGCTGGTCTTGAACTCAAGGAGATCTGCCTGCCTCTGGAATGCTGGGATTAAAGGATGAGCCAGGGGGATGACCTTAAGGAGTAAAGCAAGTGTAGTGTCAGAAAACTGGTGAGGGGCGGGGAACAGGTGTTCTCAGCCTCTCTCTCTCTCTCTCTCTCTCTCTCTCTCTCTCTCTCTCTCTCAGGCACAGCCCCACATAGCTGTCTTGTGCAAAGGCGGAATCTCAAATGTTAGGAAGTTTTAGAGTTACTGAAGCACAAGACAGTGAATAAAACACCTTCGGCTCTTGGGCTGTGGGCTCAGTTCCTTGTTCCTCCTGCCTTTGCCAGGGGAATCCTTGTCCCGTATTTCTGTGTCTCCACCTCTCTCCATTCCTGAACATGCCAGAGATCATTCCTATTATTTATTTTAATTACTGTTGCGTGGTCTGAGTATTTTGCCTGCAAGTATGTCCGTGCACCATGTGTACGCATGGTACTCAGGAGGTTAGAAGAGGACATCAGATGCCCTGGAACTGGAGTTACAGATGGTAGGAAGCTGACTTGCAGGTTCTGGGAATCAAAACCCAGGTCCTCTGCAAGAGCAACAAGTACTCTTTACTGCTGAGCCATGTCTCCTGTCTCTGGTTTCTGTTTTCAAGGCAAAGTGTCCCCGTATAGCACAAGCTGCTTTTAACTCAAGATCTTTCTGCCTTAGCCTTCCAAACACTGGGATTACACACATTCACCACACATGCCTAGCTTTTTTTAAAAAAACACATATATACTTTGTTTATTGGTTTTCTTCTCTGATACTTTCATACATGTGTATAATACACTCTTGTTACCCTTACTCCCGAAACGCCCATCCCTCTTTAAAGTCCCTTTCTCACATTCATGTCTTTATATTTTGTCTCTGTCTTGTTAGCATTCCTTTTGTTGTGAAGAGACATCATGACCCCGGCAACTCTTGTAAAGGAAAACATTTCATTGAGGTGATGGCTTGGAGTTCAGAGATTCAGTCCATTATCATCACATGGCGCTGGCTGCATCTTGATCATAAGATAACAGGAAGTGGGCTGTCACATTGGGCATGGCTTGGGCACATAGGAGACCTCAGAGCCCACCCCCACAGTGACGTACTTCCTGCCACAAGGCCATACCTACTCCAATAAGGCAATACCTCCTAATAGTGCCACTCCCTATGAGTTTATGGAGGCCAATTACATTCAGACTATCACACTCCACCATTCCACTCCCTGGCCCCCATAAGCTTGTAACAATATCATAATGCAAAATGCGTTTAGTCCCACTTCAAAAGTCCCCACAATCTATCCCAGTCTCACCAGTGTTTGAAAGTCCTTAGTTCCAAGTCTCTTCTGAGATTCATGCAATCTTTTAACTGTAATCCCCTGTCTTGGTTAGGGTTTCTATTGCTACCACAAAACATCATGACCAAAAAGCAAGTTGGGGGAGGGAAGGGTTTATTTGGCTCACATTTCAGCATTGCTGCTCACCACTGAAGGAAGTCAGGACAGGAACTCAAACAGGCAAGATCCTGGAGGCAGGAGCTGATGCAGAGGTCATGGTGCTGCTTATTGGCTTGCTCCTCATGGCTTACTCAGCCTGCTTCCTTATAGAACCCACGACCAGTGGCCCAGGGATGGCACCACCCACCATGGGCTTGGCCCTCCCCCATTGATTACTAATTGCAGCTGGATCTCAAGGAGGCATTTCCTCAACTGAGGCTCCTTCCTCTAATGACTCTAGCTTGTGTCAAGCTGACACACAAAACCATGTAGTATATCCCCTACAAAATCAAAATAAAAAAATAGAACACATGCTTCAAATGTATAATGGTACAAGATGTACATTATCATTCCAAAATGTAGAGAAGGGAGCATAGTAAGGAATATTGAACCATGCAAGACCAAAAAACAGTTGGGCAAACTCCAAACCCTGCATCTCCATGTCTAATGTCAAAATGCTCCTCAGATATCCAGCATCTTTTAGCTTTGTTGACTGAAACACACTTTTTTCTCTTGGGCTGGTTCGACTCTGTTAACAGCTCTCCTTAGTAGATATCCCACGGCTTTAGTGTCTCCAACGTCTTTGGTTCTCCGAGGCAATTCAGGCTTCAACTTGACAGCTTCAATCAGTGACCTCCCTAGGCCTCCATCTGGGGACACCCCTGACACATGCCTGGCTTGTTCAGTTGTCATTAATCTTGGGGGCAAATTCCATAACCCGTTTCTTCTATCCTTAACTCTAAAAGCTAGAACCACATGGGTGGCAGAAACTGCCAAGTTTTGCTGCTTAATGGGGCTGGAAAATGTCCCCCTTGTTCAATTACAATTTTCTCTTCACTGCCTAAGCTTGGCTGTCCTGACATGGATCTCTAGACCAGGTTGGCCTCAGACTCAGAGATCTGCCAGCCTCTGCCTTCCCAGTGCTGGGATTAAAGGTATGCCCCACCACAGCCAGTTCTTTTCTTTAGTTTCTTTCCATAAATTGGGAGCTCGGCTGGGTGGGATCTGTCCTGAGGTCACCACTCCCTTTATTCCATTTCTTCACCCATTTATCTCCTTGAACACAGGACTTAACCCCATTCCACTTCTTTGTGCTGTTTTCTCCTCAAAATTTACATTTTGTAATTTACTCTGCTCAGCTTGCTTCTTCTTCTTATAAATCTTTATTAGAGTTACCACTAATAACTGTATGACAGAGTCTACACTAGGCTAATTTGAGAGTCAACAAGACAAAAAGGCAGTCCACAGAATGGGAAAAGATATTCACTAACCCCACATCTGACAGAGGGCTGATCTTCAAAATTTACAAAGAACTCAAGAAGCAAGTCTCCAAAACACCAAAGGATCCAATTAAAAGGTTGGGTACAGAACTAAATAGAGAATTCTCAATAGAGGAGGCTAAAATGGTCAAGAGACACTTAAGAAAGTGCTCAACATCTTTAGCCATCAGGGAAATGCAAATCAAAACAACTCTGAGATACCATCTTACTCCTGTCAGAATGGCTAAAATCAAAAACACCAATGACAATTTATGCTGGAGAGGATGTGGAGAGAGGGGAACACTCCTCCACTGCTGGTGGGAGTGCCAACTCCTACAGCCACTTTGGAAATCAGTGTGGAGATTCCTCAGGAAAATGGGAATCAATCTACCACAAGACCCAACAATTCCACTCTTAGGCATATATCCAAATGAGGCAAATTCATACAACAAGGGCATCTGCTCCACTATGTTCATAGCAGCATTATTTGTAATAGCCAGAACCTGGAAGCAACCTAGATGCCCCTCAACTGAACAGTGGATAGAGAAAATGTGGTACATTTACACAATGGAGTATTACTCAGCAGAAAAAAAAACAATGGAATCTTGAAATTCACAGGTAGATGGATGGCACTAGAAGAAACCATCCTGAGTGAGGTAACCCAGTCACAAAAAGGCAAACATGGTATGTACTCACTCATATATGGATTTTAGACATGGATCAGGATAGTGCCAGTCTGCAATTCCACTGACAGAGAGTCTGGGAAACAGGAAAGAACCTAAGAGAGATATGCATGGTACCCAAGAGAAGAGGAATGAGGCAAGATCTTCTGAACAGATGGGGAACACGGCGACCAGTGTGGGGGAGTGGGAGCTGGGAAGAAGAGAGGGGGAGAAGAGGAAGAGAGAGTAGGTCATGGGGAAACAGGAAGGTTGAGTGAGGAGGTAGGATAGAGGGAATCATAGTTTAGAAGACAGATCAGGCACCATTGTGACCTCTAGTGATCTAAAGGGATGACACCAACTGGCAAGCTAAGCAATAGTGGAGAGACCTCCTCGAATGCTCATTCCTGATAATGAACTTGATGTCTATAACCATCCTGGGGCCTTCATCCAGTGACTGATGGAAGCAGAGGCAAACACCTACAGTTAAATACTGAACTGAACCCAAGGAACCCAGTGACAGAGAGAGAGGAGCGATGAGCAAATTGGCAAAGAATGGGCAGGCAAAACCAGCAGAGACAGCTGATCTGAACAGGGGAGAGCTCTTGGACCCCAGACCGACAGCTGGGAGGCCAGCATGGGACTAATCCGGACCCCCTGAGTGTGAGAGTCAGAGAGGAGGCTTGGGCAACCTATGGGGCCCTGGGCAGTGGATCAGTGTTTATCCCTCGAATACAAACAGACATAGTGTGCCCATAACACAAAGAGGGATGCTCTCTCAGCCTGGACTCTTAGGGGAGTGCCTGGACCCTGCCCTGAGTGAAATGATAGACTCTAGATATACCCTATGTGGAAGGAAATGGTGATAGGGTAGGAAGCTGGGGGGATGGCAGGAGGGGTGCGGGAGGAGGGGAGGGAGAGGGAACTGGAAATGACATGTAAAACACACTATTTAAAATTAAAATAATAATAAAAAAGGAAAAAAAAGAGATTTCCTCTCCACAATAGAATTAATCCAAAATTCTTTAGTCTCAGGCAGACAATTCCAACAAGGACAAAAGGCAGCAAAACCCCAGTCTCTGGTACCAACTTCTGCCTTAGGCTTTCTGTTGCTATGAGGAGACACCATGACCATGGCAACTCTTATAAAGGAAAACATTTCATTGAGGTGGTGGCTTATAGTTTGGAGATTCAGTCCATTATCATCAAGGCAGCATGCAGGTAGACATGGTGCAGGCTACGTATTGATCATAAGGCAAAAGGAAGTGGACTGTCACACTGGGTATGACTTGAGCATTTATGAGACCTCAGAGCCCACCCCCACAGGGACACACTTCCTCCCACAAGGCTATACCTACTTTAACAAGGCGACACCTCCTAATAGTGCCACTCCCTATAAACTTATGGGGACCAATTACATTTAAACTACCACAGTCACCCACTGATCTATCCATTGGAGCCTTGTGGGTACAATGAAGTGAAAACAATAATTGCTTCTACCAGAATCCACCAGTGTCCAGCAGGTGAGCTGAGTGGTCCTAGCATTTTCCTGGCTCTTACATGCTTTCTGCCCACTCCTCCTCAATGTTCCTAACCACAGAGGCATTGATTGGTATAGGTGCCTTGTCTAGGGCGGACCACTGAACTGCCAAGCGCTCTCAGTACCTTAGCAGTCTGAGGTATTTACCATAGTTCATTGCAAAGGGAAGGTGACTGAAGACTAGGTGTAGCATTTGTCTAAGGGTATAAATTTGACTATTAGGAAAGCAGTTCATTATCTTGTCCCTTCAGCTAAATGCTGTGGTTAAGTTCCCTCCTAGGGCCTAAGATCAATACACAAGGCATACACACAAATTTTTAGATATAGATTGTTGGTATGGGAAAACACACAGCATTTGCCTTTCTGAGTCTGGCTTATTTCAGTTAGTGAGTTGGTCTTTAGCTCTATTCATCTTCAACAACAACAACAACAACAAAAGAATGTCACAACTTCGTCTTTCTTTATGGCTGAAAAAATTCCATTGAGTATAAGTACCGGTGTTGTCATTTTTCAGTGAGGGCTTTCCTTGGGGAAAGGTCTTCATGGTGAGTCCAAAGGCTTACATTAGTTTCCTATCAATGCTGCAAAGCTATGACTGTCTTGATGGATTAACCCCCACACGGGGATTATTTTACAGCTAGATGAGTCACAAGTCTGACACATCTCACTGCATCCATTTCCAGCAGGGGCCGCTGGGTGAGGCAATGTGCAGCCCTCTGAGGGCCAGCCTAATTCTAAGGCAGCCACCCATCTTGTTCCAGACGCACCTGCCTCCTTGGCCTCGCAAGCCACAGTTTGCTCTGAGCCGTACTTGTGTGGCGCCTCCCAGCTGGGACTAGTTACAGGGGGGAAGAACTGGGCAAGGATCGCTCCCCTTCCCCAGAGGCAGCTAGGTCTCCTAGGCCTGCTTCTAGGGCTTCAGTCAACACTGCAGAGGAGAAGGCTGCAGGCAAGAGAAGGAGCACAAGGACCAGACAGACTGGGACCAGTTCCAGAAGGTTCCAGAGGGCTGTGACTCAGTCAGCTGGAGGCACAGCCTGTTATATTTAACACAGTGTTCTGGGGTTCAAATGGTCAGCAGCTCAAGGAGAGGATGGAGGACATTGGAGGTTGAACCTGTTTTCTCAGCTTGGAGCCAGATCGTCTATGACAGGTGTTACATAACTAGCTTGGAGGATGGGAATGTGTGATGCTAAGGCTATGGGCCCCTGGTATTTTTTAAAAACCTTTTTAAAAAAAAAAAAAAGAAAAGCCAGGGAGATAATCAACTAACAGCTACCTCAGATGCACAGCCACATCAGCAAGAGTGCGTTGCTGGTTCTTAAAGGCAGTTTTTCAGTAGCAATTCCTCTTCCTACACCTGAACACACACACACACACACACACACACACACACACACACGAGAGAGAGAGAGAGAGACAGAGACAGAGACAGAGACAAAAACAGAAACAGAAACAGAAACAGAGAGAGAACAGGAGTCGGGGTAGGGTGGGGGACTGAAAGCTTGGGTTGAGTCCTAGAGCAAGGATCCATCTGTTTAATCTCTACTGTTGACTACAGACACGGTGCTTCAGGTTCCTGCCTTGACTCCCAGGGAATCATGGGCCATGAGCTGAAATGGTAAGCCAAATAAGCCCTCTCTCCCCTAAGCTGTCCTTTGCCAAGACATTTTATCACACAAGAGAAATAAAGTTGGGCATTAACAGATGACAATATATAATCCACCCTGTAGGATAATCTTGAAGCCCGTTCTCTATTCATATATACTCTAGATGCTTTTCTGTGAGAAGTCAGAGTCAAGTTCTCAAGTTATTCATCAGGAAAGGAAATCTAGACCACAACCTGGACTGAACAAACATGGTGGTGGTTACTGGAATACACATTTTAGATTTAAGAAAGATGACCAGTCTATTGAATGGTGTACTGCTGGAATCATAGTTATAATGAATCCTTCTATGAGTTTCAGTTATTTTTCAGTCATCATTGTCCATCATCTTTGTCATCATCATCATCATTGTCATCATCATCATTGTCATCTCTAGTATTGGGGATTTATGCAAGCATTTTACCATTGGCCATATTTCTATCCCCTGAGTTTTTAAATTATGTTTAATTCTTTTTTAATTAAAATGTTTTTTTCAAGACAGGGTTTCTCTGTGTATCCTGGACAGTCCTAAAACTCACTCTGTAGACCAGGATGACCTCAAACTCACAGAGATCCACCAGTCTCTGCCTCTCAAGTGCTGGGATTAGAGGCGTGCCCCACCACACCTGGTTTATACTTAATTATTTTGACACATGGTTTTCTTTTCTTTCTTTCTTTCTTTCTTTCTTTCTTTCTTTCTTTCTTTCTTTCTTTCTTTCCTTCCTTCCTTCCTTTCTTTCTTTCTTTCCTTCCTTCCTTCCTTCCTTCCTTCCTTTCTTTTTCTCTTTTGAGACAGGGTTTCTCTGTATTGTTTTGGAGCCTGTCCTGGAACTCGCTCTGTAAACCAGGCTGGCCTCAAACTCACAGAGAACTGCCTTCCTCTGCTCCTGAGTGCTGGCATTAAAGGTGTGCACCACCACTGCCCGACAGTGCCACCACCGCACGGTGACACATAATTTTCTTTATTGATTGTGGCAAGTTCTGTGTAACAAGACTGGCCTGGGATTCTCAATGCCCTGTCTTCATGTCCAGAGTGCTGGGATTACACGTGTGTGCCACACCACACCTGGCTTTGGTTCATGGTTCTAGTAGGGAACCAACTCATTTGGATTAGGACCAGCACGGCTTATGAAGGCTTCTCTCTGTTCCTTTGATAAATGCACCCTCAGAGGAGACCATATATTGAGTTCTCAGATGATGAGCCTGCTCTCTCCCCATCTCACAGGTCTCCCTGGAGGTTCAGGGTCTATAAACCCTGAGATGAGAATTCTGCTTCCTACAAGTAGGGAGAGATGCCAATATCAGCAAGGCTGGTGGAAATATGACAAATGCCGGTGACCAAGAACAACCAGCTCTTGGTGTCAGAAGAGAATCATGCGAGCTAGGTTTAAATCAGAGAACTCCCTCTGTATCTCAAGAGCTGTGAGTAACAGATGGTGACAGACCCCACAGCCTCGTAGATGCCACGCTTAACTCTTACCTGTTAAATGACCGCAATAATTCCACAGAAGTAGTCAGAACCTCTGCCGGTAAACAGGACTTAGAGATGTGAAGTCGAGTGAGGATGACGCCGTTTCCAGTCAGGAGAGATGCATGGAAAAGGTGAGTAGAACCTTTGAACCTTTGAGTAGGAGGCTGGAGAGATGCCTCAGTAGTTACGCACGCCTTTAATCCCAGCACTCGGGAGGCAGAGGCAGGCGATCTCTGTGAGTTTGAGACCAGCCTGGTCTACAAGAGCGAGTTCCAGGACAGCCTCCAGAGCCACAGAGAAACCCTGCCTCGAAAAACAAAAAAAAGCAAGCAAGCAAACAACACCAACAAAAAAAGAACACTAGCTGCTCTTCCTGAGCACCTGGGTTCAATTCCCAGCACCCACATGGCAGCTCATGGCTGTCTGTAACTTCAATTCCAGGGGATCTGACACCTTTACACCAATGCACATAAAATAAAGTTAAATAAATAAATAAACTTACAGAATAGAAACACAATCTGTGGAGGTGCCTTCCAACCTTAGAATTCTATGCTCTTAGTGGGACATACACTTCGTACGGAAGTGACTTGAGAATTTTTAGGATGTATGTTTGTGTGTGATCATGTGTGTGTGTGTGTGTGTGTGTGTGTGTGTGTGCTGTCTGTGTCTGTGCATGAGCGTGCTATAGCGTGCACACGAGACGAATGCCAGAGGACTTGTGGGACTTGTTTTGTTCCTCCCATTATGTGGATCCCAGGATCAAACTCAGCTCACAAAGCTTGGTGCTGCCTTTACTGGCTGCTGAGCTGTCTTGGTGGCTCATTATTTTTCCCTGCGCTTTCCACTTACACTTCTCTCTATCCTCTTTTCCCATTCTGACAGATATTGAGCACACTTTATTTTTTTGGCAAGAGTTGTGGTGGCGGTCTGGCATTTGAGATAACATGCTGTTCTTCCTGGTTGTCAAACCTTTATACGAAGCTTACTAAGGTTACACTCCTCTGAAGGAAACCTGGAAGGATTAAAAGCGAAAACAACTGTCCCTTAGTACATTGGCACCTGAAGTAGGACACTTAGATCTGATCTTGGTTTAAGATTAATATTCTGCTGTCTCGTCAGCCTGAGGGGACAGAGGACCCTATCCTTGGAAGACAGAAGACGTCTTTTTCTTGGGCAGGAGTCCCTAAGTGGTTACAGGCCTCAAGTTTTTGGACCTCTTCTGCCCCCTTGTGGAAAAGCTAAGAATAGCAACTGAAGATTTCAAAATGCCATGTAAGAATTGGTTGAGGGTTAGTGAGCCGGTGAGACTAGGTAGGGTTCCCAGGAAACAGTCACACCGTTAATGATGCAAAGACACTCTCCTCTTTTTCACGACTTTATTTTTTTGCTCCAGATGAATGGTTTTCAGCGAGAATATGGCCACCTAAGACACGGGTGTCTTCCACCAGTGTCCCCGAGCAGCTCCCTTGGGGTGTCATGTCGGTCCTCCCACACTTCTCTTCCTGGAGTTGTGGCTCTCGCACCACTCCGTCCCCGACTCCTTTTCTGCAACCTGTACATCTTCCTTCACAGTTCTGCTGCCGCATCCCTGACACCCCCCCAGCACTGCTCAGGTCCTGCACAGCTGCGGTGCTTTTGTTTGGAAAGTGAGAGAGGGGAACACTTGAACACAATGAGGGGAAGGGATTCTGAGTCGTCGGGCACGCCCTGCTGGAATCTGGTGCTGTCTTCATCACAGAGTCATCTTACAGCCCAGCTGCTTCCTTCCCGGGTCAACAGGCCCCACCTGCCACACTGCCCAACCTGGCTCTCCGTCCCCTTCCACAAAGAGTCACAGTGGCCTTGGGGCCCTCCCCGCTCCTGCCACTGGGGTAGGAAGGGTTGTGTATGGCCTTTCTAACTACCTGCCTCCTGGGTCTCCTCTTCCCAGCCGGGAGCCAGGAAACCACGCAGGAACCTGGCCTGATTCCCCTCCCATCATGCCTCTAGACCCTGCCGCAGCCTCCGGTCCAGGGCTAGAAGCTGCCTCAAGAAGCCCCGGTTGGGGATGATGCCACGGTGATCCTTGACTTTTTTGATGGCCTCCACAAGGGTGAAGCGGTGGTACAGCATGAGGTAGGCCAGCACCAGGGTGGCCGATCTGCTCACTCCTACAGCACAGTGAACCAGGATCTTCCCTGTGAAGGGGCAGACAAAGGGACATCTGAGAGATTGCCTGGTGAAGGCCTGGAGAGTCGGAAAGAGGCCAGCACGGCCAAGTGAAGAGACCGAGTTGGGTCAAGGGACACTGAGGTTGGAATGGGCGAGGATGAGTGGTGTTTAGAATGTAGATCCCGTGCTGTGTGATGACTCCGTGCAGAAAGGCATTTTCCATACAAGCCTGGAGACTTGAGTTCCAGCCTCAGAACTCATGGAAAGGTCAGAGAGACCTGACTCCACAGTGTAGACTCCTGATTTACACCCACACCCACACACACACACACACACACACACACACACACACACACACACACACACACGGGCACACACACACACACACACACTCAGTAGCAGAGCTTGTGCTCAGCATGAGCAAGGACCAGGGTTCAATCCGCAGCACTTCTAACAAGTAATGACGGCCTCTGGCTAAGGGGAGAGGTCTGGGCAGAATAGAATGGAGAAGGAATTCTGAAGCTTGGTGTCCATGAACTGAGTGACACTCAGGGGGACAGTCTCAGTCCTGCTGTCCATCGGAGCTTTGAACAGAGCAGGGTCTCCACTGACACTGGCTGGGCGCATCAACAGGAATCCTTCCGTGTTGAATTTACCTTGTCTTAGGTCTTCCCTAACCCTTCTTTTTGTGTGCCTGTGTATGGTATGGTGGATATATGTGCTCAGGGTGTGTGTGCATTTGTGTGTGTGTGTGTGTGTGTGTGAGAGAGAGAGAGAGAGAGAGAGAGAGAGAGCGCATGTATGCACGTGTAGATGGTAATATACAGGTGTGAGTGTGATTGTGGAGGCCAGAAGTTAATGTTGGGTGTTTCCTTAGCTGTTCTCCATTGTATTTATTTATTTATCTTTGACATAGGCTCTCTGGTTGAAGGTAAAGTTTGCAGGATAGGGCTAGACAGGCGGGCCAGCAAACCCCAAGGAGTTTCCTAAGTTTGCCTCCCTAGTGCTAAGAGATAGTGCCCTTGTATGGTGCGTTCTTTACCACCTGAACCATCCTCTCAACTCCTCCCTAATGCCTTTGTTGCTTTGATATTTGAGACTGGGTCTTGCTATGTTGATCAGGCTAAGCTCAAGCTTATGTTCAAACAGGGCCCCTGCCTTAGCCTCCGGAGTAGTTGGGACTATGGGCACACCCTACTTCTCCTTCCTTTTCTCCTTCCAGTGCTGTTTCTCGAAAACACTGACTATATTTTTATTTGCATATATGGTTGTTTCTTTTTCTTTTTCTTTTTTTTTTTTGGTTTTTACGAGACAGGGTTTCTCTGTATTGTTTCGGAGGCTATCGGTCCAGCCTGGCCTCAAACTCACAGAGATCCGCCTGCCTCTGCCTCCCGAGTGCTGGGATTAAAGGCGTGCGCCACCACTGCCCGGCTGGTTGTTTCTTGATATTCAGTGTGGACTGAGTCCCAGAAAACCTCCCTATTACTAACACCTGTGGCTGGTCAGTTCCCACATATAAAATGATACAGCATTTGCATAAACCCCTGCACACCCTGGTACAGTTTTGATCATCCCTGGATTATTTATATTCACTAACACAATGTGAATTCTCTGTAAATACTTGTTATGGTAGATTGTCCATGGAATAATACTTCCACCCCCAAATATTTTCTATCTGTGGTTGGTTGAATCCAATGATACAGAACCCGGCAATACAGAGGGCCAACTGCATTTTTTCCCTGATAACTAGAGCATTTAAAAACCATACTTAGTGTTTTTTAACGACAGGAAAGTATGGGAAATAGGGTTAAAAGTATAAAAGTTACGACCTCTTCATAACCTCAGTATCTAGGAGTAGCTTTTACTTTAAATGACGCCCTTATCACCTTTCAAACTACTGCCTTGAAAAAGATGATGGAGAGAGCATTTTCTTCCCTCAGCACCTAAGTTAGCTCTTTAGATCCTAAGCAGTCTGTCTTACTGCTAAGTCTTTGCTCCACGGTTGCATCCTGCAGCTTCTGAATGCCACGCCCCCTTTCCTTTCTGCTTTCTTTCCTACCTCCTGGCTGGCTCAGCGCCCGATGGATGAAGTCGGCGGCTGTCTGAAAGTGGATACTCATGTCAAAGGCGGGTGAGTCATGGGCCTCCACACCCAGGTAGCGGATGCCTAGTCCCTGGTAGGCCTCAGGGGTGCCTCTCCACCTGCTGTGCGAGGCATTGAGGACGTGGGTGATGCCCAGGCGACGAAGCTCACGGCGGTTGTTGGCCATATCCCTGCGTTAAAGAGAAGTTAGAAGGGGGTCGGGGAGGCCAAGATGCAAAGAAAAGTCATCCTAGATGCTGTTGTTGGCTGTGGGCATCCACTGTATTTACTAACGGCCCAGGACAGATGGCAGAGTGGGGTCTCAGCTTGTGAGCAGCGTTTGAGGGGTCTGGGAATGATCGTACTGGGGAAGAGAACTCTAAGGGCGTGGGGTTAAGATGACTGTAATCAAATACTGGGAGTGCTCGGAGGAAGTGGAATTTTCCTTGATCTGTAGGGCTCTAAAGGGCGGAACCAGGACGAAAGGATCCAGAAAGCCAATTTTGATTTCACACGAGGGTAGCAAGTGTCTATTAAGAGAGATCGAGAGCTGGCGAGAGGGTAAAGCACTTCAGGGAAGTCATTTTCCTGACTCCACGGTGTCCAGGCAGAGAGAAGTCCTCAGTGGACAGCCCGGGAACTGTGGAGGGGTGTGTCCATCAGGAGGGTTTGTGGGACCTGCTGCTATTTCAGGTCATAGCTAGGGCTATGGATGTAATTTCCTGGTAGGATGTGTTCTTACTTAGTTTGTTCAGTATTCTGGATTCAGTTCCCAGGGCCAATAAATGAGTGCAGGGACTGGAGAGATGGCTCAGTGGTTAAGAGCACTGGCTGTTCTTCCAGGGGTCCCATGTTCAATTCCCAGCTCCCACATGGCAGCTCACAAATGTCTATAATATGTAGTTCCATGGGATCCAATGCCCTCTTCTGGGGTTCAGACAGACTTACATGCAGACAGAACACCCATATACATAAAATGCACAAATAAATAAATGCATTAATTAATAAATAGGTCCCTGGTAATCTCTGGATTATGGGTCTGATATTCATTCCCCAACCCTCTACTGCTATATAAATTCTCCTTGACACCTGGTATCTCTTACGCTAGGGCACTTATTTACTGTGATCTGTAGTCACCTTCAGACATTCATCTGGTCCTACTCTAGCAGCTTAGTGGAAGAAACCACTGACAAGAAGGTCAGACTCTGGCATAGACAGACCATCTAGTGAAAACTCCCTACCTAGAAAGTCCATCAAACCCAATACACAAACTGCTGGCACTCCCGCTTCGAGGATGTGTGACCTTGGTGCAAATACAACTTTGCTGAGCTCCCCTCTCCTCATCTGTAACCCAGGGCGAGTGACCCCTTACCTCACAGAGATGCTTCGAGGACTAAGAAAGTGCTGTGCCAAAACCGAAAAACCAAACCTCACATATTAAGGAATGAATCCCCTTCGACAGCTCTCTCTTCATTACCTTTGACTGCAGTGGCTTCTCTTGGTCTCCCCTTCAGCTTTTGTTTGTTTATTTTGTTTTTGTTTTTTGTTTTGTTTTTCGAGGCAGGGTTTCTCTGTATTGTTTTGGAGCCTATCCTGGAACTTGCTCTGTAGACAAGGCTGGTCTCGAACTCACAGAGATCCTCCTGCCTCTGCCTCCCGAGTGCTGGGATTAAGGGCATCTGCCACCAACGCCCTGCTTCCCCTTCAGCTTTTTGCCTACTGTTCCTATCTTAGTGACTACCTTTTCTCAAAACCACGGCCCAATTGCTGGAAGGTCAGAACACTAGTCTGTAGTGTTGGCACTTCATACAAGCTCAACCAAGTACCATAATTTCCAAAACAGAGTTTCTCTGTCCAGAGTTGAGTATTTTAATAATTCCTCCCAAATCCCCCAAACCCTCCGGCTTCTACTCTTTATTCACGGATCTGTTCCCTTCAATCTTCAACCTGGAAACGGCAAAGTGAGTCACTGTCTGCCTGCCACTTTTCTCCTTGGACACACATGTACATACTCGGGCATGGTCCCCCCCCCCCCAGGGCCATCCATTACATACTGGTCTCCGAGGTAGAGGCCTGGCCAGACCTCGTCGCCATGGTTACAGGCTGTCTTGCCTGTGTAGAGGAGCCTCTCCAGCTCAAAGACGTTGAGGAAGGGATGGTGGGCCGTGGGCATCTCCTCCAGGGTCCCTCTAGTACGAACAGGGGATCGTGAGCTGCTGCGGGAGAAGCGGGCCATAAAAGTCATGGAGGCCCAGAGCCAGTTCCCAGGGCACATCTTCAAGGCGGCAGGAACCGTGTCCGCTGCAGGGTGGCTTGAGTGATGGTGGGCTCAGTCACCAGGTAGCTGCTGCCGGAAGCAAAGTGGTGTCGCGCATATTTGAGTGAGTTCAGAAACTGGGTCCTGCAGAGTAAGCCCTTAAGCAATAGAAGGCAAGGCTAGTCTAAGAGCTGAACCTCTCAGCTGCCCCTGTGCCTGTGGCTCACTCCACTAAGCTCTGGCTGTGGCACCCAAGGAGGTGGGAGTCACATGTCCTTGTTTACGGGAAGAAGGAGTTGCCCAGCTGCTGTTTCTCCTGCCCTACCCCCACTGCCAACAAACACAGAAACGCACACACATACATTAGACACTCCGGGGCTTCTACACACTGCTGGGACACTTGCCAGCCCAAATCTGGGTCTCATCTGGCTGGGGTTATAGGCAGGGCGTTCGGGGAGCCGGGATGGGGATAGGAGCGGTTGTAGAGCCATCTAAAGAGGATAACCAGGAAGATAACAGCAGCTGGGACCATGACATATGCCAGACATGCCTCCTGGGTGCCAGCGAGATGAAGCTTAACCCATCCCTGCCCTGCACGTCGCCAAGATAAGCTTGTCACCGGGAAGGCTATCGGGAGGGTGAGCGTGGGGACTGATGAAAAGAGGGAAAGTGAGTTTGCTGAATGGAAGAGCTGATGGAAGAAGGCTTCCAGTCTGTGCACACGAGCCTGTGAGTGGGAGCAGTGAGCCTTTGACTAAACCTCATCCCTAAGGAGAGAGGAGTCTGAGTCAAAGCAGGGTTGGAGCTTTGCGTCCGTCCGCGTCTTGTGGGGGTGGGGCAGAAGTGGGAGAAGCAAGGGGAGGGGGCTAAGAGATCCCACGGGCGCAGGGGCAGCTGAGAGTTCCAGAAATGTCGTCTTTGTTGCCGTTGACACCGAGGGAACCCGGACAGTACATGGAGCAGGGAGAGCAATGAGGGGCCTAGCAGCTTTGTCTCAGAGTACCTGTAGAGAGAGAGCCCTTGGGAAAGTGGGCTCTTGAGCTTGCTTTTGAGGCTTGCCCTACGACATCTGGGCAGACAGATGACCATGGGAGACCCCCCCCCCCTTGCCTTCACCTCCAGGTGTGGTCCTGCATTTTTGCAGGGGCAGGCGAACCTGCAGAATTCCATCCCATCCTCTTTGCTGCTGTCTGCCTTAGGGACCTCAACTGAATGTCCAGCAATAAGAAGCCATCTTGGCCCATGGCCATATGTTCAGTGATCCCATCCTACACACCCAGGCAGGCCTAGCTCTCTCTTCTCCCAGGGTCAAGAGATACCAGTCTCTCAGAAGACACCACAAACAAGGGCAGTGGGATTGCACCTAGTGAAGGACCAGTCCATATTCAGGAGCTCAGGGACAGGTAGGTATTCAAAGGCTGGGTTAGAAGTCGCACAGAAATCTAGCACTACAATTGACATCACCACCACCACCACCACCACCACCACCACCACCACCACCACCCCATCCCCAGCACTTACCTCTCCTCCTGGGGCTCAAAAACCCATCCTTTCTCCCCAGCAGCCTTCCTCAGAACAGACTCTGCTGCCTTAGTGATGATGAAAGGTAAGGAGCTGGAAGGAAAGCCCGAAAGCCGAGCAGGGAGCAGCTGTCCTCAGGACTTCTCCTCCTGGCGTGGTGGAGCCGGGCTCAGTCCGGAAAACACCCCAGGGCCTTCTCCAATGCCATTAACCCGCCACCAGAGGCTCTGGACCCTGCCCCCCTCCCTCCGGCTGCTGTCGCGGTAGTAACAGGTTCCTGGCTGTCACCTTAGCCCGGTGACTACCCAGACAGCCTGGCGCTGAGGAGAAGCGAGACGCAGAGAGGCGCGTGGCAATGCCCCTATGTCCCTGTCCCGCTCCTATCCCTGTCCCCTCGCCCACACGTCTCTACCTCCTGGTCGCGAGGGTCTCAGATCCCGAGGTGGCCTGCGGGCTCCCGCAGTCCGGCGCCCATGGCTCCCGCGCGGCCCCCGCCGCTGCGCCGCCGCCCTGGCGCGCAGGTGGATCGCAGCTATTTTTAAGCCATGACACGCACATGGAAGCAAGTTCCTATCGGTGTGCGCCCTGGTGACACCCAGGGACACCGTCTCGCGCAGCGGTTGGAGCCGCCACACCGCAGCGACACAGCCCGCCCCTGTTTACAGCCCCGCGCAGCCCCGCAGCCCCGCAGCCCCGCCTCGTCTGCTCGCCAGGGCTACTGCCCGGCAGGCCAATGGCAAAGCCTTGTGCAAGCCTTCTCAGGCAGGGTCTCCACACTGCTCGCTCTTCCCAGACAGAATTAATGAATTACACACAGGGCCTGCTCCCCTCATTTGCACACTCACTCTAGAGAACAATCCTCAGCCACCCTTACTGTTAATGGCGTTTGCCATATGCTAAACGCTTCACCTGTCTTAAGCGGGTTTTATACTCATCAGAGATATAGGAGGTGGATATGTTCACCTGCATTTTACAAAGGAAGAGACCGAAGCACAGAGAGGCTAAGCCCAGGTCACCAGCTAGGTATTGGTAGAGCTGAGCTTCACAGGATGGCAGCGAGACCCTGAAGTCTATGCCATGACCTGTCCCAGCTGAGCTTCCCACACAAGGAGTACGCATCTTGCATCTTGCGGCTCTTTCAAAACGCTATTTCGGCATGTTCAACACACCGTGCATTCTATTCACCCCTGAAGGAATTAATCTTCATTTCTTTCTCACAAGCTGTCTTTTAGTGGTTTTACCAGCACTTGCTTCTCTGTAGTCAGCACTAAGATCTGAAACATTCAGAGTCAAGGTCGGGGTTACCTTTCCTAAATGTCTCCCTCACTGCTTGTCTTAGGGTTTCTGTTACTGAGATGAAACACCATGACCAAAAGACAAGTTGGGGAGGAAAGGGTTTATTTGGCCTTATGCTTTCACAGTTCTACGTACAGTTCATCACTGAAAGGAAGTCAGGACAGGAACTCAAACAGGGCCGGATCCTAGAGGCGGGAGCTGATGCAGTCCATGGAGGGTGCTCCCCACGGCTTGATCTGCCTGCTTTCTTATAGAACCCAGGACCAGCCCAGGGACAGCACCACCCGCAATGGGCTGAGCCCTCCAGCATCAATCACTGATTAAGAAAACGTCTTCGCACTTGGCCTGTAGCCCAATCTTATGGAGGATTATTCTCTTTTAAGGTTCCCTCCTGTCAGATGACTTTACCCTGTGTCAAGCTGACACGGAACCACCTAGCACACTGCGGGCAGGGACCCATAATGAGGAACAAGGATGAATGCGAACACATGTACCATTGAGAAGCAGGCAGGAGCCAGGTAAGCAGGGGCAGGGCAGGTATGAAGGCAGGGTGAACCGTGCTTGAGGCTAAGAGTTGGAACATCCCCAGGTGTGAGAGTAGTTGAGACTGTATCCGAGGCCAAAGGAAGAAGCATCAGCCACAACACCAACCACCCCAAGTCTTGGGGACAGTTGGGCACCTCCCTAGGCTGCCCTTTGACCCTGTAGGCAGTGTATGTCCTGCCCGTTTCTTCTCTAAAGAAGCCGGCTTCCATTCCAACGTCCCCCATCTCTTCTTGTCCCCCTTTGTCATGGCGTTTTTCATAGAGATGAAATCTTCATCGTCTGGAATTACTAACCTCAAAAGTCTGAGATTTTAATTATTAGGCCCAGGAAAACTTTCCAAGAGTTACCATGAAATACGTTGTGAAATAGCACTTAATTTTGGGAGGTGGAGGCAAGAATATCATGAGTTTAAGGCTAGCCTCAGGTACATAATGAGGTTAGCCTGGGCTACATGAGGCCTTGCCAAAAAAAAAAAAAAAAGATGGCCTAGGGATGTAGGCCAGTTGGTAGAGTGTTTGCCTGGCATGAATATAATCCTAGCATTCAGTAGGATTAGAAGTTAAAGGGTTTTTTTTTTTTGACTCCATCGTAAGTTAGCTGTTTGTGGTTAGCTGTTCTCAATTTTGTTGCTGTTTCTTGTTCTCATACAGGGTCTTGCTTTGTAGCCTAGGCTGCCCTTGAACCTCCAAGCTTCCAGTCCCATCCTCCCAAGTGTGGGATTACAGGTGTATGCCACCATGTCTGACTCCCTTTCTCCAGTTTTTATTTATTTATTTACTTGTTTTTTTTTTACAAGATTTCTGCTTCAACCTTGCATTGCACTGTCCTCTGACATAGGATTTAAGTACAGCATGGATAACCAGGGCATCTGATGCTACAAGTCACTGGAGAAGCTCTTCATGGAGCAGCATCTTGATGAAGATGGTTCTCATGAGTCAAGCCAGGTGCTTTGGTGGTTTCTGTGTAAGTAGAAGGTCTGTGATGCTTTTGGGTAACAGCAATCTATAGGAAGAGTGGAGAGGAGGAAGGGAAGGGGAGGGCTATCGAGGAAAGAAGAGGGAGAAGGTGGGATGAGGAAAGAGAATCAGGAAAGAGAAGCAGCAAGAATTATGTCAGTCCCCTGGGCTTCACATATGTCAATTCACTTAACCCCACCCCCATTTTATATTTTTGGTTGTGAGCCTAGCCTTTAACGGCTGAGCCATCTCTCCAGCCCCCACCCCCATTTTAACCAGGTATAGTCTGCAGTGAATACTCCAGGAGTTTGATATTGACTGTGCCAAATAACCCACTCGCAGCTAGTTGGAGCCAGAGCACAGGCTCATCTTACTTAAAACTGTATTTCTTCAAGATTAAATGGAAGAACTACTTTTTATTTCTAATGGTTTTTCGGATCTGCTCTATTCCTGACTTCCTTGGTTCATGTATATTTCTATTAAAGGACCTAGGTCTACTTCATGTGCTTAAACCCCTGTTCCTTACTTATAGTGCAGGCTGTGAGTATATGAACAGAACAGAGGTGAAACAGAGGTTATTGGGAAAGGGATGGGGGCTGGTGTTGGCTCAGTCGGGAGTGGTGGCACACACTTGTGTGGTGGAGGTGGGAGGGTGAGGAAGAAGTCTGAGATAGTTCTAGGCTTTATTGTAAGTCTTATCTTAGACTGGGCTGTGAGGCCCTGTGTTAAAAAGAAATCCCTGTACTTGCAGGGGCAGTGGTGGCGCACAACTTTAATTCCAACACTCAGAAGGCAGAGGCAGGCAGATCTCTGACTTTGAGGCCAGTCTGGTCTACAGAGTGAGTTCCAGGACAACCAGTGCTACACAGAGAAACCTTGTCTTGAAAAACCAAACCAAACCAAACCAAACCAAACCAAACCAACCAACCAGCCAACCAACCAAACAAAACAACACCCCCCCCCAGTACTTGAATAGATAAATAGGGAGCAGATTTTTAAAAGGTTCTTGAAATAAATGATCTGCCTACCTGCATACTTAAACATTATATACAGAGGGAGGCCAATAAGAGTAGATTATTAACCGTCCCCCCCCCCACACATAAAGGCAGATAACAGTATATATTAAATAGTAATTATTACTGCAGTTGTCTGACTATAGGTGCATCTTAACATACACTAGTTAATTTAATCTCTTTAATTCTGTTTTACAATCAAGGAAACGGGTCCTAATCTGTGGTCATAAGCCTTTTTGAAAAGGCCATGAGCTAAGTGGGATTTGAGCGTGGACTTGATAAACCCAGGGTCATTTTAAACTAAAATCAGTCTCAAACCATTGTATTAACAGAAAACAGAACAACAATAGTTAACTGTGTCCAGCAATACTGTGCTGTGCTTTCAGCAAACTTCAAATTTCTCTTAAGAAATTAAAGGTTTTCATCATTCTCCAGCCTCTAGGCTGGTCTCTTCTGGGCGTGGCTCCCCAGTGACCTGATCTGTGGCGCGTGGTGGAATCTCTGCCTACGGGCCCCCAGCTATGCCTTTAAATCCCGCCCATCGGTTGAAGTCTGAAATGACCACAGACAGGTTGAAAGGGCACATTCACCTAAAAAGTCAAAGTTGGTTTTGCATCACCCTTTCCTTTTCCTTCTTTCTCAGCTTTTCCTGTGCATTTTTTCTCCTCCTCCCTGTTGATCTCCCGAAGATTAAACACATCTTACTACCAAGGATATTGACCTTCTGAAGACCAAACACTAGTGCAAAGAGCATTCCATGCTAGCACGCCTTTGTAGGAAAGACTCATGTGCCTCTAGTAGAAATCAACCAGGATTATTGTTTGCATATACAACAGCATATAAGGACCTGAAATAAACCAACTTCAGCATTAAGTAAAGTATGTATAATAAACATTTTGGAAAACGTGGAAAGTGTGCCAAATATAGAAAGGGGGTAAAGTCTAGCCATAGTGGAGTTAACAGATGTAATTGTATCTTGTTTCTTCGAATTACAATCACCAAATTCAGTCTACAGTTTGTAGCTAGTTTTAATTGTCAGTTTTATAAAGTAGCTCGAAACTGCCTTAGTAGCTTTATATGTGGTCAATTTTAATAAACGAGTCATACATGCTTGAAAAGAATATATGTGTGTGCATATACATATAAAATCGAATCTCTTTTTGGATTTCTATCATATCTTCCATCTGAGAATTCAGAACACTATGGGTCTTTTTTATCTTTGGTTGGGAGATTATTACCCACCTAGAGGTCTTGGTCAGCTGTTTTTTTCTGCCAGTTAAATCAAGAGACAGGAAAAAATCTCAGACACAGCAAGTAGTCATCCGTTCTCAACCTGTGGGTTGTGACCCCTTTGGGGGTTGAGTGACCCTTTCACAGGGGTTACCCAAGACCATCAGAAATATCAGATATCTACATTACCATTCATAGCAGTAGCAAAATTGCAGTTATAAAGTAGCAACAAAAATAATTTTATGGTTGTGGGTAACCACAACACAAGGGCCACAGCATTAGGTAGGCTGAGAACCACTGCAATAAGCAATGTTACAGGTAAGCACACACACACACACACACACACACACACACACACACACACACACACACACACACACAGAGCAAAGCACGGGGAGGGGCACACAAAGAGAACATTTCTCCCCTGGATGGCTCAGGGTTTTAAATGTTTTTGATGTCCTGGGATGATTCCCCTCCCCTTGTTTTGGAATGGTCAACTTAAACAAAGAAACAGCTGTTAGGGCCACAGTTTCAGGTATACATTTTAAAGACCAGCCCTCTTTTTTTTTTTTTTTTTTTTTTCCCGAGACAGGGTTTCTCTGTGGCTTTGTTGGAGGCTGTCCTGGAACTAGCTCTTGTAGACCAGGCTGGTCTCAAACTCACAGAGATCCACCTGCCTCTGCCTCCCAAGTGCTGGGATTAAAGGCGTGCGCCACCACTGCCTGACCAGCCCTGAACTTATTTGATCATCTGTAAAGTGGGAGAACCTATTGGTGGAAACAAAAGCCTGCCAGGCCTTTATCTCAGATCAGGAAGGAGAGGAAGAAGCTGGACATTTGAGATTTTTTTATTATCTATTGCCCTGCCCGTGGAGTCAGTCAACAGGAACCCTGGGGGAGGGAGTGAGAATGGGGGGACAAGAGACTCGAGAGACGGAGACAAGACAGGATTCTGATCAAGTCTCGTTTATTGAAAGTACCAACAGGGCTTAAGTAAGGCAGGTAGCAGAAGGGCTGGGGCACAGAAGTTTTCCTTGGCAGGGTGTGTTCCAAGGACACAAGTCTGCAGCTGGGGGAGTCTGGACTGCAGGCCAAGTGGCAGAAGGGTGTGAGAGCCTGGACTGCAGGCCTTGAAAATATGCTGTACAGGAAGATAAGCAGACACAGAGAAATAGAAATGTAACTGTTAGCCTCTAAGAATATAGTAGGAATATTAAGATGGCTTCTATTATGCTATTCTTATTTAGGGCCTTCCACAATCTATGGCCCATTTTCCTGTCGGTCTGTCTGTCCGTCCGTCCATCTGTCATCTGTGGGGGGGTGTCTGTCTAGCTCTTAGCATCTCATTAGAACTAAACTATGTTATGAAATACATGAAGTTCACATGAGTTATTTACTTTGATATTCAAAGAAATTTCAGGTAACAGTATGGGCTTCTGAATATTATGTTATAAAAGTGATTGATTTTTTTTTCATTTTGGGTCTCTCTGTTTCTCCCCGTCCTCTAGGAAAAGCTGGCTTTGGCAACCTCTGGGCAATCACACGGGCCTCTATCAGATGGTGTGAAAAGTCTTCTTCATATGACTACAGAAGAGCAAAGACAAGAACCTGAGCCATCTGCTTTCACAAAGCTCTGCCACTGAGAACCCAACCATCCATCCACACAGCCCTTTGTCTTAATTAGTATAACATTTCCATTCCAGGAGACTCTCCTGGAAGAAAAGACATCATCTTGCTTTTCTCGTTGAGAACGTATCTAATAACCCAGCCATGTTAGACAGCATCAGCTTAGAGTTTGCCTGAGACACTTTGAACTTAACATCTCAAAATTCCTACCTGGCTATTTTCACAGATCCTTGACCGTTGGTCTCAGTCCTCTAGAGTTGGTCAAGGATGCACACAGAGGGACCCATCTTACAGGAGGCTTCCAGTTCAAGAAATGTGACTTTGACAGAACTTCCTGACAGTTCTTGACCTCTCCTTATTACCTACCCTTACCTTGTGCTATGGCTAAAGTACATTTGACTCTCCTTCCAACTCACAGAGCAGTTTAAGTCCCAAAGTTTTATGTTAATGGAAAGGGGGGAACTTAATTCCGCTGTGGTGTTCAGAGGTGGGGCCTCTAAGAAGTGACTATAAGGACACAGAGGTAGAACTATTATGACTGGATCTTGGAGGCTTTCTGAGGAAAAGGGAGGAACACACTTTCTAACATGGTGTGGTGCAGCTAATGTGGCCTCCTTACCAGAGGGGCACCCATGAGTGTTTGATTCTTTCACTTCCAGAACTGTGCACAAAAATAATCCTCTGATATTTTATTATAGTAATAACAAGCTGAACAAAACACTTAACATTTATTTAAGCAGTAAATTCAGTTTTGTTTTATTTACAGATTGTGATGAAATATGTGAAGTTTATGCTATGGTGTCTTGGGATCGTTATCAATGAGATTTGGTTAAGATGAAGATTTCTAAGTGACCTAGAAACCACTTCCTTGCAGCCACTGGAGGGCTTTACAACTTACTGTGGACACTCATAAAGTGTTGGGCACTAACTTTTTGGCACTGAACTCCTTAAATGCAATGTTTTTCTTCCTTAAGAAACTGATTGATGCCAGGTGGTGGTGGCACATTCCTTTAATCCCAGCACTTGTGAGTTCAAGGCACCTTGGTCTACAAAGCTAGCTCCAGAACAACCAGGGGTACACAGAAAACCCCTGTTTTGAACCCCCCCAAAAGAAAAGGAACTGATTGCTTATAGAATCGATTTTAAAAACCTGCTTTATCTAGGTATGGTAGTCCTTTAATCCTGGTACCTAGGAAGCAGAGGCAAGTGATTTTCTGTGAGTTTGTGGCTGGTGTCAACATAGTGAGTGAGTTCTATTACAGCCAGGGTTATATATAGAGAGTCCGCCTCAAAACAACAACAACAAAAATATTTTATGTGTGCAAGTGCTCTGTTTGCATGTTTGTATGTACACTGTGTGTGCAGTGCCCTTGGAGGTCAGAAGAACCTATAATGTCAGTCTTGGGAAGTAAACAAGAGCAGCAAGTATTCTTTACCATTGAGCTATTCCATCATCTCCTAGAAATAGATTACATTTTTAAAAATTTTATTTGTGTAAGTGTTTTGCTTTCATGAATGTTTGTACACCATGTTCATGCCTGATGCCACTGGAGGTTAAAAGAGGGTGTTGAATCCCATGGAACTGGAATTATGATGATTATTATCATAACTATAATGACTATGAGTTACGTGGGTGCTGGGAATCAGACATGGGTCCTTTGGAAGAGTGGTCATTGCTCTTAACTTTGGAGTCAGCACTAGAATTACATTGTAAAAACAAACCTTAGTTTCGATGGAAGTTGACTTGCCTAGTAGTCATGTAACACTGGTATTTGCCCTGGCCTGTTCCTGGTCCTTTCCTCATTCAAATTTTACAGACGAGTTCATTGGGGAATATTATGTGTCCTAAAATGAGCCTACACTTGCCCAGAATGCTGAGTTAAGCCTACACTTGCCCGGAATGCTGAGTTAAGTTTCTTCCCAGACCAAGAGTCTGGGGACAATTTTTTTCCAAGTCACTTATGTTATGAAACCCTTAAGAAGAATGCCCACTCTCATGTCTTGTTCCAACTCTAAGACTCTAGTTCTTGAAACTTTTGGACTTCTCAGCCAGAAGGTCAGAGTCCTGTGTCTAAGAGGCAAAGTGGCATTTGGGATTGTGAGTCCCTGGATGCAGGTGACAGTTTCAACCTGAGTGAAGTGCCTCTGGGCCTCATTTCTGTTGCTTTCATCTATTTATGTTGTAACTCAAATTTGAATGCTCATGTTTTTTAACTGCCATAGTTTCAAGAAAGATATTTTCAAAATAATGTGATAGTCTCTGGATGGTTGATATGAAAATATATAAGTCATCCATGACAGCAAATGTGAGTAGCACTCAGTGGTCTACATTGTTCCTCAGGTGTGTGAAGAAGCACCTAGAAAAAAATTCTGATTCTGAAACCTCTTCCTCAAGCCCAAGTTCAAAGAAAACCTCAATAACAAAACAATATCTTAAGCTTTACAATTTTTCTGTATGAGTCTGTGTGGATATATGCGATAGGGTCAGAGGACAGCCTTAGGAGTTGTTCTTCAGTTTGTCTTTCGAGATGGGGTCTCTCACTGGCTTAGGACTTGCCAAGCAGGCTAGAGTTGGTGGCCAGGGAACCTCAGGGATGCTCCAGTCTCTGCCTGCCTCGTGCGCTCTACCTGTGATCACAGGGTATGCCATCGCATCCAGCCCTTTTCTACTTGCAAGGCAAGCGCTTCACCAAGGGGGTACATCCTTGGCTCCACATTGCTTTGAGATCTCCCCAAACAACCACAAACCTGGCAGCCTTTATTCCACCCTGTGTTCCTCAAATTCCATCTGTCCCAGTTTCTCCCTCTAATCTGTCCCCTTCCCCTCCTGCATGGACAGAAACCCTCGAAGATCAATTGCTCTTAAAATTAAACTGCTCCTTCAACAAGGAAAAGTCTTTATACTTGATTTTGAGCTCTTATCTCACTCTTAGCGGAGAGCTAGTGTCAAAAGCTTTAGAAAATCTACACAGGATAGAGAGAAATTTGTAGAGAAAAAAACTGCTTGAAATGGTGTTTCTAACATGGAAAATTACAGCCCATCTTTCCAGTGTCTGGAGTACTCATTTTACTGGGACCGGTATTAAAGATCTTTTCAAAGCCTGTCATACTTGGATACTCAGTGTCCAATATTCAGAAATATGAAATTCAAAGCAGCAAAATTCTTTGCGACTCCTGCTTTTTATGACCTATGGTATTGTTTTTAATATTAAGATAACTACTTCTGTGCCTTACTAACTTGGAGCGTGAGTTAACAACTGGCTGGCACATAGGTGCCCAAATATACCACCTCCAAGTCTAGACTTTATATGAGAAGACAAGTCAGATATTTTAAAGAAACTCCTGAGATATACCCAGTCCTTCCTCAACAGGTAAGAGTAGTCTTTTCTTCCTAAACAATAGCTGCATGATTTAAAATCTGGAAACCTGTTTTTTTTTTTCAGAAGTAGCAGGATGGTAGCCCTGGAGTTGTGATGGACAAGTCACTCAAGTACAGCAAACACATTAGTGCCACAGTGAGACTCTAAAGGCGATGTGGTCATTTAATAATGATTTCCAGCTTGGCAAGAGGCAAGCCCCTGGGCACAGCAGTGAGGGGTTGCTTAGATCAGGTTAGCCCCTGGACATGTCAATGAGGAATTTTCTTGATTACGTTAATTGAAATGGGAGACCCATCCTAAATGTACACCCTTCCTCCCACAACCCAGCTGTTAGGAAGCACGTGGGGAAACACTTTTGCTTTTCATTTGCTATCATGAATCCTGCTGGTGAGTTCATCTACTTTGTTCCTGCTGCTGCTGCTACCCTCCTCGTCCCTCTTGCTGTCTTATTTTCCTGACATTAGAATTTAGATTGTGTGGTCTTCTACGATGGACCAGAGACCAGTGGTCTTTGGGAACCCTCTATGCTTTCCGCACCCAGCCTCATTTACTGATCAACTGCTGGTCTCTCAGTCTCTCCGGTGGCCATATTGAATTTATGGTACAAAAAAATTATTGACCATTCTCTGTGACCTGGATAGGAACATGCTACATAGGCAATCCATCGCGGCTTCCTGAAGAGTCTCTGTTGCTACCAGGGCCTATTTAGACCTCTTACTTTCTCCACTATGGTAAAGAGATCACTAGATGACTTAAGTCAAGGACAAAAAAAAAAGAGTGAGTCTTGACTCTGCTTTAAGAGCTCTATCTTATGCACATGAGGAGAAGAGTCCAGAAAGGTAAAGAAAACTTAGGAGGCAGCAACCTAGTTAGATCATGCCCATCAGCTGTGGAAGTCCACCGGGAGATGCGAGAACTTGGGCAGGCAATGCTACAGAATCAATGCCTTGGGTTTAATTCTTTTCCTTCGTATGAGATGCTTTTAAAATGGAGGAGTGTGAACTCATATTTCTGCAGACTTCTGGAACACATTCTCAGTAATACAAATAGAGATCTGAGAGACGAAGAAAGTCTTAAGAAAAGTCAGATCACTCAGCTAGGAACACCAAATTTGGTCTTGTAGGCTCTTCAGGTTACTTCCAGTGTGGGCTTGGAGCGAGAAGAGGGGCAGATGTGGGCTTCCTATGGAGGAGGTGGACTGCAACCAGAAACATACTAAAATAATTAGTATGTTTATTTGTGTTGCTATGTTCAGATGTGTGATCTCTGGGGTGTTAAGTGTTGAAGAACAAAGTCATGTAACAGAGAACACAAAAACAATGCAACAGAGAGCCCAACAACAAGAACAAGAAATTCTGATGCTCAGGGAAGTTGCAACAGATAACATCAGATTGTTGGAGGGTAAGTCGTATTTCTCAGGAACTTTCTTTTTGATTTTGTGGTGCTGGAAATTAAGCCTAGGGCTTGTGTGTGCTGGACAAGTACTCTACCACTATATGCCTCACTTCTAAATATGCTTATTTTTGAGACTGGGGCTTATGAGATTACCCACACTGGGCTCAAGCTTCCTTTATTGCTCAGGCAGCTTTGAATTTGCCTCAGCCACCTATGCAGCTGGGTCTGTGCCACTAGGCCAGACCTCGAGAACTTGATATATGACTCTGATAGTTCAACTAGTAGTAAGGATCTGGATGGGTCATAACCTGGATATTGGTGGTTTGTCCTTTAGCTCAGGATAAGGAATGACCAGAAGGGAACAAGAGAACCCAAAGCTACTTACTCCACAGCTTCCTGTGTGCTGGCATGTCTCCACTAGTCCACTGTCCCCATTAACATGACTTCACAATCCCAGGGGCTTGCCCAGATATGTCCCATAGCTTCATTGTTTATTTTAGGAACTCATCAAAGACCCAGCAGCTCTACAAAGCATCAATTTATAGCATGCGTCCAACTCTCTGAATGTCTCATCTCCATTTCCTCGATTTGCTTTTGCCACAAAACTTACACTATTATATCGCAATGACCACAATTCTTAATCAAGTCCTTGCATCGATCCACTTTACCTAAATTTGAAAATTTCAGTAAGTTGGGCCTTGTTCTGCCTTTTTGGGGACACTGTCTACCATGTTAGTATTTACTGTCGCTGTGACAAGGAATGAATTGAGCATCGTGTTTTCATGATTTTTTTTCTGGTGACATCTGGGAAGGCGGCATTCTATTAGCACTAAGAAGAAACCATTAGGCCAAGAAAGAGGGAAAGCAGATTTCATTATTTAAAAAAAATGGGGGGAAATAAACCTCATCAGCAAAATCATGCTAGAAGACATTGAGATAATATCATCCATGGTGCTGAAGAAACATAATTGGGAACCCAAATTTCTAAACTCAGGCAAAATGTCATTTACAAGTCAAGGAAAAGTATACTTTTTTAAAAGACACCCAAACACTTAGCCATTTTCTACCAATAGTCTCTTAGAAAAAGAACTACTAAAGAAGAAGAAAAATAACTGAGAGGGAACTAATAGAGTAAAGAAGAAGCAAGAGTATGCAAAAGGATTGTTTAAAAGATGCTGGGACATTTAAATAAATATTGAGCATAAAAAATTAGAATAGCAATCACTTTCACATAGTTTCAAAAACCAGCTGGCATGCTTAAAGATAGTAGATTAAAAATAAGCATTTTAATTCTGCTTCATTCTAAAACCCTACAAAAAGGAGAATAGATTATGGAATAATAAGACCTAAGACTTACTCGATGAAAAGCACAGGAAATACTTTAAATAATTGTGAACTGTTGGATACTAAAAAGCAGGAGGCAAGTCAAGTCCAACATGCTGACAATCTGATTTTCTCCACAGAACATCCAAAAGGCCAGAGAAATGGCAGCACTAGAGGCCCGTAAGCATGAGGATGCACTAAAGTCCCAGGTCTGACTGCAAAGTCTGCTCAAGCTGAGCCCTCGCCTCTCTTTACCACTCTCCTTCCCACGGGAGCAGCACCTTCCTCGAAGAAGGACACCTTGACTGGGGCAAAGCCAGGGATATCTGAGCACCTTGGGACGTTCTAAAAATAGAGCTGGTTAGTCAGAAGGTCTCATCTCGGTGACCAACTACCTGAATAAACAACTTGGGATGGGAAAGATTCATTACAGCTTCACTATTCTGAGATGTCAGTTCATAGTCCCTAGCAATGCTGACTGAAGGTCGATGGTGTGGGACACCAAGGAGGCGGGGCCTTCGGAGGGGAAGCCTGTTTGCCTCATGACTGCCAGATAACACTTAAAAATGAAGGGAACCAGATTAAACCTTCAAAGGCATGCATTCCTCCCTGTCCCAGGAATCCATTTCCTTCACCTAAGTCTCACTTCCAAAGAACACTAGCTGGGAGATCAATCTTTCATTGAAAGCTGGAGCCTGTTAGAGATAATTGACTGAAAAACCACAAGGTCCTTCACTGTAAGTCTCCAACACCCCCAGACACTACCATTAGATTATGAAGCCATCGAGGAATTACTCCAGTGAATAGACCAGAGCCCTCAGCACATAACTACATCCTCAAAGTCTACCAGCTGGAAACCAAGCCTTCAATGCGTGAGTCTGTCTGGGGCATTTCATATTTAAATCATGACACAAAGGTTATTGTTAACAACTTGATTGCTTTATATGATAAACCATAATATAATAAAATAAAACAAAGGTATCCAGTAACAGGACACCCCAAAGGAAAAGGAACCTCTAATGTTAGACTGAAATAGACCCTGGGGTGATAGCTCTGCACATCAGCCCCTTATTAAAAGATTACTATTAATAATATTGAGTAATAACCATGCTGAGTAAGTGGAGATATGGACAACTGGAAAACAGTGTAAAGTCTGAGTTAGTAAGCTATTCCCTGAAAAGTAAGAAAACCAAACAAAAAACAATGGTTAACTGAAGGGAAACAGAGAAAAAGGAAAAGTAATGTCAGGACATGGTTCAACTCTGAACAATGGCACACTCTTTCAATATCCTAAACCTAGCAAACTCAAAATTATGATATGGCCGTATAATAAAATAGAGAAAGATGTATGCTTGTACTTACTTTTAAAGTTTATTTCATTTGGGCTGGAGAGAGGGCTCAGAAGTTGGGAGCACTTGCTACTCTTGCAGAGGACCTGGGTTTGGTTCACAGCTCCTACATGGCAGCTACTAACCATTTATAACTTGTATCTCCAAAGGATCTGAATCTGGCAAGCAAGCCTGACTATATCTCTTCTGGCCTGTAAGGTCATTGTATGCACGTGATGCACAGACACACATACAGGTAAAACATTCACACACACACGTATACATTTAAAAATTATGTGATGATGATAATGACAACGTTGTATGTAAGAGATAAAAATGTGGCACAATGCATGTGTGCAGGTCAGAGGACAAACCTGTGGTTTCAGATTTCTCTTTCTACCAGAGAGTAGGATTGAACTCACATAGTCAAGCTCACTTGCAAGTAGTTTTACTCAGAGCTATTTCCCTGGCTCTGCTTGCATATTAAACAAAAGCAAATCATCAGTTTTTATCTTTTAAAAACCTTTATTTTCCCGTGTGTGTGTGTGTGTGTGTGTGTGTGTGTGTGTGTGTGTGTGTAAGAGAGAGAGAGAGAAAGAGAGAGAGAGAGAAGGTTATAAGAGGGAGCTGGTTCACCTGGACATACAGGGGGTCCCGAGTCACTGATGGTGGTGGTGTGTGTATGTGTGTGTGTTGGGAACGGAACTCCTGCCCTCTCCAAGAACAGCAAGTCTTTTAACCACTGAGCGGTCTCTCTAGCTCCAGTCCCCAGCTTATAACAGCTCAATATAAAGTGGGAAATTCACAGTATTTAGAAATGAAAAATCAAAAAAGAGCAATCTGATCACATGGAGAGATACATAGCAAACAAACGTGGAGAGAACACCTACAATTCATCAATCTGTCTGCTCCAGGTGGTGGGAAATGGGGAGAACATACAGAAGGTTGCCCTTTTATGTACTAGATGAGGCAGAATCCATTGCATCTTTAAACTGTGTGTGCTATGTGATTGATGTAAGAGTGTTTAATGTTATATTCAAAGTGCTTACAATAATAATAATAGATATAATACGACTTGTGTATCCCTTTGCCTGTTTGAAAAAATGGGACATAGTCTTGCACATCTGGAAGATAAGCACTTGGGAGGCTGGGACTACAGGGTTACTCATTGAAAGCCAGCTGTGGCTACATAGCAAAACCCCACATCAAAAATAAAACACAACAAAAGCAAGAAGTGAAAATCCTTGTCTTGTTCACAGAGAGTAAAAATGTCACTTAAATTTAGACTTTAACTTTCAGATCAACAGAGCTTAATGGAGAGAATAAAGAACACTAGATAAACTCAAAGGCAGAAGAAGATAGCATATAAATAGAGAAGATAAAATAAGATGGGGCAAGGTAATTTAAATGTATCGTATATAGCATATAATACACACAGACTAAGTGTATAACAGACTATAAGATCCCTATAATGGATGTGTTCTTTACCAGTGACCCTGAGACATTGTGCCTTGTGAGCCCATTGGGATACTCGCAGCCTGGGTTAGTGCAAAGTTGGAGGTGATATGGAAACATTTTGAAAGAGGCTTGCAACTTTGCTGTAAATCTGAAATTATTTCAACACTCACAGTTAAAAAAATAAATCTCCTGTTGCCCCAGAGCAATGAACCCAATCCGTAGAGCACATTTTTATCTGGATGCCACATATGGATTATTGTTACTCTCACATCCTTATCAGAGCATTTTCACCTTTTAGCAGATAGCATTCCAACACGATTAGTTTATCCTTTTAAATCTATAGGAAATGAAAGGAAGTGAATCAAAAGTCTGGAGCGATGATGCTTAGCAGCCTAACAGCAAGGGATGGAGCTTTTAAGGGAAAGACTTAAAAACTAGAAAGAAGACATTTTTAATTCTAAGGACTTCATGATCCCCCAGGCATTGCTGTTCCACGGTGTTGCAAAATATTTGAATGCATGAGTTAATGCCGGCTAATGCATGGATCTATGTAAACTAATTGGAGCGGGACAAATATTTCATCTTAGGTTTGTGTTGTCACACAAAGGGCAAGTTCTATTATTCCCAGGAAAGGAAGATAGCTTATATCATGTTGGGTGAAGAGTATGCAGAGATAGGTAAGTCTGATGCCTCCCAAGATCCATGATAAATGTAGACAGCTCCACGCCCGTTGGGTTGAGTTGCTGATGCTCATGGGTTGTGGTCTGCCAGGATACTTGTCTCGGTGGCTAGTGTGACCCTGTGGACATGGTGGTTCATATTTGAAGTCAATCATACATTGACTATCCCAAATGGTTTATAGATAGTTGAGGGAGCTAGAGGAGACAGAAGACGAAGGAAGCAGAAGGAACACATGCACTCCACATCCTGGCTTTCTTCTCAGTCATGAGGTAAGAGAAAGGCTGCATTTTTGGCAAAGGATCAGTAGAGACAAAGTGGGAATAAATGAAGAAACATGGGGTTCTAGCGTCTACCCTATGTTCACTGTCTGTGACAAACCACTATCTTATTGAGTCTATCTTCTCCATAAAAAGGATTAATATTCTATTCTGCCTTGACCTCAGAGGGCTGTTCTGAGACAGAATGGCAGAGGACATGTGTGCTGTTCAAGCAGGGACTCAGAGTTAGTTGCTGATTCCTTGCCTGCCTGTTGCAGGATATTTGAGCACACTGTGACACTCTGAGAGTGTTCAGTAACGCTTACCTTGAATCAGGGGGTGGAACCGGTGACTAACCGACCGGAATTAGCCATAGAGAAGTCAGCAGTTTGGATGGGGAAGATGCACAGGAAGAAAAGGATGGGGACTTGGGTTTGACGCTTCCTTTTGGTTTTGGAATGAGTGAAGAGATGAGTCTCTTGCTGTGCCTCTGGCCAAAAAGTAAGGCCAGCTGGTTGCTTCTCAGATTCTTTGATCTAGCAGGCTTTCACCCCCATGTCTGACTTCTGAGTCTTTGTTGGTAAACAGAAGGACGGAGACTTAGTTTAAACCTATACATGGAAGCCAAGGCAGAACCAGGGCTGTGGACTGGAAGGCTCCAAGAGGCCGTGTCACTGTGTGGGTCATGAGGACAGCAGATGGTAATTAAAATGTCAGTAGATTCATGTGCAGCTGCTCAGTTGACAGAAGAATATCACCCGAGTGTTTCTAAATCTTATTTTGCTCATTTATATTGTGAATTGATCATTTTTCTTTTTACATGAGGAATAAAGATGAGGCATGCAAATTCAGTCATAGAACCTGGTTCATAGTGAGGCTGTTTTACCTGCACTATTGCACTATGTGTAAGGATTTGCATACTAGCTTTCCATGAAGACTTTTGGTCATTCATCCCTTTGTATTCTGTTTGTATTCACATGGCATGTGTATGGTGTGTTTTTCATTTTTCTTTCCTTTCTTCTTTCTTTTTTCTCTTTCCTTCTTTCTTTCTTTCCTTCTTTCTTTCTTTCTTTCTTTCTTTCTTTCCTTCTCCCTCCCTCCCTCCCTCCCTCCCTCCCTCCCTTCCTTCGTTCCTTTCTTCCTTCCTTGTGTTGGAGCCTGAATGCACACTTTCACACGCATCAAGCAGATGCTTTCCCACTGAGCTGCGCCACAGCTCTATGTATAATTTGAATTTTCTGTCATCCAAATTAGCATGAAAGAACCCAGAGAAGTTATCATGGATAATTTGAGGAGGTCATGTATGCTGGCTACATTTTCTGAAATGAGAATCAGAATTTATAGTGTGGAAGTATTAACAGGGGTGTCTGGACAGGGCATTTGACACTGAATGGCCTCAGAAAAGATGGGGAGTAAGTAAAACACCAGACTGTGGGTGAGAAGAGAGAAAAGAGACGGAGCAGGAATTCACTTTGCAGCCACTGGAGGTTGCTCTGGCTTTTCGTATAAGTAGCTGTACACAGCAAGTGAGCTTTACCAGACACAAGGAGCCAACAAAGGAGGGGACTCTGGTGTGGAAGAAGGAAAGAGGACAGCATGGTCTTGGCAGGGCAGGGATGGGACAAGAAGAGGCTTCTCCTCTGAAAACAAAACCATTTCTGCATGGGGTCGTAGGTGGGCTTCCCATGTGACACATGAACTTTCTAGAAATTCATTTTCTCTCTAATTAATGAGCATAAAGGAAAGGTGAGTGCTTCTGGGGACAACCTATCAGACCCACACTGAGGTGCAAATGATTTACATCAGGATGTTTCCTGAGAACAAACTTTGATAGGGGCAGAGGCAGGAAATGAATCTGCTTCCTTCTGGAAACCTGTTTCTAATTACCCACGTTTCTATTAAAAGAGAAATGTAAAAGATTATTGAGAAGATTTATTACTCTTATTCCCATAATCCAAAGATAAATTCTGCTGAATTGTTGAGTTTATTTTTTGTTTTACTAGGCATGTAGAATAAATTCATTTCTGTTTGACACTGGGAGTGTAGAATAAATTCATAAGACAAAATATTTGGAAACAATATTAATTTTTAAACTCTAGCCTATCAAATATTTATTGTTTAGACCTTAGCAGATATGTAAAGATGGAAGAAGGGTCCTTCATTATTTTACCTTCCATTCTTTTTTGTGTGTATAAATATGCATTTTAATACTTATTAAAATGTTTGTTGTTTATTTCAAAACAACTGTAACTCATAATCTTTATCATGAAACTTTGTTAAAATACAAAACCTTGATCATAAGAAAATTCGGAAAGTGCTACATTAATTCATTTACTTCTTTATATTACAAAGCATGATTCTCTACATTTTTGATGATATAGCTGCTTTTAAGTCACCCAGGGTCCTTTAAGTAATTCCTCATTTATACTCTTCCAAACACAATTCATTTATTTTTATTTTAAGTATTTTGCTTGCATGCATGTATGTGCAACACAATTGTGCCTGGTTCTTGGGGAGCTTAGAAGAGGGTATAGGGATGTCAGAGTCTTTGAACTGGAATTACAAATGATTGTGAACCATCATGTGCTAAGAAATGAACCTGGGTCCTCTGTGATAGCCAGTAAGTGTTTTTAACCACTGAGTCACCTCTCCAGCCGTCAATACTCTCCCAGCAACCTCCCACCCCAAGACAGGGTTTCTCTGTGTAGTCCTGGCTGTCTGTAGACCAGGCTGACCTCGAACTCAGAGATCCACCTGCTTATGTCTCTGGAATGTTGGGATTAAAGGTGTGTGCTACCACCACTCAACAGCCTTGGCTGTCCTAGAATTTGTTCTGTAGAGCTGGCATTAAAGGTTTTGTTTTTTTAAAAAATGTTTTTTCAAGATAGGGTTTCTCTGTGTAACAGCCCTAGCTGTCCTGGAACTCACTTTGCAGTAGGTCAGGCTGGCCTCGACCTCACTGAGATCTGCCTGCCTCTGCCTCCTAAGTGCTAGGATTAAAGGTATGCATCACCACCACCCAGCAGGATTATTTTGTTTTTTGTTTTTTTTAATTGGAGGAAGCAGACTGAGGATGTAGCTCAGTTGGTCCAGTACTTGCCTAGTATACCTGAGGTCCTGTTATCACCTGTCAAACAGGAGCTAACAAACCAAACCAAAACACAAAGTAGTAGATAGAGCAGAATGAAAGTGTAACACGTGCTTTCAATAATTTAGTTTTTTTAAAAATTAATTCAACTTGGATAATGGGCCCAAACAATTGAGAAATTGTCATATTAGCATCTGTCTCATAAGCACTCAAGCTCAGTACTTCTAAGATAGAGCAGACTGATGTTGTGTGCTCGCTGCTCAGGTAGCCCAGGCTAGCTTTGAATTCATGATCTGCCCTTTTTTAATTCCAGGAATGCTGAGGGCCAAGTCCTGCTGGATTTTCCAATCTTGAAGCTTAAGTCTGAACTCCCTCAGTCTTATTCAATATGTCGGTAGTGTATGGCAACACTACATTTACTCTTTCAGGTCACCTTTCTGCTCTGACATCATTGCTGCTTCTTGGGATAGCCTTCTTCATTTTATTCTTCTAGTTGTAGTGCTGGGGGTTGAACTAACAGCCTTGCTCCTGCTACACAAGTACCCTGTGGCTGAGCCTGTTTATTTTTTCATGTGGATTATCCCCTCGGGCCTCCAACTGATCTCTCACTCTGCCTTAGTTAGGGTTTTATTGCTATGAAGATATACCACCAACATGGCAATGCTTATAAAGGAAAACATTTAATTAGGGTCTGGCTTACAGTTCAGAGGTTTAGACCATCATTAGCATGGCCAGAAAGCAGGGCAGCATACAGACGACATGGTGCTGGAGAGGATGTGAGAGTTATACATCTTGATCCAACAGGAAGTGAACTGAGACATACTTCCTCCAACAATGCCATACCTACTCCAACAAGGCCACGCCTTCTAATTGTGACATTCCCTAAGAACCTATGGGGGGTCAATTATGATCAAACCACTACACAATCCCAATTTCCCATTAACCCCCAGATACATTGTTTATAATAATGAAAATTTGTGCTTGCCCCATTGTTTAAAGTGGTCTGATGGCTCCCCGTCCACTTTAGAGAAAATGGAAACTCTGTAGCCTGTGACCCTGGTTAATTCCATCCTGGCTGCTTCCCACCTTGAGTGCTGCTGTATACCACTTCTAGGACAAGGCACAAGTTCTGAGACCTACACCCTCTTCCTCACCTTAACACCTTCCTTTGAGGCCAGGGTCTCCTAGTCCTGGTTTGGTTTTTAAGTGCTTCTTTTAAGAACCATTTTTAATTAAACAAATTTCTTTTGAGACATGGTTTCTCCACTTTTTCTCTGTGTAGCCCTGGCACTCTTGGAACTCGTAGACCAGGCTGGCTGCAAACTCAGTTTACCTGTCTCTGTCTCCAAAGTGCTGGTTTAAAGGCAGGTGCCACCCATGCACCATGACTTCTTTCCTTTATTCGTGTAAATCTATCCTTCATTTTAAACTCATTTCTGAAGTTCTTTCCTGGTATTTCCCTCTTCCCATTCTCTAGTCTAGCATAATACTTACTTCTTTAAGTGCTCTTTCAGTCCCGAGAAGCCATTCTTTTATGGTGTTTTTGCTGCATTGTAATGCCTGTTCATTGTTTCTCACCCACCTTAAATCACGAGTCATTTGGGTTAGGTGCACTGTTCGTGTGTGTGTGTGTGTGTGTGTGTGTGTGTGTGTGTGTGTGTGTGTGTGTGTACACTGAGGATTGAACCTAGGGCTTCATGTATGCTATGTTGCTGGTAGTTTGAAGACATGTTTGAATTCTTGGGCTTATTAGGGAAAGTTTAGGAGGTGTGTCACTGGGGGGTGGCTTTTTTAAAGCTACACCATTTCCAATTAGCTCTCTCTGTCTTGTGATCATTTTCTCAAGATGTACTATCTGTTACTGCTGCCATGCTTCCCACCGTGATGGTCATGGATACTAACCTTTTCAAACTATGAGTTCCAATAAACATTTTCTTCTACAAGCTGCACTGGCCACAGCATCTTTCCATGGCAACAGAAAGGTAACTGAAAAAGAGCTAGCTGGACATGCAGGCAGGAGCCATGTCTTTTACCTCTGCATTGCACTTCTTGTTAAGCGCTGGGGACATTGATGGCACTCAGTAGACATATCACTCAGTGAGAAATGACTGACACTTTGAACTGAGGTCTCACACCACAGACAAGTGATTAAAGCATTAGTGTGGGACTTCTCAGGACTTTGGTCTGGAAGGGTACTTCACAGATCTGTGTTTGCTATGAGAAATGTTTGTATTTATACATAAATAAGTAAATAAAAAATAAAAAGTAAGCCTGGGTCTCCAACTGTAGTCAAGACTGGCCTCAGTCTCTGAGAGCCAGTATTACAATAGTGAGCAACCCCCTTTAGCTTTATAAATTAATTTTCTTATAGTGGAAGACTATGATGCTTTGAAATATGTTTACAGATCCTTTGAAAAAGTGGAAATGAAGTGTCTTCTCCCCTTGGATGTGGGCTATACTTCCTGGTTTCTAAATAAATAGAATGCGACAGAAATGTGTTGTGTAGCTTCCAAAAAGATGAGTTATTAATATAATTATGGCCTCCTTCACACACACACACACGCACACACACACACACACACACACACACACACACACACACACACACACACAGTACTTTAAGGAAGCCAGGTACTATGTTGTGAGTATACTCAAATAATCCCATAGAGATTTGCAAATGACAAGAAACAGAGGCCTTCTGTCACAAGTTAGTAGGATGCTGAGCTGTCTAGAGCACAGCCAGGGAGTGAGTTCTCTAAGAACACGGGAGAGCAGGCCCTGCACCTCACCTGGGGAGCACACTAGAGCTGACACGCTGTTTGGGGGTTGTCACCAGTGAGCAGGTCCGCGGGCATGAGAGGAGGAGGGTGGCACCTGCTCCTCTCTCATGTGCCGTATGGTGGCATGGGTAGGGGAGATATGCCCTCACCTCCCACCCCGTGCCAACTATGGCAGGCAGAAGAGCTGGCCTTGCGGGCAAGACGACAGAAGAGCTGACTGTCCCTCACTAACTACAGCAATTGGGAGAGTGGGCCGTGTATCTCGCCCGCCTGGGAAAAGCAGAGCCTGGGAAAAGCAGAGCTGGCCCCGGTGATGCGAGTGCTGCAGAACTCGACTCAAGGGCGTGGGAGCAGAGCTGGCCCTGATCCCTGCTGCCTGCTTCTTTGGGTGAGCTGGGTAGGGCAGTGCTGGAGAGCCAGCTCTCCTGGGCGGTGACGATTGAGGGAAAGCTCAAGGGCTGACCAGCTGCAGCCCAGAAGAAGAACCAGGACTACAAGGTGGCCCACCCAACATCCACCTCATCTATGAACTGCTAAAGCATGCGAAGGGGCCGGACCTGCAGAGCCAAAACTACAGGATCTCCATAACACAAGGCAACAATATGATATCCAAGAGGAGTCTCAGTGAGGGCCCAGTAGGGTAGCAGACGCCAGAGGCCTCAAGAAGGACCAACGATTCATTGCAAAGAACACTTACAAAGTCTGTTGACCTAATTATTTAACCATGCAGTGTCTGTTATAAAGCAGTAGACAAACACAAGTGTAAGGCAAAGATGACTTGGGCTCCATCTGCTAGAGCATGGCCAATTTCTGGTAGGCAACACTAAGAACTCAAAACTTGATGCTGTTCCTGTCCTAATGAAAACACTGTCACCTGAAAAGATAACTGGAACTTCTATAGGTACCCAAGGGCCCTGGAGAGCTCCAGGCACAGAATAAATAGGTGAGTGCTAAATCAGATCTTAGATTTGACTGTTACTCAATATCAGAAAAAAAACAGAGGTTTCCAGGAAAGTTCCTGCCCTATTATTTGACATCAAACCTCAAAACATAGTTTACTTTGGGGGTGGACATCCATTCCACAGGACATATTAATTTTTTTTGTCTCCAAAATAGTTTTTTTGAAAATAGATTGTTTTACGCAATGTATTCGGATTACAGTTTCGCCTCCCCTCAACTCTTCTCAGTTTTTACCCACCTCCCTCCCATACTGAGCCAGACCCTTTCTGCCTCTCTTTAGAAAACAAGTAGGGTTCTAAGAGATAATATGAAAGCAGTTTAAGAGGGGAAGCAAACTATTCAAAAGCCAAATCTTATGCATTTTCAAAAGATTGATTTTGTATTATGTGTGTCTTAGGGTTTCTATTGCTGTGAAGAAACACCATGAGCATGGCAACTCTTATTAAAGAAAACATTTAATTGGGGTAGGTTATAGTTCAGGGGTTCAGTCCATTATCATCTTGGTGGGATATGGCAATGTGCAGGCAGACGTGGTACTGGAGAGGTAGCTGAGAGTTCTGCATCGTGCACAGGCAACAGGAAGTAGTCTGTCTCACAGTGCATGGCTTGAGCATATTTGAGACCTCAAAGCCCACCTCCACAGCGACACACTTCCTCCAACAAGACCACACCTACTCCAACAAGGCCACACCGACTTCATCAAGGCCACACCTCCTAATAGTGCCACCACCTTTGGGGACCATTTTCTTTCAAACCACCACAGTGTGTATGAGTGTTTTGCCTGAATACATGTGTCTATAACATGGGTGTGTCTGGTGTCCACAGAAATTAGAAGAGGACATCTGGTCCCCTGGAACTGGAGTGGACAGATGGTTGTGAGCCCCCAAGTGATTGTTAGAATGGAACTCAGGTCCTCTGCAAGAACAATAAGCGCCATTAACTGCTGAGCCAGCCCTTCATACCTTTGCCCCCAACCTCATTATATAGACACAGTCTGAGTTATGTGTATACAACTAAGCTAGAATTGTCAGTGACTGGTGAGGGGAAATTCTGAGGGCACATTATGATAAACAGGAAAGGGTGACTAATGGGACATTCTGAAGAGCCCTCTGTTGGTGCAGGTTATTAGGCACTGGTTAAGGAAGGGTCTTGGCTCAAATTTGGGTCTCTGTTCTTAAGCTCCACGTTTCTGGGCACATTTCTTAACTTCATTGCATTAGCTTCCTTGTGTTCAAAACAGGATTGTGAGTGAGGCTCTGTGTATGTTAGTGGCCCAGGTTCTTATACACCTCTCAGCCTAGTAGAGAAAGCCATAGAACAAGCATATGTTTTAATTTAAGCATCCATTTGACACCTTTGATGCTTAATTTCCATTGTTAAATTGACCGGTAGTTGGGCAGTGGTGATGCATGCCTTTAGTCCCTGCAGTTGAGAGGCAGAGGCAGGCAGATCTCTGTGAGTTCAAGGCCTGCCTGGTCTACAGAGCGAGTTCCAGGACAGGCTCCAAAGCTATACAGAGAAACTCCATCTGGAAAAAACCAAAAACCAAAAATGAAAAAGAAAAATGGACTGGTAGAATAGATGTAGGATCACCATAGAAACACACTTGTGGGTGTGTCTATGAGGGTGTTTCCAAGAAGGTTTAACTGAGGAGGGAAGGCACACCCTGAATCCTATAGGCAGGGTTTCCAAATGGGACTGAATATATGGGAAATAAACGAATACTGAGTAGCAGTATTCACTTCCTTCCTCTCCCTGACTGGAAATGTGACTACCTGCCTATGCTTCTGCTATCCTTGCCACAATGGACTGAATCCTTTCTTAATCCCCAAGACAAAATAAAAATTTTCCTCCTTAAGTTAACATGGTGTCATCACAGGGGTTAAGAGCTGATCCTACGGGGCCCTGGAGGGCAGACAGCTGCCTCCGTCTTGGGAGGGAGGAGATGCTATGGAGAGTTTTCAGGATGAAGCCTGAAAGACGAGCAGGCATTAGCTAGAATAATGCTGGGAGAAGTGGTTGGTGGTGTTTAGGCAGAAGAAACATTATTTCAAGCTTAAGGGACATCTGCCAGGCTTAGGAAACTCAAAGTAGCTCTGAAAGGCTGGAAAAGAGTGATGATGTAGATTTTCAAGAGAGGCTAAAGAGAAAGGGAGAAGAAGGAGCCAGAATGAAGAACATTCATTCAGTTAATATAAAGTTAAATGAGATAATATGTGTGTGGGGGGTGCATACCTATTATCACCCCTTCCTCCTTTGCACTTGTGCAATGAGAAAGAAGTTCTGCATGCAGTTGGGGGCTCTTTATAGTGAAGGATTCTTCTTCTTCTCCTCCTTCTACTTCTTCTTCTTCTTCTCCTCCTCCTCCTCCTTCTCCTTCTTCTCTTGTGACAAGGTCTCTCTGTGTGGTTTTGGAGCCTGTTCTGGAACTCGCTCTGTAGACCAGGCTGGCCTCGAACTCATAGAAATTCATCTATCCTGCCTCCCACGTACTGGAATTAAAGGAATGTTCCACCACTGCCTAGCTTCTTTTTCTTTGTTTGAGATAGGGTCTCTCTATGTAGTCTTGGCTGGCCTGGAACTCATAGAGATCTGCCTTCTTTTGCCCCTGAGGGCTGGGATTAAAGGCACATGCAACTACCCTCTTGCAAGTGAAGGAGTCTTTTTTGTTCGTTTATTTTTTATCTGGGACAGGATTTCTCTGTGTAGCCCTGGCTGTCCTGGAACTCACTCTGTATATCAGGCTGACCTTGAACTCAGAGATCCACCTGCCTCTGCCTCTGGAGTTCTGAGACTAAAGGTGTGCACCATTGCTGCCAGCTAAGCGAAGGATTCTTGAACAAACACAGTTACTGGCTCCTCAAGGGACACAGGATCAGTGTGAGTCGTCTGTTTCTATGTCAAGTGAAGCCTTGTTCTGGATGTTTTCAAAATGCCTTCTTTCCAACAGCCTTCCTTTGTCACCATTCGTGTCCTTTTCAGGCTTCGTTTCTGTTGTGGATTTGCATAGTGATGTGTGGTGTGTTGGGCAGGAGTAGGCGTCGATAACAGCTGAGATTACAGTAAATAAAGTGGATCGAAAGCAATTGTTTGTAAAGAAAAGTACTTGGCAAAAATACTCAGCTGTCAGATTTGATGAGGCTTGGTCAGGCAGTGAGCATGGTGGATATGTCCTAAGCCTACTGCTGATGGGCAAGAATGACAATAGCAGCTGGAGATTCAAGAATGGGAAGTGTGCTCTGCATATCTGTGGGGTCCCTCGGTCTGTGGTGTCTGCATGTGTGTGGGTCCACATCTTCTGCTTGCACCCACTGTAGATCAAAAGTGGAGAAAAACATGCATCTGTGCTAAATACATCTGGACTTATTTTTGTTTATTGTTCTCTAAACAATGCTGTGGAGTAATCCTCTGTACACTGTGAAGATCTGCCGCTCAGATTGGTTTACTAAAAAGCTGAACGGCCAATAGCTGGGTAGAATTTTGGGGGCACAGAGAACACTGGGAAGAAGGGCGGAGGCATCAGCAAGATGTAAAGGAAGCACGAATTGAACATGCTGTGTTAAAAAAAGTTTTCACCATTTGCTAGATCACAGATAAGAAATATGGGATAATTTAAGATGTAAGAGCTAGCTGGTAACAAGCCCAAACTATTAGCTATTTATAATTAATAATAAGACTCTCTATGGTTACTTGGGAACTGACTGGCAGGACAGAAAACCCTGCCTACGAAACAATATGGTATAATTCAAATGGTATTAACTTTTGGCTATTGTAAAGTGCATTCTTCCCGCCAGCTGCCTGGGTCCTGCCATTGTCTCAGCCCCCAAGCAACACACAAGGCACTATATTAATTATAAAGCTGTTGGCCTTTTGCTATGGGTTCTCTTTGGCTAGCTCTGACTTAATTATTAACCCATAATTACTAATCTATATATCTTACAAGGGCTTATCTTACGAGGACACAGCCTCATGCATCCTCTCTTCTTGAGATCACGTGGCAACTCTCCACTCTTGACTACATTTCCCAGAATCCTCGACTCCTAATCCCACCTGCCTTACTTCCCTATTGGCCAACAGTGTTTTATTCATCATCCAATAAGAGAGACATATTTACAAAATGACATTTCCCATCAGTAAAGCATTTTGACATGATTGGAAGTATATGGACAGAGGTGGAGAGGTGGTGTTAGTATTCAGGCATCTGTACTGGCCTGTCCTTGGGGTTCTGATGGGATATGCCCTCAGCTGCAGGCACTAAGCACACCACCTGTGCATATTCATTAGGTTCCCTTTTAAAAGGGCCCTGCCAACCTCCCATCCTCCTTTCTCTCTTTCTTCCTCTCCCATTCTCTGTCTCTTCTCCCCCTGTCGCCCCTGCTCCTGTTCCCAGAGACCAGTCTTCCCCCTTTCCCTTTTTATGATCCCTTTCTCTAATAATAAAAACAACCCCCCAAAAACAAACAAACAAACAAAAAACCCCACCACTGCTTAAACCCTGTCCCAAGTAATCTTTCTCTCTCGAGCTGCTTTTCTTAAATTACAACAGGTGGGGGTTGTTATGTTGAGTGAGTTATGCCAAATTTAGGAAGACAAATGCCACACGTTTTCTTTCTATGTGGAATTTAGATTAGATGAAAAAAGGGAGATGGTTCTGTCTGTAAAGCATTTGCTGTACAATCAGGAGGGTCTGGAATTCAGTCTCCAGCACTCATGAGCAAACTGGAACCACCGGGACACCGGGACATGCAGCTGTGGCCCAGTGCCACAGACCACATAGTTGATAAACAACAAAATTCGCTTTTCTGGTTCTGGACACTGAGAAGTTCAAGATCCAGCATATTTGGTGTCTGGTGAGAGCAAACCTTTCCTGGTTTGCTGATGGTCACTGTGTTGTATCTTCACCCAGCCAAAAGAGCTCTGGTTTCTTTTCCTTTTTTTTTTTTCAAGGCATTAATTCTATTATGGGAACCCTACTCTATTGATCTCATCAAAACTTAATTAGTTTCTGTCCTACTTTGCTTTCTGTCAATGTGATAAAATACTGACCAAACCAGTTTAGGGTGGGAAAGTGTTTTTCTGGTTTAGAATTCCACATCACAATCCATTACAGAGGGAAGCCAGGGCAGGAAGTCAGAACCTGGAGGCAGACATGAAATAGGGGCCGCGGAGGAACACAGCTTGAAGTTCTGGGAGCCACCTCTCCATATTCGGGCTGATCCTCCTACCTAAACACAAGAACAGAGTCACAGCTGACGACACCGACACGCACTGAGAGCTGAGGATTCTGGCACTGCTGGCTCCCAGGTAGCTGTGTAATTCAGTGGAGGTGCAGAAACGGTAGGAGGACGCCACTTCCATTGCGGTGTGGCTATCTTTAGAGAAGACAAGAATTATGGTGGGTTTTGTGAGTGAATTTTTAGAAAACGAAGCACGTGAGAGACTAGAGGGATATACTGGAGGAAGGAAAGCCATTTTGGTCAAAGAGCTTTTACACGAGCGAACTTCGTAATTAGAAGAAAATGAAGGTGTTAGTGACATGGAAAAGAGTGGAACATCCTGGTAGGAAGAAATGTCTGACTGAGGGAGGGAAGTACGAAAGAGAATGTTTCCTAGAAAAGAGCATTAGGTGGTGCGGTGCTGTGTATGCCTCGGAGGGTCTTGGATTTAATCCTAAACTCTCTGGGGGAGCTAATGAAGAGTTGCAAATGGGAGTGATGGGATCGCATTTAGATTTTGGATTGGAGGGAGCGGTTGATCATTTAGGTGATAGGATGCATGGAAAACACTTGTTGAGCAGCTGAAAGCAAACAATGAGAGCCGCTGCCCGGGAAGGCTCCTTAGTAAGTTGTCTGCATAGGTGCTCTGGGCCCACAGCATCAAAGGCAGCAGCAGTAGCGGATTCCATTTTCTACTGAAAAAATGTACAGGATGGTAGCTGAACATTTTTACCCTTTTAAAAGGGAGCAACATGAATGTATTATAAACAAGTGCCTGGCAATTCCGCGATGGTGGAATTACCATGCAGCTGAGCACCATTAGCTACCATGGTGATCTTTATAAACTTGGTGATTTTTACTCTTAATGATGCTTTCATATGTTCATATAATGGGCCACCTGTTGGAGAAAGGAAGTGTAGGGGGCACAGATGTTTAAACGTAGCTGGTTAGGATATGTTGAGACTGAAAATTCACTTTAACTAGGTCTCTATCCAGTTGGCGTGAGTGATCTGCCAAACACGGAACATTTCTGGTCAGAAACAGGAAAAATTGGGCTGGTTATACTTGCTTCCTCTTGCTTAAATGCAAGTAAATGCGTTTTCAGAGAATCAATTTGCAAATACCAGCCTGAAATATCTCGTCTTGTCTATTAGAAATACAACATTCAAATAATCAAGTGAGCCATTTATATTTTAGGTAAAATACAATTAACATTTTAATAAAATATATGCACCCTGAGGTTTAGGCAATGAAGGTAGTTTTTGCTTAGGCTTATTGGCTGATTGGAGGGCCGACTTGATGCATTTTTTTTGATGATATAAATTCTGGGTTTAAATGATATGTTATATGAGGCTACTTTTGGAATTTATTTCAAATGCAAAAATACTTTTATACAGAAATAAGAAATTAATATGTACCTTATTTAATGGGAATAAGTTAAACTGTGCCTATATAATATTCCAAGATATATTGATCTCAAGAAGTATCTTTTGAGATAAAATGATTATCATAGATTTAGTAAATGTTGAAATACTTTTAGGGAAAACATTTATTTTTGAGACAGGATCTCACTATGTAGCCCTATCTAGTCTGGAATTTACTATGTGGACCAGGCCAGCCTCAAACTTGAAGGCCTCTGCCTGCCTCTGCCTTCTAAATGACTAAAAGCATGTACTACCATGCCTAACAATTAATTTTAAGGTATCTTAAGAAAGCTTCTGGAACTCCATTTAGGTGTAGTGCTACTGGGAATAAAGTCTCATTCACCCTAGGCAATAAATGCCCCACCACTGAGCTACATCTGAGGTTCCATATTCTTGTAAGAGACAAAGGCCAAAGGTCATTGTGCTGTGGAGGAGCAGCTGAATCCAGAAATTAGAAAGAATTAATAATCTTTATATTGTCTCATCACACCCTTACATTATACTTTATTTTTTGAGAACAGACTAGTGTCAAACTTAACTATATAGTTGTGGCTGGCTTTGAACTCCCGATCCTTCAGCTAAGTCTCCTAAAGGCCTGGATTACAGACTGATACCTCCATGCTGGGCTTCCTTAGACCATCTTTTGAAGGTGGTGTGGTATATGAGGGTGAGAGGCAGGTACTTGCATATTGGGTGGATGGGGGACTGAAGTCAGTATAGTTTTGGATGCCTCGTACTACAGGATGCTGAAATGATAATGTCTGCTCGGGGCTTCAGGTCATTTGCCTGGGTCCTTATGATAATACAGAGCTAAGGGGAGGAGACTCAAGTATCAAACAGCAGATGTGTCAGGAGATCGACCTGAAAGGCTTGTTGCAGGAATATCCTGGCAGTGGATTTAGGTGAAGTCTCTGCATCTAGAAGGAGACTTACATTACATTGCTGTGACAAAACACTGTGGCCAGGGCAGCCTACAGAAGAGTTTACTTGGGTTACAGTATTGGCGAGGTAACGTCTCATCATTGCAGGAAACTGAGGCAGGTGGTGGTAGGGACAGCTGAGGGCTCACGTCTCTAATTGCAAGCAGGAAGCAGAGACAGAAAATTGGGAGTGGTGCGTGGCTTTGAAGCCTGAAAGCCTGGCTCCAATGACATACTCCCTGCATCAAGGCCATGCCTAAACTTACCCACCACCAACTGGGGACCAAGTATTCAAACATCGGAGTCCATGGGTGGGTGTGGTATTCTCATTCAAACCAGCACAGACTGTCCTAGGCTCGCCTCTCACCAAAGCCCCTAATCTGATATTTAATCCATGACAGGCCAGCCTCTCATCTTTGAGCACAGGGTGTGCCTTCTAGGTTTTGCTGTCTCTACAACCTGAAATAGTCGGAGGGGATGTTCAAGGTGCTTTTTTTTATTATTTATTTTTCAGTTTAAATTTAGATAAGAAACAAGGTTGCTTCACAAGTCAGCTCCAGGTCCTTCTCCATTTCCCTCCCCTCCTCCCGTGCCCTCCCCCCAACCCTCCTCAATATCCCCTCATTTCCTCAGGGAGTGTGAGGCCCTCCATGGGGGTGTCCATAGTCTGTCATTTCATATAGGGCAGGGCCTAGACCCTCCCCCAAGAGCTCAGGGTGAGAGTTCATCTCACATTGTTGGATGGGAGTCCAAAGTCCATGTGTATACTCGGGATAAATACTGATCTACTGCCCAAGGCTCAATAGATATTAATTACTAATTAATTAAAAATTATAACTGTATTTCATGTGTATGTATATTTTGTCTTCATGTATGGCTATGCACTGCATGCGTGCAGTGCCTGATGAGGTCAGAAGAAAGTATCAGATAACCTGGGACTCTTAAACTGTTACAGGCTGTTTTAAACTGCCTTGTTGGTGCTGGGAATTGAACCACGGTCCTCAGGAAGAGCAGCCAGTGCCTTCGATACTGAACATCTCCCTAGCCCCAAGCTTTCTTGGTATTGTTCTAGGTCATAGTTGTGACTATCACAGAACTAGGTGTTTAGCTCTGCTGGGAGGAACTTGACAATGATGTGTGGTCATTGCTGAGTTGACCTCTGTGGAGAACACATGAAATTCTGAGGCTGCCATGGTAGAACCATGCTATCCTGTGATGCGGAGAAAAGTCTGAGTGTGGGAAGGGTATCTGCATTTGCCTTCTGCTTTGAGGCAGAGACTGGAGTGTTATACTTAGTTGATTACCTTTAATGGGAATAAAAGGCTGTTCACAGCATCCTTCCTCCCCACTGAATAGTGGAGCTGCACCTTTATAGGTAAGAGCTGAGTAAGTATGAGAGACCTGGGAGGAGGCGGGGGGGGGGGTAGCAGATAGGAGAAGGGCAGTATTTCAAAGCAAATGAAAATTAAGAGGATAGGCGGGAGACAGAGAAAGAGCTTCAGCAAAGGTTCATCATATCTCCGGTAACAACGAGAATTTACCATAGGAAAGGGCAGGGAGGTGTCGGCTGGTACCTAACATTGTCTAACTGTGAAAGGAGTAACCTTTCTAGGGAGCAAGGGATTTGACACAGGGACGAGTAGGCAAGGTGTTGCTCTTTGCAGGTCCAGATAGAATGTCACTTTTATTAAAATAAGAAAGGTCGTAAGAGACAGACATTGAAAGTGGGCGGGGTTCTAGTGGAGTCAGCCATGGGTTCCAAGGAAGAGGTGCTTCTTTCCATACTGGCAACTAGAGCCTTTTGTAACTGCCTCCTGTGAGACCTGGCTGGGTACCACTCAGTGAGCTTCCATGCTCTGCGCCACCCTCTTCATGATGGATAGCCAGCTACATTCCTTTTAAGTTTAATGGAAACATACAGCATTAACTCTCTTTGGGCTCCGTGTGAAGGAGCTTGGGTATGTTATAAATACTCAGGTTGGATAACGAATTCAATGTGGTCAGGAGCCCATGCGGTGTGGTTGTCTCTGTAGAATGCTGTGCAAGTTTCTGACCAGAGGTCAAGGACACCAATTCGCAGTATAGCGTGCTAATGATGGAGGAACACTTCATAGCTTCTCCCTTGTTAGAACTCACTACTCGGTGTCTAGTTTCCTTTCTAACACTGTGATGAACATCATGACTAAGAGTATTGTGGGGAGAAAGAGGCATATGTGTGCTTGCACTTCACTGCCCATCCCGCAGGGAAGTCGGGGCAGGAACCTGGAGGCAGAAAAGGAAGCACAGGCCATGGTGGAATGTTGCAAACTGGCTTAACACCCCCCCGTCTCATGTTCACCTACCTTCCTCATACCTCTTAGGACCACCTGCCCATGGATGACATCACCCAAAGTGGTGGGTGCTGGGTGCCCTCCAATCCATCATTAGTCAAGAAAGCACCCCACAGACTTGGCTCCAGGCTAATCTGAGGAAGAAATTTTCTCAGCTAAGGCTCCCTCTTCCTAGATGACCCTAGTCTGTATTGAGTTGACAAAAAGTAACCAGCGCATTTGGAGTTCCTTTTCTAAGAAAGGTTGCTGTAATGCTGAGTCCCTTGCTATGTTACAGTTCTTTGATTATTCCTAAGAACAAGCAAGATATAGCAAAGGTTTTTATTGTTGACTCTGGGTTGAACTATTTCTTGTTATAGTTGGATCTTAAGTGTTCCCCAAAGGCACATGTGCTAAAACCTTGGTTCCAAGGGTGGTGGTGATATTGAGAGGTGTGAGAACTTTCAATAGTGGGCTTTATGGAAGGACCTTAGGTCATAAAGGAAGTGCCATTGAAGGGGGCAGTAGCCTTCCAGTTTCCCCCGTGTGAGTATATGTGTTTAGGTGTGTGTTTTATGTGAGTATGGGATGCACACACATGCATGTGGCAGGCAGAGTTCAATGTTGGATGTTTTCCTCTCCTACTTGTTTAGACAATATTTTTACATATACTAATTTACTCATGTGTTGGCCTGCATATGTGCCAGGGTGAATGTGTGGACATCCTTTTCAGGGTTGATTTTCTCCTTCCACCATGTGGGGTGGATGAAGCATGCCATTTTTTTCACTCATCTTTTACCTACTCAGTCATCTTGATGACCCTCCATTTTATTTGTTTGTTTGCTTATTTATTTATTTGCCTTTTTGTTCTTTGGGGACAGGGTTTCTCTGAATAATAGTCCTGACTGCTCTGGAACTTGCTTTGAAGACCAGGCTGGCCTTGAACCCTCAGAGATCTGCCTGCCTCTGCCTCCCAAGTGCTGGGAGTAAAGGCATGCACCACCACTGCCCCACTGTCTACTTTATTTTTTGAGACAAAGTCTCTCACTGAATCAGGAGTTCACCAATTGGGCAGATTGCCTGGGCACTGAGCCCCAGAGATCCTCCTGTCTCTGCCTCTCAGATGCTGGGATTCGAGGTGTGCACTGGTATGCCTAGCTTTTTATGTGGGTATAGGGATCCTAACTCATATCCTCTAGCATTTACTACATCTCTCCAGCCCACAGCATCCCTTCTTCCTATGCTTTTATACCTGTATCAGATGCTCACAAAATGATGAACCATCTTTCTGCAGGCCTAACTGATTATGGACTGAAACCTCAAAACTGTGAGCCAAAATTATGCTTTTCTCTTTAGAAATTGGTTTGTGTTACACTTTGGATCTCGAAGGTCACCAGAGGCTGGTGGTCCCCATTGCTGCAATGTTCAGAAATGAAACCTTTGGGAGGTGATTGGATCATGACAGTTTTATCAAGGAATTAATCCACTGATAAATTTATACTGTGATGGCACATCGGGAGGTAGCAGCAACTCCAGGAGGGTCAACCTAATGGGAGAAGTACCTCACCAGAGTCATAGCGGGGAAGGCATATTGTATCCTTGGTTACTAACTTGTTCCCGTTTTTTGTTTCCATGAGATTGGCAGCCTCTTCTGCTATTCTCTCTAGCCACTGTGCTATTCTGCCTCAACTCAAGCCCAAAGCAATGGAACCAGGCAATCTTGAATTGAAACCTCTGAAACAGTGAGCACAAATAAATCTTTCTCCCTTATTACTTTTTGTATCAGGTATTTTATTTCAGTGAAGGAAAGCTAATCTAATTACCTTTAGTATCTGTCAGTCATCATGACAAGCTAACAGAAGTGTCTCTATATCTATTTTCCAATGTGACCTTATTTGGAAACAAAATCGTTGCCAATGCAATTAGATATAGTCAGACTATAGCATGGTGCCCCTAATACCATATGATTGGTACTCCTGCATAAAGATAATGTTTGGGACACATATGTGTACAAGAAGAATGCCATGTGAATGTGAAGAGGCCACTCACAAGCCCAGCATGATGCCCAGAGGACACCTTCACTCAGACCCTGGTCAGAGGGACTAGATAATTTATCTTCTCAGACTTTTAGCCTTCAGGTATTCTATGAGATTGTTCTTCTGTGGCTGAAGTTGCCCAGCATGTGGTGCTTTGTCATGACAGTCCCAGCAAATGAAAAGTGACCATTGCAAGTAGAGATAACAGACATGTGGACATTGCAAAGGTAATTAAAAGTCCAGAGTTTGCAAAAGCCTCTTTTGTCTCTGTCAGGGATGGTTGGCTTTGGAATGCCCCTTGACTCTTGCTTTTTAATTACATCTCCATCCTGAATACCCTAGAACATCTCATTTGGAATTATTCAGGGGCATTTTATTGCATATTATATAATGGGATATGTTATTTGTCCAAATCATTTATTTTCTTATCTTGGCTTGCTGGCTTTGAATCTGTCCCTTGTGACTTGAGTTGGACAGTGGAGCATAGGTGGCTATAACAAAATGCAACATGCAGAAGCTTTGAATGTCACGGTTGTAAGTGTGTTCACCTTGTTCTCTCCTAGTGACACAAGCCGATGGCATATATCATCTTTGAGTACCTCTGTCAACTTGGGTCCCCACATAAGAGACTTGTGAAGCCCAGCCTAGCCCAGTAGAATTGAAGAAACATGGGTTAAAAAATCGTAGTGGTTCATTTATTAGGACAATATAATAGTTTATGCAGGAGTGTCAGATTCTGTGGTGGGCATCTTCATACATTGTTTCGCATGGGTGGGGCCACCACACATCTATCCATACTGAGGAAACTGAATTAGAGAGCTTAAAGAAAGTTGATGTTTCCCTGGGCTACAGGTGGCAAAGCTGGGAAATGAACCTAGATTATGTTGAACACTCTTAAATCAGTGTTCTTCCCCTTGTCATGATGCCCTGTCACCAGCCGTTTCTGCTCTTCTGTTTAGAGTTGAGTAATCACCACTGTGCTCAGTTATGCTCCTCTGGTTTTTGTCACAAGTGTGTCCTCTGATGTCATGTTAGTATCCAGAGCTGGGGTGGGGTTTCTCTTGGAGCTGGATGCAGCCCTTAGGCTGTCCTTCGACTGGCTCTCAATCAATCTCTTTCTTCCTATTGTTCTTTCAAACCTTCCCATTCTCCTCCCATTGTCTACCTGTCATCTTCAGCCTTAGCCAATAAGCTGATGTTTTACCTAAGACTGATCCTGACACTATAGCAGGCATGTAAATCACCCAGAGGACAATTCTGTTAAACATAGTGCTGGACGTTACTATCCGCAGCAGATCTGGCATGGTGCCGTGGACCAACTCTTGAGTGTGTTCCCTGGCATTGCTGAGGATGCTCTTCTAGGGTCAGCACTCAGAGGTCCTGCTTCAGGAACAATGGCATCCATCAAAAGGCCATGTCTGCTCAAATTTGTCTCAGCTACTGTTTTGCACTTCACCTCTGCACATTGCCATCTCTCTTCTTTTGTTCTTGTGAGAGAAGAAGCTTAGCTGCTACTACTTGTAGCCTGGGTCTCAACTCTGTTTACCCTGCAGTGGTGACCAAATCACCCCCCCCCCATTTTCATCAGAATTTAACATGGGGAGATTGAGATGGATTATCTGACTATTTCATCCTGATCACCCAAACTGTTAAAAAAAAAGGCAATACCAGAAATGAATCATAATGATTTGACCTGGGTTCAGGATATAGCTTAGTGGTAGAATATTTTTGCCTTTTGTGTGTGAAACTATGGGTTTGATCCTCAGAACTTAAAGATAAAAGGAAAAAAACCACAAAAACAAACCAAAATAGCTAATGCACCATTCCAGGCCTTGAAGAAGGAGTTAGGGCTTGTATGTAGCTTCTAGATGCTCAAAACAGCCCCTGGATGGGATGGCAGCCAGCAAGGAGATCAGGATCTGTGCCCAACAGCCACATGGAACAGAATTCAGTGAACAGCTGGGCAGACAGACTGCTTGCACAGAGTGTCTAGATGAGAACCTGGAAAGACTGGAGCAGCCACTTGGTTTCTGAACTGCGGAACTGTGGGACATCCAGCATGTGTCATTCTAAGCCCGAAAGTTTGGAGTGATTTGTTGTGTGAGCCTCTAGTCTGCTTCCTCCTGCTCCAGATGCTCTTGCTTTCCCCTCCTTTGCTACTGAAAACTACTAGGATTAGAGACGTTACTTGTCTTAGTCAATGCTATATTGCTATGAAGAAACACTATGACCACAGCAACTCTTAAAGAGGAAAACATTTAATTGGGGCTTGTTTGCTGTTTCAGAGGTTTAGTCCATTATTATCCTCATGGCAGAAAGTATGGTGACATGCAGGTAGACATTGTGCTGGAGAGGAGTTGAGAGTCCTACATCTGGATTGTAGGCAGCAGGAAGAGAGAGATATTGTGTTTCTGAAACCCCAAAGCCCTACTCCCCCAGTGACACACCTACTCAACAAGGCCACACCTCCTAATTCTTTCATATAGTGCCACTCCCCAAGCATTCAAATATATGAGCCTCTGGGAGTCATTCTTCTTCAAACCACCGCATATCTGTTATTATTAATTGTTATTAAATGTGATGCTGGGAATTGAGCTGGCCTCTCACAGCACAGGAAATGCTGTAGCATCAAGCTATATCCCAGTGGTCAGCTTTCATTACAGCTTGAAGTCAAACCAAATGGTTACCATTCCTGCCTATCCAACTTCCGTTCCCTTTGATGTGACTTCCTACAACTTTGATCTCCTCCGAGTTCCATGATATCCTGCTCTCCTATTCTCTGTCACTCTTCTTGTCCCTCCAGTCTTCCTTTCCTTGTGTCACTGAAATTTCTGCCATCCCTAGTCTTCTATCTTCTCTTTCATGTATCATCCCCTTCTTCACCAAACTTATTTAAGAAAAACCCCTAAACTATTTTTATTAATTCTTTAGGAATTTCTTACAAGGTATTTTTGTCATAATAACCCCAACCCCTTTTCCCTAAGCCCCCCTAGACCCACCCCCATCCCTATTCACCCTCAACTTTCTGTCCCTTTCCTTTTGATTCTTATTACATTATGATCGAGGAAATTACCTCATGGGAAATTTTCCTCCACCTTCTTAGATTCTATGCAGGGGCTCCAATGAATTAAATGGACAAAAGGCATTAAGAAGAGATGAAGTGCATAATTAAAAACTACTCTTACTTTGTGTGTGTTGTGGGATGCCATGGTGAGCATGTGGAGGTCAGAGGTCAACTTGCAGGAATCTATTTTCTTCTTCTATCATGTTTGTCCAGGAGATGGAGACCATTTTGCACTGGACCACATATAATTAAAAAATAATTCCTTCATTATATGTGTGTGTGTATATGTGTGTTTGTGTGTGTTGTACACACATGTGCATGACAGCCAGATTATGTGTGTGTGTGCAGTCAGAGGACAACTTTCAAGAGTTGATCCTCTTTCACTGTGTGAAACTAGGGTTTCATACTCAGGTCATCAGACTTGGTAGCAAGCACCTTTGCCCTACATATAACTTTTATTAATATTGATGTTCACAGGAGTTTATAGAAAAGAAACAAATCTGAGTGGTTAGACTTGAGCTTATATACCATTTTTAATTGCTTAATTTTACATACCTTTTAAATCATTTATTTTTTTCTTTGCTTTTTAAAATACACATTTTTAAAGAATAGGCTTTGGCTTTGAAGGACAATAAGTTGTGGGGAAGCAACTAGAAGACATATTGGAGAAACTAAAGAAAGATAAGGATTATCATAGCAGGTTGAATTATGTAGACTTGCCTTGATGCCAACTCTCCATCTAAGACAATATTGCTCTTCCCCCTGGTAAGGGAGTGGGTACCATATGGAGGAAATCTATGCCCCGCTTTTCACATGGAAAAGGAAGGGCAAGGAATTCTTCCTGTATCGGTGTTCTTCAGTTGTCCTCTTAAAATAATCCTTTTGTCGAGGTGATACACATCAGATGGCCCCTACAAACCCCTTCTGAGACTAGATCTGTTGTTCCTATAACTGTGTGTCTTAACATATGTTCTTTAGTTTAACCCACAGATTCTTTTTTTAACAGAAACTCCTATATATTCTGAGCTAGCCTGGTACTTGTGATCCTGCATCCTCAGTGCCCCAAGCGAGTAGCTGCTGACATAGGCATTGCACAGTGAAGACCTTCTTTCACTTGCCTTCACCTCCAAATTACCTTTTGCTGCTGCTTCTGTGAATGGCACCACCACCCACCCTGCACTATTGAAGATTATAAATGAGCAAGATTAAAACCCAAATAAGAATAAGTTCAGATAGTGTTTTACTCTTACATAGATGAAATTCTGAGACAGACTAACAAAACCGGGTGGGTGGCCTCCTAGTTGCCAGGAACACAGGGGATTCTACTATCCTGCTACAGTCTTGTCATGCATAATATCTGCCCTCAGTTCGCCTTGTGGTTTAAGACAGCCGCCAGGCATTCTGCCACTATTCAGGATTCCAGGCAGCAGGACTGAGGACATGAGGCAGGTCAGCTGTGCTGCCTGGGACATGAACATTAGTGGAAGATGTTTTTACTCTATTCCCAAGGAAGAAGGTGGGAGGGAGGGTGAGCATTGCATTATTAACAATCTGCAGCTGTTACAACCACCACATCTCCTACCCCTGACCCCTAAGTCAGACACTTGGGGTCACCTTCAGACCTATTTTCTTGTTCTTCATATCTTTCTCCCTTTTATTCAAAATTTCCTTCCTTGAACCATGCTGTATGAAAATGATATTTAAACATTCACTGAGATTTACAATGTGTCACTGTACCAGATACTTTACATGTATTTTCTCATTTTTAGACTCACTACAACTCTTGGTTGGTACAGCTTTGTTTTTCTGATTGTCATCATCCTGGGTATTAAACCCAGTTCCTTGTGTATACTTGTCAAGCACTGTGTCACTGGGCTACACCACATCCCTAAGGTACTGCTATTAAAGCCACCAAATTAAAAAAATCAAATTGTAGGAGTTTGAGAACATATCTCAGAGCTTTGAGATCCCCTAGGGGGCAGGGTTCTGTGGTTTGAATAGAACTGTCCCTCATGGACTCAGCTATGAACAATTTGCTTGCCAGGTATTAGGATTTTGTGAAGTGTTGGTTCCTGAGGGCTCTGACCTAATCCACAGGATAATCCTTTGGTGGATTTATAACATAATGAAATTAAGGAATGTGATGAAATATCGGTGGCAGATCCTAGTTGGAGGAAGTGGGTTATAGGGGCAGAATCCTTGAAGGCTGTATCTTGTCCTTGCTCTTTCCTGTTTATTTTCAGCTCCTTGTCTGCTGTGACATGAGCTGTTCCACCATGCCTTCCCTGCTATGGTGGAGAGAAGTCCTGGAAACTGTGAACCAAATAAGGCTTTCCTCCCTCAAATGGTTTCCATTAGGTGTCTTGATCACAGAGACACAACTTGTGACCACTATAGAGAGCTTATTGGAATTATCCTGCATGTGTGTCTCATGTCACATTCATATAGAAAGACACTGTAGAATGGACAGGAGGGGCTTAGAGGATTCCATCCCAAAACCTCTTACTCTAGGTCTTCTCTTTAGTGAGCAATCACTAAGTGGTCTTTGTCAGCTGCAAATCTGATCACGCTTTCCCTTTGAGTGCCAGCTTCAATGGTATTCTGCATCTTCCAAAATACATCTGAAGCCTCTGTCTGTACCCCCAGCCCTTGTGTCCATGATGGTTTCCTAGAAATAAGAGCTGCTGAAACCATGCTTTCATGCTGAATTTCCCAGCATGCAGTGCGCTGTCTCTAGGTTGCAGGGATCACCATTCCCTCTGCCTGGAATGCTTTCTCTGTTCCCCCACCCACTTAATCGGGACTCAATTCTTACATTACTTCTTCCAAGAAATACTCCCCAATGTCTTCAGTCAGTTTAGACTAATTTCTCCCCCTCTGTGCTCCACTGGCAACCTGTCAGACTTCTAAACTAAATGGCAGCAAATACACCGTTTCATTATCTTTGTTCCTCTGCCCGTTTTTTCTCAGTAGCCTCAAGCTGCTAGAGGGAATGGACCAAGTCTTAATTGTGCTTGCATGTGTCTAAGACCGAATAGAATGCATGGCTCTGAGATGTGTCTTGAGTTAGTGATGCATGTCCAGAATGCAAGTGAATTCTGGTTAAGTATCAATTTTGTCATGATTAGATCACATTTGCCAGAATGTTTCTAAAATTTTAAGAAACATAGGAATGGAACACAAAGTCTGGTCTTTATTGTAAGATCAATACCCACATATGCCTCTGGTGTACTTGAGGGGGAAGAGAGATGGTTTAATTTTACAAGTGCTGTAAGGATAAAGCAGGATAAAGTGGAGCAGGAGGCTTTAGCCCTTTCACTATATAAGAAAAGCTCACACCCCATCCTCTGTCTCTACCTTCCCTGTCTTCATTTCTTTTTTTTTTCTTTTTTTTTTTTCGGGCCGCGTTGCCCCCCCTGTCTTCATTTCATTTCTCCTTTCTTCCTCCTTTTCCATCTAAGATATGGTGATGAAAGAGAGACATTTCAAATACAAAGATGGGAGTTGGAATCTTTGTCCTGTTGATGATAGTTTTTCAAATTGTACAAGTTGTTTTCATTTGATCCTTGAGTGGCATTTCTTTCTTTCAACCCTAGCTCTTCACATAGTGCTGGGCACAGAGTTTATTCATTCAAGAAGTATCCATGGGTCCCTGTGGTCTCTTTTCTGTTAAAGGTCCTGCAGAAAGAAAGAACTCTGTGATGGACAGGACAGACAGTTCTGGGGTGAGAACGCAGCTGCTGACCTGGACGGTCCCGACTAGCTTCAGCCATCTGCTTGGCCAGCTCTTGATTGGTTGGACACAGAAGGGAATGAAAAACCAATCAAGAAAGATGACCTTTATTGGAAGGAAACAATTTGCAAGCAGCTGCCGGGACCCCAAGACCCTAGGAAGAGGAGAAGATTCGCAAGGCTTTTATGTTAGATTCACATCAAACTCCTTAATGTCAATTCCAAAGAAATCGAGCCTGTCTTTGTTGTGAGGCTAATGAGGCCTTTGCTGCTTGCACTAAATTTCTTTCTTTGATTTCCCTCTTTGCTTTTCTGTTTCCTTTTATTTAGCGTCCCGCTTGGCAGTAGCTCTTTTCACTAATTTCAAACAGGGGGAAGGGGAGAGAGTTTAAAAACCAAGAAAAACTTTCAGATGAGTTGTTAGCCTTTCTCTATAGTGGTATACTTTGATCTTTCCAGATTCAAGTCCAAGGAAATGCTGTTACAGATTGAATGGCCTTGAGTGATGGGGGAATGGGGGAATGGGGTAGCCTTATCCTGTGGATCAGCGTTCATGTCAAGGGAGGGCTGACACCTTCCTTCTTGCTGTATCTTTCTACTCAATGTGAAGTATGTTTGAATAGAAAATTGGTAAGACTTCTAATTTGTGTTCTCTCTCTCTCTCTCCCTTCCTCCCTCCCTCCCTCTCTGTCTCTCTGGGTCTTTTGCAACTTAGGCGGGGGTGGTGTTGAGCCTGGGTCTTTATACATACTAAGCAAGCTCTCTACCATTGAGCCACACCTATAGATAACATAATTTAGTTCTATGTGGAAAATCATATTGTAGATAATATGAAACCCATTAAGGAAAAACAAGAGCAAAACAGCAAATTAAGTACATATAGGAGAAATAGGAGAAAAACTCCAAGGGGAAGTTGGCTTTAGGTTTGGACATTAGGAATCTTTGTTTATCTCCAGGCCCCCTGTGCCCTTAGGCTGCATGCATAATCAATCTGCCACAACTTCAGTATAACAACTTTCCATATCTAATTTCAATAGAAACAAACTTAAAACAATGCACGTGTCTGGATTTCCTACATAAATCTTGGACTCAACTAGAATTGGAACAATGAATTTTTCCTGAACTAGTCATGGCCCTATCATTCCCTCATCCAGGAGTTCTATCCGGTTGATCAACTTCATAATCAATCAATCAATCAGTCAGTCAGTCAATCAATCATTTCTCTTTTTCTCTTCCCTCCCTCCCTTTCCTTCATCACTTCCCCTCTTTCTTCTCCATGCCCTGTCATGATGATGATGAACTAATCTTTGAACATATAAGCCCTAATTAAATGCTTTCCTTTGTAAGAATTGCTATGGTCATGGTGTCTCTTTTCAACAATAGAAAACCTCAGACATAGCCTATAACTTTTTCTTGTTATTGTGTCTGACTTCAGGATTTAGGTAATGCTTATTTTAATTTTTTATTGGCTGACATAATTTTTCTTTAAATGTTTGGCATAATTTAACAATGATATTATCTGTCTTATGCTTTTTCATTGAAGGTTTGTGATCCATCTTCTATGTGAGTTCTAGATATGTTTAGACTTCATGTTTCTTCATGGGTTATCCTTGGCAGGCTGCATGCATGTAGGAATGTGTCCTTCTCTTCTAGCTCATGAAGTTTCTTGGCATTGACAATTCATTTTTACTTTAGACTATAACGTATCACACTACTTTTTGGTTCCTCCCAAAAGCTGACAGAATAATTTTCTTCTTTTCTTTAAAATGTTTAATTTTGGCTTACTACCTGGAAGAAAAAAATCTGGATCACTTCAAGCCCCATAATCAGAGCGTATTTTGGGGGAAGACCAGGCCAAAAACTAAAACCATGTCAGTGAAAGACAGGTGGCAAGATATTTTGTGATTTCAAATTGAGAGGACAAACTGGGAATTTATTTTCAATAGAGAGTACCATAGACAGAACTTGAAGAAGGAGGAAAAAATTGGGATAAGATCTGTAACATCTAAAATATGCAATGGAATATTTTCAAGAATATGCAAATTTCCAAATGAACACTAGATATGCCAACAGAGGGAACAGGCAAAGATAGGAAAAGGCAATTTGTAGGGATTTTGAAAGGCCAGTAAGTATAAGAACCGACATTCGTATCAGAGACATATGACTTAGAAATAACTGCTGTGGCTCTGGAACAATGGCTCAGTGGTTAAGAGAACCAACTGCTCTTCCATAAGACTAGGTTGGATCCCCAGCACCCACAATGTGGATCACAACCATCCGTAACCCCAATCCCTGAGGATCTGATACTCTCTTCTGCCATCTTTGGGTACCAGGCACACACATGGTATTCAAACATTCGTGTAGGCAAAACACCCATATGCATAAAATAAATTATTTAAAAACCACTATTATATACCCATTGTTAGAAGAGGAGTTCAAATTTTGATGGTTATTTAGGAGTCAAATACCAGATCTTATAGACAGGAGTTCTTACTTAATAGAACACTCAAGAAGGAGTTGATTAAGTCACATGGTTACCCTTGTGACCTAGCAAGCCTATTTGGGGGTACATATACCACAAAATTTCAATTCCACAAAAGGGCATGAATAAGGATGTTTGAGCTGTATCATTTGGGGAGATGGTATATTAATCAAAATCCAATCAATAAAAGAAACCAAATACAAATTTAAACAGAAAAAATGGATAGAAAGATTGTCAATTACAACAGGGCATTAGAGAAATTTGCTCTTGGTGACTGGAAATTGGGGACACAGATGAATATGGGCATGGCAGCATAGAGAATTGTCACACCATGTGTTATGAGATAGAGAAACCATAGGCAAGCCCTCCCATTCCTAGGTTTCACATGCTTGCCTTTTTGGAGAGGGGTATCTATGGCAGACAAGCCTGTGTGGTATCATGTCAGAGTAACCTGCCAAAATCTGTGCTCTGGCATGTTAGGGAAAGCTGTCCATGGGGATGTGTCTCCCTAGACACCCTGCCACAGGACACTCCGCATGAAGGACAAGTGCTAGAGAAAACTTGTGGGTAGTCCCAGCTGTTGTGCCCATCAGGAACAGGAACTAGGGAATCCATGGGGGACATTCCTGCAAAGTTCTGCAAGCACAAGAGAGTGGTCTCAGGGGAAGCTGTGGTCTCTGGCTGCTACTGGCTGCTGTGGGGGGATAGCTCTCTGTTCAGAACGGCAACGAGGCATCAAACCAGAGCTCAGGAAAAGAAATGCCTTCTTCCTCAACTGCTGTTCCATCTGACTCTAGAGTTTTAACATTGTGTCAGCTGGTAAAACAAAAATATTTAAAAGGGTCCAGATTTATTTTTATAGAGTAGGGAGAGCAGGGTAAATTTGGAGCTGAGAGGCAATAAACTGATAACTAGAACAGGTGGGGAGTTGATAATCTGAGTGAGTTTTACAGTAAAAACAGGTTGGTTAAATGTCAAAGATGTACCAAGCACTACATGGTATTTAGCAGCAAAGGCTACATAGATATGATGTATCTAAGGCTATGTGTATCAATATGGACAGAATTTAAATTATGTGTTGGGAGAAGTCAAGTAGAATCACAATGGTTACTTGGACCTGACACTGTATTGCAAAAACGTGCATACATATTTCATGCTTTTGAACATTTGATTACAAGGATGTCCTTGTCCTTGGGGATGGAAGGTTGACAAGTTTTGAGTGATAGGGCATGCCAGATACCTGATAACAAGGTCCAAAAGGTCACAGAAACTGACCTTGTCACAAGGTTGGAGGCTAAAGCAAGTGTCTGTGCTAAAAACAACTTTCCTGAACAACTTAGTTTACTACAGAAACTTTAATAAAATACTTTAATAAAATTAGAAGTCAATCCCTGGGTCTATTAAAATAAATCTTTCAATATTCCAAGAAAGTAGTTTGCCAGTCCTGGTGAATGTTCTTAGATAGAAACTCAGCTTTAAGCTGACAAGATCAGAACAAGTGCACATCTCACTTAAATGTTATGGCAAGTTGCACATGAAGGTTCACTAAGCTCTTTACGAGCGTGAACAAGATGGATTGTCTAGGGGAACACTTCGTCTTCTCCAGTTCTCCAGCAGCCGCCCTCCATCCTCTTCCAGGGTTTCATTCCATTGCTAATTAGCTTTTGTAGCCATGGGGTTCAGCTGTGCTTTCCTGTCAAGGCTGTGAAAATGTGGACTCTTCTGAAGGACCAGGGTTGTCATTGGGCCCTGACTTCCCCGGAGGACCAGTGATTCAGGACTGTGACGTGTGATGCTGGAATTTTACACTTCAGCTAGATAGGGACTCAGGAAGGACATCACAATGCCAAGTCTGACTGCTGTGCCATATAGATTTTTCTCGTGTTCCTTCCCTACATGAAATACACATAAACAATACATAGCACACATTGAAATTATTTGCCTATTTATACGGTAGCCACTGTAACACCAAAGAGCATGTACTAGTTACTAGTGAGTGAGTGATGCCCGAGATTACTCCTATGTTTACACTTTGGACTGAACCTTTTTTTGTGTTCATCCTGCTGTTTTCCTAAACATGACTTTACCTTCTTTTTTGGTTGGTGGGTTTTTTTGTTTTCTTCCCCAAGACAGGGTTACTCTGTGTAGCTTTGTAGACCAGGCTGGCTTGGAACTCACAGAGATCTGCCTGCCTCTGCCTCCGGAGTGCTGGGATTAAAGGTGTGTGCCACCACCGCCCAACTATTGGTTGGTGTTTTTGAGATGGAGTCTTACTATGAAGTCAAGATGTTACTGGTGTGTAGTCCCAGTGTTACTGGTGTGTGCTCTAGGTGTCACCGGTACATAGTCTAGGTGTTACTTGTGTGAGTCTAGATGTTACTGGTGTGGAGGACAACTCCAAATCTACACAGAGAAGCCCTGTCTCAGAAAGTAAAAAAAAAAAAAAAAAAAAAGGAAAATGAAATAAAAAAACAGAACAAAATAAAAAAGGAAAAGCAACAGAGACAGCTTGTTAATAAAGGAAATACATTCCTGAACATGAGGGTGGGCTAGTGAGCTAAGGGAAGAGTCTCCAACCATTGGGCCACGAGATATATGGTCCATTCATTTTAGGTTCCTTATGCACCACAACACTACCCACACATATCCCTGGTGTTTGGTTTTTGCATGCTTTGCTCTTCAATGAAGCCTAGAGTAGAAAGGGCTTCCAGTCTTCCTCTGCAAACTGTCTTTCATAAGCTAATGTTAATGTTTGGTCTCCGGTTTGTGTTCCCTCACAAAGGCTGGTCTCAGGCTTCTAGTCTTCTTCGTCCTGCCTCAGCCTTCAAGTGCTGGCTGGCGTCACAAATGCGTGCCGCCTTGTACGGCCATCTTGACTCTTTCTGTACATAAAGGATCTGCACAGAGCCCACAATTTTATTTATTTACCGCACAATGAACCTTTTCTGAGCTCTGTCCTTATATATTCCAAGTTGGTGAGCAGACAGGTCACTGCCGGGGAAGACACTGAGTGCTAACACACTGGTGATGTGTCCGTAAACTTACGGACATGGATTCTGAACCACTTGCCATGGCATGATTTTGATCAAAGACACACATTTTTTGGATCTCTGATGGGGCTGCCCGCAGGGAAATATCATCTAATAACAGATTCTGTTAGCTGGCTCGCTACTACACTTTGGATTTCTTTTCCTATAGGAGTTGCTTCAACTGGATCGGACATCTTTCAAACAGGACCACTGTGGTATACAGGGCCAGTCTCCTCTTAGCAAGGGCCCTCTGAGAAAAGACTGTAGAGCGTTAACCCCAGATGATGAGAATGCTCACTTAATGTGTCATGCCACGAATAATCTAGATTTGCCCCAAAGTTCATCCTCTGGTTACCTGGACTCTATGTGTGAAGTGACTACAGATTTATTGGAAGAACCCTCAGTCTGTCACTGCCTCCCCCTCTTCCTTTTGGTGTCTGGGGAGGCTTGGGTTTTGCATTTGTATGAAGGGGACTTTTCTGTCCTTATGAGTGGCTTTGCATATGTAGAAGTGTGGTGGTGGTGATGGTGGTGTGTGTGTGTGTGTGTGTGTGTGTGTGTGTGTGTGTGTGTGTGTGTGTGTGTGTAGGGGTCCCCTACGCACAAGTTAGCAGATAAAGACTCTCCGTTTGCCTTGAGGGCTGGCTCTGAAGGTGTTCCCTTCTCTGATCATTTAATGAGTCCCCCTACAGCAGGGTTCTCTGCTGTGACCTTTAATACAGTTCCTCATATCATAGTGACACCCAACCAAAACATTATTTTTGTTGCTGCTTCATACCTGTAATTTTTGCTGCTATTACAAATTATAATGTCAATTATCCGTGTTTTCTGATTGTCTTAGGTGGTCCCTGTGGAAGGATCGGTCGTTCAGCTTCCCTGTCATGACCCACTGGTTGGGAACTGCTGCCTTACTGACTTTGTTAGTATTCTGGATACAATTCTGTGAGTTGCTCAAGCTTGTAATTGAGTTATGGCTGACAGTGGCCTCTGCCAACAAGCGAATGTTTGAGACTAGTTGCCCTATTAAATAATTAGTCATATACTCAATCCATACGATTTTCCATAAACAATTTACTGTTAGAGTAGGAAGACTTAGGACAAGGAGGAGCTAGCAGTGATCCTGAGTCTGGAAGGTCTCAAGTCTTTGGTTTTCTTCACTAGTGTCTCAAAGGGATAATCAGAACAATTAAGCCTTGTGAAAAAAGGTTTAGACATGGAAAGTGAGAGAAAGGGGAAACTTACCTCCAAAAGCGATCTTAATGTTAAAAATCAACATTGTTTATAGCATGAATTTCCTGAAATTCAGCCATTTTAAATAGACAACAACGACAGTGTTCTTACATAAGCATTTATCAATCTGGGTACAAGAGGATCTAGACTTAATATGTAGTTAACTGAGTAGGCTTTTTATGCTTACCTAAAAAATAATCTCCTTGTCAGTATGCCGTGTGTGTGTGTGTGTGTGTGTGTGTGTGTGTGTATGCATTCACACTTGCACACATTGGAGAAATGGTGACAGGTGGCATACACACATTTTTGTTTCTAGAAGAAAGGGATTTTTGTATTCATTTTCTCATGGACTGGCTGCCTTATAAATTCAGACACTGCAAATAGTGACTGACCATTAAATAATTCATCTTAAATAAAAGAAATGAAAGAAAACCGCAGGCCATGTTGCTTATATGATGATTAATCTTGATGACCAGCTTGACAGGATTTGGTGTCATCTGACAGTCCTTTGTAGGTGTCTGGAGGGGTGAGCTAAGGGAAGAGTCCCCAAGTATTGGTGCCCGAGATACATAGTCCGTTCATGACAGGCTTTATGAACCACAAACCCTATCCACACTTCTCCCCTTTGTGTTTCTATTTTGCCTGCTCTGTTGTTTTTTAAAATTTATTTTTGTTTTATGTTCATTGGTTGTTAGCCTGCATGTGTGTCTGTGTGAGGGTCTCAGAAGGCCTGGAACTGGAGTTCCAGACAGGTGTGAGCTGGAAATTGAACCCAGGTCCTCTGGATGAGCGGTTAGTGTTTCAAACTGCTAAGCTGTCGCTCCAGTGTCACACGCTCTGTTCTTAAATGAAGCCTAGTTGGGAAAGAACTTGTTTTAACGGCGCTGGGAAGCTCCACCCCGAACACAGGTGCCCCATTCCTTTGCCAGAGCCGCACATTGAATGAGAAGAAACAATGTGAGAGAAAATGAATGCAGGACCAGGATCCTATCTATTTCCTGATTGCATCAATATGGTAACCACCTTACCCTTCCATCACTAGGCCCTTCCTCCTTGGTGGACTGCATTCCTTTCAAACAGTGTACTAAATGCTTTCCGTCAACTTGACAAGAGCTGGACTCACCAGGAAGAAGGCACCTCCGTTGAGAAAATGCCTCCATAAGATCAGGTGGTAGGCAAGCCCTAAGGAATTTTCTTAATGATTCATGGACGGAGAGTCCAGTTCATTGTGGGTGGGGCCACTCCTGGGCTGGTGGTCCTGGGTTCTATAAGAAGGCAGGCTGAGTAAGTAAGCCAGTAAGCAGCACACCTCCCTGGCATCTGCATTCTCTCTTGCCTCCAGGGACCAGCCTTGCTTGAGTGACCGTCCTGACTTCCTCCAGTCATGGACTATGGTGTGGAAGTGTAAGCCAAATAAACCCTTTCCTCCCCAAGTTGATTTTGGTCATGGTGTTTCATCACAGTAATAGTAACCCTGACTAGGACAGAAATTGGTACCAGCACAGTTGGGTTTTGGGGAGGACTGTGGAAGGACTTTGGAAGTTTGGGTTAGAAAAACATTGAGCGAACTGCTCTGTTGGAGCTTTGAAGACAAGAGAGTTGAGAGCAATGCAGATGACAGAGACCCAGGTTGTGAAGTTTCTGGGGGAAGTCTATTCTGCATTAAGATTCTGTCACTCTGGTCAGCTGGGGCTGAAGAGTCAGCTGCGGTTTACAAGAGTCCAGTGTCATGGAAGTGAAACCTTTGAATTACTGGGACAATGGATGCTGGTTGGCCAGAGCTAAGAAGTCAGTTGGGATTAAGAGGAGACCAGCATCACTGAGGTGAAACCTCTTTGGAGGTGTTTCCTCAGAGTCGGCACACAGAAGCTGTCTGTGTTCCACAGGCAGCCAAACTTGGCAGTGTGTAAGAGCCATCCAGGTGGTATGGTGGTACTGGTTTTGAAGGCACCACTGTGTCATGGAGAGCAGCCTGGCCTCCACATCAACTCCTGTGTCTAGGTTCCTGTTTGAGTTCCTGTCCTGGCTTTCTTCCGTGCTGGATTACAACGTGGGAATGTAAGCTCCAAGCTGCTTTTAGTCATGGTGTTTCATCAGAGCGATATTAACCCTAACTAAGACAAAAAATGAGCCCAAACAAACCCTTCCTTCCTTAGCTTGCTTTTGTCATACAGTTTGTCAAAGCAAGGAGAAAAGTAACGAATACACCACATAGCTGGATAAGGGAGTGAAATTGTTAATCAGAAAATTTTGGTGAAATAATCCATGAGTTTGGCTAGATAGAAGAGGACTCTGTTGAAAATAATGCACAGTGCGTCTAGGATAATAGATCTATTTATCCAAACAGAGCAGTACTATTTGTCAAGGCAATTGATTTTTTTTTTAATTCTTTACCTCAGAGGGACGCGATTCCACTTTTGCACAGCAGGCGGCAGTGTTACCACCACAATTCGGCTTAGCCATGGTTGGCTGCATCTGTGTGGTGAATGTACCTAGGCAGACATGCTTGTTTGTATTACAGGGGTCTGTTGCTTTTCAGAATTTCATTAGGGAGAGAAAGGCTATTCTTATTGCTATTACAATCACTTTACATTTCCAATGCACCTCTAGTACAGGCAAAGACCGTGGCAGTGTCAAAAGTGCCTGAGTGGCTTTTTTGAAAACAGAAACATAGATTTGCTGAGTTCTTGCCTGCAGTGAAGTAAATCTTTTAATTGTATTTACAGATGAAGATTCGTGATAAATCTTGGTGATACACACTCTGGAAATATCTGTTGTGTTGGCTGTGTCTTCACTGTTCGTTTTCAGATGAAGAAGTTATCATTTTGTGTATTTTATTGTCTCAGTTCTTTCTTATCTGTTGAAAATGTTTTATTAGGTGACCAATATTTGGTAAGTTTCTTGTTTATTTGTTTGTTTGACCACGTTCCTAGTTAGGTACAGAACATATAAATATTTGAACTATGAGATCTGTGAGAGTAGCCATTGTATCTTAATTTTCATTTCATCTTCATCCTGATGGAAAATTTGGTGAAATAATGATGTTGAGTTCTTCCCATAGCCAGCCGTTTTGGGGAGATGGGAGTTATATTCCTCTGAGTGCTAAACATATTATTCTCGAAAAGCTGATACGAAGCAACATTCATATATTCGAAATGTCTTATTTTCTCATTATGCAAATTGTGCATGATTCCACTTTGACGGGGTCTCTAGAGTAGTCAAATTCACAGAAACACAGAGCAGAATGGTGGCTAGCCGGGCTTAGGGGGAGGGGGAGTGGAAGGCTGTTTACAGGGTAGGGTTTCTGTTTTGCTTGCTTGAATAGGCTCTGGAAAATTCTCATGAATCCACGTGAATATACTGAACACTCAGCTGTGTGTTGAGAAATGATTGAGAGGGAGCTTTTTTTGTTGGCATCTTTGTCATCATTAAGCATTAAAAATAGTTTGGACAGTGGTGGTGGCCTACGGTTGGCATCCTGAATGCCCAGGCTGACACACTTGCACTTGAGTGCAGTGGCCACAGGCTATAGAACACTACCTATGACCAGGTGAGAGTCAGGTCCAGCTGCTCCTGTGTCCTGTGCTCTGAGGTCTTCAGTAGGGCAGGTTCTATGCCCATCGTCTTCCCCCAACCTGGAACGCAAATGACTTCTTCACAGCTCTTCCAGAATTGCTCCTGAGCCATGGTATCAACTTCCCTCAGACCATGGAAGACCTGCAGGCCACTGCTTGACTCCTTCTACCCAGCTCCCCAGGGACCACCTGTTTCTATGGATGTAAAAGGAGTAGCCAGAGACCCACACCAGAGTCCTGCACCGGCTTGTCCTGCTCCCTCCACACGCTCCCACTCTCAACTCTTCTGACCACGCTGTTGCGTGTCTCTGCCTGCAGGCTTCTTGTCCTTCAGGACGAGCCCTTCCTAGCCTGGCTTCCTCAGCCTCCTGCCGGCCTGGAAGGACCTGAGCTTGGCCTGCTATCCCACAGCAAGGCCGGCTGCCAACCTCTTCTCAGGCAGTTCCCTTGCCCGCTTCCTCCCCTCATGGTGAAGCTGGTACCTATTCTCTCTAGGTGATGGTGTGTGACAGACACCTGTGTGCTCTGTGTCACACAGCCTGCCTTTGCTATTTCCAGGGAGGTCTTCAAGCCTATGCCCGGAGTTTATGCTGGAAGGGCCTGTAGGAGTCAATCTCTGATCACTGCCGTCAGTGGCTGCTGTTTTTCCTCCAAACAAAATAAAATCTGCAAGAAAGGAGCATCCGGACCTTGGCCTCTATGAAGCTTTCTTGCCTTCTGAGCTCTCCTCTCCTCTCAGGGTGCTGTTATCCAGCCTAAGCAAGTGAATTAATTACTCATTAAAGAATGTGAAACAAGGAACTCTTCGTCCATCACCACAAACCCCCACAAAACAAAAAACCACAACCCCCAAAACAAGAGCAAAACCTACACACCCTTATCTGTCCCTCCCCACCCCAAATAACTAAGAAAGAAACTTGGTCAAGAGAAAGACACATTCATTATGTCACTCAAATGTGTGATAAACTTAGTTTACAGCGAAGTCAAATTGTATTGAGACTTGTAGCACACTAAAATCCTATTTGTTGAGACAGAGTGCAAAGTGATATGTTTGCTTATTTTTTTCAATTATATTCTTAACAACTGTGTGTGTGGGTGTGTGTATTGTGCATGTGTGCATGCACATGCACGCATGAGCATGTCTTTGTATTTGAAATGGTAAAGCCTCTAAGAAGGAAAGTTTTGATTGGCAGTTCTTATTCTATTATTTTCTATCTTTTGGTTTTTGAGATAAGGTCTTACTATATGCCCTGGGCCGCTCTGAAATTCACTATGTGGTCCTGGCTCTCTTCACAATCATGATCCCCTTGCCTGTGCTCCTGCTTGCTGATATTATAAACCTGAGCTACTATACACAGCAACAGTTTTTAAATAGAAGAAAAATATGAATACAGGGAAAACTCAATCCCCTCTTCTAGTTTGTAAATGTTTACAATGATTATGGAACTGTAGAAATAGTCTTGATCTTAGAAAATGAAGGACTTGGATTTATGCAATGACTATGTTCCAAGATCTCCTGCAAGCCACCCTACATCTCAGAGGCCTAGTTCCTCACCCATAAGCATGAGAATCCTAGTGTATGTCCCAGAATTGTTGGATGGGTTATTTAGTTGATGACTATGGCGGTTTGAATAAGAATGATCCCCATAGTCTCATATATGGAATGTCTAGTCACCAGGGAATGGAACTCTTTGACAGGATTAGGAGGCATGGTCTAGCTGGAGGAATCGTGTTACAGGGGGTGGGTTTGGAGGTTTTAGAAGCCTAAGCCATGCCCAGCATCAATTGACTCTCGGCCTGTGGACCAGTAGTTCTCAGTTACTGCTTCTGTACCATATATGCCACCACGTACCCTGCCATGATGATAATGGACTAAATCTCTGAAACTGTAAGCCAGGCCCTCATGGTGTCTCTTCACAGCAGTAGAGCCGTGACTAAGACAATGGCAAAGTCACACCTAGGGATACTAATGACTTTATTATGCAATTTGATCAGAGTGGTTGATGCTTGGCTTCTGTCCAACACATTTCTACAAAGTCTATGCTTTCTGTCAGAGTAGGTGGTCTAAGTTGTGAGATGTTAGAAAATAGAGCCACAAGCAGGAAGTGAGTGGGAAAAGACAGTGTTTACTTATAACCCAGCTTTTCTGTTCTCAGACCCTTACATATAATATAAGTTAACCCAAACTGACATTGAGGGGTAGTCCCTTATGATGAGCTTGGACTTGTTGAATAGTCAAGTTTCCTCCTTTCTCATGTTTCAGTCACCTCTTCACTTAGAACTATGGCTGTTAACAACTGGGGACACCCTTGCCTCCTGCTCTTATGCATGCTTTCTTATATAGAGGAGACCAGATTTGCTATAGTTGGTGGATCTAAAATGTCTCCTAAATGCTCTGGTGTTATAGGCCTGCTTGCCACTGTGGTGCTCCTGGGAGACAGTGAGACCTTAAGAGGTGTGGCCAGCAGTAGGAAATTAGAACAGAGGAGATGTGCCACTGAAAGGCATATTGTGATATTGGAACCCTCTCTTTTAGCCATTCTTTGGTTGTGAGGTGAGTGATTTGCTGCGTGCTTCTGTAATGAGATGTTGCCTCACCAGGGGCTCAAAAACACCCACTGAATCATGGACTGAAGCCTCCATCATCAAACCTTTCTCGTGTATCAAGTATTTTGTTAAAACAATGGAAAACTGACTAATGTGAAATTGTACATGCAATTTTTCATGCTAGCCTTTACATGCAAAACTGTATGTAGATATTTTCTTATGTCCTTAACGTTCCATAAATCATATTAGTAGATGTAGAATATATGTTGGGTTTATTTTAATCGACTTAGACAATTACTTTACCTTACCCATGAAAAAATGTATTTATGTTTATTTTATGTGCATTGCTGTTCTGCCTGCATGTATGTCTGTGTGAGAGTGTCAGATCTTGGAGTTACAGATAGTTGTGAGCTGCGATGTGGGGACTGGGACTTGAACCCAGATCCTCTGGAAGAGCAGTCAGTGCTCTCAACATCTGAGTCATCTCTCCAGTGGCCCCCCATTTTTATAAACATAAATACCAAGATTTTGTTAGCCACTGCCATCTAGACCCAAGTCCACATCTTCATCAGGAGAGCAAGCAACTCTCCATGAGCTATGGTTCTTATGAGAAGTTTTAGTCAGACTTCCAGAGAAGAGGTGGGGGGGGGGTCTCTATGAGATTTGAAATAGCTGTAACCATATCAGCCCCCAATCTCTTTTGTGAAGAATGGAATAGCCCGCGGTATTCCTGTTTCTACTTTAAAGCCATCGCTGACCTGTCGTTTCAGTAGCCTCTTAACAAATGAAAACCCCCCTCGGAGTCAATAGTAATTATAGGAATTTATCACAATTGCCAATCAAGGTGTTCTGAAGAGACTCATCTTTCTTGTTAAATTAGCTTTCACTGCACGCAAACAGTGAGTTATCTTTAGGAAATCAATTGAGGGAAATTGCAGCTTTCATGGAGCAATATCACCTTGCCAGCCATCTTGTTACACATAATTTCTCTAGCAAGAACTTCTGTTGGGCTTCCCATGACTTATTTTTCGCGGCTGTATTTCAATGGAGCAAACGTGTAAAAGCCTACTCACTTCTAAAAGACTAAGAGGAAAGCAGAACCAAGGACCTTGGAAACGTCTTGAGATGCTGCAGTCAGTTAAGTGATCAGCTTGAAAGAGATCAGTGGGCTGGGATTGGTTATGAGAAGAAGCGTCAATGGTAGGAGATTCTACCGGCTTCTTTTTCTGTTCTGGCAGTGGTAGGAACCACAGTTGGAGGAGACTGAGCAATTACTGAGATTTTAGAAAAAGCGCTTGCATGGATTTACTGTTACTGCTCGGAAGGCTTGGTGATATGGAGTGGTCAGGGATCATTCACTGACACAGTTGGAGAAGGGCCATTTCGGCACTTCATCTTCGCAGCAGGCTCCCCCATCAAATGTATGGCTGATTGATGCTATAACAAGATGGAAATTAATATGCAATTAGCCTGGAATTACTGTGTGGCTTTTTAAATGAACTAGTCTTAGAAATTTTACATTTATGGGCTGTCTTTTCCTCCCGGAACATTTACAAATGTGCTAGGAGGCGCCAAATGAGGGAAATAAGATAGAAGCCTGGACTGTCTTCAGCACCATCCACCTGAACACAGCTTGTGACAAAGCATTGGGCATCCCCAGGGGAATTTCTAAATGAACCTTCTGGACGTCATGCTATTCTTGAAAACACCAGGAACAATTTCTCCATTCAGAAGCTCCGTCCTCCTTTGGTAAGTGGCTTAAGTGCAGGCAGGTTCTGGTTGACAGTTGATGGCAAGGGCTACCCTCTATTACTTTTCTGTTTGCAACAAAAAATGTATTCTGTCTTTATCTCAGACTCTTTAGATTGACATAAACAAATCATAAGATGCGCTGGTGAGATGGGTCAGTGGGTAAAGGGACTTGCTGCCACAGGTAGAGATAACTGACTCCCACCAGTTGACTAATTGTCCTCTGACTGTTTTTAGTTGTACACAGTAGTACATGCATTCTCTCATACACATACACAAACACACGTTTGCAAATATGAATAAAATATAATACATAATTAAAATCTATATTGTAATAGGTGATTTAGGAATAACAGAAATGTCTCCCAGCTCTTGAGGCTGTGAGGTCTGAGCTCAAGGTTGCAGCATGTTTAGGGTTCTGCTGAGGAGTTTCTTGTAGGCTACAGCTTCCAGACATTTCTCTGTACACTCACCATGGCAGAAGGGGCAAGCTCTGGTCTTAGACTTTTATGTGGTCCCTTTTATGAGGGCATTGTCTCCATGACCAATCCTCCACTTTATCCACCCCACTGAGAATCAGGTTACAGCACACACATTTTGGGTGACAGGGTCATTCAGGTCATACAGCAACTCAACCTTCCTGTCCTCCATTGCTTAGTCTCTTTTCAAACGATTCGATTGCAGCAGATGGAGTCTGGGATCCCTTTCAGATAGCAGATTTATTGTGGCTCACTGGCCAGATAAGGCTCGGTGGTAGAGTTGCCCATACTTGCACATCTCTCAGAGAGCATGGCAGGAGTGGAGCTGATCCCTACCCAGATCAGGCCAGGCCTCACACAACTCCAGAGAGACAAAGGCCAAGCCATACTAGAGTCAGTTAAGCTTCTGTCTTCCTGCCAGAGAGCTGGTTCCTTGGGAATCACGTGAGCTGCAATCTGCTAACCTAATGCTTGATAAGTTCCTGCCTCGGCTGCCACTTTGATATTTGAATTGGTGCCTCATTGTTTGCCTGTCTTCAATCAGGTCCACATGTGCAAATTAGGTACATTTCCTTCCTTGTTCATTTCTCTTCCCCTCCCTCCTGACCCAAGCTGTACAAGCTAGCCCAGTTACTTCAGTAAAGGAGCTGCCCCCTCTGAAACAGTCTCATGGGTCGTTCATATCTGGCCTACTCACTGCAGTCTGAGACTGGACCTCCCCTCCCCCCCATCCCAGGACTACAGGTACACAATGGCTGATTGGGGTGGTCAGGCAACCCACAACTTATAATTCTGTGGAGTTAATTATTTTATATACCTGCATGAATGATCCCTTCTATAGTTTCAAGCCTTTAAAACATAGTTTAAAAAATAGAAATAGAGACTCTGGGTTAGAACTCATGAAGACACTGTTATCAAAGGGTCATGAAGGCTGAAAGCCCCTAGGAAAATGAGTTAAGGCTATGAGGAAAGGGAGTCCAGGAAGCAGTGTGGGAAGGGGTTGCTGAGGGCAGTGGGAGGGAGCAGCTGGCATTTGCCAAGGGTCAAGAACAACAGACCACAAAAGGAAGTCACGGAGTATCTTGGGAAAGAGCTATTGACTGTGAGCTCTAAAAGGGAAATTTGGTCTGAATGTTATTTGGGACATAGGGCAGTGTGTCGGTGTCTCCTGACTTTAGAGAGAAACTAACACTAGGTCTCTCTACCTTGAAAGAGAGTTTAAGGTAGGTCTCTGCTGCGTAGACAGGACAGGCAGGCAGGCAAGGATGGCTTTTTCTGTTAATATCTGTGTGTGTGTGTGTGTGTGTGTGTGTGTGTGTGTGTGTGAGAGAGAGAGAGAGAGAGAGAGACAGACAGACAGACAGACAGAGAGAGACAGACAGAGACAGAGAGAGACAGTGCAGATATTGCACGCTACAGCACGCATGTGGTTCTCAGAGGACAACCTTGGGCATGCGTCCTTGCCTTTTCCCTTGTTTGGGACAGTCTCTGTGTTTTTTATGCTGTGCACACCAGGTTACCAGGGATACCTCCTGTCTCCATGTCCTATTTCAACATAGGAGCACTTTGGTTACAGGCACATGCTACTGTGCCCAGGTTAACCTGAGTTCTGGGGATTTGAATTCTCGGTTGTCAGACTTTTGTGGCAAGTGCACTATGCCTTTCCCAGTCTACTGCTGTCACATGTTGGTCCTTTCATCATGAAAAGGCTTTCTTTTTCTCATGGCTTCAGAGTCCAGACTCCTTAGCTCTGCTGGCTTTGGTTCCCTGAAGAATTTCATAGCAGACCAAGAATGTGGTAGAGGCTGCTTTCCCATACTGGACAGGAAGCAGGGAGAGAAGAATGGAGACCTTCCTACCCCCTGTGACTCACTTCCCCCAGCAAGGCCTGGCCTTCCGTAGTTTCTACCATCTCTCAAGTAGTTTATTCAGATTTTGACTCTATCAGCTGATCTTATGATGGAATCATCTCTGGAAATGCTCTACACACAGAAGCGTGCTTTCTTAACCTCTCAGACAGCCCTTAATACAATCAAGTTGACAATGGGCATTAACCAAGGCAGACCTCATGGCAGATTCTGCCTCTTCACAGTGTGACTGGGGACTCGGATTGCGATCTGGATAGCGCTTGGTTCCTCTAGAGCAGTGCTTCTCAAGCTTCCTCAAGCCACGGCCCTTTAATTCAGCTCCTCATGCTGTGATGACCCCCAGTCACAGTTATTTTCATTTCTACTTCATAACTATAATTTTGCTACTGTTATGAATCATAATGTAAATATCCACATTTTCCAACGGTCTTAGGCAACCCCTATGAAAGGGTCACTCGACCCCAAAAGGGTTGCGACTCACAGGTTAAGAGCCACTACTCTAGGCAGTAGCTCCTATGCCTGGTGTCCCATGGGTGGCAGGCATTTGTTCCCTGCTGTCCTTAGACAGATGCTTTTCTACACAAACAGCTGCACAATGCACACATATCTCCATTTTGGGAATAGTGGTCCTGATACTGCAGAAACAAAGGCTTTGGCCGAAAGGCACAGCTGTTTAGGTACAGCTGAAGGGTTTTCTCTGCTGGTGAGAGTGGCCTTCTAGAGGCACAGTGAAATTGAGATGTCTCTGTGATTCTGTTTCCATTGTTGATAGGCCTCGGCTTCTGATGTATTTCAGGGGTGCTAATGCTTGTTGGTTCTCCAGGTTGATAGACTGGAGAGATAACACGAAGGCATAAAATCAACCTGCCACTCGTAGTTTCTCTCCTTGAGCTAGTTATGAGCTTAGCAGCCCAAATAGTTTATGGCCCATTCCTGTCTGGAAAGGCTGATGGGGAAGCCCTGCTTTGAGAAATAATGTCCCTACACTAATTCAGTGCATCTCAGGCAATCAAAACGAGGCTTGCAGGTGCTTGGGGGAGTCGGATGGGAATGACAAGGGCCTTGTCTCTCAGAATGGGAATGGCAAAAGCCTTGGAAACTTCAGCCTTTGAATCAGAGCCCAAGGCCAAACACAATTTGATGGCTTTTCTTGTGCCCTTAGTGTCCCCTGGAGCCTAGAGTCACAAATCTATAGAAGGTAGCTGCTCTTTACCCTGAAGCAGCCTTAGAGCATCTTCAAGTTGTTCAGTGTAAACTTCTGTCTTTGCGAGAAGCAAATCCTGCCCTCTGCACCCAAGGGCCTCCAGGTGCAAAGCCTTGGAGCACCGTGGAAAACTGGAGCGGGGAAGGGACTGTGAGCATTTGTTAAGTCAAGAAACCATGAGATAAACACACAGGAAGGGAGGAGTATACTTCCCTTCTTGTCCTGATTCATTGTCACAAAAATAACAAAACACCACAACATGAAATTAAAAACAGAAAAATGCAACCCACAGCCACCCATCACTACACAGCAGAGATGTTCGCTTCAGCATATTGACTTTCAGCCCTGGTTCTTATGTCTGTGGATTTACATAGCTATAAATCAGGCTGTGGTTATAATGTGTAAGGTGAAGGAAACAGAATGCTAAATGCCTTCTCATATTTCTTCTTATTCTCCTGCTTCTCAATAGTAAGGGCTAGATAATACTCATACACTGGAATAATTCAAAACCTTACTCTTTAACCTTTAATCCTTGTTCATCCTTATTTCTCATTTAACTTCATCATGCATAGGATGAGAAAGAGAGAAGCTTATGTTTATACTGATATGATGTAAGGGTCTGTTCTTCTAGATAAATGCTTTCTGTTGTTTTGATAGAACACTTGGACCAAAAGCAACTTGGGGGAGGAAAGAGGCCATTTCATGTTGACTTCAGGTCACACTGTATCATGGAGAGGGGTCTGTCTTGGCAGGAACTCAGGGCAGGAAGCTGAATCAGGAACTATGGAGGACTGCGGATGAGTGGCTCTCTTTCTGGTTTGCAGGCTCATGCTCCGCTAGCTTTCTTATGTAGCACAGGACTACCTGTCTAGGGATGGTGCTGCCTACAGTGGACTGGGCCATCCTGAATAAATTAGCAATTGAGACAGTCCTCCACTATACCCACAGGCCAATCTGATCTAGGCAATTCTTCAGTTGAGGTCCTTCTTCCCAGGCAGCTCAAGTTTTTGTCAGATTGACAATAAAAGCTAACTAGCACATCTACCATAACTTGACTTCAAATAACTTGTTGACAGTGGTAACTTTTTGTTTGTTTGTGCTTTTGGACAGGGTCTCCTGTCGTCCAAGCTGCTCAAACTGACTTATGTAGATGAGGGTGATCTGATCTTGAACTCCAGATCTGATTATACCTCCCAATTGCTAGGATTACAGGCACACACACCACCATGCCTAGCTTTGTCAGTGGCATTTAATCTTTCTTTAATTCAGAAAGCCTTTCTGACTCTTCAGAGAGCCTCAGCAATGTATGGGATATCTTTCATAGGTGAGACACTAGAGTCTCATAAAAGCTAAGTGGTAAGTGTGGACTTAATGCCAGGTTTTCTAACTCATCAGGTAGTCAAGAGTTAGCTAGTAACAAGCCTAAGCTATTGGCTGGGCATTTATAATTAATATTAAGCCTCTGTGTGGTTACGTGGAAGCAGCTGGCAGGACAGAAACTTCTGCCTACAGAACTCCTATTTACCCCCATCGCCCAGTTCAAAAGTCATTATTAGTCTTTTCTTGTTAATTCTCAAATCCTATCCTTGTGTAATTAAAAAAAAATCCTTCATTGCTTGAAGAAATGGGAAGACACACATAGCATCATGATTTGGATGAAGTATTCTCCTAAAAGAAGAAAGCTTGCTACCCAACTGGTGGTGCTATTCTGGAATATTCTGAAAAGTAAAGAATATGGGGCTCTTCCTGGAGGAAGTAGGCCCCTGGGGACATCTCCTTGGGGGTTTAGCTGTTCTTAGACCTGTGTCTCTTTCTCTTTTGCTTCCTGGTTGCTAGGACACTTTCCAGTGTGGTCTTTTTGGGGGAAGAGCACCCACTCCCCTGTAGGTAACCTCTCACCTCAGCTCTGTAAGGAATCCCAATGAACTCATTGGTTCTCCCGGGTGAACTTTGGTGGAATAGTTCCCGGGTTTGTTGTTGGGACCTTAGGAGGAGAGGTAGGTATTGTTTATGTCTCGCTGAGGAAAATAATTTTATTAACAATTCCCCTGGGGACCAAACCTTAAACACATGAATCCTTGGGGGAAGTTCAATGTCCAAGCTGTGGTCTGGGATTTTTGTGACTGGATGCTGTGGAAGACCTGCAGTAGATGCAATAAGAGTGTTCACCCCCAGCCTTTGTCAGAGTCCAGGCCCAGCACAGGCACTTAGCAAATGCATGCACTCTGACTGTTCACTCTCCTTACTTTCATTTACTCACAGATGCTCTTTGTCAAAAGCGCCCTCTTATTGTTTTGGCACATTAGGGAGAGATGAGGATAAACAGGAATTTTGTTCCCTGAGGAGTCTAAATGGAAGAATGAACTATGCTTGCCATAATTTGGCCTTTACATTTTTTGTTTTTTTGTTTTTTATCAGAGCTACCCAAAGTCTTACAACTTAACAGTATCTTCCCTGGTTTTCACTTCATAATGTATTTGAGAACAACTATTATATGACAGATAATGGGTTAGGGCTAAGAATTCACAATTGAACAAGATACAGTGCTGCACTTGAGAAATTCCTGGCTTATTGGAGAAATATATATAAATAGAGCAAGCAAACAGTGTGGAAAGGGGCATTATTTACTATACTATGATAAAACCGAGGAAGGTGGAACTGAGCATATCAGGGAGTTGGCCCTGAATTTGCAGCAATCCTCCTGCCTTGGTGGCCCAAGGGCTGGAATTAGAGGCACTGAACCAGAACTCTTGGATCCAACAGTTATTTTTGGTAACATCATCTCACTGTGAAGTGTCTCTTTCATGGCCTTAGGGTGGTCGGGGATGGTTAGTGTGCTGTTTGCCAGTCTGGCAGGATCTTGTGTCACCTAGGAGACTAGCCTCCAGGCACACCTGTGCCGGATTATTTAAATCAAGATAGCCTCTGGTGCTGTGGGAATCCATTCAGCCAATAGCTTTTGGGACACTGGCCCTTTTGAGCTTTGTCTCGGTGCTACTTCTAGGCTGATAAGGTGGTCGGAGGTCTGATAGCAGCTTCTGGCACCCTGGGCAGAAGACTGAAGCAATTCTCTATCCTATTGCCATTTGTGAGTGTTCCCCAAAGAAACATTTGCTATCCCTCTATTTTGGGTTCTCATGGACTCTCTTATCATTCATTTATACCTGGAGCCCTCTCTTACCTTTGGCTTACACTCTGGGTGTGTCTGTGAGAAATTGTCTTGATTAGGTTAACAGAAGTGAGTAGACCCATTCTGGGGGAGGGGTGTCACTGGTCCCCCACCTTAAGAACAGGACTGTATAGAGAAGATTAAGATAGTTGGGCGTCATCATTCACCATTCTGTGATTCCTGACTGCAACACAACATGACCAGCAACCTCAGCCTCCTGGTACCAGGATTTCCTTGCCATGATGGACCACGCCATTAACCTATAAGTTGGCTTTACCAGGGTATTATATCACAATAAAAGGAAAACTAGTTAATGCAGTGGTCTTACAGGTAATATTTGATTTCTGCCTCAAAGTCATGGAAAATTCAAGAACGAAAAACCTGACTTCACAGCCACAGAGAGGAGGGGAAATAAATACCCTGGAATAACAGTTTTTGGGAAGCATTGTGAGCCAATATCTCTAACATAAAGAGAGGGAGCAGAGGATGCTTGGGAAGTGAGCAGAGTCACGGGGAAGCTTTTATCATGAATACTTTGAAGAAAGAAGATAAAGGATTGGGGCATGTCACTGATAGGAGCAATCAACAGAGACAGATGGGACAGGCACTGTTGGAGCTGGAATGACAGGACATTTGTGATGGCCAACTGGATGGAGGAGGGGAGAAAGGGAAAGTTGAGCAGATGCTTCCACATTTCTTTATGGCAGGACTCTTTTTTTTGAGAAAGAGTTTATCTGTGTAATAGCCCTGGCTGTACTGTAACTCACATCCCCCTGCTCCTGCCTCCCAAGTACGGGATCAATGGCATATGTCACTACTGCCCAGAAGTACTCTTCTATTCTTTAATGTTCTAAGAGTGTTCAAAACATAACACTACATGATGAGTCTTTTACCATGTTAGAACTTAGTGTGGCTCCAAAGTACAAGTTCCCATAGCATTCCCTTTTTTGTTTATAGTTTTTCAAAGGTTAGTGTTTCAACTTTCTGCTACCAACATATCATTATAGATTCTCCCATTTTAAGGACCCAGTACTGACCAACTGTTTCACACACACTTGTCCTTCTCAAATTCCTGCAGGTAGATAATCTTATTCCCTTGTAGAAGATATGTCATGGGTTGGACATAAAGTATAGCATACTACTTTCTCTAAATTAAACCATTATGATCCATGTACCCTTATCCCACTAAGGGGCCAGAAATTCAGTCTATCTTTATTGGAATTCTGGTCCCCACCGTCTCCAGAGGATAGTAGAAAAGACTTAATGGTCTTGAAGTGACCAACACCCCCCACCCCCCACCCCCGCCTGTTTTAGCAGTCATGACAGGCTAACATGTGCATGTGCTTGTACAACCTTGCCACTCCTCGTGTCAGATGCCCTCTTTGTGGCAAGGAACCAATCAGAAGTTAGCTAGTGGGGCTGTGCTTTATGGCTATGTGTGTGTTTTAAGGACAAATGCACAACAGTGATGTGCAAGCCACCTCTCGGTTTCTGGGGTTTTTCTCCAGCCATCAGCTGTGGTGGATGGATGAAAGGCCTGAGCTAATAGGGTTAGCTCATTAAACAACTACAATAAAGGACTTTGCTTTTGCATCGAAATGGGCCTCTTGGTGATTTGGGGGTTCAGAATTTGGGCACAACAGTCTAACTCAACCAGAAAGTTTAGAAAGAGTACTTCGATCGCAGCTTGTGTACTCTACTGTTCAAGTCCACATGGGTTCTTAGACACATACTTCTCAAGACCGGGGATAGGAGTGCTGAGGGCCATGCCTCCCTGTGATGCCATCTAGGAATTCCTTCTCTTGTACCCCCGTCTCTTAGCAATCCCAGCAGGTTAGCTTTTTGGAAACATGATGAAACAAGAAACACTGTCTTCTGCCACCGTTAAGTGAGAGGGAGACTCAAGTGAGGAAGGAGGAGGCACATAACGCAATGACAAAACTAAGAGTGTAAAGCATCCTGGGAGGCAAAAAAGGAAAGAAAGAAAGAAAGAAAGAAAGAAGAAGAGAGGAAGGAAGGAAGGAAGGAGGGACACCTCAAAGATGTCCCTGTCACAATCTCTGGCTCTGATTCTAGTAGTTCACGAGACACTGAGGAGCTTGCAAATGTGCTTCATGGGAGAGTGTCCTGAATGATTTGAACAGATTCAATCTTATGTGATTCCTTGTAAATGGAGGAGGGAAGAGGAGACAGGTCAGATACACATTGCTGGTTTTGAAGACTGCAGGCAGTTGGGACCACTAATCAAATGGCTTCTAGAAGCTGTGACCAGCCCTTTGCTATAACCAACATCTTGTTTTAGAGACCATAGTCAATGGTCACAAGAACTAAAATTTTCCGAAAAGCTGAAGGCACAAGGAAGGCGGTGCCCCTTTCTGTGTCCCCCACCCTCCAACTCCCATGAAAGTGCAGAGCTTTGCCTACACCTTGATGTTAGGTCAATGGGTTTGTCAGTATGACTCACAGAGCTGCAAGATCATAAATTTGTGTTGTTGAAACCACTAAGCTTGCCATAATTTACCAGAGCAGCAGTAGAAAGCTAACAACATCACAACACTAATAAGAGCCAAATTGCATCTCAGGTATGGTCTACTCTAAAGCTCACATCTGCCTCTATTATATTGTTTCATCATTTAAAATGTTCCTGGATTCAGCTCTATCATACACAAACTTAACTTAGAAAATGGAAGATATAGATTTTTTTCCTTTTAGAAATCACCATATCATTGTGAAGACAATAGATCTTATTCAAAGGGAATGAAATATATAAAAACACAAAAAAGAAAATAAAAGTCTCTAGAAATTTCATAATGTAAAAACCAGGGCTAGTAGTATTCTTACAAGCAAACTTCCACAAAATTTGCTTTGCTAGTATCTACGATGAACATTTACATTTTTATGTGTGTTTCTGTGATTGCTTTTTGGACTAGATGATATTTTTTCATAGGCATCATTGTGTCCATAAGTAGAGATCAACATCATTATTTTGGGTGACTGAGTAATATCCCAGCATATGGACATTTTGTAATTTAAGCAATTCTCATAAATGGACAGTAATGCTGCATTCTCAACATTTAGCTCTTGTGAGCAAACTGTGATTGATGTCTTTATCTTCCCTTCTAGTTGGAGCATCCATTAAGTTATTCCTGGAAACAGACCTTTCTGGGCATGCATAAAGCATACTTGCATGTACTTTGAAAGAGCTGTTCTCCCAGATGATTTTCGAACTTAAAAGGAAACCTCCCCTGGTTTTATAACTTACAATGACAACAATGGGGTATATAGTGTATATTTATATGTCACATGTTTTATATACAATATAACATTGTTTACATTAGTGATCTGCTTTGCAAGAACTCATTAACATTGCCTTCTGCTATACTTCTTACTCTTCATCTAATCGATACAAGAGTATCTAATAGGTTCTTCCATTTTTGTTTCTGATTTTTGGTTACTATCTATGAGGGGTTAATTTTATTGTCAACTTTGGATGAGAAGGGTCTTGGGGATTAGTGAAGCTCACTCATGTGTGTCTGTGAGGCCATTTCTGGAGACAATTAGTTCAGGAGGCTGTGACCTAATCAATGGACCAATCCCTTGATGGATTCATAATGTGCTAACATTATTGGGAGTTAGTAAAATGCAGAATGTGGGACCTAGATGGGTCTTATCCAGTTTCCCTATGTCTTATCTAGTTTCCTTATATATCCTCCCACCCTTCTGCTATTTGCCACGATGGTGACACCTTTGCTTTTCCACATTCTCTCTGCCACAGTAGACTGAATCCACGGAGACAGTGACCCAAAGGAAATCCTGCCTCCTTCATGCTGTTCGCTCAGGTGTTTGCAGACTCGTGAGGAAATCTAACACACTATCACAATATTTTTAAGATTTTTGGTTAATTGTGTTTCTTCCTTTGTGAGTTTCTTATGAAAAGTTTATAACGTGGCACATGTAAGTCTATCTTGGATAAGTGTTTTATCATTTGCTGATTTTATGGTCTAATTTAATGAGCCTCAGGTTTTCTATTTGTCAGGTAGGCATATAATCCATTCCCTAAAATTTTTCAAAGAGTTAGAGGAGATAATCTAGGTAAAGATCTTAGCTTGAGATTGGCATATTGCATGCCAAGTATTTTCTTTTCCTCCATTCATTTCTTTAGATATATTAATTTATGTTAAGTGTGAGTACCTGCATCTATGCCAGAATAGGGCTGTGGACCCCTTGGAACTGGAGTTACAAGTAGTCATGAGCCTGATACGGGTGCTGTGGACCAAAACCAGTCCTCTGGAAGAGCAGCAAGTGCTCCTAACCACTGAGCCATCTCTCCTACTGAAAGTATTTCACGAATATTATTTATTTAGTTTTTGAGACAGGGTCTGAATCTGTAGTCTGTGCTATGCAGAACTCACCATATAGCCCAGGGTAGCCCCAAGCTCATCCCAATCTTCCTTCCTCACCTCCCAGGAGCTGAGGTTATAGGTATGAGTCACCATGCTTGACAATACTATTTGCTGCTAATGACTTTTTTTTCTTGATTTGCAAGAGTTTACACACAAGCTCTGTTTTTAAAAACAAAATAAATGTAACAAACAAAACAAAACATCATGTTGAAGTTGGACAAGACAAACCAACAGAAAAGTGAAAGAGCCCAAGAAAAGGCACAAGAATCAGAAGCCCCGTTGTTTACACAATCAGGAGACCCATAAGAGTCCTAAACTGAAAGATATACTGAGGACCTGGGACAGACCTGTGTAGGCCCTGGAATTGCTGCTGCCATCTCTGTGAGTTCATGTGAGCTTTGCTCTGTTGTTTTAGAGGGTCTAGCTCTCATAGTGTCTTCTGTCCCCTCTGTCTCTACACCCCCAGCCCCCTCTACCTCCTCTTCCTCGGGGTTCCCTGAGCTCTGAGGGGAGGGATCTCATTTAGAACTGTGGGTTCTAAGGTCTTTCTCTCTGCCTAATGTCTGGCTGTGAGTCTCTCTGCATTTGTTCCCATCTGTAGAAGGAAGCTTCTCTGATGATGGCCAAATAAAACACTGGTCTATGTGTATAGGAGAATATCATTAGAAGTCACTTTATTGTTACTTTCGTTTGTTTTGTTTTAGACCAGTAGAATGACCCTGTTCTATCTAGTCTCTGATTCTTGGTCACCCAAGCAGTGTCAGGACTACCTCGAGGACTACACATAAGCTCTTTATATTTAAGATTAAGACGTTTTTGTGTGTTTTGTGAAATGATTTTTTTCCCCAGAGACAGAGTTTCTCTGTGTAACAGCTCTGGCTGTCCTGGGACTCACTTTGTAGACCAGGCTGGCCTCGAAGTCACAGAGATCCACCTGCCTTTGTCTCTCCAGTGCTGGGATTAAGGGCATGTGCCACCACTGCCCTGCTTGTGTGAATGATTTTTAATGAGGATAAAACCCCCAGATAAGGCACTGGGAAATATAGTGACTCCTAAATTCTTTCCAACGTGAATCTGCGTGACAGCTTCAATCCCTTTCTCTCTTGGGGGTTTTATTTCTACACACTCACCTTGGGGAGGATCCCAAAGGTCTTCCCTGTGCTTTCTGTCATCAGTTAAGTCCTTGCTTCAGGCTGTCATTAGTTCTCAAGGATCCTGGTGAACAACATGATTTGCAACTTGTTACCGAATCAAGAGGGGGTCTCACAGATCATTTTAGTCCCTTTAGCCAGTGCTGCCTTCACTAACCATATCCTTGCCAAGGTTTCCACGCTTGATGTGGAGTTAGTCAAACAAACCCTTGATCCTTGCAGCCAACAACAGGCCTTTGGGAGGAAGCCGCGCCTCTAGTGGCCATGCCTACCTCTGGGGTGGGACTTCCTGTGCATCTCTGCATGGTCCTGGTTTGGTCCTTAAGCAGAGCTGGTGGGAATGGCAGGGGTTAGGAGGCGCTAGAGCACTGTATGTTCTTTTGCTGGACTTTTTCCTGAATTGTCAATTTTCTTCCTCTTCACTGATTGACTCAGGGCCCGCCCGCCTGCCACTGACAGAGGAGCGATTCGTTGATTCATGTTAACTTCTATTAATAGAGCTCATTATTTCCCAGGAAACTGGCAGGCTGACGCTCCTCCTTGTCGTCTGTTTTCAGGGCACAATTGATTCTTCTTCAGCACATTAAGTGGTAGCCGTTTAAATCATACTGATGTATTCAGTTTCAAGAGATGCCTTTAATGTCCCCCGTGTGAGTGAATTAAATATGGGTGCTGGACTCCTGAACATATCATTTACCTGTTTGCTGTGGTTTTTAATTTTGAAGTACAGATGTGTCACCTAGCCTATTTGTGCACAGCCTACACAGATGTTTCTTTGTGTCTACTGCTTGGGCATGCATTCTTTTCATCATTTACTAAAAGCCTGGTTTTCTCTATTAATTTACTTAGAGCTAGAGTTTCGTTTAATCTAGGCTGGACTTGTCCTCACTATGTAGTGTAGGTAGTGTAGGATGACCTTGAACCTTGAGGTTGCTGGGATTACTCATTTGCTATCATGCCAGGTTTTGAGGATTTATGTGGTCCTAGGGATTGAATTCAGGGCCAAGTGCATGGTACTCTAGTCACTGAGCTACAGTTCCAGGCCCCTGTTTGTTTTTGTTTGTTTGTTTGTTTGAAACAAGGTCTCATGTTGTCCAGGGTAGATTCTAGTTTGCTATGTAGCCAATTTCCTGATCTTCCCGACTCCATCTTTCATGTGCTGGGATTATAGGTTTCTCCCAGCACAGTATCTATCATGGATTTTTACCCCAGCATTTCAGTGGAGTTAAGAGGACTTTTATAAGATGTGTGGTTAGTTTTCTTTTTTCTTTTTGTCAACTTGACACAACTGGAGTCATTTTGGTAGAGGAAACCTCAGTTGAGGAATTGCTTCTATCAGATTGGCCTGTAGGTATGTCTGTGGGGGTATTTTCTTGACTGATGGTTCACATGGGAGGGTCCAGTCCACCGTGAGTGGTGTTGCCTCTGGAAGAGGCAAGTTGAACAAGCCATGTGAACCAACTCAGTAAGAGGAGTTCATCCATGGTTTCTACCTCTGTTCCTGCTTGAGTTCCTGTCTTGACTTCCTCAGAGATGGGCTATGAAGGGAAATGAAAACCAAACAAACCCTTTCCTCACCCAAGTTGTTTCCAGTGATGGTATTTTTGTCATCAGCAGAGAGTGAAATAGGACACAGGTTTGGGGAATCTCTGGACCCTCTTGGGAGTGTGGAAAGATACTGGGTGGGTAGGATGACAAAGAGAATAGGGCATTAATGTGGGCTTGGAAGAAAACCCTAAGATTCAACGTTAGCATCAGCAAAAGGTGGGAGTTAGATGTGATGGCTCTTGCTTACAATGCTAAATGTCTGGAAGTTGAAGCAGGATGATTTTGAAGCTAGACTACACTCGGAGATCATATCTTAACGTTCCCACTTAAAAAAAATGAAAGAGGGCAGGAGAGATGGCTCAGCAGTTAAGGTCACTTGTGCTTTTCCAAAGGGCCTGAATAAGTTTCAGCAGTGTCATGGTGACTCACAATTGTCTAAAAATCCAGTTTTAGGAGGCCCTCTTCTGGCCTCCATGGGCACCAAGCACACAAATGATGAACAGACATTCTTACAGATGAAACACCTGTCCAAATAGAATAAAATAAAATAAATATTATAGAAATCTGAAGAGAGAAGGAAAGAAAGAAAGGAAGAAAGAGATAAAGGAAGAAAAAAAGGAGATGGGACTAGGAGTGAGGTTAGTAGCAGGTAGTGGGCAGTGGAGTAGTATAACACACTGTAGAGGAACTGTGAAACATTGCACTACTGTGGTTTACTTGTTTCTTTTATTTATTAAAAATAAAATCAAATAACAAAGAGATGGCTCATAGGGTAATACCACTTTCTGTATAAGCATTTAGAATATAGATCCCAGTGCCCATGTAAATAAGCCCTGAAGGGAGGAGTGATAAGGATCACTGGGGTTTGATGGTTGCCAGCCTCTCGAAAGCACATGTGTTTGAAGTTCAGAGAGAAGCCCTGCTTCAAAATAGTAAGTCAGAGACAAGACACCCAATACCCTCCTCTGGCCTCCATGAGCTTGCCTAGGAGCCTCCACCTGCATAGGAGCCTGCACCTGCATACGCACGAGCACATATATCACACATAAATTACACCGTACTCCCAAACACACACACACACACACACACACACACATACACACACACACACACACACACGATAATTTCAAACACAAACCATATTCGGTCCTTTCCTCCCATGGGGGGCGGATGCTGGCCTGCATCACTTCTTCTCTTTGGGAATGATGATTAGGAATCTGTTTGGGTCCTGATCACTCAGCCTGGCCAGCAAGGCTGCGAAAGATGCAGGCAGCCCTCTTCCTGATGTGCATATCTTTCCATAGGTCTAACAGACCAGACTCCCTTACTCCCCTATTTCACCCAGTTCTGTATGGGAGTGTTTCAGAATGTCTGTGGCTTGTCTGGGAGTCACAGATTTACCAAGTACACAGTGCAGTGCCCCAGAGGGAGGACAAACTTTCCTAAAGACTGATGTGTCATGACTTTGCAAAGTGCACCGGCGTCAAACAGAGCGGCAAGAAGCAGGCGTATGTGTGGTGACTGCTTCCCTCACACCCTGCAAGTGAGTTGGCAGTTTGAGCTTCTGCCAATGGCATACCTGATTGATTGATTTAACATTACAGCCTCTAAAAAAAAACCAGAAGAAGAAGCATGGAGGAGCTGTAATTGTTGCTGGAGGTGGCTGTCAGCCTCTTGCTGAGTGAGTGACTGGTGTCTGGGGGACCCCTGAGGGGTGCCTGCTGGCTCAGCAGGGGAGGTCTTTCTCCATTGTGCTGCTGTCTGGGGGACCCTTGTGGCCATATGCTTTAACGACTTTGGAAGCAACACACACACACACACACACACACACACACACACACACACACACACACACACAAGCACACGCAGAATTATCTTTTGGATGTTTTGTTAAAACAGACAACAAGGTGATTGTGCTCTCTGTGTACCTTTGCTCTGGGCATGGCCTGATAATGTGTTCTTTGGCCATTTTTGTAGTTTGGCTTTTTTTTTTTTCTGTTTCCTCTTTTCCCTCTCCCCCCTCCTTCGTTGGTGACTGAACCTGGGGACTTGTACATGTTACCTACACGTTCCACCACCAAGTTACAGCCTCAGTCCAGAAGCTTGATGTTTTGAAGCTGACACAGAGAGTGGGGTTAAAATAGCAATGAGACCATTTGGATCGTTGTTGATTGTCTTGGCAGGGTCACTGCATGTGCCACTCCCTGCAAGCCTAACAGTGTGTGGGCAAGCATGCAGTGTGAGGACCTCTAGACCACTTTGCATGCTGTCTGGATAGGTGGGCATGAAACAATGACGATTCTTTCGAGCTGTGCTACTGGCCCTTAAATTACCTTAAACTGTGGACCGATCCTTTATTATTCTGTCCTTAGGCTTGGAGCTTGGGCTACTTAAAAGCTCAACTTCCCCCTCCCCGCAGGAAACACATTTTCAAAAGTTTCCCAGGCTCATTTACACTTTCCTGGGTGTCAGTGTATCAGATCTCCAGTGAACATGTTTTGAGGGGGTGAGGGAGTGGGAGGTGACATGAGGAAACGGTAGGAGATAATGAGCATGGCTCTGCAGGGGGCTGTGGGATCATTCACAATCTAGCTACAGGTGTCTTCTGTGGAATTATGGGAGTTAAGGCAAAGGCAGCCTGTGGGTGTTGGATGGGCGAGCACACATGCAGGGGGCCACCGAACACACTGCGTTGCCTTCAGTCGCCTCTTCTTTGGATTTGTTTGTTGCACGAAACTGGGGAAACTGAGAACTTAAAAAATGATTCCAAATTGGATTTGTTCCTGCTGAACTGCAAGGATCACTAAGAAATTCTCCTGCTTATTCATCCTTGTACTCACAAAGTCAGCTCTCAGCAAATAGGACAGTCCATTTGAAGTACACTCCAGATGGTGGTACTTCTTTGGCCCATAGCTTAGCAAGAGTGAAATCAAAGTCCACCCAATAGTGAGCAAGGCCTGGTGTCATTAAAGCCCCCTCCCCCTCCACTGTGCCTCTCGTTCCCTCAGTTCACTCATTCTGGTTTTCTCCATGCTCTTGGGCCATTCTCTACTGCTGTACCCATCTTCTGGAAGGTTCTTCCTACTGAGATCGTGTTATGGTTTAAATGGATGATGCTCCCCTGCCACACACACACACACACACACACACACACACACACACACACACACGTCTTAGTTCACATTGTTCCTAGTTGGTGGCACTGTTTTGGTAGGTTGTAGAACTTTTGGATTAGAAGTGGGGCACAGCTAGCAGAGGTGGTTCAGTGTGTGTGTGTGTGTGTGTGTGTGTGTGTGTGTGTGTGTGTGTGTGTGTCTAAAGGTTTTAGGCCCATATTTTCTGCTTTCTGCTCTTCTAAGACATAGAGTCACTGCAGGCTTCTACTCTAACAGAGGGAGTCGCCCCAGCCACCTTGTCTTCTCTACCATGATGGACCACACCCTCTAAACTGTGAACCACAGGATGTCGTCCTAGTGATGAGAACAATGACTAATCCAGATCTGCTTGGCTGACGGGTCACTTCCCTCAGCACTCACTCCTTCCATTCTCAGCCAGTATTTCCTTGACTGTCCTGTTTAAAATCAAATCAATTTAATTTTATATGTATGGGTGCCTTGCCTGCACGTGTGTGTTTGTGTACCATCTGCATGCCTAGTGCTCATGGGGACTGTGGAGGCTAGAAGAGGGGGTTGAGTTCTCTAGAATTGGAGTTATAAATGGTTGTGCACTTCCATTTGGGGATTCATAATTGAACCTAGATTCTCTGGAAGAATAGCCATGCTCTTAAAGGCTGAGCCATCTTTCCCCAAACCATTTACTGTGTTTCATTTTTTCTTTTTCCCTCTTGCAGAGTGGATTAATTTTTTTAAATTGAGATAGATTTTTTTCAGATAGTATATTCTGATTATAGCTTCCATTTTCCCAGTTCCTTTTATATCCTTCCCACTTCCCTACCCACCTAAATCCATAACCTTTCTTTCTCTCTCTCATTAGAATACAAACAAACATCTAAAAATTAAAACAAAATAAGACAAAATAAAAACAAGCAAACCAGAATAGGACAGAAACCCCAAATGAACAAACAGAAAACAATAGCCAAAAAGCACAAGAAATACACATAGATACTGACATACACATTCACACAGAGAAAACCCATCAAAACAAAATTGGAAAATATATAAATGAAAGATTTGTAAAAAAAATCCAAAGTATTGTGAAGCAAAAAAAAGAAATCTCCAAAAGCACCATTGAATTCATATTGTGTTGGCCATCTACTGCTGGGCATGGTGTCTGGTCTTAAGAGTGGTTTGTATCTCCAGCGAGACTCTTGGAGAAAACTGATTTCTTTTTCTTTGCTAGAAGTTATCAGTTGCAGGTAGCTTCGGGATTAGGGATGGACACTGGTGTCCACTTTCTCCTCTCAGCACTGGGCCTCTATCTGACTTGAACCGTGCAGGCCCTGTTCATGCTGCCGGTCTCGGTGAGTTCATATGTGTGTTAGATCTGTTATGTCTAGAAGACCTTGTTTCCTTTGTGTCCTCCATCTCCACTGGCTCTTAAAGCCTTTCTGCCTCCTCTTCTGAAGAGTTCCCTGAGCCCTGAGGAGAGAGGTTTGGTGAAGACATCCCATTAAGGAATGCATTCCCTAAGATTTCTCATTCCCTGCACATTTCCTGGCTTTGGGTCTCTGTATTTGTTCCCATCTTTTTTAGGAGGAAGCTTCTCTGAGGAGGGTTGAACAAGGTGCTGATCTATGAATACAACAGAATGTTGCTGGAGCTCATTGAATATAGCAGCAAAATGAAGTGGATTAATATTTAGTGTTCTAAATAAGTTACTTAACTAAAAGTTTATTTTTTATTGTCTGTCTTCTTCTACTGGGACCTAAGTTCCTGGCTGGTGAGATGGCTCAGCAGGTAAATCACTTGTCACCAAGCTTGATGACCTGAGCTCCATCACCAGGACCCACATTATGGAGGGAGAGAACTGACTCCCGCAGGTTGTCCTCTGACATCACACGTAGGCAGTGGCATGCACATGGAGTCTTAAGTCAAATGTAAGAGACAAAGTGACCATTACGTTTCATGCATTCCTACTCTGGTTGGTGATGTGTTCCAAGTACCTAGAGAGGTGGTGGTGAGCATGGGTGCTCAGCACATATGCATTGTTTACCTTTAGATGGCTTCTTGCTCTTTGTTGCTGCCTGGAAAACCTCCTCTGACTGTTCAGCATGCCATTCCTGCCTTCCATGCTAACTCTTTCTTCCTGGAGTCTCAGTATTTCAGATTTTCTACCAAACCTTTAAGCAAAATTTAACCTATTCCACATCCTGTTCTTTGAGGGAATAGCTTTTAAGACCATTGCATTAGTCAGGGTCCTTAAAGGAGCAGAAGCAACAGGAATATATGCATTAAAGAGAGACTTACCAGATTGGCCCACAGGATGTGGTCTGGGCAGTCCAACAATGACTGTCTCACACTGGAGTGGCTGAAACTCTGGTAGTTGCTTGGATCAAAAGGTTTGATATTCCATCAATCCCCATCAGGTGCTGAAGTCCCGAAAGATTCTGGGAGTGTGGCTGGACTTCAGTCTATGCTGGCATCTCAAAGAAGTAGGTTCTGATACCAGTGAAGAAATGCTTTGACAGCAGAATGGACGGCTTGCCAATAAGAGTAAGGGCAAGCAGGCAAAAATGTTTCCTTCTTCCATGACCTTTTGTCTGGGCTGCCACCAGAAGCAGTATCACATTTCATTTAGGATTGGTCTTCTTGCTTCAAATACTTTGATCAAGGAAAATCCCTCACAAGAGTGCCCAGCGACTTGGTTTTTACTTCAGTTGACTCCAGATGCAGTCAAGTAGACAGACCAGATTAACCAGCATAGTGACTAATACAGCTTGACATGTTCTTTTATGTGAAGATGTTATTTGTTTTCCTTCTGTAGTGTTTCTAGTACAATAGACCTGCTCCCTGAACTTGTCACTGTTTGAAGTTCAGGTTTCTAGAAGGGCAGGTGTCTTCCAATGGCAGAGGAAAGAGCTTGCTCACACAAACTGGGAACACAGGTGGCATAGTCTGTGCTAGCACTCTGTGCTTCCAAAGGTGAAGAATCAATCCTAAGTCCCAGCATTTGGCAGCCAGTGGGAAGAGAATCTCAGGTATAATGCTAGCATGGATTACATAGTAAGGACTTATCTCAAGAAACAAAGGACCCTGCTGTTATTTTATTATGCTATTTCCTGTTGTTTTCTATATTTTATTATATATTAGAATAAAACAAATGCATCTTTAGTTAAAATATTTTCTCTTATCTGTGATACATACTATGTTCATATAATGTTATCTAATTTTCCTATTATTAATTAAATCAACTTGACTCTGTGTACATCTGTATTACTTCATTACCAATGCAACATTTATGTCCAGAAGACACCAGCTCTCTTGGTGTATGTGTGCAATTGTTGTTGTCCAGAGACAACAAAGTAGCATGTTCAAGTTTGCATAACCAGTTTACATTGACCAATACCATCACAGAGATCAAAACTCATACCTTTCACATCTAAGTTCAGTGCTCTTTAAAAAAGAAGTGTGTGAGAGAATATACTTCCAACAGTTATCTTCTGATATCCACACCTACCACATGCCTGTACAGACATACAGACTAAAATTAATCATTAAAAATTTTTAATCCAGATATAGTGCTGCAAACACATTTGATCCAGTACTTAAAAGGCAGAGGCAGGTAGATCTCTGTGAGTTCAAGACCAGCCTCATCTACCTAGGGAGTTCTAGGCCAGTCAGCAAAGTTGAACATCAGGGTGCACATTCATAATCCGAGCAACCAAGAAACAGAGAAAGGAGGATTGCCACAAGGTTGAGGACAGCTTGATCTACATAGTGAATTCCTGACCCATCAAGGATGTAAAGCAAGACCCCATCTCACACCCCACTAAAAGAAGCTATCTAGAGGGCTCAATGGGTGAAGATGCTTTTGGTTAAGTCTAATGAGTGTGTTCTATCCCCAGGACCCACATGGCAGAAGGAGGGAATGACTCTCAAAAGTTGTCTTCTTATCACCATATGTGTGCCACCTCTCCAAATAAACGTAAAAAGTAAGTAAATTCAGAAAGAAATAAGAACAAAAGCTTCATTGTTCGATCAGGGATGTGCTCACAACAGAACTGAGTAGTTCCCATTGCCACACACTCACAGCTTCTCTGTCTAGAACACTAACTGTCTACGAATAGCCCCCAGCCTTGCTGTACGTTTATTACAACTGATGAACCTATACTGACACATCATTACCTCCCCAAGTCCAGAGTTTACCCCAGGGTTCACTGGTGATGTGCATAGGGGGGATTTTTGACAAATGTAAAATGACAGGGATCTGTCATTGTAGTGTCATGCTGTGTAGTTCTCAGGTAAAATAGAGAGACACAGGGGGAAAAGGAGGCACACTGAACAGTGGCTAGAAGTAGAAGAAAGACAGAGCTGTGTGACCAACTTGAACAGTAAAGACAGCACCACCCCAAACTGGCTGGGGCCAACGATGAACTCAGATGACTACTGACTGTCTATCTCTACGTTATTAGTCTTGCTAAACTGGCGGCTTCCACCATGTATTGGATACCATGACACATAAGAAAACCTTACATAAGGACAGACCCTAGCCACAGAAAATCACACCTCACCCCTGCAACTCCCTACATTTTGCCTACCTTGACACATGAAGAATCATTCGATTTTTCCCCATGAAACGAGCTATTTAAACATAGGCCACGCCTCTTTTTTGAGACGCCTCCATTGTCTTACCAATGCAGGCTATTGTTTTTACTAGAACCTCGCCCCAGCTCTGCACTTTGCCTCCTCTGAATTCTTCCCTGATGCTTCCAAGGACCTGCATGTATTACCAGCAACAGTTTCACTCTCCTACTCTCCTTGCATTTATCCTCTTAGCCCTCTTTCCCTTAACCTGGAACAACTGAGTACTTTTCCTTTTCCAGAGCACCACACAGATGGAATCAGAAGTATGTAGCCCCTCAGATGAGCCTCTTCTACTTAATAATATGCATTTAATGTTCTTTTAAACACAACAGATACCTCTCTTGGGCTCAAAAAAAAATTTACCCTCTGTGGCCCAGAGTTTCAATTCATTGAGACATGCCTGATTTTACTACCTGAATGCACTCATGTAATAGGTATTTATAAGAGGCCTAATTATAGCTGATTGTGCACATGCAATATGATTTCATTTGTTCTGAATTCCCCCCATCCCAGCCCTCAACCTCTCGAAGACGGACCCCCTTCTAAGAGCATAGCAACAGGACTCTGAGTTGGTGGCTTCTTTCTAGCTAATGAGGGGTAAATGGTAAGACAAGCAAGATGGGGGAGCGGCAGCCAGAAAGGAGGAGGCTGCAGACACAGGGACTCGGTGACCTCTGATTATCCATAGCTGCTTCTTGAACACATTTTTGTGAGACCGCCTGCTGTCTCTAGTCAGCAGGCTGCCTTCACTGCTCCTAATTAAAGCCAGCAGGCTCCCACGGAAGAAAACAATTTCAAAGCAAAGGGATGGGGTGGGGAGAAAGCCTTAACCCTCTTCCCTTTTCTCAGGGAGACTCTGAGCTTGTTGGAGGTGACACTGGTCCGAAAGACATGCCTGGGGAATTAAAATCCAGCAGCCTACAGGCTTCTTTTGAATTGACTCCGTTCTATTTTACTGGAGTCCTGGGACTACACCCAATGAGTTATAAGAAAGGGACCTATAAATGGCACCCGACTTCAGCACTCTGACTTCTCGCCCACTCTACATGGCCACGCCCACCACAACAGACAGCATCCACAGCAAGGGGACCTCCTGAGGCTGATTTCTGTCCTGTCAACTGACCCCAGATGCATGGAGTGTTGGGGATTTGGAGAATGAGCTCATCAGAATCCACAAGCCTGGGATCGCCTCTCATCTGTTGGGATCCTGTGATGATATCTTGCTTATACTCTAACAAATAAAGCTTGCTCAAAGATCAGAGGGCAGAGCTAGGCACTAGCTAACCATAGAAGTCTGCAGGTCTGTACAGACAGACAGGAAGTGAGATAGCTGGGCAGAGAGAGAGGAATATAGGAATCTCCAGATCTCTGCCCCCTGATCTCTGGTCAAGCTTTATTTGTTAGAGTATAAACGAGGTATCACCACAGGATCCTTTACTTAGCAGCCTAGGGAAGGGCTGAAGAAATGCCTGGGTGTCCTCAGCCCCCACTTGTACCCTTGATCATTGCCTTATCCTTAAGCCATTGTCCTCACCCACTGCCTTTACTGTGAACTTCCATCACCTCCTTTTGCTGTAAGACTGAGTTCTGTAGGATCCTTCAGAGACTGGGGTTGCCTCTACAGAGCTAAGTGCCCATCTACTCATATCCTGGATAAGAAGGGCTTGGCCATCAGTTCTACTCCCAGAGTTGCCACCTTTAAGGTTCTAACTGCCACTCATCCTCAACTCCACCAGAGACCTGGTTGTCCCCAAACCCCAAGTGCTGTCGAAGAATCTGTTTCTTGGGCCAGCCTTCAGGTAGCTATGCCTGGTGGGCCTTTCCTTGCCTTCATGTTCCTCCCGTTCCCTGCCACCACCTGGGACCTTCCACGTCTATTCTCTGTCTCATTCTGACTACAGTAGGGCACCCATCTGAGTCTATCCCCCCCTTCTGCTAAACTCCGCAACTGCATCACCCTTGGGAAGCCTGACTCAGAGCCTATCTGACCCTTTCTGGAATCTGACCCCTAATGAATACCTCAGCTTGCACTGCTTCCCCACCCCGTGCTTGTACTCACTTATTTTTGAGGCTGAGGTTTTCGGGGGCTGCATCAGCTTCCTGTGAAGGCTCCCCACGACTTTCTATCTTTAGTTGCATCTCCATGATAGCTAGGTCACAAGGGGGGAGGATCATTTGCATCCTGGGAAATAACTCCTGAGTTAATCAAGTGTCTCTTTTCCTGAATTCCAAAATGCACCAAGTCACTCCTCTGATGCCAGGCTGGGGCAGTTTCCAGTGTGCAAGCTCAGTATGTGTGTTCGGGAGTAGAATGTGTTGGCTTTACGGGCGCTGTAACGATACGCGACACACAGTTACTGAAAGGGAAGCTAAGTATTTAATTTAGAAAATTACTCACAAGATACCAAACCCCGAGAAGCCCAGCAGATCTCCGCTAGCGACTGGACCGGAAGCCGAACTCCAGGAAAAGAGAGCGAGACTTCCTGTGCGCTGTCTTTTATGCCTTCCCCAGTAACGCCCCTAGCCATGCCCAAAAGTGGGCTTGGCTAGTGACGTAGTTCTGCCTACATACGTATACGTCTTTATGTCCAGCCGTATACGTCTTTAGTCCTGCCTAAAGTGGGTGTGGTTAGCGGTGTGGTAAACCGCCCTTTTATTACCTCATCTGTATGCGCCTCTAGTAAGTCACATGTTTCATGGCGGCATAGACTTCCTCCTACAATTCCCCTTTTAGTCTAAAAAAGGACAACTAACTTGTGTCCATGAACAAAATGTATCAAACATCTATTCTATCTAAACCTAAACTTATCTTAAAGAAACACCCAAATATGAACACCTCCTTCCAATCCCAACTCTAAAATAATTGAAAACTAACACTAACAGGTGTAATCTTATAATATCAATAGTAGGGAGAGGGGCGTGGAATTCTCAAAACTACTTCCTGCTGAGATGGGACGATGATAATCTCATGGGGACCTGTGAAAAGAAAATGTTAGTATAACAAAATCTGAGTAGATCAGACAGTCTCAGTATGGCAGGAGATGCTTGATTGAAGTTCCTGACTGGGGTTCTAGTGTTGATTGAAGCTCTGGTCAGATTGTGGAAGATGTGCTGTTTCCGTTTCTTGGTCCGGAGATGTGTAGAGTGATGTATTTTCAAGCCAGTTTCAGGATAGTGCTTGTCAGGTGGAGTCAATGATGTGGGGCAGTTCAGATGCCTCCAGTCGAATCAGGTGAAGTCAAGGAAATGGATCCTCATTCTCTTTCGGAAGCAGTTGAAGATTGCTGTCAGGAAATCCCTTGTTCTCTGGAAAACTCAAACATTACTGTTAACAAAGAAATATTTTAACTTTCATATGTATGCATACAGAAGAGGTGACAATAGGGAAGATGGAAAACCTGGAGGAAATTAGACTGTTCAGAAAAAGAAATCCATAGATAACAGTCCCTCATTTTATTTCTTCTGTCTTATATCAATGGCTCTTTGATATAATACAGAAATTCTGAATTGTATTTAAATAACATGCTTGGGTTTAGAGTAGGAGAGCCAATCCAACTCCAAAGCCAGCTTCAGTTAAATGAATGGGAATTGAGGTATGTGAAGAAATAAAGATAAAAGGATACTATGAAAAAGCAATATAGAGAGATTTAGACTTTGATACCACACAGTGTGTGTTTGATGGTCCTCAGGGTAGCTATTCATTCTTCTACAGGAATCCATATGTCCAGTATTCTTTGCTGAGTTTACCTGTGAAGACAAAAACAAACACTTCTCTTTCCTTTTAGGAGGTTACTTTACCCATGGTGGACTATGAATTTGTAGATGGGATGTTATCTTCCTCCTCCTGAGATGTTTTCTGTTCTGATCGAATTTTAATTAATTTTGATGGAATCCAAACCTTTTCTTCTCCTGTGGAAACAAAAGCATAACCCCTTCCCCAACGTAACACATATCCTGGTTTCCAGACTGAGGTCATAACATCCTTAAAGTACACCGGTTGGTTCAGTTCAGAAGTCTTCTCTGTAGTCCAGTGTCTTTCTGCTGCAGTTTGTCCTTTTTCATCAGCATTAAGAAAATTCAACGTTAGTAAAGCATTGTGTAACCTGTGTCTAGGTGTCTTTGTTTTCCCTGGCTGTTTATGAAGCATCTCTTTTAAAGTCCGGTTAGATCTTTCAATTATCGCTTGTCCTGTGGGATTGTAAGGTATACCAGTTACATGTTTTATATTATAATATTTGAAGAATTGTTCCAATTTACTGGAGACATATGCTGGACCATTGTCAGTTTTTATTGTTTTAGGTATACCCATAACAGCCATCACCTCTAAGAGGTGTGTAATAACAGAGTCAGCTTTTTCAGAGCTGAGGGCAGTAGCCCATTGGAAGCCTGATAACGTGTCTATAGTATGGTGTACATATTTCAAACTGCCAAATTCTGGGAAGTGAAATACATCCATTTGCAAGAGTTCATTTCTGTGAATACCTTTAGGATTACAACCTGCTGGTAATGGAGTTTGATTGTACAATGAGCAACTGGGACAATTTCTTACTATTTCTTTGGCTTGTTGCCAGGTGATAGAAAAATCCTTCTTTAAACCTTTGCTGTTAACATGGTGTTTCTTATGAAATTCTGAAGCTTCCAACACATTACCTACTAATAAACGATCAATTTCATCATTGCCTTGTGCCAGAGGACCTGGCAGACCTGTATGGGATCTGATGTGTGTTATATATATAGGATGAGTCCTGTTTCTGATGATTTCCTGCAATTGTAAAAACAATGAGGTTAATTCTGTATTATCAGGAACAAATTCTGCAGTCTCAATGTGCAGGACAACTCTTTCTGCATACTGAGAATCCGTGACTATATTGAGAGGCTCTGTAAAGTCTTTAAGTACCATGAGAATGGCATATAACTCTGCCTTTTGTACGGAGTTGTAAGGGCTTTGAACTACTTTACTTATTTTTCCTGATTTATACCCTGCTTTACCTGATTTGTTTGCATCCGTGTAGAAGGTAAGAACTCCAGAAATAGGTGTTTGCCTCACGATACGTGGAAGAATCCAAATTGTTTTCTTTATGAATTTGATTCTCTCTGTTTTGGGATAGTTATTACTAATACTTCCCAAAAAGTCACTGCAAGCTATTTGCCAATACTCATTATCCTTCCATAAGGAGGAAATTTCCTCATTCGTTAAAGGTACAATAATTTCAGCTGGGTCTTTCCCAGTCAGTTGACGAAGCCTTAATTTACCTTTTAATATCAAATCTGAGACCTTTTCTATATAGGTTTTCAATTTTTTATTCTGTTTATGTGGCAGAAATACCCATTCTAGAATGATGTCATCCCTCTGCATTAATATTCCTGAGGGGTATTCTCTAGATGGTAAAATAACCAGAATACAGTCCAGATTTGGATCCACACGGTCCACATGTGCTTCTAATATTCTCTTTTCTACCCATTCTAATTCTTTTTCAGCCTCAGCTGATAGTACTCGTGGGCTGTTTAGGTCTTTATCTCCTTTTAAAGCCATTTTCAGGTGTTTTAAATCATGCCCTTCTACACCAATAATCGTCTGTAATTGAGAGATTTCTCCTAATAGTTTTTGAAGATCATTAAGAGTCCGGTAACGATCTCTTCTGATCTGTACTTTCTGTGGTCTAATTTTCTGAGCATCTATTTTATAACCTAAATAGTTAATAGAATCTCCTCTTTGTATTTTTTCTGGGGCAATTTGTAATCCCCAGCGAGGCAAAATTTCCTTTACTGCCTCAAACATCTTTTCCAAAGTATCCTTATTTGAATCAGACAACAATATGTCATCCATATAATGATATATTAACGAATGTGGAAATTTTTTACGAATTATTTCTAGAGGTTTATTCACAAAATATTGACACAAAGTTGGACTGTTTAACATACCTTGAGGTAGTACCTTCCACTGGAATCTCTGTACCGGACGGGAATTATTATAGGTAGGTACTGTGAAGGCAAACTTTTCTCTGTCGTTTTCTTGTAACGGTATGGTGAAGAAGCAATCTTTTAAGTCTATGACTATAATTGGCCAATCCTTAGGAATTAGAGAAGGTAACGGCATCCCAGGTTGTAGAGACCCCATAGGCTGAATTACCTTGTTGATGGCTCTAAGATCAGTAACCATTCTCCACTTACCAGACTTCTTCTTGACAACAAAAACAGGCGAATTCCACGCACTAGTTGATTCCTCAATATGTCCAGCATCTAGCTGTTCCTGAACTAACTTCTCCAAAGCCTCTAACTTCTCAGATGTCATAGGCCATTGACCCACCCAGACGGGTTCCTCTGTCAGCCATTTTAATGGTAGAGCTTTTGGTTGCTCTGTAGGTTTGGCACTAGCATCTTGCTTCTGCACAGCCTGTACATTTGGCATCTGTTTTCTGTACTGTCTTACTATATTCTTACTACCACTAAGAGCTTGTCTATAATTCCTAGCTGATACAGGAGGAATTTTAATCTGCGTATTCCATTGCTGGAGTAGATCACGACCCCAGAGGTTTATAGCAATATCTGCAACGTATGGCTTTAACCTTCCTCTCTGTCCTTCTGGCCCAATAAAGTCAATCCATCTAACGCTCTGTTTAACTTCAGATAGGGTTCCGATCCCTAAGAATTGAACATTAACCTCTTTTAAAGCCCAGTTTTGTGGCCAGGACTGCTGATTAAGGATAGTGACGTCACTTCCGGTGTCCAGTAATCCGTAAATCACCCTATTATTTACCTTAACCGGAAGTTTGGGTCTATGATATTGTATAGAAGTTTGCCAAAATATATGTTTTGTATCTCCTCCTGATGTAATTGATTCATCCTCTGGAGCTAATGTATTATCCAGTGCCGTATTATTTACAATGGGCAGTGGATCTTCTAATTGTCCTGGGAGAGGCTGTCCTCCACTGTCACTGGGAATGACCGGATAATCTTCCTCTTCGGGGCTCCATGGAGCCCGGAAGCCCGTTTCCCTGCTGTAAAGATCTACCTTGTCTGTCTATTGTGGAAAAGCATTCATCAGTCCAATGGCGCCCCTTCCCACACCTCCTGCATAGACCAGGAGGCTTAGGCCTTCTGTTTGATGCATTCCTGGTAAAAGCATTATTTCTAGGAATGCGTTGTCTACAGTTCCTACTAAGATTTCCTATTCTACCACAGTTAAAGCATGTTGGATCTTTACGCCTATTTAAATTCTTTGAGATTGCCTTCCCTACCCATGCCTCTATATCATCACAGGTAGGGTATTTGGCATCCTGGTGCCTCCTCAAGCCTGTAGAAATAGCTTCACCTACCCAAGCTCCTGTATCCTGACTTTTACATTCCAGGTTCGCTGTATGCAGAACCCATTCCTCCAATGGCGCTGATCTTATTTTTAATGGCCAAATTACCTGCCTGCATTGAGGATTCGCGTTCTCATACGCCAAAGATTCTATAAGAAGACGCCTGGATTCTGGGTTCGCTACCTGTACCTCTACTGCTCTGGATAATCTCTCTAAAAATTCAGTGAACCTTTCCCTTGGGCCCTGTAATACCTTGGTGTAGGGTTGCATTATCTCTCCTGTTTCACAAACCTTATCCAAGGCATTTAACGCAGCTGTACGGCACAAAGACAACATGTGCTCGTCATATGCAGATTGAACCTGCGTGTCAGCGTAAGGACCCTCCCCAAGAATCTTGTCTTGGGGTACTTCATGACCCTTCTGCAATTCCTGAATCTCAATTGCTTTTGCTTCTTGCCTCCATAAAGCTCTCCATTGAATTTGGCAAGAATTTTCGAGTACTGCAGAGGCTAATTGGGCCCAGTCTTTTGGGGTTACTTTATTTACAGTAGCCCATGAGGTTAGGAGCTCTCTGACAAAGGGAGAATGAAGACCATACATGACAATGGCCTCCTTAATATTTTTTAGATCCTTCATCTGTATAGGCTCCCAGTGATAAGCAATGGGACCATTTGATTGTTTTTTCGTTGCTGGTTTTTCTGTTACAGATACCGGAAAAACCATAGGGGAACGCATAGCAACCTTAGGGAAATCATTCCGGCATTTGAGAAGCTTTGGGAAACTCCTGTCCTGACCTGTTGCCTGTATTTCTGATTCTGAAGTATCAGATTGAGCGTCTTCTAAATCCTGCAGTCTATTCATCATTGTTTCTCTGAGCTCTTGAAGTTCTTGGGACAAATGATTTTCTAAGGATGTCATGGAATCTTTCATTTTTTACATTCATCATTTACATGTGATTCCAAATTTCTAATATTCTCATCCTTAGCAAGTACCTCAATAGCATGTAAACTGCCTTCAACAAATGATATTCTATCAGTTAGTTTACCATTGCTCTCAGACATGGAACAATTCTTTTCTGCCAGCATTTCAATTTTATGTTCCAGTCTTTGTAATTTGCTAGTGAAATCATCAAACATGGAACCGTGTTTGTCGTTAAATGTTTCCACATTATGTTCCAATTTTTCAATTCTATCTATGGAACACATTTTTCCTGAAAATAATTCAATTTTGTGTTCCGTCTCTTTAAACCTGTTCGTCAGACCTACATTATCATTTTTAATATCCTGAATATTTTCTACCAACCCTTTCTTACTCTCCTGCAATGAATTTTGCATTTCCTGAATCCTTTGTATTAAGATTTCAAAACTATCCTGCGATGACTGCATGACCTGTATAAGTTTATTCCTATTTTTGAACCATTTCATTAACAAAATTATATTGATTATGAAGCTAATAATCACCATCATGGGTAGGAAGCACCTTTCAGGTAGGTCCTCAACCCTTTCTAAAATCCCATCCATACAAAAACCAAGAAAATTCTTAACATCCTGCATCATAGTGTTAGCTGTTGACATTGTATAAAGCAGTTAAGTTTGTTACCAATGGAGTAACTCAGGCCGAAATCAACAGGCTGCCAGCGAAAGAGCACGTGGCCGGAGTCAGCTGGCCACCAGTAAAACAGCACGTGGCCGCTTGAGAAACCTTGGAATACCTAACCTTACCGGCAGGTAGAAGGTGCTGGTTCCTGGCGGCAGGAATCGTGCCTTGCCGAGCGAAGTAGTGAGGAACTTAGCGAAAGGAGAGTCCACGTGTGCCTGGTCGGGCCGAGAGAAGCCCTGGGTCCCGATTCCAATCCCGCTCCGACACCAAACTGTTGGCTTTACGGGCGCTGTAACGATACGCGACACACAGTTACTGAAAGGGAAGCTAAGTATTTAATTTAGAAAATTACTCACAAGATACCAAACCCCGAGAAGCCCAGCAGATCTCCGCTAGCGACTGGACCGGAAGCCGAACTCCAGGAAAAGAGAGCGAGACTTCCTGTGCGCTGTCTTTTATGCCTTCCCCAGTAACGCCCCTAGCCATGCCCAAAAGTGGGCTTGGCTAGTGACGTAGTTCTGCCTACATACATATACGTCTTTATGTCCAGCCGTATACGTCTTTAGTCCTGCCTAAAGTGGGTGTGGTTAGCGGTGTGGTAAACCGCCCTTTTATTACCTCATCTGTATGCGCCTCTAGTAAGTCACATGTTTCATGGCGGCATAGACTTCCTCCTACAGAATGTTTCCTGCAGTTCCTTAGAAGTAGCATATCTAACAGGGGCAGTGAGGTGTTACTTCTGCTCAACTTCTTTAGTTACTTATTTATGTATTTATTTATTTATTTATTTTTATAGCCTATAATCCTTCTGCCTCAGCCATTGAATTCTGGGGTCTCAGATTATACTAATGCACTGGGAACTTATTCAACTGTTTCCTGAAGTCTTATGTGCTGCACATAGTTGGTTCCCACTGCCCTTCCCAGATTCCCCTAGACACCAAGGTTCAGTGTTTTCTAACTGAATCCTGGCACTCAAAACTCCTTCCATAAGCAAGTAGCCGAAGTTATTGCCAAATCCCTCCTGCCTGGCCAGGCAGCCCTTTGTTTTTATTTTTGTAATCTTTTTTTAAAAATTTAAACGCTTCACGTGTCAATCCCAGCTCCCTCTCCCTCCCTTCCTCCCCTGCACCCCCACCTCCCCCAACCCCCATCCCCATTCCGCTCCCCAGTGAGAGTGAGGTCCTCAGTGGGGGATCTCCAGAATCTATCATTTCATCTGGGGCAGGGCCTAGGTCCTCCCCAATGTGTCCAGGTTGGGAGAGCATCCCTTGATGTGGAATGGGCTCCCAAAGTCCATTTGTGTGCCAGGGATAAATACTGATCTACTACCCAATGCCCCATAGGTTGCCTAGGCCCCCTTGCTGACACCCAAATTTAGGGGGTCTGGATCAGTCTCATGCTGGCATCTTAGCCATCAGTCTGGGGTCCAAGAACTCCTCCTTTTTAGGTCAGCTGTCTCTGTGGATTTCACCAGCCCGGTCTTGACCCCTTTGCTCATTACTCCTCTCTTTCTGCCAGGAGTTCAGGTCAGTATTTAGCTGTGGGTGTCTGCTTCTGCTTCCATCAGCCACTGGATGAAGGTTCTAGGATGGCATATAAGGTAGTTGTCAAACTCATTTTCAGGGAAGGCAGGCAGCCCTTTGTTAATGATGACTTTATTGTTCAAGTAAGATTTTGTAGCATTTATACATATTTTATAATCTGTCTCCCATGGAATGCTGTTCTTTTAGAAAGATTGGAAACGATGGTATAATCACCGTAAGAATACTATATAAAAATATCGTATTAAGTAATATGTGTTGTTACTGTATAGGTTGGTACTTTTTTTCTTTAAGTAAATGAATCTTGAGAGCAACAAAGAGAAAGGGTGTGGTGAATGACGAGGACTTAAGTTTTGTTAGGCTGGTGTTAATCAGTATGGCCCCTCTTGCCTTGGTTATTATTGAAGTGGAGCATTGATGAGAGAAAATAGATATCATCATTCCTTCTTCAGTATAACACACAAATGGGTTTTAAACTGTTGTGGATTAAGAATCACCTGTAAGACTGGTGGCAGTAGAACCAGGTGGGATGCAAGAATGTTTGACTCTGATGCATTCCCAGGGGCAGTTGGAGCTGCTGGCCTGGGACCACACAGCATCATTGCTCTAAATCATATGTCCTCAGACATTCTCAGCTACAGATCTTAAAAACAAAAAAGCATCCTGGTTGGCACTATCCCCACAGTGTGTGACATTGAAGTGTGTGTGGATGGGGGATGATACATTCTGCTCAGCGACTTCTGGGCATCTGGCCTGCCATCAGAGAACCTTCCACCCAGTCTCCGAGGCCCAGGAGAAAGAGCTGAACATTTCCAAACCAGAGTTGGCTTAGGTAAGGGGGACGTAGGGCAAGAAAGAATTGGTGACTGAATTTGTTTCTACCATACAATGAAAGAGTGAGCATTTGGTTAATTCTGAATGTGTTATTCAATGTCTTTTGCATTGCTACCTGCTACCTTTTTTTTTACCTGTAAAATGTATTTATTTCACAAACATCTATTAAGCGTGAACCACTTCTTGGCTTCTAGAAACACAGCAGGAAGGAGGGTGCAGTTTCAGACTCAGAGAACATATATTTTGCTGACCTAGCATAAAGTCAAACCTAGTCAGGAACAAAGAACATTCAGTTATTTGGGACTAATTAGGATTGCAATCTGAGCAAACACTGATCCGAGCAATCTTAGAAATGAGCTTCAAGATTTTACCAAATGACAGCTGTATTTATAGACGTGAGCCGGAGGAGGCTGGTAATTTTAACACTCATTAGGAATGATAGGTGCTGGCAAAATCTAAGTTGCTTTGTAAGAGACACCAGGTATGGTCTCAGTCTCTTGGTGGTTTGAGGGGTAGTTAGTGAGAAGGACCCATTTAATGGAGGGTCAGGAGCAAGGTCAACTCTAGGATTAGCAGTCAGGGTGTATGGGGCTAGTGGGGGAGGTCCATGTTTCCTTCTTCTGGCTGTGAGATTACATGTTAATCAGTTGGATCTGCAACCAAGTCAAAAAGTTCAGTTACAAAAGATGTCTGGGATGTCTTTAACCATAGCGGAAGAGACATCAGCAAATGCATGCTAACAATTTCAGCTAATTATACAGGCAATAGGAAAACAAATTAGAGGAAGCATAGCTTCTGTCAAATTGTCTTGTGGGTAAAAATAAGTCCTGTGAATGCCCTGGCCATAGGAAGAGTACAGCTGACATTGGTGGTTTATCTCGCTTTGCTCTGAAGCCTTCCAGCAGGAGGTGGTGGCCAGTTCTCTAGGCAAAACTCCCTTGCATCACTCAGGCAGTTGAAGAAGATGTCTATGATAGTCTGAAAGAAAATGGCCTCCAAAGGGAGTGGCACTATTAGGAGGTGTAGCTTTGTTGGAGTGGGTGTGGCCTTGTTGGAAGAAGTGTGTCACTGTGGAGGTGGGCTTTGAAGTCTCTCATATGCTCAAGCCACACCCAGTGAGACAGACCACTTCCTGTTGCCTGTGAGATAAGATGTAGGACTCATGCTATTTCTCCAGCACTATCTCTGCCTGCACGCTGCCATGTCCCACCGTGATGGTAATGGACTAAACCTCTGAAAATGTAAGCCACTCCAATTAAATGCTTTCCTTTGTAAGAGTTGCTGTGGTCATGGTGTCTCTTCACAGCAATAGAACAGCAACTAAGACAATGTCCCTAGGGGGAGAGGTGCAGTGATACACACTTGGGGAAAGCAAACTCTAAGCCTGGGCAGGGCGTCTGAATTAGGATTCATGTCCACCTTGCTCCACATTCTACAAATGAACTCAGATGGAGTACCTGGAGCCTCAGACAGCCTTGACTGGAAGTCTACTCATGAAAAGGAACAGGCAGGAGGAAACTTATAGAGTCAATAGGGCAAACTAGGTGAAGCAGTGTGGCATGTTCAAGAGTGAATCTGATTTTCTTTTTGGAACTGTCCCAGCTCCCCCAATGTGTCTTGGCTGGTGGGAGTTTCTAACTGGTAGGGCCCATGTTTCCTTCCCTTAGGGCTATAAGATTATATGTTTATCAGAGAGTTTCTGAGTTTAAGCTTTAAAAAGATAACTGGATGCCTTTTGGACACTTTAATCCTGGCTCTGAGGATCCAAAGTCTCTGTCATGCAGGTTCTGAGATTGGCAACTGAGATGATAGTGATATATTCATGTTCCAGGAGCCTCTGCTCCCCACACTGACATGCCCACAGGTACAAATATGACCCTGTACCTCTGGCCCCACCCTGGTGTCTGAAAGTCTTTTAAGAGATTTAAGAGTCTCTCACCGTAATTCAGGCGATGCTAAATTAATGGGTTTGTCCTTCTTCCCTAAGTTGTCTGTAGTCTCATCTCTTAAGGTGTAAATGATACATAATTAGACTCTTTGAGGTCATTTTGATGGAGAGGAGGCTGAGAAAGGAAAGCAGTTCTATACTGTGCATCCTTCTATGGGGAAGGATGTGTGGTTTCGGTGCAGAGAGTCCTAGCATTCCATCCTAGCAACTCCACTTGGACTTTGGCAGATAACTTAACTGATGATGATGCTTATTTTACAAAACTGTAGTTGAAGAATGGGTAATTCTTGGTCTGAAGTGTTTGCTATGTAGATACTTATTTAGTGGGGGGCTCAGCACGTGATCCTTGCCAGCTCCCTCTCTGTCCACCAATTCTGTCCTTGCTCAGGGAAAAGAGCCTCTGTGTTGTCTGGGCCTCACTTTTTATGGAAGAAAGACTTAGAATTTGAGAGTTTATGTAGGAGTTGGTGTGAGGAGTTGCAATACAAGTAACACACTACTTTTTCAAAGGTGCTGGCTTTAAGAGAACATCCCATAGAGACAGCAAAGCCCATTAATTTGAATTTCTGGCTTCCATGACTAACCAAATTTGGACTGATGGTATGCGGGGGAGCTTGTTGGTGTTAGTGAAGACACCTTTCAAAACCACTTCCTGGCTCCCATCTTTGGTGGTACAAGTCTTCTCCTAGGTACCAGCAGAACAGAGACAAGACTGTCCATGGCCATCATGATAAAGCCAATGGGTTTATTGTAATCACTTACAAGAGCATGGATAATACACAGGTATATAACAATACCACGGATGACATAAGGTAGCTACACCACTGATAGGTCCTGACTCCTGTCAAACATTTACTTCCTCTACAGTGCTGATTGGAATCTCAGGGGTGGGGTGGGGGTAGCAGTGAGGACCTCTTGAAAACCCCTGAGTATCCTGACCCCTAAAGCAGTTAATGTCAATGGGCCTGAGCTTGTGAGGGTCTCAAGCATGTCATCACAGTTGTTCTGCTTAGAGACCATTATGTCAATTCCAACTGGGGGTAGAAATAACAACACTACACAAGAATCTTTCAAAGTGGGTATTTGCATTTCTTTGCTCTGGGACCATTGGGAAGGGGCTTCTCTATCTGAGGAGGTAGGTAAGGCAGGTGCTTATTTGTGGCTTAAGAGGTTCTATTACTGTCTTCCGGGAATCATCTGGTGGTAGCTTAGTAGGGTAGCATGCATGTGTGTGTGCTTGTGTTTTGTTTGTTACACAGAAGAGCCGCCTAAGCAGTGGCCTGCAAGAAGCCTCCATGCAGAAGCCAACTGGGTTTCTCACAAAGCACTTAGGGAGTGGGAGTGACCGTGGGGTGAAGAGTTCTGGGTCACATCATAGCTGCTGGGCCTGGAGTCCTTGGACAAATTCTGTTCATACCAGGGCTTTCAAACCAAACTCCAGAGTACATTCTCAGCCTCAATGACAGACTCAACACACTCCTTTTGCTGGAATACCATGTCCTTTAGGTGTCAGGTCCCAAATAGCCACACTATGACCACATTGTCAGTCCACGTATGGCTTTTTGAAAGGCAAATGTAACCTACCTGGTCCCTGGGTGACTTAACCTCTATGATTGTTTTGCCCATTTGCTATAAATGACTATCTCTAGCACTTGGTTAATTATGTGATTACAGCACCTAGTGACAAGGAGAAAATTAAAAATCTATGCTGCATTTTCTAGAAGACTTTATTGCTCTATGCAAAAGAGGGCGAATGCAATTTAGCTGAGCCTCTGTGAACAAGAACTGTTTCCTTCCTCTCATTTCAGCCCCTCCCACCCCTTCCCCTGGAGAGAAGCTGTGTTAGGGAGCAGAGCGATTGACTAAGGCGAGGAAGAGAGCAGGTGTGGAGGTAAACATAAATTACCATTATCCCTGACAACTCTGGACAGTACCGCCCATGGAGAAGGAGCTCAGCCCACTTCCTCCCGATCCCATTAAGTTGCCAGCTGCTGGTAAGAGCATTTGTATAGAATGCGGTGCATTTGCTCTTTATTTCTTTATGCTGAGCCATTATGACTACATGTCTTATGAAAAACTCCAGCACTTGGCAGGCTGAGGAAGGGGATGATCCTTAGTTCCAAGTCAGCCAGGGCTAGATAGTGGGTTCAAGATTAGCCTGGGCTACTCAGTAAGGCCCCCCTTTCAGAACAATGATTTGACAAAAATGAGCAGTAAAGCAAGTAAGCAGGCAAACAGAAAGGGGAGATAGAGAATGAGTGTGATGCTTGGCACCAAGAGAACGGAAGTCACCTAGCAAATGCACAAGGGTGTGTCAGGCGCTGGGCCATTTGCTTATGCTTTTCCTCCTTCAGGTAACACAGAGGTTCTAAAGTACCATTTCCCCTAGTGCTCGACATCTCCGAAGTGAGGAGCTACTTATAATGCATGGCGTTTTAGAATGTGTCAAAGTTTAATTGAGCTTCCTTTTTCATTTTTAGTGTTCCATAAAGTAATAGGTCTTAGAATTGGTGTTTTAGACCTAATGAAATAAGGTACGGTGCATGCTTGTAGAGGTTGAAAAGGGAAATGCACACACAGTTTATGTGACTCCCTTTAATATTGCTAGACCTGCTAGGGCATGAATTCTAGCCCCATTGGTCACCTGGACAAGTGACTCAAATTCAGTCTCTTCATCTTGAAAATGGGGTAATCTCTAACGTCTCTATGGGAATGATCACAAGTCAGTCTGAGGAACTCAATAAGTTCCAGATTTCAAAATATCAGGTTTGAGCCAGACTGCCTCTGTTCAACAGTTGTTGGCTGACATAATGATTCCTGGGGGTCTACAGTTGTTAGTATCCTGGCATTAAGCTAATACGCCACCCACCTCCTGACAACTGTCAGGGTATGTGCACACCGGCATCCAGGCAGATACTTAGACAGCTCAAAGGGCCCTGTGTTGCGTGACTGTGTAAGGACTCTGTACGCATGTGCAAGCTTTCTCTTTTAAGCGAGCACCTCCAGCCTGTTCGACCCTGCCCCCTCCCCGTCTTCTCCTTCCCCCTGGTTGGCCAACATCTCCCCCTCCCTTTGGTCCTTTTTTCCAATAAACTCCGTGTGGGTTTGTCGAGTTTTGTGGTTCGTGTTTCATCGCCCGCAGCCGCAGCTGAAGCAAAAATGATACAGGTGGGGTATTAGGAGACACATACGTGTTTCTTATGTCTGTCTGTGCTATTACAGAATACTCCAGACTAGGTAATTTACAAGCAACAACAGTTTATGTCTATATTCATAGCACCACTGTTGGCCGACCAGCCAATTGTGAGACAAGCCAGGTTGCAAAGAGCTGCCAGCAGCCAAGAGACCAGACCAGCCAAGCAGCCTGGAAGGAACAGACATCAGCCAAACTGCCTAGAGAAACAGCAACCAATGGAGACATCTGAAAGAGGCTCAGCCCAGCCCAGCCACCAGGAGGGGACATGACCTAGCCTGCTGAGTAGTCTGTGGACCATGCATTGAGCTCCAGGTGTCTGGCTTTTGTGAACTGTTACCCACAGTTCACAGAGATGATAGCAAAGGCCACCATAGTTTCTCAGTCGAGGTCTGCAGGATCTTCCCACTGTTCTATAGGGTAGCAGGGCTTTCCCGTTTGACCTGAACACTCCACTATTGGTTTCTCTTTAAACACCAGCTATAATTCCACATTTCTTCTCTTGCCTCCAGGGCCTCCAGGGCTCAGGATCAGCCACTCTCCACCCTACTCGCACCATCCTCACCCCTTGTGTCCAAAGCTCCAGACATAGTACTCTCTAGGGCCTTATGAGGTGTTGGCTTGACCAGGTGATAACCTAGAGCATTATTCAGATCTCAGCCCGCCCAATGCCTATTACTCTGCTTAATTTTTCCCCACAACATTTACTGCTATTAGAAATTTTTGTTTGCTTGCTTAGTTTGCTTTCTTTCAACTAGTTTTTTTCTTCTTCCTTCCTTTTTCATTATTTATCTTAGTTTTTTTTTTTAGTTGATGACAGCCTTCACTGTGTAGCCCAGGCTGACCTTGAACTCTTAGTCCTCCAGTGCCTGCCCTTTGAGTGCTGGGATTATGAGCACTCACTGCCATGCCCCACTTTCTTTCTACTATCCGTCTAAGAAATTGTGAGTCTTAACTGCTTGATCTTTCCAGGTATCTCTCATGACAAGAACAATGTTGGTACCCTGTACATGTTTGTTGACTGGATAAGCAATGCTAGAGCACACAGTTGAGGCTAAATTTTAGAGTACTTGGTGCCGTGTTCAGGAGGCTAGATTTCACATGACCAGACTGGGAACTAAGCCAGTTTAGAAGGCTAGGAGGAAGAGACCAACTGGGAACTCAGCTCTCAAATATTAGACAATTTGACTTTTTGCAAAATAATGGATGCTTTTTCTGATCACTGTCTTTTGATTTATGCATAAGAAGCAGTATTTGAATGCTTCCATAATAGCGTATGTAAAAGCACTGGGGAAATTTTCACTTTGAAATGTCCTTATTTGTTGGGGAATTTGTCTTTCTTTTCTTCCCTGCATTGTGTTGTGGACTGTGAGCCCACCAAGGATGAAGAGCATTCGTGTTTATCTCTTCATCTGAGCCTCTTGCACAGTGGAAAGCACACAGCAAGTGCTTAATGCATGTGTGTGGGATGGATAGATGTAAGAAGTAAATCCTTTTAAGTGTTTTCAGGCATCTGGTTCATTGGCAAAAAGGAAAAAAAAACACTTTCAGTTATAGAAGCCAAGAGATGGAGCCTTTGATGAATCAGAGGCTGAGGTAGAGATGAAGGATGAGGGGAAGGGTGTTGAGCCTTTGTTTTGGTCTCTTCTCCAGGCTTTATCCTGTCAGTATAAAGTTTTTCAGGTCATAAATGCAGAAGAGGTGTTTCAGTCATTTCTAGGAGTATTGAAAATGCATGTGGCCATAATTCAATGTGTTTTGTTTTGGAGAATGAGAAAATCCTGTTTTCATTTCATTAGTTGTTGCTAAGCTCTGAAGATGGGCAATTAGCCCTTGCCCTCACTGGATGCCTTGATAAATTTTTAAAACTTGTGGCCCTTGAAAAATAAAGCTGACAGGCTTATTATTTTCCTGTACTTTTTGTATCTTTATTATAGTGTGTATAGTCTACTTGGTATCATGGTTATTTTCTGGAGTGCCATTTTTTTTCTAGGCTGGAATGGAAACCCTTTAAGGTGGTGTCTGTGCTCATTCCTCTCTCAGCATGGTGCCAGGAATGTAGGAGCTTAATTGATGAAGACTGCACTGTAGTAATTGTGAAAATATAGGAAAGGGGACATTCAGTTTTCTTTTGGTCTCCTTGGGGAGTAGATGTTAATATCATGCTTTCTATCTTTGTCTGAGTTGAAAACATTTCTATTTTGTTACCAGGATTATCAATCATCTATGTATCTATGTATCTGTCTGTCTATCTATTTTTCTATCTATCTATCTATCTATCTATCTATCTATCTATCTATCTATCTATCTATCATCTATCTATCCTCCAAAAATAGAGTTGTTTGTCCTAAAGGATACTGTTCTTCAGGAATTAGGTAGTATTTATGTTATAAAAATCAATTATTTAAAGACCTCCATTAGTATCTGTTATGCTTTATCCCTTTTGAAACCCACATTAACTTTGATTGGTATTGTGGCAGTGATGGGAGATGGGGGGGGGTGAGGGATTAATGTCTTTCTTTTGTGAGTGAGTTCTTGTTTTCAAGGGATGGAATGAATTCCATAAGAGCTGTCTGTCATAAAGCAAGGCTACACCTTATGGTTTTTTTCTCTTAATGTTTGCACATACCTGTTTTATGTTTGTATACTCTGTGAGCTGAATCATAAGCTATAGGCACCATGTTCTTGGACTTCCAAGATTTCAAACTGTGAATTGAAATAGACTTCTTTCTTTTGTAAGTTGCCTAGTCACAGGCATTTTGTTTTCACAACAGAAAACAGATTTGGCTAGTTCCTGAAATTTTTATATTTGTGGCTTCGGGGCTTTGGGACAGGCAATGCTTCCTGAGTCCCCATTAAAGAGAACTTCTGGGGAATGTTCCCAGACTGAGTAGAATATAGGGGGAGAAACATAGCTCAATATGATATGTTTCCTTGAAGTAGATATATGCACAGGCTACTAGTATCCATGACCTGGGGCTCTATGGATACATTCAGCTCTTGTACTCATCTGAGGAGATCTTCTGTGAATCTTTAGAGGGCCTTTGGAATCACTGAATGAATTGTCTGAGCACCATTGCTGCAAGTTTCTTTACAAAGTCTTGTCTAGACATAACTAGAGCTGTGTTGATCAACATCATCTCTATTACCCTTACTCAAGAGAAAGTTATTTGAAAGTTGTCTTCCCAGCAGGTGCTCAGTGGGACCCATGGAAATGCAGGCTGGTGCTGGTAACCAAGATTTTTGTTCTCACTGATTGCCTGACTGTGGTCATGGCAGATATCAGGGCATTACGTTACTTTAGTCCATGGGTTCCAGCTTTGGGGGATTTGATTTAAAATGAACGTTCCATAGAGTGAATTAAAAACTCACAGTATTCAAGTACAGACGGAGCCCAGGGGAAGAGATGGATGCAGCTTTGGGAAGCACTTCAGAGAGATGCTAGCAGATAGAGCCCTCACAGGAGTTATGGAGGTGGCCCCAGTAGGTCACAGCTACTCTGTGAGTCAGCCCCAAGCAATTCATCTTGATGGCTCGGGTGAGAGTCAAGGGGTAGGTGATGGCTATGGATGTCCAGAGCAATAGTATTGGACATAGTTGCCGCATAGCAGGGCTTTATACAGTATGGTACCTTTGAGAATCACAGGTTTCTGAGACTTTTAAGAGTAACTGGCAGAAGAACATCGAAGTAAAAGGCCATAGCAATAATGTAGAAAGTGATTACTCTTAAACGAACCAAAATTCATGTTGGAGATGTGAAAGAAATATTGTCAGGTTTAGGTGCACAAGATTTACAAGTCGTGCCATGGTGTGGTTTCCTGGAGTCTATATTTTCTCCTAACCTGTGTCACAGAAGGAGGGTACTTTATTCATAAAGCTGTGTGTAATATTCCTTTTCACTGTGTGAATATGTCACTGTGATTGGTTCAGTAAAGAAGTTGACTGGCCTATAGCTAGACAGGATAAGGTTAGACAGGAGAATCAGACTAAGAGAATGCTGGGAAGAAGAAGTTGAGAGGAGACACCATGAGGCACAGAGCCAGCAGGATGAATGTGTGTGCATGAGGTGAACGAACCTCAGAGCACACATAGATGAATAGAAATTGGTAAATTTAAGATATAAGAGCTAGCTGAAAACAAGCCTAAGCTATTGGCTGAGTATATATAATAAATACGTCTCTGTGTAGTTATTTGAGGAGCAGCTGGCAGAACAGAACTGATTGGCAGTCCAGACAGAAAACTGCACCTACAAAGTTGCCTGCTACGGAGGTAGAAACCATCAACTTGTTCATAGTGCCAAAGGTATTTCTTTTTGAGGTGATACCTTATGAACAGCCCTTCCCTGTCTGGGTGGGACAGGGAGGTATAATTCTGTGTGGGGCAGTAGAATGACAGCCCTACCTTCTCCTATCTGTATCCTCTGAATGAGGTTGAAGGGCCCCAAGAAAGAGTAAAAGTCAACCTTGTTGCTCTGTCTAGGAATATGGCTACTGTGGTTTAGGTAGTAAGAGCCTCATATCCTTTCCAGCACACACAGCCTGTGGAATCTGGGCCAGTGTTTGATGTCTCCATGCTTTATGGAGCATAATGGCTTCACGTCAAGTATAAAAAAATAAAATTACCAACTATATAGGTTTTTTTCTGCAGAAAAGAAAATAGTTTTAAGTATTGTCATAGAACAGGTAGCCATAAAGTATATCCTTCCACTTCTTTCAGTTAATGAAGTTTTTTTTCATTATAGCCATACACATTCATTTCATATGCTCTATGACTATTTATTACTAGGGCAGACTTGAATAGTTATGATACACCTGATCTCCCACAAAGTCTGAAATATTTGATACTCTGGCTGCTTACAGAAGAAAGCATCCCGGCTCTCATTAGAGGTATCCAGTGACAGTCACCATAATCATGAAGAATGAGGCCACTAAACAAATGAGATAAGGCATTTGCAATGTCTTATGGTCAACAGGTGAGAAGGTGGGGATGTAAATGAATAGAGATCGTTGATGAACAGCCTCATTTTTTCTTAAACTCTTGTCATATTAAGAACCAAGCATGCTTGGATAGTTTTCCCACTGCAGTCCATGTCTCATCTACAGGGTTACGCTGTCAGCTTGTCAGTCAGCTGTCTGCAATACACCCAGGCCAGGTCCCTTGTGAGGAAAAGGTGTTGACTGCTTCAGGCATTCCTTTATTGTTGTTTTTTTTTTTTTTTTTTTTTTTTGTCCTTGGCATTCCTACCAATCCTTCCTTGATTCTGGAACACAGTGGTGTGTTAGGCTATTCCTGATCAGGGGGATGGGAAGTGAGTAGGGCATAGAAGAGTGTATTGTTTTGGTTTTTTTTTGTGTGTTGGACTTAATAAGTTTCCATCACATCCCCAGGCTGAAGACAGCCTGCATTCTTACAAAAGGAAGTGGACCTTCTGGCTGAACTTAAATTTGAGCTCACCTAGGGGTATGATCAGGAAGTGCAGAGTCTAAAGTCCCAGAGGGACAGATCTCTCTCTCTCTCTCTCTCTCTCTCTCTCTCTCTCTCTCTCTCTCTCTCTCTCTCTCTCTCTCTCTCTCTCTGTCTCTGTGTCTCTCTCTGTCTCTGTGTCTCTCTCTGTCTCTGTCTGTCTCTCTGTCTCTGTCTCTGTCTCTCTCTGTGTGTGTGTGTGTGTGTGTGTGTATGTGGTGCATGGTAAGTGGATTCAAATAAAGTGTCTTTGAGCCAAAATGTCCCAATGGGTGACACCTACCAAGTCACAAATGTGCAGAAGAGAGCATTCTTAAGGGGGAGACATGTATTTTGATGGTATTCAAACTACCTGTTAACTGGTAGCAAACACATTAGAAAGAATTTGGTTTCGGGATCAGAAGATGACAAGACACGGTAAGTCTATAGACATCATCCAGTCATCTCTGCATGATATAAACTAGAAGCCCAGAAAGGAGAGGAGACCTATGACACATAATATAACCAGTCACAGACCATTTTGACCTTCTACAAGACGGGACAGAGCACACCTCAGACCTGTAGGATACCTTTGACATTTTTGTTGGGAGACTGTGAGTACTTTTCTGTATTTTGAGAAGCCATGCCTATATTTTTTCATGGTAAGAAGGTAAGTTATTGAACTAAAATGTCAGGTTTTATTATTCTGATTGAAAATATATTAGCTTAGTATGTTAACACAGGTTATTTTATAAAAAGCTGCCAATCAGAATTGTCTAGCTGTATGTGTGTGCATACACACATAGGAGTCTGCCAATCACAGCTTATTACATTCATATAATCAGAGCCTTTATATAAAAGTCTGCCAATCAGAGCTTATTGTATAAACATATATTGTGTAGTTTATTTATAATTAAAGGAGAGCACTAATTCAATTCATGCTCAGTGCTGTAGGGTTCATAAACATTTTTTGAAATATGGCATTAATAAAGGGATGTGTATAATAAAGGGGCTTCTAGTGTAGAAATCACTGGAAACTACTTATCTAGTTCAGGAGTCTACAGACTAAAGCAGGATGACCATACTCGGCTTGCTGACTGATTTTATAAATAAAGTTTTATTAGGATACGGTGTTGCCTATAGCCTATGGCCGCTTTCTTGTTCCATGACCAGAAGATGCTAGAATTTACAAAGTCCGTTCATTTTCAGGCTCCTTACAGAAAAGGCACAATTCTGTTGTAGTAGCCCTTTCATTTCAGATTAATGGAAACCATGAGGAGGTGCAATGCCCTGCCCCAGCACACATAGAAAGTAAAAATTGAGCCATGTGCTCAGTTTCCCTCTCTGGTTTCACGTCCTGTACCACATTGAAGTTCACACACTGCTCAAGGTTCCACTTACCCCATCACCTATTAAGGTTTGGGTGTGCAATGTTCCCGGCAAGCTTGGGGTGAATGCTGGTTCTTCAGGTAGCCAAGCTATTTTGGGAGGTTCTGGAAACTTCAGGAGCTGGAAGAGGAAGTAGGCCATGGGGAACAGGTCCTTAGAGGTGTCTTGTCACTCACCCTCCCTGTCTCTTTCTGTTTGCTTCCTATCTGTTACAAAGTGGAAAGCTCTGTCACATTCTCCTAGCAACCATGTACTGAACCCTGTGAAACCATGAGGCAAAATCTACCTTCCCGCTTTCTAAGTTGTTTCTGCTAGGTATTTCATTGCAGTGAAAAACAAAATAGAAAACCGAAGCCCAAAACTAAAACCTAACTAATACAATATTCGCTCTTACCAAGAGGACACAGGTTTAGCCAGGAGGAAGATTTCAAAGAGAAAAAGACAAAGAACCGGCTGGAAAGTGGGAGACCTCTGTGGCTAATGGGGATCACAGTGGCATGCGGACACGGTCTGCCAATGGAGATTCAATTAGAAGTGGCCATCGTTCTCCACGCGAGAATTTTCCTTTCTGCTGCAGTTGGCTTTGGTGTCTCACGTGGAAGCTGTGTTCTCAGAGCATGTATGGCGCGCCAGACTTGGAGCGTGTCTTTGCAACTGCATGCCACCAGTATTATGAAAAACGCACAGGACGGGGTGGGGAGAGCAAATCTGTTTTAAGGATGATGAGATCAAGAGGAACAGTGGCAATTAACAGTCACGAAGCTGGTGTGTGGTAGAGCTAGGTTTGCCAGCCTCGTCCCTGTCACCCAGTGTTTACGAGCTTGGTTTTCAGCGGAAGCCTGCCAGTGACGGGAGAAAATATCGGAGTTTACATTGATGCAAGCCATGACTTCACTAGCTGTGATTAAGTGAAGGGAACCTTTCCCTGCCTTCGTGTGGGACGAGGCTACTTGCTCTCCAAATACTGCAGAAGGAAGCATGGCAACTAATAACCAAGTGTGTGACCTGCTCAATAGCCCTTCTGCCATGGCACTTACACAGAGACAAAGAAATAGCACAACTAGGTTCTTAGTGGACGTGGTAGGGTTCGAATTGTAGTCCCCCCTCCAATAAGAAACAGTGGTGACTAGAAATGAGATTGTCCTTTTAAAATATGATTTTGAGACTTGTATTCTTCCTTTCTTCTTTGCCATTGGAGGGAACTCGGGGTGTCATGCATGCTGACAAGTTCTGTGTCGCCGAGTCACTCAACCCCAAGAGCTTATAATCTTTAAGGATTTTGTTTTGGTCAGTCATTATCGTTGTTTACAGTAAGTGATAATAAAGAAAAGGAAGGGACAGTTAAAATTACAGAGAAGGCTATCTCCCTCAATGGTGACATCGTGCAGCGCTTTTTGAGATGTCAGAACCCGGAAGCTGCCATGGGTGAAGCCACATAGCTAGTCATTGCTTTATGTGAGCTCATTTGTGTGTACAGTTACCCCGTGTAGAACTGTGTGATGGACAGCACAGTTGGGATATGCAATGCTAAGGTGACATAGTAGCTCAGGTCTGTAATCCAGGATGCACGAAACTGAGGCAGGAGGAGTGCTTCGGTTTTGAGGCCAATCTGGGTTATATAGATACTCTGGACTAACCAAAGCTAGAGAGTAAAATATTGTCTCAAGAAACCAAAAATCAACCAATCAACCAGACAAACTAACAAGCCCATACAACCCCCACAAATCCCTAAAACCAAAACACGAACTTTTTTTCATTACCAGAAGACTATCCCTTACACCCTTGACAACCTTGTTTTCTCTCCCTTTAGTATTGTCATTTAAAGAGTATTCTAAACATTCAGGCACAGATCTTTAGTTTCATGAGACAGGCTTTTGCTTTGGTTTGCTTTTCTGATTAGCACAGTGCCGTGGAGATGGACTGATCTGTTGTATGTATCCATAGTTCCATCTGCTTTGGTTCTGGAAGTGTTCCACCATGTGGCTGTGACATTGGTTAGTCAGGTGATGAAGGACATTTGCCAGGTTCTGTTAGTAAGGTTGCTACAAACATTCATGTGTGTGTGTGTGTGTGTGTGTGTGTGTGTGTGTGTGTGTGTGTGTGTGTATGTGTGTACACATGAACACAGCCCAGGCCATGTATCCCTTCTCTCTGGTGTAACTTTGCAATATTGTGCCTTATAGTAAGTGCATGGTTCATTTTCCATAAAAAACTGCTTTCCAGAGTGGCTGTAGATCTTATGTCCCCTTAGCACTGTGCACCGTGAAGTTTACTGATTTTTATCGGTGTTTGCAGTTGTCTCCTTTTGAGTAGGTGTGCAGACGCCATTTGCATTTCCCCGATGTCTAAAACTTGCCCAAGTGTTCACTTGTGCTAATCTGCTGTTTGTGTACCCTATGCAGTGAAATGTCTTTTCACATATTTTATCCATTTGATAGCTAGGTTTTGTACATTTTTTGACTTTTGAGAATTCTTTGTATATTTTACTCATAAGACCTTCACTGAATGTGTTATTTGAAACAATTTTAAGCTATTCTGGCTTATTTTGTCATCTTCTTCCCAGTTTCTTCTCTCAGGGTAAAACTTTCCGACTTTAACGAGGCTTAATTTATATATCTTTATATTTTATGAATTATGCTTTTGGTGTCAAGTACAATAATATTTTCCAAAGATGGTGAGAGTTGGCTGGGACTGGTGTTACAAAAAAACCTTGCACATCAACTACAAAACACTAAAAGGTTAAGTGATCCCTTTTTTCTCTCTGGGCAAAGGATGATCTACTGCCTTGTTTGAGCAACATTGGCTGGAAGACTTCCAAGCTGAGTCCTCCACACGCTGCTAACATCTGTAAAGGAGGCAGGGATAGGTGTTACGTGTCAGTTATGTAGGCGCAGAATGAGCCTGAAAGAGCCCAGAGCTATCTTCCAGAATTAATGAACGACATCCTCTGCCCTATTCAAAGAACCCAGCTCATTTCACTTGAGATAAATTTCAGGACCTTGTCACCCTGGCTCCCAGAGGAGGACACTCCTATGATTGATTGCTGCTTGCCCCTGGGAGCTTGAGATGTGGCAGAGGAGACCTGTCTGACTGACGGATGACTTTTGGCCCCACTGCTGACCTTGCTGGAAGGCTGCTGCTCAAAGAGCAGGACAGAGGAGAGATGAAACCACCACCCAAAGGAAGAGCTGGAACGTGTCACACACTAGAGAGAGCTCTAATGACTACAGCTGGATTAAATCCAACAATGCTAGTTAACATTCTTGTTGATAGGACTTAAGCAAAAGGCTATGGCTTAACCTTGCTGCATTTCGTCACTGTCAACTGTGGTTGGTGGTTTTGAGGGATGCCACTGGGAGGTGAAGTTTGAGGCTGTGGGTAAGGTGGGGGACTGTATTGCAAAGACAAAGGGAATTGTAAGTGTGAGGAATGGTGCCAGAATCACAGTCTAGAGTATGATCTTGGGACAATGTGTGATTTCAAGTTTGTACATATGGTCTTTGAAAATCCTGAGATTAATGTAAACAAACCAGAAAGAGATGGGCTCTCACTCTCTATATAGACCTGACTGGCCTCAAATTCATTGCAAGTCTCTTACCTCAGTGTGGTGGTTTGGATGAGAATGGTCCCCATAGGCTCATAGATTTGAATACTTGGTCATCAGGGAGTGTCAAGACTTGAAAGGATTAGGAGGTGTGGCCTTGTTGGAGGAAGTGTGTCACTGGGGGATGGGCTTTGAGTTTTTAAAAGGCCAATTTCAAGTCTGGAGTTGGTCTCTTCTAGCTGCCTGGGGATCTGGGTGTTGAACTCTCAGCTCCTTCTCTAGCACCATTGCCGCGCCTGCTGCGCAGCCTGTATCCGAGAATGTGGCGAGGGTGTGGGGATTGATGACACAGAGACCAGTCGGTTGCATTAAGAAAACTTTATGCTCCCCAAGAAGGCTCAAGATAACTTCCCAAGAAACGCTTCCCTCCAGAATAGCTTCTGCCATACATACATACACACACACGCGCGCGCACACACACACACACACACACACACACACACACACACACACACACACACACACACATACACCCTTCCTCCTCCTGGCTGGTGGTTATATCCCTGACACCAGATTCGGCAGTAGCAGCAGGGGGCAGGAAGAGGCGGCTAGCCATTGGAAAGATCAAAGTCAGGTTGTTTCAGTGAGTGATCCCTTATGGAGCCCTTATTGGGAACTTATAGCTCCAGTAAACATTTCTTAGGGCACTGGATTGTTTTCAGTAAACATGTTTTCAGTAAACATTGTCTCACAGCTGCCTGCTCCCAGGTTTATGGGGAAGTGGGTCTCAGGCCAAGGTCTGTTGTTCCCTCACACCATGTCTGCCTGCATGCCACCATGCTCCTCACCATGGTGACAACAGACTAAACCTCTGAACTTTAAGGAAGCCTCCATTAAATATTTTCCTTTATAAGAGTTGCTGTGGTCATGGTGTCTCTTCACAGCAATAGAACATTGACTAAGACACTCAACCTCCCACATACTAAGATTATAGCTGTGAGCAACTGTAGTTGAATTGTTTCTGCTTCTGTTTTTTTTTTTTTAATACACTCTCAGTATATTGCCAAGGCTGATCTTGAACACACTGGCCCTGTTGCCTCAGCCTCCTGGGTGCTAGGATTACAGCTGTTCATCCCCATGCCAAGCCCCTACTCCTTCTTTCAACTTATTCACTGCAGCTGGTCCTCCAACCACTACATGAGAACTCAGGCACTCCCTTGAATTTTCAAGTCATTCTTGCATAATATAAACTACAAAATACAAATAAAATGTCCACTGCTTTGAAATAACCAGTCTGTTGATTTTAGATCCTAACTCACACTTAAGACTTTTGCCACCTCCCCCATTCCCACTCAGGTGCAGTATCTCCCGGATGCAGAAAAGGAGGTCGTAGATCTGGATTGCTGTTATTGCTGATGATTCCAGGTAGGAGTTGAGAAGGCAGATGGAGGTACTTAACATTGAAGCTGGCTTTAAGCAATCCCATAGTGACAGGTTCTAAAAATAGTGTCTCTCTCTTTCTTAGGATGTTCTGCTTGATTCTTTGGAGGTTCTCCACTTCCCACTCTTGTTACCCCTCCTCAGCCAGAGTCATTGGTATCTTGTGGTCACTTGTTACCCCTCCTGCAGCCAGAGCCATTGGTATCTTGTGGTCACTTGTTCTGCAGCCTTTGACAACACCCTCAGATGTCTTAGGTCAGTAGTTATCCATGAAGGTGAGTTTGTCTCCCTGGGGACATTTAGGAGTATCTTCATAGCTGTGAAGTGATACTGGTATCCATAAGGCCAAGGTCAGAGATGCCGCTAAAAGCATGGTACACTGCACAGACAATTATCTACCTCAAAACTACTAGGGAAAGGTAAGGGGATGGGGAGAGAGTAAGAGAGGGTGGTTAGGATCTAAGCATGATATATGCAGGTATGAGAATCTATTAATCTGTGTAATTAATATGCATGTATAATCATAATTAAAAAGCAATAAAAAGAATTCTCAGCCAGTTGTGACAAGTTGCACACCTTAGCTCCTGAGCCTGGAAAATTCTCACATAGCTTTTGTTCTATCAAACTCTGGCTTACATATGAGCATCACTGATGTCCTAGTCCTTCAACTTACCCGTTGAAAGCTGGCTGGCACATCTCTCACCTGTCCCCCTCATGCTGCAGTTCTCTGAGTGGTCCTACTGAAATTCTACCTCTGTTTAGTGCTGGGGCACATAATACAACTCTCTCCAAAGATACCACACTCATGAATCGCTCCTCTTTCTTAATGTGAATTCTTGCCGTGGGGGGCAGGTTTAGTACTTACCTAACTGATTATTATAAAACCTCTCAGCAACCGGCTGCCACCATAATCCTGTGTGACATAGCAACACAGAACCTCTGTGGTTTACAATGTGCATTTGTTGATGTGTGATTGACATGACTGACTTGGGTTCCACTGGCCTGAGCTTGTTCCTGTGTATGAGGTCAATGGCCAGTCTGATCCATGATGGCTTTGATGAATATGCTGGTTAGTTTTTTTTTTTTTTGTCAGTTTGACACAAACTAGAGTCATCTGAGAAAAGAGAACCTTAGTTGAGATTGGCCTGTAGGCAAACCTGTAGGGCATTTTCTTGATTGATGATTGATAAGGAAGGGCCCAACCCACTGTAGGCAATGCGGTCCCTGAGCCGATGACCCTCTGTCTATAAGAACACTGAGTAAGCCAGAAGGAGCAAGCCAGTTAGCAGCATTCATCCTTGGCCTCTGCATCAGTTCCTGCCTTGAGTTCCTCAATGAGAGGTTGGATATGAAAGTGAAAACCAGGTAAACCCTTTCCTCTCCAACTTACTCTGGTCATGATGTTTTATCACAGCAATAGACAGTGAACCAAGACAATGGGATACTGACTGCATGTGTCTTTCATTCTCTGGAATGTTTGCTAGGGAGCATTCTCAGAGCAATCAAGATCAAGATCACAAGCAAGTCTATTCATGTGAATGTTCTTTAAGCCTCTGCTTGTGTCATGCCTGTGGCATTTTGCTAATTAATATCTTGCTCACTAAAGCAATTCACATGGTCAGGTCTAGCAGTCTGGACATAGGGAGAAGGGATGAAAATTTGGGATCTTTGGCACAAGAATTCTGTCTGCTTTCTTAAACCTATAACATATTTATTTAAGAATCTGGTAAAACAAAAAATCTTATCTTCAAGGCTCAGCTAAAGTGTAAGCCAGAAGATTATCAGAGTAATATATAACATATGTGCAGGTGTTCATCTCATACACTATACACATTGATATGCACATGTGTTGTCTTTATGCAAATAAAAAGAACACACAAAACCAGATGAAAGGGTATATAAATGGTGTGGGAACATCTGCAAAGATTTGAGACAGGAACTTACTGGGTGAGCAGCTGAAAGAGTCTATCTTGATTATTACTCACAATCCCAGTGAACTCAGGAAATAAATCCACATCAAAACACAAAGCTCAATCATGAAACCTAAAAAAAAATTGAGCTAGGCACCTTGTGGGAAAGACAAGAAACTTCTGACCCTTAGTAAAAGTATGGCCTTGCATGGCAGTGTCTTCCTCCACAGGGTTATTGTGTCCCATCTGTCCAGATACAGGCATTGCATGTTCAATTGTAGTCATTACCCAGGGGCAGGAATCCTGATTTCCTTCACAATGCAAAGACAGGAGACTGGCAAAGGACCCAGTCCACTATGAGAGGGGATGGGAAGTGGGCAGTTCTTCTGATCTCATATGGGCAGTAGGGCTAAAAGCAAAGCACACCAGGAGTTTGAGACTCTTATCTGTCCCTTTTCCTCCCAAATATCACAAAGGCAGACCTTTATCGTTATATTGCATCTATTGCATGATGTAAGTGACTTACTGAATTTGTGATTTTTGTTTTTCTAAGAAATACTTAGGAATGGGTGATCCCTGTGTAGCTGAGGAAAGTGAGGCTTAGAGAAAGGTTTAAGTAGTGAATAACATGGGGCTGGTAACTAGCAATGGGAAAAGTGAATCCAGTTCTATCTTGAGTTTGGATTTGGAAGACAAATCTTAAACCAATCATCCCCTCCTCCCCCATTCTTTCCCTGCCCCCCACCCCACTCTTTCTCCCTCCCTTCCTCCATCCTTTTTCATCAAAGAAGTTGGTTGATTCATTTAAAGTACTTATCTGTTCAAACTCTGGCCCTCCACCCCGTACCTGCATCACTCAGGGATATGTTTTCTTTGCCCCCTTTGGACCACTTAATTACATTCTCCCTTCTTTAGGAGGAAAGCTGACATGTAATTATTTTCATGATTAACACTCCTGTGCAGCTAATTGTAATTATGCCTTATAATCACAGTTATGATCGTCAATTACTCATTCCTGCCTCATTTGAATGTTTTTCTTTATCCTAGCTTCACCAAGTTGATGGAGCTAATGTTCCCACTTATGAGCACATTACCCCCCACCACTTATGAATACTCCCCCAGAGTTTTCAGCCATGTACTTTGGTCTTTTCTGTTCCCAACTTTGTTATTGTTCAACATTCCACCATGGCTCCTCACTGCCCTCTGTTTCTCATTTCTAGATTGACTTCCTTGAATCTCCTTCTGTTCCCCTGTTGCTAAGAGGTGCTGGGGTTATGGGGATGTCTGAACCCATGATGCCAGTGTTGGGACAGATGTGTGAGAAAAGTTTTCAAGTCACAGATATTCACAGCTCTGGGGAAGAGGACAGTGCATCACAGAGTCACACAGCAGTTGTACTCAGGAACAGAGTGGAAAACCCAGGGCTGTAGGCAGTAGGCTTGGTAGGGTTTAGAGGGTGGGGTGTCCTTGGTTCCTACTAAAAAAAACTGACTAGATTGCTGAACTAGATATGGTTACTCTGGGTTAAGCAGGGACTGAGCCTCATATTCATGATAAAGAGGGTTGTTTGGCTATGAGTCCTCTGTAGGAGTGGGACAGGAACTTGCTCTTTGACCTTTTTGAGGGTTTCACCTGATGTCAAGGTGGCACATATTGCCATACTGCTCTGACTTTGGAAGAGTGCTATAAAATGACATGGTTATAGGCCCAGGCCCTGGAGATAAACTGTAGGTCTAAGCTCTGACTGTGCTAGCTCTTTGATCATGGGAAAGCTGCTTAACATTTCCATGCCTTGATTTCCCCATATGTATTCGGGAAGTACTCAGAACCTCAGCAGCCATCTAATAAGATTGTTGGGGAGATTCATCACGTACTGACTCTGCTAAGGCACCTAGCCCAGGGTCTCTGCAGTGCTTCCAATACTTGTTTAGTCCTCTTTGGTCAAGCATTTTCTTGTTTTGATATTTGACTTGTCTACGATCTGAAGGACAACTGGATTTTCTCTGGTTTCTTTATATGATACCTGGGAGAACAAACCAATCTGGTCTAATTTTATCATAGTCTGCAGAACTCAAGTTCTAGTACCAGGAGGCATGGTTCTCCATGAGGAAGAGCCAAGTATAGATTGAGGAACTTACTCTTCCTGCTGTGAGAGTCTGGGGGATCACCAAATCATTCAAACAGCAAGTACCTCATCATAACTACTGTTGCTCAAGGGTTTGTCCTGTGCTGCAGTTTGAACAACCCAGCTAACCTATTTCATATCATACCTTAGAAATGTGTACCCAACACATCTTGACAATCAAGAAGTGCTGCCAAAGCCCATTTCTGTAGGGATAGCCACTGTTTTGAGGGCACTCCCTTATCCTCTGTGTTTCTCATAAAATTCTAATTTTTTTCTGAGAGTGTAGTTAGTGGTAAAACATTTGCTTAGTATCCATGATACCTTGGTTTTGATCCCCAGTACTGAAAAAACAAAGGTGCTAAATTCCTTAGTCTGTTCAAATCCCTGTTGGTATCTTCCTATGAAGTCACTTCTCGTGTTCTGCAAAAAGACATAGCATTGTACATTTCTGAACCCCTCTATTTGTGGCTTTCCCCATTCTTCTTTGTTTTGCTTTTTGAGATAGAATCTCTCTCTATAGACCTGGATCTTCTGAAATCTACTAGACCAGGCAGACCGCAAATTCACAAAGATTTGCCTGCCTCTGCCTTCCAAGTGTTGGGATTAAAAGAGTGTGCCACTATGCCTGGTGCTTTTCCCAATGTTTTAAAATAACATTTTAAATTTATTCATTGAAAATTTCATACATTTATACATCCCACCCCATCCCTTCCTCTAACTTTTTTACTACTCTTTTCAACACATTTATCACTCAACTTCATGTCTATTTAGTTTTTCATTATCCTCTGTGTCCAACTAGTGGTACCTGTGTATTCTTGGGTGAGGGGCCATCTGCTAGTGCATGGGCAACCTGCTAATGCTCTCTTTTCCAGCAGTCATCACTGTCAACAATTCCTTTGTAGGGGTAGAGCCTCAGTAGCCCCTGAATCAGCCGTGTTGGGATTTTTAACTAGTTTGATCTTGCATAGGTCTTACATATGAAACCATAGCTGCTGTGAGTTCATGTGTGGAATAGCCATGTTTTGTCCTCTCCATCCTCCAGCCCATACTTTATTTCTTTCCTCCACAATGTCCCCCAAGTCACAGTGATGGAGGGTATGTGTGGATTAATACAAATGTCCTGTGTATGGCTGAGCACTCATTCCCAGAACTTTCAAGTTATGAATTCCCTGCATTAGCTACTATCTACTGCAATAAAAGGTTTCCCTGACCTAGGTTATGAGTCTGTGTTGATTTGAATAAGAACGCCCCTTCCTCCCTCCTCCATGGGCTCATATATTTGAAAGTTTAGTCATCAGGAAGTGGAACTGTTGGAAAAGGATTAGAAGGATTAGGAGGTGTGACCTTGTTGAAATAGGTGTGGTCTTGTTGGTGGACGTGTGTGACTGGGGGTGGGGGTGGGCTTTGAGGTTTCAAAAGCCCATGCCAGGCCCAGTGTCTTTCTCTCACTGCCTGAAGATCAAGATGTAAAACTTGCAACTACTGCTCTGGCACCGTTCTGCATGCTTCCATGATGACAAAGAACTAAACCTCTGAAAATGTGAGCCAGCCCCCAATTAAATGCTTTCTTTTCTAAGAGTTGCCTTCGTCCTTGGATCTCATCACAGCAATAGATCAGTGACTAAGACAGAGCCATACAGAATTTGGGGCATTAGCAAAGAAATAATCAGAAGGTAATCTGACAACCACTTAGCAAAACAAAAGCATTAGGTTCTCCCCTAGGGCCCATGACTTCCTTAGTCATGGGTTTCTTGACCAGGTTTATAGCATCAGGCATGAATTTCCTCCTCTGGACCGGGCCTCAAATCCAATCAGAAAGTAGTTGGTTATGCCCACAATGTCCATTCCACTATTGTACCAGTGGGCACATCGTGTCTGGTATGTCAGTATTGTAACATGTAGGGAATAGTGCTGGGTAAGACCACTGATACCTTTTCTTCTCTACAAAACTATGATACTAGCCAGCAATGAGAGTTTCTTGCTCAACTTCAGGTTGATTTCTTTATGTCCTGAAATAAAACCTCACTTACAGTGAGGTAGGCTGTATCTAGCACTGAGATTTTCATTTTATATAACCAATGTCCACCCACGCTCATTATACAAAATGTTCTATTTTGAATTAGCTCACAACAAGACAACATGTCTCCTTCAAATATTACCAGTCCTGCAGTAATGACTCCCAATGAGAAATATCTGAAATTCCAGACAAAGAATTCAACAGAATCATTGTAACTATACCTAAATAACTCAAGAAGATATGAATATACTACAAGAAGACAAAACAAAGAGATGAATGAAATAAGAAAGTCAGTCCTACTTATGAAAGTAGAATTGAATAAAGAGAATTGTGAAAGGAAAGCCAAACTGAAATGATATTGGAAATGAAAAACTTGATAAGCCAAATAAAAGCCTGAGCGTAATGCCTCACTAATAGAATGGATGATGTTCATAAATTCCTGAGGATTAATTTTCTAAAAAATGCATGTGCTGGCTAATTTTATGTCAACTTGAGATGAGAGTCATCTAAGAGGAGGGAACCTAACTGAGAAAATGTCTCCATAAAATCTGGTTGTATGCAGGCCTGTAGGGCATTTTCTTAATTAGTGATTGATGGGGGAGGGTGGTGCCATGTCTCAAGCTTGAAGTCCTGGGTTTTATAAGAAAGCAGGTTGCATCAGGCAGTGGTGGTAAACACCTTTACTCAGAGCTTGGAAGGCAGAAGCATGTGGATCTCTGTGAGTTCGAGGCCAGTCTGGCCTACAAAGCAAATTCCAGGACAGCCTGAGCTATACAGGCTCATACAAGACATAGGGAGAAACCCTGTCTGGAAAAAAAAAAAAACCAAAAACAAAAAAAAGGAAGAAAGAAAGTAGGCTGAGCAAGCCATGAGGAACAGGGCAGTAAGCATCACTCCTCCATGGCCTCTGCATCAGCTCCTGCCTCCGGGTTCCTGCCCTGTTTGAGTTCCTGTCCTGACTTCCTTCAGTGATGAACAGTGATATGGGAGTATAAGCCAAATAACCTCCCCCCAACTTGCTTTTTGTCATAGTGTTTCATCACAGTAACAGAAACCCTAACTAGGACAAGTAACCTAGATCCTAGAGAGTGTAGGGGTAGATTTACTGAGAAAACAAAACCAAAAACCAAAAACCCATTCTGAGAGTTGAAAGAGCCCTTCGCAGAATACTTTTGGTCTGAGTGTATTGTCTGACAGGCATCACCATCCCCAAACCATCATTCTCTTGGATCCCCCTGTAGTTATGAATGTGTAACACCTAGAAAGCAGCCCTGAGATAGAGACTGGAGAGTGCCAAGTTTATTAGGGAACATTTGATGCCTAATTCTAGTGGGCTACAGGCAGGAACCAAGAATTGGTTGGAAGGAGACACTAGGCTATATTGCAGGAATTACAATTGCACAAGGTGGTCTCAAGCTGACTAGGTGAATTAGGCATATCCTGCATTGGGAGAGTGGGCTCTGTAGTGTGATATGGAGCCAATCCTGCAATGTGCTGGGAAGCCTGATGTTGAGTCAGCATTGTGCTGTGAGGTCTGCAGTGTGTTGTGGGGTCTGCAGAGTGGTGTCTGTTCTGCAGGGTGCTGTGAGGTCTGCAGTGTTCAGTGGGATCTGCAGTGTGCAGTGGGGTCTGCAGAGTGGTGTCTGTTCTGCAGTGTGCTGTAGGGTCTGCAGAGTGTTGTGGGGTCTGCAGCGTGCTGTGGGGTCTGTGAAGTAGTGTCTGTTCTGCAGTGTGCAGTGGGGTCTGCATTGTGCTATGGGGTCTGCAGTATGCTGTAGGTTTGCAGTGTGCTGTGGGGTCTGCAGTGTGCAGTGGGGTCTGCAGTGTGCAGTGAGGTCTGCAGTATGCTGTATGGTCTGCAGAGTGCTCTGAGGTCTGCAGTGTTCTGTACGGTCTGCAGAGTGCTGTGGGGTCTGCAGAGTGCTGTGGGGTCTGCAGAGTGCTGTGGGGTCTGCAGAGTGCTGTGGGGTCTGCAGTGTGCTGTGAGGTTTGCAGTGTGCTGTGAGGTTTGCAGTGTGCAGTGGGGTCTGCAGTGTTCAGTGGGGTCTGCAGTGTTCAGTGGGGTCTGCAGTGTTCAGTGGGGTCTGCAGTGTGCAGTGGGGTCTGCAGTGTGCAGTGGGGTCTTCAGTGTGCTGTACGGTCTGCAGAGTGCTGTGGGGTCTGCAGAGTGCTGTACGGTCTGCAGAGTGCTGTGGGGTCTGCAGTGTGCTGTGGCTTTTGCAGTGTGCTGTGGCTTTTGCAGTGTGCTGTGGGGTCTTCAGTGTGCAGTGGGCTTTGCAGTGTGCTGTGGGGTCTGCAGGGTGGTGTCTGATCAGCAGGGTACTGCGGTATCAGAACTGTGTTGCAGAGTCCCATTAAAGTTGCAAAGGCAAATGATGACTTGGGAACATCCTGCATAGCAACACTGTCTGTTCTGTGTCAAATTTCCCCTGTTCAACAGCAAATTCTTTCTCAAAATAAGGCTAGATACAGATAAGAAATAAACAAATTAGGGAGGAAAGAGCCTGAGGCTGCTGTGAAGTTTGCTGTACTCACTCCTACTTTTTTTTGACCTGTCTTATTCTTATCTTGGGAGTCTCAAAAATAGATCTTTTATGAACTATGAATGTTCTGAACCCTAGAAGTTATAAGCTGAAGGAGATGGGAGTAGAATTGTGGTTTTCTTTCTGAATACAATTTGTTCACTGTCCATTCCAGGCATGTCTGAGAGATGAATGCCAGAGTTCTGTCAATCACATTAGAATCCTGTTTGGCATGCTTTTTTGTCACCAGCTGATAAACCTTACAGGCATTCCCTTTGTGGAGACCTGGTGAGCAGGGGTCTGTTGTTACCTGTGTAGATCAGGGCTACAATAGTTCATTATTTCCTGTCTACTCCATTTTCAGGCCGCCCAGCCCATGATGGTGAATAAGGCAACAGTGGTTTCCTGTAAGGCAAATGGACTTCTTCCACCCCCAGGGAAAGATAATAGAATTTGATGTACAAAAATTTTGCAGGTAATTAAGCCCCTTTGAGAGGGACAAGATGGAAGGGATAATGTACGTGTGAACATGCGTATGTGTGCATTTGAGTGTGCTTAGGCTAGGGATGAAAGTGTGAATTATATAGGAATAGTGGCAATAGGCTTTCAAATGATCAAATTACGAGGTAATTCCATGTTTCTTACCTTGCTTTGTTTCTTTGAGACTAAGTCTTGCTGTATAGCCCAGGCTAGCCTCAAACTCCAGATCCTCCTGCCTGAGTCACTAGAGTGCTAGCATTCCAGATGTGTGGTACCGTGCCAGTTTATTCTCTTCTTTTTACGTTAAGTAATGTAATTCTTAAAAGCTGTTTCTGTGTTAGAGTTTTTTCCCAACTTAAATTCAGCCCATGTTTCTCCTCGCCTCTCATCCAACTGAGGGCACTGGGGCAGAGCCTTAGCTGCAGAGGGTTTCTATTGCCTATCCTGAAGCAGTCAGTGTCCTCTTCAGATGAATAAACAGAGAGCAGACCTCCAACCCTGAGGTCATGGTTTTATTAATAAAGTGTACAGGGTAATATTTGTTTTGGGTGCTGATGTGCTCCAAAAGTCTTAGTCTGGGATTCTCATTTCTTGGACACTTTCATGTTCTGTGTAAGCTCCTGCTGTGACATTTGTGACGGTTGAATGCTTCAGTGGTTTGTGTCCTTCCCCAAAAGCCAAGAAATAATAGTAACACAGATTTGGTTGTTTAGGAAGATCATCCTCACCAAGTTTGACTGCTTGTCTGGCAGAGGTGTCTTACTGTGCTTCACGTCCTGATTTAGTTGGATGGGAACTTAAGGATTTATTTTACTTTTAATTATATGTGTGTATCTCTGTGTGGGTATGTACAGGTGCCACCAAAGGCCAGTGGTATGGAATCTCCAGGGAACTGGAGTTCTGTGTAGTCATGAGGCACCGGACATGGATCCTGGGGACAGAACTTGGGTCCTCTGAAGGACCACTAGATGCTTTTAGCTGATGAACCATGTTTCTCTCTCCAGACCCTGCATCAGAGTTCATGTCAGAGTAGGAAGGCACCTCACCTGCTGATTTGAACAAATATACAAGTCCAGACCTGGGAAGACAAAGTGGCTGGCTAAGAAAGCGCAAACACTGCCTATAAGGAGATGAGAACCCAAGGCTCTGTGACCCTACCCCAGGACTCCAATCTCCACTTCCGGTTTTATTGTAGTCAATATTACTTGCTTAGACCCTTAGATTTACCAAATAACCGTGAATAATCCATATAAGCTTTCAATTCATATTTAATATTCTTCTCTAACTTATTCCCAGAAGCCAAGGATGGCAATTGCTCCCATGATTACATATAAGAAACGGTAAAACAAAACAAAAAACCCAAATTCTTCTAGTTTGCTTTGTGTTGTTGTGATAAATACCATGACCAAAATTGGTTAGGGGAAGAAAGGGTTTATTTGGCTTATTGTTTGCAGTCTGTCATGGAGGGAAGCCAGGACAGGAACTCAAGTAATGAACCTGGAGGCAATAACAGAAGCAGTGGTTATGGAGGAAATGTTTATTGGCTTGTTCCCAGGCTTATGTGCAGCTACATTTCCTATACTTCCCAGGACCACTTGGTAAGGGTGATATTACCCACAATGGGCTGGGCTTTCCCATATTAATCATTAATCAAGAACATGTACCACAGGCTAGCTTATTAGCCAATTTTATGGAAGCATTTCTTCAGTTGAAGTTCCTTCCTCCAGTTAGACTCAGGTTTGTGTCAAGTTGATAAAAACTAACCAACACAGCACTTAATAAACACCATTAAGAATGGTTGGGTACATAACCCACTTGTGATTTTTGACTGCATTGGGAAGGTTATTCGCTGATCCCTATTTTAGGATTCTGATACCTGTTATACGTTGGAATAGACTTGGTGACAGAGACATAGATAGAACTTGCTGTTGCAGATCCCATGAGCTCTGTTCCATTGACAAACTGAAAATGGCTGAAGGTACCTCAGTGTATTGGGCATCTGGATGCATGCACAGATAAACCCTTTGCAAAAAGGGCTCAAGAGAAGAGCTTGGTAAGAGGGGAGACTTCTGAGAACTGATTCAATAATGTTCCGAGAATCCAAAGGAACCTGGAAAAGGCTTCTTTGAAATCGGAGACCAGAATTTTAATTGCCCAGCTATGATTTCCAGCTACCAGATTTTGAAAATGTGGTCAGAATGTAAGAGATTTATGGAAATCTCCTTATTTTGGAGATTTAGACAAGACAATCATTTTTGTTGTTAGCTGAAGAGCTGAACTTCCTGTAAGTGATAGGATAAAGTAATAACTGTGATGCTGTTTTCCAGGAACACCACACATTTTCTTGCCATTAACTGAGTCAGGCAATGGACACGTTGCCAACGACATCTAGAATATTCTCAAGCGTTCTATCTTCTTAATGGGCTTTCTTTCTTGCCTCTTTATAAGTATCCATTTCCCTCTTATTCTCAATTGTCCATCCTTAAAGCTAATTTCCAATTTCCATCAAATTCCATGTGGCTGTAAATATTGAGGCCATTATAGACATGAAACTTAGCAGAACTAGGGACCTCTTCTGGTTACCTCCAGGTATCCTGAGACGATCACTAAACCAGGAAGGTAGGAAGAAGATTCAGTGTCTTAAATCCTGTGACAATAAAAAGAATAATTTATCTGGGGGTGTAGGTCCATAAGTCAGCAGAGTGATGGTGTAGCACACACAAGGTTCTGGGCTCCATCCATAGCTCTGGGTGTCAGCATTTGAAGTACTCAGGAGGTGGAGTCAGGAAGATCAGAAGTTTAAGATCATCCTGAGCTACATACCAAGTTCAAGGCCAGCCCGAGATATGTGAGTACCTGTCTTAAAATAATTTCCCCCGCAAGTCCCCATGGCTTGAACCCCAGCACCCTGCCACCAGTAAAACAAATTCTTCTATAAGAAGGATAGAGAAAGAAGATACTGCTTGAAGTTTCCTGTCCACTTGGCTAGCTCTGTTCAGCAAGTAGCCCGAGTTAACTCAGTCTTCAGTGAAACGCTGTAGTTGCTGCAGCAAGTCTATAGGTCTGTATTTGAAGACAGTTGTTCCCCCAAATTATAGCAGCAGAAAATAAGAACAAATCCGTACCCACCATATGAAAGCATTAAGTGTTTATAACTCCACATGTGCACACTGTACATGTAAGTAAGGAGAAAAGAATAATTTAGGAGAACTGAATGGGACGAATAGGTTGCTTCCAATACAAAACAGTCATTTTAGTTTCATATGAAGTTAGAAGGAAAAAAAATAAGTGAATTTATAGGCTCCATTGAACTTATAAAAATTTTTACAATGAGAGTTATTAGTTTTTAAAAGGTCCCCTTTAAGGTTATGAGAAAAGACTAAGGGAAAGATTAAGAAATTGAATTGTTGTACATGGTATGTATTCTGTTTCGACAGAACTAGTGACACTTTGGCAAAAAGATAATGAAACTAGTGTTTGAGCAGCTCTCCTGATAGACTCCCCCATTGCTACCTCTGACTACTATTTTTCCACATTATGTTTTATTTTGTAGCCATAATCTACTCATTTCAAATCCTGCTTGTAAGAGCTGTGAAATTTCATGGACTATGACACAACTCTCAATGGCATCCCTTTCTTCTTCCTCCTGTGCCTTCCTGGAGCTGAGCCCTGTCCTCTTCCATCTGCAGCCCCTGATCTGCTCACAATACTTTTTGGGGTTGGATCTTTTTTCTTAGTTTGTTATATATAGGCTATGCTTTCAAAATATTTATCAGATTAACTTTCAGAGACTTCTGCTTTGTGAAGATATATTTTTTAAAAAATATTTTGTTTGTGTGTGTGTGTCTGCCTGTCTGTATGTCTGTCTCTGAGTGAGTGTATCTGCCCTTGGTGTCCACAAGAGAGTGTCAGATCCTCTGGAACTAGGTGGTTGGGATTTGCTCAATGTAGGTAGGTGCCGGAAACTAAACTTTGCTCTTTTGCAAGAGCAGTATGTGTTCTTAACGCCTGAGCCATGTCTTCATCCCTAAAGATAGATTATTTGAAAATGTTTGTGGGATGTCAGGTGCAGATTAGTGATGCACCACTTGTGACCAAACAACATGCACAGCATTGTGAGTTTAGCAGGGGAAGGGGATTCAGTTAACTTTACCCTCCCTTGAGAGTCTGCAGACAATGAATGTTTACTGGGGGGAGGGAGAGACTTTTTTTCTAGTAATGTAGCTACTGGAAAGCTACCCATGCTTCCAGAAATAAGCCACCACATATGCTCCTCTAAGCAACCCTGAAGAAAATCATTGTTCACAAAAACAGGAGAAGGAATGAAAGCAGAAGCAGGGGTGGGGTGGGGTGGGAGGTGGGGATGGGGACTATCTGGGAAGGGGGAGAGGATCACTGGGAGTGGTGAGGACCAGAGAGGGACTAGTGAGAGAGTGAACACTCTCAAAATATTTAATATACATGTATTGAAGTACCACAAAAAACCCATTACTATGTATAATTAATGCATACTAAAAACATCAAAAATGGGGAGTTGTTCCATTTGATAAAATCTGTTGGTTGCTGACAAATACAGGAAAAGCTATTAAAATTCCCTCACAAACTTATTTGAGGAGTTGAGACTTTTGTACATTTTATAGTCTAACAATTATTATATTTAAAGTGAAACATGTTCTTTATATATTGTTTAGAAATATAGACAATCAAAAAAGAAACAACACAACTCTCAATCCTGATATTTAGGCACAATAATTCGTAGCAATTAGGTTCTTTGGTATTCTTACAATCTCTCTTTCCTTTATAGAAAAATACCTATTAGCTTTAAAAACAGAATATGATTGTGGCACAGTATTGCTTGTAATCTTATTTAAAGCATGTAATATACCGGGAAATATTTTTACTTATTGTTTGAATGCATATAGCCTTTTAAACCAATTCAGAAAATGTGAGGATAAAGATAGTCTGAAATGACACCTTCAAGTAACCTTTCAAGTGGTCGAGAATTTCCTTCAGTTCACTTATTCTGCAGTGCTGGGGCCTGAACCCAGGACTTCAGGCATACTGGGCTAACAGTCTACCAGCGAGTCACACCCTTTCCTGTTAGATCCCAGAACCTTTACTGTATTATTAGTTTTATTAAGTAGAAGGTAAGGGTAGACTCAAAAGCACAGCTGGATATGAATAGCTTATTTTTCCTTCTAGAATAAGAATTGAGAGTGGTAATGACTGCCATGGAAACAGTGACTGCTTTTTCTGACTTCGGGTGTATCTTTCACTGGAATGTGCCCCAAACCCTTATAGATATCTCAAATGCACAATGATAGATGGGGAAAGCTTTGCATATCCTATCTGACTCAGTTGCACCATAGTCTAATGAAGGTCTACACCAATGGTATGCATAAATGTTTGAAGACATATTAACTTCCCTATCTGAACAATTCTTTCATTGCTCTATAGATGATGCTTGAAGTTGAAGCCTCATAGCAATGCCAAGGTCTACAGTAGAAAGTCTTCTGCTGAGACGTCTGGAGACACAAGGACAGATAGGTGGTGTGCTTCCTTTCAGACTACCCATCCACATTAATGAAGATTTGGGAAAGAAACAACTAAATGCCTGAAGTAGTTCCCAAGGGATGCTGGTTTAGTCAGGGTTCTCTAGAGTCACAGAACTTATGGAATGACTTTCTCTCTATAAAGGGATTTTATTGGAATGGCTTATAGACTTAATGACTTAATCCAAAAATGACTAGCTGTGAATGGAAATCTAGTAGTTATTCAGTCTCATGAGGCTGGTCTTCTGTAGATGCTGGGATCCTGAATAAGTAGGCTCCAATGCCAGTGAAGGAATGGATGCGCTGACAAGGTGAGGGAAAGCAGAAGAGTGAATGAACCCTTCCTTCTGCCTTTGCTCTTATACAGGCTTCCGGTAGAAGGTGTGGCCCACATTAAATGTCTTCCTGTCTCAAGATCCAGATCACAAGTGTGCCTTCCTTTTCTGGATTGCAGTTCATTCCAGATATAGTCAAGTTGACAATCAAGAGTAGCCATCACAGATGCCTGAAGCTACACATACCAAGTGACCCAACACAACAGAAAATGTATTCTTTCAGAATTCTGCAGGGTAGAAATCATGGCCATCAGGGCCATGCTCTTTTGAGACTCTGGATAGAATCCTCATAGCCTCTTCCTACCTTATCATGATAGTTGTCAATCTTTGGTAGTCCTGATCTGGTAGCTGCACAACTCAAATTCTTGCCCAGGCTCGCTTGTTGTCCATCCCTGTGTCCTCATACTGCTTGTTTGTCTGGTTATTTGTTTATCTTTGGGGTGGTGATGGAGATAGAACCCCAGGCCGTGAATGTATTAGTGCTCTACCACTTAACACTTAACAGACACTCTAAGCCCCATCAGATCCCTTTACAGGGACTATGATCATATTGGAATAAGGGTCTACCCCACTGTTGTGCAACCTCACTTAAGTAATTGCATCTGCAGCAACCCTTTTTTCCAAAGAAGTTCCATTCTGAGGTGCTTTCACCTTTCTTGCTGGATGCCACAATTCATCCTCTAACAAGTGGTCCTGAAGAAACTGGCTGGGGATGCAATGATTTATAAACTAACAGCAAAATGTCTCACAGATATTATGCTTTTCTTTCTTTCCCACCAAACCTATACTTTTTTGATGACAGTGAGGAAAAGGGCAAAGGAAATGATATGATACTTGATTTTCTGAGAGATAATGACTCTTAGACGGGTCTAGTTGTCAGAAGCAATTTAAAAACATAAGCACTGTCCCTAGCCTTTAGCATAGCATTTACAGTTTACAGAGTGCTGTCATGTACATTATTACCTTGACCCTGATGATGCTCCTGAGAACTGGGCAGTGCAGCTGTTGCCACTTTCCCCACTTATAGAAGTAGAATCAGAGACTTAAGCAGGTTACACAACTGGTAGGAGTTGTGCCTCCTGATATCAGCCTACTTTTTTTAACCACCCACAGGAGGTTGGATCTCTCTCTCTGTCTCTCTGTCTCTCTCTCCTTTCCTCCCTCCCTCCCAGTTCCCCTCTCCTTGGCCCCTCTGGCTCCCTTTGTTACATGAAGCAGATATTTATATATGTATTTCTGTAGGCAATATTGACGAGGTGAATTACTGGGAGACAATGGTATCTGCAGGAGTGACTAATGACCACTCTCTACAGTGTTTGTGAGTACCCCTGGGACATCTACAGTGTTAGAGTTCTCTTTTCAACCAGGCAACTTCCACAGACACCCTGTGAGTCTCCTCAAGACCTTCGCTTCACATATGAAGAATCCTATGTGCACTTTCCCCCATCCAAACTGGCTCAGTTCACTTGGGTTGCTATAATAAGATGACTCAGATCACTGCCCATAGCACTGGAGGTTGGGAGTCCCAGTATCACAGTCAAAGGCAAGTATCTCACCAGTGCTTTCTATTGTATAGATGTTTCCTCCTTGTGTCTTTGTGTGGTAGACTAGTGGAAGGTTTTTATTTTTGGGACAGACTCTCACTATGTTGCTCAGGGTGCCTAACATTTCTGCTCCTTCTGCCTTTACCACCCTAGTGCTGAGACCCAGGACTCTTCATAGGGGCACCTTACCCACTGGGTGTACCCTCTGTCCTAATGGCTTTCCAAATGTCTCACTTCTTAATATTGCATGGGAGATGAGGTTTCAGGATAGGTATTATTTTGGGGTGGGGTTGGGAGAGAGAAATATCTAATATAGTTAGGCTGGCCTTGAACCCCCTACATAGCTGCAGATGACTTTGAACTTCTAATATTTCTGCCTTCACCACCTAGATGCTGGGACTGCAACATTACCATGTTAGGTTTTTATGTGGTGTTGGGGATTGAACTAGGGTGCTGTGCATGCTAGGCAAGCTCCCTGCCGACTGAGCTTCACCTCTAGCTCACAACATGTGAATTTTGAAGGACACAACATTTAGATCACAGTAGTGCAAAAGGAATGACTGTTTTTGGAACATGAAATAAAGCAACATAAAACACTGGGCAGAACTAACATGGCATGTACTCTCTCATATATGGATTTTACACATAGATCTGGGGAGTGTCAGCCTACAGTCCCATGACCAGAGAGTCTGGGAAACAGAACCTTCATTCAATGGCTGATGGAAGCAGAGGAAGACTCCCACAGCTAAATGCTGAGCTGAACTCAAGAAATCCAGTGACAGAGAGGGAGGAGTGATGAGCAAAGGGGTTAAGACTGAGCTGGTTTAACCTCCAGGAACAGCTGATCTGACAAGAGTTAGCTCTTGAATACCAGACTGATGGCTGGGAATCCAGCATGGGACTGATCAAGGCCCCCTGAATGTGGGTGTCAGTGAGGAGGCCTAGGTAATCTATGGGGCCTTGGGTAGTAGATCAGTATTTATCCCGGATATACAAATGGACTTTGGGCACCCATCCAACAATGTGAGATGCACTCTCACCCTGGACTCTCGGGGGAGGGTCTAGGCCCTGCCCTTGATGAAATGACAGACTATGGACACCCCCATGGAGGGCCTCACCCTCCCTGAGGAAATGAGGGGATATTGGAGAGGTTGGTGGGAGGGCATGGGAGGAGGGGAGGGAAAAGGAGAGGGACCTGGAATTGACATGTGAAGCAACCTTGTTTCTAATTTAAAAATAAAAAAAATAAAATTAACAAAACAAAACAAAACAAAAAACCACTGGGCAGAACTCAGTTCCTTACTGTTTTCTTTCCCTACAAGTGCTTCCCTTGTGTGGTAGTTTGAAAGAAAATGGTCCCCAAAGGGAGAGGCACTATTAGGAGGGGTGGCTTTGTTGGAGTAGGCCCTGTTGGAGGAAGCACATCCCTATGGGGGGCAGGCTTTCAAGTCTCCTTTGTTCAAGCTATTTCCAGTGTGAACAGTTCACTCCCTGCGGATCAAGATGTAAAACTCTCAGCTCTTTCTCTAGCACTGTGTCTGCCTGTGCATTGCCATGTTCTGCCGTGATGATAATGAACCTAACCTCTGAAACTGTGACCCCAACTGATTGTTTTCCTTTAGAAAAGTGGTCATGGTGTCTCTTCACAGCAATAGAAATCCTAACTAAGACACCTTGTAAGTCTATATTTTCATTCTCATCTACCCCCATCTTAGTTTATTCCTCATAGTCCTGAGCCTGGGAAACCCAAGTTCCATATCAGCAGATTCAGTACTTGGTGAGGCTTGCTTCTTGACCCAGGGTCTCTGTCTTCTGCCTGTACTTTCATGCGGTGGTGGAGTCTCCCTGAGGCATGCTTGTATTATGAACTGGAGTTTTCATGACATAAGCACTTCCCAAGAGACCTTCGAAACCTACTAGACCTATACACTAGCAACAAAGTAGGTATTATCATTTCAGAGGTTAAGATTTTGTCATAATTTGTGCGTAGAACAATCTCTACATGGGGTGATTGACAAACAGGTGAGCATATTGCTCACTGTTATAGAGGTTAGGAAGGCCAGAATCAGAGTCCTGAAAGGTCTGGTTTTTGGTATGGGCATGGGTGGTAATTAATAATTTGCCTTTGTAGGACAGAATGCATGGGAAGACTGGTATACAGGCAGTTCCTTGTATCTCACTGTTCCAAAGCCTCTACCAGTGATGTAATAACCCCTAAAGCCCCTCCCCTCTTTTCATGAGGTTTCTGGGAAGTCAAAGGGCCCTGTATGTTCTCTTTAATTTTGATATTAGATCTCACTGTGTAGCACTGCGTAGCCCAGTCTGGTCTTGAGCTCATGACTATCCTATCTCAGTTTCCCAAGATTGAAATAATAGCTAAGTACCACTATCCAGCTTTCAATTTTTAATGTTATCACATTGGTAGTTAGGTTTAATTATGAATTCTGGCAGGCACACTCAGTGCATGACAGATACCAGCAAGAATTTAAGGACACACACAACAAACCATAATTTATTGTACTCTTAATGTCTTATAGGATAGGGAATATACTATGAAAAGTCCTCTAGACTTTGTTGTTCTTATTCTTCTCAAGGAATCTTAGAAGTTTTTGCATAATAAATTATTAGGAATGTCTTAATCCCACATTCCATTGTATGATATGGTGTCAGTCCCATCAAATTTTAAATCAGCCCCTAACTGTGGAGCACCTGGGTTGATTCAAATTCGTGTTTTATACATACAGTGCTGAGAAAAAAAAGCAACTTACACATACTGCTTAGTACATATATACATCTACTTATGAAAAGTCTTAGAAAGGAGATTGCTGGGTCAAAGGCTAAATACACTTTTTTACTTTGAAAATTACATTAGCTCTGCATTCCTGTAACAAATACCTGGTGACAATGGGAGCTTCTTGTGGTAAGACAGTAAGTACAGGGAAATTATTTATTATTTATTATTTTACTGGGCTGGAGATCAAAGGAGTGGCCTTGCCCAGTTTACAGCAGCACTCTACACTAATCTTAATTTCTAACTGATAGTGAAAATTTAAGACACTATTTACAATTTATTGACAATTCTGTTCAATGTGTTTTGGTCATATTTATCATACCTCTCCTGTCTGTTTCCAGATCCATAGCCCCATTTCCTTAGTGTTCAACTTAGTGTTTTTCATACCTTTTTTTCTCATTAAGATCAATTTGTGTAGGAGAAACTGCGGCCGGCCAGCCTACTCAAGCTGTAGTTGCCCTGTCCCCAGGGACCAGGCCAGCCTGCGTTCAGCAGCAGGCACTTCCTCTCTGAGCCAAGTCAACGCCCCAGAGATACTGCTGGAGAGACCCCTGACCCAGAGACACCAATGAGGAAAGGACCTCCAGCGGAGTCAGCCGCCGCCTGAGCCAATAGGACCTTTGGAAGGGTACAAAGGTAGATCTAGCTTCCTTAATAAATGAGTCTGCAACAAGCTCTTCTGCTCACTGACACTTGGTGCCTGAGCCGATGATGCTTCATCTTCTCACCCCCTCCCTGAGGGGTGTCCGAGCAGAATAACCCGAAATATCTGGCACCTACATGTGGGGCTTGTGGATCCCGTGCTGGCATAGGTGTATTTTCTTCCATCGCCACAGCTGTGTTTTTGTTTTTGTTTTTGTTTTGTTGTTGTTTGGACCCTGATCTTTGCCCTTTGTTGCTGGTGGTGCATCATCGGATCCTACTACGTTGGTGCACTTTCAGTTTTTCTGTCTGCACCCTTTCGGACTCCTTTTCACTCTCGAGGTGTGTTTCCGTAAGCCCTCTCCTGTGACTTGTTCGGTCAGTTGGTCCCTGAATGTTTCATGTCCTCGGTCCTCACTGTTAGAGAAAATGTATTCTCCCTCTCCTAGCAACTTGTCTAGGGGTGGGCCTTTGTGCCCAGTTTCCCTGTCTATACAGGGGCTTGGTCTGGGCTGAGCACACACACATCTGGCACATGCTGTCACAAGTGGCCAGAAGACACTGTAGTTATCCACCACCTCTGGTTCCTACACTCTTTCCCCTCTCTCTTCACAATGAATCCTGAATCCATTTCCAGTGAAGTTTTTGTTGGAAAGTAGAAACAGTCCTTTAAAGAAAAGGGTTTATTTTTTATGTGCATGTATGTGTGCTTCCATGTAAGTATGTACGCCACATATGGGGCCCACAGATGGTACAAAATCCCCTTGAATTAGAATTACAGGCAGTGATGTGGATGCTGGGAAACCAAGCCTGGGTCCTCTGGAAGAGCAGCAAGTACTCTTAAGTGATGAACATCTTTCTGCTTTGTAGAAAGGGTCTTTTGATTTCCCTCTCATGGCAAACGTGTGAGCTCTGTATGTTTATTCTTAAATTATAGCTGAGGGAGGACAGGAGGTTCAGGAGGATGCCCAGTTTTCAAGAAATGGACTTGAGCTTTTAACCAAGGTACCTTGCCTTTAGGGAAGAGGAACCATGCAGGTGCAGGCATGGGTGTGTGTGCTTATGTATGTGTGTGTGTGTGGGATAAGATGGATTATGCATTAATAGTTAAGGTTCTGGTCTTTACCTTACACCATTGGAGATTTTAACTCAAAATAGATCTTAAATTCTGTAAGTCTGTTCAGAAATATAGGCATCTTTGTGATCTCAGGTTAGGCAGTTCCTCCTTGATAGAATGTTAAAAGCAGAGGGAACAAAAAGGAAAAAAAAGAACCCAACAAAAATGAATAAGAAAAAATGAATGGACACAACAAAAATGAGTAAGAAAAGAAATAAGTGGACACAACAAAAACAAATAACTTATATATAAAACAGCACTAAAATAGTGAAAAGTTATGATCAGAATGGAAGAAAACATTTACAAAGCAAGTATTTGATGAGAAGAATGTGTATTGAGACTATGTGATGTCTTGGTACTCAATAGTTACAACCCCATAAAAAAATAGGCCAAGGATTTGAATAATTTCTGCAAAGAAGATGTAGAAACAGTCAATACATACTTTAAAAGATCCTCACATCCTTAGTCATTAGGGAAATGCAAATCAAATCTAAAACGAGATACTATTTTATACCCAGCAGGGTGGTTAAAATAAAAATGACAGATAATAACAAGTGTTGATGATGTGCAGAAATTGGAACCCATATAATGTTGCTGATGAGAATGTAAAAATGATGCAGCTACTCTCGAAAACAGTTTGGCAGTTCCCTAAGATGTTAAGCATAGAGTTACCACCTAGCAATTTTGTTCCCAAGTTTATATTCCCAGGGAAACAAAAACATATGTGGACCCAAAACCTCATATAAAACTGTTTATAACATCATTATTCATAACAGCCCCGACGTGTAAACAAGTCAAGTGTCTACTAACAGAGGAGTCTATAAATGACATGTGGTATATACTATATATAAAATGGAATATTATTTGACAATAAAACAATGAAATGCTGACATGCTCTATAGTGTGGATGGAGTTTTGAAACCATATGTTAAGTGAAAGAAGCTAGACACAAAAAGGATATGCACTATATGATTCAATTGTTTGTGAAATGTTCAGTCAGGCAAAACTAGACGCAGGAAGTATGTTAGTGGAATGTCAGGGCTTGGAAGGAGGAGAGAATGAGACAATGATAACTAGTAGACGCTGGCTTTCTTCTGAAGGTCACAAGACATTCTGCAATTAGTGGTATTTCTAGAACTTTGTGGATATACTAAAGACTATTGAATTACATACATTTTTATGCAGATTATTGGACTAGAGCTTTGCATTTCTAAGCATCAACTCAACTCCAGAGTTGCAGCCTGCTTAGTTATATACTTTGAAAGACTGACTTTTGCCTTGCAAAATCATGTCTCAACAAAGTCAAGTCAGTAGCTTAGGACCTAGGACCTAAGAGGGCAGTGGTGGTTCATTATCTAGCTGTGCTACAGTTGCCAGAGAAACCATAGGAGTAGCTAAGAAAGACTGTAATTTGTCCCTAGATTCTCTTGTATTGCTGGGAGGCACTTGCCCTAAAATATCCCGCAAACTTTGCAGTACTAAGTTTTGAAAATCAATTCCAAGCCTGAGTTAAATAAAAGGAACCCTCAGGAATGAAGACATATCTTCTTCCCCTTCATACATGATACAATGTATAGCAGATACACCAGCAACTTAGGGAGAGAGCACCCTCCCCAGGCTGAATTGCAGATTTCATTATTGTAGGTGTCTTTATTCATTATTCTGATGGAAGGTGTGAGCCTTTGCCTCTCGGTCCAGATGAAGATGGACATGGGGTAGCTGTTGGAAGGTGACAACATCCCAGCTGGCTGTTGCATCTGAAGGAAACCTGAGTTCAAACTTAATGAGCAGCAAACGCAGCCATCCACGCGCTCTGTTGCTTGTCCAGGTTACCCTGAAGAGGCCACCAGCTGGTGTTCTGGGACCAAGCTGATGAGATATTATTGTCTGCCAGTCTTCATTTTTTTAGAAATGAAAAGAGAGTCAAATGCACGCCTGCAGGGATATCTGTTTTTGGCTCGGTCAAAGTGTGCCTGAAGGCCGGGCCGCTGTTTGAAGTGTAGAGGGGAAGGGGATGAAGTTGCTTTTGAGGTAGCTATTCACACTGCCATGGAGGAGGAGGGCCGCTAATATACACACGCCATTCTCCCCTCCCGTTCCAGCATCCTTCCAATGGGCAAGTCTTCCTTCAGAACTTCGTTGACAAATTTCTCCAACTTCACTTTTTGTTGTTCTAATAATTACCACTTGTTTTCTTCCTCAGCCACAAATTTAAAGCGGTTGTTTTCTTGTTGTAAAAAAAATGCACGGTGACTGTTTTGAACCATAGGAAAAAGTACAAAGTTTTTGCACAGAACTGAAATTCTTCATAATGTCCACAATGCACCTGACACACAACATCTTGTCCCAGACACAGCGCTAGGGAGCATTTGTGTCTTATTTGACACTGGATATTATCATTATTGGGTTTGTCTGTGTAGCAACCTGGCTGTTGCTGTCCTAGAACTCACTCTGTAGACCAGGCTGGCCTTGAACTCACAGAGATCAGCCTGCCTCTGCCTCCTGAGTGCTGGGATTAAAGGGATGCGCCACCACCTCCTGGCCTACACTGCATGTTCTTATGCATCGTTTAAGCTTCAGCTCACTTATATCTTCTATGAAACCTTTTCAAAAGTATCCAAGAAGGATTAAACATTTCCTCTGTAGTGTTCCAACAACCTTATGCGCGGACCCATTATTCCCAGAATGTTTTGCATGGTTGTTTTACTTTCTAGTCAGGCTTTTGCTCAGCTAGGCATTCTCAGTTCTTACCACAATGCCTTGCCTGTTGCAGCCTTTCAATGATGAAGTTCATGTTAAGTACTGGATCCCCAGATGCTGGATTCCTCCGCCGCTGATGCAATAAGTCAAATCAGACCAAATTAATGAATCCAGATTTAATAAACAGGGCAATGCAAAGCAGAGAACTCCCCGTGGAGGGGTAGGCGTGGTTGTGGGCATCTCCAGGAGAGGAGGGCCAGCAATGATGGGCTTTCTCAGGGGCGGAATCAGGAATGAGGCAATTCCAGGGGCGGGGCCACTGCTTGGCACCCTGAGGGCGGGGCTTGGAACAGGGCAGAGCTGGAGATTCCAGGTTAGATGACTGATAAAAGAATAAGTTATAAAAAATGAGACAACCTGACTGTTTTAGAAAGGCTGTGCTAAGAAAGCTTGTAACTTAAAATTTCATGTTTCTATTTGAAAATGGAGTGCGCCAAAAAAAAAAAAACCAGAAAAAAAAAAAAGGAAAAAAAAAGGTGCTGAGAGTGAAGATAAGGAAGGAAGGAGAAACGCTGGAATCCTCTGGGACCTTTGCAACTTGAAATTGGTGCCCTTACCAGGAAATTAAGCTGAGCTCATTATCTCATTAACTTTTGCCCGGAGAGGGAATAGTTTGCTAAAATTGTATTATCTTTCCAATATGACAAGTTGGTAACAACCTGGGATTTTGAAAGATGCTTTGTTTTCTTAGCAAGAAATCCCACTAATACAAATGAGTATCCATGGAGAAGAATTCCATTTAAGAAAAAATCCTTACAGGCACGAACCAGGCGTGTCTAAATTGCTTTGTGTTCATGATAAATCCCAATAGCTGATAAAGGAATCCTTACGCTCAGATTACATCTTAGCCCCAACATATTGGAGCAGTTAAAAAAGTTAACTGCTGTGCGCAGTAATTGTGCTTGATCAACTTTTTCCCCTTCTCCCAAGAGAGCCCTTAAAATGCAGATAATGATCCCAGCATGCTTATTTGTAGACCTCAGTTTTAACGTCCTTCAACTTCTAAATGGCCATTACAAACTGTGGGAACACCAGACCTTGAGCAGAGACCCACTTCCCCTTCTGCCTGGGAGTTGGCAGCTGTAAGACAATGTTTACTAAAGACATGTTTACTAAAAACAATACAATGCCTGGGGGCATTAAGTTCCTGGAAAAGGCCTGCCCACAGAAACCACCCTGACCTCGACCTTGTCCAAAGACTAACCGCCCCTTCTGCCACGCCCAGATCAGTTTCTGGGGTCAGAGCAGAACCAGCCAGGGGAGAGGAGAGAGCAGAAGCTTCTCTGGTGGGAGCCTTTCTTAGGAAGTTTTCTTGAACTTTTTGGGGCCTGCTTAAAGTTTTCTTTACATCGTTGAACAAGTCTCTGTGTTGTCAATCCCCGACACCCTCTGCACGCGTTCTCGGACACAGGCCGCGCGGCAGACGCGACAATTGGAGGTCCTACCGAGATCATGAAAGCGAGGTAAGTGGACTGGGTCGTCCCTTTTGCCAGCTAGGGACAGATGGAGGAAAATAGGAAAAGAAACAATGGGAAATAGTCCCTGGAAGTTTAAATTACAGTATCCCGTAAAAAAGTTGCTTGAAGAACAGGGGACTACAACCATGGTAGGCTTTTTAAAATGGATTGAACGAGGGAGCCCATGGTTCATTACTGGGGAAGGCTTAAATGTCCCAGATTGGGAGGATGTTTGCTATGATATTCAGAGAGCCGGGTGTTGGTGGCATACGCCTTTAATCCCAACACTCGGGAGGCAGAGATAGGAAGGAATGAGGCCATCCTGGTCTATAGAGCAAGTTCCAGGACAGCCTCCAAAAGGATAGAGAGAAACCCAGTCTCAAAAAAAAAAAAAAGGGTAAAATAAGAAAAAACAAAACAAAACTCCAGTCTTTCGCCTGATCCACTGAGGTCAGGAAAGTAAAGGGGAACTGAGAGATCTAAAAGGCTGGCCAGTAAGGCTATGTGGATGTGTTAAAAAGGGATACCAAGCTAGGGGTACCAGGTTAAATCTCCAGGCCTTCGCCTGACAAAGGTCAGGAAAGTAAGGGGACCCTGAGAGATCGCCCTCAGTTGGAGGGGGGATTGGATTAAATCTCTAGGCCTTAGCCTGACACTAAGGTCGGGTAAAAGGGGAACCCAGAGATTGCCCTCAATTGGAGGGTAGATTGTGTAAATCTTAAGGCTTTTTGCATTAGGGAATATCCTGGGTCGAAGAATAGATTGAAAATGGGTGAATAGCCGGGCGTTGGCGGCACACGCCTTTAATCCCAGTACTCGGGAGACACAGGCAGGCAGATCTCTTGAGTTCAAGGCCAGCCTGGTTTACAGAGCAAGTTCCAAGACAGCCTCCAAATAATACAGAAAAAAAAATTGGTAACAAGCTGGGCGGTGGTGGCACACGCCTTTAATCCCAGCACTTGGGAGGCAGAGGCAGGCGTATCTCTGTGAGTTCGAGGCCAGGCTGGACTGACAGCCTCAAACAATACAGAGAAACCCTGACTTAAAAAAAAAATGGGTGGAAAAAAAATTTGTAACAGTAAAGAGGTACTGGTATTAAGTAAAGAAAAAGAAAAAGAGAAAGGTATATAGAATGGAAATTTTTGTTTACATTTAAGTTCTATTTTGTGAGTCATCTCTAAAAACTTGGCCAAAAGCTTGGCCTCTCTACCTTGCATCTACAGTTACAAGGAGTAGGTACAGCTGTACCCCATGACTGTAGCTCAAATGGAGGAATGATAAAGAACATACAGGACTTTTTAACCCTTTTAGTTCAAGGATTGGCTGGAGTTGTTCTTTTACATAGATTTCAATTAAGGAAGCTTCATTGCAACAGACTAATCATGACCTAGGGAAAAAGGATGACTGAAAGATGCATGTATGTTCTGAATGTATGGTGTGGCCACACCGGTATGTATGAAATGTGATTGTGAATGCATGAGTGTGAACTGCTTATATGATTAAAAGGATACTTAAATTCCTTCAAAAATAGTTCAGAAGCTACCTAGATTGCTTTATATATAGCTAAAAGGAACATCCAGCCAGTCTGTTAATGTTTTAACAGAAAAATTTAAGATACAAATGAGGCCTTGTCAGCTAGTGAGAGCTCTACAGGTTAGATTGGGAAAGACTGCTCACAGACTTCAAATAATTTTCAAAAGTTATTTGGACACAGTATAGTTTACAATCTTTGAGTGATTTTCAGAAGTTTTTGGGAAATATTTAATGGATATGTCCTTTTTAATGGGCATCTACAAATAATCTAAGTAATAATCCCAATTTACCTAGATAGTTAACCAAGGAGGGTAGACAAATCCTTCTACTATTATGGTCCAGCTTCAACAGTTCAAAAAAAATTTTTTTTAGAAAATAAAAAAGGGGGAATAATGTCCCCAGTCCCCACATGACTCATCAAATAATACACTCCTCATTTAAAATTTTTATAATGTGAATGCCAGTGAGCTTCAGACAGATTCTGGCATGATGGAACTTGAACAACCATTGCTCAGGTCAAATGGAGACATCCATGCACTAAACAGTGGAGAAGACCCTAATTTGGGGTTGAGGGCATGTTTGTGTTTTCTTGTAGGAAAAGAATAAAAGCTTCAGCATGGAGCAGAGAAAAACTGGACCTGAGACCATGGGAGCCTACCTAAGCCAGTTTGAGTGAGATCTCCTAAATCAGTGTTCCTGACCCTTGCTGTCATCGAATCTAGAGCCCAAGAAAGAAAGAAAACAGTCGGTTCAAGATTTCCAGTTTCTCAACAGACCTGCTGCATCAACCTTCCGGACCCATGAGTTTCATCATGAAGCCAATAGAGAAAAAAGGACCCATTTAAAACATTTGGACATTCGTATGGACTGTGATGAGGGGCAAAAGCCTCTTTTAAGTAATTGAACAGGACATGGTCACTTGAAATATCAGACTTGATGGTTCCTGTTTCTGGAATCACGACTAGGCCAGTGTATTTTTCTGGAGAGATGCAACTTGTCCTAATGTGACAAAAAGGAGACTTTGACTCAAGTCGCATTATCAGCTGACGTTGAATCAACAAACTGCATCACCACAGGAACAAATTGGTGCTCTGTGGATAGTGCAACAAGCCTATTGTTCATATTTTTCATAATGCTACATGTGTAACATCAATGATTGTACCTAATGTATCTGTGCAAGTGCACTTTCTAAATGCTTTCCTGAGCAGATCTTGGAACAATTGTAACTTTATCAAATTGTAAATGTAAGTCACATGCGGGTTACCCTTGTAACAGAATGTAAATCACGTACATGTTACCCTTGTAACAGACGAAGGCTGGTAGAATGTTATGGCCCAGATCTGGTGATGGGTACGGTGATGGAGAGGCGCTATGTCAATGGGGGTCCTGGAAATGGTGGCAGTGGCGGTAGGCATTCTGGCTTTATGCCGGGCTCAAACGTGCCTTGTTCCAGAGGCAAGAGATCCGTAACCAAGTATTGCTTAGCCTAGCTCATGGCAATCCCGATAGCCATGAAGGTTGGTTACAGATGATTTAAAGTTGGGGTGCTCTGATGACGGGCCACCTGTGGGGAAGACCCCTCCCGCCTAAGACAGGGGTTCAAGGTCCCCCAAGGACGGGAAAGGGAGGGTGACCCTACTTGACCTAAGCCAGGAGTGCCTCATTTAAAAATAAAAAGGGGTGAATTGTGGGAACACCAGACCTTGAGCAGAGACCCACTTCCCCTTCTGCCTGGGTGTTGGCAGCTGTAAGACAATGTTTACTAAAGACATGTTTACTAAAAACAATACAATGCCTGGGGGCATTAAGTTCCTGGAAAAGGCCTGCCCACAGAAACCACCCTGACCTCGACCTTGTCCAAAGACTAACCGCCCCTTCTGCCACGCCCAGATCAGTTTCTGGGGTCAGAGCAGAACCAGCCAGGGGGAGAGGAGAGAGCAGAAGCTTCTCTGGTGGGAGCCTTTCTTAGGAAGTTTTCTTGAACTTTTTGGGGCCTGCTTAAAGTTTTCTTTACATCGTTGAACAAGTCTCTGTGTTGTCAATCCCCGACACCCTCTGCACGCGTTCTCGGACACAGGCCGCGCGGCAGACGAGACAACAAACTACATTGGATCAGATTGTTCACATTACAGCCTTACTTTTCACAGGTGACAGGAGGTATATTGAGACTCCTAACCTGCCCAAAGGTGAGATCAACACTGCCTTTAATGGCATCCATGCTTTTGGAAGACATGGTCTCATTTCTAGAGGTGGAAGACTGGGCTATGGGGGGCGGGGAACGGAAGCTGAGTATGGGTCATAATACCATTCCACCAATCTGCTTCATGTTGCCCAAAATTCTCTTCACAATGAAATAGGCAGGTGACATAGGACATCCAGGGTTAGGAAAGGCCACCCACTGCAACCCAAATGGAAGAGAACTTGGAGTTTTTCTTGACCTATGATGGCCCCAATGTGTTCGACTCACCAGAGCCCTTCAGGGAAGTGCCAAACAGACATGACATGGTATGATTCTCCCTGATGTCTCTCAAGGAAGCCTCCTTAAATACTGTGCTTAAAAAATATTTTTAAACTTCTGCTTAACACTGCCAAGCAGGAAGGTGATACTTTTAACTCCCTCAAGAGACCATTGTTTATGTTTTTCAGGGTGCCTATCTGTAAACACAGTACTTGGATGTGACAGAAGGGAACTGTGGAGGCTCTGAGTGAGGTCACTTTCCACACAGCAGGCTTCTACATCTGTGTGATGGTGAGGTGATGGAGTGCTACCAGGCTGCCTTCAACATCCCTGAAGGACGCTATTTAAAGCCTGCTCTAACTCTGAAAGTAATAAGAATTTATACTTGAGAAACTAAACTCACACTCTCGCTTACTGGATGTCATCCTTTTTGTTTTCCACCACTGGCACAGTGAGGAGGTTGCAAACAGACACGTTTCGAGTTGTACAAGGAATGCCCCACAGGATTCCAACACCGTGTTAAAGATCTGCAGAGGGAGATGAAGGAGGAGAGAAGAGAGGCTCGTGCTTAGGAAGAAAGACAGCTCCACCAAGCTTGCCAGGCTTCGGAGGCGCAGCAAACTGCTCAGCACCTCCAACGACTTTGTGCTGAGGTGGAAGGAAGCAGCTTGGAGAGCTACTGGTGGGTGAATTAATGAACTCCAAATCCCCACACCCCAGACCATCCGTTGCTGGGATTAGCAAACCAAAGCTAGTTTACCAGTCACTCCCAGATCGCAGCAGCCATTTTTTTTGGGGATTCAAATCGGGGAACCGCGGCAGCTGGATCCTGGGCGGGGCTCGGGGCGGGGTGGCATGGGGGATGGGGTAGATGAGATGCTTGCGTGTTTTATTTCTCTGGGAGAAGGGCTGCCTCCTTATTCTCTCACAACCCTTTTTGCCTGCTCGCTTTGTTGTTTTCTCCCATCACTCTTCGCGGTGCAGGGTCTCTCCCCCTCTTCCTAGTTACACCTCACACTCTGAGTGTTTCTACTAGCTTGTCCTTTTCTTTCCTTTGTGGGTTAGCTATCGCTGGAAGGCACAGGTGTGCTGCTTAATGAGTTGCCATTCAAAAACATTTGTTTCAGCTAAACAAGTGAAAAAAAAAAAAAGAAAGAAACCTCTGCCAAGATGAAAGTGGGGATATTAAAGATGAAAATGCATATCCACCGAGGCCAGCAAACATGCATAAAAGGTGATTTCAAAGACCACATTAAGCTCACCATTAGTGAGGGGACCTTGGTGGATGACAAGGTTTTATTTTCAGGTGGACTAAGTACCCCAACATCAAACTGAAGACTACTGGCTTTCCTCAGCCCCTCTGGCAGCATTTCGGAGGCAAAGGATGTGATTTAAGGAGAGCACAAACCAGGTGAATATATTACTCACAACAATCTTAGAATTAGAGCAGGGGTAGAGTTTATGAGCAGGAGTTGAGGACACTGCTACTTCTCATCACCTTCCTGCTGAGCCACCCTGGTAGTGCCTGTGTGAGAGTGGTGAGAGTGGCATTTAGAGAGAGCACGGCTTCAGAGTCAGGCAGACTTTGGTATGAATCTGCACTTGCCTGTTTATATGCATTTATGTGATGAGAACAGGAGACAGAAACTGATCGCATAGGGCAGGAACCCCAAAGCCGCAGTTCTAAGAACATCCTTGCTGGAGGACATGGATGCCCGAGAGAGCTCTGGCCTGGTTCCTTGGTATCTCCTTAATGAGCACATCTGCCTAAAACCTATGTGTACCTACATCCTCATCACACCTCATTCCAGTTTCTGTCCCTTCAGAAGGGTCCCAGGAGATTGATTATCCCCTACTTCCTGTGACCCCCCTCCTGCTGGTCTCTACTATTCCCAGGGATTCCCCAACATTCCTATATCATTTGTTTGACTTTGGGAAGATTATCATACTGTCTTAGAGTTGGTTCATTTACCTAACAGTGGGAATGATGTAGCCATTGCTGAGAATTTTCATGAGATGAAATGCTTACAATATGTGATCAACAAGTCATGGCAACTATTATTTATTTCCATGGAAGAAAGTCTATGGAAAGGTTTTGGACATATTTAAAAGATCTTGCAATAGACATGGCCACAGGAGCCCTCTTATAGTCTGCCAGAAGGAATGTTTCATGGTAATATACATCTGTATTTCTCTCACAGAGTTTTGCGGAATAGCTTAGAACATTGTCGTCAGGTTTTTATTGCCGTGATGAAGCAAAAAGCAAGTTGGGGAGGACAGGGTTTATTGGCTCATGCTTCCCTCTCACTGTTTGTCATCAAAGAAAATCAGGACAGGAACTTTAACAGGGCAGGGACCTGGAGGCAGGAGCTTATGCAAAGGCCATGGAAGGGTGCTGCTTGTTGGCTTGCTCAGCCTGCTTTCTTATAGAAACCAGAACTATCAGCCCAGGGGTGGCACCATCCACAATGGGCTAGGCACTCCTCCATCAATCACTAATTAAGAAAATGCTTTACAGCCAGATCTTACAGAGGCATTTTCTCAACTGAGTTTCCCTCCTCACTGATAACTATAGGTGGTGTCAAGCTGACAACCAGGAATAGGTATCACAAACATTGCCAGTTAACTTTTCCCACAAAGGCCCAGGTAAGTAAATATTTTAGGCTTGTAATGATGCTATTTGCTATTGTAATTATCCCACTTTGGGGTTTTATAGCAATAGCAGTCATAGACAATATGTTTTGTGTGTCCAATCAATTGTGACTACTGAAGTGAGAAGTTCACATATTTTTTATGTATTATAAAAGGTCATTTTAAATAGGATTTTTAATGGCTAGTTAAAAATGCAAAAGACATGTTAGTTAGCAGAAAGTGAAAAAACAGGCAGCTGGTTAGAACTGATCTCCAGGCTGTGGTTGGCTGACCCTTATCTTAGATCTACAAAATACTAAGACAGTGGGTGGCTCCTTTCCATAGGTCACAGATGAGGACTCAGCACAGAGACACTCTGATGTGGCAGCAATCAGCTCTTAGCAGAGAAGCAAAACTGGACTTAGGACCTACATTTTGTAAATACTGGCCTACTGTCCTTCAGTCTGGGCTCTCTTTACATTGACTTTAGTTTCCTCTTGTCTTATTTTATATTGTTTGTTTCTCTTAGAACATTCCCAGTCTGTTTGTGTATTATTTCTGGAGAGATTCCATTGTGTAAGGGAGACAAAATCAAGGATGTCTATGGACTAAGAAGTTAAGTCACCTACAAGACCATACACAGAGGAGAGGACATGGAACAAGTTAGGAGAGTATCTCCTATTCAAATGAGAAAGGTTCTGCTCTGCTCAGATTTCGGAGGCTCTTGGGAATGAGCTCCAGAGCTCAAGTCTCTTGACATTTGTAGGAGATGTCAGAAATCCAGATTTCTGTGTTGACCCCTCTTTTCTGTCTGTGGACCTGTGTGTGTGTGTGTGTGTGTGTGTGTGTGTGTGTGTGCATTTAAAAAACCCACGATGACCTAAAACAGCAAACAGATACCACTAGCAAAAACATATCAAGGACTAGAACCAGTGCATAGTAAAGTTCATGATCTTCATCTTAGATTGTGATCACTTCATGGTCCAAAGTAACTGTGAACTGTAGATATTTTGAGAAGATATTCCTCCTTTCTTTAGAAATGCATTTGTTCAAATGATGACAATAGAACTATTTGTGAAAAGATTATACTAATGGTTACTTTACTAGTGCAGGTAGTCATTTTGTTGTTGTTGGTTAATGTTTTATTTTGACTTAGGATCTCACCATGTAGGCATATATGGCCCCTAATTTGCTACGTAGCCCAGGATGACTTCCAGTTTATGGTTCTCAGTCTCAGCCTACTGAATTCTGGGATTACAGCTGTGTACCATGATGCTTTGCTATGCAGTTAGTCTTTATTTACTCGTTACCCATGTGGTTATCGGACTTGAAAACAGATCTGAGGAGTGAGTGGCATTTTGAAGGGGAACTGACGGGAGGGATGGAGTAACTCAAGGATGTGCTTTACATCTGTCTCTTGACTCCAAGAATTTTGTTTGCTTTTGTTTTTCAACCCACAGATTGCCAGCCCTCGTTGGGTGGGGGTTGTTTGTTGAAAAAGTCATTTGGGGATGTCTTTCTTATTCTTTACTCATTTCACTGACTACCAAATGCAGGTTTTTTCCCCAAGGTATTGCCTCTTTGGGTGACAGCATTGCTGCTGGTATTTGTTTTTATAGCAGTTTTGAGTTGGAGGGGAGGAAACTCCACCTATGATGGGTGACCATGAGGACAGCAGGACTCCAGGAATAGTGACAAGGACTGTGATTTTTTTCTTTTGGCTCAGCAGCTGCACGTGAATCTACTGATATTTTAATTATCATCAGTGGCCTTATGTTCCTACAGTCAGAGCTAGGGCCACTCAGGCCACAGCCTGGTGGGACATCTGATTCTGTGGCCCCCGTTGTGCCACGGCCATGATATGGACATTTAAACTAAGTCTCTATCATTCTATTTATCAATAAGACTTGGGAGTCAAAGACTGGGATAAAAACCTACTAACTTAGAGAGGTTTAGTAACAACTAGCTGACCTTGCTTTTTGGCTAGAAACACTTCAAGAGACATGTCTCTTCTCTTGTTGGAACTAAAACAAGAAATGCCCCTGTGTGTCTTCTCTACCTAAACTGCTGGCTTCTCTATGGCTACTTCTGGTCAGTTACTTGCTGGATCCATCCCCTATTCAAGGTTTAACTTTATTGGCAAGTCTCAGGAGTGTCAGAGTTTGATCAAAATATCCCACTATAGTATGGAGACATAAACCAATCGAATTAGACTTTCTATGTATGGGCACTCAGGATGGGTCAGGCTGGCTTCTTGAGTTCTCTGATAGTGTGAAAGGTTTTGGTCCTCATTCTCACAGGGTTGAACCACTGAATCTGGTGTTGGCCACATGGATGTTTGTGATACTGAGCTACGATGGGGACCACTGGTCCACATTGGTTTTGAACTTCCAATCCTACTAGCAAGCATACCATTTTATAAGGGAAACCTATGGAGCATAGACCATGAAGTCCCAGCTAGGCAATGGATTAACCTGTGTTGCACCATATTAAAAACATGTTCTCTGATGCCCTGCCATGTTTTGAATGCACCCCCAAGCCCAGGCTGAAGTTTCATCTCCATTGTGAGGAGTTAAGAGGTGGTACTAGGTAGGACTTAGGAGAGTGATTGTGTTTGGAGGTTTCTGCCATCATGAATGTGTTACTCCATTGATGGATGAATAGACGGTGGTTTGGCTCTGTCTCTTGTGTTTACCTTTCTTGCCATGAAACACCACAATGGATCATAGCCCAGTAGATGATGCAAACAATATTAATCCATCTCCATCCCATACCTGCTGCATGGACCTTCTGGAAAACTCCTAGTCCTATAACATGCTAACAGCAAAAATGTACCATTGCTGCATAGATATAGTGTTGCTATCCTACACAGCTGCCCTCTGAAGAGGAGGCATATCCTACCTCTGCCTGTCAAAGACATCTATTACACAAGACTCCTTGAAAACAAACATTCTTAAAGAGGCAATCAAGGAGCTGGAGAGATGGCTCAGTGGTTAAGACATTGTTCTCATGGATTTTCAGTGGACAGGGCCTGGAGTAGATCACAGAACCCATGCAAACATAAGATTCATGTGGACTCCTGACACACAGTGACTAATGCAGACTTCCTGCCAGCATCTATGGAACTGTGATAGGATAATTTGTCATCTGGCAAGCAGGGAACATTCTCTGATCTCTTGCAATTCTTGTCATCTGCCTAGCTCCTAGCTTCTGTTGATATCCTAACAGACAACAGATGTGTGAGTGATGAAGTCACTGTGGACATTTCAGCCCCAGCAGATGCCATATGGAGGAGAACTGCCCAGCTGAGCCTGGCTAAGATGTCACCCAAGAGAACTGAGAAGTTCTCAGTCAAGTTTGGGGATGGTTTGATATGTAGCAGGAGATGAGCTAGGAGAGAGCATAGTTTTCACCTTCTTCTAAGATCAGCCCAATTTCCATGTTCCTTCCTCTTCACCCAAATGACATCAGATTCTACAGCTAACAGAGCCAGCTACCTCCTAGATACAATAAGTGAAAACTGAGCTTTCAGGATCTGTAATTGCCAATGGCCCCATGGCTGATAGGATGTTTTAGGGTCTCTCTATTCTGTCTTTGTCTGTGTGTGATATTGTTATCACTAATGCCTTTCATGCTATTCTTCAAATAAAAGTTTCCTTCCAAGTAGTTTATTCATTAAATCTGTTCTTTGGCAATTTCATAGTAGTTATTCTACCTTTACCATCTCTCATCTCCCTCCCTCCTCTATCTGACCACCCCCTCCCTTTTCCTTACTAATCTCTTTCCCACATTCATGACTTTTTGTTTTATTTTCCTCTGTGCTTGACCAGGGATGTCTGTGTGACCACAGGATTGGAACTGTCCATGGAGTCTAGTGGGTTCACTATTGGATACGAGACTGAAGACAACAGCTCCTCCTCTAGAGTGTGTCGGTTAGAAATAGATAATTGAGCAGGACCCCAAGAGCTCATGATTCATCATTGACTCACTGTCGAGGGGACCTGCCTTGTGGAAGCCCAGAACCTGCTGTGAGTTTGTGATGACAGTGGCTGTGTTATATGTACAGGAGGGGATTTTGCTGTCCTTCACCCTGTCTTCCAGCTCTTATATTCCTGTGGTCCTTACTTGAATATCATTTCCTGAGCTGTACGAAGGTAGTATAAATGACTTATTTGGGGTGGAACCCACATCTGTCACTTATTCTTAGCATTGTGGGTAGCCATGAGTCGCATCTGCATTCACCACCCTACCCTTCACTGCAGAGGTTGAGCTAGTTAGGGATGAGAGTAGCCTTTATCTTGCCAGTTGGGTAGAGTGGTGCTTCCTTGACTTGACTCAAATTCAGAATCTTTCAACATTTTTGATTTCTTCTTTAAAGCTTGTTATTTTGCTACTTATTCATGTGTGTGTGTGTGTACATACATATTTGTATGCATGCATGTGTGTGCCTGAGGAAGTCAGAAGAAATCATCAGGTTCCCTAGACTTGGAGCCATTGCCAGCCACCAATAAACTGGGTACTGAGAATTCAACTCTGGTCCTCTGGAAGAGCAGCAAGATTTCTTAGATGCTGAACCATCTCTCTAGCCATAAAAAAGCACTGAGTTGTCCAGGAATCCAACCCAGGTCTATTGGTTAGAAGGTAGCTCTATGCTCACCACTGTGTATCCAACACACTGATTTTGAATCTCTAACAAAGACATCCTGAGGAGGATAGATTATGAAGCCTTCCATGTATCTCATCAATGCTGTCTGGGATGAGTTATTCACTACTACTTTGAGGCAATTGCCTGCAGCTCTGGGGTCATGGTTTCTATCATCTCCTGGATGTGGAGGAAATATTAGTGTTGAGCAGAAGAGGCCTTGTGCAGCTGATTGTTGTGCTTTTTAGTAAGTCTGACACAATGGAGAAAGAAATAACGATAGGTAGTGTTGAGACATGTATACAACTTAGTGAGTCAATTTAATGTTGCTTGCATGTACATGTGTTTAGGGATAACGCCCTGTGATTGGATGAACTATCAGGGAGTTATCCCCGGGGGGGGGGGGGGATAAACTATTTCTCCCTCTTTCAACAGCAACTGATTGCCTCTTCATCCAGGGATGGGACCCTGTGAAATTTTCCCATTCACATTGTCATGTCAACTGGTATTGTCATTATACAGGTCTTATTTAGGGAGCCATGTTGTTGATATTTCTTTGGTGCAGCTTCCCTGTAATGTTAGAAGACACCATATAGCAATAGAAATCCTGGTCCTCTGGTTCATACATCTTTCTTCAGCATCTTCTTGTGATTTTCCCTGAGCCTTAGATATAGGGGCTGCCCAGTAGATACATCAACTGGTGCTGGGTACCCCACAGTCATTTACCCTTTTGACTATTAACAACATCCTTATTACTAGATTTACTTCCAAAAGTATGAATATTGTAAGTTTGAAAGTCAAAAAAGGATTTATAGTATTTGCTACACATAAAAAGTATTGTTTAATATATTTTGACACCATATCTTCCTAATTATCTTCTTTTATTGGTCTCCCATTCACTCTGAACTCTTTTCCAACAAAACCCTCCAACTTTTCATGTCTTTTTTTTTTTTTGGTGTGTGTGACCTATTGAGATTAACTATGGCTGCTTGCATGAACACAGGTATGGGATTATTTACTGGTGCATAGGCAGTTTATGAGTGGCTACACCACTGAGGACATGATCCTGCACATTTTCAAATTGATATGTCATGAATGGAAACTAAGTAACAGCAATGCAATAGAGCTGGGGGCTCAAAGGGTAACTGCATTTTGAAGGTTGTTGACACTGTTATTAAACTGAAGAACTTGCTGCTATTTATTAGGGAACCCAATGGCAAGGTACATTTCTCCTTTCTTGCCAAGACTGAATATTTTTGCTTTTTGGCAATGCCAATGCTCTTTTACACCTCTTCTTGATTATTAGCCTCATGCTTCGCAATGCACAGAGTCTTCACCAATCTCCTTTAATCTCCATGAGTTGGAATGACACATACTTTTCGAATTTCCACTTCAGAAGAAATCAGGAATCAAAACCAAGAGAAGCCAATAGCTCACATGAGAGCCCAGAAGAGAATTCAGTGCCTTCACCAAAGCTCTCGGGCATCCCTCTAACAGTTTCATCTGGAGCTGGAGGATCCTGCATTTCTTCTGTGAGGGGTGACTTGCTGGCCCACCTGATGATCTAGCTGATCCTCATTGGGAGATCTCTTTCTTGGGACGCTCTTGAGCCTAGTGATTTTACACTGGTATGTACAAGCTCCAGGTTTCCCTCTCTGAGTCAGAAGGAATATGGAGGACACTTGAGGGAACTGAGAAAGATCAACCACATTCTTCATTAATCACAGTGGATGCTGTTACTGAAGATGAGCGGGAAGGAGCTTAGGGAAAAGGGCAGCTGAGGAGGAGAGAGCTGTGGCGCATGGGTCACTTCCGACTGTTCTTCCCTCTACTGCTAGCCAGCCCTGGACAGAGTGGTGGCGGATGTCCCGCCCCACTGGCACACTGGCAAACCTCGCTAATGCAGTGGAAATGATAATTATTCCCAGCCCTGAGTATTTCACTTCTTCTGGCCTACAGGGGTATTAAAGTTGATTAAACACATATGCTTTGGGTAGATGGCAACTCCAGTCACATATGGAGCGATCAGGCTTTTTCTTGCTCAGTAAGACAGAGAGACCTCAAAGGCCACAGAGCTGGGTCTGAGCTTGGGCTAGAAGACAGGAAGTGAGTCCAAATGCCTCATTACACACAAACCAGGGGAGAAAACCAACCCCCCGATATTTTCTTAGCTCTCCATATTTCTGTGCATAAAAAGCTCAGAAATGTTTCTTAAAGTTAAATTTTAATTTTAATAGTCTGTGATTTCCCTCTCCCATCAAGGTATGTTTTGATGTCTTAATAAGATATGCCCATTAGCCTAAAATTTGGTGTCTATGTTCAAATGTATACGTATGTGCCCTAAACTACAACCTGGAAGGATGATTTTCACTGCATGGGAGATGACTCACATGCCCTCAGGATTCAATTAGTTTTTAAAAAATATTTTCTAAAGGTGGCTGCTCCATTCCGCAACATTTGTTTAATTAATCACAGCTTGATTTTCTTCACCATTGGCGTGGGGAAATATTAAGAAGCCATATAAACACACTCTGGAATAACTGATCTTGAGAAAAACCTCTGAACTTAATATTTGTCCATCTCAGCTGGTCTCTCCCAGCAGTAATAGGGAGAGTATTACTAGCCTCAAGTGAGTGCCACTGGTACAGAGGGAAATCCCCCCCACCCCTCCCATCCCCCGCAGGTTGGCAGGCTGGATAATGGGACTACACTAGTAGGTCTCTGCAATTTCAGAGTTAATTGTTTTGGCTGATAATACTGGGTTCAATATGGTGAAAGTTCCCCCTCTATACAGTTGGGACATGTGGAGCACCTCTGTAAGAAGGGCATTCATGTAATTAGGTGTACAGTTATTTTTTTCTTTAATAATACTGGTGCATGCACGTGTGCATGTGTGTGTGTGTGTGTGCATGTGCATGTGTGTGTGCACCAGTGTTCTGTTCTGTGGCCTTCAAGGATTGAACTCACATCATTAGGCTTCGGAGGCAAGAACATTTACCATAAGCCATCTCACCAGTTCTATATAAAGATGAGAAATATTTTAAACATTAAAGTAATAAACATCAAAAGAAATGTCCATTTTGCCAGTATGAGTTCTTCCACTATTTTTTAAAGCCTCAGGGTTAATAATTTTATGTTGCTTATTTTATGCTAATTTATGATTATTTGAGGAAATTTTTAAAACAACCCACCCTTGTCATTTAGAGTAATCAGTTCTCCTATTTGAATATATTTATCTTTTTGTATCTATAACTAATGGGCAAAGTTGGAATTATAAGAATTTATCCTTTTTAAACAGAAGCAGAGATCCAAAGCTAAGCACTGAGCCAAACTCCTGGAATCCAGTTTCAGAGAGGGAGGAATGAAGAACAAAGAACAAAGGGGTCAAGACCACGCTGGAAAAATCCACAGAAACAGCTGACCCGAGCAAGTGGGAACTCATGGACCCCTAATCTGACAGCTGGAGAACCAACGCAGGACCAAACCAGGCCCCCTAAATGTAGGTGTCAGCTAGGAGGATTGGGCAGTCTGTGGGGCCTCTGGCAGTGGGACCAAGATGTATCCCTAGTGCATGAACAGACTTTGGGGACCCATTTCCCATGGAGGGATATTCTCTTAGCCTAGATACACAAGGGAGGGCCTACGTCCTGCCCCAAATGACTTGACAGATTTTGATGATCCCTCATGGAAGGTCTTACCCGCCCTGGGGAGTGGATTGGGGATGGGATTGGGGGGGTTGGTAGAGGGCATAGGAGGATGGGAGGGAGAGGGAAGGGATTGATATGTAAAATAAGATAGTTTCTAATTTAAAATAAAGTTTCTATATAAAAAAGAATTTATCCTTTCTAAAAATTTGTTTTATTTTTGATGTTATAATTTGATTACAACGTTTTTCTTTCCTTTCCTTTCTCTAAACCTTCCCACATACCCCTCTCCAACTCTCTTTCAAATTCATGGCCTCTTTTTAAACAAAAAAATTGTTATTTTCATTTTGTTTTGTTTTTCCAAGATAGGGTTTTCCTGTGTAGCTTTGTAGCCTGTCCTGGAACTAGCTCTTGTAGGCCAGGCTGGTCTTGAACTCACAGAGATCTGCCTGCCTCTGCCTCCCAAGAGCTGAGATTAAAGGTGTGTGCTGCCACTGCCCCTAATTGTTTTTTTATTCATATAAATATGTGCATACATATATCTCTAAATATAAATTGTTCAGTTCAAATAATGCTACAGAATAATCTTACTATGTTGCGCTGACTAGCAGGGCACAACGGGTTCGAGCCCACGGAAACCTGGAATGAATGAGACAAGAGACAGGAGAGAGATGGACAGCAAGACAGACCTCCGATCAAGTTGCTGTTTAATGAAAATTCTGTACAGGCTTAAATAGGGGAAATGAGGTAGGGGGATGCAGAACAATAAGGGAGGGGTTGGGGCCTAGTAAAGGCTGAGGAGTGTGTTTTTGGTCAAGTTCTAGGGGTGCTGGCAGACCACCACTGAGGCTGAGCAGCAGGATTGAAGAGGTGTTAGTGCTAAGTAACCTAATTGCAAAGAAGAGAGTTGAGTAACCACCTGTACATTGCTATCAGCTATTTCTGTGAGCCCAGGTTCTATTCATTAGGAAGCTGGGGTGGGGACGGACTATTCTTAAAAAGGACTGACAATATTTACAAGAGGTTTTAAATAACAATGATCACTCCCAACAATTCTTCCCTTTTTTTCCCAAGTAAGAAGGTGAGCTAATGACACTTTCTCACCATGAATGGGAGCAGGGATCCTGGTCCCCCTGTATGGTGTTGTGACATATATCCTGGAGCATGCTAACCCAGCCTTTGCAGGCAAGCTTACTTAGCACAATGTCCTTTTGTGGCTGGAAGGTTTTTTGTTTTGTTTTGTTTTTTTTTTGACATCGACCTTCATGCAACCAGGTATGCCCCCATGAAGCCCAGGATAGGCACCTTTTGGCAGCCTCTTCACTGCACTCGCAGGGTGCACCTCGGTGGGAGACGTTTTGATTTTGTCAATAGCAGAAGGAGGTCTCTCTGGGAAGTGGCCCTCTTGATTGTGGGTTGTCACCTTCTAAAGGCTGACCATGATCCTGGAGGTCAAGCCTGTGATAATGAGTTTGGGTAGGTTCAGCTCTCAGGGAGTTGGATCTGTTAGCTGATAAAGTCAGTTAACCTCTTGATGGCCCCAGGGTCAAATGTGAGCAATATTAAAAAGCCAGCAAAGCATCGAAAAATGGAAGGGAGTCGGGTGATGAGCACGGGTGAGGCTGAGAACCAATTTTGGAGCCAGCCTAATTCCTGTTTCTAAAACATCGGGACAGAATTTAGGAGGGGTGAGTAAATGCAAGTGGAAGGCCATTCTGACAGGCCCACCGTTCTCAGGGATCAGATAAGCGGAGTTAGTATCCAGCAAGAGAGTGAGGTTGCAGAGGTGAGGATGGGTTGAGGGAATTTGGAAACTGGGCTGGGGAGGGGGCTGTGCAGCCAGGAACTTTGTGTGCTTTCAGGGCTGGGCCTTTGGTACTGAACAACTAATTAGTGTGTTCTTCCCTGGGTAAGACTACCTCTCCTGCTTACAGCTTTCCTTAGTCACCTATAGTCATTTGTGTGGGGTTAGGCCTCATGGGCTTTTCTCTCTCCAGTTTGGCATGCTCCTTGGTGTCACTGTTCAGCTTACATTTGAGTGGTCATGGTAATATACATACACACTTAATGGGCACAGCTTCTGACATTACTAGGGGACACAATCTCACAGAAACCTCCCAATCCTCAGACTCTTACCATCTTTCTGTCCCCTCTTCCTCAATGTTTTCTGAGTCTTGGATGTTGGATTGTACTGTAGATGTGTGCATTGGGACTGGAATCCACAACTCTGCATTTTGATTGGGTGTGCTTTCCTGTAGTAGTCTCCGTCTGCTGTAAAGAGAAATTTCCTTGATGAGGGAATGAAGATTGCACTTCTCTGTGAGTATAAGGACAAATGTTCATAGATTATTGCTAGCGATTGGGTTGATTTAGAAAAAGAGTGGTTGTAGATTCTTCTCCCCTTTCAAATATAGGCATTTTAGGGTCTGGAGAGATGGCTCAGCAATTGAGAGCACTTGCTGCTCTTGTAAAGGACTCAGCATCCACGTGGTAGTTCACAACCACGTGTAAATCCAACTATAGAGGATCTGACACCCTCTCTGGTCTCTATGGGCACCGGGCATGCGTGTGGTGCACAGACATATGTGCAGGAAAACATTCATACACATAAAATGAAATAAATATTTTAAAAGTAAGCATTTTTCATGTCCTAAGCAGTATTTTCAAATATGATTTTTAGAGCTTAATTCGCAGTTTACAGCTTTCAAAGCAATAGTCTTTTTTCTTGATTCTAAGCAAAAAAAAAAAAAGATATTCTGACTGGACAATTTGGAAAATATAGACAGATGTTAAAGAAGAACAAAATTCATATAAGCATCTGCCATGGGACAATCTACTAATATTTCTATGTATTTATAACTCATTCCTTTCTTCTGCTTTCAGCCTCAATTTCTTTCCCTCCTTCTACATACATTACATGTTTTACATATACATATGCTAATTATGTATGTGGATGTGTTAACTTTTGAAAAAGAGTGGATTTAATGGGTTTCTTTTGATGATTTTTAAACCATAGCTTTTGTATTACTACAAAATCTTTGGAATCTTAATTTAGTGAATGCATAGTTATTTATTTTACTTTAGTGTGTGGCTATTTTGCTTGCATGCATGTTTGTGCATAGTATGACCACAGAGGCCAGGAGAGGCAGTGAATATCCTGGAACTGAAGTTACAGTTATTAATTGACATACAGGTACTGGGAATTCAACCCAGGTCCTCTGTAAGAACAGCCAGTATTCTTAACCTCTGAGTCATCTCTCTAGCCCCACTAAAATAGTATTTAACTGTAGAATTATAACATAATTTACATGATTTGTTTCATATCATTGTAGACTGACTCTAATGTTTCCTTATTACCGAGGAGGCAGCACTGAATGTCTGTCTACTCACCTGAGAAAAGGAACCTGCCTCGGACCAAAGTAGATTGCACTTGGTGACGCAATGTGCCTTTTTATTGGGCCTGCTAACAGAAGTGTGGGGTAGTGGTAACTTAACAAAGGCATTGCATCACCAGAAATCTTATCCCAGCATAGGTCCTGAAAACAGAAGCCCTGCAGCTCTCTATGCAGTTTGCAGGCAGCTCCATAGTCCAATCTCTGCAGTTTAGCTGCTCAACGTGGAATGTCCAGCAAGTCCTTTTATACTTCTGGGTGGGCTCTCAAGAATCTTCTGCATTTCTGTTCTCCCAAAAATATGACCTTCTATTTACCTTGTTCCCCATTGCTTCCCCAGCAAATGATCCAATTTGGAGGGGATGTTTTGTTTCAGAGGAGTGTTCCATACACGCAACTCATCCCTGAAACAAGCTGTGTCCACGGAAGGGAGTCTGTGAGCGCATCTCACTGCTGTACCCAGGATTGTTCCCTAGGGCCATAGGCCGTGAGCTATGGCTCTAAGCATACACTACAGGGTACTTGGCATAATTCTCTTCCTCCCTTATGTACCTCTTTTGCTTACCTGAAAAGGTTCATTGCACTGCTGATAGTCCGGAGCTTTCTCATTTGTACCCAAGGGCAGGACACAGGGAGCAGTGGGAAGAGAAGGACAATCATCTCATGTTTTTATTCTTGTGTGTGTGTGTGTGTGTGTGTGTGTGTGTGTGTGTGTGTGTGTGTGTGTGTGTGTGTGAGCAGCGCTTATATGGAGGTCAGAGGGAAACACTGGGGAGTAGATTCTTTCCTTTTGCTATGTAAGTCCTGGGGCTCCAACTTAGGTCAGATTCCCAGGGAAAACACTGGACAAGCAAACAGGTTAGAAGAGGAACTGAGGGTCTTGAATGCCAACTCTTTGACAGACCCTTAAACCCAAACCGACCCAAATAAACAGCATGTTCTTGCCCAGAGGCAGTGGCTCTGATGAAAAGCACCAGAAGAGATACAAATCAACAGGTCATCTGGCACTTTCTCCTGCCAGTTGGAGGCTCTAAGGGAGGGACAGAAATAGCAGTGGCTGTGGAATGTAATTGCCTTGGTCTGTCTAGGGAAAAAAGCGTGAGAGTGCTAATTTGCAGAAGTCACAAACTAAAGTGCTTTGAAATGTACTTTAAGAAAACCCCCAGAATGCTGAGACAGCTTTGTTCTCCAATAACCACAATAGGAATTTGGGGTAGTTAAGAGTTTTTAATCAGATGTTGAGGGAATCCATGTGGTTATTCTCTTGGTGGTAGTTTATTCTTTTTGTTTTTAAATAATGAACCAGACAAAGATTCTTCAGGATGAATATCTGTGACCTAGATTAAGCTCACAAAAGGCAAAACTCTAGCTGCTAACTCTTTATTGGCCCACTGTATTTGGTTTTATTTTCTTTCAGTGCTGGGGACCGAACCCCAGGTCTTGTTCCTTTTAGGCATGCATTCTATCACTGAGCTACAACCCGAGGCCCTGTACTTGAAAGAGATCTCAAGAACTCTAAAACTGGACACCGCTCACTAGTTAGTGCCAGTGCTGCGAGGACTCTATGCTTGCAGGTGCCCTTGGTTCATTTCTAAGTCAGTTTTCCAAGTCCTGGCCCTCTGAGCCCATGCTGTCTGACTTGTGGATATTTACTTCCCCACAGCTGGTTAGCAACAGGAGCTGAAAGTCAGTGTGGATACAGTTAATACCATGCTGTAATAAGGAGCTGTCACCAACAGAAACATTTTCTAAATTGATGATTATGGAGTTGAGGAGGATGACTATAATGATACCGTGATTAATACCACCATTACTGGTTCCAGACTCATAGAAGGGAGGTACTTTCACCCGATTTTGTTTATGCCATTGCAATCCTTCATGCCGCAGTTAGCCACATGGGCCAGATTTATACAACTGCAGACATACTCTGCCTTGCTCTGAATTCTCTAAGTAATTGACAAAAACCAAATCCAATAGAATTCAGGTAGATGATGAAATGACATCCAGATGCCAACTGGTAGAGGTAAACTTGGCTGGGGTTGACCTCGTATTCATAAAGAGGCCGAATGGGCAGGTGGTGGGGGCTGACTTTGAAAGTGACCCAGGAGGCTGTGGATGTCCAGTCTTCCTCACTGTCTTGGGACAGCAATGGCAGAACTTGCTTTGCGTGTGTTTGTCCCCTCAGCACGCTCTTTGCATTTCACAGACAGCTCTGATGTGGGCCTGTCTTGGGAGCTCAGACCTTCTGCATGGATTTGGTGGTCAGTCAGTCTAGCAGCAAGAAACAGCCTGTGTCCTTTGAGGTTGCTACCCTTGATAATGCTCCCCTGGCCTGGGCCATGGAAGTCACTTTTAAGACAATAAACAGTCATCAAGGCCTGGGAGTACAACTTGTGGTAGGACACCAATAGCATGTAGGGATTGGTGATGCCTCAGAAGGTTTCCTTAAAACTACATCTTAAACTAAGCTAAGTTTGGAACACAAAAGCCCCACCCTGGTAGCTTGTTACCTGGGCTCAAGTCCAGACTTCATTGCCAATTAGCTGGCTTGGAACTGATGTCCCTCAAAGACCAATCGCTAAAGGCTTGCTCTCCAGTCTGTTAGTGCTACTGGGAGATGGGGCAGTCTTTAGGTGGTGGGGCCTAATATGAGGAAGCAGGTTGATGGGGTGTCTTAATTACTTTTCTATTGCTGTGACAAAACACCATGACCAAAGAAACTCTGAAAAGAAAACATTTAATTTGTTGATCATGGTTGTAGAGGGTTAGAGTCCCTGACCTCTGTGGCGGGGAACATGGCAGGAGGAGGGCATGGTCTTGGGGCTGTATCTGAGAGCTTATCACTTTAACTACAGCAGAGGCAGAGAGAGGTAACTGGGCCTGGTGTGGGATTTTGAAATGTCAAATCACACCTCCCCCAACAAGGCCAGAACTTCTTCTCCTTCCAAGCAGTTCCACCAACTGGGGACAAAACGTTCAAATATAGGATCCTATGGGCACTACTCTCATTCAAACCGCCACATTAGAGTATGCTCTTAAAGGGATATTTGTTCTCCCCACTTCTCATTTACTGAGAGCAGGGATTGAGTATTGTGGTAACAGTGGCTGCCAAAGCTAGTCAGCTTTTGTGTGCCACAGCTGTAGCCCAGGGAGGTGCTGGCTGCAAGAGAAGTGTAGGGTGAATAAATGCTACAGACTGATGGATTTAGCTTTATTATTACTTCTACTTTTGCTGACAGAGAGGAGCCATTTTTGGATTGCGAAGGCCCCCAAAGAAGGAACAAATCTGAAACAACTTCCTTCTCATGGGCAGCGCGGTTCTGTAGATGCAGCGGGTTTATGTTTCAGAAGTCTTCTAGGCCAGTAGTTCTCCGACTTGTCTATAAAAAGATTTACCCATGCCCTTTGCTGTCTGGGTTCCAGAGGTCTCCATGGGAATGTCCTTTAGCTCTCCACATGATTCTGGAATGAGTGGCAGGAAATCCAACTTGAGAAGCATTGACCAAGACAATGTTTTCAGTTATTTTTTTACATGGTGCTGGAGCTTCACCTCAGGTAGCATGTATATGCCAGGAAAGTGCTGTACCATTAGGCTGCATCTCCATCATATTCTCCTCACTATTAAAGATTAGAGAGCACGAGGTCCAAATCTATCCAGGACCTTGGTGGCAATATGAGCTGTGTACCCACTCTGGTATCTACTTATAGAGTCCCCTTCAACAGTGAGATGTCCCAAGATGTCAAAGATGTCACAGGAATGCTAGTATTCCCATCCTCAGTATCAGGACCTCTTTACTTTTCATGACCTTTCAGAGTTTTCTTTTAAGCTTCAGACTCTCTAATTTGACCATTAGAGGTAAATCCTGGAGGATCACTCATAAGCTATTTAAAAAAAGAATCTTTGACATTTGCTTTAATGAGTGGTGGCATTTCCACTCACTGGGAGAGAGTCAGAGGGTAGTGGAAGTGGGTGGGGGGAGGGTTGAGGCATTGGTTGCTGCAATGCAACTGTTGTAGAATTTTCTGGACCCTCTCCTTCAGCTCCTCATTCCCAGTGAGTGGGTGTCTGTGGAGCAACCAAGGGAAGTTTCTGATTGCATGAATTGTATTTGAGACCCTACCACTGAATACGCTTTTATACTATTTTCAAGTGAGTTTTGCAAGAAGGCCAGCATTACTCCCTAGCCCACTGCCAACAGGCCCACTCTGACTTTGCACCTGCCAGTCAGTGTTCCCAAGCTGTGTGACTACTCACTGCTTGGCAGTCTGTGCATGAGCAGCTGGGTACCAGCCTCCCTCCTTAATGGAATAATGTTAATTGTAATAATATCATCTCCCATTTCTTATGTCAAACACTATGCCAAAAAGCACTTCATATGTGATTTCTCATTTCATCCACACAAACACTCAGAGACAAATGTTGTAGTTATCATTTTAGGATCGTAATGCTGCAGCTGAAGCCTGGAGAACAAGTTCCCAAGGTTACACTGATTAAAAATACTACAGCAAGGATCAAGATACCCTGGCTCCCAGGCTCATATTACTAACTAATAGAGCCGGCCCTCTGTATCCATGGATTCTGCCTCCCTGGATTCAGCCTGGAATTCAAGTGTGGAATGCAAATCTTCAGGACAAAAACAAAAACAAACCCTGATGCCAGTACTGAGCATCAGAAGACCTTTTCTTGTCATCATTTCCTAAAGAATACAATATGGCAAACATTTACGTAGCACTTACATTAGGTACCAAAACTAATCTAGACTAATGCAGACAGTGCCAGCAGATGTGTGCACACAACAGGCAAACAGTACACCATTTATATAAGAGACTTGATCACCTAAGGATTTTGGTATCAGAGTCACTTCTTCTGGTCTGGGAAAAGGAAGCTTCTTAACTAGCCCTTTGTTGTAGCGACTCACACCTGAGATTAAAGCAACTGAAAAAGAGGTTTATCTCAATTCAGAGTCTTGGATGCATCAGTATGTGTTTAGTTGTGCTGCTGCTTTGACCTGTGGCTGCAAGGCTCACTGTGGGGATGGTTGTGGGGGAGATCCTCACCAGAGGGCTTACCTACATCCTGGAATCCAGGCAAAAAGAAGAGTGGAAGGTACTGAGGTCTTGTAGTTCCTTTCAAGAGTCCATCTCCAGTGGCCTAAGACTGGTCACTATATCTCACATCTTAAGAGTTCTTCACCTCCCAGTGATGCCTGTTGTTGGTGGCTGAGCTTTTAGCACTCTGGCTTTTGAGGGGTTGCTCATCTAAGCTGCAGGAACAGCACTGTGCATGTCACCCTTGGAGTGGGGACTGGAAAAGGTGTGTTTGGTACTTGCAGCCTCCCACGCTTTCTCTCCCGTTAATTCTAGTGCTCATCCACTTGGAAAACTTGTCTGATGTTAAGGTCTTTGCTAGAAGCATGGGTAGCAGGGAGAGAAAGAAGCAGAATTGACCTTGTGTAGACTGGAGACTCTGGGAAAAGAGAGAACCATTTGCTCAGGTCCGATTTGTAAGAAACGGAAACCTCCCAGACTGCCGTTGGGTTCTGCTTGGGATCAACCTCTGTTGGAATGAGACAGAAGGAAGACAGAAGGGGACAGAAGGAAGGTTTGAACTTTGGAGAGCTCACACTGTTGAAGCAGCATTTTGGTTAAGTGCAGATCCCTAGCAGAGAGCAGGCCATAGGCACAAACTCCTGCACTTGGGGAAAGATTCACGTCACCCTAGGTTAGTTCAACCTTGGGTTCATTGGGCTGGGCTCCTGAGCCTTAGAAGGTGGGACCTGACTCTGCCCTGAGCTTCATGCCAGCCAAGTTGCTCCACCCTGCTCTGACATCTGGTCACAGGATGGCAAGTTTTTTGCAATCCCACCCTTTTCCTGGGACTACTTTCTGTGCAACACTTTCTATAGAGCAATTAGTGAAGGAAGGAAGCTGATGATTCTACAGTGACTGCACAGAGAGCAGTGGTTCTCAACCTTCCTAACGATGTGACCTGCAATACAGTTCCTCATGTTGTGGTAACTTCCAATCATACAATTATTTCCCTTGTTACTTTATAGCTGCAATTTTGCTATTGTTATGGATCCTAATGTAAATATCTCTGTTTTTTCCCAGTGGTCTTAGGTGACCCTGCTGAAGGGTTGTTCATCCGCAAAAGGAGTAGTGAATCACAGACTGAGAACCATTTTTCTAGACAAATCCATTCCTCCTTTGTCTGTCTTTCTGCATTCTTCTTGAGTTATATAGGTGGAGTAAAGATGAATGTGTAGCCCTTGATGAGTAAAGTCTTAAGACACCCTCCTCTTAGATACCCTCTTGCCAAATATGGCTATAATCCTTCCTAGGGACCCTAAACTGCAGTTTGAAAAGTACATTTATTAGCTGGGATGCTGAGGCTGGGAGCCCAGTGACAACAGAACTTCAGGATCCTCTCATGTGGCTCCTACTTCTTCCCTTTTCCTCCTAGAGCAGCTTGTATCCAACACAAATGGAGTGATGCTTGGTAAATACAGGTCAGGTTGTGCCGGATCTTGTTCCCCAGCCAGGCAAGGTTCTCACTCAGAATAACATCCACCTTCTTGCCAAGACTTGCCATGGCCTATGAAATGTGCTCCATTTCTCTCACAGCTTGCTCTTGGTTCCCTTCTCCTTTCCTCCTACTTTCCTTCCCTCCTCTCTCTATGCTGGTGGCATTTGTCTCTCACATGATCCATTTGACTGCCCCTCGCTAGCAATCCTTATGGGTTCTTCCCTCAATATCTCCAAGTACTCCCTCAGGGTATCAGCATGGCCTTCTCTGGCCATCTTAAACAGAGTGGCATGCTTGTTTCTTTCAGCAGTTGAGTACGTTTAGCTGGCCAAGAGGCACTTATGAGTCTGGTCTAGGACACATTCACTTGCTGTACATCTGTCCTGTACCAGATTGTAAGATTGCAGGAGCCAGGACATTGCTTGTTTTGGTTATGTCACAGGTACCTTGTATTATGCCAAGTACACAGTAGGTGGTCAAAAGATATGTTGAAAAATAAATGAATGCATCAGGCACTACAAATAATTATTAAAGAGATCCGATGTGCCTAGATGATCTAGTAACTGCTAACTACCTCTCTGTGTCAGCATTTACACATCTCACAATCCCTTCCTGATTGAAACTTCAGGAAAAAAGCCATAATTTCTTTCCCTCTTTGTGCTCATGCCCTTGCAATAGGACAAGGAAGTTTTTCTGTTAAAAAAAAGTGAGTCTCCACAATGGAGCTGGACTTGTGGCTTATGAGGACTTCATGAAATTGTTACTGACTTGAAAAGTGCTTGACAATGAGACACCACTTTCCTGAAACACTGGATGCTCATGTGACCAAGTCACATCTAGCTTTCAGTGTAATAAAACTCATTGCCCCCAGTGGCCCAGTTAGCAGCCAACTAATACCGAGAAGTCAAGGCACTGCCTTCAGACACATAAATAAGTCCATCTGAGATCAACTGAGCTTACACCAGAATGGCCAAATAGAACAAGCCCAAATTGTTAACTTTCAGAATGGGTGGCTTATGTGTTTAAGACCAAGTTGGGTTGTTTATTTCATGGGAAAAGCTAACGCATTCATATACATATATATATATATACATATGTACAGCATATATACACACATATATGAAAATGTCAGGGGTTAATAATAAAAGAAAGGGTTTTAGTTGACTTTGGTAGATACTATTATAATAATTCATACTTCCAACCAGTGATGTCAAATCTAAGGGGTTTGAGACTCTTATTACTGCTGGGCCATGGAACAAGTATAGCTGGTCTCTAGTGTATCTTTTTCAATAAAGAGAATTGTAGTTATTTAAAATTCTCCTCACATTGGTTCTCTGTTGGACATTGAAAGACATGTATGTGGAGCAGGTGTGCCATAATGACTTCAGAACGTAAGAACATGGTGGATCATATTAGTAAGGGAATTGAATAGCTTTTTTCTAAGAAGTTAGGGGTAGAGATTGTGGGGGTTGATGTTTTGAGATGTTAGAGCAAGGGCATCAGCTACTAGGGCTTCTGTGTTCTATGGGGTCATCATTTCAAGAGTATTCCAATCACAGAGGAGCTGCAGAGTCCTTAGGAATATAGTAATTGATCAGCAAAGACCAGTATGCCACTTTGTGGGGGTCATTTATTTTGAACAATTTTATATTGAGTGAGACTTCATATCAAAGACTTCAGATTATTTATCAAAAATGAATATCTGATCATCTATTTCACTGTTTGAGTGACTAGGAAAGAATTTGTCACCACAGGTGATATTCCAATTCTGAGGTCACCTATGGAGGAGAGCAGAAAGTAGTTGGTTAAGTCTGTAACATTCATGTCACTATTGCAACAATGGGCATGTATATCTTGCCAGGTCAATCATTATTGGAGCTCAGAGAATTCACAGCCAGGTAAGACTGTTGATGATTTTTCTCCCACAGCAGCACATATATCACCTTCAAATAACATGAATGGTAGCCAGAAGAAAGGAAGGTTCCAGATCAATACATGCTTCATCTCTTCATGTCCAACTTTACAGTTTCTTAGCAACAGGATCTTACTACTGAGTTCTGTCCACCTTCATTTTCTCAGATAGGATCTGTTATTGAACTTGAAGCTTATCGATTGGGCTAGGTTGGACAGCCAACGAATTTCAGTGATCTACCTGTCTCTGGCCCCACCACCACTGCTTGGGTTACAAGCATGTGCTACTGTACACTGTGCCCCCTTTTTTATGTGGGTTCAGGGGATCTAAACTCAGGTCCTTATGCTTGTGCTGCTGACACTCTACCAATGGAACCATCTCTCTAGCCTCAGGTGGCTCTTCTTTTGAGTGCTTGTGATGTACTGGACCCTTGAAATAATCAGGAAACAGAATTCACAAAATGTTCTGTCCTGGATGTTATGGATTGGACATGGCATGCTACCCTCAAAAGGCTCAGGTAATAAAGGTTTGGTCCCTGCTGGTGGTACTACTGGGAGTTGAAGATATCATTTGGGCACTATCTTCATCAGGAGACTAATCTATTGATGTATCCATATTGAAAGAACTATTAGGAAGTTGGGCTTCCTTGGAGGAAGCAGGTCACAAGAAACATGTCTTTGAAGAGCATGTCTTGCCTCTTGATGTTGTATCCTTCTCTGTGTGCTTCTCAGGTCCCATGAAGTGGGTAGTATTCCTCCATCGTGCTCTTTTGCACTGGTGTAGGAACAAAAGCAACCAAGACACATGACAGTGAACTGAATGAGATGAAGCGCATTCTTCTTTCCTGAGGTTGTTCTCTCAACGACTTAGGCACAGTGCTAGGAAAGTGACTAACACACTGGGGGTGAGAGTGTGTAGGCAGACAGACTGAATAGCAAGAGCAGGGAGTATGTAAATGGAGTTTGTTAGAGAGTGTACTGCTATGGGAAACAGATAGAATGGGTTACAGTGGAGAGTGTGGCAGGGGTGCAGGGTGGGAAGTTCAGTGTCAACAAGATGGTCAGCTTGAACCCCACTGAAGGCATCAATATTCAATTATCACTGTAGACAGATGGCTGGTTCATCATCATCTTCCTTCCTTGAAAATTCCAGCCAAGCACATATTGAGAATGATCATTAATAAATATGTTTTGATAAAAACCTTACTTGAAGATAACTATATATATTTTTAGAATGGGGCAGAGTGGTTTTTATCCCGAGAAAGGAAGTGGATATTCATTTTGTATGTTTGTTTGTTTGGAGACAGGGTTTCTCTGTATTGCTTTGGAGGTTGTCCTGGAAATCATTCTGTAGCCCAGGCTGGCCTCAAACTCACAGAGATTTGCCTGCCTCTGCCTCCCGAGTGCTGGGATTAAAGGTGTGCACCACCACTGCCCAGAGTGAATATTCTTGTGTTTGTGCTGTGGTTTAGATTTAATTTGTTTCCAAAGGTTCAATCATCAGCTGCTTGATCCCCATGTAGTAATGAGAGGTAATGAGAACTTTTAAGAGGTGTCCTAGCTAGACATCCTTATATCATGTGCCCTTGTACCCTCAGAAGGGCCTGTGGGATCTGAGCTCTTGTCACCTCCTATCTGGTAAGGTATCTTGCTCCCCTTTGAGCATGGTCCTGCTACTGCCATGAATTTCTCATCAGAGTCAAGCTGATGTTGGTATCAGTTACTATAACTGTGAGATAAATGACTTTTTTTTCTTTATAGATAAACTTTCCTTAGACCTTTCCTAACAACAACGAGAAACTGACTACTATCTCTTGCTATGACTCTATTTTCTGTTGTCATTGCCTCGTTGTTTCTGGATTCTCTCCTGATCATTGCAATGAAATAGGATTCTCTCCTGATCATGGCAATGAAATATACTGTTTGTGCCTTGGCTGCAATTCAGGTGTGGATAAAATACCAAAGTTGTTACGATTTTTCTATTAGCATCCTTGATTTAGCTAGTTCTGCAGTGGCAATGCATGTGGATCTTTCCCCATTTCAATATCTCACATGGCAAGTGCCATGGGAACAACAGGATCCTCCCCACCCCCCATTTCAAAACAATTCCTGGCAGAGATCAGAAGAAAAACTCACTTTGCTTTGCCGTCAGACAGGTAAGATGCTAACTTCCTTTATTCACAAGGGGAATGAAATTGATTGACAGACTAGCGAGAGCTGTTACTCATTTAACCCACCAAAAGATATTATATGGCTTTAAGCTGTGTTCAGAAGGCTGAAAAGGTAATAAACTACGTGTATAGGTTCAGTTCTCGAGGGAGGAAGCTGCTGCAAACTCGACACTCAAATCGGTTCTTCTTTCCTTTCTTAGGCCCTCAGTGTACACCACGCTTAATAAAGGTAATAAAAAGGCAAGATTATGAAGAAGAAAGAGGCCCATCAAGGAATGCAGGCTCTTTATTTGTTCTGCTGTCATGGTGCTCTCGTGGTTTCTCTGGCATTTCAACATGTCAGCCGTGAATGGCAGGAGCTAACAGAAGACTGAATGAGAAGTGGGTGGTTTCGGAAATAAATTTGCCATGTCCCCAATGTTGTTGTAGTCTTTTGATGGAAACTCAGTTATTTTCCTCTCAGGAGATTTTTATCTAGTACTCAAGAAGCAGAGCTGCTTTGGTGACTTTGAATGTCACTGTTGCGGGGCCACAGTGTGGTGTAGGGACTCAGGCGAAGTGCTGGGTCTGCTTAGAAGAGGTGGTGTGTCTCAGTGCACCGCACACCGCTCACTCTGCAGTGGGGTGCACTGTGGTTGCCAGGTGAATGTTCACTTATCTCTCTTCCCTGCCTTTTGGAGTCTCATTTCCAACACACTACACAGGTCTTTGTGTAGGAAAGATAAAAATTCTTCGCCAGCGAACCATTCCCCAGGCTGGGGTTAACCCCATGGAATGTCCTATTTCTTAAGGTAGGGTGCTTACAAATAATGAGCAACAGAGAGAGCATAGTTTGTAATTTTTCTAGAATCTTCCAGGTTTCTTGAGGAGAGTCTTAACAGGGGCTGAGTTCCCTGTGACTGTTGCTAATTCAGCAGTAATTACTAACACTTAATAACTTACCCATCATTCCCTACCCACTCACCATCCATCTCATCCTGCTCTAGGCTCTTATGCATATTGATTTAATTAATCCTTACAACACAAGGAAAGTACAACCCTTGTCTCCATCTTGTAGATAGAACTGAGTTGTTATATGGAGAAATTTCCCAAGAATAACAGTGGCAGAACTAAGATTTGAACCTAAGCAATGTTTTAGAAAATTCACCTGTAGGCATCAAACTACTGACTCTTTAGCAGCTAACACACACTGCAAGGCTTCTATGGTAGCACTGAGTAAACTTTGCTGAGAGTGGAAATGTGATTATTTTATCAGGTATGTGAACTTGTTTAGAGATCCTACCTACCCACCCACACCTCACAGCTCAATTTATAAAGCAGGAAAAATGAATCTTTAGAGAGAATATGTAAATTTCTTCTCAATCATTTGTTCAGACACTAATGCAGGACACTATACTCAACACAGGCTAAGGACAATGGATAGAGTATGTAGGCCATGATTTCCATCATCTGGGAGGTTTTCAATCTCATTGGGGAAACAAGAAAATGCCCACGAATATTTATAAGAGGAAGAGACAGACAGGAACAGCATTTGGTGTGTGTCCAAGGGGATTGCACGAACACCACACTGTGGAGACTGAGAGATCCCAGGAATGCCATGGAGAGTGGGTGGCTTGGCTCCAGCTACACAGGATGGGTTTGGTCTTGATGGGAACAGAAATGTGTAATAGTGCCAGAGGGGTGTGACAATAAGGTGGAGCAGTTCATGGGTTACTAGAAAACTGTCTGGGGTGGAAGTGCTCAGGTTCTAATCCTAGTTCTGCTACGTGGTACTTTGTAAATTTTTAGGTAGTCAGCAGTTTAACCTCTTTGGGCTTTTGAGTTTTCTCATCTTTGAGGAGGTGGAGAGTGGGGAAGAAGGCATTCCAATTATGGCCTCAATAGGCAATAGGATGACTGACCTTGTAGATAAGAGATGCTTGTTGAGCAGAGTCCAGTAACCTGATGGTGAGGGGAGGAGAAAGGAAGTTATCCTCACATCTGTAGGACTGTGTAGGGGTATGTATCCCTTTAGAATAAGTGTAGGTAAAGCCACCTCCCACAGAGCAGGGCATTTTAGGTGATAGCTACTTTCAAGGAACCCCAGAGAGTAGGGGCCAAGACAATTAAGTGCTGAAGTTATTCTTCATCCCTGTGGTGACTTGCCTAGCTCCTCCTCCTCCTCCTCCTCCTCCTCTTCTTCTTCTTTTGTTAGCCAAACCCAGTCAGGAAGATGGGATCCTTGAAAAAAACACGGCACCAATCCCAGGAGTTGGTCTTACAAGATGAGAGAGTAGAAAACATTGCTATGGAGGGTCAGATGGAAGCAACTAGTGTGGGGTGGGAACACTAACCTGTGTCAGTGTCCTCTTGCATGAGGTATGTTCTTGCGACTCCTTTTGTCAGATCTTGCAAATCGGGCTTTGGTTTGGGACTTTATTGTAATGGTGGTGGGGACTTCAAAGAGAATTTGAGCAGAAGGATGATGTAATGACAGAGCCAAGCAGCATCAGCACCAGAGGCAGATGTCAAGAGTAAAGAATAAAGCACTGGGCTGGACAGCAGACTTCCCTGACTTATGCTTCTTGCATGCTTTCCTTGCTGCAACCATCAAAGTTCTCAGGACTCTGTTCTCACTGCTGCTGCCCCTGTCCATGTCTTTCTCTACTCCCTTGCCTATGACTTTAAGACCTGCCCCAATAACTGCAGACTGGACTATTCAGAAAGCAAGCAAGCTGGGCTTGAAGCTACTGCTGGAGATATAGTCTCAAATCCATCCTGGAGCCAGGCCGTGAGATGCTCAGTTGCAGAGAGCAAGTTAATATGCCTCATTACACCCTGCTGTGGAGACTCCCTCTGACAGACACACGTGGTAATGGCTCAGAATGAACACACTCCCACGAACAATTGGAAAAGAGACTTTGCGTTGTTCTTTGGGCCCATAATTGCTTTGCTGTGAAAATGCCTGCGTTGGTTGTACTACACATTACCACCCTGAGCAACGCCTTTATTAGATCAAGTTAAGTGTATGAGGAATGAAGTACTTTGGGAAAGAAGTGAGCCAGTGTTTGTAGGAGGCTTTGCCAAAGCAAGGAGTTCTTGGAGTCAAGGCTCTAGAGGGCGGTTCTCTGTGTCCTGACAGTTGTGTTTGTGTCTGCCAGCCTTAAAGAGCTTGAATATGTCTTCCATCATAATATCCAAGAGACAAAGTCATGTAGGGCTTGGGAACAAGTAGAGACGCACCAGCTTTTATCTCAGTCAACAGACACATCTGCCCATCTCCAAAGAATATATTGGGGAAAGATGCTGGTAGGGCTTCTTGGTTCTATCAGTCCTGGCCTTTCAATGATTTTTCCCTTCCAGGTGCTAATTCTAGGACACTACACCCCAAACTAGGGGTGGCACTGCTTCTTTAGAGAAACAATGACACGAGGAGACACACTTCTATCTAAAAAGTCATCTATTCATGCTCCTCTTATCAAATTGCACGTCCTCAGAAAGCTGGCTGATTGCAAAGAGGATAGATTTTAGGGTGGTACAAGTGCAGGAGGCTTACTTCCTGATGAACACAGATAGCATTGTAATTGCCATCTTCAATCAACAGCCCTGGGTGACTTCAGCAAAGGCCACCGATTACCTATGCTTCTGTAATAGAAATCCGAGATCCCTTCATATATGGGTCCCCAAGGTCAACATCCTGCTCTCACTTATAGGATGATCTCACATGAATCTGGACTGGTCGTGAATTTTTGCTTTTGAATGCACATCAAATAATTGCTTTCAAAACAATAACCTCATGATTAAAAACTACTGCAGCTAAAAATATTGAAATCAGGAAGCATCTCAAATAAAGGACTTGGCAAAAATATCAGATATGACAAATTTTTTTGCTGCAGAATGTGAAATAGATATCAAAAGACTAAGCAACACACAAGGAAGGCGTCATGAGGAGCCAGGTCTCTGCTTGCTCTCATTTTGCCGAGATGTTGCTACATCTCCATGGAATTTCAGCTAATCATATAAATTCTTTGTTTCACTCTGAAATGTGTTGAGGTTGACACTTATGCTTTTGTGTTGATTATTTTTCTTCCATTTCTGATCTTCCTGACATTTTTAAAGAATAAATGATTGGCAGGGCATGGGCTAGAGCAGCGGGGGTTTGATTTGATTGAATTCTTTTATCCCCTCTTTTCTCCTTTTCTGATGCTGACCCTCAATGACTCTTGATTTTAATTTCCCATCCTATTTTAAGTTTCTCAAAAAATCCTTAATTTCCTCCCTCCTCTCCTTTCTTACGCTTCCCTAAGTTCTCTTCACATAAGTTGTGTATAATGCACATGAATGGGTTCTCTTCCTTGGTAGAAGATATAGTACTGATTTCATCACATCAATTTTCATACTTAGATGGTGTCTTAGGGGTTTTATTGCTTTGAAGAGACACCATGACCATGGCACCCCTTATAAAGAAAACATTTAATTGGGACTTGCTTACAATTTCAGAGGTTCAATCTATTATCATCATGACAGGAAGCATGGAAGTGTGCAGCCAGACATGGTACTGGAGCTGAGAGTGCTACATCTTGCAGGCAACAGGAAGTTGACTGACACACTGGGTGGTATCCTGAGCATAGGAAACCTTAAAGCCCGCCCCCACAGGGACACACTTCCTCCAACAAGGCCATACCTACTGCAACAAAGTCACACCTCCTAACAGTGCCACTCCCTGTGATTTTTGGGGCTAATTACAATGAAAGTACCAAACTGGGAAAGGCTCATTCTGTAACCAGCTTGGTTTTCCCCATTGTCAGTTTCTTCACTGTTATCAAATTCGAGTGTGATCATAGAAAGGGCAAGCAGTAGCTATGGCTCATACCTTCTCTCCACTCACAAGGAAACTTCCATATGGTGGCTGTGAGGTTTGTAGGTAGACTGGCATGATCCATATGAGCTCTGAGAGTTCCTGTAGGGAGCAGTTTGGAGGAGCAGAGCAGAAGAAGAGTGATGACAAGATAGAACAGAATGTGGTTCCATGTGGTTCTTCTCTTGTAGAACCTGAATTCCCTGTGAGTGGTCAGTCAGGATATTTCCATGGCATATGAGACAGGACTTTCCTTCCCCACTGATGCTCTGGAGCTTCCCTGTGGTTCTTAGCTGGGTTGATGTTAATGTGGAGATCTGGGGACATTTAAGTCTCCAGATGCCTAAAAGGTTAGGGGCAGCAGCGCCATTTTAGTGTAATCCTCTTTAGCAAAATTTCAATTAATTGTGCTTGACTTTTCCTGTGCCAAAGACTCTCCTCATGTTGAAACACACATCATTAGTTCCCATCTAGAACTTGTTAGATTTCAGTTTCCTGTTATCTCCCAACCCCTACTTTTAAAGGGATGATATTTATTCCTAAGTATGTGTATTAGTCTGTACGTGCACTGTGTGTATGCAAATTCTTTCAGACTCTAGAAGAAGGCTTTTAATCCCCTGTAGTTAGAGGTATAGGCAGTTATAGCCACCAGATATAGGTTTTAAGAATAAATACAAGTCTTTTGGAAGAACAGCAGATGCTCTTCACTGCTGAGACATCTCCAGTCTCCCATGCCCCCATTTTAATGGGTGCTCAGTCCACAGTGAACTTTGCATTGCAAGTTGCCATGTACAGTACATACTCTCCATGAGGGCAGACATAGCACATTGTCATCCTTGAATCCCTGAGACCTTCTATTCAAAGAACTCAATACATGCATTTTGACATGTCCTATGCAGCACTATTCTCCATGTAAACATATTTTGACTTTAAATCCCTGAGGGCGGAGTGCTTTGTAAATAATGAAGAGTATATGCTGTTCCTTTTACAAAGAAGCTGCTCATTGTAGACTTGTTTTAATGATGACAACCAAGCTCCACTTTATTAAAATAAATCCTGTGTCGGAATGTGCAGCAACATACATAAGGATTAAGCCTTATCAGGAGAAAAAGGAAAGAAAGGAAAGGAGAGGAAAGGAAGGAAGGAAGGAAGGAAAGAAGGAAGAGTAAAGAGTCCTTTCCTCCAGGAAGTCAACTCATAGCATCTGCTTGATCATCATCTAGCTTTGTATCTCATTGCTGCAGAGAGATTCATCTGAACAAAATGCTCACTGGTTTCTTTTCTATTATGTAGAGCTATTTTGGATGCAGTTGGGCTGATGCTTGGATTGTATTTGGTCAGCTGCATGTTTGGTGCAAAACTTGGATGAAAGTAACAGGGTTTGAGGTACCCTGAGGGTTTTTTTTCCAACAAATTCCATGCCTTGCTTCTTATTTAGCGACTTCTCAATATGAATTCAAGGCAACAACCAACACTAACACTGTACTAGGCATGGGACTGAGAGACAAGATGTATTTGGCACCTTACTGTTGCTCAGGGCTCATAGCTGGGACACATATGAACACTGCTTACTCCTGTTTGGATGCTGACTCTGCTGAGTGCAAGAATAGAGATAAAAAAGAGCACCCTGCAGTGATTAATGTTGACTGCAGTGACTCCAACGGACCTCGCAAATAAATTGACATTTGAGCTGCCCCTTGATATTGGATTTTGACAGGCAAAGGCTGGAGGAAAGAGCAACTCAGACAGGTTAAACAGGATAAACTGAAGCATGGAAATGTGAAGGGTTTTGCCCTACATAGACAGTGGAAGCCTGGACTTGGGTGTGGTTTGAATATAGATTTTTCAAGGCCTGAGACTGAGGAGTTGTACTTGCCTTTTCTAGCTCAAATCAGGCCTTTGGCTAAGTTTTGTTGGTCTGTCGCATGCTTTTCTCCACCCCACCCCCTTTCTCGCATTGCTGCCAACATTTAAAAATCAGGAGATTTCACATCCATACCAGATTTCTGGCTGCTTCCAAAAGGAATCTAACAACAGTGAGTCCACATTTCCTGAAGGCAGCAACTGGCTGTACTGAGTAACGGCTTCTCTTTAGAGACCTGCTCTTACCTATTCCAGTCTGTGACAGCCCTGTCTCACCGGCCTCAGTCAAGCGGAGCAGGCCGGTATCTGACCTTGCACCTTGTGACCTCCAAGCTTTACTGACAGTTGCATGCTCTGAGAAGTGGCATCTGGTCTAGGGAGCTGTATCCAGAACTCGCCTAAATGCACATCTGGATGGCTCCTGGGAATGAGCAAACTCTTGAAGGGGAAGAAAAGAGTCAGGAGTCATCCCAGTTGCTGCTCTGAGCACTCCTGTTTGCCTAATTCTGTCTTAGGTTGGCACACCTGAGGGATTTTCAGAGACTGGGGATAACGACCCTCATGCTTTAAAAGATCTCTTGCCATGGCAACCTACAATGCTTTTGTCAATTTGAGAGCTTGTTAGCATCACATCTTTGGTTTATCCTTTCCTTATAAGTGAGTTTTCTTCTACAATGCACAGTAGCAGCATGCTAACAAGAGCTCAAATCCATTTTCAGAACAAAGGAGAGAATTTCTTTTTTTTTCCATTTTACTTCCTTTGTTCAGCTCTTAGGCCAATCAGATGGTCACACTGTTTGGACTACCCCTTTATTTTCCTTTTGCTCATGGGGGGGGGGCACACTTCTTTGCACGGGTACCCAGGCACCAGCGCTGGATTTTGGAAGGCATGCATATCCCTCAAATACAAATGCCCAGCCATATACATGACAAAACAGTTGTTTGTGTTCTCCATACACAGGGAGACCTGTGAGCATGCAATGCTCCCTGCCTGATGCCTCTCAAGAGTGAGAGGTTCCTAGCTGACATAACCTTCTTTTCATGAGAATAAAAGAGAAGGTTATTGAGTCTATGAGCTAATCTGTCTAATTAGATGCCTCTAAGCAAAATGCATAAGATTTGCATGAATTATCTTAACATGCAAAGAATAGGACACGGGAAGAAAAACTCGAGGAAATTTGCATTTAGATGGTGAGGGGGGGAGTTTACCAACTAGGGTCCATTCTTTTATGTTTTGGAGCGATACTTAAGAGGAGCTGCAGATGGATGGTTACGTCAGTAAAGACTGCCATGCATTTTTAGACTTTTAAGCAGTTGCTCCAAGCCTTCCTCTGCCCCATGCAGGGTGAAACAGGCCCACAGCTCCCATCAGGAAGCTTCATTAAGGCAGTGAGTGGGAATCGGTTTCAGTCCTGGCTGCGGGCAGCCTGAAGGACAATCCCTTCTGGGCCTCTAGGTGGCACTGTTGCATCTGTTCTTAGAGGCCCTGTGCTTTGGCTGGCTACATCGCTGAGGTGGAAAATGGTGGAAAAGGACGGGGCATGCATGCCTCCTTCTCCTTTCCCATCTAACCTCCTAGCACCACTGTCCACTCCACCCGAGAGCATCGTTCCATGTCTAACTCTATATGATTCATTTAAAACTAGCAGTTCTTGGGCTTCCAAGATCTGCTCATTTATTTGAAAGCTCCCCCGCCTGAAAGTTTGCTTGCCTCCTTTGGTCCTTTCTGCTTTTCATTTCCACACTGTTGCTGGCACTCACAGGTTGCTGGGGGAGGGGGTGATTCTGGAAGAAGGGATATCCAGTCTGTGTCTTGGCCCCAGAAGATGTGACGGTTAGTAACGAAAGTCAGAGCTAAAGGGAGTATATGTGATCAGAGGTGGTATACAGACTAGAGTTGGATTTCGGGCAGGAAGCAACAGCTTCCCTGTCCTGCTCCATTCTTGCTGGCAGTCAAGAAAGCATCTTTTCTCTTGGACTGACGGTTTGAACCAAGAAGTTGGTGAGACATGCCTTAGGACAACTATTTGGGGATATGAGGCTAGAGGTTTTAGGACTGCCTCAGTTTCTACAGTGCTAAGAAGTCTGCTAACTTCCTGGGGAAACAAAAAACTCCTAGAAATTAGGTATTTGGAATGTGATAGAAGGTTCAGGAGATAGGAGCCAATTCTCAAAACGTCATAGTATGCAATGAAGAAAACAAACAAAAAATAATACTTAAGCTGGGTGGTGGTGGCGAAAGCCTTTAATTCCAGGACTTGGAGCAAGAGGCAGGCAGATATGGCCAGCCTGGTCTATATAGGTTACAGGAAAGCCAGAGCTACAGAGAAACCCTATCTTGAAAAAGCAAGCAAACAAACAAACAAAAAATTGGATAGCTCTTTACCAAGTTTCCATCTTGTTAAGTTTTGGACATGGAATGTCGCTTACCCAGTCATCTTTTGAATGTTTTGCCCTGATTACTGGTATTACTTTATTTTGGCAGGCAGTGGGAACTTTAGGACATGGAGTCCACCTGGAAGTGGTTGTATGCCTGGGTGGTGATACTTAATCCCCGGTTCCTTCCTTGCTCCCACTTCCTGTTTCCTATGTGATGTCTGTCCAAGCACCGGGGATGTGGCAAGCATGAATGGAACTCTGTGAAGTAGGGAACCTGTTGTATGTTGTCTTACTCTTTGGCTCTTTTGGGGGACCCACCACCCAAATACTTCACATATGGAGGTTTATTTTTTAGTTAGGAATGCCCCTCCTTAGCTTGGCCTGCTTCTTTCCAGCTTTTCTTAACTTAAATTATCCCATCTACCTTTTGCCTCTGGGCTTTTATCTTTCTCTTCCGTAAATCTTACTTTCACTTCTTTCTCTGTGACTGGTTGGGTGGCTGGGTGGCTGGGTACCTGGTTCCTGATGTCCTCCTCTCCTTGTTCTCTTGCTGCTCCTCCCCTTCCTTGGTTCTCCTCCTATTTATTCTCTCTGCCTGCCAGCCCTGCCTATCCTTGCTCCTGTCTTATGATTGGTCATTCAGCGCTTCACTAGACCATCGGGTATTTTAGACAGGCAAAGAGTCACAGCTTCACAGAGTTTAACAAATGCCGCACAAACAAAAGTCATACACCTTAAAGTAATATTTCCCCAACAGGAACCCACGTGAATCTCCCCCTTCAAGGTATGTTTCTCAGATATCTGATGGGCAAATTGCCCCTCTTCCTCCCCTTCTAATAATCTTCTCCCTTCCTCCCAGCACTATTGTTATAAAGGCACTCAGCACTCAGGGTGTAGGGAGAACCAGACTCAGTCCCTCAAGTTCTGATTTTCTTTTTTATTCTCGAACATACGCTTCTGTTGAGAAGCAATATTCAAGTCTGTCAGAGCAACATTTGCCCTACTCGACACCTAAGAATCAAACTAGATACTATGCTTAAGGCGAAGTAATAAGAAACGCGCCAGCTTTCTCCCGCAGTTTCCATTATTTTATCTTCTTAAATGAAAAATCTGACTTCCTATTGACTCCAGAAGCAATACCTTTAGGGTACAATGCCTGTTCTCTTGTCAAATTTGCTCTAGTTCCTTCGGCTTATCACTTTCTTTTCCTATGCCTCAGTTGTGTTCTCTGTAAAATAGGCTGAATGTCTAGGCTTCAGACACCTTTGGGAAATTAATACTTTAAGTGTCACCAGATGTTTAAAAAAATTATTTTAAAGGTGACAGACAAGCATTTTATCAGTGCTTTTATAGCAATTTATTAAGCCCAAGCCTTCGGGAATTCCTTAAGAATATATGATTTCCTTTGTCTTATTGCATCTTTGAGTTTTGCATAAGTTTATAATGGATGAAATAGTACTTAACAGCTTCATAAACCAAGGGTTCTGCACTTCATTCTTATTATCTTAACTAATGAATTTTGCCAGGCATCTCTGTTATAGCCGTATGATTTATAAAGATTATATTTACTTTTTCTCCTTATAAGAACCTAATGAGACCAAATTGGTTGCATGTAATCAGACACCGGCCTTTTTCATCTCTTCGGGTTTTATTTACGAAAGCTTATTAGAGCAAACGCACTGAGTAATGTGCAGCGATAGCTAGGTTTTGCCTAATGATCCCAAACAGCTAACACAGAATGCAGATAATGAAATGACAGGCCGACTACAAATGCAGGAGGGGAAGGAGGTGCATGCCGGCTATTTCTAAAACCCTTACCTAGGCAGAATGCCCATTAACAGACTCCGACCTAAGAACATACACTGTGCAGATAACGAGCCCTTTAAGAGTGTAGCATTTATCTGAGGAACTGAGGGTTGGCTTCTGTTTCCCATCCATGTAGGACTCGGTAGAAGGACTACGTGTAAAGTGCTCATGCAGAATGATGTACACGAAGCGGCCAAGACTGGAGAGCCAATTCATAAATGAGAGGAGGCAATTCATTGGGCTACTTTCACCACTTACAATTAAAATGAATGCTTAGCACTCATATGGGCATTTTCCTTTTTAGAGGCAACCCGAATGGAGTCTGTCACTTATCCATCCTCTCTCAAGATGTAAACAAAACATTACACTGGGCCAGCTGCCTATTACCAGTGCTGCCATGACTCTCTGTCATCGACACTCTTTGACACAGAACATCTTCATGCCTTCCTTAATACCACATTCCTTTATTTCTAATTAAATAAAGATGCATTCCAATTTCAGCAGCAGAGCATCGAATGGGTCTGTTTTTCTAATCTGATTTAGAAGTCCCAAAGATGAGGGATAACTTGATTGCTTTCCTAGATGTCAACCTTAAGTATTTTTAATCCACTGCAGCATTCTATTTCTTTGATGGCATGGAAATTCACAAAGCTTTGCCAAGCCATGACTGAAACCATTTACACACTTATTTCCTCTCTCTACCAGCTGCTGGTGTGATGTGTTTGGTACGTTTATTATCCTTTGGGTGAACAACTTCCTCCATAAAGTTGCAGAGTGTCCCCTTTGACCGGTATTTTGAAATTTGGTGCATAAATCTCTTCACCTTCCGTTACCGTTACTGGAGATTTTATAGTTTAACACGACGTTCCCCGTCTACTCCATATTTCAGGCATCTGATGCCTGCAGACCGTGGATATCTAGGAGGTTTGTAAGGCATTCTCTTTGAGATATCACACCAGGAGAACAACATCAGGCTATTTATTTTATCTATTTTTTTCCTGAACTTTGCTGAAAGTAGAAAGGGGGTAGTGATTATAAAATCAGAGACCATCAGAGGTCGTTATTATTGTAGAATGAAGAAAGCTAGGCTCAAAGGAGTGAGGCAAGCAGTTCAAGGTCATGTTAGCTTAAAGGGCTGCAAATTGGACCTGGACTCTCAGAATAATGTATATTCCAGACTTACTGAAGTTGCATTTGGAAGCTCTTCTTCCTCTGCTATCCACATGTAGCCACAAGTTCTCACAGTCACGGGCATCGAGGGCCAGCATGAGGGATTCTTTTCCAGGGTTTTCCTTTGTTTGCTCTTGTAGTACTGATGAAGGTGTTTCACACGTGCCAGGCATCTGGAGCCGCTTTTCAACTGCTTGCTCAATTGTCTCAACTGGCTCTGCAGCCCTGGGTCAGGGCTTTCTTGTCTGATATCACTGTGTTGGGGTCTTTGGTCCCCAAGGAAAACATTTTGATTGGTTATTCCATTCTAAAGAGAGATACTCAGGATGCAAATTCTTAAGTGTTTCTTAGTCTTCTTTTCCTGCCTCTTTCTCTGAATTATGTAAAGGGTGAACACTTGGGAGTTGAGTATTTGGGAGTTCACAAGCTCTCACTCTGGCAGGGAGGTTTTTCTCAAGGTTCACTGCTTCTTAATGCTGACTGGGTTGCAGCTGGTCCTTTGTGTCTTATTCTAATGCCTACTTTGGCACAGTTACAGCTCCCTCAATTCTAGATCCCAGAAGAATGCATGGGGGGCAAAAATGATCATGGATATGACTAGATATAGGGTCCCTTGAGAAAGACTGTGCATGGCAGAGGGAAGGGGGCAAGGAAGGCAAGCTTTCCTCACAACTCTGCTCTAACCCATCGCTCATTTTTTTATTGCCTCCCCTTTCCCGCAGCTTCTGGCTCACTTTCCCTCATTTTATTCTGTTTTATAGTTTTTAATCTCTTTTCTCTGTTGCCCCTTTTGTACCTCTTGCAGTCCCCTCTTTGGCTCATTTCTTCTTGGACATTACATTATCCCAGAGAGATGTCCCCTGGTGAACTTTCTCCAGTTCTCTGCCCATTTTAGCCACTTTTGCCTGTTTTCCCATTTGCTTGTGCTGCTGGAGCTCTCGAATTTGAAGGTAACTCCTTTTTGCATGCAACGTATATACGGTGTCCTTCCAGGGCTTGGTGCTCCTGTTCCCTCTGTAGTGAAGTTTTAGAGCCTGAAGGAATTTATTCCCCAAGCACCTTGGACCCACACTTGTGGACATCTTCTTGTAACAATGGTGCAAGTTATAACTTACATTGTACTTGGCAGTTTGCAGGGTGTTTTTACAGGCCTTGCCTTCAAGTAAGCTACTTGACATGCCTGAGATGTATGCTTCCAAGACTGGACAATCCTACCTCTGTTCCTTTGTAAACCCAGAATAGCAATGCCATGAGTTCCTTCCACCATGTTGTATAGAAGTTCCTTGGACACAATAGACACTGAGTTTTCACAGTGGGCTTGTAAATTTATTTGAGTTGTGCCTGGTACAGCTTTATTCTAACTTAAGGGAAGTCAGCATAGAACACTAGAATTTACAGAAATGCTTGCCATTTATCACAGGGCTTATAGCCCTCTTCTTAGTGTATTTAGATTGTATTTATTTTAATATCCCAATTTAATTAATATGGAAAATATACACAGATTTAACTCAGAGTCAAATTGATAGCATACAAAATTACTGAAGTTTTAGTTAGTGACCTGGTGGTATGTCATGTACAGAGGTGACTTTGTCATCTAGTAGGTGTATGATGACAGCTTTGGTCAACATGAGCTGACCAACAATATATGGTGGTCCATGAGAGTCTAGTAACACCGCAGACATCGTGTGTGTGTGTGTGTGTGTGTGTGTGTGTGTGTGTCTGTAAAACTACTTAACCAACTGTACTCTTTCAAGATCATCCAATGATATAATTGCCTAGTAGCATATTTCTCAGTGTGTCTCCATAGTTAAACCATATGTTACTGTGTTATGAATCATAAAGTCTTAATTTACAGAAAAGTAAAGTTAGAAAATATGGAGGGAAAGAACAACGGTTCCCTAGGGTTTTGTCCAGACCCTCAAATCTAAAGTCTGTCCTATGACAGCTAACTCGAAGGAATTACTTTCACATGTCACATACTCTCACACCACCCCCTCTTAGTCTCTGTACACACACACACTTTTCAAGTGGGAAGGGGCAGCCGGCTACCATTATGGCCTTGCTTGTGATATTTCTCAACCTTGTTTCGACTGTTATTCTAAGTTCAGTGAGGTTCATTCCTTCCGTGCTCCAGAGGTCACTTTTCCCATGGCCAATGCATCGTTCCTACACCCCAGGGCCGGGCTAGGAAACTTACCATCTCCTTGAGCTGGCCCCAGCTCCTTGCCTAGTCCACCCATGGGAGAACGAACCCTCCTTGGCTCTCTTCTCATGGAAACAGCCAACCTTAGTCTGCTCTTTTCTCTCTCCTGCTCTTGAAAGCCAATTTCCTGCTTCAATCTTATTCTTATGAATAGAAACACAGAGCCTGCATGGAGAATGAGAAACTACTGTATCATAGGAAGCAATCACACAGAACACAAAAAGCCATTCAAAGTAATTAAACTACTCCCATCCCCTTTCCTATATTTCTTTTCAGCTCTGCGCTGATGGGCTGTTTATCTTTGCCACCACAACAGCCTCGGCAGCCCGCAGTGGCGGCGGGCGGAAAGACAAGCCATTTTCTGCAGGGGCTCACGCCGAGAGGGCAGAATTAAGACAAACACTTTCATTCTTGGCTGCCAGAGCATTTTAACTCTTGAAAAACAAGGGAAACAAACGCCATCACACCCCCACTCTGCGGCCCCCGGCGCTCCCCCCACCCCGAAATAAAATAAATAAAGACCTTGAGGTGGCTGTGGGGGAACTTGGAGATGGGTTTCCATTTGTCAGAGGGAGGGAAGGGAATAGGGGAGTTTTGGTATGGAGGTGGGGGGGTGCTGAGACATTATCTTTGTGGGCTCTGGAAGCCTTTGTTCCCTTCAGCTGTGCTTTGGAGGTGCAGCTCTGCTCCCAGCTGCGCAGAAGCTCGCAAACATCTAAGAAAAGTGTCTGAGACTGGCGCTGGCTCAGGAGGGGACAGCTGGGTAGGGAAGTGGAACCACAGGTTCACAGCGATCAGAGATGAGTTAACAGGGCGCTCCTTGATAACACCTGCAGAGATTGTCTTTCCCGGGCAGCTGCAGCAAGAGTGAGCGGAGAGGTTGGCCTGAGGGCTCTTTAATAGTTCTTCACCCCTCTGTCTGGCCCTAGAATGTGGCCCGAGAATGCTTGTGGCAGCTGCTTCAGCGGGTAGTCTCTTGAGGGAGCCCCCAGGGACATGAGAGTAGAAGAAGAGATGGACGACTTAGAGGGGCTGAGTAGCAGCTATTCTGCCACCTGTCACACATGCACCTGGGAGGTTTGTTTCCTTGTGAGTGGGCTTCAGTCAGAACAGGTACTGTTGGCCTTTGGCGAGAGTGCTCCAGAGAGTTGCCTACAAAAGAGCTTCCAAGCACTCCTTAAGCCATCTACTCAAGAACTGCACAGATTAGGTGGGGCATGAGAGGCATTGAAAAGAACCTTGGAAGAACTCACCAGAGATGGCTGTGCCATTGCAAATCTGAAAGGTGGAAGCCGGAGGGTCTGGAGTTTGAGGTCAACATGAGCTTCATAGATAGACCCTGCTAACACACCACACACACACACAAACACACACAGAGAAAACCCCTACTCAAACCAAACTACCAACAACAGCAACTTGTAGCCACAGGTTTCCTGGGGAACAGGCTGAGCATCTTTCTGCTTCTAAACAAACCCCTTAGAGGCCATCAGAGATCACTCTTACCCCTACTTACCCAATCTTCTACAAACATTTATGGGTTTCAAGAAACTTTCCCTCTATCATAGCCTTGGTTCGGGTTGAATTTTTTCACCTGAAGGCGGTTTGTAGCTAAAATTGGTAAATTAAGCAAGGCGAGTGGACCATCTCAACCTTCAGGTAGCACCAGCAGTTTGACCTTTCCGGTGGGCGGGGGGGGGGAAGGGGGACGACGACGGGGGACGGGACAGTGCCGCCTCACTCTCTGCTACGGCCATATTTACCATGGTGGGGTTGGCATCCTAGTTTAAGACATTGCCAGCTTCAAATGGCTCCAATGACTCTGTGTCCCATCCCTGGGCAGTCCCACTAGCTCCGGGGCTTCCTGCCGGAGCTTCCTGCTTGGTTCAGTTTGGAGAGCTGGCACCTTGCCCACTCTGCAATGATAGACCCGCACGGTTCCGCAAGCTTGTTTTGCATCTGTCATTATCTTTTGTATGCAAGGAGGCTTAATGTGCAATAAATGTAAATGGGCAATGTATATGCTGTGTTTTATTGACTCTCATTTGAGGCCGTTGGTGCCAGCAACTGCTCTGCCTCACCAGGATTCATCAGAGGGAACTCCACATTGTTCTCCACTGCTTGTGCTGTCTCGCTTATGAAAGCTGCTTTACCGAGGGTCTGTGCCACCGTCGGGTGGGCGCTCTTCTAGCATTCAGGTGATGGGTATGCCCACATTTCTGAGGCTGTTTAGTGTAATCATCACCCAGATGAGGGAGCCGAGGACCAAGGCATTTGTCACTAGTCCTATGTGTGAACATAGAAATGGGCACAGCCCTGAAAACACATTCTGAGTTCAGGGAATGTCAAAAGCTATTGCTTAGTTAGGAGCATAAATCTTTAACCCCTATGCAAACACTTCTAAAAGACTCAGTCTTGTAATAATTTCATTCACTTGCAAAAGTGTTCAGTATGTTAAATGAAATGATAATTCAATTTATTCTCTCTGTAGGAATCCTCCTAAGGTACATGGGAGTCAGGACTGTTCCTATCCAAAAGGAAATTGAGTCTGTGGGGGTCATGGCAAGAGATTCCAGGGGTATCAGCACTCAAGTCACTGGGTTTAATGTACCTCCTTAAATAGTTACTTTATTACTGGGGTTGCTTCAGCGAGTGCAGAGAAATTGTCATTCTGACTTTTTGGTGAGAATTCAGACTAGCGAATCGATGGAGAATGCGTTTTCTAGGGGAGAGGGAATCCATTAAAGCAAAGCTGTGGGTCCACACAGGAGTACAGGGAACTTACAGTCAAAGTAGTGCAAAGGTCTTACATGAAGAGACCTTCAGATTTTGTTTATTTATTTAATTTACAGATGGGGACTTATCATGTAGCCCTGGCTTACCTTCCAACTAGAGCTCTTTTTGTCTTAGTCTCCAGAGTACTGGGGTTACTGGCATGTGTTACTACCATGCCTGGCTGTGTTTAAGCACTCTTGAATGGATCCTTAGATCTGCTATAAAAATGGTTGTGACATTTTCTGAGTCTCAAATAAGGAAAGAGGATGGGGTATTAGAAGTGCAACAGAGCCCTCCAAGCTCCATGAATGTCTATTGCCGATATTCTATCCCTTCCTAGCACTTGTCAAACACACAGGTCAAATGATTTTACACAGGTATGAGTGGAGTTCCTTTCCTGAAGTCAGCTTTTTCCTGAACACAGGTTTTGTGCGTGAGTGGAAAACTGCACACGACCATATGAAAGCATCAGAATCCAGACCTACTAAAACATTGCACAAAATCACCTCAGGTTGTGTGACTATGAAGCACAATTGGACTTTATGGTTTGACTTGGATCCTGTCCTCAAGATATCCAAGCACAGAAAACCACTCTGAAATCTGAAAAAGTTCAGGGTCTAAAACACTTCTGGTTTCAAGCATTGCTACACTCAGAAATCAGACAGAATCTACACATCCCATCGAGGGACGACCTAAAGGATACAGCTTGTGGCTCCTGGTATTCTTCACAGGACTGGGCTAGCTTCACAGACCAATTTTAGAATACTTCATCCATAAGACTGTTGCTGTCAGCAGTTACTCCTCAGTTCCTCATAACTAATAATCAACGTTCTGTGTCTGTAGATTAGTTTGTTCTGGAATTTCAATTCAATGGAATCATATCACAAGCAGTCTTTTCTGATTGACTTGTTAGCATAATGCTTTCTAGGCTGACCTATGTTATATCACATAATGTTAGCATTCTTTTTATTACTGAGTATTCCAGTTTGTGGGGTATAGCATATTTTGTTTATCTGTTCATCCTCAGTCAGTGGGCATTTGAGTTGTGTGTATGTTTTATCTGTTCTGATAATACCACTGTGACTATTAATGTAAAAGTACTTGTGTGGTCATATGTTTGTATTTCTTTTAGGTATATGCCTAGAAGCGGCATCATTACTCACTATATGATAACTGTGATAGTTAATATTGATCATCAGCTTGATAGTTAATATTGATCATCTGCTTGCTAGAATCACTTAGGATGCTTGTGAGGGGTTATCTGGATTAGGTCAACTGCAGTGAGAAAACCCATTCTAAAAGTGGGTTTCACCAGTCCCTGGGCTTGGGTTCTGAATGGTGTAGAAAGGAGAAAGCCAGCTGGGCAATAGTGTTCACCACCCTCTGCTTCCTGACAGTGAATAAAATGTGACTGGTTGCCTCAAACTCCCACCTCCATGACCTCCCCACCATGGTAAACTGTCCACTCTAAGCAGAAAACAAATGCTCCCTCTTTTAAGTTTTTGTGAGGACTTCTTAGCACATCAAGGTGACAAGCAATTAAAACAGGAACTCTATGTTTAACATTTGAAAGTTAATTTTTTATTTTAAAGCTTTTGATTAGCATGAATCAAATATATGCATTACATATGCATTATGTTGTCCCTGTAGTGGAACAGTGTTTATTTAGCATGTGGGAGGTTCTGGGTTCATTTCCCTGGATAACAAAAACTGGGCAAGCAAACACATACTGATGGGGTTCAGTGCAGTATTTTAATGCTCGCACTCAGTGTATGCTGACCGTATTCAGCCTGTCTGCATCTGTCCGTCCACCTTTACTTTCCAACTGCTAGCAAACTACACCCAGACCTACATTTTTGTTTGCTTACAAATGTGAGAGAGGACATGTGGTACCGAATTCACCAATTCCGTGAATTTTGTGGCAAATGACAGGACTTCATTCTTCTTTATGGTTGAATACCACTTCACTCTGAGTGTGTGTGTATGATGTATAGGTAGGCACACACCTCCCATATCATGTGTATGAGTGTGGATGTCAGAGGCCAGCTTCGTCTCAGTCCTTGTCTTCCATCTTGTTTACATAGGGCCACTTCTAGCTGGCTTGATAGCTTCCATGGATTCTGCTGTCTCCGCCTTCCATCTCACTCTAGGATCACTAGGATATTAGACCCAAGTACTACACTGACTTGTCCATGGACTCTGGAGGTACAACTCCAAATCCTCACACTTGTGCAACAGCTCTTTACCCAGGGGACCGTTTCTCCAGTTCTTTCTATATATCTTGAGGAACTGATGAACTATTTTTTACCATACCAACAATATATGGGTATCATTCTTTCTCTTCCTTATCAGTACTTGTTACCGTCAGTCTTTTGTGCTGTAGAATTCTACCAGGGATCATTTGATGTCTTTGTGACTCTCAGGTACCTTTTTGCTTAAACTTCTTGTTGTCACTCACACGTCACATTTGGAAACATGCCTTTTTTCTTTTAAACTGGGACTACTTATCTTTTTATCATTGAATTATGAGTTATTTTTATACTGAGGATGAAAATTCCTTACTCCTTACGATTTTGAAATACCCTTTCTCATTCTGAATTTGAATTTTTCATTTCCTTCAAGTGTCACTTGTAGGTGAAAATTTGAGAATTTTGATAGACCCAATCTATTTGTTTTCTTTGTTGTTTGTTCTCTTGATGATATGTTTGAAGGTTAGCTGTTGATTAAGAGGAATAAAGCGCCCCTCCCCTAGCACAGGAAGGATATGCTGGGATGAGGCTGAGGTATCAAGAAGGCAGAGTACCCCTGGCGAGGCAAACTTTCATTCCTCCATCAAGTAGGCAAGTTCTTACCTGTTTTGTTAAAGGCTGTGTTTTTCAAAGGCTTCTCTGGTTAAACATACTTTAGATTCATACAAGTATTTTGTTTGCACATATTATATTTTCATTTGAGGAAAGAGGAAGTGTTTAAGTCTTACATATTTACCTCTCACTCTAGCAAATCAACTGTGATTTAAATAAGGCTTCTCTGTCTCGAATTTAAAGTTCCTTCTGCTTGAGAATTAATTTCATGATGTTCTTTTCTGTAGGATGCCAATCTGTGCCCTTCCAGCTGTCCTTGTGTCCAGCTTGTGAGGACTTAACCTCTGTTCTCCAGTGACTGAAAGGATTCAGTGGCTTTCTGATTGGTAGAAGCAAGGTCAAAACATGTACAAATTAAATAGGAGAATTAAAATAAAAAATTAAATTCAAACACATGGAAGGTTTTGTGTTTGAAGAGTAGTTTGAGCCAGTGGTAGTATAGGATAAATGAAATTATTTTACATCCTTTGAAATATGTGTGTGTGTGTGTATGCATGCATGTATGTATATATGTATGCATACACACTATGTGGTAAGACTTTTCAAAGGGAAAATGTTAAGAAACAAAATAAACATTTTAACTTATTTTTATTTTATTTCGTATTTACCAGTGTTTGCCTGCATGCATGACTATGTATCTTATGTGTGCCTGTTGTCTACAAAGGTCAGAAGCAGCCCTGGAATCCTCTGGAACTGGAGTTACAGATGGTTGTGAACTGCCATATGGGTGCTGAGATTAGAACCCAGGTGATTTAGAAGAGCAACAAGTGCTCTTAACTGCTGAGCCATCTCTCCAGCTTCAGAACTTGTTTAAAATCAGTATCTGTTCCATGGTCATGAGCAGACCTGTGCTAGTCTACACTATTAGAGGCAGAGACCTCATTTAGAAATTGCATGCATGAGTGATGGATTAGTTTATGTTCAACAGAGAAACAGAAGCGAGAGAGCTCATGAAGGTGAGAAACTTACTCATGGAATAACGGAGGCAGGAAAGTAACAAGGTTACAGTGTATGAGTTTGGGAGTCAGTGGTACTGAATCCAAAGGCCTGAGAGGCAGACAAGTTGATGCTCTGGGTTCCAGCAAAGTCCAAAGTCAGGAGAAGACCACATATCAGCTTGGAAACAGTCAGAGCAGAGGAATCTTCATTAACTCCACTCTGTTCTGTTCAGAGCTTCAGCTGCTTGGAGGGTACCAGCTCACATGGGGGATGGCAATCTGAGTGTCACAGTTCAACAGTTCAAATACTTATCTCATCTAGAAACAACTGTCAGAGATATACCCAGAATAATATTTAACCAGATATCTGGGCATCACATGGTCCAGTCAAGGTGACACGAAACTAACCACCCCATGGATATTATTAAAGCTTAGCCTTATTTTTTTCACTAAAATCTCTAGAAAATAACTTCCTAAAATTATGTGGAGTAGACAATGGGGTCACGGGACATCATAGTTTATATATCAGGATGCTGAAGCAATCTAAAGAAAGAAGTGTTTCAAGGTGTCAGGATGAATTTTAATCAGATCTTGCCCTCACACCTACTCTGCCAACATCTGAGACCACTCCTTATTATAGATTCACATAATTGGGTAAGGTTGAAACAGTGCCCAGGATTCAGGGCAGTAGATGAGTCTGCTAATCCTTTCAGTGGGCAAGCAGGCTCTCCTTCTGTACACATTTGGGAGACAAAGTTCTCGAGGCAGCAATTGCTAGTGGTCCTGAATTTAATTATTACCAACTCTTGCATTAATAAGGGGAAATGCAGCTTCAGCAGGCCAAGAACATAGCCTCCAATCTGTTCCCAGGCTTAGAATTCACAGTACCTTCAGATGGGCAGGACTCTTCATATCACTAGTGTTGCCATTTTGGAAATGTCAATGACTGCTCAGTGTGTCCCAGGGAAGGTTTTGGCCCTGGGATGTGAAGTGAGAGATGGTATTCCCTCTGCAAGCCTGTGCATAGCATGTCTGCTCTTTCTGCCCTCATATCTGGATCTCTTAGAAAAAGCGTTTTGAGTTTCTCTGGCAGCTGAATGTTAAATTGTACTTATTACAAGATATTAAAGGGTTCCACAAGCAGAGAACCAGGAAAAATAGTTGGAAAGAGAAAAGTTTAGTTAAACAATTAATGACATTTCAGAAGAGGGGGCCAAAGAGGCAGTGTTACAGTAGGGTCTGGGTGACACTGTACCAGATAATTCTTACTTTTTATTCCACCCAGTGAACTTATAGGATGTGTGTAGGTCTCTGTGAAAACAAAGAAGTCAGATAAAATGGTCAACCAGTTTATTAGCACTGTCTTCTTTTCTAGCTTGTTCTCTGAGGTGCATATAAATTATGCAGGATATGAGTTTATGGTTTGGGACAGGTCAAAAGTTTAAGGTCATGCTGCTTTATGTCATGGTTGGTTAGAATGGAGATGTAGTCCTTTCTATGTGCATGTGTGTGTGTGTGTGTGTGTGTGTGTGTGTGTGTGTGTGTTTGTGTATGTGTGTAAATTCTAAGATTTTAACCCAGGCCTTGGACATGTTAGTTTAGTGGTCAGTCACCGAGCTCCTTTCTTTCTTGTCTAGCACAACACAATCTGGGGTTAGGAGAAAATAGACCCAATGATGATGAATGCAGTTGTTGACTGCTTTCAACCAGACAAACCTGGAATGCGAGCAAGAGGCCAAAACACCTTTTCATGCATGCTTTCAAACCAAGAAATAGTAATTCGAGCCTAACCCTAGTCCTGTCTCTCTCTAAACCATAGAAGACACTCTTCTTTGAACTACCTTGCTGTCTGTGGTTATTATCTTTATTATTTCTACCTTTTAAATTTGATAATACAGCTATTATAACACAGAAAACTTTGCATGCATTTTGCAAATGAATGCATGTGTACCCAAATCAGTTTGAACTGTTGCATATTGAGCAAGAGAAAGAATCAAGATTCTTAAAGAGAAAATACACTAAAGCAAAATATTTCTTATTCATTTACTACTTATATTTATATTATGTGAAGGAAAAAAGGAAGATTTTATCCTAAATCAATCAGTATGCCATATCCTAAAGTTTGTCTTGTGGAACATGCCATGCATGCAAAAGGGACAGTGAAATGAATCCACAAATGGAAAGAATTACATGTCACAAATCTCCATGTATCCCTAAGCCTGGTTATGTAGTACAATCAGTCTAGAGGCTGCTCTATACTTTCCCTTTAAATATTCAACCACACATCCTTCATTCTCCACAACCACTGACCATGGAGTGAAATATTCTCTTCCTGTCGTTTGTACTGTTATTTTTCTTCATATCTCTATTAGCACACACCTGCAAATAAATAGCAAAGAAGTCATTCCTTAGGGTCCTCTAAATTATTTACAATTATTTTCTTGGGTGAAAGAATACTGTATTAATAGTATCATTTACTCCTGGTTTGAATTAAAGCCTTGTGAGGCTTCAATAAAAATATCACAAAGACTTTTAAAATATGATTATAAAATTTATATGGTGTATGAAAAGCAAAAATTACCAACACTCCTGAAAATTGGAGTAATATATGTGTGTATAGATGGGTGCTTTACCTCCCAGATGTCAGGAGCTGAGGTGTAAGACAGTATGGCCCTATTGTAGACATGAATAAATTGAAACATAGAACAGAATAATTAGACTATAAAAGACCATTGTTATGTAGTAATTTTATCTAGAAGCTGCTCTGCAGTTCACAAGGGAAGGAATTGATCTACCTAGCAAACAGGTCATCCACACGGGCAAAAATAAAATTGGGTGTACACTTCAAATCATACACAATAATGCATTCCTATTTAAGGAACAAAAATGTCAAAGTTAAGAAGGTTAAAACACTTACATTTGAGAAGAAAAACAGCAGAATATCCTTGTGAATTTTTTTACAAGATTAATGAATAAGCACAAAACTAAACAAAATGTGGATAAATTCAGCTTAATTAAAAAATAAAACTCCTGTTTTGGGAACACATCATAAAGAGAAACAATAGCTTCAAAATATGCTTGGAACAAATGTAATAGATAAAGATTTAATCGTCTGAACATATTCAAGACCTTCCATCAGAAGCAAAAGTGAACTAAATTTAAAGATGTGCAAAAGACATTCATGTAGATTAAAAAAACTATATCCATAAACATAAAAAGATGTGCAACCTTGTTACAGTCTGTGAAATTCAAATCAATATCACACTGAAACTATTTCATATCTTCCATATTGGCAAAAGATGAGACGGATGCTTCACCAAATATTTTTGAGAATGTGAAGGAACAGAATAGGATCTCAGCCATCTGTGATAGAACATAAACTAGTTCAAAACATTGTGATACTCAGAAACACAGACTCTGCATATTGCCACTTTTATGTGGGAACTAAAATTGCTGATTTCACAGAAATGGAGAGTTGTACAGTGTTTACCAGAGGCCTGAGAATGATATGAAGGAGAAAGTGACACAGAGAAGATGGCTAATGATCAAGGGGTTCAGACATACAGCATCCCACTTTGGAGGAGAGACACAGGTCATCAAAAGGAAAGGGAAACATTTTGTCTTGCAGACAAACTCATTAAGATACAGATCTCTGTGAATTTGAGGCCAGCTTGGTCTACAGAGTGAGTTCCTGGACAGGATCCAAAGCTACACAGAGAAACCCAGTCTCAAAAAGCCAAAAAAAAAAAAAAAAACAACAACAAACAAACAAAAAAAAGACATTGATGTTAAAAAGGAGATGAAACTACAGGATGCTCTAAAGGGAGGTGAAACACTCCATCCTGAAAAAAGTTTGTTACATTCAGGAAATAAACAACTTAAAGACTTCAGGAAGTCGCTGAAACTGACCAAATACACTAAGTCCCTCCCTCCGCAAGCAGTAAGGTTTGTTGAGAGGCACTGTAAGACAGGATAAGCTGCCCCCAAAAGGCTGATTAGCCAAGCTGTCTGGAAGAAGCAGAATGAAGCTGAGGTGCTTGGAAGAGATCCAGAACGATTGTACTTTCTGCAAAGACAGACTCCAACCATTTGAATCGCCTGCAGGTTGTGCAGTGTGCTCCAGGTTTCCAGCTTCTGTGAGCTGACTCAAATGCTGGGGTGGACTTCAGTGATGCAGCTGTCTTTGAAAAAGCCCTCACCCATATTCCTTAAGTAACCTCATTAACATTCATTGGTCCACCAAGTTGGACTTTGGTGTTATTCTTGCTTTGGTCTGCCATCAGTTCCATATCTGGGGTGACTTAATGTTTGTTCACATCTCTTCAGGACCAGTGCCACATAACACATGCAAAATGATGTTTTAGAGTGTAGTAGGGTGACTACTATTGACAAAGATGGTTGTGTATTTCAAAATAGACAGTAAAGATCACTTGAATTTTTCAAAAGTGTTTAAGTGTGTGTGTGTGTGTGTGTGTGTGTGTGTGTGTTTGAATGTATGTATGTGGGCTACTTGCATGTAGGAACTTGTGGAGGTCAGAAAAGACATTGGATTGCCTGGATCTAGAGTTACATATGGTTGTGAGCCACCATGTGGATGGTCCTCTGCAAGAATAGTAAGCACTTTTAGCCTCTGAGACATTTTTCCAGCCCCATACAGATAGCTTTAAATTTTCCTACTACAATGAAATGGTAAATATTTGATGTCATGTATATGCCAGTTACCATTATGCAGTGTATATTTATATGTAATAAAATGGTATTCTGTACCTAATAGAATATGTAGTTCTATCAATTGGAAAAAGTATTTTAAAAGCCCAGTGTTACACTACTGAATACATTTAAGCACACCATATTACTTTAGTAATGGAGATTAATGCCATAGGAGGTGTCTGACCCTTGGAATTATCACTAAATTCTCTTAGAAAAGATGGCTGTCCCAAGAAGAGACAGCAGAAGGTTTGAGTTCATCCATTGTTGGGAGAACTGACAATAGATTCTGTGAAACTTGGTGCTTTTGATGGATAGTTAGCTTCTTAGGAAAACAAGAAGTTTCATCCTTGGTGCTAAGAAATACTTCATATAACCAAAATGAACAACGTTCTTTAAATGTCGTGATATCTTCCACATACACTTGTAATGGGAGCTCCACCCAAACTCTTTAGTGTGTATAAATCTAGGCTTTGTCTAGTGCCAGAAACTTCTTGGAGAAGTCAGGAACCAACTTTCAGAGACCTTCCCTGAGATGCTAACCAAGTTCTTCTCAGAGACCTTGAAACTCAATGACTTGACTTTCCAATTCTGGTGCCATTATCATTAGTAACAAGAAGAACAGCAAAAACAAAATACATGCTTAAGTTGATTGTGTGTGTGTGTGTGCGTGCGCGCATGTACACACGTGTGCGTGTGACTCATGGCTATGTATGCCAGGCTAGCTGGGCCACAAGTTTCTAGGGATTCTCCTATCTCTGCCTCTTACATCTATATAGCAGCTCTAGTATTAAAGACATGCACTACAGCACCAGGCTTTTGTGGGTGCTGGGATTTGAACTCAGGTCCCCATGCTTGTTTGCTGTGGTTATAGGAAATATAGTGGAGCAAATGAAAAGGTGGTTATGTGGTAACCTAATTCTGTTATACCCCCATCACTGGAAATAGAAATACTCAGTGTTAGACAAAGAAGATGAAGTAGAAATTAGAAGCAATTACTGTGATCCATTCAGTAACGTGGGCAGAGGGAGGTTGAAAATTCCATTTTCCACTAAAAGTAACTAGTGAGCCCTGGAAAGATGGCAAATTATAAGCAGGAGTGAAAAGATGTGGAAGATTAACTTGGAAAATCTTGTCTGAGAAAATAGCAAGAAAGCACAAAAATCCACTGAGGTTTTGCCAAAACATTTCAGGAGATAGCTTAGGTTTGTCCAGATGTGGTATAAATGAACTCCAATAAGCTAACTGTAATGGATTTAAATGAAAAGGTAATTAAACCCATGAATGTCTCGTAAGTTTATAATCCTTCCAGGAAAACAAATGTTCCTGCTTATCACAGAAGGACAAGGAGGGACCCACTCACCAGTTTTAAAACTGAAGCATAAAGAGAAAGGGGCATACGTTTATCCAGCTGTTATTATGAAATATGTCATTGGGAAACTGAACATTAGACAGATGGAAATTAACCTTTGTAGAATTTCTATGAATAAATACAGGAATGCTTCAATTAGAGTATCATCATTTAGCCTCTCTTGTTGATATCCTGTATCTAAGTATTGAATACTAGTGACTGTTGACATTATAAAAAGAGAAGTAATGGGAGGTACACCTTAATTGAAGGGTAGACCACTATTCAACAAGTAATGTAGCTAAAGCAATCAGATTTGAAGAAACTCTCTATATCTACCCAGCAATATAGAAAAAGTTATGTATAAAGGCAACATGGAGAATAATCAGAGGAAAACAGATAATTGGAAGTTGTACATGTGACCTGGTTTCTTTCCTTACAGATGAATTTCACAAAAAGAGTAAGAAGGAACATTTATAAATCCAACATACCAACTCTTCATCTAGTGTGAAATTCATTTGGGTTTGTACCTTTGCTCATCTTAGTATTCAAAAAACTAAGTATGCCGGGTCTTGGTGGCGCACACCTTTAATTCCAGTACTTGGGAGGCAGAGGCAGGCAGATCTCTGTGAGTTCGAGGCCAGCCTGGTCTACAGGATGATTTCCAGGACAACTGCCAAAGCAATACAGAGAAAGCAAAGCAAAACAAAATAAAAACAAAACAAAACAAAAAACAAAACCCCATAAATCACAGCAAAAAAACCCAAAACAAGTATTCAGAGGCACTGGCATGCCTCTACTAAAAGTAGAGAATACATCCACAGAGGAGTGGACAGGACATCCATTGTGCTTTTGGTTAAGCTAGACATTTGTTCAAGGTCACCATTCACAAGTGGTAGAGCAGAACTGAAATCTAGGTTTCAGGACTGGTGAGGTCATGGCTTGCTTTCTTCCTTAGTCCTCCATCCCCACATACAGATTTTCCATAATGTCAGAATGACAAAGTGGAGGCTGGTGCATGAAGGACAACTGTTGTTCTCTTTGCAATGTTGCTGGAAATGGTCTTGGAACAGGAATACCACAGGTTGCGTAAAGAGGGAAATCGGCCACCTTCTATTTTACCACCCAGTCTTTACTCATTTTAATGTTTTCTGAATAGTAAGACCAGATTAAAGTCTCCAGATGAATCTTCATGAATCTAACAGGAAGGAAGCCTGCATCTAGAATGCAACAAAGACTACACGTGCTTTAATCTTCAAAACAGCCTTGTGGAGGTGGTAATGTGACTACTATGGCATATTTCAGTCCAGGAAACTCCAGGTTATTAAAGTGAAAGACTTGCTAAGAGCAAGTAATGCAGAAAAGGGCTGAGCTGGGTTCCAAATCCCAATAGCTTGTGTATGCCACACCAATGCTGCGATTCCACAGAGCCTTAAACAAAGGGGCAATTTCTGGCATTTTCACAAATAGGAAAAATCCTTCTCAGTAGTTAAAGAAACTAGATGATTCCTGTTACTTCCCTTCCTTCCTTTGCAAGCATGAAAGTAACCCTGAAGCTGGCCAATTACTAAGAGGGCTGGAGGACCAGCCGAATGGTAGAATGTTCACTTGGCATGGGCAAAGCTCTGGGCTCCTTTTCCAGCACTACAAAAGCAAACATGAGAAGGAAAACTATCCCAAGTGAACTAACCGCTGCAATTTGATTACAGTTATTCCTGCTTCAGTGCCCTATGAACCTTTGACTCCTTTAAGATACTACCCACTGTTTTCAGTTGCACGTGGCCTGTCTGACAGGCTCCTCTATGCTTACAATTGTTCCTATTCAGTTTCTTCGTGCAGTAGGAGAAGGCAATCAATCCCACTGAAGACACAACCAGTATTAAAACAAAATTTTCTTTTGTTCTTATAATTTGCTGTTATTATCATTATGGAAATCATATTATCTAATGATGGAAGAAAATTTTCATTTCTGGTGGTTTTAATAAAACAGAGTGTGTTTCAGGATCCCAGTTTTTATCTGAATTTTGATTTTGAGCTGTGTTTGGGTTAAGAAGCTAGAAGTGATGTTCCTAACCTTGAGTGATCTTCCTGGAACTGAAAATGTGGTCACAGAGCAGTCATTTTGTTCCTTCTGTAGAGCTGTGGTAAGGATAAATTTTCCTGTCCTGACTTTATTTCTCCTTCCTACGAGGTCATAGTGTTAGTCTTCTCATAGCTGTGACCAAGAGCTACCAAGGATCAAGTTAATGGAGAAAGGTTTGTTCTGGCTTATAGTTCAGTGGCATCATCCCACCATAGCAGGGAAGGCATGGTGGCAGAAGCAGGAGGCTGGCAGATCACATGACATTCACATTATGGGGAGCAGAAAGTTCAGGAAGTGGGGATGGTCCTTGGTTTCAGCTGCCTCTCCCATATTCACTCCCTTACCATCATCCTCACTCAATTTCTCCATTCAATCCTCCCATTCCAGTATGCTTTTTCCCACTCACCCATAACTATCTGTTCTATTTCACTTTCATAAGGAAATCCATCCCTATCCTCTGGCTCCTTACTGTATACCTACCTCTGTGATTGTATAGACTGAATTATGCTTATTGAAGAGAGAGCAACTAATATCCACGAGTAAGTGAATACATACCATGTTTGTCTTTCTGGGTCTGGGTGATTTCACTTAGAACGGTATTTTTCTAGCTCTACCCATTTACCTGCAAATTTCATTTTTAAAAGAATAACTGAATAATATCTACTTTTGTAATGCACCATATTTTCTTTAGCTATTTTTCTATCAGTGTGCATCTAGTCTGTCTCCATTTTCTGGTTATTAAGAACAGAGTACAATAAACATGGATGGGCAAATGTCTCTGTAGGAGGATATAGAATCCTTTGGGTATATGCCCAAGAGTGGTATGGCTGAACCTGCCTTTCTTTCTTTCTTTCTTTCTTTCTTTCTTTCTTTCTTTCTTTCTTTCTTTCTTTCTTTCTTTCTTCTCTCTCTCTCTCTCTCTCTCTCTCTCTCTCTCTCTCTCTCTCTCTCTCTCTCTCTCTCTCTCTTGAGACAGTGTTTCTCTGTGTAGCTTTGGAGCCTGTCCTGGAACTCGCTCTGTAGATACAACTGTCACACATATGTAGAAGGCCTGGGTCTGTGCCATGCAGGCTCCTTAGCTGTCGGTCCAGAGTTTGTGAGCTTCTATGAGCCCAGGTTAGTTGTTTCTGTGGGTTCCCTTGTGATGACCTTGACACACACCCCCAGGCTTGTACAATACTTCCTCCCTTTCTTCTACAGGATCCCTGGAGTCTGACCCAGTGCTTGGCTGTGGATCTCTGCATTTGTTGCCATCAGTTGCTGGATGAAGGCTCTCTGATGACAATTAAGGTAGTCACCAATCTGATTATTGGAGATGCCCATTTCACGCACCCTGTCAACTATTGTTAGGAGTCTTGGCTGTGGTCATCCTTGTGGATTCCTGGGTGTTTCCTGGCACCAGGTTTCTCCTTGATCCCAAAATGTTCCCCCCCCAAGACATCATCTCTCATTACTCTCTCACTACATTCTGCTCCCAACCCACCCAACCTGATCCCTCATCTTTCCACTCCCTCCCAATTAACCTGGGATATCTCTTGTATTTCCCATCCCCAGAGAAATTCATGCATCCCTCTTTGGGTGCTCCTTGTTACCTAGCCTCTCTGGGTCTGTGGATTGTAACATGATTATCCTTTACTTTATAGATAATATCCACTTATGAGTGAGTACATATCATGTTGTCTTTCTGGGTTTGGGTTACCTCATTCAGGATGATTTTTCTTTAGTTCCATCCATTTGCCTGCAAATTTCATGATATATATATAGCTGAGTAATACTTCATTGTGTAAATGCACCACATTTTCTTTATTCGTTGGTTGAGGGGCATCGAGGTTGTTTACAGGTTATATTACGAATAATGCCGGTTATAGCTGGATCTTGAACAAGATCTGTCTCATCTTACTGACAAATTTGATTGCCTTAGAGACTGTAGAACTTTGCACTCCCACCAGCAATAGGTGAGTGTTCTCCTTATTCCAGATCCTCATCAGCATGAGCTGTCACTTGTTTTATTGATCTTCAGCATTTTAACAGTGTAATATGAAACCTCAGGGTAGTTTTTATTTGCACTTCCCTGATAACTAAGGATGTTGAACAGCTCTTTAAGTGTTTCTCACTCATTTGTGGTTTTTCTTTTGAAAATACTGTTTAGATTGGAACCTCAGTTTTTTATTGGGTTGTTTTGTTGGTATCCAGTTTCTTTTTTAAAGCAATTTAAATAGTTTGGATATTAGGCCTCTATTGGATATATAGATGCTAATTTTTTCCAGTTTTGTATGCTGTTGCTTTGTCTAAATGATGGTGTCCTTTGTCATGCAGAGTATTTTCAGTGTCTTGAGGTTTCATTTACTAATTGTGGTTCTTAGAATCAGTTGCTATCAGTGTTCTGTTCAGAGAGTCTTTTCTTGTGCCAATGAGTTCAAGACTATTCCCCAGTTTCTTTTCTAACAGATTCAGTATATTTGACCTTATGTTGAGATCCTTGATTCATTTGGAGTTAAATTTTATGCAGAGTGGTAAATATGGATCTATTTGGATTCTACATGCAACCATCTAGTTTGACCAGAACCATTTGTTGAAGATGCTGTAGTATTTAGTGTGTATTTCAGGCTTTTTTAAAATAAAAAAGCAGGTATCCATAGGCACGTGGATTTGTGTCAGAGGTCTTCAATTTGATTCTGTTTATAAATGTGTCTTTTTTTTCATGCCAATACAATGCTGTTTTTATTGCTGTAGTTCTGTAGTACAAGTTGAGGCTGGGGATGGTGATACCTTCCAGTAGTTTCTTTGTTGTTCAGGATTGGTTTTAGCTATCTTGTTTTTTTGTTTTTTTGTATGTGTGTATGCTTCAATATGAAGCTGGAGATTGTCCTTTTAGGTTTTGTGACGAATTGTGTTGGAATTTTGATGGGGATTGCATTTAATCTGTAGATTGCTTTTGGTAGATAGCCACTTTTCCTATATAAATCCTATTAATTCATTAGCATGGGATATCTTTCAATCTTTTAATAACTTTTTCTATGTCTTAAAGTTTTTGTTATACAAGTCTTTCACACGCTTGGTTAGTTACCCAATATATTTTATTTATTTTGAAGTTACTGCAAATGGTATTACTTCTCTGATTTCTTTTTCAGTCCATTTGTCATTTGTATATATTCTACCATGTCTATTAATTTTGAAGTAATCATAGTGGGACAGAGGGAGTCTGGAAAATGTGTAGAGTAATGCACAAGAAGCAGTGAGAAGGGACTTTGTGTCTAGCTGCTATTTTGTTTTGGGATGGCGGAAGAGAAACTCTTTGCTGGGAAGTCAGCTAAGCAGGAAGGGTATCTGGTTACTTCTCAGCCTCTCTGAGCTAGCAGGTTTTCATCTCAGCATCTGACTCCTGAGACTTTATTGGTAAAATCATGAGATTTGGTTTAAAAACAACACCTGGGAGGTTGTTGTGATGGTCTGGATATGGTGTCTGTGCTGGTATTGCTAAGAAGTGGTGAGAATTTGGGTGAGACATTCTGTAAATATATGCTAGGTCTGTTTGGCTTATGATGTCAGTCAGCTCCAGCATTTCTCTGCTTAGCTTTTTTTCTGGATGTCCTGCCTGTTGGTGAGAGTAGGGTATTGAATTGCCCCCACTATCAGTGTGTGAGAGACAATATGTGATTTCAGCTGTTAATAGTGTTTCTTTTATGAACATGGTTGTCCTTGTGTTTTATGGATAGATGAGATATTTATAATTCAATGTCCTCTCGGTAGATTTTTTTCCTTCAATAAATCAATAGTGTCCTTTTCTATCTCTTTTGATTGATTAGTTTTGATTTGCAGTCTATTTTGTTAGATATTAAAGTGTTTACACTGACTTGTTTCTTGGAATATATCTTCTCATTCTTATACCCTGAGGTGATGTCTATCCTTGATGTTAAGATGTGTTTCTTTGTTTCTTGGCTACAGTAGAAGGATAGGTACTGTTTTGTTTTGCTTTTGTTTTTTTAAATCCAGTCTGTTATGTGTCTTTTTATTTGGAATTGAAGCTGATCACAGTGGTACAGGGCTGAGGAAGCCAGGGTTGGGGTTTGATATTCATGGAGTATACCTACTTTGAACATATATTTAAGTAACCTGGAGGAATTAATCATGGATTTGGAGTTGATCTGGACCATCATGAGAAAGACTGGAAACAAAATTTGCTTTAAAACTGATGAAGGTGCTGGTTCTTCTTGGATGATTAAAAATTAGTTCATATTGTGTGGGATAAACATTCGCTACACTCAGATTAAGTGAAGTTTATTTGGGGGAGAATGTACTTACACAAGCATCAGGTGACTGCCTCTGGTTCCAGTTCCAAGGATTCACCCAGGCTGTCCTCTGTGACCTGACTGGACTCAAGAGAGAGCGCTGGGGTGCAGGTCCCCAGATCTAGTCCTGCTGTCTGTCACGACCACACCTGTGACCACAGCCAAAAGGGCATGGTCAGTGCTACAGGTGTGGGTGGGATGGATATCTCACTACAATTCCCCTTTTAGTCTAAAGGAAAAGAGTTAGGCTTGATTTGAAACTGTATACAAAGATAGCAGATATCAAGTACGCTCTAGGAGAAGGAAAAGTAAGAAAAGACACACTTAAGACCAACCTATCACTAGTAAAGCAACAAGAACAAATGGCAAGAACTATATGTCTAGTCCTAGGGTAAAGGCATAACAGAGATTACTATAGAGTTGTCCTAAGCTGTAAAGTTTAAGTCTTATATCTAATATTTCTATTTAGGAAGAGGGAACAATAATTGTGACAGTCTAATATTCAACCTCATCAAAGACCTGTGAAGGAAGATAACAATACTAGCATAGGCAGGAAATGCAGGCAAGCAACTTCTAAAAGATGCAGCAAAGACAGAAATACAGTCTACCTGGACAGTGACCCAAAGTCTCACAGCATGTAGAGGCAACCAGCTTTGGCTATGGCCTAGAGTGTCTGACTGACCAACACAGAAGAATGGAGGTAGAAAGACTGTCTTACACTGATTTGGCAAGGTTCAGCAGTCTTCTAAGTTTATCTACTGCAAGCACAGTAGGACAGCATGTCCAAAGTCAGTGGTCTAGGTGGGAGCAGTTCTTTGCCCAAGAGGCCATTAGCTGAGGAGAGAATGGACTCCAGAAGAAGTGTCATCAGTGTCCAACATTTTTTTGTTTGTTTTACCAGATATTGTGTAGGGATCAAGATTCACTAGACTCAGCACAGGTTAAGTGAAGTTTATTTGGGGAGAATACGCTTACACAAGAAGTGGGTGACCACCACAGGTTCCAGCTCCAAGGATCCACTGGACTCAAGGGAGAGCGCTGGGGTGCAGGATCCCAGATCTAGTCCTGCCCTTCGTCATGTCCACACCTGTGACCACACCCAAAAGAGCATGGTCAGTGCTACAGGTGTGGTGGGGTGGATATCTCACTACAATTTCAATACCAGTGTGCTCACTAAACCCTAAAAGGGCTGTTGCCTCTTCTATCTTAGACACAGCCATGCTAGGAATTGGCAACATGTCTCTTTGGGATAGATCAGGAAGATGATTTTGACAACACATCAATGTCGCCATATTGCATGAGCCTACCTCAGCTATACAGATGTTTTTCTTTATTCTCAGGCCTCCATCACATAGACAGATCTGGAATTAGATGAAGGACTCAACTAAGCCACCGGTTTCCTGGTTTACAGGTGTTCTCCAGTTGAACAATTAGGATGTTAGTTTCTTTTTTTTTAATCTTTTTATTGAGTCTTTGTGAACATCATGAACCCTAATCCCACTCATCTTCCCATCCCTCTATATCTACCCTCTACCCTTGCAACCTCCTCCCTCAAAAGAAAACAAACAAAAATCTACCTGTGGAAGCTGTAGCATATAATAGTGTGTCATACAGCATATCCCTTTGCTCAGTTTCATTTACAAATATTCATTGCGTTAAGTCATTGGACTGATTTGAGTACCCTGGTTTTCCTATACTATAAATACTGGATCCTCACTGGGACTCCTCTTGGATATCCTGTTGTTGCCCTGAGTCATGAAGATCCTGCAGCTTTGGCTCTACAGGACTGACCCCTTCACTTGCTCCAGCAGTTCATGGGTGTGGTAGATATTGGAGTGGGTCAACTCAAAGCCCTGGATCTGTCCTGGATCTGGGCCTAGATGATAGCTGAGTTGGTCAGCCTGCTTGCTCTCCTGCACCCACAAGGGCTAGCTTTCTCACTTTGCCCAATGGAAGCGTAGGGCCAGCACACCTCTCTCTTTTTCTCTCCCATCTTTCTATCTCACACTCTATGTTCCCCATCTCTCCACTGTACATTTGTTCATCATAGTGACACCCACTGCCCTGGGTGCAATGTGTGTGTGTGTGTGTGTGTGTGTGTGTGTGTGTGTGTGTGTGTGTGTTTGAGCACATACTCACATTTGCCCACTGTGCATATTTCACTATACATGTGTACAGGCCATAGAACAAACTGTGGAGTTGGTTTCCTTCTCTTATCACTTGGGTCCTGGGGATTGATTCCGGTCCTCAGGTTCTGCAGCAAGCACCAGGACCCACTAAGCATCTCATAGGTTCCTGTTTTGTTTCTTCACTATCCATTATCCATTGCTAGAAATACCTTGTCTAGCCATTCTGATTGCTTCAAAGTCCTGATGCCTGTTTTGGAGATTGTGCCCACCTGACTGTAATAGTGACATTTACCTTCTACCTTGCCTTAATTTCATCTCCATGGTAATGTGAGAGCTAATTCAATGGTAGTGCTTCTCAACTTTATCTCTGACCAGCAGAGTGCAGCCAATATAGTATTTCCAAGGATTTCAGAGTTCCAGTCTGAAAACTGTGATGAAAAGGGAGAGACCCATGGCCCTTCTAGAAAAATGTAGTAAGCAAGAACTGTGATAAATCCATTCTCACACATGTACTTCTGTCCCTCTAGTATAACCAGAGGTTCCTAGCCTCTCAGTGTCATTTCCTACTGAACACACAGTGCATGTTTCACTCAGATATATTCATATATGTATATGCATACATGTATACACATATGTAAACATTATAGGAATGATTGCTGCTTCCAGTGGTTACAGGCTCATTAGGCTTTGGATTGAAAATGAGAATGACAAGGGAGGGGGGGGAGAAAAACATCTGACAGGATTCAATTAAGGCCCTTGGCAGAGAAAGTCAAAGCATGTGGGGAAACACATGTTTGAAGACACAATGTCTGAGAATGGTGACAGACATGGAGCCATGGATATAGAAAAAGAGGTTTTGCTTCTCAGTGTTGTGTGTCAAACCTGGGGCCTCTGGCATGCTATCAAAGTGCTCACTACCAAGACACATGCCAACCCTCATGTGGAAAGTAATTTTTAAAATTGTTTCAAGGGCGTGTAACTAAGACTATCAGTGACAAAAAGGTTCAAGATACAGATAGGCAAGAAAAAAAGAAAGAAAGGAAAAAGAATTCTATTCCCTGAAACATAGGCTAAAGAAAAAGGAGAAATTCTGTGTATTAGTATAATATCTATTAAATTTAGGAAGAACAATGCTAAGACAGGATTGTACTTATTGAAAGAACCATGAACACAGAGGCATTTCATATAAGGAAGTGAATCTTTACTACATACCAAGAGTGTTATATGGCACTCTTAATGACACTGTTAATGACAAACAGACCCACAACAGACAAACTTCTGCAAGGTGCATTCATCTCTTTCATAAGGAAAGCCTGAACCTCAAAACCAGATTTTGAACAAAGACAAAACCATGTAGAGAAATGTACATGTACTTGTAATGGTAATGGATAATTTGTCACAACTAATGAACAGATAATGGAAATCCTAGAATGCAATGGCATGGAATGCAGATTAAAAAATCTCCCCAAAGATCCTGCATGGGTCAGAATGAGCAAAGTGGCATCACTAGGTAAAGGGAAGTGCTGAACTTTGAAAATTTGCAGCACACCACATCCTAAACTTGAGGGGTAATTTCAAAATTGTCTCTTGAAGAATGCTTGGTCTTTTTATATCCCATATTTTGAGTATGATAACATAGACTAAACAACACTTAAGCACTGATTTTATCTCTGGTGATGTTATATTACTTGTTAAAGGAATAGCGGAGGCAAGAAAACACAAATATCTGCTTAGTATATGTATTAAACATTCTGTTTTGGCTCCAGTTTTTAATTATCATTGTTGTACACATATGTACATGTGAATTGAAAAGTTCAACCAGCTGAGTTCATTTAGTCTTACTTGTCTGTATATGTGTTCAGGACTGACCACTACTGCTTGCTTGGGGTTATCCTATCAGGGAGTTTGTCCCTTGAGAGGAATGATATTCTCTCTCAGCAACCAATAATTGCTTGTAACTCTTCATTGGGGCCAAAGTCTTGTGAAATTTCTTCTATCCATATTGGCATGTCATTTGGTGGTGTCAGGTTTTTTTCAAGTTTTGTGTAGGCAACTACATTGTTGAGGTTGCCTGGGCACATATTTCCTGTCACATATAGAAAACTTGTAGTAGATGCCCTGGTCCTCTGGGCTTTCACAATCTTTCTGCTCCAGCTCCTATGATGTTCCCTGAGTTTTACATGTAGGGGTTGTGTTGTAGATGTATAACTGAGGTTGGGTACCCCACAGCCAGTTTGCATTTTCATCAGTTGCAACTTTCTCTGATGTTCTCCATCTGCTGCTAAAAGATACTTTTATGATAGGGGTGAGAGCTACACTTATGTGTATATAGGGAAGTGGCAGTTTCACATGACTAGCACTGGGGTTTCTGTTAGATAATTTAATGCTCCTCTAAACATATTCCTAACTGAATAGAACAGAATAGACATGACAATTGCAATCTCTGTGTGTGCTACCATGTTGATTTTAAAATTAGCATACACACGAATTGGGCTACAAGCATCCAAGGCAATTTACTGAGTGAACTATCTTTCAGCCCCTACTTTACGCTTTTGTTACTGAATAATATTCCTTTGTATTATTCTACCATGTTTTATTTTCTCCTCATTACTTTTAGCTGTTAGGAATAATTCTGCTATGAATATTTGTTTATGTTTTAAGATGAACACTTTCTTTTGGGTAAAAGCTTAAGTGACATTACTGGGTCATGTGAGTTTCTGTGTTTATTTATTTATTGTTTTAGAAAGTACCAAGCATTTTCCCAAGTGACTACATCAGTTTTTGTTCTCACCAGTAATGGGAAGTTCCAACATCTCAGTGTCTTTTGTCAATACTCATTTTCTGTGCTTTTGAAAAACCATAGCCATCCTTGGGAGTCCAAAGTGGTATTGATACCTCAGTGCTACTTTTATTTGTGTTTCCCCAGTGACTTGCGATGTAAGGATTCTCTTTCTCTGCTTGTGGCCATTAGTATATCATCTCTGGAGAAATATCTATTTGGTGGCTTATTTGATTTTTTATTGAGTAGCATTTTTTATGCCACTGTAATTGTAAAATTGTAAGAATTTTGTATATAGTGTGAGTATGAGACTCCTACATGATTTGCAAATATTCTCTGCTATTCTGTGGGTTGTGTTTTCACTCTCTTGATAATATCCTTTGATGACTAAAAAAACATTTGACTTGATGACATCAAACTTTTTTTCCCTCTTGTTACTTATGCTTTTAGCATTATATCTAAGAAACAAATCCCAGGTCATAGGGTTTCATTCTGACATTTTATTGTAAGAACTTTTTAGTTTAGATTTTTAACATTTAGATCTTTGTATTAAATGATTACCTGGAGAAACAGAACCAAGAGAATATATGTGTATGTGTAACACACACACACACACACACACACACACACGCACACTGTGCATCATTAAGGAGACTCAAGTTAATGATTAATATAACGAAGGTTGGGTACTCCAACAGTAGTTACAGGCATTCTGGATGGTTTGAGAACCCAGTAGCTGCTTAGGTCAGGAAGCAGGATATGTTGGGAGTCACAATATGGTGTTGAAGAGCCTCAGAGAGCTTCTGATCTTCAGGCCACAGTAGAAGACTGAGAAGGCTGGCGTTAGTGGTCAGTGAAGGGGGGGCAGCAGCAGGAGCACCAAACACCAGCATCCACACTGACAACGAGAGATGACCTCCCCAGCAAGAAGCAAAGACAGGCGGGCAAACAAGACTGATTTTTGTTGAGATCTCTTTGTATGTGGGCTGCGTGCTGGAAGGTGTCACTCATTCTGAGGGAGGGTCTTCTGTCCTCAGTTATTCTTTCCTGAAAATGCCCTCACAGACCCACCCTGAGCCGTATCCTTTAGTTGATCCCAGGGTCTACCAAGTTTATCATGAGTAAACTTTTATAAGCCTACCTCTTGTCAGCTCGTGACCCAACCACTGTTTATGTTATGCTTAATCTCTAGATGAGACAATAACAAGGTCATAACTCTACCTTATATTAGTTCCCCACACATACCTGGAAATGTGCTAGATTTTTCTCTCAGACTAGATGGCAAAGTCCCTTGTATATTTGCCTTTTAGTATCTTATAGTTTACATATGATAAAAATTTAATAACACTTAATTACTGATATTGTCTCAATCACTGTTATGTTACATGGTAAATGAATATGAGAGTAAAGAAAATGAGATTTATTTTTATAAATACACACATTCTTAACCAAATAAAGCAGGAATATTCTGGACAATTACAACTTCCATCTCCATAACTGGTCGTGTTACTGAAGCAGGCCTTAACAACCATCTACTGATACTAGCCACTTTATATCTCCTGTACCCTCAGCAGGTCTTGGGTTTTCATCTGATGTGGTTACTCACATCTTCATTCCTGAAGGGTGTGAGCCATGTGTTATCTTGTCTAGATTGGACTGTAGTAGTTTCTCGTTGATCTTAATCACTGCTGGACATGCTAAAACCAAGAAATGCTCTGCAGGATCTCCTGAACTCTGTACATAGGCTTCCTTACTTCCTTTGTGGAGAAACAGTTCAACTTCCTCTGTTAATCTGTAGTCATCATCCCTGTTAACCCCCTAACCTCTTTATTAGTCTGTTGATTCAAAGGCATCAGGAACACAGATTGACCAAGACCAAGGTTTGTTTTCTATTTAATTGTAATATTTGTTGTTCCTCCTGGAAGAAGCACTCCTACCTTGGAACCAAGTCTTCCTGGCCAGCAGAGCATGAGGTCACAAGGACTAGAAGAAAAAACTTGATGGGAGGCTAGTAGGGTAATGGGTAGTGGTTCCATTTCTATTCCTATCCCTTGATTCTTGGACCTCTGCCTCCTGTCTATGGTAGAAACAGTACCACATATTAGATGCTGACTCAAAGCCTTCTGGAGAATTCTGCCCATGTCTCTAAGATATTGATTGTCACCTATGTCATTAAAGGGCCATTTCATTATGCTACCAACATGACTGTTTTAGATGGAGGAGTACACATTAAGATCAGTGAATTTTATCACATGAGGCAACTGTCTCAGTTCTTTGCCAGTGAAATTAATTTCTTGGTCAGAAGCAATGCTGTGTGGATAAGGAATTTTGTTGGTCCATGGGTAGTAGTTTGGGCAGAAACATCACATCTAGGGAAGACAAATCCTTATCTGTGCCAATAAGGACAACATGTTCATTTCTATGATAAAAACACTCTAACATAGTCCACCTAATATTAGGCCTCTGATTGGTCCCCCTAGAAAAATTCTGACACACTGGGAATTCAGTATTGGTCTCTGTTGCCCACATATTTAGCACTCAGCAACATTTGTAGACTTAGCAGTTTTTAGGACTGGATGTTCATGTTGATTCATCAATTCATAACCCCTATCCTTGTCATTATGGCCATTCTGTTCATGGTCTCATTGGGTGATGGCAGAGGTATCAAGCAAAAGAGAATGAATAATACCCACAAAAGAGAGCATCCTATCTACTTGATTATTGAAGCCTTTCTCTGCTAAGGTCATATTTTGGTTAGCATTTATTTATGACGAGAGTATTTTTACATCTTTTGCTTGTTTAGAAAACTCTGTCCACATGCCCCTTTCCAGAAGGTTTTTCTCAGCAACTTTTCAGTGTGTTCCTTCCAAGTCCCTGGTCACCCAGCTAGGCCACTGGCTACAGCCCATCATCTGTACACAGTCACACTTCTGTTTCTCCTTCTAGTTAAAATGTATGAACATGTGTACTGCCCTAAGTTCTGCCCACTCTGAAGCTTTCCCTTCGCCAGTTCCCCTCACAGTCATCCTAGAAAGGGGTTGTAATGCTGTAAGCTGTTCACCTCTGGGTGGTGCTGCATAGTGTACAGAAACATCTGAATAATAAGGTCCAGCTCTTCTGTCTCTCAGTCAATCATCACAGAGCACACACTGTGAAGTCATAGGCACAGTCTTGGGGACAGAAAGCATTGAGGCAGAAATAGTAACCATAAGCAATGGGCAACTTCTTTATGTGACTTATCTGTGTCTTCAGGACCTGCTTGGATATAATCATATATATCAGCCAGCTTCCTACTAATAATGGCAGTTCATGTTACATGATAACTTGGTGGCCTACTGTTAAATGATCAGTTTTCACGAAAGCCTTATAGCATCCCAGGACCTTGCTCCAAATTCCCAAAGGCCTCTGATGTGACTCACCCATGGAGGACTACTTTGCTGTGACTCACCCACGGAGGAGTACTCTGCTGTGACTCACCCATGGAGGACTACTCTGCTGTGACTCACCCACGGAGGACTACTCCGCTGTGATTCACCCACGGAGCACTACCAGAAGCTCCAGAAAGCATCTTTACCTGCCACTGCCACCTCAATTGCCATTGAGTCTGTTAGGTCACATTGCTAGCAGCAATAGAGACAGTTACACTCAGCTCATACTGTCACTGAAGAGAGTGTAATTTACAACAAGGTTTACAAGTTAATTTTATTCTCTAAACAAAGTCATAAAGTGGATATATGAGGAGGGTTGCTTAAATTTGAGAATTAGAAGAGAGTTCTAAAAACTTAAGGTCATACATCATATTGGCCTTATGTAAGTACACGGTTTAACTGGGATGTCTTCGGGAAAACACATGTGGTATTTCTAGGCAGTAGTGTCTGAGGTATCCTGCTTCTGTCAAACCCCTTTGGGGACTGAATGACCCTTTCACAGGGGGTCATGTATCACATATCCTGCGTATATCAGATGTTTGCATTATGATTCCTAACAGTAGCAAAATACAGTTATGAAGAAGCAACAAAATGATTTTATGGCTGGGAGTCACCACAACATGAGGAACCGTATTAAAGGGCCACAGCATTAGGAAGGTTGAGAACTACTGACCAAGAGGAAGAAACTTTTTGCCCTTCCCATGTTTTCCCCGCAGTATCTCATGCTCCCCTGTCTTCTGTTCTGTCTCAATGTGGCCCAAGTTAGAGAGGCCTGCTCAGTACTTAGACCTGTTGCAGACCACTCTCTTCTGGACTCCACTCAAAGTTAGAAACTCTGGGTCACTCGGTTCTGGACTCCACTCAAAGTTAGAAACTCTGGGTCACTCGGTGTATGGGCTAGAATAACACGCCCAAGTGAGGAATAAACTGCCTCTAGAATGTCAACAGTCCAAGTAAGCATGCTTCTTTCTTGGTGGTAGGAAGGCCAGACACACCAACTCATTCTTTGTATTAGAAGGAATAACTCTGCCTGCCTCACATATCTGGATTTGGGAAATTTTATTTTTATTCATTTATTTTATATTTATTTTTATGTGTGTGTATGCCTGAGTGTGTGTGTGTTTATGTATGTTTGTGTATGCAGGAGTCCAAAGGAGGTAAGAAGAGGGCATTGGGACCCTTGAGACTGAGGTTACATGATGTTGTGAGCCATGTAATTACTGGAAACTGAAACCCCAGTCTTTGTCTAAATCAGTCAATGTTTTTAACTGGGGAGCCATCTCATCAGCCCCGGGAAATTTAATAATGTAGAAATCTCTTAATTTTTGTCGGATTCTCCCCCCATATTCTGATGTGTATGTCTTTTATTAAAAAGTTCATATTTAGTGCAATCAGCTTAACTCATCAGTGTAATGAATGAGTACAATAACTTGGTGAAGATGGGTGAACAAGATCTCTGCAAACTGAGTTATGAACCTGGACTGGGAAAAAATTATACCCTTGAGGTGCAGTACAGGTGTGTTTTTGGCCTTGACAACTAAAAGCAGATTTATTCTGGGACTTATTTTCGGTTGTGAGCCTAGCCTTTAACGGCTGAGTCAGCTCTCCATTCCATATTCTGGGACTTATTATGGACAAGGATAGGCAATAAAGCACGTGTAAGATCAATAGTTGCATATCAGAATCTAGGAGATTTGTTAATCTTTTCAAGCAAGGAAGCCACATGGTGTATTGAAGCTGCAATTGGAGTCACTACTTGATTGAGCTGGAGATAATCAACTGTCATTCTCTAAGATTCATTTGTCTTTTGGACCAGTCAAATGTGAGAGGTAAAGTGAGGTGTGTTGAGAGCCACCTGCCTCTTTTACGTTCGTAATGGTGGCACTGATCCCAGCAATCCCAGTAGGGATGCACTATTATTTTGGGCTTACTATTTTCTCTGATAGAAGCAGGTTTAATGACTTTGGCTGGCATTTCCAACCATGGTAGTTCTTACTCCACAAATCAAGGAATCAATTGTACTAACTCCCAAGTATATCTATCCCATTTATACATTTTGGGGCTAGCATAATACCACAGGATGAGTTCAGAGGCCCAGTGGACTCACAGTAAGTCAACATTAGCTAAAATCTCATTGATCACCTGACCTCCCAAATCCCTTCTTTGACTGGAGGTCCACAAATGCTGCTTGAGATCTCTTGGAATCAATGCGAATTCAGAGGCCTCAAACGTCTGATTATTTCCCTTTCCCCGAGGCATTAGATATCTTTGTGGAAGGACTGGAGAAAGTTCTAGCTGTACAACTTTTTGGTTTTCTAGCAAGGTCCTTCTTCAATAGTTCCTGCCCTCCCTTTGTTTGAGAGGAGCTGGGTCTCTAGCTCAGGATTTCAAATTGTTTGAGGTGCAATGATTCAAGGTAGCCTTTCATTTATTAGCTCTGGGATTTTCTGCTTATCCCACCGAGCAGCTATGATTCCTCCTGTACCGTCACGGAGAAGAGTCAATGACAGAGCTCTTCAGGGATGTGAGCACACCTCTCACACACCTTCTGGAACTCACCACAGTGGACCAGCAGACTTTACGAGGCAAATCAGCTCCTGCCTCCCAATTTTCTTGAGTCTTTCAATTCTTTCTTTAACATCAAGTCGATTTCACAGCCATCTCTAGCTCATTCAAAAGAGACTGTCTTTTGACCTAGACTTCAGCAATCAAATAAATTGTTAGCACCTGCTTTAAATGTGCGAAGATTCAACATCAAACCCTGCTCAATGGACCCATCTTACTAAAGTCAATGGATCTAGTTTTATGTTCCTTCAACCATTATTCTACACTCTTTTTTTTTTTTTTTTGGTTTTACGAGACAGGATTTCTCTGTATTGTTTTGGAGGCTGTCGGTCCAGCCTGGCCTCGAACTCACAGAGATCCGCCTGCCTCTGCCTCCCGAGTGCTGAGATTAAAGGCGTGCGCCACCACCACCCGGCCTATTCCACACTCTTAAAATCATTTTTTCACACACGTTTTCCAGTTCTCTGTGTGGCTTAAAAATTCAAGCCATTCTTTAAAGATGTAGTGTACTTCCTCATGTATCACGCTATACTTCATCTCGTGGGGGTCTGTCAAGAATTGTGTATGGTTATAACATGATCGATGAAGATGGGTGGGGAGAATAGTTCCTTGGAAGTATCAAGATTGTTTTACTTTGTTGTGGTTGTGAGCCTAGCCTTTGGTGGCTCACTCCTTTAATCCTAGCACTCGGGAGGCAGAGTCAGGCAGATCTCTGTGAGTTCAATGTCAGCCTGGTCTACAGAGCTGGTTCTAGGACAGGCTCCAAAGCTACAGAGAAACCCTGTCTGAAAGAACTCTCCCCACAAAAAGATTGTTTTACTTTATGTCTTCTTCCGGGAAGATCACTGCCAATTCCACAGATAGTGCATGATTAACTCCTTCAAGCAACAATGAAGAAGAAAACATTGCAGTGGTGAGAGAGAATGGATCTCCTACTAAGGAGGGAGAAACCACTTCATCAGTGAAAGCAAACCAATCATAATTTGAGAGTCTCTCTTGTTTTTGCCACACTGAGTATTCCTGGCTACCAACCCACAAACTGCCAGGAGCTCCTCCCATCTCTATCTCCCATTTTGCCACAGAGATACAAGGATTACAGTGTGTATCATTGCATCCTGTTTTTTGTGTAGGATACAGGGATTGAACCCCCATTGTCTTTTTCAGTAAGTGCTTTTACTGGTGGAACCATCTCAACAGCCTAGCATTATATTTTTTCAAAAGACTGTTTTTTTCATATTGAATTACTTTTCAAGGTAATATAATCAAATGAAAAAGGTGATAGCAATCAAATCAGATAAGGGCCAAACATAATCTTTGGGTTTTATAATGAAAACATTGAAATAGTTGGGAAAGGCTGTGAAGGGGGCAGACAGAACAGAAACCATATTGCAATGTATTTGCAAGCAAGCGGGATTATGGTGGAGACCAAAAGCCTGGCATGGTTGCTGTGTCTGGGCCCAGGCCTCAGTTAATAAGAAGCTACATTTTGGCAAGTGTGAGACACCAAGGATGGCAAGATCTACCATAAGGCTTTGATGTAGATTTGATTTTTAATTCAGCGTGTTATTTGGAGTTGACTTTGTAAGGCATAAACTTCTAGTTCAGGGCTGAAATATCTGGCAAGGTTGAGTCACCAAAACTCACTTTATTTTTCCAATGCCAAGTCTATGGTTTAATAAAGCCACTATTAGTCATCCAGGGCATCAGAGGATTCATTCTCTGTCCATTCATTGTCCATTCCAGGCTGTTTTTTTAAATAAATAATTGATCGTATCCTCTCACAGATGCCTCTAAGGGAACCTAACTTTCTTTTAGCAAGTTACTAGTAAGTAGGATCTGGTGATAGCACGAGGTTGTCTAGGCACAGAAAATTGGCCTGAAAACTAAGCCTTTGGCAGTAACTGCTGTTGTTTTGAGCCTTTGGCAAGATGGACAGCTGTGCTCCCATGGAGTTTACAGGAAGCCACCTCCCTCTCTCTACATGTTCTCACTACAGCTCTCCACGGTGCCTCTTCTCTGGCGCTAATAGATCTTGGTTTGACAGAATAGACACAAGAGTGTCGTCTTAGGAAAAAGGTCATGGCAATAAGTCTTTTAATGATATAACCCCAAAAATGGAGACAGGCATTACAATTTTTATAATTAATGTCCATGTGTGCTTAAAAATGAAGGTGCTTGGCTCTGTTCAGGAAGTTAGCTTTGTGGATAAAATTCAAGTCACTTAGGAAACAACAATACCTGCTTTGCTTGTTCCTTTGGGATTTTTGAGAAGAATGTAGTGGCACAAAGTGATTTATGCAGGTCCCCTGAGGATGAACTCAGACAGTCAACATCTAATAAGGCACCCACCTACTCCTCCATGAGCCCCTCTCCCCCAGTACTGCTTGGTTGATTTGTTTTCTCAGGATTTCTCTTCTGGTAAAATACAGCCTTGTTAGCCTGATTTCCCTATTCTCAGAGGTTCTCCTCCTCAGTCACGATTCATTCCTCACTAAAGCAGGACACCAGAGGAAACCTGGAGTATGGTACCTGAGACTCTAATGTCAATCAATCTACAGAGTCAGGGCCCTGGGCATAGTGTCATTGGTGAGACAGAGCAACAGGAAATGCCAGCTGACAAGAGAAGGGGCTCAGCTACAATGTCTACTCATTCCTTTGGCCTTTCTCATATTTGGTCACAACAGGAAGTACATATGTCTTGTGTTAGGCTTTGAATTGTTTTGAGTGAGCTAGGAGTAGGCAATATTTATTAAAATCCATTTTTAAGGTAAAACATACTCTATCAGAATAAAAACACCATTGCACATGCACATACAAATGTGCATGAGTATGTGTGTTTGTAGGCCAGTGGTCCACCTTGTGTGCCATTCTTCATGAGCTGTCTGTCTTATTTTCTAGGGAATAGAAAATAATTCCACTAATTAGGCTAAGTGGAACGCCAGAGATGCTCTAGTCTCTGCCTTCCCAGAATAGGGATTATAAAAGAATACTATAACACCTGGATTTATTTATTTATTTTTTATGTGGGTACCAGGTATTGAACTCAGGTCCTCATGCTCGCAGAGAAAGCACATTACTTACTCAATTATCACTTCAGTCAGCCTCCCCCTATATATATTTGATTTGCTGTATTCACAGACTTCTTACTCTATCTGAAAAGCTGATTATCTATCAGCTTTGGCCAGATGAACAGTACTAGGCCATGTGGTTGACTGATGGCATAACTGTCACCATTGAATCATATGCTCCATCATCAAAGCACTTATGTAGTCTCTCCTACATCGACTTGCTTTGGCCAATGGGACATCATAGATGTGACCAGATAAGGATTTACCATGCACTAACATATTACCATAGAGAGAGAGAGAAACAGAGAGACAGAGGCAGAGAGACAAAGACACACACACACACACACACACACACACAGAGAGAGAGAGAGAGAGAGAGAGAGAGAGAGAGAAAGAGAGACAAGAGAAAGAGAGAGAATGAGAGAGAACATTTATTAAGGGGTACCACCCTGTCTTCATACCTATGAGAGTTCTAAACCTCTTGATTCTGGCACGGATGCTTGCTTCTTGTTAGATATGAAAAATTAGATGCAGTTTTAATCAAAACCTTCTCTATCCTTTCCTAATTACCTTGCTATTATAACCCTGATAATTTCTTAGGAAGAAATTACTCAACGTGAAACAAAATACTCCTTGCCAAATGTCCCATTTGAGTCACCAGGTTAGCCAGAATTTTCCTTTGCAAAGAATAGTGACAGCAGGAATGAAAAAGACAAAGGCGTGGTTGCTTGTCTGTCAGATGCTGTAGGGTGCAATGATGCCTGCTATTGCAACGAAGGGGGTTCAAGGAGAGCAACAGAGGTCTGGTTTCTAAGTGATTATCTTAAGTACTCTTCTTTTCTGCACAGAAAATAAATTTTACATTACATCTTCCATCTTCCCGTTCCTATCACAGTACACCTCTAGCTTACCACCTCTCTCCACCCAGCATATCCTCTGTAAAATGCAGGACCGAGTAAACCTGTGTTGAAGAGGAAGCTGTTCAATAGACCTTCCGATGAACTGGGGTCAAACAACTGGACTTTTATTTTTAAAGTAGTACCTCTTAAAGTGTGGTCTGGAGGCCAGTGCTTTAACAGAGGGTAAACAGCACCCAGGGGCAATGCAGTGTTTGCACTTGATCTCTTAAGGCCATGCTAGAATTCTCCTGGGAAAAGAGGTTCCTGTGTTCCTAGGAAAATAAATTTGTACATAAATAGATTAATAAATCTTGCTCTCCTGGCACCTTCATAGCAGCTCAGTACCCCTGCTTCTTTCTTTCTGCAGTTTAACAGCATCAGAACAACTTACTGAAGTCGCTTCTGCAAACACAGATTTCTAGCCCATTTTCTGATAGGCATGTGCCTGGGATCACATGTCTTCATAAATGCATCCCTGCATCCTAACTATCCATTGCTAAGGTTTGATGTGTGAGAAACATCAGTTTCTACAAAGCTTAAGTCAGTGTTCTATAACTTGCAGCTAAATTATTCCTTGCGCATACAATGGGTTCAATAGAAGGGTTTTTCTTGTTGAAGCATTCTATCAACACAAAGCAAATGAAAGACAGTCTTGTCTTCTTTGCTTTAGGGGTATTATGAAAAGCGAATCTTTGATAATTAAAGATGTTCACAGCCCCAACATCATTAGTCTGCTCATCAGTCAACACTTTAGTGGTGACTTGGCATATATAGGCTGCCACGTGAACTAGGTATTAATTATAAACATGATTTGGGGAGTTGGGTTTTAGCCAAGTAATTAACATTAGTCGATACAGCTGAGGTACAGACTTCATATTGGTGGTTCTCTATTATCTGTTGTTTTTTGTTTTTAAACTGTTCATATGGTCTAATGAAATAAAGTTTTTGTTGCTCGTCTTTATTATCAGAGCCAGGAGCCATCATATTACTAAGTTCTGAACAGTGAGATGTAAGTAGAAAAGGTACATGCAAGTTAAATGGAGCAGGTATGATCTAGCCACTCTTGTGAGTATGCAGATGTGAGGACTGGCTTTCGAGTCATTCTCTGAACCTATGATGTAGAACACATGATAAACAAAATGTTACAATGAAACTTGGGTGGAGTGGTCTTTGTGGCTCTGAATTGCCTACACATGGCTTTCATGTATGTGTGTGAGAAACGATTTTATTTAATTCCTGCTATTTTACTTTCTATTGTTTTCAGCCAAGTAAAATCCGAACTGACTAACATTACCATGTGATTTCTCCCTTTAAATGCCAAGTATGATACAGTTCTGCTTATTTGAGTTTTGTTTAGATTCACTGCATATCTGGTTTCTTGAGATCTGTCATAGTATTTTAATGGTTCTACCTTCTTTGCACTTGGGTTTATAATTAACACTGATCGTTCATGTGTGTTGAGAAGACATTGCAAGATGAGAACTTTGGCTTGAGCATGTCTGAGAAACTCACATATGTCTTACTGTACTTGGGATAGACACCATCTTCATGTAGGTTAGTCATGATAACCATCTTGACTGGATAGAGAAGTGTCTCTGGATCATACTCTGTCCATGATGGTGTTTCCAGAGATGGTTAGATAACGAGGGGATAATGAGGACTCTGGACTAATAAAAGTCTTAATCCATCAAATTCATCATGAATTCTAAATTTGGAAAGATTCTAAGTGTGATAGAACTGTGGAAGATAGAGTGGGGTTGGTTAAAGTAGGTCACTGGAGACATGTCCTGGGGGTTGTGTCTTGGTCTGGCCCCTTTCCTATTACCAGTTAGCTGTGATTCCTGTCCACTGTGCAGTTAGCAAGGTCCCTTCCATATTTTGTGGTCACGATAATTTCTGACTTTTCATTGGCTCAGAATCATAAGAGCTGGTTGGTCCTGATGGCAGATGATCTGAAACTGTGAGCTAAAATCTTTCCTAAGCTATTATTGTTTGGTATCTTCTCATAGCACCGAGAAAGCTAAATATTTCATCATTTTGTTTTACTATTGTTGGCCAAGATTCCTTCATTCCTAAGCCAATTTTCTCATCTTTTTCAATATCTTCCATATAACTGGAGGTATATGGCCGGAATCTCCAGGAATTCTCAGAATTGGAAAGTAGACACATATGCATGGTGGATGGCTTCAGTTTGTGTTTTCCATGCCAAGGTTCATGTATTTACTGGGCACTGGGAAGACTGATAGGCTAGCACTCAATGGATCCTCTTTTGCTTCAGCTTAAGGTTGAATTAGAGGAACAGGAAACATTCTAAGAGAACAGGAAAGAAGAGGAAAGTAAAGTTAGGTTATGCTGTCGCTTTACTTACCACTACATTTAGCTGTGTTCCCTGATGAAAAGCTGACTCTAGTCAGCTATTGCTAATAGCAAGCATTTACCTGTCGAGTGACTGAACCATAGTTGTTTTAGCTCATAACATTGTAGGTTCAGTTGATTTGCTCTTCTGCTCTGTGTCTTGCTTGGTTGTCACTTCTGAAGCTTCAGCAAGTTTGTAGGATGGCTGGGTGACTGAATGGTTAAGGATGGTTTCTCTTTAGAATCTTGCTGTTGGCTGGTTGTTAGCTGGAACAACAGGGCAGATGTCTTTTGTTATCTAGCAAGCTGCTAACTCAGGGTTAGCAAGTGTTCAGGAGGAGTGTGGAGGCTTCTTCCTCACTTTTACATTTCTATTGTCTAGTACAGCATCCAATTATTCTATATTCTTGAGATAGAGAACACAGCCAACATAGAATTGAGCTTTCAATGCAACTAATGATAAAACTGTACCACAGGGAGGATAGATACAGGAAGAAGAGAAATGTTGCTGCTGTAGAGGTCAGATGCTATAGGGCCTTGTGCTCTGTCCAAAAGCTCTTTCCATGGAATGTTTTCAGTGGATCCTTTTCTGTGCTCTTAGGTGTAGTAATGACTCTATGATGCTCTTAGCCTGAGTGCTAGTCCATCCCTGGGCATAGCTTTCTGAATAGATTCATCATTACAACTGCTTCAGTTATCCTACTTGAATTTATTATGTGCTTCCTGCCAGAATCTGGACTGACGCACTGGAATTTCTGTTAAACTCGACAAATGGAACATCTGTTTCCACCTTGGGTAGCCCTGCTTCTAGGGGAGAATGATTTAAATCCATATGGATAAAACTAATGTGAGAGAAGAAATAAAGTTAACCTGGCAACACTGTCAAAATATAACCATGGAGTTATGGAGCAGAGAAACTAGAAATGAAGAACTTGAATAGACCTAAGACACTGGGCTGGTGATTCCTGCTGCAAGAGCCACAGAAAGCCTAGGGAATCCAGGTCTCAGGTACCTCTGAAAGCAGAGATAAAGGGTAAAGCTGGAAACATGAGTGATGGGAGGCCTGTGAAGGACTTTTAAATCCTTGCTGAAAATGGATTTCTTTACAGATATGGCCCCTGGCCTTCTTGGCTCCTGATTTGGTGGTAAGCTAGACAATTGCCTTACTAATGACAGGACAATGAGGCTAAAGGTTAAGTACTAAAATGGCAGGATATTCGAGTTCATTTCTGTGTCTCACAGTTCTATGGTTGCGTGTAGCCAGGGACAAGCTGCCTCTCCTCTAGAGTGACAGAATGGATGTTCTCCTCATGGAAGTTAGATTATGGGGAAAATCCTTAGGGGCTGATGCTTGGGTGTCCCTGTATTGAAAGGTCAGGCCATGACATATGGTAATGGAATGTACTTACTGTCAATCTACCTCCACACATGGACTGTTTAGCTTTTTTTGTAGCACAATCCTAAATATTCCAATTTTTTCCCTGAGGCTCCCTACACAGCTAAGAAAAGTCCCAAACATAAGGCAGCCACACAAATCAAGCACAGTGAATGGAAGTTAAACTTGAAGGCCAGAAACAATGCATTGATCAAGAGAAAATTTAGAACAGAATAAAACACAAAATTACTGGACTCTATATTCTTAGATAGCTGACAATGTACCCCTGAAACAAAGCAATAGCCTTATCAACAGCAAAGACAATAAAAAGCAACTATAAAACCTGCCAATTAACATTATCAGACAAGCAACAGGAAATAAGCAGTTAGAAGTATTGGTATATAAAAATATATAACTAAGTACACATATTCTATAATACAAAAAGACAGGCACAAAGGACTTCACCATGGTTTGAAGGCAGAGGGAGAAGTTCCTAAATGTTTCTTTGAGATGAAAAACCAGGTCATACAAGACCGGGAACTCTGTTGGAACCGAGTTCTTCTAGAGTAGTGGTTCTCAACCTTCCTAATGCTGCCATCCTTTAATACAGTTCCTCAATGTTGTAGTGATCCCCACCTTAAAATTAATTTTGCTACTATTATGAATGGTAATATAAGCATCTAATATACAGACCACAGGTTGACAACTGCTGTCTAAAGCTTCATAGAATTGAGCAAAGACAATAGATCAATGTCCTTCAAAATCCCGAGGTGATTTGTTTAAACAAAGTCTATCTACATCTAGTTCTCTCTAAGAAATTCATTCTAAACCATGACTGTTACCATATGTAGAAAGAAGAAACTTTCAAATACAATTAAGGATCTTGGAATGAGACAATTAGCCCAAATCATCCATGGGGGTCCAGTGTAGTTGCATAGGCCCTTCTGGAAGGAGTGAATCTAAAGGGCCGTGTGAAGACAGAGAAGAGCTGCTGTGGAAACCACAAGCCAAAGGTCATAGAAAAAGGCCACAAAAACTACATGATTTCTAGAAGATAGAATGAGCAAGTAAATGAATTTTTTTCTCACTGGGTCATCCAATAGCAAAGTTCCCTGTCTCCTTAGTTAGATAAATTTATGTTTCAAGGCATTGGTTTGCTGGTAATTTATTACAACAGCATACAGGGAGAAGTATACAATCAAACCTTAGTTCAATGTGCAGTTCAAGGACAGTTACCACACTCAGATCTCTTTGACTTTACCCAGACTCATGTGCTAGGGAAGGGATTTGATTCATGCTCAACAACAGAGAGAGTGTGTTGTGGAATTATTAGTTTAACTATGTAAAAATGGGTTGCATTTGCTTGTGTTTATATAGGTAAACAGGTGCTACTTTTCTTTATGTTACATTTATTTAACTCGATAAAGATGTGTTACTTTTGTTTATACTTCATTCATTTAACTAGGTAAAGATGTGATGCTGTTTTGCCTTGCTTGTCTAAGGAACAGACCTGATTGGTTTAATAAAAAGCTGAATGACCAATAGCTGGGCAGTAGAAGGATAGGGGCTGGTAGGCAGAGAGAATAAGTCGGAGGATAAATGTAGGCTCAGGAGAGGAGAAATGGAGAAGGAGGGAGATGCATGGGTCCAGTCAGCCCTCAAGTAGCCTCCATGGTAGCCCAGAAGATTACACCCTGGCTTTCTTACTTCCACCAAGAGCAGGGAGCCAGAGTCTTTGTACAACAGTATTTAAAACTCACCAAATGGCTACAATGTGTGACAAAGCTTGCAAATGGTGTGAAAACTTTTAGGGTGGTGCTTGCAGGGGCTATTTGTGCTTATTGGCTTTGTAATAAGTTGCACCCACACTTATAATCTTGCTAAGAACAAATGAAGTTCCCACAGTCATTTGTAGCAATAAACTGTGTGAGTGTGTGTGTTTACTAAATACTGAATTTTGATAAGAGCTGTACTTGCACATGCTGTGGTTAATGTTGCCAAGTAGCTTACCAAAAACATGAGTCAAACTTTCCTGTCTGTTGAAACACACTGATCTTTGTGAATGTCAAGCTTTTAATGAATAATAACTAAGTTGTGCCAGGATATCTAGTATTAATTACTAAGTAATCCATACTATAGTTCATAAATCAGATACAAAGCTAGGTACCGGCAGGACAGTAGTATGCAATTACCTTGACTCCATATAGTAATTAACAGTATAATTTTGCTATCAGTTCAGATTACACACAGAAGTAGAAAACTGCTATTATTTTTGCAGCTAGAAATTGCATGAAACTAGCCAGATTTTTCTAACTAGAACGAATTTAAGGATGAATCAATGTATATGATCTTCACTCTAGCTTCCAGTTCAGAAATATTTGAAGATTTATTGTGTAACATGCTCAGTAATGGGCTAATCGATACTAAAGATACTTAACACATTAAGTAGATATCTGGCTGAAGATCATGCTCCAAAGTGCTGCTCCTGCTCTTTAGAGATACATTGTCTGAACAAGATTCATTTCTGTTGACCTTGACTTGGCCAGAATAGCTTTTAGCAAGTGGGTAGAATGACTTGTTTAGCTTCCTATAGAGAGGGGGAGGTGTTTTGTGTATGTGTACATATGTGTCTGTGTGTATGTGAAGATGAAAGTTTCTGTCCCACCTGGTCCAAAGCTCTTCAGTCCCAAATAAGCACACAGAGACATATGTTAATTATTAAATTGTTGGCTGATGGCTTAGGCTTCTTACTGGCTACTTCTTCCTTAATTATTAACCCATAACTATTAATCTATATATTTTCATGTGGTCTTGGCTTACCAGAGAATGCCCAGACCTATTATTCCTTTGGCAGCTTCATGGCATCTGTCTTTACTGTATATCTTTACCTTTTTCTGACCATGAATCATTTATTTGCTAAGCAGCACGGCTAAAATTAAAGCGGTGACTGGCCCCATCCTATTCCTTGGCTTTCTGAGAGTCTAGCTCCATGTTTATTGCCACAACTGCATAGAGATTCCAGGTTCATGCTACCACGAAGAAGCATGCTGCTGCCTGCTCGTAAACATCACTTAATTGCTTGGTATCAGATACTCCTAAAAGAACCCTCCACTTTGTGCCACTAACCCTGAGTCAGGAAGCTTCCCTTAAAGAAGTCGTGATCCTCTGCTTGTCTCTAATAAACAGAGCCCACCAGAGAAAATGCTGCTGCCATGAAGCTGTGCTTGACTTTGTTTTTTCGTTTTTAGAATCCCCTTTTAAGCTTGTGTCAGGTTTTATGTGCAAATTCTTGCAGCTCATCTTGGTGGTGCCATTTGAAGATGGAGGTGTCTGTCTGGCCTGGTCCCACAGCCTTTCATGTATGCATGTGTGTATGTGTGAGTTTTTATATGCGTGTGTATGTATGTTTGTATGTTTGTTTGTGTCTGTGTATGTATCTGTGTGTAGTTCACATTAGTAATCTGCTCTGTTTGCTGTTGTTTTTCTGTGGTACAGGGCCACATGTCTGTCTGCTCCAGGTGGAGGTTTTGGAGGACACTTGAGATCAACAGGCTAGAATCTGAAATGAGTGTCTCATGTCTTGTTTACAAAGTCAGATTTTAACAATAGCAACAAGTACACATGCAATTTAGCAATTTATAATTGCTGTTACCCCATATTAACTGTGAAATGAAATCTAGGGGAGTGACTCACATGTGTGCATGTCTTTCTGTGTGTGTGTTTGTGTAAGTGCGCATGTTTATATGTGTACATGTATGTGCTTGCATATATGTATATATAGGCATGTTTGTATGTTTGTGATTATGTGTGCAGATGTATTTTCCTTTCAGATATTTCAGCTTCATTGGCAGTACCCCTCTCTGGGCAGATAAGAAAGATATAACCAGAGGCAGGGGATGGAATAGAATTGATAGTAAATGAGGGAAAATGGAATGTTTTTCCTTCTATTCAGAAAGGAATTTACAATCTGTTCTGCCTGGAGAATGATCCATGATATCCGCACTTTTGATATCAAATGAGTAGACTTATTAAAAATGTATCGATCAAAAGTAAAATAATGAATAGCAAGTAGCAGATAGCAACCAGGAGCAAATTGGGCAGTTACAACTTCCAACAGAGATAACTCAATTGAGAGAGCAAGTGAAGGTAATGTCATCAAATCAGTACCTTTACCATCCAGCAGAAATGACTGGGAACTATTGAGGCAAACAGCTAGAGTTCCTTATGGGAATCTCAGGAGAACCACAGTGTTCCCCTTGGGTGGGACTCCTAAGTATGAGAATAACACCAAGTAGTGGGAAGATAGCAAGACATCATCAAGTTAAACACAGCATATAGCAAAAATGATGCAGTCCTGCTGGAGTTGAGAGACTTTCCAGCCAGAAAGTCTTCTCCACAGATTATCTTCCTCTTTCCTGTTACTACTTCAGGCATTATTATACCTTGGGACAAACAACAGCAGCCTCATTTAGAAATGACCTGTCTTATAACCTGTCTTACGTAAGTTTATTATTGCTGTGATGAAACAACATGACCAAAACAACTTGGGGAGAGAAGGGTTTATTCAGCTTTTACTTCAACATCACAGTTCACCAGCAAAGGAAGTCAGGACAGGAACTCATACAGGGCAGGAACCTGGAGGCCAGAGCTGATGCAGAGACCATGGAGGAGTGCTGCTTACTGGCTTGCTCCTCATGACTTGCTCAGTCTGCTTTCTTAAAGAACCCAGGACCATGCATATCTTTTATGTTCTTTCCTGTTTCCTAGAACATAAAAGATATGCATGGTACCCAAGAGAAGAGAAATGAGGCAAGATCCTCTGAACAGATGGGGAACACGGAGAGGGTGGGGGGAGGGGTAGCTAGGAAATAGAGAGGGGAGAAGAGGAAGAGAAAGTAGGTCATGGGGGAACAGCAAGGTTGACTGGGGGGGTAGGATAGGGGGAAGAGGGAATCATAGGTTAGAAGACAGATCAGGCACCATTGTGACCTCTAGTGATCTAAAGGGATGACACCAATTGGCAAGCTAAGCAATAGTGTAGAGACCACCTCGAATGCCTATTCCTGATAGTGAACTTGATGTCTATAACCATCCTAGAGCCTTCATCCCGTGACTGATGGAAGCAGAGGCAAACACCCACAGTTAAACACTGAACTGAACCCAAGGAACCCAGCGACAGAGAGAGAGAAGCTATGAGCAAATTGGCAAAGAATGGGCTGGCAAAAACAGCAGAGACAGCTGATCTGAACAGGGGAGAGCTCTTGGACCCCAGACCGACAGCAGGGAGGCCAGCAAGGGACTGATCCAGACCCCCTGAATGTGAGAGTCAGTGAGGAGGCCTGGGCAACCTATGGGGTCCTGAGCAGTGGATCAGTGTTTATCCCTCGAATACTAACAGACATCGTGTTTCCATAACACAAAGAGGGATGCTCTCTCAGCCTGGACTCTTAGGGGAGTTCCTGGACACTACCCTGAGTGAAATGACAGACTCTAGATATCCCCTATGTGGAAGGAATTGGCAATAGGGTGGGAGGCTGGGGGAGGGTGCTGGGGTGCGGGAGGAGGGGAGGGAGAGGGAACTGGGATTGACATGTAAAACAAACTATTTAAAATTAAAAAAAAAGAAGAACCCAGGACCGCCAGCCCAGGAATGGCACCATCCACAATGGGCTGGGCCCTCCCCCGTCAATCACCAATTTAGAAAATGCCTTACAGCCTTGCCCACAGTCCTATCTTTTTTCTACTTTCTATTCTAATTTGCATTATCATATTATCTTTTAATGTCTCTCAACCTTTTACACTTTACACCTCTTTAGTGAGTTTCTTTTCTGAGTCTGGAAAATTACAACCTTAACTATCTAGTCTTCAGCTCCCTCAGAGACCCAAGAAAGAAATAATACTAACTGAATAGGCAAGAAGTACAAGCAAGCGACTTCCAAAAAAAATCTGAGAAATGACAAAAACATCTGGCTGCCTGGACAATCTACCCAAGGTTCTTCTGCAATGTTGGAGCATCCATCTTCAGCCTATAGGCCTAGAATCTCTGACAGATTTTTTTGCCCACAGCCCTATCGTGTGGAGGAATTCTCTCAATGGAGGTTCCTTCCCTCAAATGACTTTTGTTTGTATCAAGTTGACATCAAGCTATCCAACACACAACTGTTCCCAAGGGCACAGTGCTTTTAGTACTCCTAGATGTTCATTGTCTTCTCCTTGTCACAGGGCCAGGGGCCAGTCTTCCCCAGGACAAGGAAGTTTGGAGATACTTGGGATAGACATGCTGGAGTCTGAGGTAAGGGACTGATCTCTTCTTCTCTGAGGCTGCATTTAATAAGAGCAAGCCACACATGGAAAATTAGCAATATAATTTTTATTGCCCTCTGCCAAGTGAGTGGTTCATATAAGGACATCCCCCATCAGGTTCATGGGCAGATTCCCAAAGGACCAGTTAGACAGTGATTGTAGTAATAAGTAAGTTCAGCCACTTCACAGATTTCATCAGACTGGCCAGAAATGATGAGAGGACACAGATGTAAATACAATGTCACTACCTGCAGAAAGGAACACCATCATCTTCCTGGAAGACAGATGCATTCTAGACAGGAGGGATGCAAGAAATGTTCAGAAAGGCCTGTCTCCATATCAGAGCTCCAGAAACCTTCAAGGGCTCATGGTTGGTTGGAGGACAATTTCACAGAACGCAGTAAAATGAGAAGTTTAAGTTAGGGAACTCCAAGACTTCCTAAGTGTTAAGCCATGCTGTGACTATGTTCCCTGAAGTGAAGTGTTACAGTGAAAATGGAAGGCTTGGAGGAGACCTTCAAGTACTGGAAAAGGTGAGTATGAATTCTCCCCCACCCCCACTCCAGAGACTTGGATTTAGGGAACCCATAGCAAGATATTGTTATGGTTTGGATCTTAAATATTCCTAAAAGTCTAAGTGTTAAAAGTTTTATTTCTAGCTTTGATTTTAAGACAGTGGAAGTAGGGCCTAATGGGAGGAAGTCAGGTCATATAGGAGTACCTTTGAAGGAGATAAGGTGATACTAAGATCATAGTCTCTCCTTCTGTTCTGGAAACCAATAGGTGAATAGTCCTCTCTGCTATGCATTCATACCATGATGTACTGTGCTGTCACAAGCCAACACTAATAGGGCCAAGTGACCCTGAACAACAATCTCTGAGGCAAAATAAACCTTTCTCTGTGTTTTGTCATAGTGACAGAAAGCTACCTAACACAAGGAGGGACTTGGAGGATATTTTTCCTTCACTCTGTCTCAAAGTCAGGGTTTCCTGACTCTTGATCTTCCTGTTTTACCCCCTTTAGTCTGTAGAATTACTTAAGACTCCTTCAACAGTAAGTCATTCTATGGGAGAAATGAAGGAGGGTAAACAAGCATTTGTTTTTCCTTTTGGTTTTATCCTTTTGTAAATCTCTTAAAGCAGCTCTTAAAGATTTAACTCCCCCCTTTACCATTTTGTTGTTTAAGACCTGACTTACTCACTCCTTCCCAGTTTGACTCATGCCCTGCCAATGCCATCATTTGGAAAACAGCAGACATTTTAGCTCATCACTTTCCGAATGAACATGGAACTACATGTTTTGATAGTCAAGGCAGCAAATGTATAGTGACCAGCGAGGGAAGGCAAGTCCTTAGTCCTGTTCATTCCAGTCACTTTACTATTAATAAGTGTGAGTCAGTTCGCTTTGTATACAGAGGGAAGGCACCCCACTTTCCACAACAATGAAATATTCTTTCCAAGAACATATTATGATTTCCCAAGGCCTCACACAAGGCCCAACACATGGATGGATGTTAACATTCTAATAGAAAAGCAATCATAACTGTGGTATATAATTAATTGATTCATTCACAAGCATTCTTATCAGGCTGTTACTGTTTACATCTCAGTGGGAATAATTAACAAATAAAATAAATCCTCTGAATTATATTAATATATGATGAATTTGAATCTAATTAATTGGAAAGATCAGCTTTTAAGAGAAATAATTCAAGGTCTTCCAAGCAGTATATTCTTAGAAACCCACAGGCTAGCTTTTGTCCAGAAATATTTGTTACTGGAGTAATTTTGTCTTTAAAAATGGTTGAGTTCCTGGAATGACCCAGTTTTTCTTACTGAATGAACTGCATGTTCACTTTCATTTCCTAGTCCTGATCATTGGGGCTGTTGAACATGAAATTGACTCTCTCATCCTTTGCTAAGACTTGCTTTAAATAAATTCAGAAATGACTTGAAGGCACATAATAGGATTTATTAAATGACTATAGTATGACAATTAAATATATATATATTTATATCTATATGTATATCTATCTATATCTATGTATATCTATATCTATCTATATATATACATATATATATATATCTTGGCTGATTGGTGGTTTATGCTTGTAATCTCAACATGAAAGAAGTTGAGGCCAGAGGACTAACATGACTTTGAAAACAGCCTGGGAAACATAATGAGTTCAAGAACATGTTAGGGTATAGGATGAGACTTTCTCAATACTCCTTGTAGAAGTAAGTTTTTTGGACAGAATTTTATATACATACATATATATAATACAATTTTCTGAAAATAATATATATGCTATCACATATATAACACATAATTTGTATACATATATAAAATATAAATAAAAATAAAACAATGTATTAGCTTCAGGGGAAATTATGGAGGGCTGGAATGGTGATTCTTAATTGGTTTGCAAAATTATTTTATCCAACTGAATCAGAGAAATCAGACATTTTTTTATCTACTAGGTAGAAACTATTTCAGTAGGCTACTGGTTCAGGGCTTGCCCAGTGGGAGAGGTACAAATGTCCCATTATTTTTTTCTAAGTAATACTTTAAATAACATGAAAAGGAATCATTTTAACCATGGCGTTTCATATACATATGTCATTGTATTTTGTTTTTATTCATCCTCTTCTCTACCGAGCACCCTCATTTTCCTGCCTCCCTTTTGCTGGACCTCTTCACCTCCCACCCTGTCCCGATGGTCTTTTCGACTTTAATGTCTTATGTATTCTCTCATCTTCTGTCTCTTAGTATCTCTTCCTAACAAACACACACACACTCTCTTAAATCTGTCTTCTACATATTATAAAACATAGTGTGTACCTTTGGAATGTTATTTATTTCTCAATACAATGAATTCAAGTTCTATCCATTTTCTCATAGATCTCATTTCATTTTTCTTCATATCTGTCAAATACTATGTTTTCTTTCTCCATTCATCTATTCACACATCTCTTCTAGGCTGGTTCCATTCTTTAGCTCCTGTGAACAGTGTAACATAGTAGTGATTTGAATGAAAACCCCAGCCCCCTTATATTCATATGTTCAAATACTTGGTGTCCAGTGGGTGGACTGTTTGGGAAGGATTAGGAGGTATGGCCTCACTGGAAAAGTGTGTTACTAGGGGTAGGCTTTGAGGTTTTAAAAGACTCCCACCATTTCTAGTGTGCTCTCTGTGCTTGAGGATCAAGATGTGAGCTCTCTGTTGTTTCAACCAATATACCTGCTGCTTAGTTCTCCACTGCCCTCCCATGATGGACTCTTAAATTTCTTAAACACCTTTTTTTATAAGTTGCCTTGGTCATGGTGTTTTATCATGCTGATGGAAAAGTAACTAAACATTGATATGAAGCATTTCTGTGCTAGGCTTACTCAGAGCTCTTCAGACACATTCAGCAGGGGTAACACTTGGTCATATGGAAGTTTTATTTTGAGTTTTTTTTTTGTGGAACATTTATGCTGATTTCCATAGTGGCCATATAAGTTTGTCTTCCTGCCAGCGGCTTGTAAGGGCTCCTACCTACATCCTCTCCAGTATTTGCTGTCATCTGTGTTTTTGATGATATCCAGTCTATTGGTGATGAGAAAGACTCTCAAATTTATTTTAAATATTTGTATTTTCCCAATGATTAAGCATGTTAACCTCTCTTTTAGATACTTATTGGTGATTTGTATTTATTTAAGAACTTTTTATTCAATTCTTTCTTATTCATTTATTGATTGGTCGATGTCTTAGGGTTACTATTGTTGTGATGAGCCACCAGGACCAAAAGCAACTTGAAGAGGAAAGGGTTCATTTCACCCACAGTTCCATATAACAGTTCATCATCAAAAGCAGTGTGGGCAGGATCTCACACAGGAGAGGAACCCAGAGGCAGGAGCTGATGCAGAGAGCATGAAGGGTGTTGCTTGCTGACTTGCTCCTCATGGCTTGCTCAACCTGCTTTCTTATAGAATCCAGAACCACCAGTCCAGGGATGGCTCCACTCACAATGGTCTGGGCCCTTCCCTATTAATCATCACTTAAGGAAATGCCTTATAGCTGATCTTACGGAGGCATTTTCTCAATTGAGACTCCCTCTCTCTGATGACTCTAGTTTGTGTCAAGTTGAGGTAAAACTAGCATGTTCAGGTGATTTTTTTCTAAGTATTCATTTGGGATTCTTTATAAATTCTAAATATTAGTTCTCTGATTGTATTTATTACTTTTCTCATCACTTCAAATTCCTGACAAGAGAATTTATTCTGACTCACTATCCAGAAAATTTTAATCTAGCGTGGTGGAGAGGGCATTGCAGCATGTGATTTGGTTCATGGTATGCACAAACAAGTAGAGAGAGATGGACGGTGGTGCTCAGGTGGTTTCCTCCATTTCTCTTTATTCAGTCTGGGGCCTCAGTCCGTGGGACAGGACCACCCGTCATCAGGGCTGGTGATCTGTCTTCAGTTAAATCTCTTTGAAAATGTCCTCACATGCATGTTCAGAGATACTTAAGTCCAGCCACACTGACAATGAAGATTAACTACTACAGCTGTCTGAATTTGGCAGTTTTCTTTCCTTTGCTGTGCAGAAACTTTAATTTCATAAAATCTCATCTGTCAAATTTTGTACTATTTCCTCGCCTACAGAGTCTTTTCCAGAAGCTCTATGCCTATTACTTTATCATGAAGTATTTTACCCATGTTGTTTTTTTCCTTTAGCAGTTTTAAAGTTTTAGGCTTTTTAGTAAGGTCTTTGGTAGTTTTAAATTTATTTTGGGGAAGGCTGAGCAGTATGGATATAGCTTCATTTAACTTTTACCCAGCACCATTTTGTTAAAGAGAGTTTTTCTATAGTGAATGTTTTTGATGGCCTTGTAAAAAATTATATAACTTAATTACATAAGCTCTGTGGGCTTATTTCTGGGTCCTCTATTGTATTCCATTGGTCTACATGTCTTCCCCAGCCCTCAGCAACATAGTCTTTGTTGCAATGATTCTATAGCTTAATTTGAGCTCATGTATTATGTTACCTTCCATACATGTCTTCCTTTGAATATTTGAGATCTTTTATGCTTTCATATTAACTTTGGGATTATCTTGTCTAGTTCTGAGATAAAGTTTGTTGCGATTTCTATGGGGAGCCCATTGAATTTGTAGGGTCCTTTCAACAACAAAGTCATTTTACAAAATTAGCTCTTCCAATCCAGGAGCACGAGAGATCTCTCTTCTAGTGCCTGTGTCAGAGTTTCAAAGTTTGTTTACTACCACATTTCTGAATGTGTCAAGATTTATTGGGTCTTCCCTAGTGGGTTTTTTAGGGGTTTTCACATATTAGATCATATTACCTGCAAATAGGAATATGTTACATCTTGTCTAATCGCATCTGTGACTGTAGCAGTGATTCCCCAGTCTTGCTGCAATTTCATTCTTTGATGTTTCCATCAATGTATTTTTTTTAAAAAATGCCTTGATTTATAACTTTCTTTGTTCTGTTTCTATAAAACCTCCATGAAACTACTTCCTTGTTGGGGAGACCTAAAAGTATGTGGTGGGGAGATGGTTACTCATTATTTTGGCTTCAGAATAAAGCCTAACTTGTATTCCTTTGGGGTGAAAACTGTTTCTTTTGATGATAGGAACTTCTCTATATAGATCCCCTCTTCCCAAATAGCTGTAGTCCGTGTCAAGTTAACAAAAACTAACCAGTACACTGATCTCCATTATTTCTTGCCACGTACTCTTTGTTTTGGCTTTGGTTTGTTATTGTTCTTGTAAAATCTTAAGTTGCATTATTAGGTTATTTATTGGACTCTCATTCTAAAAATGCCTAAATATAAATAAATAAATATATTTATATATACATATATATATAACTTTAATATATATGCATATATTTCTCTTTATTACTGTGCTACTATTTTCTAGGAGTCTGATAAACTGTTCATTTCTTTTCATTTTATTCTAGGAAAAAAATTTAAATTTCTTTGCTTAGTTTTCCAGTGGCATCTATGTAATTTCTGTAATTCTTCTTGCTATTTACATCTAGTTTTATCCTGTTATGTTCTGGTAAGACCCAAAAATTATTTTTATTTTTATTTTTGTTAAGTCTTATTTTGTGGGCAGACTATGGTCTATTTTAAAGAATGTGTATCCTGTTTTTGTTGGGGTGAGAGATACTGCATATATCTGTTAAACTCATTTGATCTACAGTATAGTTTAGCACTGCAATTTCTTTGGTTTGACCTATCTGAAGATGAGAATGGGATACTAAACATGGATCTTACCATTAGCCCTTTTAAAAAATGAAATTAGGAGCTCCAATACTCATCACATACATTTTTAATCATTCCATCTTCCTAAGGAACTATTGCCTGCACTTATACGTAGTGGCCTTCTTCATCTTTTCTAACTAGTTTTGGTGTGAAGTCTAATTTTTCAGATATTAGAATAGGTACACCAAATTGTTTTAGGTTTGCATTTGCTAAATAGATTAACTTTAATCCATTGACTTCAATCTGTTGATATCTTTGCTAGTGAAGTCTGTTTTTTCTTTCTGTTTTGAAGACAACATAATTGGATGTCATTTTAAAACCCAGTTTAAATATTTGTATTTCTTTGTTGATGAGGCTAGTGATTTACCTTTGAAGTTATTATTGAGGGCTATTTACTAATTTCTGTAATTTTGTTGATTGTGTTCTGGTTGGTTAGTGATGGGGAATGTTCTTCTGTGTACATGTTTCTCTTATTGGTTAATAAATAAAACACTGATTGGCTGACTGGCTGATTGGCCAGACAGGAAGTGATGTAACTTGGCATAATCAGTATATAAGCAGGGACAAACAGGAAATCACTCTCTTTTCTGCGGAAACACTGAGCAGTCATCATGTAGCAGGCAAAGGAGTTTCAGGTCCAGCATTCCCTGGTAAGATAAGACCATGTGGAAATACATAGATCAATAGATATGGGTTAATAATTAAAACAGAGCTAGCCAATAAGAAACTCTAGTCACCGGCCAACAGTTTCAGAATTAATATAAGTCTCTGAGTGCTTATTTTGGAGTTGAGGCTGCTGCGGAACCAGGCAGAAAATTTCATAACAGGTTCGATTATTGTTTGTGCCTTTAATTCTCTCCCATTAGTGCTATGTGTTTGTTGTTGTTGTTGTGTGTGTAGAGTAGACGGGATCTCAAAAGAGATCAAACAGTAGATTAAAGAGCACACAAACAAGTAGATGGATTCAGTTCAGGATCTGGAAGGAGAGGTCAACAAGATGAATAAGAAGACAACTAACAAAAACAGAAAGTTTGCTTGGAAATGAGAGTGTGTAGAAAAAATAAGATGAATTTATAAGGGGCAATTTTAAAAATGAAAACTTAAAGAGTGTTTTATATATAATGCTTTTAATATTATATTCTATAGCAAATACATTCTTGATATAGTAAAGTGAAAATATTGTTAAAGATGTAGTACAGAGTACTACAAGAGGAAGCACAAAGGGGTAGAACAAGATATAAAAAAAGTAAACGAGCAAAGGATAAGTGTTCTTGATTGGAGTCTGCTGGTTACAGCATGGGATCCAGGCAGTGGCAAATGGATTTATGATCTTCCCAATGTCTTTCAGAGCGGGGGGAGTGGGGGGAGTGGAGGGTGTGGAGGTGTGTGAGGTTGTGGTGGTGGGGTGTGTTTATGCCTGTGGCTTCCCTTTTTGTGTACCAGCGCCCTCTGCTGGCCACATTTTGGTTTGCTGCTTGTGGGATGGGCATGTTTTCCCACCCTTCTGAGAGCCCACCCCATGATTGTATGTATCCTCTTGGGTGACTAATGTTCTAGCTTGAGAGTTGCTCCTGTGCTGAGGGTGACAGGAAGCAACATGGCACCGAGGTCTGTATAGGACAAGGACATCTCTTTGCACCCCTACCCCCTAACTCCCACCTCCCTGCTAGAGTAATACAGGAGTAGATTGATTGTAGATGTCAAATATTCCACCGGAGCCTCAGAACTTCCAGAATCTTCAGTAGTTTACTGCTGATAGGTGGCTTCAGGAGTTTACTTACTCTCTGACCTGAGGAGCAGGGCTATCAAACATCAGGGTTTATGCTTAGTTGCAGAGGTCAACTGCATAGCCACATTTCCCTGTCCATTTCTTGCCTGACCTGAGCCTCCCTGCCCCCTGAACTTTTCAGCTTGTCAGTCACAGCCCTAGTGTTTTCCACAGCCATCTGCCAGGGTTGTTTCTCACCCCGGGGAGATGGGAGGTCATTCAGGCTTCCTAATTGAGTGTACCTGTTCTCAGCCCCCAGAGAAACTCAGTTTTAACAATAGGCTCTGTCAAGACAGTGCACAGCCACGGCCCTGCTAGACAGGGTGACAACATGCCATTTCTGTCTACGGCTTCAGGAGTCAAGCCCAAATTTGTAACCGACTCTGAAGCTGTAGGAGCGACCTGTTTTCACCAGGGTCTCTGGCTTACCCTTTACCGGCCCCGCAGAGCCACCCTCTGGCTGGAGCTGTGTTCCTCGGGCTTTACTTCTCTTCAGTGATGTGTTGCCCATCTTTTGCTGGACATCTCAAAGCTGTCTGCTCATTTTGTATTTCCAAGACTCTTCCCCTTTGTCTGGTGGGAACAGAGTCTCTCCTTTCTTACTCTGAGACTTTGCCTTGATCAGGTCACACAGCCATCTTACTGGAACATCTCAGGATATCATTTTCTCATGGTCAATTCCTAGAAAGGCTGCCTTCCTTGCTTTCTGTTGCTGTGGTTTACACCAAGACCAAAAGCAACTTGGGGAAGAATGGGTTTATTTCATCTTCCATTTTATAGCCCCCCCCCGCGGAGGGAGGCCAAGCTGGATCTGGAAGCAGGAAAGAATTGGGGACAGTAGAGGAACACCGCTCATTGTACCCTCCCCCCTCCCTGTTGCTCAGCTATCCTGTGCAGGTAACTCTGCCCAGAGCTGGTAAGGCCCACAATGGGTTAGACTCTTCTACATCAATTAGTGATGGAGATGGTGCCCCAAAGACATGTCTACAGGCCCATCTGATGGAGGCCATTCCTCAATTGGGAGTCCCTCTTCCTGAGTTCTTCCAGGTTTGTGACAAGTTGACAAATACTAACCATGACAGCATGGTGCTTATAAAAATGCCAAAGGACGAACCAAGATTTCAAAGTGTCACAACAAAATGTTTCAGAGACATTCATTTGGAACACCACCATTTTTCTAGGGCATACCCCCACACACAAAATTTAAGTTGTCTCTCCCCAAACTCTCTGGTAAAAGTAGCCAGCCAAAGACAGTGGAGGTGAAACCCAAGGATAATTAGTCAAAACCTGACTTTCAATGCTCAGAGATGTTACCATCCTAATTGTGTTTACAACACTTCATTGTCAATAATAATTCAGCACATTTTTGTAGTGTTTAGGGTTGATTTAGTAATCTTTTTTAAAAAGCCACATTACATTATACTAAGGATAAAGGCTTGTTTGAAGAAAAAGGGCCACCTTACACAACCCCAACTGTCTTCCCAGCTGCTGTAAGTTATGTAATCTTCCAGAGAGCAATTGGGCAGTCTGAATGAAGCACCATTTAATGTACATTTTTGTCAATACAGTAATTCTCATTCTAGGCATTTGCCACAAAGAAATAATGTTCTATGCACAAATGTAAGTGTACCAAGGAATTCAACACAGCCTGCCTTGTCCTACCAAAAAAAATTGGAACCAAATTAAGTCTTCAGCAACAGAGACTTGGCGGCACAAATTAGCGACTGTCAAAAGGGATGACGCCTGTCCATCACTGTGAAGAATATATCACTAAGGGAAAAGCAAACGTTTTAAGACAAAAGGCAAGGGGTAAAACCATTTTCCATGCCAAAAAATAGTTTAAAGTGTAAAACATTTGGCAGGCTATTCATTAGATTTCAAAGGATAGAATTATTTGTATCTTCTCGGTTTTTTTTCAAAAAGAACATGAATTACACATGTAATCATTAAACCTAGAGTCCATATAAAATCTGTGATTATAAACTAATAATTTTGCCAATATTTGTTATCCAGCATTATTTGGGACTATACTGAACTTTTGAATATGAGGTGTTAAGTTTTTATTTGTTTTTATAGTGCCAATTACATACCAGGCATTGTTTTCTTACATCACCTTCCCTTACCTTGTTTTATTCCTTACTTCCCATCCTCCCGCTTTATTCCTTTTCCCCACTCTTTCTGCATTAATTTCTTCTTAACTCTCACTTGATGAATTTTAAAATTGTGGTAAAATGTGGTGCTTTTGGTACATAGCTGTATGAATTTTTAAAAACTCTTACGTAACGTACCCCCATCACAATCAAGGCATATAACAGCTCACAGGGCCCACATCCCCTCATGCCAGTACATAGGGACCGGCTGGGCTCCAGCCTCTGACAATGGCCTTTCTCCTGGTTGTACCTTTCCCAGAAGTCGTATCACAGCAATGGTGTAGTACAAAGCAGTTAGCATCTGCCTGCTTTTCCTCAGCAAAATACATTTGAGATTCATTTGTATTGCTGAGTATGTCAATAGTTTACTGCTTTTTAGGGCTGAACAAACAGTTTTCAATTGTATGGATCTACTACAGTTTGTTTATCCATTCACCAACTGAAGGGCATTTGATTTGCCTCCAGTTTGGGGCAATCATGAATAAAGTAGCAGGGTTTTTTAATGTGGACATATGTTTTCATTTCTCGAGGGCCAATTATGTTGGGATGAGATTGCTGGTTAGTGTGTGTTTAACTTTTCAGAAGCTACCAGTGTGTTTTCCAAAGTGCTAGCATTGTTCTACAGTCCTACTGGCAGTTGGTGCTACTCTGCTTCCTTGGGATCACTAAGTACTTCTGCTTATTTATCTAGTCTTTATGAACATCACACATGCATATGTTGCATTTTTGATTAAACCAGCCCCACCACCTTCTCCAATTTATTTCAGATCTCCCTAGAATCCCCCTTCTAACATCATATCTTCTTTTTTCCCCTTAATAATCCACAGTGTCCAGTTAGTGATATCTATATGCTCACAAGAGTAGAGCCATTCAATGGAGCATAAAACATCTATGAGAAGCCATACCCTTGAAGAAAATGGACCTTTCCTCCTCAGTCAACACCTGTCAGCTCTCAAATAGGGGTGGGGTCTCTAGAGTCCCTCCTTGCCCATGCTGGAATACTGACTGACTTGGTTTTGTTCGCGTCATCTACAATTGCAGAGTGTTCATGAGTGCACAGGCCCTGTAATTTCCAGAAGACACTGTGTCACCCCAGCCATCCCTGACCTCTGGATCTTACAATCTTTGTACCTCCTCTTCTACAATGTTGCCTGAGCCTTGGGAGGAGGTGGTGCGCTATAGATGTCCCATAAGTGACTGAGCACTCCACAGACAGCTATTCTCTGTACCTTGACCTACCTGTTGTGTGTGAGCCTCTGTGTTGACTGATGCCCTGACCACCACCTGCAGAAGCAAGTTTCTCCGATAAGGAGTGAGACCTGTGCTAACCTATATGTAGAAAGGCATATAGGTTATATATACATCAGAAGGCATTTTGATATTAAGTTTATTTAGTAAATAAAACAGTAGTAGGTTATCTCCTAGGGTATATGACCCCCTCCCCTATCACAGGTTCTTAGCTAGTCTTACAGTACTAGGCATGAGTTCTCTCTTGTAGAGTGGGTCTGAAATCCAACCTGAAAAGCTGTTGGTTGTGCTCATAGCATTCCTACCAATATAGCACCATTGGGAATATCTTACCAGGGTAGTCATACTGGGTTGAAGCTTCACAGCTGGAAGACTTGATTCCTATCCCTTCCCCCAGAAACCTGCATAGCACTTCCCAGCACTTGGGAAGCTAGACAGGAAGGAGGGGGCTTGTGGGTCAGTTTCAACTTGATTTGCCCAAGACCTATGGCTAGAGCTAGTTTTATTTTTAAGTTTGAGTTGCTAGTTTAAGTGTTTTAAAATAGTGATTCACTTAACTCTATGTAATGAATAGAATTATTACCTTAATTAACTTAACTCTATGAAATAAATAGTAGTAATACCTTAATTTTACTGAAGAGAAGGAAATATCAGGATACTGTTTAAAGTCACAGAGCAAGTAAATGCCAGAGTGCTGGATTTGAACCCCTACAATTTAACCTACAAATATGTACATTTTATTCTCTCTCTCTCTCTCTCTCTCTCTCTCTCTCTCTCTCTCTCTCTCTCTCTCTCTCTCTTCCTTTTTAGAGACAGGGTTTCTTTGTGTAACAGCTCTGGCTGTCCTGGAACTCAATTTGTAGAGCAGACTGGCCTTAAATTCACAGAATCTACATGCCCTGCCTCCTGATTTCTGGGATTAAAGGCACACACTACCACTGCCCAATGCAGAACACATACTCTTACTCTTAGCATATTATATTATGCTTCACTTTTAGTAAATACAAGGTAGAAAAACTTTCTGTAATTCCAAAATGAATTTGAAATTTCATCTATTTCTCATCAACGTTGACTAAAATTTACTGAATCTTCAATTCACAAATAGTTGACCACTGTCAGCTAATTAACCAATTACATGAAATAGGCTCCTGAGGGTTCCTTCCAGATGGCTGTGAATGTGCTGGAATCTCCATGGGCAAGCTATTGATCTAGCTGCCCAAACCCAGAAACCTAATCTGGGTTTCTTAGGGATAACCAAACTCAGCCATCCTGAAGGACTTGGGACAAAAGGTTCATGAGATATTGATATGTTAAACAAAATGGAAATTTGCTATTTTTCAGTAAGAATGTAATAGCTAAAGGGGAAAAATATTCCTTTTATTTGACAGAATATCTTCCACCCAACTTCTCTTTGATGTCTTCTTTATTTAGACACGGAGCTTCAGCCTCATTAAAATAAACTCTTATTCATCTTCATTCACCTAGTATTTGTTGGCCATCACTCACATGCCAACACTTCTAGGGTCTGGATATTGCTCATCTCATTTTACCATTAAAGGATTTTTCAGGTTCTCTCCGAAGATCCACTTTGTGTTAAGAAAGTTTATAGCTGTCCCAGGATATGGCTCATCAGAGTACATCTCTGTGTCTCTTGGTGCTGACTTAGAATATCCATTCTTTGGATTTGTGTAATTTTTATCATTTTCCTCTCTGCAGAGCCTGTTTTTAACCCAAACCATCTTATGGGTGCTTTATAAGTTGAAGACTTTCCTGTGATACATTTTCTCTCTTGAGTTAAATGCACGAATTTCACTTGACTAAATACAATTGAGCATTCTGGTAGCTTCTCAAGTTGACAGTGACTTAGATATGATCTGATATTTTCCTCCTGCCAACAAGCTTTGCTTTTTCCATTTAGTGATTGTTTTACATTAATTTAGTAAACTTCAAAATAGCAATTCCATACTTCTATCTCCCTATTCTCATTTTACCTATACATATAAGTTATGTAAGGTTATTATACAGCAGGGCAAGGTGATGTATATCTATAATCCCATCATTGGGTGGCTATAGCATGAAGATTGATCATGAATTTGAGGCCAGCCTGGGCTACATAGTGAATACCGGGCCAGCTATGGTTATGTAGCCAGACCCTATTCAAATGAAAACAAGAAAAAACACAGCAAAACAATGACAAAGAGAATGTCGTATAAGCCTCTCTCTTTCTTGCTCACAGCTGCTTATGTCCTGTCACCATTGTTTTTGTCTGCTGAAGGTTTTTCTTTTCTCTGGACACTAAAGAAATCAATAGCAGAGTTGAGTAAGTTTGTTCTGCTTTCCCCTTCTTTTTCTGTCTATATAGGGCCATGCCATCGTGTTAGGCAGCCTGCTGTGTCCAGTGAGCCTCTCTTATGTCTTCCTATTCCTCCAGCCTCTTCTTTGTTTTATCATCTTAACTGTGTTCCTTCCTGCCTCATTGCCGCTTGCAATAGACTGGTTGGTTATGAATCCCTAAACTCACACACTGAAATATTAACTACCAAGGTTATGATGTCATGACATGGGGCCCTTGGAGGTGACTTCTACCCATTTGAAAAGATCCTAGAGGGGGCTTCCACCCTGTTTGCTGTGTGACATTGCAGGGACACGGGTAGCCATGAAGCAGGAACTGAGTCTTCATTCCAATCGCTAGTCTCTGAAACTGAGAAACACATTTCTGTTCTTTGTAAAGCCATCCATTCTGTGGTGCTTTGTTACAGCAGCCTAAAGAGACTGACTCATATCTTTGGAAAATTGGCTTCCTAGGACATTTTTCTTTGGGGTACCACACAGATCAGTATGGCCCTGGTGGTGATATTGCCCTCAGATGCCAACATGGCCACAAGTTGTAGCCTAGTCTCTGGGCATCTGTGTGGCCTTTGGTGCACTATGGGCCACAGACATCAACACAGACCTGGCTGTGGTAGGACCATAAACCCAGACATGGTCCTTGGCAGTAGCCTGGGCTTAGATGTCACCATGGCCCCAGGTAGCAATGAAGGCCATTCATATTTCCATGGCCTCCTCAACAGTGTGACCCTTAGACACCAACATGGTCCCAGGTGGTGACCCAGACCCCTAACATCTTCATGGCCTTCAATGGTATCAAGAGCCATGGACATTGACACAGAGTCACACTCTGGTAAGACCATGGACCCAGGCATGGCCTTTGGCAGCAGCCCTGGCCCAGATAATACCATGGCACCAGGTGACAGCACGCATCGCTCAGATCAGCATGGCAGAGGCATAGCCCACAGGTGCCAACATGACCACAGGGTTTAGCCTAGACCTCAAGCATCTGTGTGGCATTTAGCGGCTCCAGGAGTCACAGACATCAATATAGACCCCACTGTGGTAGGACCGTGGACCCAGATATGGTTCTTATCAGCACCTTGGGCTTGGATATCATCATGGCCCCAGGTGGCACCACAGGCAACTCAGATAGGCATGATCCCCATGACCACATGACCAAAAGATCCCCATCTGGCCTCAAGTGACAGCCCAGATCCTAGGTATTTGCACAGTTTTCAGTGATGTCAGAAGCTACGGATATCAACCCAGACGCTGGCTGTTGTAGGGCCACAGTCCCAGACATAGCCCTATGCTACAGCCCTGGATGGGATGTCACCATAGACCTGGGTGGCAGCACAGGTCATCCAGGTTATCATGGCCCCAGAGGCAGCAAGGCCCTCAGATACCAACATTGACTCCAGCCCATATAGCCAGACCCCAGTCATCCGCATGGCCTTCAGTGGTTCCTGAAGCCATAGACCCTGCCTGCTGCAGGGCCATGGACCCAGACATAGTTCTCAGCAGTAGCTAGGGCTCAAATGTCATAATATGCCCTGGCGGCAGCACAGGCCATTCAGATCAGCATGGCCCCGGCAACAGCAGCATAGAGACCAAATGGCCACAGGTGGTAGCCCAGACCCTGGTCATCCCGATGACTTGGTGGCAACATGGGTCATGGGAATCAACACAAACCCCAGCTGTGGTAGGACCTCGGACCTAGACATGCCCTAGGCAGCAGTCCAGGCCTGGATGTCAACCTGGGCCTGGGTGGCAAGCAGGTCACCAGCATCAGCCCATTTTTCACTGCTCTCGCTTCTTCAGAGCTGCTTCTTACCACAGCACTCAAACCATTTTGGCTCCCTTTTCCTCCCATTTCTCTACCACATACTTGCTCATCATATCGGCACCTACAGACCCATGGATGCCTTCAGGCAGCCTGGACTGTGAGAACCCAGGTTGCCCCATGGGTGTCTTTTGACTGCCAGAGCTGCTTCCCATATGATATAATTTTATGCAGCCATCAAATGCTTTGACTCCAACGATGTGAAAAAATACAGTAAACTGATTTTTTTCCTTTAAGAGTAAAACAGTGGGGTTGATACTTAAGAAATGTTCCAAAAGATTAAGTCCAGAGCAAAGTGCCAGCCCCAGAGAAAAATGTCCTAGGAAGCCAATTTTCCAAAGATATGAATCAGTCTCTTCAGGCTGCTGTAACAAAGCACCACAGAATGGATGGCTTTTTTTTTTTTTTTTTTTTTTTTGGTTTTACGAGACAGGGTTTCTCTGTTTTGGAGGCTGTCGGTCCAGCCTGGCCTCGAACTCACAGAGACCCGCCTGCCTCTGCCTCCCGAGTGCTGGGATTAAAGGCGTGTGCCACCAACGCCCAGCTGAATGGATGGCTTTACAAAGAACAGAAATGTGTTTCTCAGTTTCAGAGACTAGCGATTGGAATGAAGACTCAGTTCCTGCTTCATGGCTACCCGTGTCCCTGCAATGTCACACAGCAAACGGGTGGAAGCCCCCTCTAGGATCTTTTCAAATGGGTAGAAGTCACCTCCAAGGGCCCCATGTCATGACATCATAACCTTGGTAGTTAATATTTCAGTGTGTGAGTTTAGGGATTCATAACCAACCAGTCTATTGCAAGCGGCAATGAGGCAGGAAGGAACACAGTTAAGATGATAAAACAAAGAAGAGGCTGGAGGAATAGGAAGACATAAGAGAGGCTCACTGGACACAGCAGGCTGCCTAACACGATGGCAAATGGCCATGCTGTTGTCTGGGCCTGTACTGCTGACGAGGACTATGTCTGGGCCTGTGGCTCAGCAGTAAATGGGGTCTGGACAGCCACCTGACACCACACTGGTGTCTGAGGTCCTTGCTGTTGCTGGAGCCATACTGATCTGGGTAGACTATCCTGCTACTGGGACCATGGTGATGTTCCACCTGAGTTGCTGCCTAGGGCCATGCCTGGGTCTGTGTTCTGTGTGACACAGTTCAGCACCCATTGCCGCTAGGATGAGTGAAGAGGTGTTGGAAAGATGGAGGATCAAGGTGGGGTTTTTTGTTTGTTTATTTGTGGATTTTTTAGTTGATTTTTGAGGGGTTTATTTGGGGGGAGGATGCTGCAGGGATGAGGGGAGGATATGGAGGGACTGGAGAGTGAGTGGGATTGGGGCACATGATGTGAAATTCCCCTGAACCAATAAAGAATTAGGTTTAAAACTATCATATGGATATGCCATATGATATGTCATGACTTAGTAATTCCTATATAGATATTTCATTACTTCTAATTAGATAAAGAAATCATGTTGATAAGTGTCCTAGTATATAGGTATTTGATACTTTGATTATTTTCATAAAATTACTTTCTCTTTTCTAAGAACACATCTATATTGTTAGAGGTGGAAGCACTTTTGTTTTTACTCAAAAATATTTTTTTAAATTGAAAATTCATATGGTATATTTTGATTATGGTTTTATCTCATTCATCTCTTCCCAGATCTTGCTCACCTCTCCATCCATCCATCTGCATGCCTTTGTTTTCTTCCTCTCTTTACAAAACATAGGCAAATAAAAAAGCAAACAAATCATAATTAAAAACAAACGGCAAAGAGGTACCAGAAACATGCATTTATGCAGACAGACAGACAGATGCACACACACACCTGCACACCTTTACACACACACACACACACACACACACACTCACACACACACTCACTCACACACACACAATCTGTAAAAGACTGTAATATACAAGCAAAAGAACAGTAAGATTAAAAAAAATGCCCAAACAAATCAATATGAGATGAAATAAAATCTACAAAAACACAGTTGAGTTCATTCATGTGGGCCATCTACTTCTGGTCATGGGGCCTGCCCTTAATTAAGTGTGGTTTATATATCCAGTGAGACTCCATTGGAGAACACTAAGTGTTTCTTTGTAGGCAGTTGTCAATTGGAGATAGCATTTTGTTTAAGGATGGAGATCATGTCCACTTTCTGTTCTCAGTGCTGGGACCCTGCCTAGTTTGAACCTGTGCAGTCAAGCCTGCTAATTTTAGGGACATTGTCACCTAGAATTTTCTTCTTGCATCCCCAGATAGTCCAACATTATTTCCAACCTTTCATTCCCCAACTCCTCTCCTTTGTCTTTCTCTTTTTCAATATATATATATATATAATGTATTTCAGTATATATTGGAAATATATTATATATTATATATATGTATATTTATGTATTTTTTAAGAGCTGAGGGTTTCATTATGTAGTGTAGGCTGGCCTTGAACTCATGATGCTTTTACCCCAGCCTCCAAAGAGGAATTACAAGCATATGTCATCTCACATAACTTTCTCCTTAGCCTCCCTTTCCCTCTTTCTGTATCATTCCTTCCCATCTGGTCCTTGTCTTATTCTCTCTTTGGTTGTTCAGAGAACAATGCCATTACACTTCTGATCAGAACTTTCAAATTCCAGTAGAAGCAAAAACTTCTCGTCAAAATATATGATGGCTATTTAGTTTTCAGGATTTTTCTACAAAGAACCTTGTTCTATTTCAAGCAGGGCCTTCCTTTTCTTCTAGTGACCCTGAGCTTGGCGTAGTTGCTAATCTGTGGTTCATGGTGGCTGCTACAACAAAAATGTACTGTGTTTCCTTGATCTATAGGGATTTTCTTTAAAAATTAAAATTTCCTTTAAGGCTTTCTTTGTTTGTTGTGCATGGGAGTTGATTGTATGGTTCCTATTCAACCAGACTTTCACTGTAGGTGGGGCCCGGGAGTGTTAGCATTCAGATACTATAACAGCTGAGCTACTTCTTTGCCACTTAAATAGCTGGATGACTTAAATCTACTGAATCAAGGAAAGGCAGGATAAGTTCCAGCAGTCTTAAGTAAGATTCCACAACTTCATTTCTTCTCCCTTCATGCCATAGATGCATTCTGTAATTTCCTCTTGAGTGTCATCCATGCCCATGGACCAGTCTGCTCAGGCAAATCCAGATGTTATTCTTTTTGCCACCTCACAGCTACATCTGACTACATAGACCTGTGGGGGCATCATTCCCCTGGATTCTCTATCCTGCTTTTTTAAAATCCAGGCCCACACATGCAGGCAGCAGTCTTTCCACTCTCCATTTGCCAGGTAAGGAAAGTCCTCGTAATACTAGTCTGACCTGAAATGCCACCAAGGCAGATTTGTGCTGGCTCCCAGCCCAATGCAAACAGCAGAGAGAAATGACAGTGCCCCGATCAATACTTCACCAGTTAAGCTGTCATTAGAAGGGAGACACCTGCTACCTAGAGGGTCTTTGTATTTCACTTTACCACAGGGGTCTACTCTGGACTTTGTCAACTGATTGCTTTGGAGCTGAGTTGGGAGGGAAAATTTTTTCTCTCTGTGTGTTACTGTCAAGGAAGTAAGGAAGTCAACTCTGTGATTAGGCCCATCTACAAAACAGGCCCACGGAGGGCATGGATGCGCATGCTAGACTTTAGAAAAGGAGAAATACAGCATGCTGTTGTTATACAGGAGAGCAGAGGGAGCAGACAACATCATTGTGTGACAAGAGTACTGAAGACAGTGGGAGCCTCTGCTCCACACAGTGACATTCTCTGTTATTCCAGAATTCATTTGCTACAGCTTGAAATACAGCAGCATAGGGGAAGATGTAAAGAAAGGGCAACTCTGGTACCCTGTTGGTGGGAATATGAGCCATTGCAATCCATTAAGGAAAATAGCATAGAGATTACTTGATATACTAAAGTTTGTGCTAGTAATTTCACTACTAGGCAGATACTCCAAAGAAATACAATTGACATGGTAAACAGACATTGGGAATCCCACGTTGATTTTAGTGTGATTCATAACAGCTAGGATACGGAACCAAACTAAGTGACTGTCAACAGGTGAAAGACAAGGCAGTGCGTGTACACAGTAGAACACTATTCAGCCAGGAAAGGCACAGAACCCTGTCATTAGCAACTTGGTTGAGCCCAAGATGTTATGCCAAGCAAAATAAGCCAGAGACAGAAAGACAAACACTGTCTAATCTCCCTCACACGTGTAATCTAAAAAGACCCATCTCATAGAAGCTGAGAATGGAATAATGGCAACCATAGCCTAGAGAGAGTCAGGAAGGTAGGGAAGGGATATAAGAGAATATTGATCCATGAGTAGACCATTCTAGTGTTCCATGGTACATCAGGATGAAGATGTTTAAAAAAATAAAAAAAGGGCTGGGTGGTGGTGGTACACACCTTCATTCCCAGCACTTAGGAGGCAGAAGCAGGTGAATTCAAGGCCAGCCTTGTCTACAAAGCGAGTTCCAGGACAGGCTCCAAAGCCAGACAGAGAGACCCTGTCTCGGAAAACAAACAAACAAACAAACAAAAATAAAAAAAATCAAGAAAAGATTTTGAATGTACTGATAAAGGTTAAAATAATGAATGTTAATTACCCTGAGTTGCTCACCACCTACTATATACATGTACTAAAACATACTACCATGCATTGCAGACATGTATAGATTTATGCAAAATATATAAAGGATAGCACAAAGTGCAATCATCTGAATATAAACAGCTTGGATTCATGTGGGTTCAAGTATCCACTTCCTGTCTAACTGTTTGACTCAGGGCTGCAATGTTAATATCCTGGAGCTATTTCATCATTGTCTGATAGGAGCATGTACTTTGTGATGTCAGAATTTGAGTGTATGGTTCCAGTAGTCTAGTGATGCTGGCTCATGAATGCTTGTGACTTTCATTGCATCATTAGGTAGAATTCATGCTCTGCCCATGCTAGACCCATGTGACCTAAAGCACCAGTCAGTAGCACTTTATGAGGCAGAACGTTTCCTCGGGATTTATGTGAGATCTTCCAATTTGTGCTCAGAGAATAGGGTAGTAAGTAGATTGAATTATGGTGTACTTTTTCAGAAATGCCATTTTTTATTACTTTCAAATGGGCATAGTAAATATGCTAGGCTAACAAAATGTTACCAGGATGTTTTGCCAAATATAGATCTTTGTGTGAATGTATCAGAATGATATGTAATTAACTTTTATTGTCCATACATCAATGTGTGTTTCTAAAGTGCTTAAATACAATTTATTCCCTTAAATAGCCTCATGAATACATCCATTGACATGATGCCCTATGTGATGGTTAATTTTGCATATCAACTTGACTGGTGCCTTAAGATTTCTATTGCTGTGACGACACACCAAACCCAGGGCAACACTTATAAAGGAAAACATTTAATTGGGGCCGGCTTACAGTTTAGAGGTTTAGCTCATTGTCATCTTGGTGGAAAGGATGGCAGCATGCAAGTATACATGGTGCTGGTGACGTATCTGAGAATTCTACATCCATATTTTCAGGCAGCAGGAAGAGACTGTGAGCCGCTAGGCATGGTTTGAGCATCTGAGACCTCAACCGCCTGCCCCAGTGACTCACTTCCTCCAACAAAGTCATACCCACTCCAGCAAGGCCACACCTCCCAATAGTGTTACTCTGTGAGCCAATGGGGCCATTTTCATTTCCTTTACCACAACAGGGCTAAGTGATGACCAGATATCTAGTAAAACATTCTTTCTAGGTATGTTGGGGAAGGTGTTTGTTAAAAATAATAAAATGAAAGCTGTCTTCAGCAATGTGAGCTGACTTCTTACTGAGAACCTCACTAGATGAGAAAGATGTCAGAAAGGCACTTTCAGTGTAACTCACAGGGCTGTGCAGCTTCAAGTGACCTCAGATATCAATGCTCTTGGTTTTTACCCTTTGTGCCCTAGACTGAACTATAACATCCATTTCCTTGTTTCTCCACTTTGTTCATGGTCTTCTTTTGAGTCAATTCCTATGATAAATCTCTTCTCTCTATATATTTGTTGTATTTCTTTGGGAAACTGAAATTGATGGGTGCTAGGTAAAGTTTAACTCATTTTCTTATGATTGAAGTCCAAGGTAAATGATATCTATGATTCTTAATGGTGAACTGATAGCGTAAGATTTCCCAGAATGCACTTGTCTTCTACATAAAGTATCATTACTAAGCTATATTTTGAGGTCCCTACAGTAAGCATCAGTTACTCAGCCAGATACCAAGTCCCTGAAGGTTTTATCTTCATGTGTAGACCTGTTTTAGTTCTTCGTCCCAGTGTAACTCGAAGTACAAGCTCATGTTGAAAGGTAAAGAGATTCTTCGGAGTTGGATTTCTTGGACACAGTGGCTCATGGGGCAGCCTTCCTGTCCCTGCCCTTTCCCCTTCAAGTTGTATTCCTCTTGGTATCCAGATGGATCTTAGGCCACTCTTATCTTATTCTCCAAGAGATTCCAATTTCAAGGCTTTTTAGTTGTTCTCAGAAAACGCCAGTCCCTACAGGGTAAAAAGTTGCAACTTAGGAATAATTGATGGCACTGACAACCAGGGTTTCCAGCAAAGCTTCTGAATTCTTCATTAAGTCCCTAACTCTATTGAATTGAGAAGTGAGCTAGGAACAAAGAATAACAAACTGATAGCACTTAATGAGAGGAGTGGGAGTGGGAGGAAAAAGGGAAGAAAACCAATGGGCTTTTAAAAATATCGATAGCTTTAGGGAGAAAATGTATTGAAGGCTGAAGGAACCAAGGCTTTTATTGTTCCCTTGATTTCTCTTGATCAAGAATGATAGCTGAAGGGGGGTGGTGGGAAGCTAGCCAAGGTTACTCAGTATGGGACGGACACCTGTGCAGGTGAACACCTATGCTGGAGGAGCTAATGGTTTTGTAATGAACTAAACCAGGCTCTGAGAGATTCTACCGAGGGACAGAGGTAATTTTATGGGGTTTGGGGGGTGCTCTGGAGTAGACCTCAGGATATGTGGTTCTTGGTCGTTCTCCATCAGAACCAGGCCCAATGAGAAATTGTTAGGTTACAGATCCTCAGCTGCCCCTCCCTCTCCCAGAAGTCAAGCCCCACTCCCTTGAAGCTTTCCCTCTGTTGGTAGGATGATGGACAGCTCTCTCCCTCCCACAGGTAGCTGTGAGAAAGCCCAGCACTCCTCCCCCCATCCCTAGTCAAAGCACAACCTTGCATTAATGCTGATCTTCACCACAGCCTTCCAGATTTCTAGCAGGTAGGCGTGGCCAGCCTAGATCACGTGATATGGAGCTTCCCTACCACCCTCTCCAAACCTGTAAGAATCACAAACTTGCTTGTTTGTTGGAACTGAAAGGATTGTTTCTCCCTTCAGGACCACATTACCCTGTTTATAGCACAGTGCCCCAACTCTCCTAGCAGCATAGGATTTGAACATAGGGCTCTCTGACCCTATAACACACCACCATGCTGCCTCTGGTGTGACACTCTATCCTAATGCTGTCCCACTTCATAGCCCACTCAGGGCTACTTATGCTTCCTCCCAAACGAACTGCCCTGTCATTTCCTTTTTGGTGAACCCGCTTTCTCTTTAAATGTCTGACAAGCAGTAGTATAAGTGTGCATGGCCTAGGCGATTACCTGCCTTGTCCCTAACTGGACCTTGTGCTCATGTTTTATAAAAGCAAAACAAATGCAGTGTCGGAGAACTGAATTCTCGGCGTCATCATCTTAGAAATAAAGTTTAATTTTACAACAAGGCATACTGCTTGAACAGAGTGTCATTTGCAGGGGAGTTGATACTGGGCCGCTACTCAAAGCCCTTCCCAAGCTTTCTTTACTTGCTGAATCATCTTCCATGCAAAGTCTGTATGTGAGGCTCCCAGGAGACACCCAACCCTGCCCTGAGCAGGGCAGCAGTCATCTGGAAAAGGGAGAAGCTTTGATTTTAATATAACAACTGGAGCCAATTTACAGAAGTAATATGATTTTCTAAATCATTGGAATTAGCTAGTCAAGCTTGAGTGTTACAATTACTCAGAAGCTCACAAGCCCTAATAACATCTGGTGAACTCCAACTGGGGCAGAAGGAGAAAGAAAACTGTACACCATGCACAACGGCAAGCAGATAAACAAAATGCAAACCCCGAGGCGCCAGCATCCATTTTTATTATGACATCCTTGAGGTCATTGTGTCAAGGGATGGAAGGAAATTAAAAGGAAGTTTCTCAGAGGACAGCGCTTACAAGGATTCCTTTACTTAGAACTTGTTAATTTCCACACTACAGTTGCCCTGGGTTGTGAATTAAAGAAACAGATGAAAAAAATATGAAGCCTTTAACTGTACCAGAGGCCCCTGCATACTCCGTGCCTTTTGATGAGAAACATTAAACATTTTTAATTTAGCACATCAATTTGAAAATCTAATTTTTTTTAATGCTTTGTAGCAGCCGATGCGTTCACGGTGCTGTCACGACCATAGAAGAATTATGAGAGACTTGAACCGCGAAAAGTAAATTAGAAAAATCTCATTTCAGTTACTCTAAAAAGAGGGGAAATTAGATTTTGATTAAAATCACTCACACATACAATTTTAGGTAAACTAATTTAGCAAGACTGACTATATAATTTTTTTTCCTGGCAGTATGTCCTTTCAATATGGGCTGTGGGGTATTTGTACGCGTAACCTTTCTTATAACCAATGGATGAAAAAACAGAAAGCCTAATAAAGTGGCCTCTTGACCATGAAGTGAGAGGCCTGGCAGGGAGAGATTAAAGTGCTATATTTGTCAATAGAACAGGCAAAAGCTGTGGATGAATTAAAAACTCCTGTATAAGTCGCTGATTCCAGTTGCTGCTTGGCTTTGCCTTTCAACTATTTTAAGGTTTCCACTTGGAGATTCTTCCTTCACAAAGTGATGTGTCAGCTAATGCAGGAGAATCCATGGCATCATTAGTGATGCTTAAAGTACAGTCGGTGGCTAGAGGCTCCAGCCTGGGTTAGGCAAATGCTCCTGCCTGCACGGTGAGATGTGAGTAGGGTACCCACAGCAATGAAAGGCACTCATGCCCTCCACAGACGTGTTGTTACCGAAGCCAAAGTGACACTCGTGGATGGGTTTTGCAAACTGTGAAGTGCTGTTCAAGACTGGAGGTGTCTATCTTCATGGGCATCCGAGTCAATGATCATCCTGTAGTGCCTAAACTCGTCTCTCTAGAATCCCAGCAGAGGATCTAGATTTTAGGGAATACATATCATACCAGCCTCATTTTGACAACTGCATTGCTAATAAAGGCTAGAAACATTTCAACTAAGGCTCAGGGTAGATAATTTTTTTTTTGTAGGACAGGAAAGGGTGGTATCCAGAGTACATTTTTTTTCTAAATGAATACAGGTCATGAAGAATTAAGTGTCTTGGAACTTGCCAGTGAGGTGTTATGACGTGCATATGGCATGACAGATATGAGGACCCTTGAAAAGAGTCAACACATGTGCGGGCCGGGCATCATTTAAAAATAAATAAGAAGCTATAGCATGAGAGCACAGTAGGGTGTATGTATGAGTCTGAATGACATGGAGAACTTGTTCTCGTTATTTTCCCAAACCCTGAGTTCAGAAGAGTGAAGTGATCATGGAGGAACCAGGCCACACCAAATACTTTCTCAAAGAAGGCAAGAAAGGAAAGGTGTGTGAGGAAGTAAATTAGGCTACAGAAATAGAGGAGAACAGAAAGGAGGGGATGTTACTGAAAAATAAATCACACGCTCGTTGAACGTATAGGTAACTATTTACTGTAGATGGTACTTACAAGAGAAGTTAGCAACCCAGGTGAGTCAGCAGGCTTCTGAGACCGGACCAGAAGTCCAAAAGCAAGCATGTGTCTCTCCTGCACATCCTTTTATTCCCACGTCCATATGCGCCTGTAGCCATGACCAAAGTGGGTGTGGTCAGTGGCACAGGTATCTAAAAATATCTCCATACAATTCCCCTTTTAGTCTAAAGAAAACTAAAACTAAATTGTGTCAATATACAAAATGTCTCAAACATATATAAAGCATATATACATAGAAGATGACAAGGATATTTATGCATAGAAAGAAGACTTTACACAGTATGATGAATTATGATTACAAATCATCAGAAGATATAATAATCTACCTATATCCCATCCTAAGTGTAACTATTCCATCTAAACCTAAACTTATCTGAAAGAGATGCCCAACTCTGAACACCTCCTTCCAATCCCAACCCTAAACAATTGAAAACTAACTCTAAACAGGTGTGGATTATACTGTTAAGTCAACTGTAGGGAAAGGGGCATAGTATTCTCAGAACTACTTCCTGCTAAAATGGGAGGATGATAACCTCATGGGATCCTGTAGGAAGAAAATATTAAGAGTAGTGAAAGTCATGAGTGGACCAGCTACAACATTTGTACCCAGTCTCTGTTTGGCGGGAGATGCTTGATTGAAGTTCTAATCTTGATCGAAGTTTTTGTCTGAGACTCTGTACCATATCAGTTAATTAGTCTGGAGTTGTGTAGAACAATGTAGTCCCAAACTGGTTTCAGGGTGGACTTGTCAGTTCAGATGCATCAAGTTGGGTCAGGTGGAATGGATGAAGTGGGGCCCCATTTTTTTCCGGAGTATTTGAAGATTTCGCCAGATGATGTAGAAAGTCCTTCTGTGTATATGTTGTCTTATTGGTTGATAAATAAAACACTGTTGGCCAATAGGGAAGCAAGATAGGCAGGACTAGTAGTCTATGAGGATTCTGGGAAATGTAGTCAAGAGTGGAGAGTCACCATGTGATTCCAGGACACCTGAGGCTGTGTTCTCAGTAAGATAAGACCTTATAAAATATACATTACTAATTATAGGTTAATAATTAAGTCAGAGCTAGCCGATAAGATACCATAGCAAACGGCCAACAGCTTCATAATTAATACAGTGTCTCATGTGTTATTTGGGGGCAGGGATAGTGGCGGGACCCAGACAGCTACAGGGGAAAAAAACACATTGTAAGGTAGAGGAGTATTGGGAGACAGAAGGAAAGTGGGCAGAAAAGTAGGAAAAGAAAACATTTGAGAAGAAAGCAAGAGAGACCGGAGACGGAAGATGGTGGCAGGAACAGGTGACAGGAAGAAGGTGGTAGGGACAGGGGACAAGTGGTAGAAAGAAGAGCAGAGGTGGGGGCAGGAAGAAGGCAGCAGGGACAGACATGACCTCTTTAATGAGCCCAGTCTCTCTTCAGTATGTGTGGCACAGCCATGACTCAGATGTCACTGTTAGTCTCAGAAACGCCACCAACCTGCCCATGAACATCTGTGGAAGAACAGAACTAGTGAAATTTCTCACCAGGTGTCCACTCTTGTGGGGATGCCATTTGGCCAACCTGTTTCTTGTCTTCTGTCCCCAAGCACTGCTTAAATGCAAATTTTTACTTCCTGTTTTTCTGTGTGAGTGAAATTTAATGTTTCTGCATAAAAATTAGAAAATAGAACACTGGTTTCACTTTAAATCAGTGACAACCAAGACCCAGATTAACAGCTGGCATTTTCTGGCAGTTTTGTCCCATCTTCTAGGAAGTGCTGCCGTGCATATCTGTCAGAATAACTTTCTTGCTAGCATTGTCTCAATTTTCATATTCTAAACTGTATTTGCAGGACATGACGTTTTTCTTAAAAATCTCTTATTAGAGGGCAATGTTTATTTTTATTTTTTGAGACAGGGTTTGTCTGTATTGTTTCTGGAGGCTGTCCTGGAACTCACTCTGTAGACCAGGCTGGCCTCCAACTCACAGAGATGTGCCTGTCTCTGTCTCCTAAGCCCTGGGATTAAAGGTGTGTGCCACCACTGCTTGACATCTAGGGCTGTGTCTAGCTTTGCGTTCTGATCTCCAGGCGAACTTTATTAGATCATAAAAACTATATCACCACAACCCAAAAATTTTTAAAGTATTTATACACATACTAACACTTTCAAGTTCCATCTCTCTTATGGGTCTTGCTTGTGTTAGGTCACTGATCCTGCTAAACTGGAACCATAAATATTCTAGATATAAGGAACACAAAACAGTTTTGGAAAGTTTCCTACTCAAAGAGTTGCTCTTCCCACTCCCTCCACCTTACATGTGACATGTCTATCTAGTTTCCATGCCAGAAAACCAAGACTCATCCTTGCATTCACCGATATCCTTTATTTGATGCACTTCTCACACGTACATAGGAATCCACATGGCCATCCTGCTGGCTCCCTCTCTGGCACATCAAAAAGCAGACATAGCTTCTTTGAAGCAAGCAACACTGGCTGCAGCATCACCTCCTCACCCATCCACACAGAGGGTCTATGCTGTGCTTCCTAGCTTCCATTTGTAGTTTATTCTTTCCAGAGACACTGGAAAGCTATTTTTAAAGATGAAAACCACACAGTATATTATCCTAGATTGGAAACCTCCAAAGACTTTGCATCCAATAGGTCTGCAGTCTTTTTGGATCTCAGAATGGCTCACCTCTCCTGATCAATGAAGTGTTCTGTCTGGGCAGAGTAAGTACTTACCTTGTTGAAATTTTCCTTGTTATTCTACTACCTCTTTACTATGCTCATTTCCAGAATATTCTAGGCAAAATGGTGTGTGTGTGTGTGTGTGTGTGTGTGTGTATGGGGGGTGCTTGCTAATTACTCGTTGCATATTTATTTGTTGCCCAAATTTCCTAAAATGTGAATTTTGAGATGGCAGGAATCTTACTTGTCTCATTGTTGTATTCTTGTATCCTCAGAGACAGGAAAAAAATAATCATGTCATCTGATGTGTGATTACTAATTATTGGAGCAGTTACTGCCATATATAGCATGTGTCACTTGAGAAGATTAAGTATGTTTTTTCTTTCAGTGTTACGTATTGGGGATTGAATCCAGAGCCTGATACATGCTAGTATTCCTCCACTCTGCTATAACCCAGTCTCCCTTTACACTGTCTTACCACATTGCCCAGAGTGACCTTGGACATGTGTTTTTGCCTCAGTCTCTTGAGTAGCTAAGATTCCAGGCCTTGCCACCCGGCCTGGCTTCTATGTTCTTAAATGCAGATGTTTGAAAGCAGATGAAATATTGTATAGTGAAAAAGTGGGATGGGAATAGCACAAGTAGAATGAAAAGGACAGGAAGAAATGCTCCTGGCAGGCCAGTGAGGGGGTCTCCTGTGCTGCTAACTGACAAGGCTGAAGTGCGTGGGGAATAATGGCACCAGCCACATCCGTATCTGCCAGTTAGATGTGGTAAACTGAATACATGGGTGTGATCCACTTAATCAGGCCAAAGTTATGAACCATTCTTGCGATTAATCTCTTCTTTGTTTGGTTCCAACCAAAACCTTCTTTGTTTGTTTGCTTCTTTCCTTTATTCCTCAAATAACCTTTAGATTGGTATTAAATTAAATTTCTCTATTTTAAGAACTTCTTGCAAATGAATTATGCGGTATGTATTTTTGGGGCAAATTATGTGGTATGGCTTTCATTCAACACCATATTAGAGAGAAACATCTATCTATATTGTTCTTCATGTGAGGTCTTGAATGCATCAAACATGTTGTACCCAGAAGATGGCACTTCATGTTTTCAATTTTAAGGGTGTCCAGCTTTCTGCTCTCCTTTATGCATGTAATTCTCTGTCTTTCTTATTATGGCTTATGTGGACCCTCTTTTATGCGATCTCTGTACTGTTGGGCTCACAATGCAGTTACAACCGATTAGGTATGCTTCTGTTCATTTCATGTAAGGTACAATAGTCAATTTCTTGTTGTTCATAAGGATATTCCATTGACTCAGCATATTGATTTAAGAGATACTCTTTTCCTCCATTCATCAGTGCTGTTTTTTGAATGAGCGATGGATCTTTGTGTGTCTGAACTCTTTCCTGGCCATTCATCCAAGTCTCACTCTTCCACTAACAATACACTTCTTTGAAAGCTCTCCAGTTGATTTTTTTTTCTGTTTTGAAATTGCCTTGGCTGTTTGTAATCCTTTGTATGTCTATTTAATTTTAAAATCAGCATGATAAGTATAATACACACACACAAACACATTCACACACACACACACTCACACATAATACAGTGGGAGGGCCTTCTTTCTAAGACTTTGTGAGATTGCTTTCAACAAACCATTTGAAAATTGTCATCTTCATAGTATCTGTACTTTTTAATCTATAAACATTTACCTTATCTAACATTGTTTTCTGGCTCTCAGTGTAGACAGTGTATGCGTGTTTTATTATTAAATCTATTCCTTGGCATTTAGTATTTTTTGTGAAATTATAAATACTTTATGTTATTGCTTCCAAAATTTGTTTTCTATCAGGGCAAGAACTTGGTTAGGGACAAAAGCTGGCATATGACTGAAAAGATGGTTCAACTACTTAAGAATTCTAACCGTGGTTTATTTGGGCATGTTTCTATAGTATAATCATGTGTGCACCAATAATCAGTCTGTTTTTTTAACACCCCTGCACTTTATTTTTCTTATCTTGTTATCTTGGCTAAAGCATCCAGCATACTAGTTAAGGAAAAGGGTTTTGATAGAAATCTTAGTCAATATCTAAATGTGAAAGTTTTCAGCACTTATGACCAAATTTAAATTTCCTATAGATTTTTGCAGATGCCCGTCATTAGGTTGAGGAGAAAGTTATTTTCCCTCTAGTTTGCTGAGCTTTTAAACATCATAAATTTATATAAAATATTATTATACGTACTTCCCAAATCCATTGAGATGGCAATACGAATTTTTAAAAATTACTGTGGTAATGTATTAATTAAATTAACTGAATTCCATCATTTAACTAATATGGTGCATTTGTACGATAGATCATACTTGGCACTAATGAATTCTTATTTTATACCTCTTATATTAGCTTGTTAATATTTTGTTGTATTTTGCTTATAATTTTCCTCTTGGAATTCCTGTTATGCTGGTCATACACAATTAGCAATGTTGTGTTTAAGGTGTTTTTTGAATGAATTTCTATAAACTTGACTTGGAAGTCTTAAAATGCATTTTTTCTTAATTTCACAATACATACATACATACATACATAATACATACATGCAGTGTACTTTGGTCATATTCCTCCATTTTTAATCTTCTCTTATTTCCCTCAGTTCTCCAACTGAATCCCTTCTCCTATCACAAATATCTTGAATTATCTTGATGTCACTATTTTTTGAGTGTGAAACACTAGATCTCATTAGATTTGCTTACATGAGAGTGGATGGGAAGATATTATTTTCCTGAGCAATTTATGGATGGTTACTGAACTGAGAAATAGAATCCCCTTCCCAAAGTAGCCCCATACCATAATGCTCCTTAGGAATGTCTGGGACTTCATGAGCTCCTTCTCCATCCTTGACATTGACATGAATGTCTCAGGCAGGGCTTGTGAGGGAGCCATTGCTGCACTGAATTCATGTAAACAGCCCTGGCACATCCAGAAGGCAGCCCTGCAGTGTAATCCTCCAAGTCTCCAGCACTACTGTTCTTTCCATCCCTATTCTCCAAGCCCTGGTGGGATATGGATATGCACAGATTAGAGCTGAGTAGTCATTCCAGTGTTTACTTATTATCAACACTTAGACAGTTGTGACTCTCTGAAATCACTTTCACTCACTGTAAAAAGCCCCTCCTCTTGGCTTTCTGGTGAAGGAGAGAGGTGACTTGAAATTGTGAAGTCAATTTCTGAGTAATAAAAGGTGTAATCATATCCCATATTGGCTGTCAGTTTTAATGAGTTATATTTTTCTGGGACTGTGTCCATTTAAATCTAATTGGCCTAAAGCTATTTACTTTGTATCATTTTGTGTCTACAGAATTCGAAGAATTGACTCCTCCCAACAATCCACGTTGCCTCCTCCTCTCTGCTTTTCCTTGATCTTTGTAGGAAGAGGGGTTCTTTTCAACAGATTGATTTTTTTGATTTTGCTGATCCACTTTGCAGGGTTACTCAACACTCTATTACAGGCTGGAAGTCTGTACTGCTGATCTACAAAGTGGTAACTGTTGGAATGTGAGAATGATTATGGAAACATTATGGTATGTGAGGCTTTTTGTGTAATTTGATGTTGCTATGGCATCCAAGCACATGATTATTCCTAAAGTGCTCCTATTTTATACGATTGTTTACAAGGAAAATTTCAAAACATTTTGAAATTTTGCAATACTCACAACATGTGCCTCGCATATACCTATATATAAACACACAGTCATATTGACTGCACATGTACTTCTTTGGTTTTAGAAGGAAAAGCTTGATGAAATGTAAGGTTGATACCAGATAAAGGTCAATAATCTGTTTTAGATAGTCGGAATTATCCACAGAATGATAAAAATAAATAAGAGTTCCTAGAAGACAACATGAGAGGAAATAGAGATGATCTTGAGTTTATTAACAACTTTTTAAGATATTGCAAAAGCATTACTTAATCTTGTAAAGAAATAAGTTGGCTCACTAAAACTAAAAATTTCAGCTCTACAAAAGATATAAGCAAGTGGATGAGAAGACAAAACATGAATTTATTTATTTTATTTATTTATTTTGTGTGGCAATGTGGAGGGTCACTGTACACGCCAAAGTGAGGTTCAGAGGACAAAGATGATTCTCGTATTCCACCATGTTTGTTTTAGGTATTAAATCCTGATTATTAGTATTGGTGGCAGATGCCTTTATTTGCCCACATAATCATTGTGCTGACATATTTTTAAAAACAGTAATCACTTTTTAAAAAGTATCATTCCAAATATTTGTTGATTTTTTCTATTTTTAGTTTTAATTTTAATTTAATTTTTAGAAGAATGTCATATATGAATACTGTGTTTATATCATTTTGACTATTTCTCCCCTTTCCCCCCAACTCTTCCTATGTTCTCCCACTTCCTCTTAAATTCATGACTGCATATTCTTCAAATATGTGTCAAGCCCATTTAGTGGTGGTTGATTATGCATGTGTTGAGGGCTGACCACCTAGTACTGCATAACCCAATTAGGAGACTGGGATCCAGGGGAGACTGATTCTCCATTTCTTAGTAGTAGATGAGTAACTGCACGATGTACATGTAATTCTAGGGCAGTGGATTACTAAGTCCTCCAAACATGTAGAAAAACTTCAATGTATGTTCCTAAGCAAAAAATGCTAATGAAAACAGGCTACAACTTATGATCTGATCAATATTAACCCAGGTTGTGAAAGGTAAAACTATGTAGACTACAAAGATCACAACTTTTTGGGTAGAAAGACTGAATAAATAGCATACAGGACAGTAGAACAGCTCTATAAAATACTTTAATATTGGAAATGTATCATATATTATGCAAATCCATAGAATATGCAACCCTAGGAGTGGGCTCTACTGTGAACAACATAGTGATCTGATACCATTTCAGTTTAGATTTATGACTGGCAATAAATTGGGTGTTGGATGTTGGATGAGTGCTCCTGGCTCCATGGGGAGGGAATACAAAGGCCAACTCTGCACCTTCCATTCTTCTGTGTCGTGAATCTGCAAGTTGCTTTAGAGTAAGCTCTACTTTGAAAGGTTCAAATTCATGGATTCATGGGAGTAAATCTGAGATTAGTTAGGTAGTTAAGATAAACAGGAAATTTGAAAGTACACCTCTTTTCTTTACCTTGTATGTCCTTAGAGAGTCAAGTATACTCTGTATCAGATGCACTCACTGAATCTCAGCTTTGATATTTGCAAATACTATTAACTGTGAATTAGAAGCACTGTGACCCATGACTTAAACTTTCCATTTCTCAGCAACCCCATTAGTAATCTATACCCTGTATATCTTCATAGAAATTTCATGTGCTATGGGGTGAGATCAAATAACTTAACATAGCCAATTCATATGGAGTAGGGTACATAATGAGTTCTCAGCAAATGGTTGCCAATAGTGATTAAAGCTGTAATAGTGACTTTTTACAATGACCATTGGTGCCGGTGCTCTTGATTCTGATTCTGAATAAGTGTAGAATGTTTTGTTTGTAGACAATACACTATGTTTATAGAGGAGTTTGTAGGCAAAATGTTTTAAAAATAATAATTTTCATGTTTGGTGTTTATGACACATTTGTAAATTGGATGGAGTAACAGAGAGATTAAGATTATTACCTCCTGTGACAAAGATTAGAAAATGGAGTTTTCTTAACCCAGTGTAGCTTTCTAAGACTATATAGCCAATATGTCTCTATTCTAGACAGGACATAAAAAGAATGCTATAAATGAAAAATCTTTGAATAAAAAGAAATAAAAGTCAAAAGTTAAAGTTGAACCAATCAGACATAATCCACGGGTGTGAAGTCCAGTATGAAGATAGCCATAAAGGTTTTGCAGAATAGAAAGCTGTGATGGCAGTAAATACATAGATGTTTATGAAATGGAACCAAGGAAGTGGAGAAGAGGCCTGAGGAAAATCACATCAAATTCAGTGGAAAGGAATCCAGTGGTAGGAACTCAAAGAGGAAAACAGATAGGTAGACTTGAAATAAATGTGTTCATAACAGTTTTAATGACGAAATATCCTAATAAATCTTTCTAAAAATCTACTGTTGCAAAAACTCAATTTTTTAAAAAAAATTTAAATTTAAATTTAACTTAAAAACAAGGTTACTTCACATGTCAATCCCAGGTCCCTCTCCATTTCCCTCCCCTTCTTCCACACCCTCCCACTAATCTCCCAGTACCCCCTCATTTCCCCCGGGAGCATGAGGCCCTCCATAGGGGTGTCCATAGTCTGTCATTCATCCAGGGCAGGGCCTAGAACTTCCCCCAAGAGTTCAGGGTGAGAGTGCATCTATCATTGCTGGATGGACATCCAAAGTCCATTTGTATGCCCAGGATAAATACTGATCTACTACCTAAGGCCCAACAGATTACCTAGGCCTCCTCATTGACACTCACATTCAGGGGGTCTTGATCAGTCCCATGCTGTATTCCAAGCCATCAGTCTGGGATTCAAAAGCTAACCCTTGCTAGGTTAGCTATATCTGGGCGTTAAAGAAGCCCAGTCTTCACCCCTTTGCTCATCAGTCCTCCCTCTCTGTTACTGGGTTCCTTGAGTCTGCTCAGTGTTTAGCTGTGGGAGTCTGCCTCTGCTTCCATCAGCCATTGGAAGAAAGTTCTGTTCCCAGACTCTCTGACCATGGGATTGTAGGCTGGCACTCCCCAAATCTATGTCTAGGGTTACCTCACTCAGGATGGTTTCTTCTAGTGCCATCCATTTGCCTGCAAATTTCAGGATTGCATTGTCTTTTCTACGAATAGTACTCCATTGTGTAAATGTACCACATTTTCTCTATCCACTCTTCAGTTGAGGGGCATCTAGGTTGTTTCCAAGTTCTGGCTTTTATAAATAATGCTGCTATGAACATAGTGGAATAGATGTCCTTGTTGTATGAATGTGCATCTTTTGGATATATGCCTGAGAGTGGAATTGCTGGGTCTTGTGGTAGGCTTATTCCCATTTTTTCTGAGTAATCTCCATACTGATTTACAAAGTTGCTGTACAAGTTGGCACTCCCACCAGCAGTGGAGAAGTGTTCCCCTTTCTCCACAAACTCTCCAGCATAAACTGTCATTGGGGTTTTTGATTTTAGCCATTCTGACAGGAGTGAGATGGTATCTCAGAGTTGTTTTGATTTTCATTTTCCAGATGGCTAGGGATGTTGAGCACTTTCTTATGTGCCTCTCAGCCATTTTAGACTCCTCTATTGAGAATTCACTTTTTAGTTCTGTAGCCCATTTTTTAATTGGGTTCTTTGGTGTTTTGGAGACTTGCTTCTTGAGTTCTTTGTAGATTTTGGAGATCAGCCCTCTGTCAGATATGGGGTCAGTGAATATCTTTTCCCATTCTGTGGGCTGCTGTTTTGTCTTGTTGAGTGTGCCCTATGCCTTACAGAAGCTTCTCAGTTTCAGGAGGTCCCATGTATTAATTGTTGACCTCACTGTCTGTGCTACTGGTGTTATATTCAAGAAGCAATTCGTTCAAGGGTAACACCCAGTTTCTCTTCTAAGTGTTTCAGTGTGGCTGGATTTATGTTGAGGCCTTTGATCCATTTGGACTTAAGTTTTGTGCATGTCTATAGACATGGATCTATACACATTCTTCTACATGCCAGCATCCAGTTATTCCAACACCATTTGTTGAAGACACTTTCTTTTTTCATTGTATATTTTTAGCTTCTTTGTTGAAGATCAGATGTTCATACATGTATGGGTTAATATCAGGGTGTTCAATTCAATTTCACTGGTCTCCCTTTCTATTTTTATGCCAATACCAAGCTGTTTTCAGGACTATAGCTCTATAATAGATCTTGAAGTCAGGGATAGTGATGCCTCTAGATGTTGCTTTGTTGAATAAGGTTGTTTTGGCTATCCTGTGTCTTTTGTTTTTCATACAAAATTGATTATTGTTCTTTTAAGGTCAGTTAAGAATTGAGCTGATATTTTAATGGGGACTGCATTGAATCTGTAGATTGCTTTTGGCAGTATTGCCATTTTTACTACATTGATCCTTCCTATCCAAGAGCATGGGAGATCTTTCCATTTTCTGATGTCTTCTTTAATTTCTTTCTTTAAAGACTCAAAGTTCTTGCAATACAGGTCTTTCACTTGTATAGTTAGTGTTACCCCAAGGTATTTTATGTTTTTTTTGTGACAATTGTAAAGGTTGATGTTTCTCTTACTTCCTTCTCAGCCCTTTTATCGTCTGTATATAACAGGGCTACTGATTTTTTTGTGTTGATCTTGTATCCTGCCACTTTGCTGAAAGTACTTATCAGCTGTAGGAGTTCCCTGGTAGAGTCTTTGGATCACTTATATAAACTATCATATCATCTGCGAATAGTGAAAGTTTGACCTCTTCCTTTCCAAATTGTATCCCCTTGATCTCCTTTTGTTGTTGTATTTCTCTAGCTAGAACTTCAAGTACAATATTGAAAAGGTATGGAGAGAGTGGACAGCCTTGTCTTATTCCTGATTTTAGCAGAATCTCGTTGAGTTTTTATCTATTTAGTTTGATGTTGGCTGTTGGTTTGTTGTATATTATGTTTAGGTATGTTCCTGTTATCCCAGATCTCTCTAAGACCTTTATCATGAAGGGGTGTTGGATTTTGTCAAAGGCTTTTTATGGATCTAGTGAGATGATCATGTGATTTTTCTTTCTCAGCTTGGCAAAAACTCAATTTTTAAAATACTTTATTTTTAATTCTGTGTATGATGTGTCTGTGTGTTTGTGTGAGCACATGAGTACAGGAGCTAGCTAAGGAGAAAAGAAGGGAATTCCCCCAGAGATGGAGTTATAGGTGGTTGTGAGCTGCTAGATGTAAATGCTGAGAACAAATTCCAGTTCTCTACAATAATAGTACATACTCTTAGCTGCTGAGTCATATCTCCAGTCCTAAAACTCACAGTTTTAATTAAAAAATTGATATGGTATAATTAATCCTGGGATAGAATCTAACTAATTTCACAAACATCAAGTGAAAGAGAAATCCTACAGAGCAGGAAGGAGCTGTGTGAGTCTGAATTCAGTTTATTTCACTGTACCATTTGATTTTAGAATAAAGTGGGCAGAAGTTTATAGCTTTCCACAGGACTAAAAGTAACATATACTTTTATCCTGTACAAGTTTGTCTTTCATATGAAAAGAAAGACATCTGTTGTAGTTTGTTTTCTGTGGCTGTGCTAAGACATCCTAATCAAAAGCAACTAAGGGAACGAAAAATTTATTTGGCTGACACCAAGGTCAAGTCCATCTCCGAGGGAAGTCAAGGTAAGAACACAGGATTTGGGTTCAGAAATCATGGAGAAATGTTTATTGAAGGCTTGGTCACAGTCTCACCCAAGCTCATCCATCTTATGCAGCCCCAATCCACGTGCATAGGGGTGGTTCTTCCTGTAGTGATCTGAACCTTCCCGTATGAATTAATAATAAAGACAGCCCCTCACAGACGTGCCCATAGTTCAATCTGATTGGGGCAGTTTCTCAACCAAGGCTTTCCTTACTGATAACTTGAAGCTGTGTGAAGTTTACAGTTAAAGCTTACTTAGGACAGCATCCTGGTATGTGTGTGTGTGTGTATGTGTATGTGTGTGTGTGTGTGTGTTTCCTGCACATATGTATACATATTTTCATGTACTTGGGCATACATATATGTGTGGGTGTGCATGGAAATGTGTGTGCATGGAGATGTGTGTGCATATTGAAGGCCAGAGATTGTCATTGGTGTCATCCTTTATGGCTCTCCAATTTATGTAACGATACAGGGTTTTTCACTGAACCCAGAGGTCACCCGTTTCTCTAGTATAGCCAGGTAGGTAGCTTGCTCTAGATATCCCTTGTCTCTGTCTCTTGAGGCTGGGATTACAGGTAGGCCACACCACCGGCCTGGCTTTCACGTGGAGGTTAGGAGGTTAGGGATCCTAACACCTGTCCTCATACTTGTGCAACCTCACTGAGCCACCTCCACAGCTCAAGCAAGGCACTCTTAAATTCCCAAGTCTCAGAGGAGTGAAATACTTATACACTCTTCTGAAGCAAATTCTTTTGTGTTTTTTGTTTTGTTTTGTTGAGACAGGGTTTCTCTGTGTATCTTTGGAGCCTATCCTGGCACTAGCTCTGTAGACCAGGCTGACCTCGAACTCACAGAGATCCACCTGCCTCTGCCTCCTGAGTGCTGGGATTAAAGGCATGTGCCAAGAACGCCCATCCCTGAAGCAAACTCTTGATGATGAAACCTATCAACCAGTTAAATGAAATGAATTAAAGATGCCAGGGATGGGAAGCAGCAATATAAAAGTTCTGGAATAAGCAATGAATCTGTTTAAATATGTCAGTAAGTAAGGACAACTATGGGGTTTTAGTTGCAGGAAAAATATAACCCATATAAACCTGGATGTAAAATGATAAGCATAAAACTGGTGACTCTTTGAGAGATTCCAAGGGCGGGACAGAAACTTAGTAAGAATAGGAACTTCATATTATTCTTAGGTTGGACTTTGAAAGATACCACCCAAAGTTAAACTCTACAAAGAGAAGTAGGAACATATAATTTCCAATTAATTTAATTAAAAAAAAAACAACTCCCAGGCCCGCCTTCCAGTGCCCTACGTGGAATCAGCTGAGGCTTGGGAACCTCGCACTGTGGTTCTCATCCTTGAGGTAGCCAACTTACCCAGAGACTGCCAGCATCCTAGTCCCTTTCTCGACCCACGGGACAGGTGAGGTAAGCGTGGGTCTATTTCAGGCCTGCCTTCTGGTGCCCTGAGTGGAACCACCTAAGACCTGGGGACCGCACACTGTAGACTCCAGGTAAGTGTGGGCCTGTTTCTGGCCTGCCTTCCAGTGCCATGCTTGGACCCAGCTGAGGTCTGAGGGACTGCTCACTGCAGATCCCATCGTGAAAAGGTCCAGCCCACGCTGAGACTGCCAAGGCCCCAGTACTAGGACCGCCTCCTTCAATGGGAAGAAGAGAGCCAACAGAGTATTGGACCCACCAGAAGGGAACCTTTGTCCTGTACCCACCAGGAGAGGAAGAGACTCCTTCTGCACCCACTGGAAGAAGGGATGGGAAGGAGATAATAAAAAACACACTCAGCCACAGAAATACCAATATGACACTTCCACAGTCTAGAGACTCTATACCAGCAAGACCTGAACATACCAATGCAGATGAAACAGGAGAAAATGACCTTAAAAACGACTTCATGAAAACGATAGAGGCCCTCAAGGAGAATATGAGAAAATCCCTTAAAGAGATGGAAGAACAAACAAACCAAGAAATTCAAGAAATGGAGAAAAGACAAAGCAAAAGTTGCAAGATACAATTCAAACAGTGCAAGGGTTGAAGCTGAAATAAAGAAAATAAAAAGAACACAGTCTGAGGGAATGCTAGAAACAGAAAAGCTGAGTAAATGGTCAGATACTACAGATTTTAACATTACCAACAGAATACAAAGGATGGAAAAAGAGAATCTCAGGTGTTCTATAAGTTTCTTGTACTTTCAACGGCATGTCATTCTTTAGGTTGGGAAAGTTTTCTTCTATGATTTTTTGAATATTGTTTTCTGTACCTTTGAGTTGTGTTTCTTCACTGTCTTCTATACCTATTATGCTTAGGTTTGACCTTTTCATGGTGCCCCATATTTCCTGGATGTTTTGTGTTAAGGATTTGTTAGACTTAAGATTTTCTTTGGTTGATGAATGTATTTCTCCTTAATATAAATCCAGCCACACTGAACCTCTTAGAAGAGAAGGTAAGTGGTACCCTCAAAAGAATTGGTACAGGAGATTGCTTCCTGAACATAACACCAGTAGCACAGACACTGATATTGACAATAAATGAGATCTCCTGAAACTGAGAAGCTTCTGTAAGGCAAAGGGCACACTCAACAAAACAAACAGCAGCCCACAGAATGGGAAAAGATATTCACCAACCCCACATCTGACAGAGGGCTGATTTCCAAAATCTACAAAGAACTAAAGAAGCTAGGCTCCAAAACACCAAATAATCCAATTAAAATTGGGGTACAGAACTAGAGAATTCTCAATAGAGGAATCTAAAATGGTTGACAGACATATAAGAAAGTACTCAACATCCTTAGTCATCAGGGAAATGCAAATCAAAATAACACTGAGATACCATCTTACTCCTGTCAGAATGGCTAAAATAAAAAACCCCAATGACAGTTTATGCTGGAGAGGATGTGGAGAAAGGGGAACACTCCTCCACTGCTGGTGGGAGTGCCAACTCATACAGCCACTTTGGAAATCAATATGGGGGTTCTTCAGGAAAATGAGAATCAGTCTACCACAAGATCCAGCAATCCCACTTTTAGGCATATATCCAAAAGATGCACATTCATACAACAAGGACATCTGTTCCACTATGTTCATAGCAGCATTATTTGTAATAGCCAGAACCTGGAAGCAACCTAGATGCCCCTCAACTGAAGAGTGGATAGAGAAAATATGGTACATTTACACGATGGAGTACTACTCATCAGAAAAAACAATGGAATCCTGAAATTTGCAGGCAAATGGATGGCACTAGAAGAAACCATCCTGAGTGAGGTAACCCAGTCACAAAAAGACAAAAATTATATGTACTCATATATGGACTTTAGACATAGAGCAAAGGAGTACTAGCCTACAATCCACACTGCCAGGGATGCTAGGAACCAAGGGGGACCCTAAGAGAAACAGACATACATGGTCCCCTGGTGTAGGGGAAAGGGACTACATCTCCTGAGCTAATTGGGAGCATAGGAGGAGGGGGGAGGGAGTTAGAAGAAGCAGAAGGGGAGAAGTGTTGGGGAGAGGAGCTTAGGAGACAGCAGGAAGATTGAGTCAGGGGTAGAACAGAGGAGAGCAAGAAAAGAGATGCCATAATAAAGAGAGCCATATAAGTTTAAAGAGAAATCTGACACTATGGAAATGTCCAGAGATGTACAAGGTTAGGTTAACCCTAACTAACAATCTAAGCAATACATGAGAGGCTACCTTAAATGCCCTTCTTCAATAAGGAGATTGATGACTACCTTATATGTTATCCTAGAACCTTCATCCAGTAGCTCATGGAAGCAGACGCAGACACCCACAGGCAAACACTGAGCTGAATTCCTGAAATCCAGTTGCAGAAAGAGAGGAGTGATGAGCAAATGGCTCAAGACCAGGGTGGAGAGACCCACAGAAACAGCTGACTTGAACAAGGGGGAGCTCATGGACCCCAGACTAGTATCTGGGAAACCAGCATAAGACTGATCCAGAACCTCTGAATGTGGATGTCAGTTTGGAGGTCTGGTTAATCTATGGGGCCTCTGGTAGTGGATCAGTATTTATCCCTAGTACACAAATGGTCTTGGGAAGCCCTCTCCACATAGAGGAATACTCTCAAAGCCTAGACACATTGGGGGAACGTCTAGGCCCTGCTCCAAATGATATGACAGACTTTGAAGATTCCCCCATGGAAGGCCTCATCCTTCCTGCATAGCAGAAAAGGGATGGGATAGAGGGCTGGTGGGGGGACAGGGGGGATTGGGGAGGGAGAGGGAACTGGGATTGACATGTAAAAGAAGCTTGTTTCTAATTTAAATAAAAACCTCAGGATTGATAGTAACTCATTTAAGTTATTAGAATGCAAAATAAAAATAACACCAAGAAAATATAAACTTCAAAAAATATATCAAACAGTGTAGTATATAAAAATAGAAACAGTATTAAATAAAATAAAACACTATTTTCCATTTTTAAATTCATTTTTTAAACACATGGTAATTAAAATATAATTACATCCCTTCTCCCTTTCCCTTTCTTCTCTTTGACCCCTTCCATTTCCCCTTTCCTCAACCCTTCTATTTACCCACCCCTATTCTCAAATTGGTAGCCTCTTTGATTATCCTCTCTCTCTCTCTCTCTCTCTCTCTCTCTCTGTCTCTGTCTCTGTCTCTGTCTCTGTCTCTCTCTCTCTCTCTCTCTCTCTCTCTCTCATGCACACACAAACACAACCTGCTGAGTTGTATAATGACTACTTTGTATTAGATAACCAATCAGGGGTCTTATCCCTGGGAGAAGTTAATCCTCCCTCTCAGCAGTCATTAGTTCTTTGTAAGGGATGGAGCCCCAAATGATTTCCCTGTATCTGCATTAGCTGCCATTATTTAGGTACTGTTTATACAGAATCCTGGCATTCTGGCTCTTAAAATCATACCTTCCTTTCTTCATTATTTTTCTCTGAGCCATACATAGATGCAGGAACTGTGTTGAAGATGTATCCACTGAGGCTTCAATCCATTGATCTCTGCATTGTGCCCAGTTGTGTTTTTCCATTCCTGTAAAGAGAAGTCTCTTTGATAAGAGGTGATAGCTACACTTATCTGTGGATCTAAGGATAAGATCGAGAATGTAGGAAGTACTTATTCTAGTCTAGCAAAGTGATGGTAGTAGATCCTCTTCTGAGATCTGTGACCTCACTACTTAGTAACAGCTAGGTTTCTGGTATCAGCCATATCTTCTCTCATATTGGGTGGGACTTAAGTCCACTTAGACAGCTCTTGGTATTTCACCTTTGTGGTTATCTTTCCATGCTGGCATTGTTGTGGTTCATAGGTGTCACAACTGGATTAAACTAGAAGCAGAGCAAGTTCACTTAACAAAAGTGAATTTAAAATCATATGAGAGCAGTACAATTGAAGAAAATTTACCTAAAAAATTTAATATCAATCAATAGGCAAAAATTTGCCAGATGTACACATGCATGTAAATAAGTGATGACAAAAGACAATTTGTCTACAAAAGACAAATGCTACAATTTGTGGGCCTTAACTATAAATATTGTAATACAATGGGTTAAAAATAAAGGATGACACGAAACAACAGTTTATTACTTAAAAGAGGTATACTACACTGAAATTGACATATTACCCTTTTACTACTAACTATTACAGTGTCAAAATATTTGTGGCTCAAATTATAGTAAATAAATGAGAAATTGACTAATATTGCAGGTAGGATCACTCATGCACCATTCATATCCCATGACAGGTGACATAAATAAAAATGATCCAAATCATATTAGTTCTTCACAAAATAAATCACACGGGTGATCACATGCCATCTTACACAAACATTTCTCCTTCAAGTCCATGCAGTAATTTAAAAGTTGACCTTACTTTGTTTTATGAAAAAATAGCAGCTATTTACAGACGCTTCTATCTGTAGTTTTGTTACGCTTCCCCAACACCATGGAGTCTCATAAGTAAGGGATTGAAAACCACCAAGTTAAGGAATGTGAGTCCTATTATTAAACAGGTGGCGCGAAAGAACTTCTTTTCATTATCAAATACTCTCCCCATTGGTATTTGAGACAAAACTGTTCAAATACAGGTGTCAAGCAGCTGTTAGCGAGAGCCAGCTCTACCATTTTCTGTTAAAGGAAAACCTGGCCTTAGTGGTCATCTTTTAAAAACACATGTATATATAATTAAAAATAATTAAATACAATAGTATATACTGATCAATTAAAAGTATATTTAACATATGTGTCTTAAGTATACATCTATATATGTATATTTGTGTGTGAGTGAGCATGTGTAACAATATAATCAAAGAAAGGGGCTAGCAACGCGAGAGCGAGAGGCGTGGGAGGAGTTTGAAGAGGTATCTGGGAGGAGTGGGAGGAGTTTAGAGAGGTATCTGGGAGGAGTGGGAGGAGTTTAGAGAGGTATCTGGGAGGAGTGGGAGGAGTTTAGAGAGGTATCTGGGAGGAGCTGGAGGAAAGGGAGGGAGGTGATATGCTTCCATTTCAGTTAAAAAAACAGTTTTAAAAGATGATTTGAATAGTAACACTTGAATGTCTACTGTAGATCGGTTGGTACACACTTAAGCACGATACTGTGTGCTTTCCCTGTGATATGCCTGTAGGTTGTCCTTGCTTTCTTTGAATGACAATGCTTTTTTTCTTCGCACGTGGAAGTGTGGGTGTTGGGCAGCTTTTTCTTTGATTTATCATCACAAGAGATAATACCTTTAGTTGGGTTTTCTGACTACACCCCGATTTTCCAAAATCTTTTCTATTCTGCCTTGAGTGTTGATGGGTTTCCCTTGAGTGCAAAATGGGCTCGATAGGCATATTCTCTGTTGGGTGCCTCTCTGGTTCACAGCGGATGACGGGTACACAGCAAGATCACAGGTACCTATAGCTTTCCCACTCCAGTCTTTGGCCATGCTAAATGACCTATCCTGTCTTACTGATTTTCCTAAATGTTAGTCTGTTTCTTTGACTCCACAAATGTTTTGGAATGGGGTATTAATTATGAAATTTATTTATAGTTCATCCTTTAAAAACCAGAGCATAGCAAACTTTGTTTTCTAGAAAGTCATCCGTGGAAATACAGAAAGGGCACTCAACACAGGAGAGGAGGTTGCTCCTCCCCCATGATATGGGTGTGTAACCAATTCCTCATGTGAAAGCTTTATCAAATGTTCCTAGAAGAGTCTCCTGAGAGGGTCTCTATTCAGGAAGGTTCAAGCAAACCTTTCTAGAAGTTATAGTGAAGAAATGACCTGTAACTTTGAATCCTTCTAACGTGTTAATATGTTAGGGAAAATGATCCTGACTTGTCTTTGGTAGTTACTAGGCTTTATCTGCCTTTACCCTGGCAATTAAAGAGAAGTCCAACAGCAGAAGTGCAGAGTCAAAAGCACACTTTGCATGCAACCTCAGCCACAGAGTAGGACAATCCTTCCACATTCAGACCAGAGCACGTGACATGCAAGAACGATTCTGAACTCACAAACTTTCTGTCAGTCAGAGCAATCTGCTCCTACAGATCAGCCTGGCAGCTCCCATCATCCTTGTGTGTACAATACACCGACTTTCCATCTTTCTGAGCTGCTCCTGAAGACAGCTTCCAACAGACAGCTTTCCTTAACCACTGGCAGGATGCATTGCACCTTCCTAAGGGGGACTTTTGGAGGAGGCTAAAGGTGTGGCTGACCCTGGGTTTCCCATTGTCCATGTAGAGGACTGAAAGGCAGGGTCTTCAAACAAATTCACACACTGATACTAGACACATTATGAAAACCATATAATAATGAAGCAATGCTCATGTTCATCCAAATTAGCAAGCATCAGATAGAATGGTGGCCACAGAACAGGTCCTCCCTCCTCTATCATCTGAGGGATCATTTTCATGCTTCAGTAGATGCACATCACCCCAGCCACTGTAAAACACTTTATCAGTGTGAAAATGAGAAGCAAATCTAAGGCCTCAAAGCTGACCCTTTCCCTACTTACAGATGAATGCATCTTAACTTTGCTAATTTACAACACTTCCCCTAAAATTCTGTGGCGATACCTTATCCTAAGAAGGCATCATCAGGCATTTAAGACAGAACCAGTCAGCTCTGAGAAACAACACCAATTAAACCTTTGTGCACCAGGCCATGTGAAACCCACACTGTCACCCCAATAGGAAGAGGGGGCTATCTCTCTGGATAGATGTGCAAGAGAGTTCATGTACCTCAGGTCCAGTGAAAGAGTTATTGCTTCGTTATGACTCTCCATGGGGAAGGCAATATGAACAAGAACCCCAAAGAAAGAGAGCTCTGCCCCAGGGATTCTGTGTCCTATTTGAAGTGGCCCTGTCTCATGCAATGGCTCATTTCCAGATGCATGTTACAGATAATGTATAGAAGTTGAGGACTCACACATAATGCACAATGGTAGCTCTCTAGAACACATGACAGACTGTGAGGACCCTACTCATGGGTAAGTGATGGAGGAGCGCTGCAACACCTGGTGCATTATGTCATTTTCATCAACATCTTCATCCATCAGTGTGTTGTTGGAGAAATGGTGGCCACCCTGGATATAGTCCATGAAGTTGTTGGTGTAACTGGGGCTTTCCAGGGGGGCACAGAGGCACATATCTGACAAACCACATATTTGGTATCTGTGCTGTGACGTTTGCAATGTCTACAAGTCTTGTCTATGTTCTCAGAATACTAAAGTCAAACAAAGATATACCAGTGTGGGTCATATTTCCACTGGAGGGATGCATCTTCAGAGGTGGGCTTCATACATTATAGGATGTAATTCTGGTATTTGGAACATGAAGCCATGTGAATCTGGAACTTAGAAAGAATTTGTTGTGGCTGACATGGCAAAATGTCTCTGTGCTCTTGATGCGCCTATGGTGTGCCACAGATCGAATACCAAGTGACAGAGTGCTGCAATGAAGTCCACAGACAGATTTCTGGGGCTTCAGACCCTCCTGCAAAGCAAAGGACATGTCCACAGAGTACGTGCACTGGCTTCTCATACTTTTCATCCGGGCACACAGGAGCTCAGCCCTCTGTCCTGGGCAGCACAGGACGTTTTGTAGCTCACACTGAATTACAATTACATGCATCATTGGGACAGCTGTTCTTGACATTCTTGTGTTTGTGTGCTCCTGTAAGCCACATGTTTGGGCAGGCGTTTAATAGACTCAGAGTAATTCCCATCCCAGAAATAGTCAGCTGGAACTTTCTTAAAGAATATACAAGAGTCCCTGTGATGTAAAATATTGTTTTGTTTATTGTTGCTCTGGACACATTTTCTGGGACAGCCAGTCCTTGCCTAAGGAGTAAGCTATCTGAAAGCCTCTGGGAAGGAGATTAACACTAACAAATAAAGGGACTAACCAGTGTTCTCAACAGTCCATCATTTCTATAAGGGAAGGGCATTTGTTAATTATCTCATTGGTGGGACCCAAAATAAGCTAAAGAAGAGAGGGTGTATTTTGGCTTTAAGTTTGAGGATATAGCCCATCATGGCTGTGGAAGTGTGGTGGCAGGAGAAAGAGGCTGCTGGTCACGCTGTATCAGTCACCAGGAAGCAGAGGGCGGTGAGTGATGCTACTCAACTATGTCTAGATAATCCCTGACATATCCCGTTTGTTTCATGGTGATTGAAATCACACCAAGATGACAACCATGATTAGTTCATCACAGAGAGCATCTTCCATCTGCATCAAGACTGGAAGTTAAGTTATAACAGCCAGTAAAAGGATGTGGTAACTAATTAAAAATAGTTAATATTTTTAATACTGAAAATCTTCCAGTGTTAAAACCAGATGAGAAGACTTCCCAGGAAGATGGATTTGTTAGCACAACATGCTGTCAATCATTTCTCATCTTTCCCTTTGGTGGTTTTTTCTAAATATATAGCAACAAAATATTTAAAGCTGGATTAATTGAGCTCTATGTTTCAGGGAAATCTGCACCGAGATAATAATTCATCTCAGACTCACGGAAGCAATGTTTAAAAGTTCAAGAGAGGTGTTGACTATAATCTGAGTTATTTAATAGGATCAGCAACAAATATCCACCTAACACCTTTTCATCTTCAGTAATTCTATTACACTTATTATTGATCAGTTTGTTATAAATGTACTGTGCAAAATATTATGGGCATTCAAGAGTAGAAGAAGCAGTGATTGCCATGTCATCCAGGCCAGAGTATGTCATGCACATAAAGTGAGTTTAATACTTGACAGGAGAGGAGAGAGGTATAATTTAGTAATGGGTGGGGAGGGATGTGTGTGTGGGGAGAGAACGTTGAGATCCCAGAGTCAGCAGAGGTTACTCTGTTGGAGAACCAAGAAAGACAATGTTTGACGTGAATTTGAGAAATAGCCAAGATTTGAATATACAGAGACAAGCTGTAAAGTAGCATTATCATCCAAGTTCTAGAAACTTCTAATTATCCTCCTTAGGTCCTTACTTGAAAGTCAACCCATTCTCAATTAGACACTCCATTCTGGCCAATAACAACTCTGATCTCCATGTTTGGGGTCTGCATGGTTTTGCAGTTCCAACTCTGGGCTAGAGGAAAGAAGTGACCTCCTCAAGACCCAAGGTTGGTGACTCACTGGACACTTGGCACTCAGAGCATGGAACCCATCTGTCCTTCTGTGCCCCGGTTGAATATTCTCCCAGCTACCTGTTCCTTCCAGTTTTCCATTACATCACATTACATCTTCTTGTGAAGATGTTTGTCATGTAAGTACTGGATTAAGTTTTCATTTCCTAAGAGTATTGGTGCCAGCTGAGGGCCTGTAATATGTGTGTGTGTGTATGTATTACTTGATAAATATATATGTATATATTTACACACTAAGAAAAGTATATATATTTATGTATTTATATTTAAGTGTATATATTTATACACTAAACAGAAATAGGAGCTTTGTGGTGTTTCATTATTCACTGATTTTAGTGGTGTCAAATTACATCTCTGGATTAGCTTTTCTACTTAAAAAAATTGGGAATATTGGTCCTGGATTTGTCTCTATCATCTACAACAATTGAGAGAAGAAATGAATCTGAAAGTGTTGCCTTGAATTTGACTTTGTTTGTTTGCATGAGGATGGATGTATCTCATTCTTTGAGCAAGATTTGGTTCTATAAATTGAGCTGTGGAATATTTTCAGCAAACTACAATAAGAAGTGTTTTCCATGTTTTTCTTCAAGCAATACATATTTCCAGAGGGCAGGATCTCGGGACCCAGAATCTTAAGTGAATGAACTTTTAGAATTTCATATCTAGAATAATGGTTTTGATAACTCTCTACTATCAATGTTTGAAATATGACACACATAATAGAATTTCCCTGAATCTAAGTATCTGATATTATCTCCTAAACTATTACTTAGAATTAATCTGACATTAGAAAACAATAGGCTTTCTGGGAGGCCTGCCATTTAAAAATAATGCATTTCTGTTTTAGGAAGGGGCTGTAAGCTTTTTAAAGCTATAGTAAGCATTTAATATTCTTGGTCACCCTTCTTTATGGATCATGGGCCTGTAAACTGGCAGAAACTTCTTGGAGAGTAAATTGGCAAATATATTACAAAGACCTTAAATACATTCATATTTTAACCCAGTAATTCTATGGCTGGGAATTTATCTTAAGACAATAATTGGAGATTGGTTTAAAGATTTATGTGTGATGATTTTTATCACAGAATACTTATACAAGCCAACAATGAAAACACCCTAAATATCAGATCACAGGGAGTTGCTTAAACAAATTATGATGCATCTGTATTCAGAATACTGTGTGGTCATTAAAAGTAATGTTCTCAGTGAAGTTTTCTGAGGCTGTGGGTTAACACTTATGTTAAGTGGAAAAGAAACACTAACAGAGCAGGTCCAAATTTGCTTTAACCATAACAAGATGATTGACATATACCATAATGATGATTATGTTTGATTATATTTTTCTTTTAGCTTTTGGTTTTATGAGACAAGGTATCAAAATGTAGTCCATGATAGGTCTGGAACTCAAAGTGTGGTGCCCTTAAACTTTACATTTTCCCTTTATTTGTTTTTTTGAGATAGAGGTTTGGAGACTGTCCAGGAACTCCCTTTGAAGACCAGGCTGGCCTCGAACTCAAAGAGATCTGCTTGCCCCTGCCTCCTGAATTCTGGGATTAAAAATGTGCAACACCACCACCTAGCTTGCATCCTCCTTCTTTAGCATCTTACTGAATGCTAGAATTACAGATGTGTTCTATCACGCACAACTTACCTTCTTTTTATACCATTTTTTAAATGTTACATACATGCTACTAGTATCTTCAGAAATAGTTCCTTCTTTCTTGTAGCTATATAACACCTCCCACAATTCCCTGCTAATTCTGAAGGCTTCTCCCAAAGGGAGTGACACTTTTAGGAGCTGTGACCTTGTTGCAGTATGTGGGACCTTGTTGGAGGAAGTGTGTCACTGTTGGGGTGGGCTTTGAGGTCTCAGAAGCTCAAGATACCACGCAGTGTCAGAGACCACTTCCTGTTTCTTGTGCAAGATGTAGAACTCTTAGCTGCCTCTCTAGCATGACATCTGTCTATATGCTGCCTATTTTCTATTTTTTTCTACTATGGAACTGTCTTTATAAATGCTATTAGTCCATGTCTCCTACTTATTTCTTGAGTAGTTATTTTTGTATTATGTTATGTATTATTTTCTATGTGGACTATTTTTTATGTACTTGCAGTATATCATTACTGAAAGCAATTTCATATGATTTTGAGGGCAAGCTGGCAGGGGATGCTATGGATGCTATAGCATAGGAAAATGAAACAAATGCCCCATGACTTCCCTTCCTTCCTCTATGAGCATTTCATTTTTATGTCTGAGGTCTACAGCAAACTGGCAAGAGCAGGCATGTGCATGAAGGATTCAGCATAGATAAAGATCTGCACAACTGTACTACATTTTCCTATTAGATTCCAAACATCACCTGGAGATAATTTGGAAGGTGTAGGAGCAGAAAATTAAGCCCTGTAAGTGCTGTCTGGAAAATTAAAAGACATAATTGATTATATTAGCTTATATAAATGCATCTAATTGCAAGAGATAGGATTTGTTTGGTGCAACTTTTCAACTTGCCAAGCCAAGTTTATACTGACAGGAAGCAGGCAAGAGAAGCTGCCAAATGACTCTTTTAAAAATTTCAACTGTCGTGTGCAATTTTAGTTGATATTCTTTTTGATGCCAGACTTTCTTATATAGAAAATAAGAAAAACAATAAATTTACTGTGTCCCCAGCTGATCAGCATCCTTTTTCAGTAAGCAATTCTTCAGTAGAGAGTGGTAAGACAATGGGAAAGCTCATAGAATTTTCCTGCTTGCTCCCATAAAATGATTATTTTTATTCTATGCATTTATCACTAATGCTTAAATCCCAAATATTTACCAGTGTAATTTTTGAAAGTGTTGTCATCTTCAGTTTTTAATTTTTGAATTGTAATTGAATTGCCAAGAGATAGCCAAGAACACAGGTTATGATGTTCACCTATTGAAGTCTTTTAAATTTCAATTAATGATGTCCTCTCTGTTCTTTTCCACCTGGATAGAGAAGACATAGAATGGTCGCTAGCATGTCCCACTGGCCCACCAGCTTTATCTGGACTGCCTCTTATTGGAAGATTGGAACATGGCGAGATCACTCCAAAAAAATGTTGATGCTTAATTCAGATGAAATTGGGAATATGAAAGAGTTTCAAAAAACATTAATAATAATAATAATAATAATAATAATAATAGCTGGCATTTACTAGTGTTGTGTACCAGGCACTTGGTTAAGCATTTTGCTAACATGTTTTAAAGAAGTACAGCACTACTTTTAGTATCAGTATTTTACACACGGGAAAGATGGCTTTAAGAGGGTAAGTTGCTTTTCCAGTCTCACTTAAGTGGCTGCTAGCCTAGCAATGATGTAAGTCTTGAGTGGAGTACTATGCCATTTCCCTGTGAGTACCTCCCATTGCTTTTTATTTAGCATTTTATTAAATTACCCCAAGGGGTGGTGATGGTAGCTCATGTGTATGTATAGAAATACATGTGCCAGATGTTGTTGTGATCTCTTATGATCCCATGTTGGAACTAGCAGAGAAATGAATTGCTTCATGCTTTAGTGGTTGAGGCTAGACCTTTTCCCACTTGGTTCAGGGCCACTTTGTCACTTGAGGCAATGTTTTCATCCAAGGTAGAAAGCAGGAGGAGTCATATTAGACGTTGTTTTCACTGGGCCTTGGGGTACTGGGAATAGGAGTGTAGTGCAGCCATCAGTGGTGTTGGTCACAGTGTTGACTTCCCAGAGCGAACATGAGGCACATGGAGGCAAAGCTTTGAACTTGGCTTATACTAAAGACTTGTAACAGAGTATTTCTGGACTAAAGTCATCTGTGGATGATGTGAGCCTTGCTTTGATGTGCTAGGTTCTGAAGGCTGGCCTTGCCTGCTCAGTTGTTCACTGCTCCTTAGTTGTAGGTGGGCTTCTTTGCCTCCTAAATTCCCATTCTCTTGTTTTAGTTTATTTTCTTTTGTTATACCCAAATAACTGAAGGCAGGCAACTTATAAAGCATGATTTGTTTAGCTATAGTTCTGGAGTCTGGAAAGTCCAAGAGTATGACATCAATCCCTGTTCTGCATCTGTGGAATGTGTTGTATCATTCCCACAACATGGCAGAACAGGCTCCCGAGCTCAGCTTCTCTTCTTCTTCTATTTACCTTCTAAGGCCAGCCAAGGAGTAGAACACTCATACCTTAGTGGAATCCCAAAGGCCCCCCACAAAAGCTGCTAACATAGAATTTGGGGACTGAGTTTCCAGCAGACCATTGTCTGGGGCACACATTCAAATTTTAGCCTCATTCTTTGACAGCGTGTCATTTGCTGGCAGCTTCCTAACCAGATACAAACCTACTGTGCAAGTTACAGGCATGGGGGCCTTGTGTAAGTTATCGAGAATGTCTAAGCTTCAATTCTCTTATACCTAGAATTTCTTGGTGGTCCTTATACATTTTGGTGGTTGTGAGAAACAGTGCTTGTTAAAAGTTTAATAAAAATGTCCTTTTCTGAGTGTTTGATTTTAATTTTTCTCTACCACTGTGCTAGGACAATCGTCTTAGAGAAAACTGTCCTGAAGGTAGGAAGAAGACATCTGACACCTTGGGTGTCTAACTCATTTGGATCTGGTCAAGTTATTTCTACTAGTCAAGTGTCCCTGCCAGAGTGAGGCTGAGAGTTGTGACCAGAGAGATCCCAAGCTGACTACTCCCTGCCGCAGGGACTGGGGTGCCCCACTTACCACTGAGGGCATCATGGTGCTCATGCTTTCATGCTTTTGCCGTGAGCTTACTGAGACCACTTCAGCTACCTCCCCAAGTCACTTTTTGTCTGCCCAAATCTTCCTTTGTAGAAAATAGACTTTTTCATACAGTATATTCTGATTACAGTTTCCCTTCCGCCAACATTTCCCAGATCCTCCTCACCTTCCCTCCCACCCAAATCCACACCCTTTTTTTTAAATCTCTCCTTAGAAAGCCTGTAACAATCATTGCTTGCCTTGAACACACTTGTTGCTGCAGCCTGTTGTCCGCTCACCTTCACTATAGGAAGACAACACTTCCCAGAAAGCACATTGCAGCCAGGACCAGCGGTGGTGTCAACATACTACGATTTTCAGTGCAGCTGGTCCACAAAAAGCAGCTGCCAGGGTAGGACTGTCCCACTTTCTGCCTTGTATCTTTCTTTTCTGTAGGACCTTGCTCCTGGTACGTAAGTCTCACTTCCTGTATGATCCACCTAACTGAGCCCCTGCATGACAAAAGCTGTCTCTACCTTCTGTGACCTGAATGGAAACAGGACAGACTCTCTTTTTCTAGTGACCCGGGCAAGGCTGCCTTCCATAGTCACACATAGAGGACTGCCCTCATTATGGCTGTTTGCACAAAATAAATTTCTGTGCCTCACTAGTGATAAAGAGTAAAGCCTCATTAATTAAGGTCCCACCAATTCAGAATTTAAGATAATTTGTTCACAGGCCCAGCTAAAATTTACGTTTGTACTATCTATGGAAAAAAAGGTTCATTAAGTAAATCAATAAAGTCAGGGAGATTGTAGGAAGCCTGCTCAATCTAATTAAGAAAACAAACTATTTTCAAGCACTTCATAATCCCATTGACATATAAACAATGTGCTCATTACAAATGACTTTTATATGTTCATTAAAGTAGAGTGAGGAAGACTTATGTGTGATACCTTTTCTCTCCCCGAATGATCACTCCTAGTAAATGTACTCAGTGGGAGATGAGGAAAGAGCTTTTAGGAGTGTCTGTGGTCTGCAGTTTTGGCCTTTCCCAGAAGTGAACACATCTGGAAGTCTTGGTCAAAGGAAGAACAGATGTCAGAGTCAGCCTAGCGCTCTCTTGGCCCTGCTTGAGAGCTTGGGCAAAACATATTCTTCTCATGAACTGTGAGGAGCATTTTATTGTGCTGCATATAAGAATCCACAACCCAAAGCAGCTATTTCGTTTTGGCTGACCCATAAGCAGAGTCCGAGAAAATTGTTATTATTCTCATTTTACACATGAGAAAGTATGGGCTCAGAAATGGGGAGAAACTTCTCCAGGGAGGAAGTGTAGGAAACATGCCCAAAACAGGCCAGCCTCTCTCTGCCTAGCCTCCTGCCTTATTCTGATCTGTTTGGTGCCAACCAATAGGGTGACTTCTGCCTAGTATACCCCAAGGGGAACCCTGTAGTTTCTGCCAGTTACACTTGGTCCTTGAGTGGTGAAAATCAGATACAGTTTATACCTTTTTGGTCTCAATTTTAGGGCAACATGAAAAAAAGAACCGATTTTCTGTTGTTATTTATTTTAAAGTTTTGAGGAAAACCAACTTGGCAGCAGGAGATTATACAAAGTTAAGGGCCTCTAAAATGGGGCTTCTGAGGGATGTGTCAAGTTCCTATTGTCTTAGAAAATTTAAAGGAAAAATCAACATCACTGTACAGAAAGCCCCATGCAGACTCCGGCTACATACAAAATCTCACATACACACAGACAGACAGACAGACAGACAGACAGACAGACAGACAGACACACACACACACACACACACACACACAGCCCAACTGCTGCTCTGCTCAATGCCAAAACTAGCTTCCAAAATGATGGAAATCTATTGTTGACATGAAGAAAGAAATGTGGATTAAACCTATAACTGTGTTGGAGCATCAGGGGATGAATTAGCCTAATTGGAATATTAGTCTCAGTTACAGAGACTAATCACTGCAGGCTGCCTCTGTTTTCATTAGAAATTTAATTAAGTTTATCAATGTTTGGTTTCTCCAGTCTTCGTCTTCCAGACACTCCATGGACAGCACCATTGTTGAAGGGGGGCTTTCTTTCCTTTGGTTCCTGGGAAGGGGTCTAGGCTGAGACCTTAGAAGAGCCCTGGCAATTGGAAGAAGGGCAAAGAGAGGTATAAGTGTAATTTGTGGTAGCTCATGAGTATCTGTCCCCACTCTGATGGGTTGGTTGACATTGCTGGTGAGACATAAAGACTTGCTTGTCTCAGACACACTGGTGGCATGGCCAATGCAGTCTCCCTGGGAGCATGCACTCTAAGTCAGAGATGTGAGCATTTGCTGTATCTCTGGGAAAGTGCTAAAGTACTTCTTGAGATGCCTGCAGTAAAGGCACAGAGACAGCTCTCAATAATTTGGTAATTTGAGTTTTGACAGGTAAGTCTCCTCCAGGAAAATAGATGATTTTATCTCATCAAACAGTGCCTGTGGCCACTATTTATAGAGAGAACTGTGTGCGTAATGCAGGTGCTTATGAGAAGAAAGGCTTTCAGTTCAGCAGAGTACACACCTCCACTCTCTTCCCCTCTACCTTTCTCTCCATCTTCATGTCTCCCATCTTATCCTATATAATGTGCAATATGTATGCACATTATATAATGTGCATTTGTATACTATATATAGTATATTCTATATAACATATAATAAATATGTAATCAAAATACTGCGCTTTCATCTCTACAGTCATCTTTTTCTGTCTTGTCTGTCGTCATTTTTCTAACAACTTTTTAAAAGTTATTGTCTATTGAAATCACTACCACTGTTGTTTTTAAGTCTGTTTTATTATTAGTTTTTATTCTGTTATGGATCACAGTTTCTTCTTTCTTCTATTTTTGCATTTAAAGTAAGTTTTATTGGCTGTTGATATTTTTATGACATCAAGAGTTTGTATTTTTGCCTTTCTTTAAGTCCCTTACTCTTGCTCTGGTGTGCAGGAAAATCATTTGTATGCTGCCTTGTTACATGTGGTACCTTGTAAGCTTCGTAAGGGTTGCAGTGGATTCCTTGCAGCTGGTTTCACTCCACCAGGTACACTGTTCAAGGACACCTTGTGGAATTCTGTGTTCACATAGCCTAGTATTGTAATATTAGTATCAGTCTCTTGAGGAGCCTCAGGCAGTTTTCTGGGTCTCTGACTTAGTATCACTCCTTGTGTGACACTGCCATGTTCCACAGATTTCAGCAGTCTCAGTCTGGCTGAACTCCTGTCTCCTTAGCTCCATGAAGCTGCCCCTCTAGTCTGGGTTCCTGAGGTTGAAAAGTGTCTTTTGAGAGACAGGTTTCAAATTCTTAGTTCTTTTGTTGTCTGAAGGGTCACCAGACGATGCTGCCTGTGTTCAGGATGTGAAATCCATTGTTTTCTGAACCACACTATTTCCTAGATTATAGCAAGAGAGCGACAGTCACCATTACTCCTTCATGGCCAGCATTCCTGATCATCGTTCCACCACCTGCAGACTTCACCATGCATTATTAGACTTTAGGGCCAGCATAACACTATTTACTTATTCATTTCCACATAATGATAAAACCCATGGTGTCCCAAATAGGAAATAAGTTTTTAAAGAAAGAAGCATTTCTCTGCATGAGTCCCTTTTTCCTGACTTTCATATGCAAATTTTTTTCACTAGTGGCTTATCAAGACTTATGTCTATATTTCTGTATCAACGTCTTATGTTTATGTCTATTGCTGCATCTAAATCCCATTCATATCCATGTAAGAATCTATGCATATCTGTTTCTATCAATCCACTTTTTCCTGTGACCTTCACATCTCTATCAGTATTGGTTAATATACAGATATTAAATAAGGAATACTTAAAAGCAAAACTTTGGGAGCTCAGTGTCTGCGTCTCCTTCTCTGAGTATTGTGCATCTCAGGGAAATTGTCTAGTGCTTACATGTCTGAGTTTCTCCACATGCACATACAAGGCGAGAATTGTATCGGCATCTACCTTGTAAGTTTATAGTGAGGAATAGGTTAGGCAAAGTCTGTAAGGTACAGAGAATAATACCTTGTGTGTGGGAACACCAGACCTTGAGCAGAGACCCACTTCCCCTTCTGCCTGGGAGTAGGCAGCTGTAAGACAATGTTTAGTAAAAACATGTTTACTAAAAATGATACAATAAGTTCCTGGGAAAGGCCTTCCCACGGAAACCGCCCTGACCTCGACCTTGTCCAGAGACTAACTGCACCTTCAAAAACCCACACACATCCACCTCTGGGTCAGAGCAGAACCAGCCAGGGTAGAGGAGAGAGCAGAAGCTTCTCTGGTGGGAGCCTTTCTTAGGAAGTTTTCCTTGAACCTTTTTGGAGCCTGTTTAAAGTTCTCTTTATATCATTGAACAAGTCTCTGTGTTGTCAATCCCCGACACCCTCCGCACGTTCTCAGACACAGGCCGCGCAGCAGACGTGACACTTGTGGACATAGCAGGTGCTGGGTAAGCTTTGCCAACCATGTAGAGTAGTTTACTGAACCCTCGGAACTATACTACTATCGTAGCTATGTTTTTTTTTCTTTTTTCTTTGGAACCTCTACTATTTGGCCTTGCTTTCAGTCACATTTAGAAGTGAATTTGTTGTTTCCTGGTGTGGTGGTTTGAATGGCAATGGCTCCTATAGGCTCATGTCTTTGAAGTCTTGGTCCCCAGTTGATGGAACTGTTTGGGAAGGATTATGCGATAAGGCCTTGTTGGAGGGGGCATATCACTGGGTATAGGTTTTTGATGCTTCAGAACCCTTCCACCCCCCCCCCCAGTTTTTTTCTACCTCCTGCTTGGAGATAAAGATGTAAGATCTCAGCTAGTGCCCTATCACCATGCCTGCCCATCTGCTGTCATGCTGTCTACTATGGTGCTCATGGACTAAAACCCTCTGCAACTATGAGCCCCACATTAATTTTTTTTCTTTTGTAAGTTGCCTTGGTCATGATGCCTCTACACAGCAATAGGAAAGTAACTAAGACACCTGGGCTGATGAGAAATTCACATGACTGAGGATTTCTGTTTGCATTGTGTAATATCTCCTCAAAAGCTTTCCTTGCTAAGCAGCTGGCCTTGTGAGGCGAATTTTGCCAGAGGGGATCTCAGAACATCTGGGAGTTGTTGCTCTGGGCTTAGTGTTTCTCAACCCTTCTTCTGTTCACAGCCACTATGACCCTTGTATCAGCTGTCCTTCTTCAAGCTTTCTCTTTCTCACACTCGGCCTTGGTGTACACTTGGCAGGATCTTCCCCATTACTTTTCAATTTATTGCAATTTGCTTATGCAGAACAATTTATCAACCCCCCTCCTCACTAGCTTCTATTTCAACAATTTATCTCCTCCCCATTTCTTCATTTGTATTTCCTTCTTGATCACAACACACACACACACACACACACACACACACACACGGGTTTTCTTTGATACAGAGAGTTAACTGCTTTCAGGATTAGGGAGGGATTACTAATAAATAGAAAGAGGTTTACTTTTGTGTCATTATATTAGTGTTATTGTATCAGGAATGATAAAATTAATAAGGATAGTTATTCCTTAAGGAATAAGGAAAATAAGATTATACAGAGGACCCAGATTTCATCTCGCTTGACTCCTGCTTTAACTTTCTGCTGTTGTAATAAATACTGGAGACAACCAACTTCTGGTAGTCTGAATAAGAGCCAGCTATAGCCTCTTAGCTGGGTGGTGATGGCACATGCATTTAATCCTAGCACTCAGAATCCCACTTCTGATTGAGGCTATTTTTAAGGCGCCATGCTCTCTAACTGTGGGTAGAACTTTGCTTCATGTAGTTACAAAGGTAAGAAACAACTAGGCACTGGACTTGTTCCAAACTGAAGAAAGGTAACCACCACTGAGTTCTGACAGGCTCACAGATGCTTTCCAATCAAGTCAATGACATTGCTTATTGTATGGGTTTGCAAATGAAGACAATTAAATAATAGCTAACATTTTCCTATTTAAAAAATCAGAGTTCATAATTGATTGTCCTGGGTCTGACTTCAGCCCTGCTGAGGACTAGAGAGGGAATTAATGTGGGTTGCATTCAGTGTTTGTCAGATACGGCAAGCTGGGCTTGGTTTAAAAGGTAGAAGTGTGTGGCTCTTTTATAGTAAATGCTTTCCCGTAAGCAGATATTAAAAGATGACATTGTTGATGGATCTACCTGGTTCTCTAGCAGTAGGACACAGGCATCTCAGGGATCCATCTTGTTAATGTACAGGTTTCTAGGATGACACCATACTTTATCATCACACCTTGCAAACCCAATACATATGCGCAACGTGAAGCACTACTTAGCATTTGTCATGAGAGCAAAAGGGTCCAGCAGTAGCTCCATACCCTGATGCATTGTCTAAATTAATCCACTGAGGGATATCGAATCACTTAATCACAACACAGACTTACTGCCTTGGTAGGCACGCTCTCCCTTCATTAGATTTAATATATTTCTCATTATACAAATCTGCTGCTGTGACAATAAGTCTTGTTCATAAATCAGTTTGCCCTTTTGCTTTGCAGATGCGGAGAACTTTCATCAAACAAGACATAAATGGGGCTGGTTAGATAGGAGGTCAGAGAAGCCACTGCCAGGTATTAATATCTATTCATTAAGATGATTTTAATTGCATATCCTAATGGGTAGAAATAAAACAATTATGATTCTAACTTCTTGTTTATGTTGTAAACAAGAGAAAGGCAATATAGTCACGAAAGAGCTTTCAGAATTCCTAAGATACGTCCCTAAGCTTCTTGTCATTCTTCTGATATAAACCAAATGTTTGGGGATTCAAAAAATCAGCAGTTTCTTTCCCATTACCCATAAAGGCTGGTATAAACACCAAGGCCTAGAGAATATAGGTAGTAAAGTACACACAAAGTTTTGAAATCACTTGGAAATAGATTTGGGGTAACAGAGTTAAATGTATGCTTATTGACCTCAGAAAAATTAGTTTTGCTTCTGTGGTAGGATAGTATGCACTAAACTGAATAGTATTTCTGCAAGTCAAAATCTGATTCATTGTGTATTTAACACACATTTAGGCATGGTATTGACTCTCTTCTTATTTTCATGATCATATTCTCCAAAGAATTGTCTCTGTTATCGATCTTTTCAAAGTACAAGCTTTTCTTTTCCATTGATCATCTCAACTGGTTTTATTTTATTATTACTATTTCATTAATGTCTATTTTTATCTTTGTTAATCTTTCTTCCTCTCATTTCCTTGGCCATTGTTCTTTTATTAACTTTCATGTGTTGAAGTTTTATTTTGATTTGTCTTCTCTACATCTGAGGTATACAGAAATGTCTCAGCAACAGTGTCTGGCTTCTGATATACCAATTTATCTGATTACATATTTTACTAAAAATCTCACAAAGATACCATTCCAAGTCAAGTTGGACTTTGCAGTATCTTCATCTAGCCATGTGGCCTCATTCCACTATCTGCCTCCCACCCTCTGCTTGAGAGGAAAATCATGAATTCTTAGGTGTTCATTTACATGGAATATTCATATGTATATCTGATGGTATGTCTTTAGCTTGGCTGTTTTATACTTCATGACACGAGCATTATGCTCTACAGAATATTTCAGGAACTTTTATTTACTTACCTCATGTAGGAATATATACTACAACTGTCTGGATATTGTGTTTTTCATTTATTAAATTCATGAAGTATAGGCTATCATATAAACCCTTTCTACTTTTAACAGTTTTTTCTGTTTTACACTATATATACCTCTAGAGATATGAATGCTACACAATCTGTCTCCCAGACTGTGGCCATGTTTACTTCACTCAGTTTTTTTCTTACTTTATATATTTTTAAGCTGTAATGAAAAAATGCAAATTTAAATTTATCATAGTTCTCATGGTAAAATAGAACTTTTTTTTCAAGCATGGTTATGCACCCCTTTAATTCCAATGCTCTGGAGGCAGCCAGAAGCTGGCCAGTCTCTTTGTGTTTGGGGCCAGTGGGGTCTAAGACAGACTTCTTACCTTTAAGAAACAGCCCTTTTATAGTTCCGATAATGCTTTTGCTATGAAGTACACACAGCCTGACATTTATATAGTAATATTAACTAGGTAAAAGACCTAAGACATGATGAATAAAAGAACAAAAGGGATAAAAAGGCATTTTACAGGAAAAGCAAGGCAGAAGCCTTTAAACCTACAAAAAAAATCTTAACCTCACTCATGGGACTAATGCTTACTGAAATTCCCCTGAGTTATCATCTCTCATCTATGACATCTAAATAATTTAGACACTTGCAAAACTCAGTGTTGGTAAGACCCTGGAGAAGCATGCTTTCCTACACAGAAGTTGGCCTTCTTCAGAGGAATAAGTCCTGTGTGAGGGATTTACCTGATTTACTCAACACAGTTGAATTTAGTCTCTGATTGGAGTCTCTCAATCTATCTTGAGGAGAATCCTTAGGAAACAATGGGAATCTGCTCAGTTGCTCAGTGTGGCTTTATTTGCAATATCAAAGGTGTTGAAGCAACCAGGGCTCTACAGCAGCAATTGCATCAACTCTAGCACATCGCCAAAAGGAAGCTCCATGCAGCTCCTAGACAGGCATGAAGTAGTCCTCATGAACCGGGGCTAGTTTGTAGGCAGTACAGTGAAGAGGGGAAGCAGGCCACAGACCGTAATGTACTAGAGCTATCTTTTTTTATTTTATTTTTTATATCATTTTTTATTTTAATTTTAAATAGCTTGTTTTACATGTCAATCCCAGTTCCCTCTCCCTCCCCTCCTCCCGCACTCCCCTTTCTCCCCAGCCTCCCACCCTATTGCCAATTCCTTCCACATAGGGGATATCTAGAGTCTGTCATTTCACTTCGGGTAGGGTCCAGGCATTCCCCTAAGAGTCCAGGCTGAGAGAGCATCCCTCTTTGTGCTATGGGCACACAATGACTGTTTGTATTCCAGGGATAGACACTGATCCACTGCTCAAGGCCCCATAGGTTGCCCAGGCATTCTCACTGACACTCACATTTGGGGGGGTCCAGATCAGTCCCATGTTAGCCTCCCTGCTGTCAGTCTGGGGTCCAAGAGCTCTCCCCTGTTCAGATCAGCTGTCTCTGCGGGTTTTGCCAGCCCATTGTTTGCCAATTTGCTCATCACTCCTCTCTCTCTGCCACTGGGTTCCTTGGGTTCAGTTCAGTGTTTAACTGTGTGTTTGCCTCTGCTTCCATCAGCCACTGGATGAAGGCTCCCAGATGGTTATAGACATCAAGTTCATTATCAGGAATGGGCATTCGAGGTGGTCTCTCCACTATTACTTAGCTTGCCAATTGGTGTTATCCCTTAGATCACTAGAGGTCACTCTGGTGCTTAATCCGTCTTCTAACCTATGATTCCCTCTTCCCCCTATTCTACCCCCACCCACTCAACTTCCTGTTCCCCCATGACCTACTCTCTCTTTCTCTTCTCCCCCTCTCTTCTTCCCAGCTCCCACTCCCCCTTACCCCTCACCATGTTCCCCATCCATTCAGAGGATCTTGTCTCAATCCTCTTCTCTTGGGTACTATGCATATATGCATATCTTTTAGGTTCTTTCCTGTTTCCCAGACTCTCTAGAAACCATATATGAGTGAGTACATACCATGTTTGTCTTTTTGCGACTGGGTTACCTCACTCAGGATGGCTTCCTCCAGTGCCATCCATTTACCTGCGAATTTTAAGATTCCATTGTTTTTTTCTGCTGAGTAATACTCCATTGTGTAAATGTACCACATTTTCTCCCCCCACTCTTCAGTTGAGGGGCATCTAGGTTGCTTCCAGGTTCTGGCTATTACAAATAATGCTGCTATGAACATAGTGGAGCAGATGCCCTTGTTGTATGAATTTGCCTCATTTGGATATATGCCCAAGAGTGCAATTGCTGGGTCTTGCGGTAGATTAATTTCCATTTTCCTGAGGAATCTCCACACTGATTTCCAAAGAAGCTGTACGAGTTGGCACTCCCACCAGCAGTAGAGTAGAGTTCCCCTCTCTCCACATCCTCTCCAGCATAAATTGTCTTCAGTGTTTTTGATTTCAGCCATTCTGACAGGAGTAAGATGGTATCTCAGAGTTGTTTTGATTTGCATTTCCCTGATGGCTAAGGATGTTGAGCACTTTCTTAAGTGTCTCTTGGCCATTTTAGCCTCCTCTGTTGAGAATTCTCTATTTAGATCTGTACCCACCTTTTAATTGGATCCTTTGGTGTTTTGGAGACTTGTTTCTTGAGTTCTTGTAAATTTTGGAGATTAGCCCTCTGTCAGATGTGGGGTTAGTGAATATATTTTCCCATTCTGTGGACTGCCTTTTTGTCTTGTTGACTGTGTCCTTTGCCTTACAGAAGCTTTTTAGTTTCAGGAGGTCCCATTTGTTAATTGTCGATCTCAGTGTTTGCGCCACTGATGTTATGTTTAGGAAGTGGTCTCCTGTACCAACTCGTTGAAGAGTATCTCCCACTTTCTCTTCTAAAAGTTTCAGTGTGGCTGGATTTATGTGGAGATCTTTGATCCATTTGGACTTAAGTTTTGTACAAGGCAATAAACATGGATCTACCTGCAGCCTTCTGCATACCAGTACCCAGTTATGCCAGCACCATTTGTTGAAGAAGCTTTCTTTTTTCCATTGTACAGTTTTAGCTTCTTTGTCAAAAATCAAGTGTTCATAGGTGTGTGGGTTAAAATTAGGGTTTTCGATTCGGTTCCATTGGTCTACCTGCCTATTTTTGTGCCAATACCAAGCTGTTTTCAGGACTATAGCTCTATAATAGAGCTTCAAGTCAGGTATGGTGATGCCTCCTGAAGTTCCTTTATTGTATAGGGTTGTTTTGGCTATCCTGGGCCTTTTGTTTTTCCATATAAAGATGATTAATGTTTTTTCCAGGTCCTTGAAGAATTGTGATGGAATTTTGATAGGGATTGCATTGAATCTGTAGATTGCTTTTGGCAAGATTGCCATTTTTATTATGTTGATCCTACCAATCCAAGAGCATGGGAGATCTTTCCATTTTCTGGTATCTTCTTTGATTTCTTTCTTTAAAGACACAAAGTTCTTGATATACAGGTCTTTCACTTCCTTGGTTAATATTATCCCCAGATATTTGATGCTGTTTTTGGCTATTGTAAAGGGTGATGTTTCTCTGATTTCTTTCTCAGTCACTTCATCATCTGTATATAATAGGGCCACTGATTTTTTTGAGTTTACCTTGTATCCTGCCACATTGCTGAAGGTGTTTATCAGCTCTAGGAGTAACCTTCCAGAGTTTTTTGGGTCACTTATGTAAACAATCATATCATCTGCAAATAGTGAAAGTTTGACTTCTTCTTTTCCTATTTGTATCCCCTTTATCTCCTTTTGTTGTCTTATTGCTGTAGCTAGAACTTCAAGTACAATATTGAAGAGATATGGAGAGAGTGGACAGCCTTGTCTTGTTCCTGATTTTAGAGGAATTGCTTTGAGTTTCTCTCCATTTAGTTTGATGTTAGCTGTTGGTTTACTGTATATTGCTTTTATTATATTCAGGTATGTTCCTGTTATCCCTGATCTCTCTAGGACCTTTATCATGAAGGGGTGCTGGATTTTGTCAAAGGCTTTTTCAGCATCTAGTGAGATGATCATGTGGTTTTTCTTTCGCAGTTTGTTTATATGGTGGATTACATTGATAGATTTTCTAATATTGAACCATCCTTGCATTCCTGGGATGAAGCCTACTTGATCTTGGTGGATCATTTTTCTGATGTATTCTTGAATCCGGTTTGCGAGTATTTTATTGAGTATTTTTGCATTGATGTTCATGAGGGAAATTGGTCTATAGTTCTCTTTCTTAGTTGTGTCTTTGTATGGCTTGGGTATCAAGGCTATTGTAGCCTCGTAAAAAGAGTTTGGCAGTGAGCCTCCTGCTTCTATTGTGTGGAATACTTTGCGGAGTATTGGAATTAGCTCTTCTTTGAATTTCTGGTAGAATTTTGCACTGAAGCCATCTGGGCCTGGGCTTTTTTTGTTTGGGAGACTTTTGATGACTGCTTCTATTTCATTAGGGGTTATAGGTCTGTTTAGATTGTTTATCTGCTCTTGATTTAGTTTTGGCAAGTGATAACTCTCCAGGAAATTGTCCATTTCCTTTATATTTTCAGAATTTGTGGAGTACAGATTTTCAAAGTATGCCCTGATGATTCTCTGGATTTCCTCAGAGTCCGTTGTTATGTCCCCTTTTTCATTCCTGATTTTGTTAATCAGCATGCTCTCTCTCTGTCTTTTGGTTAGTTTAGACAGAGGTTTGTCTATTTTGTTGGTTTTCTCAAAGAACCAACTCTTTGTTTCATTGATTCTTCTCAGTGTTTTTCTGGTTTCTACTTGATTGATTTCAGCCCTCAATTTAATTATTTCCTGGCATCTGCTCCTCCTGGGGGAGTTTGCTTCTTTTTGTTCTAGAACATTCAGCTGTGCTATTAATTCTCTAGTATGACTGTTCTCCAGTTTTTTCATGTGGGCACTTAGTGCTATAAACTTTCCTCTCAGCACTGCTTTCAAAGTGTCCCATAAGTTTGTGTATATTGTGTCTTCATTCTCATTGAAATCGAGGAAGTCTTTAATTTCTTTTTATTTCTTCCTTTACCCAGGGATGGTGCAATTGTACATTGTTCAATCTCCATGAGTTTGTAGGGTTTCTGGGATTTGTGTTATTGCTGAATTCTAATTTTAATGCATGATGGTCTGATAAGATACAGCTGGTTATTCCAATGTTTTTGTATCTGTGGAGATTAGCAATGTTTCCTATTATGTGGTCAATTTTAGAGAAGGTTCCATGTGGTGGTGAGAAGAAGGTATATCCCTTTGTATTTGGGTGGAATGTTCTATAGATATCTGTTAAACCCAGTTGGGTTATAACTTCTATTAGTTCTTTTGTTTCTTTGTTAAGTTTCTGTCTGGAGGTCCTGTCTAGCGGTGAGAGCGGAGTGTTGAAGTCTCCTACTATTAGTGTGTGAGATTTTATGTGCATTTTGAGCTTTAGTAGTGTTTCTTTCACGAATGTAGGTGCCTTTGTATTTGGGGCATAGATGTTTAAAATTGAGACTTCATCTTGGTGTACTTTTCCTTTGATGAATATGAAGTGTCCTTCTTTATCTCTTTTGATTGATTTTAATTTGAAGTCTAGTTTGTTAGATATTAGGATTGATACACCCGCTTGTTTCTTGGGACCATTTGATTGGAAGATCTTTTCCCAACCCTTTACTCTGAGGTAACATCTGTCTTTGATGTTGAGATGTGTTTCTTGTATGCAGCAGAAGTAAGGGTTCTGTCTTCGTATCCATTCTGCTAGTCTGTGTCTTTTTATAGGCAAGTTGAGGCCGTTGACATTGAGGGATATTAATGACCATTGATTGCTGATTCTTGTTTGTGCTTGATTTACTGTTAGTGAAGTTATTTTGTGTAGTTTCTCCTCCCTTTTTCTTTTGGTGTTTTGTAAAGTGGGATTATATATTGCCTGTGTCTTTGTGAATGTAGTTATCTTCCTTGGATCTAGGTTTTGTTCTAGCACTTTCTGTAGAGCTGGATTCATGGATACGTATTGTTTAAATCTGGCTTTGTCATGGAATATTTTGTTTTCTCCATCTATGGTAATTGAGATCTTTGCTGGATATAGTAGTCTGGGCTGGCATCCTTGTTCCCTTAGCGTTTGTAGGACATCTGTCCAGGATCTTCTGGCTTTCATCGTTTCTATTGAGAAGTCAGGTATAATTCGGATAGGTCTGCCTTTGTATGTTACTTGGCCTTTTTCTTTAGTTGCTCTTAATATTTTTTCTTTACTCTGTATGTTTGATGTTTTGATTATTATATGGCGTGGTGACTTCTTTTTCTGGTCCAGCCTATTTGGTGTTCTGTAAGATTCTTGTATTTTCATAGGCATATCTTTCTTTAGGTTAGGGAAGTTTTCTTCTATGATTTTGTTGAATATGTTTTCTGTACCTTTGAGTTGTATTTCTTCGCCTTCTTCTATACCTATTATTCTCAGGTTTGGCTTCTTCACGGTGTCCCATATTTCCTGGATATTTTGTGTTAAGAATTTGTTGGTTTTGAGATTTTCTTTGGTTGATGACTCTATATCCTCTAATGAGTCTTCAACATCTGAGATTCTCTCTTCTATCTCCTGTATTCTATTGGTGATACTTGCATCTGTAGTTCCTGATCGTTTACCCAGCTTTTCTATTTCCAGCATCCCTTCATTCTGTGTTTTCTTTATCGTTTCTATTTCAGCTTTCAATCCTTCAACTCGTTGAGTTGTTTCCTTCATTTTTTTGGTTGTTTTTTCTTGGTGCTCTTTAGATTCTTTGAGAGATTTGTTTATTTCTTGAAAAATTTCCCCCATTTCATGATTTTTTTGTTTGTTTTTTCTTCTATTTCTTTAAGGGATTTCCTCGTTTCTTCTTTGAGGGTCTCCATCATCTTCATGAAATAATTTTTAAGGTCTGTCTCCTCTCCTTTGTCTATGTAGTCCTTTTCGGGTCTTGCTGGTGTTGGATCCCTAGATTCTGGTGGGGTCATGTTGGTCTTTCTATTGCTGAGTGAGCTCTTATTCTGTCTTCTTCCCATCTCTTCTTACAGTGGATGCTGGTGGGGTCTTTCTGTCTCCACTGGTCTCCTTCCTTCCTGAAGCTGAAGCTGGACTAGCTGGGTTTTGGGGCTGGGAAGAGCTGATGTCTTTCCTGTGTGGGCGGGTCTTCTGGATGCCAGGAGTGGCCCGGAAGATCAAGGGATGGGAGTGGGGGGGGGATCCCAGCCTGAGACCCAATCTCACCTGAAGCTGGGCTCGCTGGGATTTGGGGCTTGGAAGAGCTGATGTCTTTCCTGTGTGGGTGGGTCTTCTGGATGCCAGGAGTGGCCCCGAAGATCAAGGGGATGGGTGTCGGTCTGGGGATTCCAGCCGGAGACCCAATCTCACCTGAAGCTGGACTGGCTCTAGAGCTATCTTTTATGTGAGAAAAGAGAAGCTTGATTGATGCTGCAACAATAAACGGTACACTTACTGAAAGTAAAAATAAAGTATTTATTGTAGAAATTACTCACAAGAGACCAAACAAGTAACCCAGATGAGCCGAGTAGTTTTCCGCTGCTGAACTGGAAGCTGAAAGCCGGAAAAAAGAGAAAGAGACTTCCATTGTTCAGTCTTTTATACCTTCCTCCATAATGCCCCTAGCCATGCCCAAAAGTGGGCCTGGCTAGTGACGTAGTTCACCACCTACATCTGTATACATCTTTAGTCATGCCTAAAGTGGGGGTATGTAGCGGTGTGGTAAACTGCTCTTTTATTACCTCATTGGTATGCGCCTCTAATAAGTCACATGGCTAATGGCAGCACACAGTTTCCTCCTACACTTGATCAAGTATTTAAATACTCTTTACAAAAGAGAGACACAGGGAGGATAAACTAGCAACTGATGAAATTGTTACCGACAGTTGTTGTGGGTGAATGTGTGTGTCTGCATGCGTGTGTGCGTGCGTACGTGCGTGTGTGTGTGTGTGTGTGTGTGTGTGTGTGTGTGTGATGGGGGGAATGGACTGAGGTGCCTCTGAGAAGGTAGTTTTGATTTTAGCCATGAGTAACTGACACACTCTCAAACTAACTTGAAATTGAACATAAATAGAAGAAGAAAATCTATATCAAACTGACAGAGGGGGAACAATGATTTCAAAGTCCTGCTTTGTCCATATTTAGTAAAATGTATTTTAAGGGGGAAAATGTCTGCATCGAAATCTTAAATCTCATGAAGTAGTTTATTGGTAGCAGTAAAAACTGTAGATTGGAAATAAATCTATGAAATACATTATAAGCTAAAATAAATAAGTTAGTACGTTCAGCTTTTTCCCTAAGAGAAGTGAAAAACTTGTGCAATCTGAATTCAAGTTAGAAATACCAGTGTGTGAACATTGTTTTTAAAACATGGACACTTGAACGACCATGGGTACACTGAGACGTCTCATTGCAGTAGAAGTATCCCCCCAGCTCCCCCCCCCAGAAAGACAGCCAGAGCATCCCTATGTGGTCTGGGACAGCACAAAGCAGTATCTTGTGGATAGCTTTTGGCACAAAATAAGAAAGTATTCAGAGACTAATGAGATTCTCTCTGGGGGACAGAGAAGTCAGTTTGAAGAGCTGTCACTGAGTACATTTGGGACAGCCTGAAGATAAAAAACGTAATGACTATTACAGTGTACGGAATGAGCAAAACATCAGGTTTGGCTCGATTTTAGGACAGAGCAATGCTAGTTAATAAATGGAGAAGAATGATAGAATTTGAAGTCCCCCTTTGACTCACAGAGCAGAGACCTCGTTAATTCAGGTGAACATCAACTGTCAGTGCTAACCCTGTTTGATGAACCTTACATATTAGTTATTAAAAGGGAAAATGCTTCAGGAGTTCCCATTTCTTCATTATTGCTCTCAGTGTCTGTGCTACACCACTTTTGGGCATATACCTAAAAGATGCACTCTCACACCACTAGGGCACTTGTTCAACTATGTTCATAGTAGCATTATCTGTAATAGCCAGACTCTGGAGACAACCTAAATGCCCCTCAAAGAATGGATAAGGAAAGTGTGGTACATTTACACAATGGAGTACTACTCAGCAGTAAGAAAACAATGACATCTTGAAATTTGCACGCAAATGGATGGATTCAGAAAAAGCGATCCTGTTTGAAGTAACCCAGACCCAGAAAGAAAAATATGTATTCACTCGTAAATGCATATTAGACATAAAGCAAAGTACAACCAACCTACAGGACACAACCACAGAGAGCTTAGGTGACAAAGAGGATCCTAACAGAGACATACATGGATCCATCTAGGAAGGGGAAAAGGACAATACCTCCTAAGTAAATTGGAATGTGGGGGGTAGGGAGTAGAGCTGGGAGAGAAGGGGAGGAGGCATGGGGAATGGGTAAAATGTATAATTCAATATTTTTTTAAAAAAAGAGAAAATGCTTTCTACAGCAGAGAGATCTGCCAGGTAATATTGTAACCCAGTGGATATTGTGTTACCAACAGTGGGATGAGCCAATGCAATGATCTTCTTGAGGTGATACAATGCAGAGAAAACAATCACAGTTGTGAGCTAGATTTGGCCAAAGGAATCAAATGAGAGTTTATTGCCAGATCAAGACATAATAGTTCTGCAAAGTGGTGTATACTTGTATTATTCCTGCAATTTGTAGGCCAGAGAAAGAGCACTGCTGTGAGTTTGAGGCTAGCCGAACTGCATAGTGAGTTCCAGACCACCCCAGGTTATAACATGAGACTCCATCTCCAAAGAAAACTTATCTAGGCAAAGTATTTATTCAAAGGCAACACTCAATAACAACACGAGGAAAAACTGAGGTAGATGATGAGGTGTCGTCAAAACTTTTTGGTTTCATTTAAAAAATATTATTCTCATAGAAGAGTAAATATGGTTAGAAAAAGAGGAGGGAGATGAAGAGTAGAGAGAGATAGACAGACACACAGAGAAAGTCAGAGGGGGGATGAGTTGAGGGACTGTTGAACAGCTAAGGAAATTCCTAAATCGTGACACAATATTCTTTTAAAGTAGCTACAAAAGACAGTATTGCACAATTCATGGCACATGAATATGTAAAGGCTCTTAGTTAATGTATAGAACAGGAGCTACTCTATATTCTCTGAAGTATATCAATTTCATCTAAATTAGTTTTATCCTTGGTAGATAAAGGATGAAATATTTATGGGCGAAGAATCACAGTATCTTCAGCTTCATGTGACTGGAGAAGAAAGACCCATACTTAAAGAGGCAGAGAGCATGAAGAATAAGGCAGAGGGGAGAAGATGCTAAGGGAGAATGTGTGTGTGTGTGTGTGTGTGTGTGTGTGTGTGTGTGTGTGTGTGTGTGTGTGTAGGTAGTGGGGCAGGAGAAAGAAATGAAGGAGCGAGAAATGGAGAGGCAGGAATTGGGTGGGACCAGCGAGAAGCAAACACGAACAATTCTGGCTTCTAATTGATGAGTACACAGGTTACTTGCATTACTCTTTCAACTCTTCAGCCTGCTTCACATTCGTAGTCAAACTGAGGGAAGCAATGGGTGTACTTCAGGAGAAAAACCCACACAGATGTCCTGTAAACAGTACCCATGTGCCTGATTTGCACACCAGATGCAGTGCTTTGGAACCTTTGCACACAAAGGGTGGTCTGGGAGAAGGTGACTCAGTGGTGTCTTGAGGATCATGGGAAATGCAGTGTCAGGGCTCATGCCATAGGGTCTGAGTCAGAACCGAGATGTTAATTCAATCTCTAGGTAATTCTCTTTTCCCCACTAGGCTTTAAGAAACACTGTTGTAAAACACATAATGATATTCGCATTTTCAGCCAAACACGTGCATAAGTACAAATGCTTTCTTCCTGTGCAGTTGTAATTATGAGAATGCACACAGTGTGTGTAACTTAAATGGCTGCACAGAACATATCCTTGGATCACTTCCACCCTAGAGGAATGTAGAATAATCAGCTCCACAATTACATATTTCAGAGCCAGTAGCCTGTGAGTCAATACACAAGGAGACTCCCAGCAAAGGTCCGGATGGACTGTGCACATCTGTTTCTGTATTTCTTTTTATCAATTCCAGAAACACAAAGTGGCTCAGCAGAGGGAGAAACCAAGTATCTGAGGACTCTGCTCTGGCTTTCCTCTGGCTCAGGATTTTTAGACTTCATTTGAACAGCTTTCCACTTTTGCCAGGGAGACGGCTGACCTGTAGAAAGGGAATTGTCAACCAGTAAAGCCTCTTCTTCAGAAAGTGCAAATCGATGGTGGCTGTAGAAACTGAGGATCTGGGGAAGATTTCCTGAAACTGTGTGTGAGTACCTGTAATCCCCTTGTTGTTCAGCCTCCTTGAAATTGCAGTATTAGCATCTCTCTCTCTTCCTGATCCATTTGCCCAGAGATGTTTCCACAACTGTAAACCCTCTCATGGAGAAACAGTTCTACATTAATTCAAGAACCCTGCAACAATGCTACCATCTTTTGTTTATCATTTCTTACACATGCATGCATTTAATTAATGCAGCTTGCTGTATCTCTCCCCATTTTCCTGTTACAACTTGGTAGAACTCATACATACACACACTCTCTCTCTCTTTGTGTGTGTGTGTGTGTGTGTTTCCGCATGTGTCTGCATGTCTCTGTAGGTTGTTCATCCCTTCTCTCTATTTCCAAAATCACAGTCTAGCTGCTATAGTTTCTGCATCTCCCATAGTCATAGAAACCACCTAGGCTACCGAAGAGATGCACATCACAGCTGGGCGGAGAAGGTAATAAGGCTGACAAATAGCTCCCTCTTGCTGACACCGCTGGATGCAATTAAGAGGTGATAGCTTGTGCAAGGTCCGCTGATGCGTGATGGTTTGGTGGTGAAGAAACTGAGGGTGCTGCGACTTGCACTGCTCCTTCATTCACAGCTTCCTTTCATGATCTGCTTTGGGGATCTTCAGCAGCAAATTCTGCTCAGTTTCCTCTGCAGAGAGGAATGGACCCTGTGAGACCGGAGGCCTTTTCTCTGAGAACCTCTTTGGAAAAGCTTTCCCTCATCATCCCTTGTTAATAATACAGACAAGACATCTTATGAAAAGTTTGCATGTCCTTTACTTATGTCTTAAGTATTGGGAATTGGGGCTTCAATGTATTTATTATTATTATTGTTGTTGCTGTTGTTATTACTTTGATTAACCCAATTTAGTTCGTGGACCCAAATTATAAAAGAAATCCTATGCAACTTACCACATAGTAGATTTGCATAGTACATTTCCACTGGATAAGATCAATTCTGTCTCAATAAGGATCATTTTATAGCCATGGATAGTCCTTTTCAATCTTTTCCTCATGCTCATGAACTCTTAGAATACCACTCAGGTGTTCTCCACTATATTTTTCACAGGCATCTATCTATGTATCTATGTACCTATGTATATATGTATCTATGTATGCATGTATCTATCATCTATAAACCATCTACATATCTGCTTATCTATGTATAACATAGTGCTGTTCCCATATAGAAAATTTTATTTAAGCACATCTCTGTAAACTTATTATTTGAAGACTATTATACAAATATGATTATGTAGATCATCTCATGCCTCAAAATCTTGCACTTACACACATACATATGTAGCATATAGTAAGATGTTCCTATGGATTTTCTATGCTAAGAGATGGCAAGAGTTTTACAGTGTGTTTTTTCTCAACTATTTTCTTCTTTTGCTTTGCATGGTATGATGGTCAGTACTTTATTTTTCCTTATCTTCTTTACCAAGGGATGATTTGGACTCATAGAAAATATTTGTTGTCTGACGAGTTAATAGAGACCTTGCTTCTACTTTCATCCTTTACTGTACCTTTATTTATTATGGTAGAAACTGATTTATATTTTCAATGTGCATAATTATAGTTCTTAGTGAAAGATCACAAAGTTTTTAGGGACTATTGACAGAAGAAATTCATAATATACTAGCCATTGAATTACACAATATCTGAATTATATGGAAATGTGAAAACCATTCTGCCCCTCCCTTACCTTTATAAAGCATGGACACATATGGATATAGGGAAGACACAATCTTCTATAACCTACTTACAGGCTTTCCAGATTGTATATATAGTTGGGAGCAAGGCATTGTCTGAAAAGGCTAATGCTGTTTATGCAGGGTCATTAATATCAGTGTTACACATACACCAATATGCTTAATCTAGCTCTATCTTGTTCATTGTACTTATTCTATGTCTTCTTTCCAAGCATAAGGTATCAAATTCCCTTCCTTCCTCCCTTCCTTCCTTCCTTCCTCCCTCCCTCCCTCCCTCCCTCCCTCCCTCCCTCCCTCCCTCCCTCCTTCCTTCCTTCCTTCCTTCCTTTCTTTTTCTTTCTTTCTGTTTTGGTTTCTCAAGACAGGGTTTCTCTGTGTAACAGCCTTGGATGTTCTGGAACTACCTCTGTAGACCAGGCTAGTCTCAAACTCAGTGAGTTCCACCTGGCTCTGCCTCCCAATACATGCACCATCACCGCTTGACCCCAAAATATATTTCCAAAGAGACAGAACTAAATTGACATTTGGATGTCTCTAAATGAAGCCCAAGGTTGATCACTCACTGAGGTCCAGAGTTGCCAAACCATTTTCTTTCTAGAGAGTAAGTGGAACCTCTCTCCAGGCTTTTTCATTGTGGCACGCTGCAGCTATTTTTGTCCCTTACAAGTGTTGTAGCAATTTAGCAATCTATAGACTTGACTTTTCCCGTAAACATGCTTCCTGTTGCATGCATAATTCAAATTCACACACAAATTCTGAGATGTTCGCTTATCAAGAGCTATAATTTAAATGTAACCTCTGTAGAAAGCCATTCAGTAGTGCCTTCTATAAAGTGTAATTTAGTCTGCAGAAGCAATCTTTCCCTCTACCTTCTAATATGTGAGCTTGTTTGCTAAATAATCATTGTAGCATTTTGCTCAAAGCAGCGGTTTTATGTATTTTTCCCCCACTACTCATAAATGTTGCCAAGGTAAATGAGAGTTCTTTGGAAACTGCTACTGTCATGTAGTTTTCATTTGAAAATGTCACAATAAAGCAGTACTCTTTGATGCCAAGATGCATGGAATGTTGGCACATGATAAACACAGTACCTAAGCACATAACGTAATGAATGGCCCGACTTCCTTTAAAATGAGAGGCTTTTTTATTGTTTTTATTTTAAAGGATCTGGATGGGGGTCAGGCATGGGAGTAATGTAGAATTTATACAAAGCCACAAAGGTGGGAGTTTAGAGGAAATTATTGTTATTTGCAGCTTGGGCCAAATGGAAAGGAAGAGAAATTCAGGAGAAAAAAAAGTACTTCAAATAAGTGAAACAGAGATTACAGTCCAAAATATGCCATTAACATCAAATTACAAAAGTCTTTTCCACAAGCCAGAAGGAGGCAGATTAAAAGCAAAGTTTTAAAGTGCAATTTAAAAAGTCAGGGGAACATACAAATAGAAGGAGAACCACATAGAACAGCAAATAGGGGAGAGGTACTTCTATCTATCTATCTATCTATCTATCTATCTATCTATCTATCTATCTCTCTCTCTCTATCTATCATCTATTGATCTATCTACCTATCTTCTTGCTATCTACCTACATATCTATATTGAGATATTATATATATGTACAATTATATACATACATATATAGTTACTATATATTCATTGTATCTGTACTACAATACATAGGAACATTGATTGGGTTGTTTGATTTACTGTATTTAGTTTTGGCAGTGCTTTGTATATATTAGCTACTAATTCTTTGTTAGATACATAGTTAGGAAATCGCCTCTCCCTTTTTGAGACTGTCTCTTCACTTTATTAACTGTTTCCTTTGCTTTGCAGGAACGATGTCACATTTGTCAATTGTTGGCATTATTTCTTGAGTGACTAAGGACTGTTTAGGAAGTAATTTATGCTTATATCTTGAAGTGTCTTTCTTAATTTTCTTCTCAGAGAGTTTCAGAATTTCAGGTTTAACATTAAGGTTTTTGGTCCATTTGGAGATGATTTACATATAGCATGGGAGCTAGTGATTCAGTCTCATTATTTTACATGCAGTTATCCAGTTTCTTCAGCACTCTGCTGAAGAGACTGTATTCGTGAATATGTATTTTTGAATATATTGCCCTGGCTAGTCTTATACCAACTTGACCCAAGCTGAGGTTTGAAAGGAGGGAACCCAATTGAGAAGATATTTCTGCAAGATCCAAATGAAAGGCATTTTCTTAATTAGTGATTTGTGGGGGATCATGCAGCCCATTGTGGGCGGTGCCATCCCTGGGTTGATAGTCCTGGGTTCCATAAGAAAGCTGGGTGAGAAAGCCATTGGGAGCAATCCAGTAAGCAGAACCCCTCCATGGCCTCTGCATCAGCTCCTGCCTCCAGGTTTCTGCCCTGGTTGCGTTCCTGTCCTGACTTCCTTTGATGATAAACAGCAAAAGGGAAGTGTAAACCAAATAAGCCCTTTCCTTCACAACTTGATTTTTGGTCATGGTGTTTCATCAAGTTGGTACCGATATTGTGGAGTAATTATGTGACAGACATGACCATGTTTTTGGGAGGACTTTGGAATTTAGGGCTAGAAAAGCTTTTTAGTGATGAGAGCTCAGTGGGATGTTTCTTTTGGAGCTTGGGAGATAATGTTAAGAGCAATACAGACGACAGAGGCCAGGCTTGTGAAGTTTGAAGACTCTATCAGGGACATTTGCTATTTTGAATTACAATCCTGTCTTTCTGATGAGCTAGGGTTGAAGAGTCAGCCATGATTAATAAGAAACCAGCACCACTGAAGTGAAACTTCTGTGTTACTGGAACAATTGATGCTGGTTAGCCAGAACTAAGAAATTACTGGCATTTAAGAAGAGACCCAGATCCCTGAGGTGAAATTTCCCAATGCAAGCTGTGTTCCAGAGCTGGCTAAGGTTGTATCTCATGCTGATAGCCAAACCTGGTAGTGTAAGAGTTACCCAGGTGGTACTCGTTTTGAAGGCATGAAGGGGTCATGGAGAGCAGCTGAGGCTTGGCACTGTGAGAGATCAGGAGAGGTTGTTGGTGAAAGTTCAGCCTCAGTAGCAGTCCCAGGATTGAAGTTTTGGTACCATAAGCAGAGCCTATGAGAGGCTTTTGGTGAAAGTGTAGCCCAGTTGTAGCAGAAGATACTAGTGTTTTGGAGAGTATCATGTGATGAACATCAAGAACAACAGCAGAGGTATAGTGGATCCTAGCTGGGCTTAGAAGACAAGCTGTGCGTCCTGCATAAGGTAGAAGAAGAGAAGTAACCCAAGCCCGTTGGAGGAGCTCAGAATATGGTGAGTGAATCCAGATATTGGACTCTTAGTTATTGGAATTTGATTTTGATCAATTTGATTGTGACTGTGTCCTGTTCCTGTGCCTTCTTGAAGTAAAACAGTAATTTATGTTTTATTTTACTGGAGTCCCAAGTTGAGAGACTAATTTTAAAAGACTTTGGATTTCTAAAGAGATTGACCTTTTTAAAGGGACTGAAATTTTAATGTGTTTGAATTTGTAAAGACTGTGGGACTTTTAAAAGTTATTTATGATTTTAATGTAAGATCTTGGGGACAAATAAGAAAGAGACAGTAGTGGTTTAATAGTGATGTGTTTGTCAAGTTGACAAGGGGTCACTTGTGCTGACTAGGCTTACATCAAGTTGACACAAGCTAGAGTCATTTGAAAGGAGGCAATCACAATTGTGGAAAATATGTCCATAAGGTCCAGCTGTAAGGCATTTTCTTAATTAGTGATTGATGAGGGGGGGCCTAGTCTATTGTGGATGTCTCCATCCCTGTGCTGGTGGTCCTGGGTTCTATAAGAAATCGGAGTGAGAAAACCATGAAGAGCACTCAGTAAGCATCACTCCTCCATGGCCTACTCCAGATTCCTGCCTGTTTGAGTTCCTGTCCTGACTCCCTTCAGTGATGAGCAGTCATGATATGGGAGTGTAAGTCCAACAAACCATTTCCTCCCCAACATGTTTTTTGTCATGGTGTTTCATCACAGCAATAGAAACCCTAAATTAAACATACATATTTATAATATTTTCCTTAAAATATGTGTTCTTCTTAAATATGTTTATTTTAACTCTATCATGACTTGAAATCAAGTATGGTAATATCTACAACATAGTTTTTGCTCAAGACTGCTATGGCTGTCTATGTTCTTTTATATTTTCTTATGAACTTTAAGATTATTTTATTTTTATTTTTGTTAAGAATGGCATTTGGATTTTGATAAAGGTTGCATTGAATCAATGGAACAAAGGGTTATTTGAAAATATAAATAATACTGACACAGTCTTAGCTAAACTAACCAAAAGAAACAGAAAGGAGGCCCAAAATTAATTAATTGGATTAGACATGAAAAGGGAGACATTACAACAGATACCAATGACATTCAGAAAATCTTGAGATGGTATCTTAGAAGCTTCTGTCATGTCAAATTGGAAATCATAATGTAAATGGATGAATTCTAGATATACATGACTTACTGAAGTTAAAATAAGGTACTTTTGGTAGGCTATCCATTCACATAATATTAATTGCTCCAAGCCAGGTGTTGGTGGTGCACATCTTTAATCCCAGAAGCAGGTAGATCTCTGTGAGTTTGAGGCCAGCCTGGTCTACAGAGTGAGTTCTAGGACAACCTCCAAAACAATACAGAGAAACCCTCTCTCGAAAAACCAAATAATAATAATAATAATAATAATAATAATAATTACTCCAACCCACAAACTCAGGACTTTCCAACTTCTAGTGTCCTCCTTAGCTTTTTCATGGTTTTAAAGTTTTGTTAAAGAGATCATTCACTTACCTGATTAGCTTTATTCCAAAAATTTTTTTTTGGTTCTTTACGAGACAGGGTTTCTCTGTATTGTTTTGGAGACTATTGGTCCAGCCCGGCCTCGAACTCACAGAGATCCGCCTGCCTCTGCCTCCCGAGTGCTGGGATTAAAGGTGTGTACCACCACCACCTGGCCCAAAATATTTTTAAAGGCTGTTGTTACTGCATTTTTCCTTTTGATTTCTGTCCCAACATGTTGGTATATGGAAAGATTACTATTATTATTATTATTATTATTTTGGTTTTTTGAGACAGGGTTTCTCTGTGGCTTTGGAGGCTGTCCTGGAACTAGCTCTTATAGACCAGGCTGGCCTCGAACTAACAGAGATCCGCCTGCCTCTGCCTCCCAAGTGCTGGGATTAAAGGCGTGCACCACCAACGCCCGGCTGGAAAGATTATTTTTAATGTATACATTTAGTGTGGATATCTTAATATATACATTTTAATGACTTTTGCTTGTTAAATTTGTATCTTACTACTTTGCTAAAAGTGTTTATTATATCCAAGAGCAATCTAATGATTTTCTGAATTTCATTGGTACCTGTTGTAACGTCTCCTGCGCTCCCTTTTTAAAGTTTCATAATAAAGGTCCTCTTTGGTTAGTTTTGTTAATTGACTCGTTGATTCCTTGTAATTTTTAAGGACATTTTAAATTTCCTTCTTGATTTCGTCAATGACCCATTCACCATTCCATAGTATGTTGTTTATCTCCATTAGTTCATATATTCTGTAATTTCTCTGATGTTGACTTCCAGTTTTTTCTTTATTCATATAAAACATAGGAAATTATTTCAACTTCCTATATTTGTTAAAACTTATTTTTTGAAGGACACCTTTTTCTAAGTGTACTTTTGGTATCATTTCCTTGTTATCTCTACTATGATATTAAGAATATTAATATTGTTTAGTGTGTGTGTGTGTGTGTGTTCGATTGAGGGGGTGTGGGGAGGAGGCAATAAATGGCTAGAAGATAATATGTATTAAATCTTGATGATATCTACATTGATGGTGGTTACATTACTCCTTAGACATTATAAATTATGACAACTAATGCATTAAAGTACAATATTGAGAATTTCAGCACATGCAAGGATTTACTGGTATGGCAAAAAAATCATATCACGGATGGTGAGATGGAAAATGACTGTTGCTTATTTTCCTAACTTTTAAGACTCATAATTATTGCCATCTATAGACACAATAGTATTTTTTAATAATCTGTTATATTATCACCCTGTGCAAGTTTGCTGAGTGGCCTGATATTATATTGTATACCCATAACCCTAGCATTTTAGAGATAACACAAGAGGATCCCAAACAAGGCTATCCTGGGCTGTACAGTGAGACTCTGTCTCAAAACTAATAAATTATTCCAACAAAAATATCTTTTCTTTGAGTATGACTACTGTGGGCCAATAACTCCTCATTGGCATTATACATTAGAGGCTGATTTTGCCTCCTGCTGTGAGACAGTGATTTGTAGCTTCTCAATGGTAAGTTTCAAGGAAGGTGCCAATGGCTTGTTTTCCCTTCTGATGTGTTTCATGTCTAATGTATCTCAGGGTATTAAGAGACTAACTCTATCCCTGTAATTTTTCACCATCTAAAGAACTACAAAATAATTAATCTTTTCCTATTATGGTTGCTTTTTTGATTCTGATTTCTTACCTTAGACAGAAGTTATTCATCATCCTGAACTATTAATTATTGCTTCCAGAGAAAACAATCACAACACTATGGAGCGTTCGACCATTGAGGAATTCTGAAAGAATGATTCTGGTCTAAAACAAATTTTAAAACAAGTATCAAAAATATTTCAAACAACAATAGTATCTCTACAACATGTACATTGATAATTGCTTCAAAGGAAAGTACTCATTTAGATACTTATCAGGAATTTTTTATTTTTGAGAATGTGTTTTAATTACAACATTTCTCCCTTTCCTATCCTTCCATTCTCTTAAAATTCGTGGCCTTTGTTCATTAATTATTGTTGCATGCATATATGTATAGGTATATATATTTATATTCCTAAATATAACTCATTTAGTCCATATAATGTTACTTGTATGTATGTTTTCAGGGCTGACCATTTGGCACTGAACAACCATTTGGTGTGCTCCTCTATGGGAAGGACCACCTCCCCTGCTTCCAGCTTTACTCAATTGTCTGTAGTTCTTTGTATAGGGTTGAGGCCTCATAGGCTTTCCATCGTACAGTTTGGCTGGTTTGCTGGTATCTTCCTTGTTCAGATCACATTTGGGCATTCATGCTGGTGAGACTTTATGGGTGTAGCTTTTGATATTCTATATAGATATATTCTGATAGTTGTGACAGTCTTTCTGGTCCCTGCTCGTCATTGCTCCCAGAGCCTTGGGTGAAGGAGTGTTTTGTAGATGTATCCACTGGGACTGGGTTCCACAACTTTACATATTTGATTGCCTGTGTTTTTTTTTTTTTTGGTTTTTACGAGACTGGGTTTCTCCGTATTGTTTTGGAGGCTATCGATCCAGCCCGGCCTCGAACTCACAGAGATCCGCCTGCCTCTGCCTCCCGAGTGCTGGGATTAAAGCCGTGCGCCACCACCGCCTGGTGATTGGTTGTGGTTTTTACTAGTAGTTTCTGTCTGTTGCTTAGAGCAGTTTCCCTGATGAGAGGTAAAGATTCCACTTATTTGTGGGTATAGGACAAATGTTCATAGATCAGGGATCTCTGGGCCCTATTTTTAAAGTGTATGGTGTCTTCAGCAGTAGGCCTTCATTCACTTCTGGGGTTTAACGAATGACAATGGCAATGGGCTGTATGTTTAAGCAGTCTCTTGCACAGCCTTTGCCAATAATGCAAAAGAAGGCCGTTTGTGTCTGGTATTGAGGTTTTTGTTAGGTAGTCTTCGACTTTGGAGGTTGTAGCAACAGCCCAAATGAGAAAATTTTGTTAAAATGGTATATGTATATTTATTAACTAAATTGCATGCATTGTAGGTGTTTTGGAGGGGGTACACATAGCTAATACTATGATTCCTTTTTCTGCCCTCCATGTTGTTATGGTACCTACTTCCCTTTTTCTGTATTTACCTCTGTGTCCCTTGCCTGATGGAGTCCAGTCTTTCATTTCTCTCTCACGCCAATTGCATCCTGTTATCCCTTTACTCTCCTCTCCTCTTCTACATTAATGTCCATCCCAATCCCTAAGGAGACCCAGCCTTCCCATTTCCTTTTTCAGATCACTCGGACTCGGCTATTCACCTTTGCCTTCCCCCCATCTTTTTATGAAGCTTTTTTTAGAAAGACTTCTTACTTTAATCATATTTTGTACATGTTATTTATTGAAAATTAAGTAGTGGGTCAATGCATTAATATGTCTTAGCTTAAGATTGTCTGCTACTTAGTAATTTAAAGACCAAAACATAAGAAAACATCCACTTTACTATGGATTACTTAGCTTTCTTTATTCCAAAAGTAATAATAATATTAATAATGATGATAATAATAATATATAATTATAATATCTGTTTTCTCATAACAGGTTATCATTAAAATTAAAATTACATTACTATACTTTGTGTTTGTTATCTTGAGTTAGTTTATAGATTTCTGCATAAGTGAGACCATAGCCCTAGATATAATGTAGACTTTCTAATAAGTGAGAATAAACGTGTTTTTTGACAACTCATATCTCCCTTTGGGTACTCCAGAGCATGGATCACATTCTATACCCACAATTTCAAAACTTGAGTTATGTTCAGCATTACATGGATTTATGAGAAGTATTCTGAATGACTTTGGTCAAAAGGGATATGACATAATGTAAAAGTTAACTTGAAAACAAGTACAGAATATGGGTCTAGGTCATGAAATTGATTCAAATAGCTTGAGGAAGGCAGTGACATTGTAACATGAAGTGGCTATTTTAGAAAGGAGTTAATGTAACATGGGCAAAGGTTGCCTATAAGGGATTCAGAATGCTTTTCAGATTAACCACTTTGTTGTGTTCAATGCCTTTAATAGACTTTTTCTGCTTGACTACCCTCAGAAGCCCTGTGTAAACCTTAGGTCCTTGACTCATCTTTCAAATCCAGTTGTGGCATCTATGAAGGTTTTGTACTGTTACAGTGGGGTAGTTTTCAGAACCAGCTGTGATTTTTTTTGATGAAGGACCTCCTGCTGTAAACCTTCATCATGGATGACTCATGTGAAGCTGGCTGTGTCATGCCACCAGAGGTATCTTGTCCATTATCTGTGTTAAACACTGGCTTGATCTCTGAGGAGCAAATGTGCACATGCATGTGTCTATGTAAATGTGTGTGTTTGTGCATGTGTGTGTGTGGTGAACCCAGGGCTATGCACATGGACCACTGAGTTACATCCTCAATGTTAGTTTATTTTTAAGACTTTTTTCTTTAAATCTAGCCCAGGTTGGCCTTGTACTCAATGACTTCTGACTCTAAAATGCTAGGATTACAGGCATGTGGCTCCGTATATGGTCTTGGGGCTCTCTTTTGTATGAGTTTGATATATCTTTGAATCTTTTCACCAGTTTCAGGTGCTTAGCAAAGCTGGAGCTTCGGCATGTCAGGGATAATTTCTCTGAAGCTAAGCCATTACTGCGGGTGTAATCAGGCACTCGGTGGTAAGTTTGCCGATGTAGTAATATAAACTGAGACAGTTTATGCAAAGAACATAATGATTCACTACAGGGGCTGGCTGCTCATTGTTATGAACTATCATAGTTACTTTTGTCTAAAATGTATGCCTCACAGTTGAGAGACAACATGTGGTTTGTGTCTTTCTGGGCCAAGTTTATCTCACTCAGTATAGTCTTTCCATTGATCTAAAAATTTCATAATTATAATATTTGTTATAGATGACTAGTATTCCATAGTGCATATGTACCATATTTCCACTATCTCTCCAGCAGTTGAAGGACATTTAAGTTTCCATTTTCTATCTATTGTGAATAGGACAGCAATGAACATGGCTGAGCAAGTCTCTGTGGAATAAGATGTTTAGTACTTTAGGCATATGTCAATGAGTAGTACGACTGGGTCCTATGGTAGATTTAGGTTTGTTTTTTGTAGGATTCTCCACACTGTTTTTCCAGAATGGCTTCACCAAATTGCACCCACCCCAACAATGAATGAGAGTTCCTCTTTCCCCACATCCTCTCCACCATCGATTGTCAATTGTTTTGATGGTATTTGCCCTTTGGACTGGTTTGAGATGAAATCTCAAAGTTATTCTAATTTATCTTTTCCTAATTGCTGAGGATGCTGAACACTGTTTGGGGTAATTCATAGTCATTTTATTTCTTCTATTGAGAATTCTCTGCTTAGATCTCTAGCCTATTTTCCTATCTATTTTAATTTTATTAAAAATAAAATTTGTATATAATATGTTCCCATTATAGTTTTTCTCCTATGATCTTCTTAGATTCTTTACATCTCTCTTCCCATCCTAATCCATGCCCTTTCTCTCTCATTGGAAACAAACAGACATCCAAATAATAAAATGAAGTAAAACAAAATAAAAACAAACAAATAGAGAAAAAAGAGCCAAAGGAGAAGCACAGAAGCATACATAGACTCCCACACACACAAACACATACACAAACACACACACACACGCACTCATACACATAGCAACCATATAAAAACTCAAAAAGTCAGGGTATATCTGCGAAGGACCTATAAAGCTAAAAACAAATAACTTGACAAAATATTATGACACCAAGAACCTCCAAAGATGCCACTGAGTTCATTTTGTGTTAGTCATCTACTTTCTGGGGGAGGGGACTGGCTTTACAAGTGGTTTGTATACCCAGGGGGACCCTTTTTGAGAGAGCTTTTTTTTTCACTTTTGAGTGGTTACCAATTACAGACAGTTTCTGGGTTAGGAGCAGGGATTTGTGTACACTTCTTCCTTTAGTACTGGAAATCTATCAGGACCAGACATGTGTAGGCCCTGAGCCTGCTGCCACAGTTTGAGTTCATATGTATATCGATACTGTTGATTTAGAAGGCCTTGTTTCCTTAGTGATCTCCATCACCACTGGCTCTTTTCACCTCTTCAGCAGGATTCCCTGAGCCCTGATGGAAGGGGTTTGAGGGAGACATCACATTCAGGGCTGAGAGTGCCAAGGTGTCTTACTGTGCACATTGTCAAGTTGTGGGTCTCTGTATTTGTTCCCATACACTGTTTCTCTTATGATGGCTGAGAAAAAAAGCTGATCTATGACTATAGTAGAATGTCATTAAGAGTTGGTCCAGAGCTGCATTGCTTTAGCAGAATAGTAGTATTTGGTCTTTTTCCCTGGCCTATCTGGTCTCAGGTTCTTGGCTACCCGAGCAGTGTTGGGAACGGGTTCCTCTCAAGGGGTGGGCCTTAAGTTCAGTCTGATAATGGTTGGTTGCTCCCACAAGCTTTGTGCCACTACTGCATTAGTATATCTTGCACAGTATAATGATCCATGTGGGACAAGAAGGGGATCTAGTTCAGCATGACTCAGTAGCCCATGCTGGTTCAAACTTCTAGAGTCTGACACCAGACAATTCATTTTAGGCATATTTAAGCATAGTCTAATTTGGGAAAAAAGTCCCCTGGTGTGACACAATCAATCCTGTGTGCACAAAAAGGCATGATTCCATTGAAACACATGTCACTTCTTCCATGATGATGGGTTCTACAGATTAGATAGTCTACATGTGTTATCATAAGAGCCTAGGGGAGGTCTGGTGTGGTCTTAGTCATGCAGATAGCACAGGGGTACCTAGACTATTAACCACTTTTACCTCCATCCTTCTGGGCAGAAAGTAAGTTATAAATTTCTTCCTTTGAAGAGACAACTGGAATGTTTAGCATTCCTGGTTTACTTAGTGCTTATCTGTGAGCACAAGGACTTGTGTGATCCCAATAGCTTCCCTCCACAAGGGAATGTTAGTTGTCCAGTCTTCTGAGGGTCTCCTGTGGGTGATAACAACTTTGTTGACTCAAGGTAACAATAATCACTTTTAACTCAGAGGAAACAGCCACTCAGTGTGAACATGCTCATGACTCAGTTATAAATACTGAAAAGATAGCACTCTATACTCAGCCCCTCTTGGGATCTGAGATGTATTTGAATTGTTTTGGCAATGCTTTTGATTTTTCTGGAGTTATTTTTTTCTTTTTTCTAAAGCAGAATATTTAATTAGTAGATTTATCTCGTAGGGATTTCAAACATGACAGGGTTGTGTTTTGAGCCAAAGGCAAATAAACATCATCGTTGCCACCTCCTTTAGTGCATCTTAGTTCCCTGAATCCATAACATTGTTGAGGAAAAGGGAAATTAATCTGCATAGGTTTATTGTAAATTGTTTTTCTTTCTAGTGGATTAAATTAGATTCCATTGTGTTCAGTACCTGGAACTTGTCTGACAATGTGTGAAATTTTATTATTTATGGATAGTTCTTGCTGATGATCATTAACATAGCCTTTAAAATGATTTATGTAAATTGCATATTTTGTCTACAATTTCATTTGTTTAGTTTTTGACATGAAATTTGAATTCTTTAAGAGTGTTTCATTTCTATTTGTGAGAGGTTAAATAGAAGGAGGAGGAAGAATAGGAAGAGGTAAAGGAAAAAAGAGGAGGAGTAGGAGGAGGGGAGGAGGAAAAGGAAGATAAAGAAGGGGGAATAGGAGGGGATAAAAGTGGAGGATGAAGTTTCTTTAGGATTAGTCACTTGATTATTGTTTATCCATGATTTTTCTTGAGTTAATTTAAGATATAACTCCCTTTTAAAATCAATCCTTAAGGGAAGTGTTATGCTTAAGAGTATAAGTTATGATATTTTAACACTCTAAACTCTGATGAAGTTATTGAAGGACTCATCATGCAAAAGAAAACTCCAGGGAAGTTATTAGCAATTGAGTTAGAATTTACAGGTCATGAGAGAATGCTAATTTTACCAACTAGAAGAGAAAGAACAAAAATGGTAGTCATTATGAATGATACGTGATGGTTGTATGAGCCTGAAATGTGAAGGTGATGACTCCACAGATAAGTGCAGAATAAACACATCCTGTGATACTGAGGGACATGGGTATGCCAGACATAGTTTAATGCAAATTCCCCTTTCTGATATCTAATTAATTACTGTGACTTGTCTCTTTGGATGGGAGGTCTTACTTGGTTCTGTGGCTTTGATCTGCTTAGGTAGGCTTTAACTATAGCCTAGGTTATGCAAGTAGATCCCCAAGCCTCAGCTACTCCAATAAAAACTTGTGTCTTCTCCCGATTGATTTGCATCTCCTACCTTTTCCTTGATTCATATAAATACTATAGTATCCTTAGTTTCCTTTTTCCACTAACTGTTCCTGAGGGTATAACTTGATCTTAAGAAATTAGGGAAAATGTATTTTAAAATTTTCCTTTTACATTAAAAAGTTCAGTAATTCATTTACAAAATGGAAACTGAAACCTAAAGGAGTAACATGTATTGTCCAATTGCAGAATTAAATAATGAAAAATGCAGTTGTATATGACATACCCATAGCTAGATGTTTTTTTTCTAGTATGTTGCTTTAATTACCTCTATTGGGGTGATAGCAAATTTGATCATCCCAAGGAATGAAAACTTAGACTTTGAAATATAACATCCTAGGGGCTGGAGAGATAACTCAGAAGTTAATAACACTGGCTGCCCTTCCAGAGGATCTGGGTTTGACTTCCAGCACCCACAAGGTGGCTCAAAACTGTTAATTTCAATTCCAGGGGACTGGATATCCTATTCGGGCCACTGTGGTACCAGACCCACAATAGTAGCTGTTCACTGACATACATGTAGGCAAAACAGCTATAGGTATAAAATATAAATGTAAAAAGAAATACAACAATATCTTCTACCTTAGAATTAAAAAGTATCTCTTTCAACTGGTCTTATTCACCAAAAAGTTACTTTTCTGATACATATTAAAGGGACAAAGCCCAAGAAATTGGGAAGCCAATATGTAAAAGGAGTCCTTAATTAGTCTAGATAATAAAAGGCCAGAGCCAGATATAGAGGGAAATGCTGAGATGAGAGAGGAGAAAGCCACAGCACACCTTACCTCCTAAGCATCTCCACAGAGAAGAGAATGTTTTCCTGTTTGTCCCTGCTTATACACTGTTACTACCCAACTACATCACTTCCTGCCTGTCTGTATAGACCTCCCAACCTCTATAGTTAGCTAGTGGCAAGTTCTATTGTCTGACTCCCAGACGGGCTTTATTTGTGCAAGAAATATATCACCACATATTCCCCCTTTTTTGTCTAAAAAATAAAAAAGTTATAACCAATATCAGAAAACTATGTAAATAAGAAAAATAACTATGTACAATATATACATGGCAATAAGTACAATGCCTACCTAGTCCATCAGAAAATACTACAAAGTCTATTCTTTCTTGATGTGTCCAAAGTCTTGTACCTAATTTACTTTCTATTCTAATATGCATATCAAATTATCTTTTAATGTCTTTTAAACCTATTACACTTAATACATCCATAGTGAGTTTCTTTACTGATTCTGGTAAACAGGGAAAACTACAACTATGCTATTTAGTCTTAGGCTTCCTCAGAAACCCAAGAAGGAAATAATATTAACTGAGTAAACAGGAATGTCGAGCAAGAGACTTCCAAAGAATGTGAGAAATGACAGAAACAGCTGGTTGCCTGGACTGTCACCCAATATTGCGCTGCTATGTTGGGGCATCCATCTTCAGCCAATAGGCCTAGCACATCTGACAGACATTCTGTGAACCAGGATATCCTGAAGAACTGGACCACCTTGTCTTGGCAAGGTTTGCAGTCACTTTTTTTGGTGTCCTGTATGTACAATTTGGATGGAAAACTGTCAGCAGTTGAGGCAAGGGTACTTTCTTGCCCAGTGGCTTACCTTTACCACAAAGAACTCAAATTTCATGTGTGATTTCTTCAATGCCCATCATCTTCTCTGATGTATATTGGTGCTGCCAGGAGCAGACATGTCTTGTCATAAAAAAGGACCTATGTTATTAAACCATATTAAATGCCATATTCTATAGATCTCTGAAGTGTTTGAAGATGACCTGTCTTTCTAATATGTCAGTTTGACGTTGAAAACATACCTGAAGTGACTACAAGTTTGATTGTTATAGTCGGCTAATTACCAAATTCCATTTCCTAGTTGTCGTATATAGTTTATAACAATAACTTTCAATGACTAGAAATTTGTATTACATAGTTAAATGAGCTGTATAAACACAACACCTAGAATATTGGAAACATAGCAAAATGAATCTCAAGTTTGTATCAACATATAACATTTGTATACAATTATAGAAGTCTAATCCAATGTAAAATATTTAAAGCAAGTAGTTGCTTTTTAAGAATAGATTCAATAATCTGCCTTTTTATCTGAACATCTCTATATCATCCCTTATTCTTTTCAGAGTAGATTCAGAAATCTATCCTTTTTATCCTACCATATCTGGATTCCTCTCCCTTTTTGTTAAATCAAAACAAAACCTTGGGTATAATCCCCTTTGTTCAACATTCTTCCTGATCATAAGCAATAACATTTTGCAACCAGTTCCCCTAAACAATGGAAAATATCCATAACCCAAAGAGTGACCAAAAACCAACTACCCCACTGCTTAGGAATGTGGGGTCAAGTTCTTAAAGTTGCTTCCTGCTGTCTGTGGGTGATGACATCTTTAGGGGATCCTGAAAAGAAAATTTTGGTTGTCAAGCTGTATCATTTGTTGTCCAGTCTCTGTATAATGGGCAAGTACATGGCTTGTTTCAAATGCTGGCTAAAGTAGTCTCTCCGGCTGGATCACCTTAACTAGTCACCTCAAAATTGTTCTAAACAGTGTCTGCAAAATTGCATCATCTCAGCAAGTTACCTCAAAACTGTTATGAACAGTTTTTAGTCCAAAGTTTATCTCTAGTTGGGTGTTGTGATAGTCCTGGTGAAATTGTGGTTGTGGGAATCCATCCTCCTTTTGGAGACTTCAAAAGTCGCTGTTAGGCATAGTCATGATTCACTGTAGAAAACTGATAGAGACTCAAATGAGAAATCATACATGAAGGTAGACAAAAAACTTTTCTAGGATTGATTAGTACTCTATGTGACCATTAATATCATGATAAAAATTATGAAATTAGTAGCAATACTATAGTCCTAAATATTTGTTTTCCTTCTGTTCTATTTCAGATGGATGTTCTGACATGAGGCAGAGATTTTATATTTTACTTTAACAAGCATGCTTGAGTTTAGAGGAGGAGAGAGCCATTCTCCAACTCCAAAGCCAGCTTTTAATCTTTACTTGGACTGAGGCTACAAAAAGACTAAACGGATTACATGTTTGTATAGAAGTAAGAAACAAACATTTGGGAAGAATTATGAAATTTTACCCTGTTGTAAATGTGCTATACCAATAGGCCAATTTACCCTTCTCCAACCCTAAATTTTGGGGAAGTTCTCCTTGGCATTATATCTATTCAAATGAAAATCATTTGTAAATATTATGGGTTAGTTAAGATTAAACAACCATGCTGCTTCAAGAACTGTCATCTCTTCTTGTTAAGAGGTATCCTGTTTAAAATGAATCCTTATAAATTTTGATGGTATCCATATTTTTTCTTTACCTGTAGAAACAAAAGCAAAATCCCTTCCTTCCCCAATGCAACATATGTCCCAGTTTCCATTCAAGAGTCAACATATCTTTGAAATACACTGGTTGGTTTAATTCTCTAGTTTTTCTCTATTATCTACGGTCTCTATGCAGTTGTTGTTCCCTTTACATTTGCATTTAGAAAATTCAAAGTTAATAAAGAGCTACACAATCTATTTTGGGGGTTCTTAGTTATTACTTCCTGTTTATTTAGCATATCCTTTAGATTTTTATTCAATCTTTCTATAACTGTTTGCCTTGTAGGATTATGTGGTATACCAATAATATTCTTGATATTATAATAAGCAAAATCTGTTTCATTTTCTTAGAGGCATATGGTGGTGCACTGTCTGTTTTTATTTGTGCAGGTATACCCATAATGGCCATAACTTCTAGCAAATGTGTAATTACTGAATCAGCCTTTTCTGAACTCAAAGCAGTTGACCATTGAAAACCTGAATAGGTGTCAATGGTGTGGTGTAATATTTTAAGTTTCCATATTCTACACAATGGAGCACATCCATCTGCCAGATTTTATTCCTTTGTGTATCCTTTGGATTACTTCCTGGAGGTAGTGGAATTTGGTTGTGTAAAGAGCAACTAAGACATTTTCTTATAATTTCTTTGACTTGTTGCCAAATGATGGAAAAATCTTTTTTTTCAAACCTTTGCTATTGACATGGTTTTTTATGGAATTCTGATGCCTTTAGCATAATTTCCTATCAATAGTTGATCAGTCTCATCATTTCCTTGTGCTAGAGGGTCTGGCAGACCATATGGGATCAGATGTATATTATATATATGGGATGATATTTGTTCCTGATTATGTCTTGTAACTCAATAAATAATAAATCAATTCTGTATCATCTGGTATAAATTCAGCAGTTCCAATGTATGAAACAACTATTTCTGTATATTGTGAATCAGTAACTATGTTGAGAGATTCCTTATGGTCCATTATCTTCATGAGAATAGCATATAATCCTGACTTTTAGACAGAATTAGTAAGGACCTAGGTCTATTTTGCTTACATTTTCTCATTTGTATCCTGCCTTTCCTGATTTATTTGCAACAGTATAGAATGTAAGGGCTCCAGTTATTGGTGTTTCCCTTACAATATGAGGAAGGATCCAGTTAGTCCTCTTTATAGGTTGAATTCTCCTGTTTTGGTGTAATTGTTGTTGACCTCTCCCAAAACATTACTACAAGCTCTTTGCCAGCATTCACTTTCTACCCACAACTTTTCAATTTCATCTTAGTAAAAGGTACTACAATTTCTGCTGGATCTATTCCCGCTAATTGACAAAGTCTTGGTTTATATGGTAAAAAGTTCCATTCTATTGTCCCCCCTGCATTAAAATTCCTGTAAGGGATGCTAGGAGGGTAATATGACTAGAATGCACTTAAGCTTTGGATCCACACTATCCATATGTACCACATGTAATTTGTCTTCCACCAAAGCCAATTCTTTCTCAGCTTTAGCTGTAAATTCCCTGGGACTATTTAAGTCCTTGTCTCCTTATAAAGTTTTGTTTAAATAAATCAGTTGATCTGGTTTTATGTCATAGATGGGAAGTGTCCCCTAGCAATCTCTGAATGTCATTAGGAGTCTGAAATTAATCTCTCCTAATTTGTACCTTTTGGGGCCTAATTTTTTGTAAACTTATTTTATAGCCTAAATAATTAATAGAATCTCTTCTTTGTATTTTTTCAGGAGTTATTTGTAATCCCCAGCAAGGCAAAATTTTCTTTACTTCTTCAAACATTCTTTATAAATTATCTACATTTGAATCACATAATAAAATGTCATCCATGTAATGGTAAATTATTGATTGAGAAAACTTCTTACATATTAATTCCAATGGCTGCTGTACAAAATATTAGCACAGGGTGGGGCTATTTAACATTCCCTGTGGGAGAAAATTCTACATCTATCTTTTATCAGGTTGTGAATTATTGTAAGTAGGCAGTGTAAGGGCCAAATTCTCCCTTACTTTTTCTTGTAAAGGTACAGTAAAGAAACAGTCTTTTAAGTCAGTAACTATAATAGGACAATCTTTAGGTAATAAGGAAGGCAACTGCATCCCAGGCTGTAGAAAGCCCATTGACTGAATTATTTTATTAATGGCTCTCAGCTCTGTAAGCACTCTCTATTTTCCTGATTTCTTTGTAACAACAAATACAGGAGAATTCCAAGGGCTGGTAAATTCTTCAATGTGTCCAGCATTTAACTGTTCCTGAACCAGCTGTTCTAGAGCCTCTAGCTTCTTTGAAGTCATAGGCCATTGCTCCACCCAGACAGGATTGTCGGTTAGCCATTTTAAGGGTAGGGCTTTTGGTCCCTCTATGAGTTCAACACTTGTTTTGTTTTGATTATGTACAGCCTGTATGGTCAATGTCTGTTTTATATAGTGCCCTGTAACACTTTTTCCATAAACATGAGTTTCTTTATGGTTTAATTTTGGTACTGGAGGAATGTTAATTTGGTTATTAAATTGTTGTAACAGATCACTAACCCAAAGATTTACTGCTATGTTAGCTACATATGGCCTCAACCTTCCTCTTTGTCCTTCTGACCATACACATTTGACCAATCTTGTGCTTTGCTTTACATGAGATAGAATTGAACATCTACCTCCTGAAGAGGCCAAGTAGGATGCCAAGATTCTGGGTTGAGGATGCTGATGTCTTCACCGGTGTCCAGATAATCCTTTAAGCATAACTTTATTGATTTGTACTCTTAGTTTTGGTCTTTGGTCATTTATTGAAGTATGCCAAAATATATGTTTTCTCTTTCATTCTTGAATTTTTGACTTATTCTCCAAAGATATTCTACTATCCAGAGCAGTAACATTTTTTACAATAGCCACTGGATTTCCTAGTTGTTCTGGGGAGGATTTTCCTCCACAGTGACTTGGAATGACTGGACCAATTTTGACATCAGGGCCTTCTAGAGGCCCCCAAGGAGTTTTCCAGTGTTAAAGGGTTTCCTTGCTTGTCTCTTGTTGATCCACATTCATTGGTCCAGTGTAGGATTTTGGTACATCTTCTGTATAGTCCATATGGTTGAGGCCTTCTGTTTAAGTTATTTCCAGAAGAAGCACTATTTCTGGGTATGCATTGTCTGCAATTTATTCTCAAATGGCCTATTCTACCACAATTAAAGCATTTGGTATTTTGATGTCTCCTTGTACCTTTGGAGATAGCTTCTCCTACCCAAGCCTCAGTGTTATAATCCAAAGACTCAGTATTGTCTGTATGCAGGATTCACTCATCCATTAATGCTGATCTGATCTTTAAAGGCCAAAGCACCTTTTCGCATTCTATATTAGCATTTTCAAAAGCTAGAGATTCAATGAGTACTGGTCTAGCTTCTGTGTCTGCTACTCCTGTTTGTACCGCTTTAGTCAGTCTTTGCAAAAAGTCACTAAAAGTTGCTTTGGGCCTTGTATAACCTTAATATACAACTCAGCTCTTTCCCCTACTTCTTGAATCTTGTCCCAAGCATTCAAGGCTGCTGTACAGCATAAGGGCAAGATATATTCATTGTACATAGCTTGTGTAGTTACATCTGCATAAGGTCCCTCACTAAGAATTTGATCTTGGGAAGCCTCATAACCTTTAAATCTACCTCGATGTTCAAGGGTTTTGTACTCCTCTCTCCAATATGACTTCCACTGCAGCTGTGGACCCAGTTCTAGAATAGATTAATTGAAGCCAGTCATTTGGAGTTATTCTATTTCTTCTAGCCCATGACTTTACTGACTCCCTCATACATGGTGAATGCATGCCATAAGAAACTACAGTTTCCTTAATATCTTTTAAATCTTTCATACATAAGGGCTCCCATTTGCAATCTGTAAATACTTCTGGGTGTTCATCATTTGCTGACTGTTTAGTAATACTAACAGACTATAACATAGCAGATGATGATACAACCTTTGGTACGTCATCTCTGACTTTGAAAGGTACTAGTGATATTAGATATTTTTTTATTCTCTTTTGTTTGTACCTTAGCTCCTGGTGTATCAGTTTAAGGTTTTCTATGGCATGTAATCTATTCACCATTGTTTCTTGGAGCGTTTGAATTTCCTGGACAGTAAAAATGTCTAAGGATTTTATTTCTTTCTCAATATATGTTTTAATTTAAATTAGAAACATGAATGTTTCACATGTCAGTCAGAGCTCCCTCTCCTACCCCTTCTCTCTTGTCCCTCCACCAGGCCCCCAGCCCCCCACCCAATCCCTACATCATTCCCCAGGGAGGGTGAGGCCCTCCTTGGGGGGGGATCTATAAAGTCTGTCATTTCATCCTGGGCAGGATCTAGGCCCTTCCCCATGTGTCCAGGCTGAGAGAGCATCCCTCTATTTGGAATGGGCTCCCAAAGCTCATTCATAAACCATGGTGAACGCTGATCTACTACCCAAGGCCCCAGTGATTTCTGTGGCCTCCTCCCTGGCACTGCATTCAAGGAGTTTGGATCAGTTCCCTGTTGGTCTCTCAGCCATCATTCTGGGATTCAAGAACTCCCCCCTTATCCGGTCAGCTGTCTTTGTTGGTTTCATCATCATGGTCTTGACCCCTTGCTCATCACTCCTCCATCTCTGTCACTAGGTTCCAGGAGTTAAGTTCAGTGTTTAGCTGTGGGTATCTGTCTCTGCTTCCATCAGTCCCTGGATGAAGGTTCTAGGATGGCATATAGGATAGTCATCAACCCTATCATCAAGGAGGGGCCTGTTAGTGTAGTCTCTCCACTATTATTTAGTTTGCTAGTCGGTGTTATTCTTGTAGATCTCTGGAGTTCTCACTAGTGTCAGCTCTCTCCTCAAGCCTATATATAGTGACTTGATCTATTATAGTATCTCTCTTCCTGCTCTCCTATATTAAATCAGTTAGTTTCATGTTCTTATCTTTTACATATAATTTAATATTCTCATCCTTAGATGAGTTTATTTGAATGGCATGCAGATTACCTTTCAATATTCTATCTGCAAGCTTATCAATACTCTTAGACATGAAATCAATTTTTTCCATTAAGAGTTCATTACCATGTTAACTTTTGTGAATTTTGTTTTTCAAATTATGATTTTTAGTCTGTAAGTCTGTATCATTTCTATAAGTTCCTTACTCTTAGACCTATTATCAAACCATTCCTTGAAGGATATGATATGAATTACCAAGCTAATAGCAAATATGGCTAAGAGTGTATACCTCCTAGGTATGTCATATACCTCTTTTAAAATTCCATCCATAGTAGAAGCAAGAAAAGTTTTAAATTCCTGGATGGTAATATTTTCCACCATTGTTGTAGCAGAAGTTAACAACTTGTAAAAAAAGTACTTTAATTTATTTACTAGCTTAAATTACAAAAATATCCAGTAATTTACCTCAAATTAAATCCTCAGAAAGTCATCTAGTGTAGTACGTATAACACCAAAGTAAGCCCAAGGACACTGGAGTTCCTGTCTGAATTGTTCCCATGTTGTCCAACCTTTGTATACTAAGAAAAACTAAAAAAAAACCCTTACAGATTTTTGTTAAAGAGAAAGGGAAAAAAGGAGCAACCTGTGTGCAATTTTTGCCAATCACTGAAGCTGTGGATTGCTAGACAGGCAGGCACGTGGCAGAAGCATGGCGGTTATGGCAGGCTCATGGCTGTGAGCTGGATTGGATGTGCTGGCAGTAGGAAGTCTCAAGGTCTAGGAGTGTCTCCCTAAATAAAAGTTGGTTGAAACAACCAAGTTCAAAGAAAAATGGTTTGACGGATTGCATAAACTACTGGTGCTGGATGCATGGGAGTAGAAGGGAGTCAGGCATGGCCCGCTTGTCTGAGCTCATGTCAAACAGCTGGCAGCTTTGTCAGGGCCAGACTGGGACACTCACAGGGCAATTTTCCCCTTTCCTGCCTTTAATGTAATGGCCACGTGGGCACCAATATGTAAAAAGAGTCCTAAATCGGTCTAGGAAATAAAAGGCCAGAGTCATATATAGAGGGAAATGCTGAGAGATCAGAGAAGGAGCAAGTCACAGCACACTTTACCTCCTAAGCATCTCCAAAGAGAAGAGAGTCATTTCCTGTTTGTCCCTGCTTATATACTGTTACTTCCCAACTACATCACTTCCTGCCTGTCTGTACAGACCACCAAACCTCTATGGTTAGTAGTGGCAAGCTCCATTCTCTGACCCCCTCAGTCAGGCTTTATTTGTGCAAGAAAGATATTCCATCACCAATATATAAAGGAGTTCAAGGGGTTGTAATGCAGAAAATAGGGGATGCCAACTTGGCACAAATTGGAAGGCATATAAAGAAAATGGGAAGTTGGGAAACTTGTCATATTTTATGTAAATAGTTATGTGTGATAGGTTGGTGTCTTACTTACTTTTCTATTGCTATGATAAAATTCCATGACATAAAGCAATGTGGGGAGTCAAGAATTTATTTCATCTTCTAAGTGTCTGGTCGTACTTCATCTCTGAAGGAAGTCAAGGTAGGTACTGAAGCAGGAACTATGGAAAAAGGCCTTTTGTTGGCTTACTGACTTGCTCATCATGAACTGCTCATTCTAGCTTGCTTTTTAACAACCTTGGACCATCTGTCCAGGGGTTTCAATCTCAAGGTGCAGTGGAACCTCCCACATTAACCATTGAGCAACAAAATGCATGTATACTTTCCTACAGGTGATCTATTGGATATGTTTTCTCCATTGAGGTTCCTTTTCCCAGATAACTCTATCTTGTACCAAGTTGAAAACGACAAAAAACCCTCAAATCCAACCAGGATATTTGGGTTTTAGATGAATTATTTTTGTCTGAAAGGTACTTGTTCATTAATAATTAGTCCTTGGTAAATGTTAGCTGCCTCTAGTAGATAACAATACTGGGTTGTTAGAAAAACTGTCTTGATTAATCTTCACTATATCTACCTACAAGGACATACTGTTTAGTCCCCATGTTTTGAGAAAAAAGCCAAACAAGAGTCAGAAACTTGTTTACTGTCACATGACTTGTAAGTGATAAAGCAAAGACTTAAAGCTCAATTGGATTTCCTTCTGGTCCTTTTAAACCTGGTTAAACATAGACACAGATTTCTTTGAATGCTTTTATAATCTATAGATTGAAACAGCATAGATAGCATTACTGTATGAATTAGGATTCATGAGTAGATAATGCAGTCTACTCAATAGTTCAAGTGATTCCTCTTTGTTTTGTAAGTGATATGATGGTGCTGAGTGAGGGCACTGTGAGTTGCAGAATCAAAGATATAAACAAGAGATAATCTTAGGAGAGAGTGCTGAGCAGAACCTATTGGTGTCTCAGATGACTCACACTTGAGCATCCAAAGACTCCTGTAAAAGTTCACAAGATGATAATAGAGCTGGAAGGTGATGGTGGAAAACAAGCTAAACAGCAGAACACAACAGCTGGGTGGCATGATTAACAGAAATGCATTTCTTTGATGCTGTAATACCTTGATGTCTCAGATCAAGGTGCCTGAGAGGTAGAGTCTTTCTAGCTTTCTCTTCTTGGCTTGCAGATGGACATTTTGTCACCATGTCCTCTTTCTATACAATTACCTGGTGTCTCTTTTGGGACCTAATCTTCTAAGGACAGCAGCCATACTGGATTTAAAGCCCATCATAGTGAATTATTTTTTAACTTAATTGTAACATGAATGTTTTTCTTGCCCAGCTAGGTCCTGCTGCTTGCTCTTCTCTGCCCCAAAAAAACATGCTGACATTATATTACTTCTAAGCTGTTGGCTTCTTATTGGCTTTCTAAGTCTCAATTATTCACCTATTTTCTAATAATCTCCGTATTTCCATGTGACCTTATCTTACCAGAGAAAAAGTCCGGGCCTCTTTTTCCATTGGAGTCTACATCAAGTCCACTCAGCATCTCCGCAGAGAAGAGAGAGTGATTTCCTGCTTGTCCATGCTCATATTCTGATTCTGCCTGCTACATCCCTTCTTGCCTGGATCACATGGTGAATTCTCTTTACTACCTTTCCCAGAATCCTCCTTGACTCCTAGTCCCACCTATCTTGCTTCCCTATTGGCCAACAGTGCTTTATTCATCAACCAATAAGACAAACATATACACATAAGAACATTCCCCATCACTTAGTCATCTCTTTGCAGCCCTTTCTCTAAATACTGCTAAATGTTGAGGTCTTGGAGGCTGGGATAGCATCTGAATTTGGAGGATACAACCGAGTCCATAATGATGTGCACATGAAAGAAAGCAACCTTTCTGCTGTCTCTGCTATGATAATCAGTAAGATGATCACACAGGACAAACGTACTGCCAAGTATCATCTCCCCAGTGATTGCTGGATATTTGTCACCCATCTTCCGTAGAAATATTGAAGGGGTAATGCTATACTGGGAGTTATATCCCAGGGGACATAAGACTCCTAACCCATCCCACAGTGGCTCAGAGCAGCATTCTTTTCATGCCAACGTTGACAGAATCACTTGACAGCCTGTGGTGGCAGGTTGAGGATCAATTTCTGACTCACAGATCTATGGTAAAAATGCAAAAATTTCATTAAAATTTTTTCTGCAGTCTTGGAGTAGCAGTTCCTGCAGATATTCAGGAGGTCATGCTGCCAGAATTCCTGCTTCAGAGTATAGGCCAATGGTAAAGAGCCTGCTGACCCAGGAGGGCTGTAGATAATTGTCAGATCATTCAGGGGTAACACCACGTGCATTCTTTTTTGGTGGGAATGGGGGCCTGGGGAATGGGGGTCTTTTCTGACTCTCCTTTTTAAGAAGTTCATTTTGTGTACTGGAGACTAAAATCACAACATTTCCCTGTTCCCTTTTCTTGGTCTCTTTAACTGTTTGTGGATTGTTTGTTCTGTGAATTCTCAGCATGTTTATTTCTAGTCATGAAGAATACTAGAATTTGTCATTGTTTGGCATGGTTCATATTCCCTTAGTGTTTACCCACCCAGTGTGTGTGTGTGTGTGCGTGTGTGTGCGTGCGTGTGTGTGTGTGTGTGTGTGTGTGTGTGTGTGTGAAGACTAAAGGAAGCAGGTCTATCTCTTTTAGCTCTTTTGTTAGGTTTTCCATCATGAGATTTCAGCGTGTATTTATCCTTAAGGCAACTCTTGTGGAGGGGGTGGTGGGGCTTTCCCATGCTCTGTTGAAGCTGGATAGTTAAGATTTAATGCCATCTACCACTAATAATCATAAAACAAAGCTTAAGAAATTATGTTTATAACATTCTGTTCTCCAGGCACTAAGTTGGCTGCAAACGCATCCATTATCATTATGGACATTAGTTTTAAGTGGGTGCATTAATATTTTACTTTGTATTATCAAGCTTGGATGATAGTAAACACTAATAGGCAAAGTGCTGAGAACTTAAAGCAGACTTTTTTTTCTTTGTTTGTGCGTATGTCTACTTCTGTATACAGCACAGCCACCTTAGTGGCTTGTGGCAATATTCCAAGCCACTGGAGCCACTCCACTGTGTATCTGGTCCAGCTCAGAGCAGGAAAAGAAAATGAAGGATCTGTGAAGAGTTGTTCCCTGCCTCTAGTCTGCATTATGAACTTTGCTTTATAATGTAGCATAGCAGATTGAGCACCTAGAATCCCTGGTGCTGTGTGCATGTTCATGGCAATTAACTGTAATGTAGAGTTATTTGGCAGGCAGGTAGAGTGGACAAAGGAAAGGTCAACAGGGAATCCTTTGTTTTGCTCACTGGTAATTGTTTGGTCTGGATGGTTAAGAAGACATACTTTCAAAAATGTAAAGCCTTCTGGAGAAGGCTGTCCCCACTGCCCATTCGGGCAATAAACTTGGAGTACTTTGTACAAACAAAGTCCATGGATTAGCCGCTGTCAACAGAGCAGTAAATGACAGACACATCCTCTTTCCATGGGACTTATGATATTGTGAATCAGGTAAGGAACAAAGAAACAGGTACATATTGGCAGAGTGCCAGGAATTGTACAAAAGATGAGTGAGGTGGTGAAGATATGGCCAATGAAACATTGATATGCATTTTGCTATAGGAAGGAGAGAGTGATCCAGTTAAGTTAAAGGAAGAGAGAAACATGGGCAAAGACCACTGAAATATCAAACACTAATACGATTGGCTCCAGAGAACTGTTTTTATGGAATGTATATTTTCACTGGTAGTTTGAAGACAAACTAATTGAGATAGAAGTTAGCTCTTAGCAAAAGAAGAACTTAGTGGTTATAGGGACATTTATGGCTCAGAGGAGGAAGAGGGTGTTGGCTCAGAGGAGGAAGAGGGTGAATGTAGCAATGCCATGTGTCTTAGTTAGCATTTCTATTACCGTTAAGATACATGATGACCACAGCAACTTTTATAAAGGAATGCATTTAATTGGGGCTGGCTTACAGTTTCAGAGGTTTAGTCCTTTATTGTCATGACATGAAGCATGGCAGCATGCAGGCAGACGTGGTGCTGGAGAAGGAGCTGGGAGTTCTACATCCTGATCCACAGGCAACAGAGATGACTATGTGCTGGGTGTAGCTTGAGGATATATGAGACTTCAAAACCTGCCCCCACAATGACACACTTCCTTCAACAAGGCCACATCTGTTCCAACAAGGCCACTCTTTCTAATAGTGCCTCTCCCTATGGGTGGGCGAAGCATTCAAACACATGAATCTATGGAGACTGTGCCTATTCAAATGACCACAGCATGCTTCTTGGCACCTCAATAATGTTGATGATAATTTGAAGCTAACTGGGCCCTGTGTACTATGGGAAATCTACCTCCAATAGCATCCATCAAGAAGGGACAGGACTCCTTAGCTTTTGGTCTCTTCACATTTTGTGGTTAACTGTGTTGAGAGACCATGGAGAGAGATGCACACATCTTTCCCCTTGTAATTTCACTTACTCGCCTGGGCTGTGGGCATGATGGGCCACATTCCACCAGTGTAAATAATCTAGGCCTATTTAGAAACATCTACAAGGTCTGCCCTGTATTTGGAGTAGCTGTTTGGCAGGGGATGGGAGTCTGGCCTTGTATTCTGTATCAGCCCTGCTCTTAGAAGCAAAATCTAGTTTAGAGTCAAAATTTTATTCAATCAACCCATTGTTTAGTGTTCAAAAACATTTAAACAGTTTGATCATTTAACTGAATTGGCCATAATTTAGATGGGCATGAGAACTGCCTGAATGATCCAACATGAAACAGGAGATCAAGATAATTCTTCTGGTCTAATCATTCATTCAAACATTTAATGAAAAGCTTTCTTATATCAGTAAAACCATCTAGTCTTACAGGGAGCAAGGGGTTTTCAGAAGCAAGAGGGCTACCCCAGTTGAATCTGTATCATCACAGGATACCCAGTGCCAACTCCATGGTTACTCAATCACATTTATTTCAACACTTCAAACATGAATCACATAAGCTCACAGCCAAGCTGTAGTCCAAGTCTTGGATGCTGATTTTCAAATGTGTTTTCAAAGTCATAAAAGTATATATTGTTTATTAATCTATACTTGTGGAACTATTAGAGAGGGGGCTGCCTGGGCTAGGGAACCAATTTGCATCAAGTTGTGAGGTTGGAGAAAAGTTTTCCATGCTTGCCTTCACTGATTGTCTATGTTAGTATATGGGAGACGCGGGAAAGAATGAGGATGAAAGCAGCACAGTTTGAAGAAGCTTACAAAGGAGTTTATAAGCACCATCCTGAAAACTCAAATGTTATTTTCAGATTAGTGGTTCTGAAACTTCAGAACATTTGAAGATCTTTTAAAATGGTAGGGTTGTTAAAAACACAAATTCCTGTTTTACCTTTGGAGTTAACTATTAGCTCATGCCCAAGATGCCAATGGAAATGGGCCTAATTAACTCGTGTTTCAGATGATTAATGTGCATGAGACCCCAAAATCAACACAAGAAGGTGCTGGAGAGATGGCTCAGCTGTTAAGAGCACTGATTGCTCTTTCAGAGGACCTGGGTTCAATTCCCAGCACCTACACAGAAACTCACACCTGTTTGTAACTCCAACTTCAGGGAACCTGACACCCATGGCAGAATACCAATGCACATAAAAGAAAAATAAGTAAAAAATAAAGTTTAGAAACAAACAAAAAAACACAGCTGGGCAGTAGAGACTTATGCCTTTAATCCCAGCACTGGGGAGGCAGAGGCAGGTAGATTCCTATGAGTTCAAGACCAGTTTGGTCTACAGCAAAGCTCGAGTACAGGCTTCAAAGCTACACAGAGAAACCGTGTCTTGAAAAAAAAAGCTACCTGGGAAATTTTGGGTAGGGTTGTAGCTGGGAGGTGTCTTAATTGATTCTATTATACTAATTAGATGAATTCTTCCATTGGTTTGTTTAACTCTTGGGTTTACAGGCCCTGTGGTTGCCAACCTGCTTTTGTGTACTTCCCAACTGGTCCCTGTTAGCTTTTACTCATGGGCAATAATTTTTATAAGAGGAAATCAAAGATTCCTTGGAGTTACAATGCACAATGGCCACACTTTAAAATCTTTTATGATTAAATAATTAAATGATTAAATATGATTAAATAAATATATGACATTAAAATATATAGTTGTGATTCAGTTTAGGACTGTTCCAAAATATAAGTAAGCCTTACCTACTTTGCATGGTGTTGCTTACTGTACCTTCCTAGGACCCTGTGATGGTATTATTGCACACCATGTGGTGTTTTATCCATTTAACCTGTCATAGAAGCCATTCAGAATATCCAGGCAAGTTCCCCCACCATCTGTTATTGCAATGGTTCATTAAATGCTATCTAGTGTCAATGCCCTGAGTCTCAATTCTTTAAAATATCAACAGAGCTAATTTCCCAAAATGCTGGTAAAGATCATTTTACTTCTTTTGAACACTTTCAGTTGTTCTTCAGACTTTCGTTTGCCATTTGTAGAATGTTTTTGTCTTTCTTTCTTGGAGTTAGGGTCTTACTATGTAGGTCAGTCTGGCCTTGAATTTACAATCCTTCTACCTTAGACTTCTACATCCTGGGATTACAGACATATGATTCCATACTTTCCATAGTTAGTGTTCTTAGAACAGCCACACAGTTGAAGATGATGCTTGTTCAGGCTTGCCTTGGCATCACTGTGTAGTCAAGCTGGCCTTGAACTCGGATCTCCCTTCCTCCCCTATAACAGGTATGCCCACCATGCCTTGCTTCCAAAGGTGGTTTCACTTATCTCACAATTACTTTTTCTTTGAATGTCCTTTCCAGTGTTTAGCTGTGAAAAAACACCTTGTACTTTGAGATTCCCTCATGAAAAGTTTGTAGATTTCCCTAGCAATAATAATTATCTCATGATATTTCACCATAAATTTTCTATCTAGCATAGCTAATCTAATTTTGCCATATCACATGTATCTGTGAATTACCCAGGTTTCATAGCTATTTGCTTGTCCTCCATAATCCTTTATCTTCTGCGAAGTAATGGGATGACATTCTCTCTGTCATATAGGTTGAGCTGTAAAAGTGACTTAGTTTTGACTTTTGTCTTAACTATTTTTATATGGCTTCAGTAAGATATCATGACTATAGTAGTCTACAGGAGAATGAGTTTATTTGGTTCTTACAGTTTCAGGGGGTTAGAGCCTATGTCCATCATAGGATAGAGCATGGCAGCAAGTGATGGCTTTGGAACAGTTGCTGAGAGCTTGAGACAGAAACATGAGGCAAGGAAAGAGAGAGAAAGGGAGGGAGGGAAGGATATATATATGGAAAGAGAGGGGGGGAGGGAGAGAGAGAAGATTAGGAATAAAGTCTTCTGAAGCCATAAAGCCTGCCCCTAGTGATATACCTCCTCCAATAAGGCCACATCCCCTAATCATTCCCAAATAGTTCCAGCAACTGGAGACCAGGTATTCAAATATATGAGCCTATGGGGACCATTCTCATTCAAACCACACAGCCTCCTTCAAGCTAATCATGGGACAGACACAGCAGGGTCACTGCTCCTGCCAGCTTGTGTTCACTTGTGTAGCCCTACTGCTGTAATAAACAATTCCTGAACATCAACAGATAATTCAGCAAATGATTATGGTTTCTGCTCATGTCAGAACACAGCACATGCTGGCTGAGGAGCCCTGTTTCTTAAAAGCCAGTTTCGGGTTTCTAGTATCTCAACAATTCCCTGGAGTCCTGAAGTTCTCTCTCCTCTGTGTTTTCCTTTGAATAGTGCTGGAAGATAATGGACATGGCAAACAAGGGAAACTATGTGAGGTTTTACCACTGTTTTTGGATGCCAACAGCATTTCTATATGTTCCTCTATTGGATAAGTTCTGTCACAGGGTCCCTTTTAATTGCAAGGGAGTCTTGGCAATGTAGTTTAGTTGTGAGCCCACAATGTGTGATACAAGTTTGATGGAAATTTAGTTAAATTGTCTCCACCAGCTCCAACTTTTTGAGGAGTTTGCACTTTGGCAAAAAATAACCCCCCAAAACAACCCCCCCAAAATCATTAATCAAGTCACTACCACATGAGGGAGAATCCAGTGCACAGAGACAAGCAAGTTGCATTCAGAGGTAAAGTGTTTGCTGGTACCTTGACAGCAACCTCAACGTTATAGTTTGGACTAGTGTCACCCAGAGGCCCATTTATTAAACATTTCACCCACAGCCTGTTAAGCCATAGGGAGATGACATCAACTTTTAAGGGATGGGGCTTAGTGAGACAAAGATAGAGCAAGAAACTGCCCTGGAGATGATCCTCAGACCAATGCCCTACCTGTCTCCATTTGCTTTCAGAAACCATGAGGCCCACAGACCTCTGCCCTATGCTTATTATGACATGTGTCACATGCTACCCAAGGCTCCGAGCAGCAGAGGAGTCAGCTGCTCTGGACACAAACTTCTGAACCTGAGAATGAAAATAAATCCTGTGTCTTATTAAGCTGATGATTTCAGATATCACGTTAGAGTAACATGAAACTGACTGACACACCTTTGGAGTTAAGATCCAGAGTCATGACTGGAGTCATGATGATCTGAGACCATAGAGCATTTGGTTTGGTCATAAATTGAAATGTTCCTTCCTCCAGCTGAACAACACTGCAGCTGCTTTTCTCTGGATGCAATGCAATGGCCTGCCTCCTTTGTGGAATCACTGAGAGGAGCCTGGGCTGTTCTGTTAAAGGTGGAGGAGGACACCGGTATTGTCTTGCAGTTGATTGATCTAAGCAGTTTGCTTCAAAGGCTCATCTGACACCCCAGTCTCTTGTTACTCACTCAATCCTCTGCTTTCCCTAAATCCTTTACACCGATGGGCATTTTTGAGTTTGACAAATTACACTGTCGGCGTGGAGATAAACGAGAGCAGTCTTGATTCTTATTTAAGCCCGGCGAATCTGTGGTTACCAGACATGTGTTCAAACAGACAGCAACACCTGGAGCCCACCAGAAAAAAAAAGATGGGAAATGGAGCCCGCTAAGAATGGTGCCAAAGCTAAAAGCTGCCTGGGGGGGGGGTTGTAGAAAGCAGTCCTTGAGCAAGAGGAGGCAAGGAACCAGATGAGTTTGGATATGCTAATGAGCAAGACTTTCCAGTAACAAGGGAGGCTGATGTGGACCAAGCCCAGTCCCATATTGCTGAAGAAATGAATCGTTTGTTTCCCCTCTCCCCCTGGAGAAACTTAGGGACCTCTCGAATGTTCTCATTTCTCACATTTATTTGTTTAAAAGAAAGCGTTTGCTGACAGCACCCCCATTAAGATGACTCCCCTTATTTATCAATCCTGCCAAGCTCCCTGACAGCAAGGCGTTTTGGTGCTTTTAAAAATAGTTTTTCTTCCAAAATGAAGCAAAGCGTGGAAAAAAGAGGGAAGAAAAGTGAAATGTGAGACTTGTCATGTGGTAGGCAGCCTCGACATTTGTCCTCTAGCTGCTATTGTTCCGCCTAGGGAACGTTTGGGTCTCTCCTCAATTTGCTAAAGATGAAAGCCCAGTTGCCCAAGCACAAAAGACAGAAAAGGGCAACGCACGGAGGTTTTTCCAGTGCTAACCCTGGGTCTGCACATTGAAGGAGAATCTGGGGACCTGTCGAGGTTGCTAAGCTTATATGAGAACGTGCCCAGTTTAGGTTGTCAGGCTTTGTGTCCTGGAAATCTCTGTCAGACACCTGAACTTCCTGGGGGTGTAAAAAAAAACATGGTTTTGTAAAGATAGGCTATTTTTCAAAACTCCTTAAAAAATCCTGTCCTGTTTATTGAGGGCAGTTTTCCAGTCCTAAATTCAGACTTTATCCCACTCATCTGGAGATTCCAAATTCCCTCCTTTGTTGAGGTCAGTTGTTGCATCGATGCTAAGAACGTGGGAGTATGAAGAGATGGAAGAGATGTCAGTTGCAGGTTGATAGGATGGGAGGGTAGGAAGAGAGAAGGCACCAGAAGAGATTACAGCCAGACAGCAGATCTTGCACACAGCTTCCTAGGTCCTTGACCACAGAAGAAATGCTGCAGCTCTTTGTATTTCGTTTCCTAAACTGTGTAAAATGGTGGCTGCAGTCATGTGGCTGCTTACCATCTGTGGTTCTTCGGTGCTTCCTGCCTGTGGGTAGACAGCTCTGTTTCCAGTACTCCTAGTGTTCATGGTTAATGAAATGAGGGCCTACAGATCATGTGCTTGCCCTGGGGACAATATGGCCCAAGTTTCTCATATTTTAAATGGGTACAGTGGTAATGCTCATATTATGCAGGTGTTCTGAGTGTCAAGTGACAAAAAATGGAAAGGAATTTACCATAATGACAGCCATACTGCTAATGACCAATATATACTAACACTACTTTGCCTCACAGACACGGAGACATAGAAAGCAAGTAATAGTTTTGGGGTCTTATGTTAGTTATTCTTTGTAAGGTGAATATGTATTGTCTGCCTGAAGTTCAAGGCAGAAGTTAGGTTACATAAAAGGGGGCTGCTCTACTCTCTGAGGTCACATGGGACCCCATTCAGAGGTTGCAAACCTGTGGGCCACACACTGAAATGTGGTACTTGGCAAAACTCAAAGACCTATGCCATATTATGGGGGTAGGGGAAAGGAACACATAGGTTCTGCTATGAATGTCCTTGGTATCCATGAAGAGTGGTTGAATCCTGACTGGATCACCGTGTAAGGGAAATTTGAGTTGATATGCCTCAGTGCCAGGGGTTGTAATGGTGGATGGAATGAAAGAGTTTGCCAGCCCCATTATAAATCATGCAGAATCTCTGTTATGGGATTCTGATAAATATTCTAGTGGGTACATGAGGGACCAGGAAGATTGAGTCAGGGGGAGAACAGAGGAGAGCAAGAAAAGAGATACATTAATAGAGGGAGCCATTATAGGTTTTAAGAGAAATCTGGCACTGGGGAATTGTATGGAGATATACAAGGATGATCCCAACTAAGATTCTAAGCAATAGTGAAGAGGCTATCCTAAATGCTGTTCCCCTTTAATGAGACTGATGACCACCTTATATGCCACCCTAGAGCCTTCATCCAGTAGCTGACAGAAGCAGAAGCAGAGACCCACAGCTAAGCACTGAGCTGAATACCTGGAACCCAGTTGTAGAGAGGGAGGAGAAAAGGGGTCAAGACCAGGCTGGGGAAACCCACAGAAACAGCTGACCTGAACAAGGGGAAGCTCATGAGTTCCAGACTGACAGCTTGGAAACTGGCACAGGACAGAACCAGGCCCCCTGAATGTTGGTATCAGTTAGGAGACCTATCTATGTGACCTCTTGTAGTGGAACAGTATTTATCCCTAGGGTACGAATGGACACTGGGGGCTCATTCCCCATAGAGAGATACTCTCTCAGCCTAGACACACAGGGGTGGGCTGAGGTCCTGCCCCAAATGCTGTGACAGACTTTGATGATCCCCCATGGATGGCCTCTCCCTTTCTATGGAGCAGAAGACGGATGGGATGAGGGTTGGGTGGGGCATAGAAGGATGGGAGCGAGAGGGAACTGGTATTGATATATAAAATAAGATTGTTTCTAATTTAAATATAAAAATTAATAAAAGATTCTACTGGGCCCCAGGCACTTCAAATTTGCACTCTGCATGTCTCCCTGAAGTGTTAGCCACATGCATACTTCCCCATGTCTCCCAGCCCTAGAGGCCATGCCTATATGTCCCCATTACCCCTGCTGGCTATACCTACACTCCCCTATGATTACTGTGCTAGCCATACCTGTACTCTCATGCCTTTCTGCCCTGCTGACCAGTCAAATTAACAGATTTTCTGGGTCAAACACCACTTTATCTGATCATTGGATAGTGCTGTTCCTTCCTCAGGATTGAAACCCCTCTCCTGATTTCAGCTTGGACACATTACACAACTTATTTGCTATATAATATTCTACTCCCCTTGACTTTATAGATCAGAGTTTGATTAGGTTATTGTTTAATCTTTTAACAGATTCATGCTTTCAGGGAACTGACAAAGATTCCTCAAGATGTTCCATGCTTGGCGTTTTGAGAAAGATGAGTTGTCTCACAATCCCTGTATGCTTCAATATGCTTTCAAGAGATCGAAACTCACAGATACAAATGAAAAAAATTAGCATATTTTCCTTCAAGCGTAGGTGGGTGCATATGTAAATGTGTATTCTGCCGATTTCAATGTGTGTTAACATAGGAGTGTGTGAGTGAGTGATGGATGAGAGAGACACAGTGATGGCAATTTAATTAATTCTGCTGACATTGTTATGCTTTCAAATTCAAGTAAGAACCAAGAGTGGAGCTGCCTAGAAATCCCTCTGGTTGCTATTGATCTTACTTTTCTGTTCAGTAAAAATAGAACTGCAAATTAACAAAACAAACCAACCCTGGGCAACTGATGGCTTATTGACAAAGGACTCTCAGAGGCAGTTTTAGGAATGACCTATTGTCCAGAAAGGAGGGACTGCTGAGCCTCATGTCTCAGAGCACAAAGAAGAACAGGCTTTTTACTTCAAGGAAAGGAGGGAGGTGGATATTATGGGAACCACCTATTTGCTTCTGTATGTCTCTGTCATGTCACAAATGCTAATTAGCAGAAATGCTTCCCTGACAACCACCATTAGCAGCAATTTATCCACAAAAGTTCTGAAGAAGGAAACTTTAAATACTTGAAAGAATAAGAAAATTGGGTCAACTTCTTGTGCTTTATTTGATTTGTCTGCGTAAGTGAATGTAGCCCAGCAGGCTAATTAGAAGCAGTTTCTATTCCAGAAGTCCAGGGAGATGGGCAGACTGGTTTATAGCCATGGAACATGCCGCTAAGTAGTGGGACATGGACAAGGACCATTACTTTTTGCGATGTGCATCACATGTTTTAAAGTTAGACTGTAGCACTGAATAATGTCTAAGGCTCTTACTAGTCCTATGATTTGCAATTCTATCTTTGTTCCAGTAGTAGACATGTTCAGATAGTTCCAACTGTCCCCTCTGGGGGATATTTCACAATGTCTGGAGACATTTTTATTGATTTTATTTGTTAATTGGGATTTTCTAGAACAATAGAACATTTACCTTTATAAAACACATAACATTGGGCTGGAGATGCTCAGTAGTTAAGAGCACTGAGACTGTTCTTCCCGAGGACCTGGGTTCCATTCTCAGCACCCACATGGCTGCTCACAACTGTCTGTAACTCCAGTTCCAGAGCACATGGCACATTCATACAGAGACAACAATGCATAGAACACACAAAAATGAATAAACAAAGAGAAAAGAAAATGAAAATGTGATTAAAAATAAGACACAGAACATATGTTTATGTATATATAGAATCTATAAGAAATCAGATATAAGTGTGTGTGTGTGTGTGTGTGTGTGTGTGTGTGATATAATATATGGAGACATTTTAGTTTGGCCTATATGGCATGGGAAGTGTACCAATGACCATCTATACACCAGAGATGCAGAGAACCTGGTAGCTGCTTAGTTACAGAAGTTGGAAGCCTCAAAGGAAGTAGCAACAATGCAGTTCTAGCCCAACACAAAAGTTCTGAAAACTCCTTGAGAGTGGGTGCTATGAGTTATATTAAAAAGCCAGAGCAATCAGAATGCCCTTTCCAGACAACAGGGGCTGCAGTGAACATTTCTCAACTGGAAGACTTCAGGTGTCATGTTCCAGCTGAGAAGAAATGGCCTATTCTTTCCTGTTAAAGGCTAATGTCTGAGGTTCTTGTTTAAGGCATGAAATGAAATATATGAAGTTGGCTAAAGGAGCAGTTTTTAGTGGGAAAGAACCTCTGAATAATGAATTAATGAAACTGGCAGGAACCTTTGGAGATAGTATGAATGTGTCACTAGGTTGTTGTGATGCTGGAAATTTGGAGAGGATTTGGATATTCTGAATGAATTAGAAATGAAAGAGTTGCTGAGGAAATGTAGCAAAAAGTTAGTAAAACACACAAAGAATTTGGCATGCTAAGAGAGCAATACTGTGTTCCATGATGATTCCAAGAGAAACCATGTTTATAACAGTAGCAAAGAACTCAACCAATGAGAGGCCAGAAATCTAGGCCATTGCTTGGGAAGCTCCATGGTACTTGGCCACTATAAGTCAGAGAAGTGGTAAGGGATGTCATGGCAAAATCTGACTCTTTGAGATGATCAGGTTTTCAAGTAATAAAGCCAGGAGGCAATGCTTAACTATCAGAAGCAAGATGGGCAGTTATTACGCCCAAAGTTGGAGTAATAGTTGGAATCTTATCTTAACTGTCAACTATGGAAAGAGTTCAAGACATAATTTTCCTAGAGACAAGATAAAGAAGGGAACCAACAAGAAATTGTTCAATTGAGACTAAAGGCAGTCAAGGGAAATTAGGAGGTTTAAAACAAGTGTTCCAAGGGGAGGACACGTTTTCTGTTCCTAAGACCAGTGACTGTAGGAGAAGTTGGTACCCAGAAGGAAGGAGCCTACAGTTTTATAGTAGTTATATACCAGAATGTTTCTTCTAGTGGGTATGTGGTCATTTATTTGGACAGTCTTAGAGAAAAGGAAATATACAAATAGGTTATTTATCAGCATCCACACAAATAGTGACCGATAGAAAGCATCATTGTGGACCTCAAACATCAGTTTATGGAGACCATGGGATAACTGGATTCTGGACTAGAATTGTTTTCAGAAAGCCCCTAGTAGCCACTTCTCTAGACCTGTGTATATGATTGGATTGATATTCTTTGGAGTTGATGGAAATTCTACATGATGTCCATGGCTTATAGGTCTGAGTAGTGGGAGAGGCCAAGTAGGAACCAATAAAATGTACCACAGTCCAATATATATAAACTTTAACAAGCAATATTGCAGCATTCATGGTTAAAAATACAATAAATAAAATGGCAAAAATTGGTGAGATTTTTAACAGTGTAAAGGATGCAATGGTGAGAGCCATGTTAGATGACTATTTAATTTTCCATTTTGTCCTAGGGAGTGACAATGGTCTACTTTAGCTCTGCCAGATGTAGTATATCAATGAAAGCAAATTAACAGGTCTCAGACACATGGGATACAGCCATTGGAAAATGTATTCCTTCCATTCCTATTAAAAAATTATAATCCACTTCACAACCACTGTGGATGGAAAACAGTATGAACACTCAGTCTTGCTCTTTGTAATGCTGTTTCCAAGAAGCTGGTTCATGTTGATAGGTCATGGGACATTACATTGATGAACTGTACTCATGTTATTGCATTCAGATGACCATGAAAATGTAAATAATTTTATTAGACAAATGAATCTAAGAGGTTGAAAAATAAAACCCATTTCACACCCAGAAGGCGATGTTGTATCAGTGATGAAGAGGCCCTGTTGCGTGTGGCATACCAACACAAAAATGAAGGGGAAAATTACTGCATCTCTTCTTTCCCATAATTCAGAAATTAGAACAATAGCAAACAGACCTCATGAGAGTCAGGAGGAAACTTATTCCATATTACACTCTGAGTGATGTGAAAGGCTTGCAGTTTTGACTGGAGTTCACAGTAGGAAAGGACTCTAAACTCTAGTCTCACAGCACTGCTCTTTGAATGACACTATATGCTCCATGGTAGTCAAGTAAACCATCTGGCCCTGTGTTCTCTATGGGGTGGAGAGGTACTGGGTAGAGTTGATGAGAAGGTCACAAGGGAGTATTATAAGAAATGTAGCTCTTAAGATCATTCTCAGTGACCAATTTATACTTCCAGCTCTTGGAACTCTTTTCTCTGTGTCTTCTTTTATTTTAATTTTTAAATTTAATTTTAAGTTAGAAACAAGGTTGCTTCACATGTTAATTCCAGGTCCCTCTTCCTTTCCCTCCCCTCCTCTAACGCCCTCCTGCCAACTCCTCCAATAACTCCTCACTTCCCCAGGGAGGGTGAGGCCCTCTATGGGGGTATCCATAGTCTGTCATTTCATCCAGGACAGGGCCTAGACCCTCCCCCAAGAGTCCAGGGTAAGAGTACATCTCTCATTGTTGGATGGGTGCCCAAAGTCCATTTTTAGACCTTGTATTGTTTAGCAGTTTCCTCTGAATTTAAAGCCATCTGTCTTGGAGGAAAGCTTGTTAAGGTGTAGGGTGCTTAAAGGGTATGTGTGCATGCAAGAGAGATAACAGGATAGTCTAAGGGCAAAGCTCATCAAGATACAGGGTGTTCAAAGAGATATGAAACATACCATTCTCATAGAACTCATTAAGCTTACAAAGTAATGCAGTAACTTCGGGAAGTACTTGAAACTGATCAGATTTACAAGGCACATCCTCACTCAAGCACCTATAAACAGAGAGGACTGCAGTAAGATACTTTTGGACAGCTGTTGATCTGGTTAGAAGAGGCACAGAGGAGCTGAGCTGCCTGTAAGAAGCAGATCCCAGCCGAGCTACCTGGAACAGGGTCAGAGATACCTGCAAAGGACACTCTCTAATCCCTTACATGTGGAGTTGCCTGGATTCTGGGTTTCCATATTTTATGGGCTGTCCAACAATTCTGGGGTGTACTTCAGTGGGTGAGCTGTCTTTGAGTAATTCCTCTATGTAACACCAGTAACATTCATTAGGTCACTGAATAGGACTGTGGTGGAATCCTTACTTTGGTCTGTCATTGGGTCCCTATCTGATGTTTGTTTATATCTTTCCATTAATAGTGTCACAATAAGCCCCTCCTTATCAAGAGGAGAGTTATCCTTACACAATGTGACAGAATAATGTTTGATATTAAGATTCTTGTGTATGTGTTTCTACACACTCTTCTCATTGTTAGTAGTAAACGGATACTTGCATTAGCCACAGCCTTTGAGATGTACTCTGTTATTCAAACATTTTTGCCTCTGAAGTCTGAAGGGGTGCTTCCTGAAGGCAACGGAAATCTTGAGTGGATAGCAGGAGATTGATGGCTGTCAATGGAAATCATGACACTGTATATGTAGTTAGTGACTGTTGTTAGCTCTACAAACCATTCTCTTGCAAAGTTCCTTTGAGAAACAGATCCACCACTATCCTGGAAGCTTAGCATCAAGGACATCTTATATACTGACCATAGGCCTATGAATTACAGTGGGGAACTGAAGTGGGTGCTGCTTTGTATTGCCCGGGTCTCTCCTAAAGGACTAAAAGACTGATTTTCCAAGATATTAGTGGCATTAGAGACTGATGATTCTCAACCAAAGAGCCCAACTTGGCCATGGTCATACCCCTTGTATGGGGACAATCTGTTCCCACTTATTGTTTCTTACAAATGGAGTTTTTAATTGGTTTAAGTAATAAAAACCAAGAGTCATATATTCAGGGAAATTCTGAGAGATCAGAGAGAAGGATCAAGTCATGGCACAGCTTCCCTCTTTAGTGTTTCAGCAGACAAGAGAATGAGTTCCTGTTTCTCCCTGATTATTTCGTGTTTCAGCCCAAGTACCTCTCTTCCTGTCTGTACAGACCTCTAGATCTCTATGGTTAGTTAGTGGCAAGCTCCATTCTCTGACCTTCAGACAGGCTTTATTTGTACAAAGAAGACATCACCACAGTTTATATGCACCTGTGAAGAATAACTCCATTTTTGGAGCCGGTCTTTGTTGCTAGTACTGTTTCCATCTCTGTTCAATTATATCTCCTTTGCTTTTCTAAATAAACAACTACCAATCCAGAGGATACCCTATGATGAAACGGGTGCATACATACAGCCTCTGAATCTGTGTCTTGAAAAAACAGTATGTACATGCAATAAATACCTGTGTCTTCAGGCAAATACTCCCCATTAAAAAAACTGATGGAATATTCATTGAATGGTTTTGGTGACCATCACACTAAGTATTTCCCATGCTGTATCTCATTAAATTCTCAAAATGTCTCTGCAGGACTCTAATTGTAAGTATACTTGTTTGACAGATGAGAAAAATGAAAAGTTCATTTCCAGTGTGCTATTGCTTGTAAGAGGAGAAAGAGAAAGGGGAAATGTTGAAACTAGCCCTGCTTGAAAACTATGTCACTATTTGGTAGGTAAAGCCTTCAAACTTTAGTGATATAAATCAGACTCTAAAAATTTCAGTGACTGTTGTACAGCTGTAAGAAATCATTTATGATGTAATTACTCCTCAAGGATTTATGCCTGGTGCACCCTGGCTTGATAATAGCAATGCACCTCATTTATAGCAGGCCTACCAAATTATCTAATCTCTGATACAATGTGATGCGAAACATTCAATTTGCATTCTTGGTGGTTACAACTCCTTTTTCTTTTTAAGGAAATCTGTGGGCCATTTTAAAATCAAGTGTAGCTTACATGGCATTTGGTTCAAAGCTCCATCACACTTGAGCTTTTAAGGGGCAGGGACTGTGTTCCACCAGCAATCAGTGCAGTGCCAGGACCTTAGTTAGCCTTGTTAACTCAATGTTGGACCCTGATGAGTCCCACAAATAATTGTTACTGCCTCACAATTAGAAAGTATGTTTTGTAGCAATGCAAATGCAGCCTAGTATTCTAATGGTTACTTTTTCCTAAGATTTTCCCTCCACATTTACTATTTCTTATTTTACTATGTACCCAGTTAAAAAATGCAAATGTCCTTAAGGTGTTAACATTGTTTATCTAGGAAAAAAAAACATCTGTTTTCACCTTAGGTTGGCTGAGTTCCCTGCAGCAAATGGATGAATAGAAACTTTTAAATGACTGCAAGAATGTCTTTCAGGTATCTCCAAGACATCACCTTCCTGACCAATATATTCTCTTCACCTGGTGTGCCAATGAAAATTAATGTGTATGGTGGTGATACCAGATGTTCCCAGAGGAGCCAGGAGTAAAGGTGAATATAAGCCACTCAGATCTTTTCCTGAGTGTGGTATCAGAACAGTCCTGGCTGATGTCCTTCATGTATGCTTTCTACATCCATCCAAACCAAGTGTGTGTGTGGGGCAGGTGTGTGTTTGGTGTGCATATGCTTGTGTGTGCATGTGTGCATGTATGGGTGTAATTGTGTGTGCTTGTATAAGTGTGAGTCTGAAAAGGACTTAAGGCATGCCCATTTTGACTGCATTACAGGATTCTTTAGCAGGACTCAGGCTTTGGACATCCCTTTAGACTTTTTAAAAATTTGCTGTATTGAATATGACCATTTCTCCTCTTATTTCCCCTCTTTCTACTCTTCTTTCTCCTCATAATCCTCCCTGTCTTCTTTCTTCAAAAGATGATATTAGATTATTATTTACCAAGGAAAGACTAGCCCACAACTAAATGTTTATATATGAGGAAGGCTTACAAACTATCATATAATACGATGCCATTTATTTTTAGTTCATTATTTTCCTGTTGCATTCATCTCTTATGAATATATATGAGCTATACAAAACAACGGGGTCCACTGTGACATTTTCACACAAGCATTAGATGTGCTTTAATCATGGCAACCCTTCATTATCTCCTTTTCTTACCCTTCCCATGATCACCTCTCTTTCAAGGCTCTCCTTGTCAAATTCTCCTTTCTTTCCCTTCGGTTTCTGCAGCTGTAATTATTCATCATGGTTTGAAGGTATCTTATTATGTTTCTTTCTAATACTTTTGCACTCCTCATTGTTTTAGCAGCTACTTCTCAGAAAGACAGAAGCTGCTGATGTGTTAGTGAGAATGAACCAAGAGAGGAGACAGATCGATGAAGGTTTGGGAATAACTTGCTTTTTGATGGGCAAAGAGAATAACTTTATAAGAGGTGGGTTGCCTGTGAATGCCTGTGGTGTAAGGTAGTGTACTGTAGTGTGGCTTCTAAGAGTCTCTCCAGGGTCTGTGTACCAAAACCTTCTTCTCCACTTAGACTTGTTTTGGGAAGATGGTAAGTCTCAGAGAGCAGGAGCTCTGTGGGAAGCTTTAGGCCAGTGGGGATTGTCTTCAAAAGGTATTGTAGACTCTAGGCTCTTCACTGTTTTTAAATCCTGGTCTTGAGCTGAATGGACTTTAGCATGCCATGTGCTCTCCACCTCAAATTTCTGCCTTGTCACAGGCCCCAAAGCAATGGAATCAATAGATAAGGGATTGAGACTTGCTAAACTATGAGCCAAAATAAGCCTTCTGTCTTTGTAAATTGCTTGTATCAGATTAGTGACAAAGGCAGAACATTAACTCACACATAGCAAAAACTTCTCCATTGAGACATTGGAAATATTCTGATGGTGGGGATGCAATTAAAATGGGATGATTTAGTGAATAGATAGGAAAAATAGTTATGGAACCAAAGGCTAATGAACCTTACCAGCCCACTATGTACCCAATAGTGATAGATTTTCAGTTTTTTTTTATTTTGGTTTTTATGAGACAGGGTTACTCTGTATTGTTTTGGAGGCTATCGGTCCAGCCCGGCCTCGAACTCACAGAGATCCGCCTGCCTCTGCCTCCCGAGTACTGGGATTAAAGGCATGCGCCACCACCGCCCGGCTTGATAGATTTTCATTTAATTAAAGTATGTATGCATAGAGGTGTGTCTCTAACACATCACAGAAAGTAAGAAGGAATAGACTTTACACATCTGAATCATACCCGTGTGTCCTAGTGAGGACAGTAAGGTCATTCAATGCTGAATTGCATATTTCTAATTTTAAAATTCACAGATGGTGTAACTGATGAGATTCATTTATATCTTAGATTTGCATAGCATTTTTCCTCCAAACAATCCAGAACCTGTACACATATCATAAAAAAATATATGGTTTGCTTTCCTTGAAAACCTAATCAGGAAAAACAATGAAATAAAGCTTGATTATAATAAAATGGATCTGAAAAATGACAGACTCAATATGATAAGCAGAAATCATATTGTTATATGTTTTACTCCATTGTTTCAATCACATTTTCTTTTGATGGGATGAGTCTGTCTGTTGCTCCATTCGTTTTAGTGATGCTGCCTCTGTCTCAATCCAGAACATTTTCTCCATACCTGATCCTTCATGGTATTCAATTACTTTCTCAGATGTCACCAAATCCCTTCTGTTTTGAAAGAAACTTCCTTTTTGTCTCATCTTTTATTATGAATTTTCCTAAGCAATGACTCATTGGTCTCAGAGTTTTATTTAATACCTTCTGACATATTTTTTTCTTTATAAGATAATTTTATCCTCTTAGATATCATACAGAAATATTTCACAAATCTTAATATCAATAGTACAACTTAAGTTAATATTATGCCTATAAGTTCTTATTAATCTTAAGAAGTTAAAGGCTTTAGACAATGAAAGAATGATGAAAAAATCTAAGTTGGAGGAGGGAGTGGGTGGTGAATATGATCTAAATAAATCATATTAATTTTTGAAGTTACCAAATAATATTAAATGCATGTGGTTCACACTTGCTCTATAGCTAATGAAAATTTTTGGAGATGAGATATGTAAAAACTTATAACTTCTATACATAGAAACAATAAAGAAGGTTCCACCATTTGAGATAACTGTAATTTTATTATTAATGGAACTATGAGCCTCATAATCTTCTGCAAAGAGTTAATCTGGGGTCCTTGAACTTTTCATAGTCTGTTTCAATGACATTAAGAAGAATTCCTTAGTGTACTATTGAGGAGACTTTAAGGGAATAAATCACAGGTCATACTCGCCACCATGGACAGAGAGAGGGTAGTTGCGAGACAGAATGGGAAGAGTGGTAGAAAATCCTTTAAATGTACTGGAAAAATTGCTACATTTCCAGTGAAAGTTAAAATTTATGTTGTAATATTCTGAAGTTCAGAGTAGAAGGTGTTAGAAGCATATATATAGTTTCAGAACCTCAAAATGCACAATATAAATAACAGGAAGTGCCTCATTAGTTCCTCCTTCAACACAGTACTGTTCTAGCCACACTTCCTATTGGCTACTTCCTGTTCCTGAAAGAGCATACTGACCTTCCCACCTTATCTCCAACACTCAAACTTCTTTAACATTTCTAGGCCCAAAGTCCTCATTTTTTAAATTTTATACCCGTTTTATCTCTTAAACTCTTTAAATATCCAGCAGGAATCAATAGCTGGATCATGTAAGATTTATTGGATACAACTCTACTTGCTGAAGTGTCATCTGTGAATTTTGGAGATGGGTAGTTTCAGTAGTGATGACATGGCCTTTGAACCCTAAAGGTATTTTCCATTTTGCCTTATATAGAAAAATTCACTGAACTCATATAAAAAGCCCCCTGTACCCCTTTACCCTACATTGACTGTTAGAAATTAAGCACTTTCTTGTAGACCACACCAAATTCTAATTTGTCTGATTTTTTAAAAAAAATGTTGTTTAGCTTGTTTCTTTATTATCCCTTTTGTTCCTTTTAATAAACTAGAAATTAGCTTTAAAATCTTATTAAATTAATGAAGCTGTTTTTAATCTGTAAATTTCCTTGTTGTCTCTAGAGTCTCTCCTTATTTAATTAGTACTGGATTGCTCAGGAGAGAAGTGGAAATAGAAACGGCTAATAAACATTCCCAAATGTCCTTGCCCATGATGGAAAGATGGTAGAGATGCAAACTTTAAAATGCTACAGGAAAGAAAAGAGGGCTCTGGCTCACTCATACAGCAAAAGTGAGAGCAACAGGTACTATAAGAGAGAGGCCAGAGAGATGGCTCCGTGGTTAACACTGCTTCTTGCTCTTTAACAGGACCCCAGTTAAGTTCTGAGCACCCAGGTTGGGTAGCTTTTAACTGCTTGCAACTCCAGTTCCAGGGGATCTGATGCCCTCTTCTGGCCTCCATGGGCACTTGCACACATGCAGCACACACACACTAAATAAATAAATAAACACACACACACACACACACACACACGTAGAAATCCCAGAGAAAGTAACCATTTATATACCTCGAAGGAAAGAAGAGAAAGAAGGGAAAGAAGGGAGGCAGCCGCTGCAGTATGATTGTGTCCTTGGGGGTTTTGGAGAAAATTATCCCACAGGTACAGTGGGGATGTAATCAAGACGAGTTAGCATTCTGATAGACTCAGAAGCTGGAATGTGTGAGTTTCAGTTGCCTGAAGTGTACGAGTTTCACCTACCCGGATAAGAGACCTGTACCAGCTGCTCTGTGTTTAGTATCCATTTTCTTGAATATCTTCGCTATTCTCCCACTCTATGCTTTGCAAGTCATTTACCTCTCTTTCCTTTGGAGCTGGTTAGGTCTGGGCCACCATTGAAAAATTCTGTCAGCATGGGTGGAGACTTGGATCACTTAGGTAGGTGCCTGGAGCATTTTACCCAGGGTAGAGGCAATACTAAAGAAATGTGAACAGGGGTAAATTGTAGTATAAAAGCACATGGAAGGAAAAGGGAGGGAATGCCAGGTAAATAAGAGGCAGAGAAATGGACAATGGTGCTAGAAATAAAAGTGTATTTTATTTTTGAAGCTATAATTACAACACTTCTCTCTTTCCTTTTCTCCCCCCAAACCCTCCATATACCCATCCACTCTCCTTCAAATTCATAGCCTCTTTGTTTATTATATATACATATACATTCCTAAATATAACCTGTAAAGTTCATATAAAGTTCCTTGTATGTATGTCTTCAGGGATGGCTGTCTGGCATTGAACAACCAATTGGTGTGTTCTTCCCTGAGGAAAGCATCATAGGTAATTTCCTTAATATGTTCCTTGTTACCAAGAGATTTAGATATCACCAGGCACAATACAGCACACTATAAAGGATTTTATCCTTCAACATTGAGTTTAATTGTACTATTTTATGATCAGATTCTTCATTTAAGAATATTTATCTTATATTTAACTATGTGCATCTGTGTGTGTGTGTGTCTGTGTGTGTTTATGTTCACATCAGTGCCTAAAGATGCTCTGGTTTCCTTGCTGAGAAACACACAATAAACTGGGGGGTCCTCTGTGAGAAACAGACATGTTCTTAACCACTGAGTAGTCTCTGGAGCTACTGGATTCTTCCCTCTGTTCTCTCAGCCAATTTTCTTGTATTCACTAGTTCCCTGTTCTTTCGAGAAGCTGTGTATAATAGAACCACACCTTCCCAATCCAGAGGCAAAGGGGCCAGATTCAGCTGTCTAGGAGAATGGTATAATTGCAATGACATCTCTTGGAGTCTGTAGAGATTAGAGATTAGGTCAAGTTTTGTTTTTGTTTTTGTTTTTTTGAATCTGCTGGAAGAACCTGATTTGCCCTCAACTATGAACATTGTTGTAGATTTTCTTTCAGCACATACTTGCTTCAGCTTTGCACTCTGGGTTGACACTTGAATATTTGATGGTTGTTAGGGGTGGCTAGAATAACAAATTGATAATGTCGTTTTCTTAGAACGGTTTCTGGAGGTCATCATGTTCTCCGTTGTAAGTCTTTGTGTCTTTCTTCAAAGCCAGCAATGGATAGACAAAATCATGGCATTCCCACAGCATGTTGCCAGGCTGAGACTCCTCTGTTGCCTCCTTAAAGACTAGGTGACTATACTGGGCACAGTGGAATGACACATAGTAATCTTCCTTTTTAAAAAATTTATTCTTCTTTCATACATCCCAACTGAAGTTTCCCCTCAGTCCACTCCTCCCATTGTCCCCTTCCCTCTCCCTCAGACCTGCTCTTCTTCCATTTTCCTTCAGAAAGGAGCAGGCCTCCTAGGGATATCAACCTAATGTGGCATTACAAGATACAATATGACTAAGCACAAACCCTCATATCAAGGCTGGGTGACGCAACCCAGTAAGAGGAAACTGGTTCCAAGATCAGGCCAATGAGTCAGAGACACTGTTAGCAACAAGTTACACAACCATAACATGTATGCAGAGGACCTAGCCCAGACCCCTACAGACTCTGTGATTGCTGAATACATCTTTTCTGAGCCACTATGAGCCCTGCTTAGTTGATTCTGTGGGCCATGTTCTCCTAATATCCTTGGTCCCACTGTATCCTATAGTTTTTTTTCTCCCCTCTTCTGTGGGATTTCCCAAGCTCCAGGTCATCTAATCATAAACCTATTTGATCTCCAACTTCAATTTCTCTTTGTGTCAAGATATAGCATCATAAGTTCTGGGTTTCAGAATGTGGATATCTTCATAGACAGGACCACTACTTAGCGTATACACTACCCAACAATTAGTATTAATCTTTGGTGAACATTTGATAAGTTCTTATCTTGGTGCTAGACACTGAAGGATGCAAGAGATGGTTAAGAAATGATGTCTGAGCTCTGGGGAGAAGGTTCATTGTATGAAGTGCTCACTCTGAATTTATGTGACAGCTAGTGTTTGGATCCATACCTCCCACATAAAAGCTGGTCAGGTGTGGTAGTCCACTTGTGAGGGAGGCAGAAAGGGGATTCCCCAAGTCAATGTGGCTCGTATGACTATTTGAATTGGCAAACTCCAGGCTCATTAAAAGAGTCTTCTTCATTCATGAAAGTGGATAGAAATCAAATAAGACCCCTGGCATCAATCTCTGGCTTCCATATGTGGATTTATACATGTGTGCCTGCACACACATGCATCGACATAAATGTGACTACACATTCACACATGCCTGCACACCACACACACACACACACACACACACACACATACACACACACACGGGGTGTGTGGATATCTACTCTAAAGTAATATGGGCAGTTGTTAGTTGTTGGAAAATAAATTTCCCTGATATTTAGATATCACATGTTGGCAATTGGTGACTGTATCTTGTACTGTATATATGTCCCATAGGTGAAGATATTTCTCTTCTACTCCTTCTCTTGCCTCAACATTTGGAGAGTTTTGTTCATCTATACCATTAAGATTGAAAAGTGTCTACTGCTTTCATCAGCTAATTTATCACATGCATTCTCCTTGCAGGGATAATTCAGACAAGGAAGGTATCAGAGGACCCACACAAAACAACTCCAAGTGGCTCTTGTCCCCAAAAATTTAGTCAACATTAATCTCCTCCACTAAATCTCTATTCTTCAGAATCAGGTGTTTGGAAATGCTTAAATCATGTAGGCACTAGAATTCCTTCAATCTTTTACCTATACCATCCCTGTAACATATACATAATCTTGTTAATTCTAAAGGAATAGATTAAAAACCATGTCTAGATGTTGGTAATCCTAGAAATATCTGAGAAAAATCTCGTCGTCTTTATTAGCTGTTTACTTTCCTGGTAAGAAATTCAGCATCTGGAAGCAGCAGTTTCTAAACACTAGCCACTCAGAGGACACATAGATAGTACAGCCTGACAGACAGTGCTTGTGGATAATAGAACAGTGCACTCCCAGAGCACCAATAAAAGTCTTTTCAATAGGCTCTAGAAAGATTCTCCTGTGCTAAAGGATTAAGCCATTAACCTCAACAATGCCAATGTCTGTTCACTTTCCAATCCCACTAATTAGTATCCAAGGTAATATTTAAGAACACACTTTATACCAAAGAGCATGGAAGAGCATCAGCTGCTCATAAACATGAGAATCTTTTGAGACACAGTCAAGGGAAAAAATAACAGCCAGAGTATAAACTGCTATCTGTATGAAAGAGGCAGAAATCTGAGCCACAAGGATTGATACTATGTGGTATTGTCACAAAATGTTCTCCAAAGACAGGATTGTGTTATTAGCTATACTGACCAATATGGTAGCCAGTACCCATATGTTTGGTGTTTAATCGTATTTAGATATTCCACCAACTGTTTTTTAACTTTTCCTTTAATAGCCAGAGCAACTGAAGTACTTAGTTTTAGATTTTATTTAATCTTAGTTTAAATTTTAAATTCAATACCACACATGGCTTGGGATGTAGCTACGTTGATTCGTCTCCTTACTTTACCTTACTGACTGTTCTCATGCCTAGGTCCTGACAATAGACAAGAGAAATAACAGTAATAGTCATACAGTCTATATTCATCAGAGTTTTCCAGAAAGACAGAACTAATAGGATGGAAGAGTAGACTGATGGAAGCTAGGTTGACATACAAGATAGATTAGAAGGAGCTAACATGATCATTGGTTCATACATGGTCAGAGACTGAGAAACCAGAGGGACATCTGTAAATTATTACCTAGTCAAGGCAGTGAATGCACACATTTGAAAGAGGGGCAGCCATAGCATGAATCTGAGTCAGGAAACATGAAGGTCTGGGTAGAACCGAGACTGAGGTTTTCACATGGACTCAGCAGAGTGGACAGACATGGAATGGCCATTTCCTAGGCTTGTCTAATGAAGGGAGTGCTACACATAGGCCCTGTCTCTGTGGAATGGGTGGAGGCAGAAGTAGAAGCTCCATATCTGTCATGGTTCTATGTGGATGGACAGAGGCAGGTGTCTATCCAGACTGGAATAACAGTGTCTTTAGAGCTCAATATGAATTAGTGACTTTACATGCTTCTGTTACAAAACGTTTTAACAAAAAAATGGCCAAAGGAAGGAAGGAAGGGTTTGTTTATGGCTCACACTTTGAGGTATCACTGCATCACAGTAAGAAAGACAGACTAGCATATGGGGAGTACACAGCTGAAGAAGCATCTGTCAACTGTAGTCTGTAGTCAGGAAGTAGAGGGGGAGTCAGTGCTAGTACCCAGACTGATTCCTTTGTAATCAGTCTAGGATCCCAGCCCACGAATTGGTGCTGTCCACAATTAAGGTAGGTTCTACTACTTCAGTTAATCTAACTTAAATAATACCTCATAGAACTACCCAAAGGCTTATTTGCTTGTCTAAATGCTGTCAGGCTAACAATCAGTATAAAAATCCATTAGTCAATGTGATTAATTTGTTACATAGATCTGAATGAATGCAGTTGCACACAGTTTTAATTGTCTGAAATAATGCTAGCTGAATAACCAACATACTTAACATCTATCGTGTTCCTCAAAATCTTCTCTCTTTCAATGCAGTTGGCTCAAAAGTTCTTGACTGTATGGACAAGGCTTGTAAGAAGAAAAGACACCACTATTTAACTCAAAGAATGTATCCATCAGATCAAAATGGAATCAGAGAGATGAGGATCTTTCTTAATAACTGTCTGCAGATGTTATTAAGAAAATAACTTTACCCCAAAGCTTCCTGACTGCTAATGCTGAAGTGATGAGTTTCAAACCAACCCTATCACTCCACTATGTTTGCTTAGTGGAATAGCACACCGAGGCTGCATTTTGAGGCGTTGATTAATTGGTCTGGAAGTTTCCTTTATGGCTCACTATCTGGCAGGTGTTTATGGGTATGTTTGATGTATGTCTGTATAACTCCTAGGACACACATCTCTAAATGATGCATTGCCTAGATCTAGTTGGCTTATTACACATAAAGGTGTTCAGAAGCATCTATAAAAGGGAGGACAAAGACCACATTCTAAATACCCAGAGGCCAATTATCTTCATGGCATTTTGGCAGCACTATACAGCTTATGGTTATGGATCAAGTCAATCATCTTCCAGCAATCCTGCTTGCTTCATGCTGAACTACTGTCTGTAGGCTTCATGCAGTGTCTTCACTGACAAGAAACATGCTTTGCTATTCTTCTCTTCTCCACTCCCTTCCTTCCATTTCTAAATCTTTGAAAGTAATCACAGTCAAATAAACAGGCTCTGTGCTTGATATGGTCCATTTTCCTGAGACAAGGTACGCTTTTGTTAAAGTGTTAGGTGCATGGAAGCTGTTCTGTACATGGCTGGGCCTTTCTTTAGACTCTCACTTGTAAGATACCACATGCTTACATGAGAATGATCCAAAGGCAGGTTCCTGTCATATTACTCCTGGACAACTGAATCTGAAATATGGAATGTTAATTATTTTAAATGATGATTGTGAACAGGAAGAGTTAGAAAACATACCAGGTAAAAGATAAAGAATTAGAAAAGGTCCCTGTTCATATTCAGTTCATATTCTGGAGGCAACATTTTGGGATTAAATCCAATCAACCAGTCCTCATTTGACAAATGCCACATCCTTTTCTGTGTTAGAATTATAAGCAGATATTATTGGGAATTTCATGATTTCTCCATGTTGAAACAAGCTCTGTCAATCAAGAAAGTTCCTTGTGTGGTTTAGGTGTCAGTGATGTACAAAGTATGTTGTGGTGCAGCACTCACAGACCTTGGGGATATTATGGCCCAGAAATACTGAAATGCAAAGGAAAGTGAACTTCCTGGAGACTTCAGGACACCTGGGCAGGATTGTTCCTCCTGATAGGTTTCTAAGCCCTGTGCCAAGGTGGTTGGGTGGTATAAATCAACTCAAAGATGCCTCTGACTCTTTTTTCCCCCCATTGGATTTAATCAATGTGGAACCCTCCCAAGAAAGCAGAAGGGGAGAGAATGAAGTCATTTAGACTCTCTGATATCCTACTGGGGACTCCGATCGGGCTACTCCCTCTATCAATTAAAAGGTCATAACTTAAGAGCAGTGGTCCTCTTTGTATGCCTGGTCACTAGGTTGTAGGAGGAACAGCACTTCGTTCTTTGGTTCTGGAAACTCCATCACTGGTCCTGAAGCACTTCCGAACCCTCACTTGCCACTTCCCACTTCCTTGTAAAGACGTTTTATGAAACATTCTTCAATTGTCCAACCTGACTGAGTTGCTATTTTCAAGCTGTTTTGAGATTGGCAGCAAGGTAGGGGCACTTACATGCACTCAGCCAGTATTCTGTTGGACCCTTTCTTCTGAGCTACTTTGAAGTGCTAACTTAGGCCATAAGTAAAAGTCTGAGGCTGAAATAAGCTTAGTTGATGCGGAGGGCAGTTCCAGTGGTCAAATAACCAGTAATTTGCTTGAAAATGTACTCCCTCTCCATAGTTTGTCCACTCTGCCTTTTAAGAGAGCTATAGAATCTCAAAGCCAGTTGTGGGCAAGTGGCGGTGCTGACTGCCAGCCACCAGATCCAGCGTTCCCTGGTACTGTACCACCACCACTTCCCACTTGTGTTTGCAAAACTCATTGCATTCTATCCGCTGCTCAATTAGCTAAAGCCCTAACAGCCCAATTTGCATGTGAAAATGCTGTTTGCACGGGGAAAAACTACAGAGTTTTGTGCACACAAATGATTAGCTTATACAAAATTGTATCTAAAATGTTTGGTTTTTCAAAAAAATTGTTACTTAAAAAGCTTATGGTCTTAGAACAGCTACGACAGACAAGAAAACATCCCTTCTTACCCCAGGCCTGCAAATATTCTGCTTATTGTCCATCACTGTTTTCTCCTCAATCTGCTAAGGTTTGAGGGGGCGGGGGAAGCATCAAGGAGGAGCATGCTCACATCCTGCTACATTTCCCTCTGACAGCTGAGCCTCATACTAGAGCCCTGCATCCATCAATGATGTGCAAATCAAGATCTCACATGGATTTGCAAGTCCTGAGTCCCAGGTGGAGCTCAGAGCACAGGCATTTACAAAATCAAACTGTCCTTTTACATGGGAATTGATTAAGTGTGATATATGCCCTTCCCTACTTGAGAATCAGCTCAGGGAGATCTGAGGTGCCACCCGCGATGTGGCTGCCCACCCTGATGCCAGCCACCCATTTTGAGGTGGGACTTGATAGTCCCTGAGGCAAACTTGGGGATTTCTCCTGGAGTTAAGTGAAAAGTCAGCATTGAGCAGTGCTGGGCTATTCAGAGCCTGGACAGTTTTCCAGGCACAAGGCGACGTTTACTATTTTAGGGAAGTGGCATTTGCCACTGCAGTGTGACTCCTGTGAAAGTGTTGAGCTCCTTCATGTCACTAAAACCGGTCAAGCAAATGTGTATTACCTGCTGTTGGTTTGTCAGGGTCCTTGGCTTCAAGAAACTCCTAACTACTGGAGTTAGAATCATATATAGGAGAGGAAGTGATGAAGGGTCCAGCCAAGTCCCACATTCAACTCAACATCTGCTAGATGTCAGCCATTCCATCTGGTATAAAAAAGCAGATATGTATTCAACAGGCTTTGAGTTGCTTACAATGGAATTGGCATGTGACATGGGCACAGGTTTTTGTGTTGTAGAATTTAGAAGAAGAGGCTGTTGTAGGAGGAGACAGTCTAGACGTGGGGTAGAATTGAAAATAGGATTTAAATGATGGGGTGTGAGGAGCATAAAGGCTTGGAAGATAGGATACACATCAGGACTGATAAGAAAGGGTGACAATTGGCTTTTCTGGCTTGAGAGTAGACAGGATAGTGTCTGTGTGTCGTGGGATCTTGCCCTGGGAAGTTTCAAGACAGTGACTGTCATAGTGAAGTAGATGGTTAGCTCCAGGTAGACTGTGGCCAGCCTGCCAGTTTCTGTATTACCTTTTATACTCTTCTCCGTTGGCAGGCCTCTCACTGTCTTTTACAACAGCATGCTCTTTCTGTAGAGAAGTGCTATGTGAGCCACATTTCTATATGTGGGGCATTTTAGTTTTGTTCTTAGCAAATAGCGAGTCATCAATCACACAGGACAAACCCTGAATGGAAGGAGGAGAAGAAGGTCCTTGTCGTTTAGGGAGGCACAAAGGTCAGAACAGCTTTGCTTCCAATGGGGTTTTCGCTCTCAATATTTCAACATACACCTTTTTACTTTTTCCCCTTGTCAGGCTCACAGCTCATTTTGCCCTTTTCAACTTATTCTTCCTATGAAATGTACTTTGCAGGTTTCTGTCAAGTTCCTTACAAAAATATCCTTGATGCCCAAAGTCCAGAGGCCTTTTCAAAGTTTCCTCATCTTGTACCATTCAGGAAACACTGGATGGTGGTTTTCTGTCTTTAGTTCCCTGCTCTCTGCTCTGCTGAGAGGACAACACTGGAGAGCCTTAAGGATGAGAAGAAAAGCCTTTCTGTGTAAGCCAGCAACTTGAGGGTTCATAGCTAGCTAGTCTTGTGGAGTAGGAAGATAGCCCCCTGAGGCTTGGATCACTAGGCGGGACAGTAATACAAAGGGAATGTGAGGACAGATATCATGAGTAATTCAGATGGTATCATGGGCTAACCTGGATGATCAAAGCTCTGGGAATATCTTGGTGGTGCATGGAAAAAGATTCATAGGGTTCAGACAAGGAGACAGAAACCAACCACCTCGGAGACCGCTACCAGTAATGAAGGCATGCTGTCTCTTAGGAATAGCACTTAACTACAGGAGTTAGAATTGAATGGCCACAGCACCAGGTGGTGAGTGAAGAGTAGAGTCTAAGGAAATACATTATAAGGGAGTGGTGAGGATTGCAGCCAGTTGGAAGCCACTCTCGCACCCCTGTCTGAAGAGCATGGGTCCCCTCTGTGTCATTACAGAGTTGTTCCGAGGAAAACAAGCCCAATGTTGCTGGCTGTGCTTCTAGTATATTTTTAAAAGGAGATTAAAAGGTTGTATTTTTAAAAGGAGAAATCTATTGATTCTTACTGATTTTTCGGTTTTAAAAGTTGGAAGCAAGTTGTCCTACTTAGGGTTACTATTACTATAATGAAACACCACGAGCAAAAACAAGTTGGGGAGGAAAGGGTTTATTTGGCTTACACCTCCTCATCACAGTCCATCACTAGAGGAACTTAAGACAGGAACTCAAACATGGTAGGATCCTGAAAGCAGGAACTGATGCAGAGACCATGGAGGAGTGTTGTTTACTGACTTGCTCATCATGGTTTGCTCAGCCCACTTTCTAATAGAATCCAGGACCACCAGCCCAAGGATGGGACCACCCACAAAGGGCTGGGACCTCCCCAGTTAACCAGTAATTAATAAAAATGCCTTACAGCTGGAGTTTTAGGGGCATTTTCTCAACTGAGGTTCCTCCTTTTAGGTGACTCTAGCTTGCACCAAGTTGACAAAAATTAGCCAGTATACAGACCAAGGTTTTATTTGTTTGATTTTTGTTTGTTCATTTTTGAAGAACAGTGCAGAGGCTGAGATTGTGGTAGGAAAATCAAGTACATCTGCAAGCCACTCCATTATTGGTAGGAAGTACTTGAGCACAAAGGTGAATAGTAATTGCCTTATCACGCCTTCCTGTTCTTGATTGTCTGGGTCTGGGAACTGCTACTTGTCTGGCAAGAGGTTGACAATGATTCCTTTGTCACATAGCATTGTAATTATTACATTGCAATTATATCATTTTCAATTTTATATTTATGTGTCTCTATGTGTTCCTATGTGTACATCCTTAAAAGTGCCCAAGGAGGCCAGAAGAGGGCATCGGATTTTTTGGAGTTGGAGTTATAAGCAGTTGCCAAAGCAGGTTTTATTTAAACTCTAAGATGGCTATATTCTGTAACTTTGGAGGAAAACTCAAACCACATCTTTATTTCAGCAGGAAATAAATCAAATTGGTCAAAGATTGATGCATTTTGAGAAATTAGCATTTAGAAACATTTAAGTCATGAAAGAAAATCTCTGGGCTGCCCTTTCCCATGTTTTTCCCAGTTTCTCTAACCCTATTCGTTTACATCGGGACAGAATTACTTAGATTCTGTGACTGGCCCCTATGTGTTACAGTTCATTGTATTTTGAAAGAGGGGAGAACTTGGGGACAAATTCATACTCTGCAGAATACATAACCTATAGATTCATTGCAAAAGAAATGGTGGGAAATTTTGAAATGTCTAAAGTGTTTTCCAAAGGTTAACTCTTGAATCCCAGGTATCAGCCTGGGAATCCAGCATGGGACTGATCAAGACCCCCCGAATCTGGGTGTCAGTGAGGAGGCCTAGGGAATCTATTGAGCCTTGGGCAGCAGATCAGTACCCATCCCAAGTATACACACGGACTTTGGACTCCCATAGAACAATGTGAGGTGCACTCTCACCCTGAACTCTTGGGGAAGGGTCTAGGCCCTGCCCTATATGAAATGACAGACTATGGACACCCCCATGGAGGGCCTCACCCTCCCTGGGGGAATGAGGGGATAAGGGGAGGGGAGGGCATGGGAGGAAGGGAGGGAATGGGAGAGGGACCTGGAACTGACTTGTGAAACAACCTCGTTCCTTATCTAAATTTAAACTGGAAAATAAAATTAAAAAAATACATAGAAAAAAAAGAAAGTATGGCAGTAGAACAATTTTCAAAAGGTAATCACAGAAGCCATGACAACAACCGCTACTACAGAGAGAAAAGTGAAAAGGTAATTTAGTTGGACATATCTACTAATTCTGCTCTGCCCAAGGGCAGACATGTGCTGATCACAGATAGGCTGATGGGATAGGAACTTGGAATAGGTGGAGTAGGGGAGACTTAGGGAGGTTAGTCAACCAAGTAATCAATTAAATGCCAGTTATTATCTTCGAGGAACTAGTGCCCATTCACTTTCTCTAGAGACTGCATAGGCATTCAGAGTTCTTGGCATGGGGATTTACTTCAGGGGTAGAGCAAGTCTTTGTCAAATAAAGGAACACAACACAAAAATAAGATAGCAACCAAGTAGTAAGTGATTTATTTTTGACCCTTCATTGACCGTAGTGTTATCAACAGCAACAACATGTATGGAGCAGGGGACAGACATGGCCCAAATAGCTCACCAAATCACAGACTGGAAGGGTTATTGTTGCTTATTCTTCTAGAAACAGAGTGGTACCATAGTAGGAACTAGGTACCAGTTGCCTTTCTCCCCCTGCTGCCTTTCTCCCCCGTCAGTCCTATTCTTTGCCTGCAAGAGATGTGCCATTTCCTTTCAAGTCTCTCTCTTTGCCTTCCACCTGATTTCTTATACTTCATGATGTTATCCAGGTGGCTGTTATATCTGGCTGATCCTTCTCTCTATATATTTTCCTTAAATCTCTTTATTCTTCTGTTTCTAAAACACTTCACGTTTTCATTCATCTCAGTTACTCTGTCTAGAATTATGTGCCACTTTGATGCCGTTCTCATCCCTAGAAATCTGTGGTGACTCTGGTCAATTGGTGAAGGCTAAGCTCCTTGATACACTATTCTAGGCCCCCTTTCTGCCTTTTTCCTTGCATAGGCCACCTTTTCTGCCCACTCTTTCCCCCACACACTGAAGTCTTTATTTACTTCAGAAACTGTTTGCTAAATGAGACCTCAATAATTTGTTTCATTACCAAAGGATATCTCAGTTCTGTGACATTTCAAATTTGAAGCATGTTTTACATTTGTTTAGGAACACATTCTGCCACTAAACATTTCTCCTACCTTCCATAGTATCAATAACGTTATCCCAATAACAGAATCCATCATTAGATAAGACTTGGTTGGAAGTTTCTCTAGGAGCCATGCCAGTCTGATGTATTGACTCATACTCAGTCATGGCAGTCTTGTGATACATTATGTCACTCAATATTTTCACCCAGAATAGTAAGTTGGAGGAATGAGACATCTACCTACAATATATTCCTGTTATGTCTTTTCCTTTGTGAAAAAGAAATGGCAACAAATGAGAGAAAGGGAGGTCAGCTTAATCTACCACAACCAACCCAAGAATTCATGGAACAGTCACATTGTGATTTTTTTGTTTGTTTGTTTTGTTTTTTGTTTTTCGAAATAGGGTTTCTCTGTATTGTTTTGGAGCCTGTCCTGAAACTTGCTCGGTAGACCAGGCTGGTCTCAAACTCACAGAGATCTGCCTGCCTCTGCCTCCTGAGTGCTGGGATTAAAGGCATGTGCCACCACCGCCTGGCCTCAGTCACATTGTTTTTATGTGTTTTAAAATCCTAATGTGGATGCCTTTCTTTGGTGAAGTGTTCTATTAATTAACTAAGGAGTAAATGGAATTGTATTTTGTGTCAGCTACAGTACACACAGGCAGATAGAGCTGTGGGCAGGGGCTGATTAAGTGTGATCAGTAGTTGAAGGCATGGATTTGGGGTTTAAATCCTATTTTTCTTGTGTTCAAAGTGTTAATTACCAATTCTGCAACTGTAGGTCATGCATTCTTCAAGTGATGAAATGAACATTGTCACATACATTTCATAGGGTTGAACAAAGGATCGTGAGCTAATATAGGAAGAAAGCCTGGTGTGTGTGGTAAACCTTCAGTGAATAGCTACAGTGTTTTCTCAGTTTGGCGAACAGGAATACGGGCTATCATAATAAAGTTCATATTTTACCCTATAATAAGCAAACTACTTACCATATATCCTCTAAGGATTATGTTGCTGCAGTTGTGACTAACGTTTAAGTCCCACAGTATTGTTTTTCCAGGATAATTTACTTTTATTTTTATTTATAAACTATCTTATTTTATATATTAATCCCAGTTCCTTCTCCCTCCCATCCCCCACTGCCCCTCACTGACCTCCTCAACCCATCCCCCCTCCACTCCCCAGGGAGGGTGAGGCCTTCCATGAGGGATCATCAAAATCTGTCAAGTCATTTGGGGCAGGGCCTAGGTTCTCCCCTGTATATCTAGGCTAAAAGAATATCCTTCCATGAGAAATGGTCTTCGAAGTCTGTTTGTGCATTAGAAATACATCCTGGTTTCATTGCCAGAGGCTCCATAGACTACCCAGCCCTCCTAGCTGACACCCACATTCAGGGGACCTGGTTTGGTCCTATGTTGGTTCCCCAGCTGTCAGACTGGGGTCCATGAGTTCCCACTTGCCCAGGTCAGCTGTTTCTGTGGGTTTTCCCAGCATGATCTTGACTCTCCTGTTCATCACTCCTCCCTCTCTGAAACTGGATTCCAGGAGTTTGGCTCAGTGCTTGGCTGTGGATCACTGCTTCTGCTTCCATCAGCTACTGGATGAAGACTCTAGGATGGCATTCAAGATAGTCATCATTCTCATTATAAGGGAAGGGCGTTAAAGGTAGCCTCTCCACCATTGTTTAGGTTCTTAGTTGGGGACATCCTTGTCGATCTCTATACAATTCCCTAGTGCCAGATTTATCTTTAAGTCTTTAATAGCTCTCTCTCTCTATTGATATGTCTTTTTCTTGCTCTCCTCTACTCCTCTCCCCACTCAATCTTCCTGATCCCTCACATTTTCCTCCTCCCTCCTCTTCTCTCCTCCTCTTTCTCCTCCATCCCTCCTCCTGTGCTCCCCATTTGTTCAGGGGCTCTTGTCCCTTTCTGCTTTACAATGTATTTGGGTTTTGTTTGACTGTTTGTTTTTGTAGATGCTGTTGCCTGTTGTATATATATATAAGGGGTTTGAGACCACAAAGGCTAAGTTCATCTAGGATTACTCAGCTTCTTCCAGGGATCAGGGTAGATTTTTCATGAGTGGACAGCTATTGGGCACACTTGAAAATCTCTGAACACATTGGAAAGAGTAACTGCATGAATGTGTTCATAGGAGGCAGGGTATCTTCTGTGGAGAGGCCAGAGAGACATGCTTAAGGAGGAGAGGGCCATGTGAAGAGAAGATAGAGAGTTCTGTATAGAGATTGTGGGTAGAAGAAGAGACAATCCTTGATTAAACTTCTTTAAAGCAGATGATTGCCCATAATCTTTTACCATGACACAGTGCAGGAGTAGCTGGAGTCCTGGGTGTATATATATTATTTATACGAGCATGACCATGTCAAGGACCTCAAGGCCTTAGATCCATGTGGATGGCAAGCCTTTCTCTGGGTCAGGCTTATGGGAATTTCAAAGCCTTCCTCTGATCCAAATATGGATGTTGATAGTGTGTGCAGAAAGTATTAACCACAGGGTCTTCCACCTGGATGAGAGATGACTACAGTGTGAGAGTGCTCTTCTGCTGAGACATCCTACTGAGATCAGCTGACCTATCTCCTATTCACCTGTATGTAATAAACATGCTGAGTATCTGGACTGTTGGTGCATCTCTATCAGGGGGCAAGACCCACCATATCCCAACTTTTCTATATGTGTGTCTGTGTTTTCTTTATTCTCCAATGCATCAGTCATGTCAGTCCCTAAGCTGTGCAGATCACAGCAACATAGAGGGGTGGTGATGGTCAATTATCATCTCCAACTTGACTGGATTTAGAATCGCCTAGGAGAATAGTAGTCCCCACTATGAAAGTGTCTTCAGAGAAAGGTAATGGAGTGAGGAAGACTCACTCTTAATGTGGTTGTCACAATTCCATGACTGAGTATCAGGACACGATAAAGGGAACATAGAGGCAATGCACCTGGGCATGGGGACATTGTTTCCCTGCTTCCTGGCAAGCTAGGTTGTGAGATGAACTATTTATTCTTCATTGCTGATGGTCAGAATCCCCTAAACTGTGGGCAGTTGTATTCTGGCAGGAACTTTGTTGCAGTAATAAGCAAGTATGACTAATAGGGACTGTCATAGAACTTTGTGCAAAGGAGTTGCCAGTAAATTAATTACAGCAGAAAAACAGAAAAGATTCACGGGAATTGAGAAGAGGCACCCACATGAGCAGTGTGTTGTGAAAACTTGGTTTATACAGTCCTTAGTGTCTCTGTGAAGAGATCTAAGAATTTCTCAAGTGACAGCTGCAGTGAAGAAATCAGTAAGGACTTACCTGGAGGTGATTATTTTTGAGACACACTCTTACAATATAGGCCCAGCTGGCCTCATTTTCATGATCCCTCTGCCTCAGCCTTCTGAATTCTGGGATCTCAGGTATGTGCCATTCCACTCAGCTTAGATGATACTTTGTTTTTAAAGGAAGGAGACTGGAAGCCTGGGTGGAGTTTAGCCATCAAAGTGCACAAGACTGAAAGTAGGCAAGAAAAGTATGCAGTAGTATCACACATGGAATGCATTTGCCTCTGCTGCTCTGGAAAGAGACAGACAGGCTTTCTGGGTGATAGGAAAATAACAAGATTGCAAGAACATTTTAGAAGTTGTCCTACCCAGTAACAATTTCATCTCATCTGATTCCTGTCACCTGAGATGGAAGTTACTGCCCACATTTCAGTGGAGTTATTTGGTTGTACACAGAAGTTGTCTTGCTTTCGGTTGCCCAACTGAACACAACTTACAAAGAGTGTGTTACCTACCTGAGACACAAGGATAGCTATGATCACAGCACACTGGATGCTCTAATCTGCAAGGCAGGTGTGACAACAGCTTTCAGCTCATGCACAGAGCACCACTGCAGTCTACAAAACACATTCCCTCCTGATGCACAGTGATCCTCTCAGGTCTGTATTGGAATACTGGAGTTTGAGTACAGCTAACAGAATATTGTGGGTCATCAGTGAAGTATGTATAAATACAGTGTCAACGTGAATCATCTGGTTGGTAAAGTTCAGTACTTATCTTTCCATCAGGGTGGCCTGTGAGAGTAAGAAATGGGTTATTTTGAGATTCATGGTCTCTTCCTATTTGTGTTCAGAGAACCAACAGAAATAATGATGCCATGTGCAGTATGGTAATTCAGTTATCATTGTACATGATGATTCTGTAATATTTCTTTTAATTAGTTCAGTAAGAGTCCATCCATTTCCTCGGGACATATATACTAATTACTGTGTATATTTTAAGGTGAAAAAGACTTTAAGTGTATCAGAATCCATCTTGTGTAATGATAACCATAAGTAGATGTCTTCATTATCTGTGGGCATTAAATCTAGGATCCCCACTTTTGCCTGCAGCTGCCATAATCTATGGGCATTTATGTGTCTACTATAAAATGGAATAGTTCTTGCTTATAACTCATATCTACCCCTCCATAGACATTAAGTCATCACTAGATTGCTTTTAGTACCTGAAGCAATGCAAATGCTGAGGGGGTAGTCCTTTCACTGCATTGTCTAGAGAATAATGAAAAACTTTCACACTTGTACATATACACAATTAAAAAATGATCCATCACTAAAGGAAAACTGTCATTCCTGAACCATTGGGTATGGAAGGATGACTATATGATTTACTACATACCCCTATGAGCTATAAGTTATTTCATAAGTCAAATTGGGTTGCCCTAACAAAATACAACAGACAGAAACTTGTTGTTTATAGGCTGGACATCCAAGATCAAGACATCATCAAGGCTAGTTTCTGCTAAAGCTCTCTCTCTCTTCTGTGGTGGCTGCCTTCTCATTGTGTCCTCACACAGCCTTTCTTCACAGGCACAGACTCTGTCTAATACCTTTTTCTAGCACACAAGTTATATGGGATTAGAATCTATTCATGTGAATGCACTTGTCTTTAACTACCCATTTATAGTCTTGTTCTCACATACAGGCACACCCTGAGGTCGTCAGGGTAAAGACGACACACACAATTTCCAGAGCAACAGAGTTCGGCTCATGGGAGCTCTAAGTGGTGGTGTTTAATGTCAGTCTCTTTGGTGGTTGACATTTATTGTCAACTAGACAGGGTCTAGAATAACCCAGGAAACAAATCTCTGGACACTGCTGAGAGGGATTTTCTAGATTAGGTTAACCGAAGTTAGAAGACCCATCTTATATGTGAGTGGCAGTCTTCCACGGGCTGGGATACATGAAAAGGGGAAAGAAAACAAGCTCAATACCAGCATTCAGCACTTTCTGCTTCCTGACTGGAGGCAAAATGTAAGAGCCTTCTGCCATCCCTTCCCTGCCAGGATGAACTTCTCCTTAAACCATAATTCATAATAAACCCTCTTTCCTTAAGTTTCTTTGCTCATGCATTTTCTCACAGCAATGAGGAAAGTAACTAATAAAGTCCTCGACTCTTCTAGAGAATTCTGGTGAGTGCTAATGAGTGTGGGCATCTAGAGAGGGGTATGGCTACCTTTAAGACAATATTGTCTATAGAAACATCATGCCAGCCACAAAAGAACTTAATTTTCTAGTAGTTTCATTTTTAAAATGGGGATAATTGAAAAGTATAGTAACTGTATTTTATCCTTTATTAGGGCTTTCTAGAGGAACAGAATCCCAACAGGATGAGTGTGTGTGTGTGTGTGTGTGTGTGTGTGTGTGTGTACATGTATTAGTTCAGTTTTTATAACGACAGCTGAATCACAACCAAGAAGCTGAAATCCAGGTAGTTGCTCAGTCCTTTAGGCTGGAGACCTCAGTAGCCCCACTCTGACACCTAAAACATGGTAGTTTCTGTGGAGCCCCTGGTTCTGGGTCATCTATGCAAGCCTGGCAACACTGTTTCAACAGGAGAAATTCAAGTGGTGGCAAGACAGGGAGCCAGGCAAGCAAAAATTTCCTCCTCTTCCTTCTGCCACACCCTTTCTATCTGGTGTTGGATCTTCCCAAGTTGTTCAAGGGAATCAGGACCATTTTAGGTTGAAGGTCCATACTCAGGTGATTCTAAATTATGGTAAATTGACAATTGATATTAAAATCAACTATAATATACCCCAAATAATATTTCTTATTTTATTGTATAATAAGCATGCAATTTTAAAAGCTTATTTTTTGCCTCAGAATCTGGTATATGGGTATGTCTGCTATGGCAGTGGGAACAAGCCACATTTCAAGTACCCCATAGCTCTGCTCCACAAGTGGCTGCTATTCAAAAGCCAGACTTGTCTTCAGATCTCACCTGGCCATGAAGAAGAATGGAGTCTTGTAATTTTCACTAAAATGGATGGAACAGGACAGTGTGATAAGCTAGACATGGAAACATAAGTGTCTTATGCTCTCTCACATTTGCAGGCTAAGGAAAGTCAGTCTGAAAGTAAGGATAGGGAGGGGTACACAATGATGAGAAGGGCTGGGGAAAGAGGCTGGAACTGACACCTCTATATTGTAGTTTTTATGGAAACATCATGCCAATGCCCACTAATGCATCTAGTTAATATGTGATAGTCTAAAGTATTTCCTCGGGCTGTATTTTATTTGGGCAAAGAAAATGGTCACTTTATATCCAACCCATTTTGAATGTCATTGTTTAAATTACTGATTCAAGTGTCACATGGCTACCATCAGCTATGGTTCACAGTCAGGAGTCTCTCCTTGGGAATCCTCTTGTGTTTCCCTTTCTTGACCATGTGGAATTTTGTTACAGAGCAAGTAACTGTGAGAAAGCCCTTTACATTAGCTACTGGGAACATTCACGGTAAGGATGGGCTTGTGATGGCAGCATTGGCATCATACTTAGGCTATTGTGCCTTATTGTCATCATCATTATAATCAGTGGGGAAATCTGTATCTGCTCTCAGCCAGAAGAGTTGCTGTGTCCTGTAGCCCTCAGATAGTACGCATTTTTTTCTTCTCTTCACCTTTACCTCCTGCTCAGTCTGCAGCAATAATATGGTTCTTTATGATACATAACGTTTAAATGTCTACATTTCAAGGAAAGCATCTGGAAAATTAAGAACTTGAAAATAGTCTGCTTTTCCATTCCTATGTATTACATAAAAGCTGGTTATGCCAAATTTGCTTTTCTGTGTATTGTTAAGTCTCTTCATTATCCAAAGCAGCTTTGATGGTTAATCGATAACCCCACGCTGAGTATTTGTGCATTGCATGCAAGAGGAGAATCCAGTTCAAAGGGAAGTAAATTTAGTGCCTTTAGGCTAACCATTATGTAAATATGTTTGTGTGTGTGTGTGTGTGTGTGCTTCACACTCTCTGTGTATAACCTGTGTTTTTCTCTTTCTGTATTCTGTATATGTATTTCTCTCTGTGTGTATTGTGTGTTTCTCTGTTTGTGTGCATCCTGTGTGTGTGTGTGTTTCCTGTATGTATGTTTCTTTCTCTTTGCATATGTTATGTTTTTCTTTGTGTATGTGTATATTCCCCCTTTCTCCCTCCCTCCCCTGTCCTCTCTCTCTCTCTCTCTCTCTCTCTCTCACACACACACACACACACTCCTCTGTGTGTGTGTATGTATGTATGTATGTATACAGTTCTCAATTAAAAATGTTGATTTTTAAAAATCTATTTTCTGCTAACTGAAGTTCAGACCATCTAGTTATTAAAATGGGCCATGAAAGTAGAGAAAAAAGGGAGAACAAAACAGAAAAGCTTCATAATATAAATCTGTTTCTTATTGCTTACAGCTCCAGGCAGCTTTAAGAATCAACTTTTATTAGCTTCCTATTAGAAGAACATTTGCCTTATAATTTTATTATTAGGATGGATATATTTGAAATCTACATTTCCATATAGATAGAACCACTCTGTTTTTATGACCTGATGCACTCTTAAAGACTCACAATGAGACTCCACTTAAATTTCTTCAGTTGATGGTTAAAAAACAAAAATAACCAAAGCCTATCAAGTGATAAGACAGAGAAGGCCAAGGCTAGGGTTGGGTGGATGGCACAGCACCTCATTAGAAATAGGCCAAGTTTGATTTTCACTGTCTTTGTGGAACACATGAATAAAGACCAAATTACTCTTGGTATTTTCTCCTTTTGTCCATGCCTCCCTCTTTTTCTCACTTCCTTGATATTTAATACACATACATAGGATAGACAAACACTGGCAGAAATCGTGATGGCCCATTGGTCCCAAGTGCCCATTACCCGGCTGCATACTAGAATTAACAATAACTGATATCTACTGACCCTTTACTCTGTGCTGGGCACTAAGTAGTATTGTACAATTTCATCAACATAACTGCCTGTGTGATAGGTATAAGTACTACTTCAGTCCACAGATAAGAAATATATGTAACAGAGAGTTTAAAGGAGTTGCCTTCAGTGAGATAGAGAGGTCACAAATGATGGCTTAGGCACCAAAGTTAGAAAACTTAGAGTTTCCAAATCACATCTTCCCTTCTGCCTGTAAAATATAGCCATCTCCATGGTCTTGTTTGGTTTCTAGGCAGGTCTGTGAGTGCATTATTGTTGTTTTTATTCTAAAGCCATTTAGACAAGAAATGTAACCTCACCAGGACACATTTAGTAGATGTTTAAAAGACAATGTCATTATTATTGTTGCTCCTGCTCAAAGACATCTGGAGAAACAGGTATAGTCTTGTCTTCAGAATCTGTGAAGATGTTGCTGGGGAGATGCCAGACCTCTTAATTTCAGTAGGTATGAAGCTCAGAATGGAGTTGACATTTAGAGTAACGTGTGAGGATTCAGCACCAGGAAGACGGTGGATGTCTTTACACCCACGCACCCTAAGAAATTTTGCTTCCACTTGATTGTGGTTGGGAAATGCTAGCTCTTTTGAGACATTCAAAATGACAAGTGGAAAATCATTCCATTAGCAGAACAAGGGGAAATTAATCCTTCCCCGCATTTCCCCTCTTTTGGGCATGAAACCTGTGAATTGAATGTACAATAATGAGTAGATGAAATTGATTAAATACAATCATATAAAAATAGAGTTGCTCCAAATTGATTCCTTCCCCCTCACATTCTGTATTCTATTTTATGTTTCTGGGCAGCATTTATACAAGAAATACCATTTTATGAAAGTATAATGACCAGACCCCCTTTTTTTTAGTTGGTATCAGGAGAAATAAAAGGAATCCTATTGGGTTAAAGTATGAGTCTTTCACACATGAGCGGGTGATAGGCCAATGATGACACAGCAAGGCTGGGAGGTGAGCTTCCAGTGTTACCTGCTCTCTCTGGCAGAGTCACCTCCAAGAAGATTTTAGGAAGCACTTTATTAATGATAACTTATAGGATCTCAAAGTTACATCAGAGCTAATCTACTCCAAAGTCCTTTACAGGGAGTAGCTTGGTTAACTGATACAGAAATTTACCAGTCTGTTTTCAGTATGGGTCTGTGAGACATGTAGGGCAGTACAGCCAGAAGGAAGTAACAGGGAAGAGTGAGCCTCTGACAGCACAAACAGCCAGGTGGCTGTGTGGTTTTCCAAGCCACAGAGAATAGGAGATTAGGAGAATTTAGGTGTGGACCCTAAGAAGAGCCATACTAGAGACAGCAAGATTGAGTTATTTGGGTGACATTGCAGATGTAGTGGTATTTTCAATATCTCCTACAGGAATCTATTTGTCATACCCAAGCTTGAATGGACAATGTTTTTCGAAGTTCATCCAGATAGTTTGAGAGAAATAAAAGGACAAGGTCCTAGGTTGCCTCGCATCTAGGTATTCTGCAGCACCCATATTGAAAATGCCATAGTGTGAGTGAAGATGTGGGTTCTGGAGTACCAGGTGAAAAACGGAGTCACCACTCAGCTCAGCTCTGTCACTGTGACCTTGAAGAAATAACTTCTCTTGGTTTTCTCAAGGTTAAATTGGGATTAAAAACTCAAGGATCTGTGAAGATGAAAAAATAATATATGAAAATCATCTATGCAGTTTCTGGCACAAAATGAATTTGCAGTAAGTGATAGGTGTGAACTCCTAGTATATTTTATGTTTTCAGGAATTATACATCTCTGCCACATCAGTCTCCCTCCTGGGACAGACATTTGAGAGCTTAGACCAGGGTCTCAATGCTGCGTGCAATTGTGCAAAGGGAGCTTTCTGAGCAAACACTGTTTTCTACAAGTGTTGATTCAGTTTTAGCACATTCTAAGCAACTGAACGCAGAGCCTAAGGGGAAAAAATGCCTACTGACATCACGGTTCAGTTAGGACACTTAGTTCCAAGTAGATAAAACTAGTTTGCTAGAAAAAATAAGGATATTAGGCTAGGATTAGGGGTAAAACAAAGTTAAAACTGGGAAACTCCTGTATCTTTTATTTTGGGCATATTCTTTTGTCTCTTCTGAGACATAAATAAAAATAACTGCCTGGCCAAAAGGTAAATCATTTATGTGAAATACTGTTGATAATCTCTGTTTAGAAATATATGAGAGAGAAGAAAACTGACATGAAATACAGATGACTCAACAATTCAAGGAACATTTATACAGAAACTGTAAAGTAACAGAATATATGGGTACATGGATATGGAAGAAAACTTATCTATTTATTTTTTCTCTATGTATGGAAGGGAATGTTGTATACTGTTAGACTAATAAACTCTGAAAAAATTTACAATCACTTGGGAGCATGGGAATTGCTAATCTTTCTAAGGATAATAATAATTACAAATTAACATAAACAATGAATAAAATGTATACACACATACACACATATATGTATATACACATATGTATATCCTTTTGGAAAGTCAGTGGGTAATAGCAAAAAACAGCATTTGAACTATAAAAGGCTCTTATGATAGACACAATATTAACCATCCTATTTAATATCTATCACTTATTATCTTGTACATTATGTGTGTTAACTCATAAATTACCTTTAAAGTTAGACACTATTACTATTCCCATTTTACATATCAAATAGAAGTCAATTGCGTAAGTCATGCAAAGCCATAACAATATGAACTAGAAGTTGCCTGAATGGGGCAGACAACAGTAAGAGAATTTTTTTCTAAGTGAAGAGAACATCTGCTTATGTGTCCTAAGAAAAGGAAGTGTGCTGTGGTGATATATTATTTTTGACTTCTTAAAGTTTGCCTAAAGAGCAGAAAAGCAAAGCAGCAGGCCACTAACTCTTACTTTTACCTTAGACTGAAAGGTGATCCTGGCTCCACCAAACCTCAGACTGTAATCCCAGACTACTACATTCTCTTCAAGGTGACTGGAGAATCCTGAGACTGAATGCCAGCTCTGAGACCTTGATCCTGTCTATTATACCTCCTTAATTCTGGGATTAAAGGCATGTGATCCCAGCACCTGGGATCATAGGCCTGAGATCTGTTACTCTTCACTCTTGTGTAGGCCATGGTGGATTTGAACTAACCTCCTAATTCTATCTACCTCTTAATCCTAAATCCTGGGATTAAAGGTGTGTCTCACCCCAGCTTGATTTCTATAGCCTGGGGCTGACTTTGTTTTCTGAATCTTCAGGCAAGCTTTAATAAATCATAAATAATATATCACCACATTATGCATTTTAGGAAACAAGTGTTCCAGTGTTTTTGGAGCATAAAGTTAAAGAGTAGCTGGTGATAGTTCAGGCTGGATGAGAAAGGAGAAGCCAAATCCTTGGATAGCAATGGGAGAAATAAGGAGAGTTTAAAGCAGAGAAGGCTTTATATTATATTTAGAGAGATTGTACTAGGTACAGTATGAAGAATGAACTAGAAATTGTCAGAGTGAGGGAGGAATAACGGTTGTCAGACCGTGCAAGCGGTGGTGGTGGTTTGAATTTACAGAGCAAAAGCAGAAATAGTAATGGAGAGATGGAGATCAAAGAGAGAAAATTGTCAGACTTGGGGTTGCTGAGTGAGATGAGTTAGAAAAATGAGTTGAAGGTCATTCATTACTGCTTCTCTCCTTCTGTCTGGTTTAGAGGATGGACTCCATTACCATACCATTAACTGAGCTACACCAATAGGAAGATTGGAAGTCAAAATGTAGATGGCTTAGTTTTGCATAGACTGACTTTGAAATATATGTTGATTACCAAGTGGTTGGAGACTCCTAGACAGGACACCTGGTGTTGACACTTACTATGGTGGCATGTATAACTCAGGTCCTTGGAATAAGTGGCCTGGCAAGAAAGGGGCTAACAGAAGAGGCAGTTTGAGGAAAGAGTGAGATCAACTGAACTTTCCATCTTTCTCATCTTAAGTGCCTCCTTTCTCTTTGTATCTGCAGCAATGATTTGAATTGTACAGAAAACCAAAGGTGGTTGTGACCTTCAGTGGATAATTTTGAGGCATGAGACACCCATTCGTTTGGATACAAATAAATTACAAAGTTGTTGAGTGTCTAACATGTAAATTATTGATGTTGATAATATGAACCCTGCAAACATCTTTTGAGAGTAGAAAGTGCTAGTCTTTCTGAGGATCATAGGAGATAGCAATCACTAGTAAATGCATAGCATTATGATATGACAGACTATGCACACCCCCATGGAGGGCCTCACCCTCCCTGGGGAAATGAGGGGATAACGGGGGGGTTTGGGGGAGGGCATGGGAGGAAGGGAGGGAATGGGAGAGGGACCTGGAACTGACTTGTGAAGCAACCTTGTTTCTTACCTCAATTTAAACTGGAAAATAAAAATTTAAAAAAAGGTAAGTAATAAATAAACAGATAATCCAAATAGGCCCCAGGTCCCAAAATCTAGGTTACTAAATATACTAAGCATTAGAAAATATAAATAACCATGATTTGTAATTATGTAATAAGTATGTTTGGATCAGACATGCAACTAATGGTTTCTTGTAATCTGCCATATGAGACATGCATCTCCATTTTCTAGTCATCGTTTCAGCAAGAATAACTGAGCATAAGAAAAAAGTCCATTGAAAAAATGAAATCAGAGCTGGAAATATAATGCTAAACACATGACAGGCTGTAGGAAGAAAATGCACCTAGCAGATCTTTGTATCTGGGGGTGTATAGGAGTGGTTGCAAGGGTTTTCAAACACAACATCGTACAGTTGTACCATGCACTAACATATCATTGGCTGAGATCTCGTGTCAATTTCAATGAACTTTGATACCCTAAAGGTTGATGTTAGAAATATGAGAAGTGTTTCTTTAGCACAGGACATGTCTCAGAAACAACACCGCTATGTGTGTTTCCAAGATTAACTAACTCAATTGGTCAATTGGTTGCAAAGATATTTGGCAATTTTTTTCTGGAGTTCAGACAGTTTTCTTTCAGCTGGTCTATGAGATTATTATGATTATGATTATGATTATTTTGGAGGATTTTGGGGGACTTGGGGACTTGCCTAAAAGTAGATGCCTTGAAAACTTCTGCATTATTTGTTTATACATTTGTGCTCATCAAAAACAAGTTCTGGAAATGATCTTTATATCATTTTATCCTGGTTCCAAAAGCACCTGCTCCAAGAGCCAACAGCTCCTATTGTCTCTCTCTCTCTCTCTCTCTCTCTCTCTCTCTCTCTCTCTCTCTGAGGAAGAAATTTATTATTTCACCTCAGCCAAAGCTTTAGATAACAAACATCTCTCATTTCAGGGAACTTGTACAATGAAAGCGTATCTCCATCTCTTCTGCCAGTGTGTATGAGGAGAAAGGTTTTATCAGTGGTTGGAGCTTATGGTTGAGCAGCCTTGTTCTCAGCATGTTGAGAAAGCTAAGTTTACCTCAGCTCCAAGGCTACCAGGAAGTGAATTGTATGGCTTTCAAAATGCCTAATGGTACAACCTGTCCATTTTAAGTTCAAAAGTATATCATTCTTACCACTCAACTCTGGTCTGCAGTGCTGGGAACTGGAGAGACAGAAAGTGAGCTACTGTTTCACTCAGTATGCAGTGCAGAGTGAGGCACAGATCACTGTTAGGGGTATGGGGTTGAAGCCTTCAGTCGAATGGACATTTAAAGGTTTTCTTTGGATTAGTTTATTTTCCTCCAGCTGAGCATTATTATCTTGAGTGTCATTTTCAGAGCCTACTGCTCAACTGCAGTGTCCTGGAACACTGTGTTGAAAGAAGACCTGCTACTGCAGCACAGAGCTCAGGACAATGCAGCTTGAGTTGGGAATGCCATCAATAGGTTACATAGGATCTGGGTGGCAGATGTGAGGCAAGAACTTTGGGCCAGGCTAAAGTGCTGGGGTTGCCTTTTGAATGCCGTGGTGATCCAGTCCATGATTTAAAATAAGATCTTAATGTCTCAAAGCTGTATCTTCTTGTGATCAGCTGGTGGGGGATAGTGCATCCAAAGGGGTGATGTGAACGGTGGAAGGTAGTGAGGAATCTCACAGTTACCTTAAGTGAAAGGTGCTGGCAGCCTGAATGGACAGTGACACTCAGGTAAAGACATAGCCACAGATTAGAAGTCTTTAGAAAACAGTGCTGTTAGGTGAATTGGCCAATTATTTTGAGTGTTTTGGAACAGAGACAATAAGAAGATGACTCCTGGGTCTAAGCCCTATCATATAAACAGTGGTAAGTTCACCAAGATAAATACAAAAGGATACATATGTCTGGGTTGGGCTTACATTCCAGCCTTACAGGAATAAATCAAGAATCCAGCCTAGTTGATCTATAGTACCCTGGGGCTCAATGCAACATATGAAATGCAAAATTTGAATACAGCATATGAAATGATTTCCTTAAAGAAAACCCAGAACCTGGCTTGTTAGCTTGGTGGGAGGATAGTAATGCAAGGAGATAACTATTCTGACAGGTTTATAAGCATCACAAACTCATAAGGACAACCCTGTCAGAATTGTACAGTTGGCCTTTATTGGAAGCAATTATTCTGGACAACTGAAGCATATTTATAAGGGCACCTGCTAGGAATGGTTCAGTCTTGGTGACTGCCCACTCTTTCTCCCAGTGTATTCGCAAGTGGAAGAAACTCTGTTATCATGTCAGCTTGGTACTAACTTGATTTTCTAGTGTGGTCAGGAAGACTTGACCACCAGGGGAGTAGCAGCAGGATTACTAGGCTGAATCAGCCTTTTCTCTGTATTAAACTATCGAGCTACACACTTGAAAACCATGAGACTTCTTTAGGATTAGACGTTGTATAGGAGTTTATGTTTGAGATGAGAATGTCAAATCACTCTATTCTTCAAAACAATAAAATATTTAGCAAATATGTAATATGACACAGAAACATAATAATCCTATGTGATAGTTAAGTTGTATAATGTTTAATAGCAGCCAAGTGCCTGTGATTTATTCTTTCCTGCTCAGAAATTGTGAAAAAGTAACTAATGTTATTAAATACAGACAGTATTGCAACTGTTTTACACAGGCTAGTTTTTGTGGGTTGGATGGGAAATATCCTATCGAGGCTCATTTGTTTGAACCTGTGGTACCTAACTATTGGTGCTTTTTGGACAAGTTGTGGAATCTTGAGGAGGTGCAGCCTCTCTGGAGGAAGTGACTCACTAGAAGCTGGCCTTGAGTACTCTGTAATCCTGTTCTATTTCCTATTCCCCCATCTGCTTCCTGAGTTCATTTGCAATGTAACCAGCCAGTTCCAGTCATCATGCCTTCCCTACTGACTCCATGTGCTTTCACCGTGATGGCCTATATCCCTCTGGAACTGTAAGTCAAAATAAACCCTTTATCCTATAAGTTTTTTTTGGCCATGGTATTTTATCACAGCAATGGAACTGTTACTAAGACACCTACTCATTACCCTTCCTGGAAATCCTTCCTGGGACAGTGGGTGTATCTGATAGTGATAAGGAAATTAAGTTTCAGAAAAAAAAGAAGTGAGTTGGACTGTTCATATGTACCTGCAATCACAGCATTGAAAAGCTACAGCAAAAAGGTTCAAGACCAACTCGAGCTATACGGTTAAAGACTTTCTCATGAAGTAAAATAAAGCAAAAGTACAAAGAAGCTTAAAAAGCGCAGCATCGATATCCTATAATGCTCTCCATCACTCTACCTGCTGAGAATGTCTTTGTGCTTCTTTTTCCCTCCCTTTCTTGAAACAGCTTGAGTGGGTGAGACATGATCACAGTGCCAAGCTCTCTTCGGAGGAGACATTTCAGACCATCTCTCATTTTGAATACTATCTTAGTTTTTACTTTTTTATATTCATGCTTACTATTTCTTAGATGAAAGTCATTGTTGATGTGTTTCTTTTGTACAGGTTTTGTTCATGTTTGTACAGTCTTGTTTCATGGTATGCAGTGTCATGTATGACTGTATAGTGTTTTGAATGAGAATACCCCTCATAGGCTCAGATGTTGAACACTTGGTCCCCTGTTGGTGGAGCTGTTTGAGAGGCTTAGGAGGTATGGTATTGTTGGAAGAAATATATTACTTGGGGTGGACTTTGAGATTATAAGCTGTAAGCTACTTGGGTTTGTTCTCTCTGTTTCATATTTGCTGATGATGATATGAACTCATGCCTCTCTGCCATGATGGACTCTAAGCCTCTGGAAACATAAGCCTAAATGAACTCATGCTTCTCTTAAGTTGCATTGATCATAGTATTTCATCACAGCAACAGAATAGGTATCATTGTAGATGGAATTCTAGTTATTATTCTTGAGAAATCATTTGCAAGAATGGGGAAGGTTTATATTGTTGTCAGGCATTGGTAGGTAGCTCCATAATGAACTGCCACATATCAGATTGAAGCTGGAATGTCTTTGAGCCTTCTAGGATATGGATGTGATACCCAGGATCATCACGGTCTTCTGTAGGGCCAGTGGGCAGCAAGCAACCAGGGATAACTGAGTTTTCTTTCCTGCTCCCCTTAGAGTTGGCCAATGGCACATCCTTCTGAAGTTCCACAGGTAGAAGGGGGAAAGGGAACTACTGAACTCTCACTTAACTGGCCTCAACTTTGTTTGAGGAAGGCCTCCCACAATGCTGCAGACCTCTGCGACTAAGTTTGCACCCTGTCATTGGCAATGATTCCACCTGAGAATGACATTTGTGGACCCAGCAGCTACCGAGAGTGCAAACACCACTGTATGGCTGCGTTTCTCACCTTGCCCATCTATTCAGTCATTCTTCCAAAATATTGCCTCCACTACTCTGTATATTTTTCAAATCCTCAAGTGTTTCTACCGTTTACTTGTTTAGGTATATTGTAACCAACTCTTTATTTGAGGATATCTTATATAAGTTAGAGAAAGTATAGCATTACTATCAACAGCAATAATTATGTTGATAAAAACCAGAATCAAGAAAAGGAGAGCATTTTTAAAATTAATTAATTAGTTTTCCCTCCTCCTTCTTTTTCCAGTCTCTACATCCACCCGCCCCCCCTCCACTCACTCCTTGCCTATTTCTGTTCATGAAGAGAGAACATTTTTTTAAATTATAGCAGAAGTTATGAGGAATGATTTTTGAGATAGAGTGTTAGGTCATTGGGAAGGACAATGGACTATGTTACTCAGCTGAATCCAGCAGTAGTGAACCAATACAAGGTGACTTTCTATTGGTTATACTGAAAGAAATAAAGGGAGGGCCTGGCTGAGGAACTAATTTAGTGATTGTCTTGCAAATGGGAGGACTTGAATTTCATCTGCAGAATCCACACAGAAAAGGTAACTCATGGTGGTACAGGCTTCTAATCCCAGTGCTAGGGAGGTGGATCCATAGACTACTGGCCAGCCATCCTAATCTGTTTGGCAAGTTGTAGACAATTGAGAAAAAGAAGGGTAGACAGTACCTGAGGAATGCAAACAAATGAGCTTATCCTCTGGCATACACTTCAGTGCAAACATACCCACAGAAGTCTGTACCTGAACATGAATAAACAATCCACATGTATACAAAAAAACAACAAGCGAACAAATAAACAAAAGTAAACAAACAAACAAAGATTTTGATTGAAAGTATAAAAGTCTCCTTTAAAGAACACAGAATTGAAAGGAATCTAACTAGAAGCTGACTAGCCCCATGCATCTAAAATACCATAACTTCTATCTCAAGTATATTGTGTTGTTGGCAAAGTGTTTTCAAACACTCACCATTTGTTACATTTAATTCTACTAATGGTGGTAGGAAGAAGATTTTCATCATCACTCTATAGGAAATGTCACAGAGGGTCTGGCACCTGTCTGCAAGCACAGTAACTGGCAGGCTTTCATAAATGCTGTGTTTTTTTTAAAGGAAGTTTGATTATCTTCTCTACCACATCCACAATCCATCTTTCCCTGGAAGACAGTGTTGGCTTGTGTTCTAAATTGTTGGTTGAATGTCATGTTACTGATGAGTTCACATTCTGGAAAGGACAGACAATACAATTAAGGACAAGGACGCTGCTGCTTGGGGGTCGTTGTCACAGTAACTAAAGGGATTCTTGTGAGTTGTGAAGTTGGAAACACAGTTATCCTAAAGCATGTTTCTGACTGTCTCACATCTCTCAGTCAGTGGGCCAAGTATTCCATGATGGCTGTTACCAATCATTTAAGTTTTTTTTTATTTCCCATCATGAATATGGGGCAGAAGTGTGTACTAGACTACCAGACATACTTGGTCTTTGCTCTTCCCAGTCTCTCTTGAATTGCCCATTTGCTTCTCTCTTCAGGAATTCTCCCATTCCATCTTGTTCTATCTGTAGAATATTGACTTCCTGTCAGTTTCTGGCTCATGTGCTGCCTCATCCATGACACTAGCCACATTTTCTCTGTCTACTACAGTATGTCGCCTAATTCTGGTGCAACCTGTGTCCTATTTATAGCCTATGTTGCAAGCCCAAATGAACCTGCTTGGTATCTTGAAAAACGGGAAATTGTTGAGTATTTAAAAATGGGGAAAATAGGAGATATTAAGACCTGCAAGAGGAGGTAGGGAGATGGTTCAGTATGAAAAGGAAAGGTGCTTTTTGTACAAACATGAGTTTGGATCCCTAGCACCCAAGTACAAGTTAAGTGTGGTGACATGTACTTTTAACCTGGGCATTGGTGGCTAGAAGACAGGTAGATCTACAGAGTTCCTGGCAAGACAGTCTAGATAAAGCAATGGATTCCAAGCTCAATGAAAGATCTGTCTCAAATTAAGATGGAGAGCAATATAAGAAGACATCTGATACCAGTCACTGGCCTCTACATGCACAGGCAAGTGCACCTACATGTGCACATGTATATATGTGCACAGGCATTCACATGCACAGCCATATACAAGATCAGAGAGAAGCCCAAGTTACTTACCCAGTATGTAGCTACTCCTCAGTACTGAGCATCCTAAGGGGGAAACTGAGCCCAGTGTGTCCCCTCTCTTCTTTCCTCCTTCTCTTTTTCTATGTGCATGTATCCTCTCTCATTATGTATGTGTGTGTGGGTGTGTGTGAGAGAGAGAGAAAGAGAGAGAGAGAGAGAAAGAGAGAGATCTTCTATTATTTCTATAAAAACTAATAAATCAATTACATGCTTTTAAAAATATGTGGAGCAAGGGAGTTGCCTCTGTGGTTAAAACACTATCCTTGTAAGCAGAGGACCATAGTTCCATCACCAGCCTTGGGCTGCAGACACAGAGGACCTTCTGAAACAAGCTGGTTAGTGAACAAATCAGGCTCTATTAGTAATCCCATCATGAGAAAGTCCCTGAAATTTTTCAAGAAATAATACTGAGTTTCCTTATATCAGTACCTTGTGGGTTTGATTCTGATATCCTATTTCAAAAGAATATGATGGAAGAGTAATCTATGAAGATTCCCAGCATCAACACTTGGCCTCCGCAGGCTCATGTGCACTCACACGTGTGTGCCTCCATATGTGTATAAACTCATATTCACTACCATATGTGTATGCCTCAACACATGTAAACTTGCGTATATACATGCATGTACATACACATGAGAAGAAATACTAAATAACTAAATGCCTTTGAAAACTGATTGAGCTAAAACAGTCTTCATGAAAAGAAAACTCCTTTTGTCCCATGTCCCCAGTTTATGACTCTCGCATGTACAACTTGGGGACATATACATGATACAGGTGAGAACAAACTGGTTCTATTAATTATAAATGCACAAAGAATGACAGGCAATCACATTTCAAACCTTAAAAATGTGACAGAGCTTCACCCACAGCTTTTGAGGTGATGAGGGTTGGGGTACAGGAGACGACTGGGTGGAGACAGGACATACTGAGACCACTTTTTGTAAACTGTTCCAGTATAATGTTTAATTAATCATTGCTGCTGAATTTAAATAGTTTAATGATTGGTATATTTTACTCTTCACATGCCCTGGGGCTTTGTAAAAAAGCAATTCCAGTTTAAAAATTAAAATAGAATCTCTATTCAATCCGCATTCAAATTGCCTGGTGGCACTTAGGGGTTCACGCCAATCTGTATCTGGGTCAGCCTGGCATTTGGTGACTGGGAAACTGAATTTACCTGCGTAGTAGGTTTTAGCTGATATCCTGAAATGGAGCTCTTTAAGTAATTCCATCTCTCATGAGATGGCCTCTGAAATGTCAGGGAATAATGCACCGCTTTGAATATGAGTCTCCATGCTTCCAACAAAATTTGGGGTGGAGAAAAGAAAAGAAACCATATTATCACCACATTCAAATAGTGCTCTTAAAACTATTAAAACACATTTTTCTGGAAAACTTCATAAATTATAGATTATGTATCTATGGGGAGTCTTTTCTGCATCTCTGTATATAAATGCAGAGTTGCTTAAGGCAACAAAAGCATTATTTAAAAAAAAAACAGAGGTTGAAGAAGGTGAGTCTATTTATCAAACCCAAGTCCAAGGCTGCTCAAATCCTTTATTCCAAATGGTGACTGAGTCTACCAGTGCACACCTTTCCCCATGCCCATCCCTCAACTGCTTCAGTGTTATTGCTGTGTTTGGTCATACTGTGTTATTCGGTGGAATAAAAAGGGGAAGGGTTTGTAGATATTCAGTAGAAACATAAATTTTGTGTGCAAATATTTTAAATCTGAAGTTGATTGAATCCATGGCTCCTAAACCCTCAGATGCAGAGGGCTGACAGTTGCTTGAATGGATGGACCTGTGGGGATTAGCTTCTTATTACTTTATAAAATAAAGGGTGCGGGTGTTCTTGCTTCAAATTGTTCACCAAGTCACTGTCAAGTGGAGACATTCTTGCTTCAGAGTCTCCTGAACTATTGAAAAGGCCCATAAAGTCCAATTTTACATTGTGCCTCCCTGTGCCACTCACATCACTCTGAGATGGTGGTCAGGCCCCAGTGGCTTGCTGTCTGGGTGTTTCTTTCCACTTTCCCTGGTATTTTATCCAGGACCTGCCCTATGGCCTCGTTTGTGACGTCCTTTTCCTTCTTGTCATCATTTTGTCCTTCAATGACAGTGTCTTTCATTTCTTCTCTACATTGCTACCTGATTCTGTAAACTATAGACAGGCAAGGTTTGGAGCCCTTCATGTCAGGCTTGGAAATTTTCTTTCCTTTCCATCCAATCATTTTCAATAGTCACTTTTCAGTCAGCTCTTAGCCACAAAGTTTAAACACACACAAATATCTTTGTGGCACACCTGAGGGATTCTCTGACCTTTTGTTTCCGTTGTTTTCACCTTCCCTCTGTTGGAAATCATCAGCCTGCATTTTTAAAACAGACTTTCTGATCCTCTTCAGTAAAGGTGAAGTGGAAAGGGAAGGTTTAAAAGCAGCTCCCTCCACAGGGAAGAATTTGAGAGGGGGTCTTAATGAATAAAGAGAGAAAATGAGAATGTAGGTCTTGATAAATTAAATGATATCAAAACAGTACCGTGCAAAAGGAACAAGAATGAAAGGACCTGGTGCCCTCGCCTCACAGAAATGCACATCTACACGACATAGCTTCAGTCAAAACAATGTACCTAGACTCTCACCTGCAGATAGACATACCGTGGAGTACAAATTTTAGGACTTACCCAAGCCTTGAAAAGATGTCTATCAATGTGTTGCTAACAATGGCATATCTCTATAAACTTTGTAGAAGTAAGATTATTTTCAGTGTGTGATTGTTGTATCTTCTTCAACTTCCTGGCATGACTGGGGTTGGAACACAGAGCTCATGCCCAGTGACTTCCTGCTCTTTCATTATCTCCATTGCTGTTTGGCATTTTAAGACTCTCAGTGAGGGTTGAGAGTGCAGTTAGTGTTGATTTAGGGAACTATATTCACTGAGCTATCTGTCCCTCCCATGTCCAATTACTTCGAGTCATCCTGCACTACTGGAGCTTCAAGGAATATTTTTACCATTGGCTGTGGCCCCTCCCTAGTTAATAAGCTGTTATCAAGAGACAGCAAATTTAAATTGATTAGTACACAAGGACATTTAGGATGCTTTAAGTCCTGCAGCTTCAAGCTGGAAGAATCCTGAAAGAAGACTGTTGGCAATTATAAAAAAACCCACAGATATCACCAATATTGAGTGGTGGTACAGAAAAATCACCAACTGTTGATAATAAAAGGGCATGATGACTAGCCAAAGCTAAATTGCTCATCTTTTCCTGTTCACTTTATAGAAAACTGTTTAAATAAAATTACTACATAAAGAGGTGATCAAAATATAAGCAGTCAAAAATGTGGGGGAGTATTATATATGTGCTTATGTGTGTCAGAAGATTAGTGAGAATATTAAATATCGTGCTGTTTTCTTGATTTTTGGGATGTTTGTTGTGATATCTGTCAGAATTGAATACCTTGGGTTTCTAAAATTTCTTTTGTATGCTCATTTTTCTTCTGAATTTCATGTTCATTTTCTTATAGAGGGTCTTCACAGGTGGAATAGCTTCAAAACCCAGATCCATCCTGATCTGAGTCCTCTGTAGGCAGTGACAGTTTCCATCCCCCAGTGGCACGAGGCTCTCTGAAAAGCACAGTGACTACATGAGATTAAAAACTCTAAGCAGATGTCAGATCCCAGGGAAGTTTCTGGAAGCTACAATCCCGACTTGTTTGGAAATTAAATTATGTTGTGAACTGGAGAAAGCAGTACTTAACACTTTGCCATAGTACTCAAAATTGAAAATGTACCTTAAAGAGACTGGAAGATGGGATAATGAGAGCAATGTTTTTGTTTCAAATATTCCTTCCTTCCTTTCTTCCTTCCTTCCTTCCTTCCTTCCTTTTCCTTCCTTCCTTCCTTCCTTCCTTATTTGTGTGCTTATGCATGTGTGTATACCAGTGTGCCACAACATGAATGTAGAGGTCAGAGGACAGCTTGCTGGGGTCAATGGATTTTCCGTTTCTACCATGAGGGTCCTGAGGATGGACCTCAGGGCCTCAGGTTTGTCAGAAATGCTTTTTATCCACAGATCCATCTCTGACTTGGTAACAATCCTAACACAAAATTGACTAGATTTTATTTTAAAGTTATAATAATCAATTTTCTGCCATTTAAGAATGTCTACACCATAATCAGATAGAACATTTACTCATCTTTACCTTATTTTTCCTCAAATGTATGTATTTATACAACCTTTATTTGATTACCAAGGACACACTATACTTTTATATCTCTTCACTTCTAATTTATTTGTATTTATCTCTATATATTTGTTTGCATTTAATTTATAATTAAAGTGGCTTTCTTCCAAAAAATATATAGTTACTTTGTAATAATTTGCTTTTAGTATCTCTGCCTTTTAATTTGTAAATGGAATTCTCATGAGTGATGACAGTCAGAATTGTAGCCTCTATAAATTTCCTGAATATCTGCGTCTCTTCTCCTATTGGCTAGTAGCTACACCCAGGTTCAACAAAAAGGTCTGTGGACTGTCCTGCACTGGATATAACTAATTCACAGACTATGGCATTCCCTAGGACTTAAAATCTACCCTTGGGTTTTAATCACATACAACCACTGTGCTTCTCAGAGAGCTGCATGCCACTGATGGATGGAAATTCTCCTTCCTGACATGGCTCTCTCCTGTAGGCTTCTTGTCACTTAAACTGAGATTCTTGGTATCTGTCTGCCAGTCTGTAAGTTTCCAATAGTAGTTCTTCCTAGACTTCAAATCACTGATAATTTCTAAAAGGGGTAGATTTTCAGTTTGTTCAGGATTTTACTTCTTGTGTGGATAGAATTAGTGTATTTATACCATCCATATTTAAAGTGATTATTGATACTGTTGAGCAACTGTGAGGATCAGTTTTCATTGTTAAGTTGACCCGATTTATAGTGGTCATGGAGGCACATTGCTGAGTGTGTCCACGTGGACCACTCCATCATCATGGGCTTTGGTCCCGTGATGAATAAAATGGAGAGAGCAATCTGAGCATCAGCATTTGTCTCTACTTCCTGAGCGTGTCTGTGTTCATCTCTACTTCCTGAGTGTGTCTTTGATCATCTCTACTTCGTGAGTGTATCTGTGGTCATCTCTACTTCCTGAGTGTATCTGTGTTCATCTCTACTTCCTGAGCGTATCTGTGGTCATCTCTACTTCCTTAGTGTATCTGTGATCATCTCTACTTCGTGAGTGTATCTGTGGTCATCTCTACTTCCTGAGCGTGTCTGTGTTCATCTCTACTTCCTGAGTGTATCTGTGATCATCTCTACTTCGTGAGTGTATCTGTGGTCATCTCTACTTCCTGAGCGTGTCTGTGTTCATCTCTACTTCCTGAGCGTGTCTGTGTTCATCTCTACTTCCTGAGTGTGTCTTTGATCATCTCTACTTCGTGAGTGTATCTGTGGTCATCTCTACTTCCTGAGTGTATCTGTGATTATCTCTACTTCCTTAGTGTATCTGTGATCATCTCTACTTCCTGAGTGTGTCTTTGATCATCTCTACTTCCTGAGTGTGTCTTTGATCATCTCTACTTCCTGAGTGTGTCTGTGTTCATCTCTACTTCCTGAGTGTGTCTGTGGTCATCTCTACTTCCTGAGTGTATCTGTGGTCATCTCTACTTCCTGAGTGTGTCTGTGTTCATCTCTACTTCCTGAGTGTGTCTGTGTTCATCTCTACTTTCTGACTGATCTCTGTCTTCATCTCTACTTTCTGACTGTGTTTCTGTGTTCATTTCTACTTCCTGTCTGATTTTGTGTTCATCTCTACTTCCTGACTGTGTATGCATTTGTCTCTGCTTGCTGACTATGACTCAGCATTCGTCTCTATTTCCAATGTCTCTGTATTCGTCTCTGCTTCCTTACTGAAACTCTACTTCCTGACTATGTCCCTTAAAATTCCTCTAATTCAAGACTTCCCTGCAAGGATGTGTTGCAGCCCTTGAATTGTGAACCAAAATAAGCCCCTCCTTCCTGAAGTTGCTTTTCTTTTCCTTTTTCTTTTTCTATTTTTTTGTGAGATCATTTTTTCTTGTTTTTTTATTGAGAAACAATCATTTTAACATCATTTTACATATCAATTACCCTTCCCTCTCCCTGCCATCCTCCCATGCTCCCTACAACCCCCCCCAACTCACCCCCTACCTGCTCTCCAACAACTGTGAGGCCTTCCACAGGTTAATGAATCTTGTCACAGTTAAGAAAAGCAAGCAATTCAGCCCTGTATTTAAGGGCTTGCTACCTGTTACTCTACTTCTTTTGCATACTTTTCTATTCTCTTTGATTTTGACAAACCAACCATGTGATTTTATTTCGTCTCATTTCTTTGAGTATCAATTATGCTACTTAAAAAGGAACAGAAACTTTGACTTTTTCTTATTTTTTTTTCCTCTATGGATCTGGGGGTTGAATCCAGGGCCCTGTGCAGTTTAGCAGGAGCACTACCATGTAGCTATAGCCCCTGTCATAAAGAATCCTTGGACTCAGTTGCCATATGTGGTGGTTTGAATAAGAACGGCCCCCATAGGCTTATGTATTTGAGTACTTACTCATAAGGGAGTTGCACTGTTTGAAAGGATTGGAAGAATTAGGAAATGTGGCCATGTGTGTCACCATCACCAAGGGTGAGAGTCTAGGTGGAGAGTCTATCCCTATGCCTACAGGTCAGGATAGAGTTCTCAAGGACTACTTCAGAGTCTGTCTGACTGCTACTATGTTTCCTGCCATGACAATAATGGACTAATGGTCTGAAACTGAGCAAGCCCCCAGTTAAGTGCTTTCTTTTATAAGAGTTTCCTTGACCATGGTGTCTCTTCCCAGTGATAGAACAGTGACTAAGATACCATAGAACTTGCAAATACATGTATGACCAGTCCTGGCCTATTTTCAGACAATGCTGTAGTACATCACACATAGGATAAACATATATTCCACACTCCCTCCTGTCATTCATTCATCATAATCTGTAACCACTGAGCACAAGATAGGGCTCCTGGGAGGGAAGCTGAAGCATCAATGATCCTCAGATTGGGGCTTTTCTGAGGTTTTATTGCACAAACCAGTTTTTAGCAAGCTTAATAACATGTCAGTTTAAAGTACTCCCAGAAATACTGTCCTTTGTTGTAGGCTTCTGGTCTGTTAAGCTGTAACCAGCCAGCCATCTCTAATTTTGCTGTAGTAGGTTTTCCTGAGACTTCAATTCTCTAATGCATCTAAAACACTGGTTGGTTTTCAGGTTGTTCAGAATCTTCCATGTGAGGAAGGAATTATTGACTTCTAAGCTTTTGGAATTCCAGCCTCCAAAACAGTGAGAAAATCAATTTCTGTTGTCTAAGCAGCCAGTCTGGGGTTTTGTCATGCCCACGGAGACTAGAGTATACTTGGCCTCCTATATCCATTTTACACATCTGTAGATTCAATCAACTATTTTTCAAAAATACTTGAAAACATTGCATCTGTGCTGACCATGTGTAAACTTTATTTTCTTGCCAAGATAGTAAAAAATAAATAAACCCACACAGAATTTACATTGCACGAGATATAAGCAATTTAGAGATAGCTTAATGTAATGTATACAGATCATAATATGCAAGTCATTTGCAATTTCATGTACTGGATTCAAGCCTCCAAAGAGTTTGGTATCTACAGGGGATAATGGAACAGATTTTCCACAGATATGGGAGGAAGACTCTTATTTCAAAGAAGATAATAGAAAATATGGACAAAAAGAGTTTATTAGCTGAGAAGTGACTGACAGATACTAGAATTGAAATGATTACTTTATAAGAATTTGCATTGTGTTAGATTCCTCTGAAAGGAATTCTTTGAAAGAATTAATATTCATACACAAGTTAGAAGAAACATAAGGAAACTAGGCTTCAACCAACCAAAGAGGAAATAATATACTCTCAAAACTTCTCTTTATCATACTAGTTTGGGGAATGAGGACCCAAACTTCTGCACTCAGGCTAGTCAAATAAGTCACAAAGAAGTAAGGGATATAGCTTGCATATGAAAATTTATCAATATGTTAGTTAATTTTCTTATTACTGTGATAAAATGCATTCTGGAAGCAAACCTAAAAGAAGAAAGATTTAGTTATCACTCATAGTTTCATGAATTTCATGTCTTAGATGGAATATCATGATGGCAGAAACATCTGTGGAAGAAACTCAATTCATAGCAGCTGCAAAGTAGAAATGATGGGTTCAGGGAAGGATTTAACCCTAAAAGACCTGCCCACTGTAACCTCCTTCCTCCACCTGCCGCAATCAATAATCTCCTTAAATTCTGAATCCTTCACGGCATTGATTTCTATTAAGTCAGAACCTTCATGGACTGACCATGCCTAGAAACTCACAGATATGCCTAGAGCTGTCCTTTGTAAGCTCCTAGGCATTTTCTCAACCCAATCAAGTTGACAGTTGAGATCAGCTATCATGCCAGAGTAGAACAAAACAAACAAAGTGATTGCAATTACAATGATTGTTATTTGCAAGAGGAATGTTAGTGGCAAATGGTAAAACTGAATGTGCTTACTCTAGTGGACAAAGTCCAGGAAAGGATCAGGTACAGTGATGGCTATGAAGCCCTGTCCATTGTTCATGCGTTACTATCAGATAAAGTGTCTAGTTCTTCTCATTTTATTCTCCTGGGACTCTCTTCCTACAGCTTATTGTTTTTGTGTAAAATGGAGTATGGGAGTTGGCCTGCAACAATCAAGAGTGAATGTTGCTGTTATAAATTACACTATGTAGGTGAAAACTTCTGATATAGTGCCCAATCTGAAGTTGGCACCCAGTAAATGATCACTTGAATAAAGGATGACTATTGAATGGCTTGTTAGACCTCTGGTAGTCTGGATTCTAGGTCTGGGAGATCAAGAGAGATATGCTCTAGGCTTTTGTAAATATAGTCTAGCTAGCATGGTAAAGGTGGGACTCCTGAAAGTAATAAAAGTAAAACTCTATTTCTTAGCCATCTCTAAACCATTAACGTGTTTTTGCATGGATGAGTTACTTTCCTTTGTCCTTAGATGGGAAATTTGACATATCCCATAATTTCCCTGTTCTTTCGAGTAAGTGACAGTAATATGATCATGAGTCATAAAGTGCTAACCCTGCTTTTCCTTGGTAACTGCAATGTATTTCATTTGAGATGTTAATCAATTTCCTTCTATCTTCCAACCTAAGTACATCTTTCTTTTCATTGTGTGTGGAGTTGGTAGCAGCCTACCTTCACGCTTGGTTTCTTTTTTCCCTTATTCATTCCCTTCCCAAGCTAGCAAATTTCACAGCCTTGGGCCCCTCTCTCAGGCATGATAAATTAGGGCAAAGGAATAAGGTAAAATCTTACTTGGATGAGCAACTTCAAGCCCTCTGAGCCTGGACAATGGGTAGAGTTGACTCTTTTGATACTTTAATAGGTTTGCTAGAGTTTCTAGTTTTTTCTAATTGCAGAGGCAGAAGTGACATGATCTGTTTGAGGGTTGCCTCCCATGTCCTGAACCCTAGTCTCCAGTGATTCATTATATCTGCTCTTCTTGATCTTGCTCTTACTTTCTGTGTGTTATTTTGAGACAAGTCTCCTTAAATACCATAGACTGCCTGGAACTTTGTATGTAGTTCAAGCTGAACTGAAATTCACACTCCCCTCACTGCCATCTCCCTATGGTCAGCATTATATGCATGCACTACTATGGCCATGGATCTTATGATGATATTGAAGACTGGGGCAGAATTATAAAGGCCCAAGGCGGTGATCTCTTTCCTGTCCATATTTTATCCAGAACACAGTCTCATAAATGTTTTTGTCTTTTCAAGTTATAAAGAAATTAAACAACAGAGCCATTTCATCATGCTAAAATGGGGCATTTGCTTGATCTGGACATCTAAGGGAAAGATGTCTTTTGAAACTGCCTTACTCTCTGTGGGTTAAAAGTTAGCAGCCCTCTTATTGGCATTGCTTTTCTTCTTGTCAGAAGGGTCTCAGAAGTTGAACAGCTCTCTGGCAAAGAAGGCTTTCAAATCTCCTCCTTTCACTACTTTCTGACCCCATCTCTTTCCTTGATTCTTGTTAAAGATCTGAGATTTATGAAGTCACATTTCAATTATTTCTCAGTATATTTTTATGCAAGACTCATCTACATTAACATTTGTGTCTCTAATAATGGCAACTTATTTAAAGCTTTAATATTTTACATTCTACTATATAAGCAATGAATTATTTTCCATCAAACTATGAGGTATTGATCCCTTCAGAGCAACTGTTTATTGTTTGCAACTCTTTGTGTAATTGGAACTGGCAGCAAATATTATTAGCAAAGAATACCACACTAAGGAGATTGTGAAACTGATGCATCATTGAAAGCATGTTTCCTAACCTTTCTCCACACGTCTAATAGAATGATTATTCCTCACACAGCAAATGAGACTTTTATGAATATTGTTCAGCTGGTTTCTTTTTTTGTGTGTGTGTTTTGCTTTTGTTTTTGTTTTTTCGAGACAGGGTTTCTCTGTATTGTTTTGGAGGTTGTCCTGGAACTCACTCTGTAGACCAGGCTGTCCTTGAACTCACAGAGATCTGCCTGCCTCTGCCTCCCAAGTGCTGGGATTAAAGGCATGTATCACCAATGCCCGGCTCGGCTGGTTTCTTGATGGGGCCATTGCCATCCTGGTCACCATTACAACCAACAGTAAGGCAAACAAAGCATCATGTCAGATTGGGACAGAACACTTCATTTCTTTGAGTTCCATTGGCCAGGTCTCATTGTCTTCCTCCCAGTTGTTTTATTTGCTTGGTCATTTTGAAGATGTAGGGGTGGAAGACAGGGAGAAGGATTCTTATAGAGAACTCACAGCAAGAGTATAGAGTTTTATGATATTTCCCAGAGGGCGCCTCTTTCCTCGAACCATTTCTCTTTTCTTCTTCTCAGAGGAAGGGGAAACTTCATCTGTATACATACTGATTAGATCAATTCTATCTCCTAGAGTCTGCACACTCAGCACTTTTTTAAAGCAGATACAGTTCATTTGATATTGGAAATTCTGACATATCTAATTTAACCTTCATATTATATTAATAATGACATAACACACATTTTCAGAACACTTGGCAGTTTATAAAACATACCTTAATCTACATGACCTTTGGGTCCTTATCATTTTTATAGGTTGTAGAAAATATGGGCACTATTATCTACCCTAAGGGCTGGAAACTATTTCTAGTGTTGGCATTCACAATCTAGAAATCACAGTGATAGAAATAATGATAAAATTATGTTTTTCAAAATATATAAAGTAGTGTTTTGTAGTATACACTAGAAAATAATAACCTTAGATTTTTTAATCCAGAGAAGGTCACTAAGAAAAAATTAAACTGACGACTGAAAACAGGGAGAGAATTTTGCCGTATCAACAAAAAAGAGGAATTAGAAAAGTCTAGACAGCTGTGTTATAAGGATTTGCACATATGTAGGCAAACATGAAACATGTTTAGGACATGATGATACCTGAATTATAGATGGTAAGTTTGTAGGAAATGGGAGAAGAAACAGATGGGGACATGTTGTTGTGGAGTTTTCTTGTCCTACCATGTCCCACCACTTTAGCCCCAAATGAACATGGAAGCTTATGTTATTATACTGTTAGCTTATATCTAGGGATTCTTATTGGCTAACTTTGTCTTAATTATTAGCCTATTTCTATTAATCTATGTATTTTTATGTGGTCTTATCTTACCAGAGAATGCCGGGTGTGTTCTTTCTTCCTAGTCCTTACATGGGTGACTGTTCTGGCAGGCTCTTTCTGCCTACCTTTCCCAGGATTCTCCTCTCCCTAATCCCACCTATTTTCCTGCCTCATTGGTCAGACAGTGTTTTATTCATCAACCAATAAGAGAAACATATACAGAAGGACATTCCCCTATCAGTGAGGTTATAAGCATTGTGCATGACAGGAGTGATGACTCAGTGTATAAACATCCTTACCATGTTGACAGTCCCCAAGGATGACCTGTGACCTGCAATTCCATCCTAAAGCTCCTAGAACCCTAAAGTAACACCAACAGCTAGAGGCTAAACCTACACTATAGGAGGTTTTTGGAAGAAGTTTCATGTTAAATCCTCTTCCACTTCTTGTGCACACGAAGCCCATGATCTTGGCATAGCATAGAGTGAGCCCAGTGCATCTTTAAGGAGATACTCCATAATCCTAATAGTTCCCAAAGAGAAGTCGGGTCACTTCTGTGACTAACTAACTTTGTATCTATGAATAGTCAGTTAATGTTGGAATTGGTTTGTGGGAGAAATTGGAAAAGTTTTGAGAGGTGAGCTAAAAGGAAGCCTAGATGGTTGTATGTAGAGTTTAATGGGAATTTTTGGGAGCCTTTCAGAAGACAAAAGTGTTAACAGAAAATGCTTGCTCCTGTGCTTTTAAATGGAAACAAGCATGCATTGGATTTAGTCTAGAGGTTATTTTGATACACATTGTCAAAGGACTTGTGCACACTACGTCCTTGTCCTGAGAGTGTGTGGAATGCTCAATTTAAAAATGATAGACTAAGTCACAGAGAAACCCTGTCTCGAAAAACCAAAAAAAAAATGATAGACTAATTTCACCTGGTAGAACACAATTCAAGAACAATCTATCATTCAGCTTGCAGTGTGGGCATTAATGTCTGATTGAGCCAGGCTTAGACTTGAGAACTGTGGACCAAAAGCAGAACACATAAGATTTAAAATGCTTGCTGTTTGGTCAGACAAGGAACATGTTTGGAGTGGGGTGTGGTGGTATACACTATACCTTACACTCCTAGCATCTGAGTTACAGTCAGGAGTTCAAGGTTGTCCTCAACTTTATAATGAATCTGAAACCTCAGATATACCAGTCCCTGTCTCAAAGAAAATAAAACGGAAAGGCATGTCTTTAAAATTGCAGATGGGGGCTGGGGAGAGGTCTCAGTGGACAAAGCACCCATCATGTAAGTGTGAGAAATGGAGTTTGAGATTCCTCACTTAAATGCTAGGTGGGCTGGATGGGTAGCAACAGGTTTAGATTTTTCCTTGTAGGTTTCAGTTTTGTCCAGGTCCTACATCCCCTTTCAGTGTCTCCCTCCTTTTTTTTGGAATGGGGATACACATTTTGTACCATGGTGTCTTGGGAGTATTTCCTTGGTTTTTTATTCTATAGAAGTTTTTAATACATCTAAGAGTTTAGCTCTCATAAGAGACCTGGGACTTGGGTTTTGAACCATGTTGGAACTCTAAAGCCTCTGGAGATGCTTTGGAATGGGTAAAAGGTATTTTCATTATGAGATAGCCATGGATCTTTGGGGAAGAATGTGATGATTTGGGCATGACAGTCCCTCAAAGCATATGAATTGAAGCCTTGGCCTCCAGCTGTTTGTGCTATTTTGAAAAGTTCTGGAAAATTAAGAATTCTAGCTGGAGGAAATAACTCCCTATAAGTGTGTCCTAACTGTTATTTCTCACCCTAGCTCTTTCCAGGATTCCTTTTTTCCACTTCCTGGCCACCATGAGGGTCCCTGCTTCAAGCTCTACCTCTGATGATGCTCTCTCTGCCTAGCCGCCTCACATGGTCTAGAAACAATGGAACTATGGATGGTGACCTCTGAAACTGTTAGGTGAAAGGAATCATTCATTTCTTTTAAATTGTTGTTTTTTGTTGGTTGGTTATTTGATTTTTTTTTCAGAGAAAAGGTCTGGCAAATCTTGGAATTCATACATTCTTTGAGTGCATGAATGTGATTCAGATTCCAGTTTTCCAAATGGCATTGTTCTGACTTTAGGATGTGTGTGCATGTGCGTGTGCGTGTGCGTGTGCGTGTGCGTGTGCGTGTGTGTGTGTGTGTGTGTGTGTGTGTGTGTGTTTAATGTGACCTGAATACTGTTGTTCACCCCTGGGTGCCCAGACATTCAGTGCAGGCATGATTTATCACTCAGAGAAGCCTTGGTTACTTCTGTGCTTTGGAGAACAGTGGCCAGAACTCTTCTGTGCAGGGGTCAGATGCCACTTTCTTCCCTAGTTGTTTTGGTTATCAAAATACCACAAGGAATTTTGCTTTTCGTTCACACTTATTGCTGTATTTTTGAGTTTCCTTTTGTTTCTAGCACCTGGGGAATTTACTTTCTTGGTGCTAAGATTTGTTATTTTCATTGGAACTCTGTTATATTTTTATTTAACTTTCTCAGTTTGGTTGAAGTGATGATATGTGTGTGTCTTTATCATCTCAGCATGTCATTCTGGAACTTCTGAATTGGTGACATTTACTGTTTTTTTTTTAGTAATCACCATGAAATCTGTGATTTTCACATGGGTTAATTATACACTTTGAAAAATCAATAAACAGAATTTATACTATGGTAACTATAAAAATATTATCTAAGTTAGAGCCAGCTGACAAATTAAGATAGTGTTTATTTTTGAATGTTATATAATTGCTTTTATGCTATTGAAAGGATAATTATTCTATCACCTGGTTTAAATACAGACAGGTGGGTTGCAGGTTCTGATTTTCACTCAAGAGGCTTTGCTGCGGGTGATTCTCCATGGATTTAGTACATTTGTACACACTACAGGAGAAAAGACATTGCTTGCACTTCTGGTATGTCTTCTTGAGATTGTGTAGTACTGGGTCATGAATCATAGAGCTAGTTCCTCCTTCTGGAGCAGAGGACCGACAACCCTGCTGTCCTTTATAAAAGATTTGGTTTCCTTCAGCTGAGGGTCTCTCTTTTGTAATGTCACTCATCCTTGTGCCATTATCTATCAGGGTCCATCATTGCCAACTCTTTGTGACTTGGGAATTGGGGGTTTGACACCACCACACTGAAGCTCATGTCTCTTGCTTTGCTACAAGTACTAGACATTTGTCTTTTGACTCCAAGCTCATGTTTTTCCACATCCATGAAGCTACAGCAAACTGGTGTTTTATGGCAAGCCATGTAAGAGCTCAGAAAACAGCTGCTCCTGTACAGCTTCGCAATAGCACTAGGAAATTTTTGGGGAAATTAACTTTTAATAAAATGAGTTATTTTTTATTGCTGTTTGTTTTGGTTTTTGGTATAACTTCTTAGTTTTTGCCTGCTTTCAACATGGATGAAAAACTGAAAATCGATCTGGATATAATTAGGTAAAGACAGATGCTTATGTCATTAAACCACTAGCTGATGTCAGAAGCTTACCACTTTAATAATGTTTATAATCATAAAATGGAAAAACAAACAATCTCAGCACTTTGGAAGCTAAAGCAGAAGAATCTGGATGGGGTTCAAGGCCAACCTGGAGGAAGCCTCTTTCTTGAAACAAACAACAAGCATACCAAACTGTTTAAGAGACTGTTCAATGAGGCCTTCTTTGTGTCTTTGACCAAATGACTCACAGATGGTTTCTTAAAGAAATCAGTATTTATTCTGGATAATATTTAGTGCCAGGCGCTAAAGTTAGTAAGAAATATTCACTGCTGTCCTACCCTTCTGAAGGACACTTTTCGTGTATGTGAGAAAATGATAAATAGCAAAATTAGCAGTGATATCGATTTGCAAGAGAATAAAACAGGTGAGAATGTTGTTGATACTGAAGCAAGGGTGCCAAGATAACTTAGGGACATGGAGGGTTGCCCAAATGAAGGAAGCCAAGAACCAATTTCCTCATCCATCAGATGAGACAGCTGCCTGGAGTCAGGTGGTTTTGAACTGTAGTGTTAGCAGTTTTGCAGATGGAAAACCTACAAAAATATTCCATTCATAAGACAAGTGAACATGTGGACTTAGCTTCCCAGTGTTCAGGAAGCAGAAGCAAGTGAATCCCTGAAATTGAGGCCAGCCTGGTCTACAGAGTGAGTTCCAGGACAGCCAGTGCTACAAAGAGAAACTATATTGAATGAAAAACAATGAAAATAAAATAAAATGTGGGCTTATACTAGCATAGCTAAGTATTAGTTGTCTTTTTTTCTCTTCCCCTTCTTGCTCTGTCTCCACACTCCTCCAGGCTCCTCATTCCACAAAGTCTTTGTCATCCCCTATGAAGCTCCAAATGTTACAGATTCCATTTAAAGACTCCAGCATGTGATGGTTGACAACATTAGCAGACGTGGAAGAGATGATATAGTCTATCAGCTGAGGGATGCCTGTGAGCTTCTGTTGCATAGCTTCTGCTCAATGGGTCCAGAGTCCACTCAAGTCTCTTGACTCACATTAGCCTGCCTGGCTACTTAGCCATAGACAGCAGCTTATATAAGAGCAAGCACCTGTATTCACCAGTTATTTAATCATTGCTGTGAGGGAAATGAAGGTGCATGTACTAAATCCATTACACTAACTAGAAAAACAACTTACAGCTCATCCTCACTGATGGTGGCTGGCCACACACCAATCTCTCCATAGTGTCTGAGGCAAGGAAACCTGAATGTTCAATATCAGGAAAGGAAAAACACATTTTGCATTAGCTTCCCTCCCTTTCCTCTCTCCTGTGTACCCCTGGGGACAAGCTATTGTGGTCATTAGCTTTTCCTGTACTAAATCTACTTGGTCTGACGAGGCCGTTTGATTTTAGGTTTATCCTAAAGCTGCAGAAATCGAGTTGCTGGGTATTTACTTGGGATTAATGACCAGTTAGGAGCAGCTGTGCTTTATATCATTAACCCTACCCAGGTGCTAATTCCTAGAACATGCCCTGCAAGCAGAGGTCATTATTGCTGTTCCAAACTGCGAATGCTGCCTCGGAGAATGTAAGCTTTATTTAAAGAGGAAGCCATTTTCATTGGGCAACATGACACATTTCTGTAGAATTAATGCCCTGTGCATAAGCAGTCTGATTGCCTGGAAACATCTCCTTGCACTGGTGCTGTTCAGCTGATAATCTACTTCAAGACACCGGGCAGGCTGGAAACTGAAGCAGGTTCTATTTTGGGCATCTAAAATCAATGCCCCACTCTAGCAGCCTGGTCTGCAGCCTCATTATCCAACCCCCCCCTTCCTGCCTGGTGTGCTGAGTGCACGCAGCTTCCTTTGTGGGAGATTAAAGCAAGTCAGAGTGTGTGATAAATGCTCTCAGTCATATCTGCTGTCATTTGAATAATACTAGATGTCAGGAAGAAATACATCCCTCACCGGTTTTAACCAACCAAACCCTTTTGATATTCTCTTTCCCCTTAGTGAAATAAGAAACGTGATTTAGAAACCACCACCCTGCCCCCTCCAACGCCACCATAAAACAAAACAAACCCAAAACAAAAAAGCAGGAAAACAACAGCAAAATAGCTCTCCAGCAAATCCTTATTAGATTTTCTAGGTGGTTTAGATGATCTCTCTGGACTCTTTCCTTATTTATCCCATAATCCAGGAACTCTGTTTTGTTAGGGAAGGGCACTTCCTCTGTTAGAAGAGGATATTGTTCCATTTTGCTGGGTAAACGTCAGCTTTTGCAATAGTCTCCGACTGGACCTTGGTCTTTATGTATTTAAGTCATCATCATCGGGTGTGCTTTTTAAGACTGAACATCACTCTGATTAAAATGGAAAGAAAGAGAAGGTCTGATTATATGTTCAAGGGGAAGAATGAGTAAGACAGGGTACAGACAGACTTTCTTCACCAGGCACATTCTATGCTGGTTTCTTGTCTGGCAAGAGTCAGCCATGGCTGTACTAATGGAGGTGAGATTGTCTGCGGTGTACCCAGGCTTGACTAACTGTTATCAAAATGAGTCTCTCTCCATTCTCCCCTCCAAAAAGCAAGAGTCTTCAGAGTCTCTCCACCCTACCCCCACCCCCATGAGACCAGTTTTCAAAAAGGGGTCTGATAGTTTTGTCCGTGATGTGGTATTGATAACAGGAATTTTCCCAGGGTAGCAGGAGACTGGCACACTTGAATGCTAATTTGCATAGATCCAATCTGGTCATTTCAAATCTCTGAATGGGTGCCAGAGGCGCTGGTTTCTGGCAGTTTTAGATTCCAATACTTGGTGCCCTGGGCATTACATGCTTTGAAACCAGCACTTTCGACTAAGAAAGACTTGATTTAGGGCTCAGGATTTAGACAGAGAAGCTTTGCTTTGACTCCAGTCTTTTGTTTACTGTCTATAATTTGGGACAAAGTTTCATGGCACCACGCTTTTGCTTCCTTGACTATAAAAGGAAGACAGCATGTAACTCTTAGGCATGTTCTAGAAATAAGATTGTGTAAAATACATTTTAAAAGCTGGTACATATTTGAGGCTCAATAAACCCTAGAACTGGCTTTTATTTAGCAAATATAATACCTATATTTTTTTGCTTCTGCTTAGAAAAAAAATAAGTAGGAGATGTCAACCATGAATGAGTTCAGACATGAAAATGTCAATTGCCAGAAATTAATTTTCTGCTTTGAACTAAGAAAGATTTTTGAAAATCCGGTGGCTGCATTGGTGGAGAGCATTGGTTCTCTTCAGATATACGATCCCCGATAGGCTGCTCAAGTGCTAGTGGATAGATGGCCTTACACCCAGCTACATACTGTGAACTCCTTGGCTGTAAAATAGAGTATAAAGCAAGTGAGAGGAAAAAGCGGTGGTGGGATATGGGATGTGTTGGAAGGGAGGGGGTGAGGGGTGGACATTATTGGTAACATGTTCTATGCACATGTAAAATTCTCAATAAATTAAAAAAATCCTGCCATTAATTTATAAAATTCATGATAATGCACACTAATTATAAGCCTTTACTTTTTTCTAAAAGATTGATTAAAATTTTTAAAACAAGCTTTAAATAAGGAAAATTTATGTAAGAAGTGAGAGGCACAAGTATCTCTTCGGAAGACCTTGGTGGTGCAAGGCCAGTTACATTTATGCTGTCTACTTTCTTCTCGTGAACTCCCCTCTCATTCCTACACATGGCTCCACTTTCGCCATTTTGTTTCCTCCTGACAACCCCCTCTTTCGGTTATGATCAGTGCCTCTACTCTTAGTTTGTCTTCTTAGTGCCCTAACTCCACTCTATCCTAATCTTACTGGATGGAGTGAAGTATCCAAGTTCTTTTCATTCTACCTTGATGTTTCCAGGAGATATGAGGTCCTCCTTGAGGTTTTTAGTCTTGTTCATAAATAAATTTTTGAATGAGGAAAAAAAGGGAAAAATTTTGCATTGCTTCTAAAAAGTGAGGATTGCTTCATTTCTTTTGATGATTTTTCTTTCCTTGGGTCTTATTATATTAACTGGTAGAGAACTGGTCACAAACAAACATCCTCACTAGAGGATGGTGATGAATAGCTGTACCATACTTATTTTTCTTGGTTCTTGTTTTAAACTATATGTACATGGTGTTAGAAACTGGTCCTTTTGATTTTCAAATATCCCCATTATCACTATAAAGTGAATTTGCATTTTAATAAGAATAAGGATTTTGATTCAAGAAAATAGACATAATAGCTAACAACCAGCCCTATTTACTACATTCGGGAGATGCACTAAGCCTTTTTAAAAAGAATAGACTCATTTAGTCTTCACAATCAACCAAGAGATGGGTGCTATTATCCCATAATATAAATACAACAGTCACGACTTATAGATGCTAAATACTTTGCTCAAGGTCATAGGAGTGCAGAATGCTTAATCTTTAATTATAGAATTTCAGGCATCACTAAACCTGCATGTAAAGTAAATTGGGAAAAAAGAAAATTCTTTAGGATTTGAACAACCTTGCCTCATAGGCATTATTTGATAGAATAACTTCATTAATACTAGATTACAATACTTTCTGTGAGGGCAGGAATGCCATTCTGTTCTTCCACCATCTTTCAACAGTGGCCAGTACAGCACTTTGCATGAGGTAAATCCTCAGCTAAGGAGAGCTGAACTGAATCCTTACTCAGCACAGTTTTATAAGATGTCTACTACCTGACTGAAATTTTTCTAGATACTGGAGATAGGCCAGGAGAAAAGGAAATCCCAAAGTAGTTCCTCTGTTTGTTTGTAATTCGTATCCTGTTAGAAAAGGACTAATAAGGAATATAGCTAACAAGTTAGTATGTTAGGTCACCATGTTACAGGGAAACAAGACAGGCTAAAGAGGAAGGGACATTATTAAAGAAGGTTCAGTGAAAAGAACATATTTGAGAGAAGGCTGAAAAAGTTCCTTATGTAGATTTATCTGCAAGTGTTGTATGCACAGAGAAGGTTATGCTTGACCTATGATGGAATAGCAAAAAGGTTACTTTGGTGCAGAGAGAGTGGGAGGGTAGAGGGACACAGTGAGAGAGCTAAGGGATGGGCATCTGTAAGACGCTGTAAGGATGCTGGGTACTACACTGATGAAAGGGAAAGCAATTGAAGGGTGAGATGGGGAAAGATAAATTAGGAAGGCACAGTAGTAATCTAGGTGAGACTGGAGAGATATCAACAGAGCTGGCCAAGGTGAGAGAGGACTCAAAGATGATTGATTCCAAGGGAGGTTGGAGGTTTATAACAGCCAGCGAGGGTGGTTAGTAGAACAGGTTTGGTGGGGAAAGGAGGGTCCTTATTTTAGTGTTAGATGGGCTAAATTTGAAATTTCTATTAATCATCGATCCACTAAGCAGATGGACAAGCGTATATATAGTTCAGAGGAAAGGTTGACAGGAAATTTTTTAAATTGGGAGTGATTGACATCTAGATAGAATTTAAAACCAAGAAATAGGAAGAGAACACCAAGGGATTGGTGGACTACATCTTTGGAGCCTAACGTTGGGTTTAAAATAGGATTTAGTAGAGAGTACTAAAAGTTAGTTTAGAGTCTCAATGAAATCAAAATGAGAAGTAGTACTACAGGAAGGAGAGGAGGAATATTTAGAAGAAAACTATGAACAAATGTGTTAATCATTGTTTGTAATCTAAAATAAGATGGGAATTAATATTGAACCAAGACTTACAGTGTGACCTTGTCAAGAACAGAGTCAGTGATAATGGCAATAAAAAGTTACTGGCAAGGATTCAGGAAAAGAATGGAGTGGAAAAAGCTCAAGACAAGGAAGAAAAGCAGCTCCTACAAGGAGGCTTGATGTATAAGGGAACAGAAATTGGACATCAACTAGGGAGAAGGGACACCAAGGGAAGGTAGCTATTATACTATTATCTGTGAAGTTGCAACAAACCAGAGGTAGACCTGGAAATGAACAGCATAAGAGAGGTATAGCTTGGATGTCCTTGTACAAGAGAGGAGAGGTGAGGTTTTATGCATGTATGAGGTGAGTTGATTCTGGGTGGGAGCTTGAGCCATGTCATAGATAGAAAGGTAGTCAAGGTATATGTGCACTATTTGAACTATTTATTTGGGTATGTGTGTAGACACATATTATTTGGGTGTATTCATGGGTATACATGATTCTGTTGGTACAAAACATAATTGATCATTTATTTTGAGCCAAATATGAGTGACCATTGCCCAGGAACGTGCATTCAGGTGGCCTTGAGTGATATGTCCTACTGTGGATGTTCTTAATTTTATGCTCAGAGAACTAAGAAAGCCATTAATTAATCATACACCAAGTATGTTGGTGGTGATGGCTGGTAGGAGGTCACAGAAAAACAGAAACAAAATCTCTCTATAGGTTTCAGATGCTGTTTAGGGATACTCATAGCCATCACTAAACACCTCTACAGGGTTGGTAGAAGTTCAAAAGTTTTACCTAGCAGTAAAGTAGATACTATATCTGGTACAGAGGGGCCAGTAACTAATTGTTAAGGAGACTAAAGATAGCTAGGTTCATTTTGGTTCTATTATACAACATGATAAATCTCTATAACCATTAACTTCTAATCAGTCTGTTTCTCAACTCTTCAACGTAGCTGTGTGTCTTTGCAGGCAACTTCAGTTTGCAATACTTGTAAGATATGTGGGTATGTACTTACATATGTAAATAGGTACATATATTGCAAATATACATATATGTAAATATAATAAATGAAAAGGTCCACATGCCATATACACATGTATATATATATTAATTTTTGCATATATTAATATTATTATGTGATATACACATGATATTTCCAAACTCTGTAGCATTGTAAAACCATTTAAAATTTTCCAACCTTCCAAAGGAGTGATTGTTACAGCTCAATTAGTCTTTAAAAAATACCTCCCCATATTAAATTAAGATGAAGGAGCAGTTAAGTATATTTAGGACACTTTATTTATCTCAAGGGCTTTGCCATCCAACTGTTTTACAATTAGGCAACAATGCATTTTTTTTAAAGAGTGGAGATTTGAAGTGAGTCAGCTGCTGCCTCTCCCTCTCAGAACTGAAGGGAGAAGGAATTATGTAGAGTCCAGGGTGCTCTTTAGTCCAGACAAAGCTGTGATGATTAGGAGAATGAATTGCAAATGAGGAAGACAATAGGGGAGAAGGGTCTATTATTGAGGGAGACAGGGTGGGTGTGCAGAAAGGGTCCTCAGTAATGACAAGCTGGGCTGGGAAAGCACTTGGGGGAAGTGAATAATTCAGCAGCCACTAGAGGAAAAGGAAATCTTTGGAGAATGTCAATCCGTGGCCATCAAATTGTAAGCTAGGGGTGAAACATCTGTGCCTTGCCAGAATGGTCCCAGCTGATGCTGGGTAGGAAACAACAAATGCAGCCACTTTACCCAGCACTCTCAATTAAGAAAGATACAAACATGAATGATTTTATTTTTCTATAGCTGCTGCTCCCAACCTTGCTCTGCCAAATCTCTCTCCCCTGTGAGAACAGATATTAATTCATGTTGGCAGACCTCATGGTTTCCCAAAATGCTTTCAGTTAGTAAAAGACTGTCCAATATAACTTTTGTCCTATCTGCCCTTCTACATTTCCCGTGCTGTTATGCCGTATTACCCTTACAAACCAAAGGCATTGCCCTTCTGCATCAGTCTAGCTGTTTCTGGTGCTGCTGTGTTTTTCTCCCGTCGTCTCTGTGATTATGAGCATACTCTAGCACTTAATGCCCAGGATAATGGGACATTTGGTCAAGCACCAAGTTGGTGTGGGAGTCAGGTTCCTCCTTTGCCCCAAATGAACATGATGGCTGAAGATTCACTAGGAGAAAAGATAAGCTCATAACCAAGAACCTATTTATGGTGAGAAATTTTCATCTGGGTTTAAATCAGTATGCTACCATCTGAGCAACTGAATCTTTTTCAATCCTGGTAGACAGTAAGGTGGTGGTGATGGTGGGTTCCTGAAGAAGGCCCTACAAATGTTTGAAATTAGAATAAAAAATAAACCTGTTGTCAAAAAGTAAGGTTGGAAACCTCCTGGCCAAGGCTGATACGGAACAAATGGAGCATGTGTGAAAAGGCCCAGGCTATGCAAATGAACTGTAAAATCTCCAATCTTTTGCATAGCGTCATCATCATTAAAGCTTCTAAATTTCCTCTCCAACTTGAGTTCTCTCTTGGAAGTACAATATTTCCTAAATTATCTTGCTTTATTTCCTAGTGAGATAGATCTTTGAAAGTTAATGGGCCCTTCTCCACACAGATGAGGTTGACCCAGGGACTAAGGTGCTGCACAATTAATGGTCACCAAAAGTCAACTTGAAACAGTGACTCTTGAGTGTATCACTTCACACTGATGAGGGCTTAAAGACAAAAATGCAGGAGGAGTAAAGGAGCAGAAACTATGTTTATTAAGATAAAGCAAGGAAAAATAAGACTGCCATATTGGCTATGGGAGATATCTCAAGGGCTTTGCCATCCAACTGTCTTTTTAAGAATCGTGGCAACAGTTGCACAAAGAATGAGGCAGTTTCTATTGGCATTGATTAATTCTTTAGATGTGTCACAGGCAAATAAAATGGGGGACTACATACTCTGTGCTTGCCCCAGTGGTCAACAAAAATTATCACAAGTAGGGAAGTGGTCCCATTGTTGACCTGCTTTTTCAAGCGCTATGAACATTTAATTTTTGCTGTCGTTAAATTAAACAGTGGACAAGATGTAGGTATACTTGGACAGCCTTGATGAGTGTTAGGATGACCATTGTCTTAGTTTGGTGTTGCAAGAAGGCCTGAAGATATTCATATTGCTTGAGGGAATGGTCTGGCTCTCAGGAGATCATTGTCCAGCCTTATCCTCATGGGTGATTATCTTCATTTAAGGCTGTTCTTTTATGTGTCTGGAAACTAAGGATCGAAACAATAGTTTACCTCTGTGCTTTGATGTGCTTGTGCAAGTAACTCAAGGCAGAAGAGATATTGGGAACCCTGGTGCTCCAACTTAATTTTTCAAATTTGTCTTTTCAAGAGTTTAAGAACAAAAGCAAAGAGTCTGAAAGACCCAATGGAAGTGACTACAGGTAAAAGAGGAAATCCAGCTGATACTCTTAGCTCTATGGAGCAATTTGTTTCCTAACAGAGCATAGCCTAGGCTGAACAAACAAACAAAAACTCCAAAGGAAAAATGCTTGTAATAGTTTCCATAAGCCAGGCCACTGCAATAGAACTGCCCACAGTGGACTTCTAAGAAACAGGGATTTGCCACCATTAGAAATAGGGAAAGCACTGTGAGGGACAATGTTTTATGCTCTAGAGAGAACATGGGTCTTCAATTCCATTGATGACTATATTTGAAGACCTGATACTTCCCATGGCTCCTGGGTGAAGCCCCAACACAAGAAACTACAGGCAAGCAAGCATTGAGGCTTCTCGGCTAACAACAGGTAAAAAGTGATAATTTTCTTTCTAATATTGAGGGCTTTTTCTCTACTTTAATCAATGGCATAGAAGTCCTTATAAACAAACCAGTGTACTAACAAGTGTTGATGGGAATGTCCCAAAGCCAAAGATTATCATCAACTACAACCTTGGGAATTACTTTAGAAATGCTTAAAAACAAAGCATAACATTTCACATCCTCACTTGTAAGTTATGAGGCATTTCTAGACTCCCACTTTACTTCTCCAACTACCCATAATGTGTGGCTATTAGCTAGGGTGCTTGTGTACCCTGCAGCTAAAGTAATGTTGGAAGATAAACCTTGTCAAGCATTAAAATATCTTTTGGTGTGCTCTCACATTTTCTCAGGGATATCCCACAGAGGCTGAAAGAAACACAAAAAGTTAGTTTTCTAAAATAAAACTTCTCCCTTATGGGTTCTGAGTCTCCAGAGCATCTTAAAAATCAGCCTGCTTATACTTGTGGTTATCTACATAACATATAACTATATATCTATTGATGTCTGTATCTACATATGTATATATACATACAAAATCTATGTATATATCTATATCTGTGTCTAAATCTGCATATGTATAACCACATATCAGTGGTCTCAACCTTTCTAATGTTGTGATCCTTTAATATAGTCCCTCATATTATGGTGACCCCAACCATAAAATTATTTCATCACTGTAGTCCAGGCTTTCTAATCTCAGCCTGTGAGAGGGCTCCAGAAACACCTCTGCCCCATACAATGCTGAGGGGGCAGGCAGAACTCAACTATATGCAGCCTGGGCTTTCTAGCCCCTGCCCAAAGAGGACTCCAGTAACACCTCTGCCTCAGCCACGAGCCAGAGGAGCTGGGCAATTGGGCACTATTATGATCTCTTTGTGATATGGAATCATAGTCTTCCTGCCCAGTGCCCAGGACACTGGGCAGACTGAGTGAGTGGACAAGGAGACTCACACATAGGCCTGGGGTGGTCCGCCCCGGGCTCCAAGGAGAAAACACAGGCCCACCTGGCACCTCATGGCAACAGACAGACAGGCCCAATTGTGTGTGGTGTGGTGTGGGAGATACAGACAGACAGACAGCAGACAGAATGGTTTGTGTCCGGTGGACAGACGCATATCTGAGGAGGTGAGAGAAGGGATGATCAGGCTGGGGTAGGTGGCTTGATTGTCACCCAGGGTCATGGTTATGTCTGGGCCTGGGCTGCTGCTGGGTTCATGGCTCTGATGCAGCCCTGCAGTCTGTTGATGTGACTCCTGGTACCACCAAGGGTGGGGAGGATAGGGTTGTACAGAGTTGGCCCCACCCCTGCTGGCAGCAATACTTGGGAGAACTGGTCCTGCCCCTCACTGGCTACAGCATTCAAGAAAGAAGGTCCTACCCTTAACCTGGGCAGTACAATAGAGCTGATCCTGTTGTCAGAGGCATGGGCAAGCTGGCCATTACATGACAACGGGGGAGTAGGTTATACCTCTCTTGAATGACATGTGGTGCCATGGGTGAGGGAAAGATGCCCTCCTCCCATCACTCCTAGCCACTTGCAGCAGGTGGAGGACCTGACCCAACCCCTGGAAGAATGGGCCCTGTGCCTCATCTGGGCAGCAGAGTAGAGGTGATCCTGTAGACTGCAGCCAGGCTGAGCCAGTCCTGAGGGTGTGAGAGGGGCATAGCTGGTAGTGTCTCCCTTGTCTGTTGTGCCATGGAGGGAGCAAGGGAAAGATGTCCTCCATCCTTGCCCCTACCACCTCCAGCTGGTGAGGAAACTGACCGTTCTCTTTACCAAATGCAGCACTCAGTAAAGCAGGGAAAGTGGACTCTGCACCTCATTTGGACAGCACAGCAGTGCTGACTGTGTTTACAGGGGTTAAGGTGAGCCAGCCCAGAGAATGTGAGCGTGAGAGATCTGGTTCTTCCCTTCATCTACCATATGGCAGTATTGGTGGAGAAGCGATGTCTTCCCCTCTCACCCCTTTATGCCTGAGGGAGGTGGGAGACCTGGTGCTGAGGTCCTAAGAGTGGGAGAGCTGTCCCTGCCCATCACCAGCGGCAGCACTTGGGAGAGCAGGTCCTGCTCCTTGTCTGGGAAGCACAGTAGAGCCAACCCTGTTGATGGAGGTGTGCTTGAGCTAGCCCCAAATTTGAGAGCATGGGAGAGCTGTCTGCATTATTTATCTGTCATGTGGTGGTGATGGCAGGGGGTAGATGTCCCTACCATCTGCAACAGAAAAGGGAGTTGACCCTCCCTCTTACTAGCTGCAGCACTCAGGAAAGTGGGCCCTGCACCTTGCCTGGGCAACACAGAACTGACCTGGTGGGATGTATGGGATAGTCAACCCTGAGGGTTTGAAAGCAGGAGAACTGGCTCTGTCCCTTGCACATTACTGTAAAGGGTGAGCTAGTGGGGCAATGCTGAAGAGCTCACCCTGGTGGTGAGGATGGGGAAAGCTGGCAAGCTGACCAACTCTGCAACTGCCCAGGCCCAGAACCGGGGTTATGAATTGACCCATCCCATCTATGATCTACAGGACCATGGGAAGGGTCCAGTTGTGCAGACACAAAACTGAAGGAACTCCATGACACAGGGCAGCAATAGGATATCCAAGAGGAGTCCCAGTGACGGCCCAGTATCAATAGTATAGCAGAAACCAGAGGCCTTGAACCTGACCAATGAATCTTTACAATGAACACTCACAAGTAAAGATATATGGACAAAGTATTTACTGTGACTTACTGTGCACATCACATTACAGCTTCTATGATGAGATTTCTTTTCTTTCTATTAAATTTTATTTTATTTTGGGGAGGGGAGTTGCAAGGGCAGAGGAGAGATTTGAAGGATACAAAAATTAATGGGAGTGGGATGCATGATGTGAAAGACACAAAGAATAAATAAAAAGAAAATTAAAATAATTATTTTGCCACCACTCCATAACTGTTATTTTACTACTGTTATGAATTGTAATGCAAATATATTTTTGGACATAGAGGTTTGTCAAGGGGGTCTCAACCCATAAGTTGAGAACCACTGCTGTAAACTATTCAATGACTTAAAATTTCTCTTCAAACAAGACAAACCGATGCAAAGATGACTCCTATTTATCAATCTGTCATAAGTTGTAACTTTCCTTTATGTTTGGCTTCTTCTCTATTTTACCCCCTTATTTTGACCCTGTTGGTAGAATCTATACTCACTGATGCCAAGTTCATATTCTTTCCTTTTAATCCACTCTGCTGTTGGATTCCTTCTTAGAATCATTCCTTCGTTTTGCCACAGTCTTAATATATAACCATTAGTATTTTGCTTTATTTATGTTTTTTAATCTAAGGGAATTTTGCTACTAGGAGCAAGCTACATAAGGCTAGTTCTCTTGGGAGCAAGGGACAGGCATGGTTCTCCTAGATCTTATGCTTTGGAGATCATTGCTATAATCTTGTTACTTTTATTTGGACCTTGTATTTTTAACTTGTCAACAGTTGATTACTTTCTAATACCACAGTTTGCAGTCTTAAATCATTGTGATGCAGGGATTCTAGCCCCTTCCTCCTGAAGGGAGGGGTATAGGGAGAGCATTGTGGTCCCTATTAGGCAAGAGGTCTGGCCCTCAAAAGCAGAAAAGAGTTATTCAGCTACTGCAGAGGATTCCTGAGATTATGGCTCTTGAAGGGGTGTTGAGACAGAATGGGGTGGTGCTTGAGATACAAGTCTTACATAAAGCCTCCAAAATTAGCATATGAAATTAGCATATGAAAACAGTGTTTTCAAAGAGCAAAAGCTTGAAAATCTCCAGCATCCTGATATGTAGCAGACAGAGTAGGAGTGACCAGCAACCTCTACACAGTTTATCATTGAACTTGGCATTGCTGTGCAGCACAGGAAGTGTGTAAGGACTCACCAGCGATGTCTTAGATCCAGGTCAAGACCAAGAAGGCAGTAGATTGAGGCAGACAAGGAGATGTGGGAACAAGCATGAGACGGTAGAACAGGCACACTTATGATTCTGATGATATTTGCATTACCCATTAACACCTATCAGAAAGCAATTACCACAAAGAGGCAGTAAATTCGCAATTAGATAAATTGAATCAGTCAGTTGATATTAGCCAGGCTTGTCAGCTGCCACCCTTAATTGCTGGAAAAATGGGCACGTGAACATAGTGGCAGTGGTGAAACTTTCCTTGGGATTAAAAGCACAGACTCCCACTTAACAAGGGATCAATGACACAAGTCCCACTTAGCAAGTCAGATCAGGCCACCCCACTGTCACTTCAGTATGCCTAGTGTGTGAGGAGCAGAAACCAAAGCTGAGATTTGTCATTGACTGTCTGCAGACATCAGCATTTGATGAGCACGTCTGGAGGAGTTCTAGATTCTTGCATCCTGGAACACAGAAATGGACAGGGACTTGTGAGAGTAGCAAACAAAACAAGAGAATGTAAGAGATTCTGTAGTACCAAGTGGGGAAGGAGCCAGAGCAAGGAGGCTTGGTGGGCCTTCACCAAAGATTTAGACATTCTGGTTATTTATATAGCGTGGATTTTCCCTGTATGCTCTATCTACTACATACCAGAAGGCTGGGAACTTTCCTTATATTGACATACCCTCAGGCTCACTCATGTTGTCTCAGCAGGACCTTTTCTCCTCTTAAAGGTAAATGATATCACACCACATGTGTTGCATACACCACGTTTCCTTTCTTTGTCCATCCATTCATGAACATTTACCCTGCTTTCATGTGCTGTCTTATGTGACTAATGCTGCAATTAACTGGAATGTGCCAAAATCCCTTTGAATTCCTGATTTCAATTCTTTTGAGCATTTTTTTTGAGAGATGAGATTTCAGTTTCTTGAGGTGCCTTCACAGGGAATCACAGAGTGATCATGCCAAATCAAATTCACACCACCAACAAATACCCAAGGGTTCCTTTGTATATACATCCTCACCAACATTTATCATTTATTTTTGGATAGTGTCCATCCTAGCAGGTGTGAGCAATTTCCTCCTTGTGATTCTTGATTTCTTAAAGAGAAGTGATATTAAATACTGTATTATATCTTGGTTGATATAGTGAAATACCTGGGGCAGAGTTATTATGAGGGGAAGAGTTTTATTTTGATTAACCTTAGTATATTATATTTAATACTTATATTAACTTATATAACTAATATAAGACATATTATTAATAATATACAGCTAATACAACCCTTGTATTAATGTAAGCACTAATGTTAATACTTATATTAACACAACCTCAGCATCATATTAGGAACTCTTTGACTACATCATTTCACAATATGTGACCTTGCTGTGGTGGAGGCACACACAAGAAGAGATAGTCACCAACAGAAAGTCCAAAGAGGAGGGTGGTGGGGCGTGCTGTTTACTAATAACCTCTCATGAGAAACAACCAGGGGACCCAAATGCTTACCTAAACTCTGTGCCAGTGTCTCCCAATGAACTGAATTGAATTTCCCTGAACCTCTAAGCCAAAGTAAAATGTTTTCTTATAAGTTTATTACCAAAGACATTTTGTCAAAATGATAGAAAGTAACACAGTAGTGCATTGGATAGCGTGTAGTATTGCTACTTTATGTCTGGCTTATTTACTTATATTAACATGTGGTCAGGCTCATCCATGTTGTCTCAGACAACAGAACCATTTCTTTTCTTAAAGGTAAAGGACATCCCAAAGAAGGCTTTCTATTAGGAACAGCTCTTAAAGGTGTCACTACTTGCTAACAGCACCACGGTGGCTACAACCATCTAAAACATGACACCCAAATAATTGTAAGCATTTTGCCATACAGTTGTAGGCTATTTCAAGAAATATACTCAGATATTTTCTATTGAGTTGTAGAAATTTCACATAGAAAGATCACATAGTATCTGATTTCTGGTTTTCAAATTTTCCTCTTATTCTGTAGGTTGCCTTTTTATCCTGTTAATTGTCTTTGATTTTCAAAGGCCTGTTGTGTTGGTGTAATCATTATCATCTGTTTTTGCTTTTATTGCTTGTACTTTTAATACTGTATCCAAGAACTCATTGTCAAGGCCAATGTCAAGAAGTATTTCCTCTGTGTTTTCTTCTACAATTTTATTGTGTTCATTTTGGGTTGATATTGGTGCAGGGTATAATATAAAGTTCCCCTTTTGTTCTTTTGCTGTGTTCTTGTCTTTTCCTTTAGCGGAATTTTTATTTCTAGCTGCTTCTGATCCCTAAAAACTTTAATCAAGTGACAGATCCATGAGACCTCTGTGTTATACCTAGTTACGCTGTTGCTTCTTGCTCAGTCAGGCAGGTAGGTACTATGTTATCATTGTGAGATTGTATGAAACATTCACCTAGTCTGCATTGATTTTGAGTTGGATTATGAAGCAAGAATCAGAGTTAGCATAGTATGGTGGCAAATTGTGGAATATATTCACATGTGGTCTTTTTGGACTCTTCTTTTCTAACCTGCATGGAAAGAAGGCCTTTATCAAATCCTGGCTGCTTATCACTCTTTGCCTTCCAAGTTAATTTGTTTTGAGATCAGCTTTACCTATATGGTGGCTATGATAAAGCTAAAGATAGTTCATTGTAGGATTCAGTGCTTCATTAACAACCCAGTTTCTGTAAGGGGTAATGTGGGAATTAAACACAGCTATATGGCCTATCTTTTCTACAACCTTCAAATAGGTAAGAATACAACTTGCCAGACATTTTCCCCAGGATGCAACACTGTTTGTAATTTATGATCTGAGGCATGAGAGAGGAGCTCAGTTTGGGAAGATTACACGTGATCCCCTCCACACTCAATAAATCTTACTTCAATAGCCTAGTGTCCAATGTGAGTTTAACTCTAACTCAACTAAGTGGCCATAGGTCACTTTGACAAAGAACTGAGAGAATCATTACAAAATATATTAGCCCCATATCTTAGGGAGGAACTCAGCTTTTTTGAACTGCTCTCTCCAGTTCTCTGTTCCTCTGCTCTTCTTTTCATTGTATATTAAGTAATATTCTTCCTGGCTGTCTTATCCTTACATTCATATATTTTTACAGTAAATATTTAAGTAAGAGTACATTCTAAAACAAATGAAAAGATGTACAGTATAATAAGTACATAAATGAAGAGCCCAGTCATCTAGCATGATTATTAAGCATTCTCTACTGTATGTAATTGTCTATGATATAGATTATATGACTCAGTGCAGTGGGTTGTTTTATCTCAGTATTTGTATTTAGTCAGGGTTCTGTAGAGGAACAGAATTGATAGAATGAATATATATAGATACATGCATTACATGCATATACATTTAGTGTGTGTGTGTGTGTGTGTGTGTGCGTGCGTGCGTGCGTGTGTGTTTGTGTAAAGGCAATTTATTAAAGTAGTTTACAGCCTGTGGTCCAGTTAGTCCTACAATGGCTGTCTGTCAATGGAAATACCAAGAATTCAGTAATTTGTTCAGTCTATGTTATTGGATCTCTCAGATGGCCTTCAGGACATGCCACAATCTCAAAAAAATAGAACATTGGCTCCTAATCTTTCTAATGCTGTGACCCTTTAATACAGTACCCCATGTTGTGATGACTCCCAACCATAAAATTATGGTTCACTACTACTTCATAACTGTAATTTTGCTACTGTTATGAATCATAATGTAAATATTTGTGTTTTGTGATGGTTTTAAGCGATCCCTGTTAAGGGTTGTTTGATCTCCAAAGAGGTTGCAATCCATGAGTTGAGAACCACTGAAATAGACTGTAGTGACAGTAAAGGTATGACCTTGCCAGTGAGAGTAAGGACAAGCAGGCAAAGAGCAAGAGCTTCCTTCTTTCATATCTTTTATATATACCAGAAGGCGTGAGCCAGAATAAGGTGGATTTTCTGGCCTCAAAAGATCCAGATTAGAGGTGGGTCTTCTCACTTCAAATGATTTAATTAAGAAAAATCCCTCACAGGTGTACACAGATGTTTAGATTTTAGTTAATTCCAGATGTAGTCAGGTTGTCAGCCAAGAACAGCCATCACTGCATTACTACAAACACAGTCACCAGTGGGCTGCTTGGGGCTTCAGGAAGTTAATGTTTGGACAGATTTAGGCAAACACGTATTTTTAACAAAGTAATCCCTGAGAGAGGAAAGGAGAACATATAGGATTTATAGGGTAGTTGTCAGATTCTAATGAACATTAAACAAGAAAGTTTCTTGTTCCATTGAGAATATTCCTGGAAGATAGCAGATAGGGTAACTTTTAGGAAGTTCTAAGCCATGCATGTCTGAGACTGCAATGTGACTGTGTGTCAGGGAGAAGGGCAGGCAAGAGGTCATGAGTCACATGCTTAATGTCTACTTTTGTAGACATATTTATTGATAGTAGAGGCTTTCCTTGTGGCAAGCATTTAATTCTTTACTCTCTTGTGGGGTGTGTTCAAACTGTAAGAACTTCTGTATTGACTATCTTATTGCATAGTTCATTAATTGGGTACTTGTGATGGGTTTGCAGGTAGTTCATCTAAGATATTCTCCCTTGAAATTGGTATAGTTATTGTAAGTGGGTTTTCTTTAGTCCACTAGTAGTTTTTAAAGGGATTGTATGGTATTTCGGGAGAAAGGGAGTGAGGAGGGGCAGATGGAGAGATGACAGATGGACTTGTGGATAGCAAGCTGAACCTTACACTTGTGGACTTCTAGTTAATCCATAATCTTGTCTCGCTGCCTGCATTTTCATCTTCTCATCATCTCCATTCAGGCAGCTTCCCTTCATTTGCATTAGGTGAGAAAATGGCATCTGTTTTTTTGTTTTTTGTTTTTTTCTACTTTCAGATACCTTCAAGTTTTAGTAGGCTTTTGACAATGCAGACTGGAAAAAATACCATTCTGCCCCTATAGAGAGCTTCCTGTCTCCCGGGGTACATATTACTTCTTTATTCTAAATACTGATCTGTGGTCACAAATTTTGGGGTGAAAGTAATCCCAGTTTTCTGTAGCAGTGCCTAGAGTAGGTAGGGAAGCATAAGAGCCCTGTGTTTCCTATTGCAACGATTTTTGATCAACTCTTCCAGGCTGTGGCCACAGAGGGGAGTGGCATCGTACTTGAGGGCCGCTTCCCCAGGCAGAGGGCAGTGATGCTGGGTGAGAGTGTAATGTAGTGGAGGAAGAACCTACTCAGGGCTTGTGGGAAAGTCTGATTAAAATCTTATATCAGTACTTTCTGCACCACATCAGGACAGTCATTTGTTCTCTGTGATCTGTTTTCAAAGTTTGTGATCCCACTTTTTCCATGTGTCACCAAAAAAAAAAAACTGGCTTGATGATTAAACAAGATTGTGGCTTTGCAGTCACATTGCAAAGTGATGGATTGTTTTCAAAGACAAGGTGATATTCTTCTGAAAGTAGAGCGCTACCCAGGTCATTTTTGAGGGTGTCAGATTCAAGGGTGAAGATTGATTGAAGAAATGTTTCTTACGGGCGGCCGTCTTTCACTTCCAGTCCACTAATCTGCTTGCTCATTTCTTCATTCGTATGCTTATTAATCTACTGATAACGAAGCATGGGTTATGCCCTGAGTGCTGGAGGCACAAAATTAAAGTGAAGATGTTTGGTTTTCTCTATGACCTTATAATTTAGTGGAGGAAAAACAAATAGGAATGCACTAATATACTTCGATGGCATTGAGGATAGTGTGTGGGCACTATAGTATTAGGTATGGGACATCTACTGCCTGGGAGACTCCGACTAGGTGAGGTTCCCACCATCTGAAGGCTAGAAGAATGAACACATTCTGAATTAGATTGGACACCTTTTGGGACTTGTCCCATGATGAAAATTACTTCCTGGTTTGTGTTCTCAGATGCTGCCAATTTTCCTGCCAGGCAACATCTGCTGTAGCACCTGTAGCCTCATGCTAATGATTATTAATGGCATTCTCTCTGCACACTGTGGCAGACAACAGTGGAAGTTGGCAGCAACAGCCTATCCACATAGCCTGTGCCACTGCCTCTTCTGAGGGGACCAGCCTCACCTCTAGTGCTGCTTGAGAGCCCACCTATCACAAGTCATGCCTGCCTGCATCACCCTTGCTAGCTTGGGCTTTTCCTTTTTGTGTCCTTGGTCAGAAAATTATTTAGGAAAAAGGGCTCTAATACACTCTCTCTCTTAATCACCCATGTGTGTGTCAATGTTACCTCTCAAAAAGAACATTAATTGGAAGAGCAGATTACAATGTATACCTTTGCATTCAACAACTTCAGTCAACTGTGGTACAGAAAAGTGTCTCTGACTTGCTCCACAGACCAGCCCATGCATGATTTTCCTATTAGATAAAAGGAGTTTCCTAGCTTAGGTACCCCATGTGGATATAAAGTACTTTCTCTGGAGTCAGGTAGAATTTGGTTTGAACACTGAATTCAGAATTTATAGATGTATACACTTGAACAAGTTGATCCTTTCTCCAAAACTCAGTTTTCTTTCATAGCGCTATCTCCATAGAATATTTAGAAGAAGTAAATGAGATGATGCATATAGAACACTTATCAATGTGCTAATACACTGTAGGAATGCTAGCAGTGAAAAGTGAAAACATCACTACAATTGTTATGTCACTGACCTCATGCCCCAAAGGGGTTAGGATTAATATGAAGGGGAAAATCCCAGGCCACAGAAGAAAAATCACTCTCTACACTATTTGTTAATAGTCTGATAATTAAGAATTTCCTTTTCCTCTATTTCAAACACTATTACTGTTTATAGTGAACATTGTATAATGCCACAAGAACAACATCTCCTTGCCCAGCACCACAAATACCCTTCCCTGATTGATCTGTGGTCTTATCTACTCTTCAGAGTGTCTTCAAGCTTGTTCCTCCCCAGTAACCACAGGCAAGCCTGAATGGATTTGGGGATGTATTCACAGAGCCTGGGCATTGAACCATTGGTGTGTAAAAGAACACAGTGATGGTCTCACTGGAGAACACACCATGTCCTTTCACAAAGCACTATTTATTTTCATCTCTTTGCCATTTTAATTTAAATAATATGTTATTTTAAATTTTAATTAAAATCTAATTACATCATTTTCCTCCTATGCCTCCCATGTCCTCTCATCACCTCTAAATCCATGGTCTCCTTTTCTTTAACCATTGTTGTTATATGTACATATAAAGCAATATACATATAAATACAACCAGTTGAGATTGTTCAATGTTGCCTGCATGCATATGTTTCTAAGGTCACTCACTTGGTATTGGTTAACCAAACAGGGCAAGATTATTCTTCTTCCTTTAGTTGTTAATTGATTGTAATTCTTCATTTAGAGTCTTCCCCCCATCTATGTTGAGAGGTCAATTGCAGCTGGAGTTGTTCAGATCTTGCTTAGGCAGCTGTGTTGTTGAAATTTCCTGAGTGTAGCTTCTCCATCATAGCAAGAAGGCACAATCTCACAGCAGATTTCCTGCCCCTTTGGCCCTTATGGTCTTTCTGCTCCTTTTCCAAGTTTCCTGAGCCTTGGGTGTAGGTGTTGTGATGTAGCTGTATCAGTGGGGGATGGGCACTGCTAGTCAGTTGCTCTCAGAATTTTGATTAGTTGTGACTAAGGTGATAATCTCTTTCTGCTGTAAAAAGAAGCTCATTTGATGAGTGAGATCTACAATTATCAGGCTGGGTTGAAGCACAGGATGTGTCAAAAAACCAGTATTTCTAAATAACTGTACTCTGCCTTTATTAGTTCAAATAACTCATTTCCGAATAACTGCCTCTGAGCAAGTGGGGCCTGTTCATACACACCAGTTTCCTTCTTTTCTTAAGAGTGACCTTGGCTAGTGCTACCATTTCCTTCCATTCCAGATGATCTTACCCCTTCTTAAGTCTTGATGTTGTCAGTGTTATGACTCAATATTAGCGTCAGTAGCAGCTCCATAATAATAGAAGCTGGCTTTCAGAAGTTGCCAGGTGTGCTTAGCACTGTTCATGGCACTTAGATCATCCCATAGCCTCTGACCCTTACATGAAAGAAATTGGGGCACTATGAGGGTAAGTGCTCCTGAATCATACAGGTAGCTAGTAGTCCCCAATCTTCATGTATAGTTGACTTCTACAAATAGTGTTTTGTAGTTATTTCTATGTGTGTTTTTAAAACACAGCTACCCTGTGGTACAGATGTTAATATATTTCCATTTAATAGAACAAGAAAGGGGGTTTCAAAACTTTTATGATTTACCCATATTTCATAGCTACTCACTATCTAGAGTAGCTGATGTTGATTGTGAACTTGGCAGGATCTAGAGTAACATAGGAAACAAATCTTTGGGCAGGTCTATGAGTGGTTATTTTGATCAGTTCAATGAACTCATTAAGGTGGGAAGACCTACCTTAACCAGGGACTGTAACATTCCAAAGGCTGGGCTCTTAAAGGTGAAAAGGAACTTAGCAGTCATTACTATCTGCTTCCTGACTATAGATACAATATGAAAACCCCCCATGAGCTTCTGCCACCATAATTTTACTTTCCATGGTGGGACACACTCTCCCAAAGTCAGGGCTTTTGTAGACACATGAATCATCAATAAACCATCTACTCATCACTAAGAACTAAAATCATGTAGTCATACATACTTTTCCCTCCTAGCCATAACTTTGAATAGAAGTAACACAGAAGCTGCTGATTTATGGAGTCCATGTGGTATCTAATGTAGTTTAGCCCTGGTGAAAACTCAATATACAGAAACAGTAAAACTCCCCCTAACAACTCTCCCAAGGTCTGACTCTCTCTCTCTTTTGCTTTTTCCTTTCCTGAGTTCACACAGTGAGAATTGCCAATGAAAATGCATGCTGTGGTCGTATAACTTGTGAGTGAGAAGAAAAGAAGCACTTAATCAGTTAATAAAATGATTGCCTTTCCAAGAAAGTGAGAGGGAATATGACAGAAGTGGTGCAGAGAGGAGACAAGTGTGTAAGGTAGCTTTTTGGAAAATCTTTGAAAACACATCTCTTTGGTCTGTGCAGGAGCCTTTTGAAGCCTCTGGTCTAACTCAATATAGTTCTTTTCTGGAATTCTACCCAATAAAAAGGAAGCTGGCTGATTACACCTGCACATCTACCTCAATGTTAGAAGATGATCATGTGTCTGTGGATGATAGTTCATAAGTCAGAGTCTTATATCTTCATGTGCTTCTAACTGGGGTGATGGCTACAATTATTCACTTCTGTACCCGAGTTTTCTCTGCTGCTTATGTCACCAAATTGATTTTTTGTCTAGAGTCCAGCCTCTTTCCTAGGAAGACAAACACTGCATTTGGAGACTTCTGTCCATCACATTTCCTACCATGTGTTCTTTCTTTCTTGAATTTGACTCAAAAATCCTAAAATATGATGGTAACTGCAAGTAGACATGGTTTCTCTAGGTTCCTTGCTACAATTCTGTATAAAGAGTATACTATTTGAGATTTTGCAGGCTGCATTGTCATGGTGAATTCAATTATCTCGTGCTGACAGAAAATTTTGTTTGCATTTTGTGTTAGATAAGTAGTTAGCTTGGGTTTTACATATAAACTTCCCTCTTATTTTTTTCTGACCTTGCACATTTGAATTCATACAAATGAAATGTCATCATATTGTCCCTAGAACCTATAAAGTGTGTTGAAGATACCTGATTTTTCACTTGGAATTATAATTAAGGCAAAAATGCTAGGTCACTATATACTGCCAGTGGTGCCACATAGCAGGGAGACATTAGAGGTTGGGAACATTTTATTCCGTGGATAGCTTTCACTTCTCTGAATTTCTTTGTTGTATATTTGATAAAATGTGTCATGTCCTGTCACTAAGTGTTAGCTCATGTTACTCCATCTACTAGTAATTCTCTTAAAGTTATTGGTTCTTTTGAGAATATTTATGTTCTCTTGAATTTATGAAGGATGGGTCTATATGTAAGATATAAATTTGAATAGATAGCACTTTGAAGAGTAACCAAAAACCAGAAGAGTTTATATTCAAGGGAGAGTTTCAAAAATGCCCACTCTTTTAGCTCTAGAGAGTATGGCATTGGAGATATCCAGAACTCTCTGAGACTGTTTATGTGGGAAGGATAAAATACTTGCCTCTTCAGTTCTGAAAGTGCATGAAGATTAGCCACGTAGAAAAGCATTTTTGTGAAATGAGTGAACTTACTAAAATGGTATATATTTATTTATATTATGAATATTTGAAACTTCATGATTTTAGGGCACCATTTTGAACTATTTATTGATATCTTCTTATGTATGAACAACTTGGTTTTTAATTAGAAAGAAGAAATCATTGCACATTTAGAAAAAAATCACTTGGACGAAAAATATCAGCTAACTGCATTTGACAGTATTAAATTAATTAGCTTTCAGTAAACACAAAGGAGAAGGAAAATCAATGCAGGTAAAGAAATTGAAAATAATTGCAGCACACAAGCTGGCTGTAAGCGCTGCTAAGGAAAGTTGGTATGGATAACATACAAGTTTGGACCAGGCCTAGTAGTTTAAAGAGAATGCATATGCCATGTCTTATGCAGACTTCAGGGTTTGGATAGCAAGTTTTATTTAACATTCTCTGTAACAATACTCATGAAATTTGATTCACAGAGGCGATCTGCTGCATGGGGATGTGCCAGTAGATCCACATGTTTTGATGGTAGGTTCCTATTCCAAGTCACGGACAATCTTTCTGACCTTTTGTTTGCTCTAAAGAGTGGTTGGGGTGTTATTTAACTCATTGACTGATTGGGTATGCACTGACTCTTCAAGAGTTAGTTGGAGAAAGGGAACAATTTGGTCCATTTACGTTAGAGTCTAGCAAATTTCTTAATGACTGAGACAATTGTCCAAGATTGTCTTTACTATTTACAAATAGTAAAGAACCCTAAGGAACTTTTTCACATTTCTTTTCATTTCATACGTATACTGAATTCCCAGAGAAGATCTTTGCCTAATTCACATAATCTATCTGTTGAAGTTTGGCTTCCAAGCTCTGTTCACTGTGACTCAATAGAAAAATAAAATGGAAATGAAAATAAGACAGGGCTGCCATGTTCTCTTTTACTGACCACTTTACTTTCATTAACTGTGAACTTGCCAAGTTTTTATCTTATCATCTCTGTGAGCAAAACCTATGGCATTTGCTCTAGAAATGAGCTTTTATTGAGTAAAATTGTGTTAAAGTTTATTCTATTTTATTATAGCAACAAAAATATAATTCTGAAAGTCAGAAAGGTCAGCAATATTGCAACCACCCAAAGCAAAGTCAGAAGAAGATTACTTTTTCTAACTTGAAATTATGTCAGTTTAGTAGACAGGAATAGCCATTAAATCACCTCCCAGAAAAAATTTGAGTCTGAAGAGGACATCCAAAGTCATGGCAGTTTGGAATGTACTTATACATTCTTTGATACTCTGTGCTTTCTTTCCCTGGACAGGTTCTTGTTTTCATCTTCTGTGACTTGACTTAGAAAATGTCTTGCAACAGAACACAACAAAAACGAGAGTCAAGTACTTTGGGAACTCAGCCATGGAAAAGGGTCTACAACTTCCTTCCTTATCAATGCATTTCTTGTTGCTTCATCTGGATGAACTGTATTTCCAAACTGAAGGTATTCAAGCAGTTCACAGAAGAAGACCTAGTGGCAAGGAACTGACACCAAACTCATGGCCATATAAATGTGCTATGTTAGAAGCAGGTCTCCTGGCCCATGTTAGATGACTGTGGACCCTTTTAACACCCTGGCTTCCACTTGGCACATCACCCAAGGTGATCAAGCTTCCATGACATGACTGAACATTGTTATCCCTGAAAAGCCAAGTTCTAGGAATCCTCTCAGTTTAGGAGCATGGTAGTTTGTCATTTTAATCTTTCCCAACATGCAGGAAGTATGACATAACTGTTTTGTTAAACTAGTAAATCTAAGGTTAACTTCATACATAGGAATAGTGCTAGAGCTATGGTTTACTCAAAACAAATGAGGAATTGTTTAAACCCTGGCGGTCCATGTTCACAATATAAGAACTAGGGAAGTGGTGGGTAGGAGTTCAGGGCCAATCTTGGGTGCATAATGAGTTTGAGGCTATCCTGGGCTATATGGGCATTGTTTAAAAAAACAAATACAAAGAAAGAAAAAACATAGCTGTCTTAGACATTTATCTTTACATTTAGGGTTTTAAATTGACACTGGGCTTGATTTAGGAGCTGGTTGCTACCCATTGATGCTTCCATTACTAATCACTTGAAAGCATTTCCCTCCAAGTTGTAAGGTTGTTTTGACTCGACACCTGTTAGGTACTTATTGCTTTATTTAGTTAGTTTTGCAGGATCTTCGACCCTCAGACACACTATATGTCTATTTGTGCTAGTTTAATTGACCTCTCTTCCCTACCATAGTATTTACCTTACAAGCAAAGTCATTCATTCATTATTTATATCTAACATGCTTGATACATGTGAGGTGTTCAGTAAAGATTTGTTGTATGAATAAATTAGTAATAGTGGTGAGTGGTAATGGAGCACTTAGATAATAGAACACACACACACAACACTCTATTACACACACACACACTCTCTCTCTTACATGTACATGCACACAATCTCTCTCTTACACACATACACACTCTTTCTCTTATACACATACACACAGTCTCTCTCTTACACACACACACACTTACACACACATACTCTCTCTCTCTCTCTCTCTCTCTCTCTCTCTCTCACACACACACACACACACACACAGTAACCAGATATTGCTGGTGATGAAACTCAGAATACAAAAATATTGCATAAGCCATATAAGCACTCTACCACTGAGCTGTACCACCCAACTCCTATACTTCAAAATAATGTTACTTAATGTATTTTCTATAGACTGTTTGCTTTACAGTCATCTGGAGTACCTGGTGCAAGAGCTGATCCTTGACACAATTCCAGATGCACTGAATCAGAGCTTCCAGAGTTTGGCATCAGGATTCTGTGTGCCTGTTAGGCTTCCATTTGATTCTTAGATGCAGATGTAAGAGCAACGATTCCAAGAGTCCTACTATTAGCATCCATTTTTCAAACTGGTGGAAACAATGTGTTGAATATAATTTTCTGTGAAAGGGCTGCGAGTGACAAGAGGTTTACAATTACCCTTGGTTTCAGTCTTCCCAACTTGACTGGGGAACAGACGATTATGCACTGACAGAGCAGATGGATGAGATCAGTGATTGCTTTCAGAGGATGGATAACAGGTCAGCAAACATGTAGTAGCCTCATTTGGGGAAGTGTCTGGTGTTGTGTGGTGGTGGGAGAAGAGGAAAATAGTTGAAAGTCTACTGGTCATGAGGTCTCTGCATATTTTCCCTTTCCTGTGAAGTTACATTGACACTGGAAAGCCCAACTAATCTGCTACAAACCCAAACAATTATAACTGGAGTCTGGCAGTTTCTGGAGAGAGATGAGCAAAAGGAAGACAAATTGAGGAGGCACAGAACAGTCAGAATGAGAAAAGTGTTTGCAGCTCCAGGAGAATGAGAAACATGACTAATGAACACGCCCCTTTCCCAGTATATGAATTGCTGCTAATGAAACACGGTTATATAAATAACATGTCCAACACAGATTCGCGCATACCAAAGTGAAATGATTAGGAGTGGCAATGCATCCTGGGAAGGATGTAATGCAGCAGAAGCAAGACATGGAAGCCAGTGGAAGAAAAAGAAAGGGAGGTGCTGAGAGCTTGTTGCTAATGTAAATAGAGCAGGAAGTCAAAGCATAGATGGAGGGCAAAGAAATGAATCTTAAATAGCAAATTTTCTCTCTTTGATGCACACATTTACTCGGCATAGGTCTGATTAGTTTCAATTCACTTAAACTTAATTCACTCAATTGAACATTATTAACTCTGTAACACACTCCATTTAAGCATCAAAGTTACCCAGGAATGAATAAAATCATACTCTTCAGCACCTAGATTGTGAGAAACATATAATCTAGAGTGCAGAATGAGAGAGTAAACAGATACTCACAAAATTCTGTGATTATTGTGACAATCTCTAATGGGAGATGCCCTGTGTAACATCCTCTGTATCCTAAAGGATGTTTCACCTGATCTTCTCACTGAGTGAAGGCTAAGCATTCTGGGGAACTAACCTGACTGTTCATCTGCAAAATCCATGCTGTTTTGTTACTCTTGATACTGAGTTGTTGTCTTGGATTTTCTAAACCACAGCTTTTTATTTCTTCAGAGAGAAATAACAGAGTTTATTGAATGAAAACCACCTAGAGAAAAATCTTTTTTATGACATCAATTATTTAAATGATAGCAGGTATTTATAAGCACAAAGTTTTCTCTAATGCGTGTGATAATTATATGGAGTAGCTATTATTTTCAATAGTTTTGAGCTTGTGAGAAGAGTTTGGGACAATTTAAAGCAAGTAGCTGTCGAAGGTTGTTCAGCAATTATGGGTAGAACTGTGTCTATATCCCAGGTCTCTCCAACTCTATTAGAATACTCTGTTGAAATCCCTTCTGCTGACTTTTGAGGTAGCACAGAAAGAAAAGAATAAGGGCTAAGCCTATGTACAAATAAACTGCAGGCATTCAAATTAAGAGGTAATTATTTTTGACATGGGGTTAAACAATCCAAAGACATGATGGCAAGTGAATTGGGTTTTGAAGAGAGATGAATTATAATGAAGAGTTGCCATTTGGAGAGCAGCAGGAACAAAAAACAGTAAGACACAAACTAAGGGGGTGTTTTGAAATTGTGCATAGCATAACATAATACTGGGTTATGTGGAAGACTAAGGATATAATGGTTATTGGCAAGTGGCTATTTAAAAAAAGTAAAAGCTTGGGGTTGTATTCTGTATACAATAAGGAAGCCATATAGATGTTGAGAAGGGGAACAAACTGATTTTGGTTGATAGAGAATGGGGGTATGATGTCACCACCCTGACAAAATTCCTCACGGAAGCAACTTAAGGGGAAAAGGGCTTAGCCTGTGGTTTCCAGGGGGATTTTAATGTTTCAGAAGGGGGATGGCATGGCAGAGTTTTTGGTAACTGAAGTGTGTGGCAGAGAAAGCATGCTGAAAGCAAGAATAGCGAACACGATGGAAGTTGGTGCTGACTCTGTAACTTTGCGCACAGTCAAGGTCTGGTTGAGTGATTCAACAGCTCAGAAAAGCAGCCTCCTGGAGAGATTGGCTCTAATAAAACCGAAATCTAGAAATATGTGGCAAAACCATAACTGTGTTGTAGAGCCAGAGAGAAAGGAGGGGAGTGGGAGAGAAGGGCAGAGAGAACATAAGTGACGATAAATGAGGAGAGGATTAAGACTAGGAATTTCGATGGGGATGAACATTGGGTGATTTGGAAGATCATTCTATTTTATATGTAGGAAACTACAAGTGAAACAGAGGATTCACTTCCTATGATTACCATCTGAGTTAAAAATACAAGTCTCCAACAACATTTTATGGCAAAAGACACACTCTCTGTTCATTATAATGAGCCTTTGTTCAAAGAAGGAGGAAAAACAGGTCTAGAAATTTTCTGTACACTTCTCCATATATGCTATAAAATTAACAACTGTTACTTTGGAGTAAAAGGCTACTGATAGTTAGCCTGAAGGTCTGTATTTGCTGCTGGCATTTTTGCTAACTCATCATTTTCTTTTCACTTATTTGAAGACTGATTTTAGTAAATACATTCTTTTTGAAATTTTGATGTTAATCTCCATATAAGAAATTTATAAGTAGAAACAGCATGTGTAACAAATTGAGAAATATGTTTTATCTTTAATGTGAAATAGAAGATATTTTTAAGCTGCCATTTGGAGACAATTATTTTATGTTACTTGTGTAGTATATTGTTACATTATTTTATCAACACTAGGCCCATTTCTTTAACTATCATACTATTGGGCTATGTGAATAATTATAATTTAAATAAGTCCTGAGCAAATTTAAATGGGTGAGTGCTATTTTATGGCAAGAGAAAAATATTTTTTATTATAGTTGTCTGCAGTATAACTTTAGACTTTTAATTCCTGAAGTGTAGAAATTAGAAATTTCTTTCCTTAGTGTCTAGATGTCCTTCTGATTTACAGAAGTTCCAGAACATAGCCTCTGAAGTTGTGGTCAGCTAGGTGAGGATCCACATAATGCAAACTTTTTGTTGCCTGTTGCCCAAGTGACCAATTCCTCATCTTTCTGAGGACATGTTTGCTTCTATAGAAGCAGCAGAGATATTTGTGGCAGCTAGCTTTCACAAGGATGGATGAATTTCAGAATGTTGGTGTCTTTGGAACAGAAGTGAAAGGAGAAAGACACCAACAATCCGAAATGCATCAATTTTTGGGCTATAGGTCAAACCCAGGGCTTTGTGGACTCCGGGCTAGCATTCTTGCCACATGCCTACCAAGCCAAGTCCCCAGACCCCCAGAAAAATGAAGCACTTTTGTCAGTTTTCTTTTGCACTGTCTGAGTTTAGATTGATTGACATCTGCACTTGGCTCCTTCCTCCCTTAGCCATATCTTCAACTATTTTATTATTTGTTAATGCAAAAAATATTTGGGAGTTATTAGTTGTACCCCAGAAACTATTCTAGAATCTGGGAAATGCCAATGAGTAATGCATTGTTTTCATAATATTATGTTTGTGGCTAGGAGAGTGGGTGGGTATTAGACAACACAGAGAAATATTAAAAATCAATAAAATTTCCCGAGTGACACATGCTAGGACAAGAACTTAAAGTTTGTGGAAAGAGGCAGCTGAGGGAACAGCCATGGTAGTTAGGGAAGCTCCCTGTGTACAGACAAGCTGGAGGAGGAAAGAAATAGAATGGAGGAAGGGAGACTAAAGGAGAGAGATAATCACCATAGGACCATGTCACTGCCTGGGAGACTAGAGATAGCCATGGCACACCACAAAAGAAACACACAGAGGCACCTGCTTTCTCAAAACTATGTAGCTGTGTTTGGGTCTCACTGTTTTTCTTCTAACTCAAAACAAATGAAGTCAGATGAATTTAGTAACATCTAAATTTATCCCCTCCCCCACTTTCCTTCATTTCCCTCTAGCAGGGTATATTGTTGGAGAAATTAATTTAACTAGAAAAGCAGAATCTGACAACATGGAGCTTTGATTCTCTGCAAACATAGCCCTGATTATTACAAAATCTGTCTGTGACAGGTCTAGTATGTCTCTCTTGGCTGGTAAATTATCATTCATCCTGCAAAGAGTGGGAGCATAATTCTTTGTATTTGATGGTCTCAGAATGTGAGCACTGCAATTATCAGCCCATTTTGGTAGATGCTTGCAATGCACCCGGGTACCTTTGCTGAGTGTCACCCTAGGTTCAACTCTGCTCAATGTGCCCACTTTTGTTAGGTTTTCTTATCTGGAGCAGTTTTGATGTTGTTAATGTTTGAGACAGAGGTTTGATAGCTTCTAACCTCAATAAAGCACAGCCAAGTGTTTCACTTACACCATTTCCCCAAGTTCAACTTTCTTCACTGTATGAAATGTGGGAGACAATGGAGATGTTTGGATCAGATAAATTTGAATTCTCACCATACATCATCATCAGATACTACTGTTTGAGCTTTAAAACATACCCCTGCCTCTCCCTTCCTGGTCTATTATTTTGTCTTGTACACATATAACCAGTAAGAGTATACTTATGTAGTTGTGCTGAAGAAAAAATGGAATATGGTGCCTAGGTATCAGTTCTTGCCCTAAGGGTTGGCTAGGCCTTTCAGTCACTCTTAGCCCACTCTTTAAAATTTAATGTTAATGAGTATTGATTGGACACCTACCTATTATATATAGGATGGCCTATTGTTCTTCCTAATATCTTCCAGGACTGGGAATTTTTGTGATTTCTTGAGATCCTTCATGCTTCATTCTCAGTCTTCACTTTGCCTAAGAATTATTCTCCTGGACCTTCATTTTATGTACATATTTATTTATTAGTTATCCGAAGGAATCGGAAAACTCTTTATTATTCAAAACAACTTTCTTTATTAGAACATTTTTGAAAAGTAGTAAATTGCTATAAGCTGAATCATGAGTGTATAAATAAATGGATAAAAGTTAACTCATGAGAAAACACTACATTTAACTCATTACTTAATGAGGCGACCAGGAAACTATTAGAGCTGCTTCAAAGAAATATTCAAACTAGCTTATACATATATATGACAACATTGGCCACTATCCCTAGGAAATCAGAAATAGCATGCCTTCTATACAAAAATCTACATATGTATGGACAAGAATTATTTACATAGACTCTATAACTTCCTCAATTGTAAGAGAACAGCAGGTCAATGAAATACTGATATAAACTTCATGGCACCTGGAGACAGGATGCTGGATTTCTTTTCTCCATTTCAAAGTCTTTCTTTCTTTTTGTTTCCTGGCAGTGCCCTGCCAACTTACCCTGGCTGTGTACAGAAGGGTTCTTCTCATAATATTTATTTTGTCCATCAACTACAGGCATAGACTAAACAAAGATCTAGGCTTTTTTCCTTGCAGGCATTTTTGCTTCTCTCCCTCTGTCATCTAAACAAGGTGTAGCCACCCAGGCAGTGCTCTGCACCTCCTGCCCTTTCTGATGGGTTCTTCAGTTGTCAGAGAGGCATTCTGATGCCACCAAGTATCACACAGTTGTGCTGTTTACGTTCTGTTGCCAAGTTAAGAGTACTAATTCAAGCCAGGTGCTGGTGGCTCACACCTTTAATCCCTGCACTTGTGGAGGCAGAGGCAGGTTGATCTCTGTGAGTTCGAGGCCAGTCATGTCTACAGAGTGATTTCCAGGACAGCCAGGGCTACATAGTGAGAACCCCCATCCCTGCCTCTCTCTAAAAATGTAAAGAGTGCCAATTCAAAGAAAATGGCTGTCATGTATTCTCATTCTATTGGCTCGCTTGTGAGGTACCACATTTGTGAACCACAAAGATTTAACTGTTCTGCAGTGTATATACATTTCAAAACATCTTGTACACAATGTGGATATAGAATTGCATCTGTCAGTTTACTCAAAAGGAAAACAGTGTTGCCCTAAGGGGCTGCTGTCTTGTCTCCTCTACTTCTAGAAGCTCTGCACTGGATGGCTTTAGTCTCTGAGCAGCATTCACACAGTCTACACATCAGAATCATGCGATACAGATAAAAAGAGGCTGTGGCTCAGGTGTGTTGGTGTTTTCAGCATCTCTATCTCTTTCGGTATCTGAATATACTCTCATAAAAAAGGTAGGTGTTAGTCAGTGACATTGAATCTGGGAGGCATAGGAGGAGACAGGAGTCCCTTGAAACGTTTTCTAATTTCAAGTTTCATTGAAAAGGTAAAAACTGTGTTTTCTCAATGAGCGAGATTAAAAACATGGAGAGATAATATAATTCTCTTTCATAAAATGTTAAGGCATCTTAATGCTTCTCATCCTGTTTATCATTGTTCCAACCATCATGTAAAACTGTGTTTCTCAAAGTGGGATCCATGCTATAACTCTATTAGACTCGTTGTGGGGGTTTGAAAACAAGTTCTAAGCTGGGCTTTTGGGTAATACCCTAAGATGAGAACCTCTGGGGCTGAATCTCAAGAGTGTGAATTTTTATAAAAGACACTAATTTTCTTTTTCAAATGATTGATGTTTAGTTTGCACTAAGCTTATTTCGTTTTTATTAGGTGCTTATGGAAAGACAGCTTAAGCTTATTCGCCGGCAGTCTCTGATATTCACTATGCAGTAGTTAAAAGGTGGGCACTGAAGTTCAGTGTTCAGTGGCTGGATGGTTGTGTAAGACTTATTTGGGGACGTGCTGAATGTATACTTTCAGCCCACCCTGTGACTTTAATACATCCTGAAATTTCTTCTGGCACAGCTTTTCTAGCAGTGACCTGTTCTGTCTTCTCGCTTCAGGGTTTCTGTAGAAGCAGAGGTCAGCACATGCTATGCATATACTTGGAAGAGGTTCCCATATCTGTACAGAACTTTCCAGGCTGTCATCCTCAGTGTCATAAACCTGAAAGTACTCCTTCTTTGATCATGAATGGTGATGGCATCACGGTACACAGGAGAATCTGTGTTACATGAACAATCAGACAGGGTGATGCAAGACATCTCTATATAAGGCTGGTGGCCTGTGTTGGGATTAGCCCCTGGCAAGTATGACAGCTACCAGGACACTGCTGGTAAAAGGATCTGGTCAGTGAAAGGCCCATAAGTGAAGCTGCCAGCAAACTGTGAAAGCAACAATTTTCAGCACAGCCTGCTACTCAGATTCCTATAGGATAAGACACTGGTCTCAGGAAGGCTTTGCATGGCTGCAATGGCAGGACTAGCTGACAAGCTTCTACCATACCCCCTTCAAATGATTATGTAGATGCTACCATTTCCCTCCTGTAGATAGACTCTCGCATGTGAGAGGCAAGGTTGCTGCTTCCTCAATGTGTTCTTGTTATGATACAAAGAACGTGAAACCACCTTCCTTCATTTGCAGGGCATCGAGGGCTCGGCACACTAGGTTTCCCTTTAAGATAATGATGGAAGCCTAGAACAATACATAATGAACTCCTCTTTGGGTGATGTGAAAGGGCATAGAGAATTCTTATGTCTGCTACAGTATGAGAACCCAGTGACAGAAAATAGAGTTTTTATATCCAATAGAATTAACATGGAAGTCCTGCTAACATGGCCAACATCTGCGCAGCCCAACAGAAAGAACAACTTCTGCTTTCTAAGGACAGGAAGGTATATGCAGTAACTGTCAGAAACTAGGTCAGTTTAGTGGCCTTCCGTTTTTTTCAGGTAAAGCACTGAAATAAATAATCTCGGCGTACCTTCCAATGGTAAATGGCGCTTACTCTTCCCGTGTTTGGGGAAGGCGAAACTTTTCTTCTGACAACAGCACATTTGGAGAGCACTATGCATTTCTTTCAGACCTTGCACACAAGTCAATCACCCTGACAACAGATTGCTACAGAGAAAGGCACCATGCGCGGCTCACTAATATTATTTCATGACCCATTAATTATCATTGTTGTATTCACGGGGTCGATTTTTATGTTTCCTTTTGTTTAGATGTGTTTCCATTCTTTTCTCTTGAAAAGAACCAAAGCCAAAGAATACTTTTGAATTTCCTTCCCCACAGGTACAGTGCACCTGAAAACTATAAAAGCATTAAATAAGAATGCAGGCACTAGGCATTAGGAGCAATAAAAGCCCCATTGTTCTTTCTGAAATAGATGGAATGGCAACGCTCACCTCCCTTCTACTAGAGCTCAATTAATTTAGTTAGACTAATTTTTCTTCCTTTATTAACTGTCCTCTGTGCTTAATGGGACCAAATGAGAGACGGAAAGATGGAGTGCTTGAGTGTCTATAGGACTAATTTTAGCATCAGGCTTGGTTGTGACATACCCAGAGCCAGGTGTGTTTCCGTCTTAATGAGGTGGTACCTTCTCGAGGCCCTTTGACCTTGTCCATTGTAGGTGGGAATTTGCAGAAACCATTTAGACAGCTTAAAGTACAGTTGACAGAACTGTCTGCATCATTCATCCTTATCCATTTGAGTTCTATCAGCACAGGCCAAATGCTATTTCCTGTGAGTAGCGAATAACATACATTCATCCCGTCATGGAATAGACACAAATGTGAGTTGACACCTCTTCTTGGCTCCCCTATCCAACATGAATTCAGCATTAATAAATCTAAAACTGTTTAGGAGTCTTACTGCAAATTGACAGGTTTCTTATACTAACACCAAGCCAGTAGCCAATGTCTGACATTAGAAAATATGAAGTAAATGTCATCAACAGAGGCTGTATGAATAGAGTAGGTTCTCTCTGTCCACCCCTCTCTGCTTTCCCTTGTTTTAGCTTCACAGAGAAGCACTGGTGTAACCCAGTTCAGTATGAGAATCATTTTGCTGTTCAGGTTTTGTGCAGGGTAAGCTGGGTTCTCTCATGGCTTCATGGCTGTTAGGAGAACCTCTCTGATATAACAGTGTTGTTAAAGCCTCAGTAGCCTAGCTTGGAAATTTGTTAATGTCTTCATTTTCTGATGAGAATCAGCCACTTGGGCCTTGTGGTGGCTTGACTAAGAATGCTCCCTGCCCCCATAGACTCATGTATTTGAATGTTTGATTTCCAGTTTATGAAGCTGTTTAGAAAGGAGGTGTGGCCTTGTTGGAGGAGATGTATCAGTGGGAGGGGGAGCTTTGACATTTCAACAGCCCATTTCAAGCCCAGTCACTCTCTCTCTGTCTCTATTTTGCAGATAAGATGTAAGCTTTTAGCTACTGCTCTAGCACCTGTCTTCCTGCCTGCTACCATGCTTTTGTCTATTATGATCTAACCCTCTGAAACTCTAAGCAATTCCTCAATTAAATGATTCCCTTTACAAGTTGCCTAGGTGTCTCTTCACAGCCATAGAAAAATATCCAAGACAGACCTTGTTGAGCTACGGGTATAAACAGATAGCTTATCTCACAACAGGAAGGCAGGTATATAATGACAGATGAAGCTCAGGACTTCAGGAATGTTATAAATTGGTGTATTTGTGCATCCCAGGATCCTCAGTTCTCAATATGCCAATGAGTCATGACCTGTAAAATGATTGTACCGTAGGAATCTGTGTGTACAATGTATGCATATGAATAGACAAAAATCACAGGGGTTTTGTCTCTTAGAAGCTCCAACTTCATTTTTCCAAACTTCAGGTCTATAGTCAATATTTTGGGACATGCTTCTACTCTCTTCTCTTGCCCTTTAATTGGCATTTCATTATTTCATTATTATAAATTTTATCCCTCTCTGCATACATAACTAACTATACCCCCAAATCTTAATAAAGTTAGGGGTATATATAGACAGACATAGGAGAATATTGATACAGGAAAGAATTTTAATTCATATATAAGTCGTGATATTAAAAGGAACCTGAGCTCGAAATTAAAATCAGCTATAGTTTTCCAGTTCTACTGTCTACATGTGTGACTACTGGTATTTCAGCTGCCTGAAGTTAAATATGCTTATTTTCAAAGCATTTGGGCTTGGTGTATAACTCATCTGGTAGAGTGTTTGCCTAACATGCAAAAGCCTTGGCTGGCTTTGATTTGCAGCACTGCATAAAACCACATATCCTAAAACATGCTGTAATCCTAGAGCTTGTTGGTTAGAAGTTCAACATCATCTTTAGCTATGTAGCCAGCTTGAGGTCAACTTGGACTACACCTTACCATAAATCGAAAGAAAAAAAAAGAATATAATAGTATCTATCTTGAAATATCAGAGGAACCTAAATGCCAAATATGTTTATTTGAAAATATGGCCACAAAATGTTTAAAGATATTTTAAGATATAAAATATTTTTAAAGATTAAATATGTTTATACATATTTTAACAAAGAAAATAGGCTTAGAAAAATCTTTGTTCCCATGAAAACAGCAAGTTGAGGATGAGTACTTTAATTACTTATTATAAAAATAAGAATACTTTTTTCCCCTTGGAAAAATAGTATTCCTTCTTGTGTTGAGTCAGATAGAGTTTCCATTATTACTCTAGTTTGGGATTCAAGGATCAAGCAAACTAGAGTAATTATGGAAACCTGAGAGTCTCTGAAGAGAGAAGACCGTGGCAGTGTGAAGCTAGGGTGGAAAGCATAACTGTAGCCCCTACCTTTAAGTCATGGTGGGCAGCAAGCATGTTAAGAACTACCTACCTCCTATGACTGAATCTTGAGTAACTTAGTAGCCACAAGTTCGGTAGTACAATGCCAGCCAATAGACTCAGTGTAGCATATGGTAGGGGTCTAAGAGCACAGGGTATAACAGACACACATTAGTGAGATGGTTCTCCAGTTTGGACAAAAAGACTACTCTTTTATGCAACAGTGTATTATGATGTATGAGTGTGCAAATGTAAAGAGGCAGAGATGGATGGAAAGGGAAAAGGCAACAGCAGCAAGGACTAGCAGGGAATTTTCAAATACAAGCTTTAAACCGCTCTAGGTAGGTTTGAATAAATACAGTGATAATCTGCACTGACCTTTTTGATAGGGTCCTAGAAATATTAAAGCTATATAAAAATGAGACTAAGGATAGGTAATTATAGGATCTTAGTAATGATGGATGGCACATAATACCATGACTGCTAAGTTAGCAGTCCTCCAGCGAGGTAAGCTTGGGAATTAAAGCAGAATGATACCTGTGTTTTATACTTATTAGGGCAGAAGCTCTCAGGCCTGCCTTTTAAAAATGGAATCATTTGTTTTCATAGAATAACTGTCTTCTTAAAAATTGACTATCAGTAGAACAGAATTGGCCAGATTTGAGTAGCTCCAACTAATATGTGTACACGAGATATTAACCTTGGCAAACTCTACAAAACTTACCATAGGGACATTAAGACCCAGTTAAACTGCCTCTAAAGGACATGTGCCATGAATGCCAGAGGAAAGTTTAGTGGATATTCTAAGGTGTGACACCAACCTTTCTTTAAAAAATATGTCACAACACAGGGATCTTAGAGTGTGAAATTGGCTACCTACTTCCCACATGTCCATCCAGTTTGCTTATCATCTAGCTGGCACCCTCATAAGATAATAGCAATTATATTTGTTCAGAAATACAGAAAAATAAAACCATATCTAAGCTTACCTCATGGCTACCACCTAAAATAGCGTTTGCCTACTAACTTTCTTAATAATATAATTTTCTTTGTAGTTTTTTTTTGGTTTGTCAATTTCTCACCTGAGTGCTCATCTTTCTTCATCCAGGGATGACCCATGTCTCACCCTAATACCTGCCAAGCTCTCTACTCTTACAGACTCTGGGTATTGATTAGGGAGCTAAATTCCCTGCTCTACAGGAAATTGCAAGAACTGAGGAGGCAGACATCACATGTCATCATATTTCTGTAATGAAAGACACATGTTACTATAAACTGACTGGTGCAAATGTATAAGGGATAAGGAGATGACAGGAATAGTGGAGTTTGTTAGAGACCAAGAGAGGAGACACACACAAAGAGAGACAGGGAGGCAGAGAGAGAGAGAGAGAGAGAGAGAGAGAGAGAGAGAGAGAGAGAGAGAGAGAGAGAGAGAGAGAAGGAGAGAGACTATTATATATACGATGAAGTGTCAGTGGTGCTTAATCTGACATCTGAGATGTAATAGAAATTGGACAATATGTATTTGGGGCAAGAGCATGTCATGAAGACAGCAATATGCTCCATGGGCTGACCCAGAGTTGGAATCTTTGCAAACTCTAAATAGAGAGCAAAGCACGAAGGCACAGGCATCTGGAGAAAAGCTGACTGCAATGTGGTTCAGAAGTCTCAGGCTAAGTACGCAGGTTTTATCCCATGTAGGATTCCTCAGACTCTTGAGTATCACTCACCCCACAATCTCATCTTTTATTAATGTTCTAAGATCTTAATTATTATCCTTGACACAGTGAATCTGTAGTTTTGACTCTGTGGACTCTACCAACTTTGTGCATTACAAACATAATTTAAGTAATTGCCTTGAACTGTGTATGCTTGGATAATTTTCTTGTCATTGTTTCCTGAACTATACAGTGCAACTATTATTTGCATTGCACCAAATGTCATCTATAGATGACTTAACATATATGGGATGATGTGCATAGGTTATGTAAAAATGATGAGCAGCTTTGTAAAGGAGTTGAACATCCACAGAAGTTGATATCAGGGGTGGGTTTTGCAGAGAATCCTGCATAGATATTAAAGTATGTGTGTGTTTGTTGCTAAAATATTTCCAATCAACTCTATCTTTTGTTCACTGGAGGTTTTCATGTGGCTTTTCTCAGGATTTTTATCCCAAGATATGAAGGAGATGGATGAGAAATGTTAACTACTAGGATATGTAATAGAAAAGTGAACAACTACTGCTGAAACAAACAACCATGCACTAAAAAACATGACATTCAAAGTAACATGTGGCCAGGCTGACTCTGTGCTTCATGTGACTTGTGTACCTATAAAGGAGCCTTGTAGAAGCAGGCCTCTTGGGAACTCCTCATGCAGGAGAGGGAGGATGGATGTGGGTGCAAAGGAAGTCACTTGCCCAGTCTCCAAAGGCAAGCAGAGGACAACAGGACTACTTTAGAGGGACACAAGTTTTTCTTTACTTTTCTTAGCAACAAAACAAACTGGATCCCAACTCATCATTCCGACAGCTTTTTGTCATACAAGCAAATCACAATGAATACTAAATCTCAGAGCACACTAGCAACACTGAGCATTGTTCATCCTGGCTGGACATCTCTGGTATCCTGACCACTGAGACCCTGCCTGTAGCATTTTCCAAGGACTCTGTCTGCTCACTTCATGGAGGCCTTTGTTAATTCTACATATCACAGAAGTCCTCACTGAACTTTGTGCTTAGGGTGAGCAGAGAATTACACAAGATTGTTTTGTTTCTGAGGATTTGTTTTTAATCTTTTAACTTCTCTCCATCACCCAACATTAATCATATTGCGCAACCATCCTCCCTCTATCATGTTGCCCACACCAGCTTGCTGAGGAGATCTGGGAGGTCACGAGGTTTTCAGGTTTTCTCCTGGAGGAAAAATCCAGTGGTGATTCTGTTTAAGGTCTCCGCTATTAATAATATTCATCTTGAAAAAGGATTTATATAATCACAGTAGCTAGCGGCTCTACAAATTGTTTAAAAGGAAACAATAAGGCTATAGAAAATAAAAGCAATGTTAACATAATTAAGTGAATTTGCAAAACAATTTGCTTTAAAACCATAATTGACTAATAGACTAATTATTAATGTTGTTTTGTTATTAAATTCTCTTTAGAAAAATGTAATCACAGGAATTTCCACATAGAGACTGTAGGCACCAACATCTTTTCTCTTGCTTGGCACTTGGTTATTTATGTCTAAGGTAAGAGAAGCAGTTAGCAAACCCTGTAGGGGATCAACTACTGGAAATTATCCTTTAAATCTAAATGCATAAGTTTAAACACAGCTCAGAGTGAGAGCCCTGGGGGCTTAGCCACTGAGAGTACTATGCAGCAACTACTCATATTCCTTTTTTGCATATCCCATGGTACTGTCTTCCAAATACATTATGGACTTCTCTGGAGAGACTCTCACAGGCACAAAGAAAGGACTAATAATGATGCTTAGTAATATTTTCTGGCTGTGCTTTCTACCGAATCTATGTTTGGGTCCACAGTAACAATGAATGGGAAACAGCAGGAGACAGCCCCCAGGAAGAAGAAATTAGTTGATAGTCAGAATTCCTGGGAAGTGATCTAGCAGGACTCCAAATGTGTAGAACTGGTTTAGTTAAACAGTCTGTTTCCTCTAAAAGAGGGGTTTCTGAAACTTCGAGGTGAACAACTTCAGCTTGTTGCATTCGCAGGAGTGGCTAACCACTTAATCACAGCTACAGAAAGTCGACAAGGCAAACAGTGAGTGAGTATCTGGCTGGGATAGATAGGGGCTGATCCGTAAGCTTTTGGGGAAATTACAGTGCATTCGCTCTCGGTATTGAAAGAGCTGGGGAAATGGGAAGCTTTCTATTACATCTCCTGCTTTTCTGATAGACTCTGCTCCAGACCCCTAATCCTCTCTGGACACAAACATATACTTGGTTCTTTGTATCCAAGTTCCATAAGAGTTCCATAAGGGTGGATTCAAGTGATCATGGATTCAGGGAAGAGCATCATGATTGGATGTGTGTGTGTATGTATGTATGTATGTATGTATGTATGTATGTATGTATGTATATATGTATGTATTTTGTCATTATTTCCTAAACAGACACCCATGGGTTCTGAGAGACAACTGTAATTGAAGAGGATGGTTATTGTTTCAGGAAGATTGTTTTCTTTGGGATATTGGGTTTTTTTTCTTCTTTTGGTTCTAAGGTGGTAGTGTTCTACATGTAGTTATTTTAATATTCCCCCAATTTTGTACTTTAAAATAGATGAGTACATTCTAAAGAACCCTGTATTTGTATTTTCTAAGGGGAAATGGGATCCATCTGACTTTTGTTGTGAAATACTCTGGCAGTCATATGAAAGGAAGAAGTGTGGTGTCATAGCAAGGGTGAATTAGGAGACATGGGAAGCCTGTTGTATTTTGTAAGAGTCCTGATGTGGTGGTGGTTGCCTGTCATGCCAGAATTCAGGAGTCAGAGGTAAGAGGACTGTAAGTTTGAGGCAAACTTGGGCTACATGGCAACACCATATCTTAAAGAAAACAAAACAAGGTCCCATTTCTAGATGTAGATCTGTAGACAATTAATGGCTGCTGAGATAGGGAAAATGGGTCAGAGAACCAGTGATCTCCAAGGAGAAGCCCCTTGACAGGTTATCCAACCCCAAAAGGTTAGCCCTAAACACATGTGAGTAATGCTAAATGACTCAGTAGGTTGTAAATTTAATTGTATGAGTTTTAATAATAATTAAGAATAGGAGGACATAAATTTGAGGAATGAATGTGTCTTGGAGGAACAGGAGGAAATGGAGAGAAGAGAGAAAGGGAGATGTTGTAAATATATTATCATAGATGAAATGTTTAAATATCAGTACAAATTACTTAAAATGAAATATCAGGCATGCAAAAATTTAAATCTTTACTTAGAATTTTATGCAAGAATTCTACTACATAGACATTTATTCTCAATATTAAAACTTACATAAATATGTCTGCACAAAGATATTTAAAATATCCTTATTCATAACAGGGAAAATCTGGAAATATTCCAAATGTCCAACAACTGATTCTTAAACTAAACCAACAGAATATGGCATATCAGTTCAATGGACTGCTACTGGATAATACAAAGTAATGCTACTGATGTATGCTTTAAAAGAAATAAAAATAAAAATAAAAATAAATAAGCACATAAACACACAAAATGAAAATTGTAGGAGAATGCCAGAGCTTATTAGAGAAAAGTGATTCAAGGACTATATATAAGGAGAACTGTCAGAATGAATTGATCACTTTGAGAAAGAAAATCAAGAACAGGAACACATTAGTGATTTTTGTTTCCGTAGAAATGTACGTCCTATTAGTGACATGGTATATGCTAACTAGGCTAGGATATGCTATGCTAAGAAGCAAGCTGCAATTCACAGAGGCTTAACACAGCAAGTATTTATATGTTTATTTTTTCAGGCAATCAGTGATATAGGCACCATAGTCACTTCCTAATTAGGTTTCTATTGTGGTGATAAAGACCATGACCTAAAGCAACCTGAGGAGGGAAGGTTTTATTTAGTTTCTATATTCCCAAGTCATAAAAGTCCACTGATGCAACCTGGAAGAATGAACTAAAGCAAAGGCCATTAAGGATGCACTTACTGGTTTGCTAAATTTGTATTCTTATATAATCCAGGGCCATCTACCTGCCTAAGATTGGCACCACCCACAGTGGGCTGGACCCTCCTACAACAATCTTTAATCAAGTAAATGAACAATTTCTCGATTGAGATTCCTCCTTCCCAGTTATCTCTTTAGCTTGAGTCAGGTTGACAAAAATCCAACTAGGACAGTCAGTATGTGTTGCAGATTGAGAAGTTGCCACAATGACATTGTTCCCTTGTTTCACCCCACATACTGAATCTGAGAAAGAGATCAGTCATGGAAACAAAAACACACAGGACACTGCTTATATTTCATTATTGATCAGATTCAGTACAAAGTTATCCATATAAGTAATGGATGGGAGGTATAACTTTCCATTACATAAAACTAGAAGAGAGCTAGGTGCAGGTGAGAATGGGTGACGTTTACTACCATTGCAGAAACAGGAAGGGAAGCAGGCAGACATCATGGTGACTGTTCCAATGGAGAAGATCCTGTGACTGGCATGCAGATTGTTCGGGCAACATAGGAAGATGAGAATTGCATTGTGCATCGTGTCTGAGTTCATTTGTGAAACAATAGCTGTTCAACTTCCAGATGAAAATATAGGTACTTATGCTATGTGGCCCAGGAGAAATATCTAAGAAGCAATGTTAATTTCAAGTCATCAAGTGTCAGAATGCCTATGGTGATGGGATATACAGAAGCTTATAAGAACAGTAAATCAAGGGTGGGAGGAAGTCAAACAGGAATGTGACTTCAGAGAACTCCAACGTTTAGTGCACAGCTAGACACAAAGATCCAGATAGTAACAATAAGGACAAACTCAGGCAAATGGTTACTGCTCCTGTGGGATGTGTCAAATATATGATGCAAATTTATAAGAGAACATAGAAAACTACATATTTGTGCATTTGCTTGGGTAAAGAAAAACTTGAACCATAATTCTACTTGGTTTCTAATAGGCACGCCACACTCTGGTATACAGAGTCTCTCAAAGTTACCTTGAAGCAGTTCCCTTTGCCACTCAGTCAGCAGCAGAATAGAACAGGAAGAAATTAAATGGCTCACACAGTGAGGAGACAATCTTGTTAATCCAGTTTCCAAGTGACTCCTGAGTGACCTACCTGAAACTTGGGAAGTCTGTGACTTTCACAGTGTGGAGATTGAGTTTTAAAGAGTGGTTTGTCTTTTTGGAGTAATGATTACACACCACACACACACACACACACACACACACACACACACACACACACCACACACACACACACACACACACACACACACACACACAGAGGAAACTTTAAAAATGAAGCCGAAACTGCTCACGGCTGAAAGTGACCTTTGGTGCTCTTAAAGGGCAGTTACTCTGGTGGCTAAGGGTGATGTAATGAGATGGGTCATATGACTGTTTTGGTGGAGCTAAAAGTTTTTGTATCTAGGAGAACATAGAGCAGTGATTTTTAACCATATAAATGTTGTAACCCTTTAAATTATCCCTCATGTTGTGGTAACCCCATACCATAAAATTATTTTTGTTACTACTACATAACTGTAATTTTTAATACTGTTATGAATTGCAATGTAAATATCTGCATTTTCCAATGGTGTTAAGCAACTTCTGAGAAAAGAATCATTCAACTCCCCCAAAGGGATCTCGACCCCCCAGATTGAGAACTGTTGAGATAGAGGCTTAGAGCTGGGAAGCCTAGAAAAATTGGGTATACTTGGTAATGTAGCATATTTGTGCTTTCTGAACTAAGAGTTATTACAAATTCTATTAGCTCTGTGATAAGCAGTCTGAAGATTAAAGAAAGACCTATGCAAGGCATAAAATTTTGTTGTTCCCTCCCACAGAGGCACTGACTTTGTATTCCTTTGGTTGGAAACGGTTTGCTAACATTTTACAGGTAATAAAAGCGTGGCGGAAGGATGATAAGTGATTTAGAGGACAGAAACAAAAGCTTGTGAGTGGGGAGTTTTTATAATGGCATTGGAAAGTGAATGGTGGACCACTCTTGGGTAGATTCCTTAATCTATTGCTGAGATCATTGGTTGTGAGACATGGTTAAGTTTCTACTCAAAGAATTTTGTGCTCACAAGGAGAAGGTAAACTCAGGGGGCATGCAAGAGATACACTACGTGAATAAAGAAAGAGTAGACAGTTTTACTCTGATCCTCAGAAAGTGTTGGCCTGAGGAAGACAATACCCAAGAGAAGTATGGTTCAGCAGCAGATCCAGAATCACTCTGGATAGAAAGTTGAAAGCCAGAGTGTTTGCAGACATTCTGAGTTCACTGAAAGAAGAGTAAGCCACCACTGCATTGATGTAAGTTTTTTCCTTTGCCTTTATAGGTACCAAATGTGAGTCTATAGTTTCTTCTTACTAATGGATTAGAATTGTAGTTTCATTTGATAGCCAAGAGAGTCAGAACCATGGAACAGAGCATCAAAAGGCATCTTTCTCAGGTACTCCTCCTTAAAATATATACAGGGTCAAGAGATGAGGTTGGGGCTCCAGTTATTAAAAACTGATGACTTTTCATCTCCTCTTGGAGAGTTGTTACTACCAAGAAAATGAACCATATGTTGTTTTCAGATATAAATCTTGGGACACTGGGACTCACCCAATTCTTGTCCTCCTCTTTCTGTAATGAGTGGGCCTGTGTTTTACTGATTTCATTTCTCATGGTAAACTAGGTTTAATGTAATAGATGGTAGTTCATTGCTGTTCTCCATACAGGACCTGTACTTGGAGGATGAGAGTGAGTGATTCTTACATTCCCCCCCCAGCCACATCTGTGTGTTAGCTAGAATTTGATGAACTGCCTGCTAGGGTTGATTTGAGTCTCCTGTCATTCTTTTAACAAGATGAATGATTTCTAAATCCCTGGTAGGAAACAAACAAACAAATAACAAAACAAAAATAAGAACAACATGACACAAAAACAAACAAACAAAACACCTCCAATGAGCACAGTGCTTGTCCAACTTGGTTGAAGCTTGGCAGGAAGCCTTTATAGAGTGTTGGCTCTATCCTCATTAATGAGTTTTGAATCACCTTTCACTTCCTCTCTTTTCTGTTCACTTCCTTATTGTCCAAATAGCCCACAATACTTTGTAACCTTGTCACAAACTGATAATGAAAAATACAGATAGAGGTATGAAACTGAAGTCCAAAGCTCATTGCCTTCAGAAGAAGAGAATGATAGCATTTTCCAATGGGAAAATCTTCTTGCCTGTAATGGGATAGCTTCTAGAGAGCTTTGCATCTACAGTAATGTCAACACAAATACTCTGTAATGAGAACCTGAGTAGCTGGTCCATTTACTTCTAGGGCAGGAGTGTTCAGAGTATGCTTTCTTGACCACCAGAACCAGGAACTGGGGATGAAAGGGGTGACTTCATCTGAAATGCAAATGGACAGCATCCACTCCAGACCTACTCAATGGTTATTTGACCCATCCAATTGATTGTACCCATAGGGTGTTCAGATATTAACACTACCTTGGGTTTGTCAAAGAATGCAGTTTTAGATGAAATTAACATTGTGATCAGTAGACAGAGTAAGCATATTGCTCTCCCTAGCTGGGTGTCTGCAAAGACAGGGTAAAGGAGAAATAACTGTCTCAGTTTTCAGCCTAGTGTATTTGTTTTCTTTGGCACTTAAACTGAAATTATGTCATCAGCTCCCTAGTTCTGAGAGTTTCTACCATTGTAGTGAATATATGACACTGGGTCTCCTGAGTCTCTATAAACTCTTGGCAATTATTTTTTACCTCCATAGTGATGTGAACCAAATCCTCATATTAAAAGCCTTTATCTTTGTATGTATATACGTATGTATGTGTTATATCTCTTTTTCTATCATCTTTATTCATATTATATTATATATCCTATCAGTACTAGGAGAACTTATACCTTATTGAATAAGAAGCTCTGGTACCCACCTATCTGCATTTTCACACCCTTTTTCTGGACAAGTTGACACATGCTAAACTTTGGCAACAGGTGGTAAATAAATAGAGCTGCTTCATGATAATTCACTGAGGCTTGCAATTTAACAGGTTTTAAATTTCTCTATCATGTTTCCATGAAATTAATGGAAATGTTTTCTGTTTCATTCAGGAGAGTTTAGCAGAGTTTAACATAGTTTCTAGATACCTAGAGAGGATGTTTAGAAAAAAATGTAGAAGGAAGAGTGAGAAAGGCCAAAGGATACTGAAAATGTCTCTCATGAATTCCTTTGCATGTGTTAATACTAAGGAACTATTCTAACTAGGGCATTAATGATGATAAACTTCATGTTTGGTCATCTGTCTGTATAAACCTTCTTGACTCACTTCCTGGCCAAGACTTTGTTTCAGGAATCTGTAGCTGTGAATGTAGACTACCATTGTCTTTGGGTTATGCCTGTACCTGTTTGTTGTCTCAGATAATCTTTGTTGGGTCCTATGTTTAACATTTGTCAGGATTTACTGGCTTGTTCTTGCACACGAAGAATGCCACAAATATTACCCAATAATGTAACACTTGACATGCAGTCAAAATCACCCATAAGACAATCATTTCCCCTTTCCCCTTCTCAGGCAGATTGTGGTAGGAGAAAGATATATTTCTCCAATGTTTGACATAAAATTATCTCAATAAGTTACTACTAAGAGTTCTGTTTTCTATCATATGCCTGGTTTATCCATCTTTCTAGCTCTGGTTCCTGCTAGAGGATCACTTTCCAGATAAAGTAACCCTAGTTAAGCCTGTGTTTTACCCTCTGATTTTCCAGGAGAAATCCAGCTAAGATGTATTTGATTTTCACCCCTACTTTTCAAGGTGTATTTTACTCTCATTTTTGTGGTACTTGAGGTAGCATCAGGACTTATTGCATGGTAGGCAAATCCTTTATGACTGGGTTATATCTTAGGCTTTCTCCATCCTCTCTGGTGTAAAGCCTGATTCAAATAAAACTAATTCAGCATATGCTTTTTCTTTCTTTTTTAATTTATTTTTCAGTTTAAATTTAGATAAGAAACAAGGTTGCTTCACAAGTCAGTTCCAGGTCCCTCTCCCTTTCCCTCCCCTCCTCCCATGCCCTCCCCCCAACCCCCCCATTATCCTCTCATTTCCCCAGGGAGGGTGAGGCCCTCCATGGGGGTGTCCATAGTCTATCATTTCATATAGGACAGGGCCTAGACCCTTCCCCAAGAGTTCAGGGTGAGAGTGCACCTCACATTGTTCTATGGGAGTCCAAAGCCCGTGTGTATACTCGGATGGGTACTGATCTGCTGCCCAAGGCTCAATAGATTACCTAGGCCTCCTCACTGACACTCACATTCAGGGGGTCTTGATCAGTCCCATGCTGGATTCCCAGGCTGATGCCTGGGATTCAAGAGTTAACCTTTGTCAGGTCAACTGTTTCTGGGGGGTTAAACCAGCCCAGTCTTAATCCCTTTGGTCATCAGTCCTCCCTCTCTGTTACTGGCTTTCTTGAGTTCAGCTCAGTACTTAACCGAGGGAGTCTGCCTCTTCTTCGATCAGCCACTAAATGAAGTTTCAGTTTCCCAGACTCTCTGGCCATGGGATTGTAGGCTGGCACTCCCCAGATCTATATCTAAAATCCATATATGAGAGAGTACATGTCATGTTTCTCTTTTTGTGACTGGGTTACCTCACTCAGGATGGTTTCTTCTAGTGTCTTCCATTTGCCTGCGAATCTCAGGATTCCATTGTTTTTTCTGCTGAATAGTACACCATTGTGTAAATGTACATGTTCTCTATCCACTCTTCGGTTGACGGACATCTAGGTTGCTTCCAAGTTCTGGCTGTTACAAATAAAGCTGCTATGAACATAGTGGAACAGACATCTTTGTTGTATGAAAGGGCATCTTTTGGATATATGCCTAAGAGTGGAGTTGCTGGGTCTTGTGGTAGGTTTATTCCCATTTTTCTGAGGAATCTCCATACTGATTTCCAAAGTGGCTGAACCAGTTGGCACTCCCACCAGCAATGGAGGAGTGTCCCCCTTTCACCACATCCTCTCCAGCATAAATTGTCCTTGGTGTTTTTGGTTTTAGCCATTCTGACAGGAGTGAGATGGTATCTCAGAGTTGTTTTGATTTGCATTTCCTGGATGGCTAAGGATGTTGAGCACTTTCTCAAGTGCCTCTCAGCCATTTTAGACTCCTCTATTGAAAACTCTCTATTTAGTTCTGCAGCCCACTTTTTTAATTGGGTCCTTTGATGTTTTGGAGACTTGCTTCTTGAGTTCTTTGTAAATTTTGGAGATCAACCCTCTGTCAGATGTGGGATTAGTGAATATTTTTTCCCATTCTGTGGGCTGCCTTTTTGTCTTGCTGGCTGTGTCCTTTGCCTTACAGAAGCTTCTCAGTTTCAGTAGGTCCCATTTATTAATTGTTGATCTCACTGTCTGTGCTACTGGTGTTATGTTCAGGAAGCTGTCTCCTGTACCAATTCGTTCAAGGGTACCACCCACTTTCTCTTCTAAGAGGTTCAGTGTGGCTGGATTTATGTTGAGGTCTTTGATCCATTTGGACTTAAGTTTTGTGCATGGCGATAAACATGGATTGATCTGCATTCTTCTACATGCCAGCCTCCAGTTATGCCAGCACCATTTGTTGAAGATGCTTTCTTTATTCCATTGTATATTTTTAGCTTCTTTGTCAAAGATCAGATGTTCGTTCGTGTGTGGGTTAATATCCAGGTTTTCAATTCGATTCCCTTGGTCTACCTGTCTATTTTTGTGCCAATACCAAGCTGTTTACAGGACTATAGCTCTGTAATAGAGCTTGAGGTCAGGGATGGTAATGCCTCCGGACGTTGCCTTGTTGAACAGGGTTGTTTTGCCTATCCTGGGTCTTTTGTTTTTCCATACAAAATTGATTATTGTTCTTTCAAGGTCTGTGAAGAATTGTGCTGGGATTTTAATGGGGATTGCATTGAATCTTTAGATTGCTTTTGGCAGGATTGCCATTTTTACTACATTGATCCTACCTATCCAAGAGCATAGGAGATCTTTCCATTTTCTGAGGGCTTCTTTAATTTCTTTCTTTAAAGATTCGAAGTTCTTGTGATACAGGTCTTTCACTTGTTTGGTTAGCGTTACCCCAATGTATTTTATGTTGTTTGTGGCAATTGTAAAGGGTGATGCTTCTCTGATTTCTTTCATGCCCGATCTCGTCTAATTCAGCATATTTTAATCAAACCACTTCTCTATTCATTTTATGTTTATAGAAAAGTGACCAGAATAGTTCAGAGTTCTTTCATACTTCAAGCCCAGATTTTGTTCTTATTCACACATTATACTAGTGCCATGTATTTGTTAACATTAAAGGAGCAATGTATTAGATATCCTTTGTTTTTACTTAATGTCTTTTTCTGCTTCTGGACTTCCAATCAATATCATTATTGTATATTTAGTGTCATAATGCCATACACACTTTTTCATCAATATCCATGACAAGTTATAACTTTATCCTTTTTATCTTCAGACAGAAGCCATGCATCACTTATGAGAGAAATAAGTTAAAGTCTACTTCTTAGAGTGCACTGCATAGTTAAATGACTTTAAATGCTGTACAGAAAACAGATGAATTTTATTTATTTATTTATTTATTTATTTATTTATTTATTTATTTAATCACCGTGGATTCATGTACATTTATTATACACTGGGTTACAATACAGTGTTCTATTTTTGCACATGTAGTTTCTCCTTTGGCAATTTGGAAGTCATTTAGGTATGTTCTTTGTTCTTTTGACAGAGATCCATCAGTACAAGTTACACAATATTGTGGGTGACATTAGAAGATGCTTCAGGTTTGTAATTGAGTCCTCCCTATCACCCACACTTTCAGGCTATATAATATCTGCTTGAAATAATTGTCATACATTCTTATGGTTATTTGCACCCTCTTGTATACTCAACCAAACCACACTTGTTTTCTAGGCATGTGAGTCTCATCTTTTCAATAGAATGGGGTGTGTAGTCTCACAGAATACCGTATCAGTCAGAAATGACTGGCCAATGAGATGGGCAGTTAAAAGTTCATTTTAGTTTGTATGTTGGAGATTATTTCTATGGGTTTAGGGTTTCTCCAAGATTCTATGTACGCAATGAACTAACTATTACCATATAATAATGATGTCCCCAGTGGTTAGAAGTAAAGGTTGAGAAACTGTGAAGTGAATATTGGGTTGGTCCCTCTTACAATTATTCCAAATGTCCTGTCTGTGCCATTTGTCATTACCACGTGTACACCCTTGGTCTTTGTTGTTTTTCAGAGTCTGGTTTTCAGAGAACCAAACATGTACATGAGGGAATGAGTAAGTCCTTCTGGAATGTAAGTGACCTGTATTATGATGAAGAACCAGTATATTAATAAAGGGAAGATTATCCATGAAACTCAAACTCGAATAGCTTGCTGAGCTGTCTGATGACACTTCCATGCTTGTTGAGAACTAGGAATGGAAAATTACAGACAGCAAGGCCTGCTGGGTTTAAGGCAATCAAGGGATGAAAGTTGTGAGGACAGATTGTGTTACATCACGAGGAAACTATCCCTACCCATTGAAGTTTTGGCTTACATGCAAGGATATTTGGAATGCATGATGAGAATCAGAAATGATACTATAAATTTTGGATTTTGAATTAATTGGAGCAACAAAACTATAATTTGTCTTTCTAATTCCTTTATATTGAATAGTTTGTGAAAATTGAGCTTATCAATATCCTAAACATCTATAATGATAAGAATCAATGCAGGAAACACATACATCAAAGAGTTTGGGAAGTGGCCTGTGATAGCTTCCTTCATTAGATTTCTCTCTCATATGCCCACTGTGATTTCAGTTGGACAGTGACTTTCCTGATTTCTTTTCTGTGATTGTCATATGGGCTGCTTGAAGGGGCCCAATTAGTCTCTTTCAAGTAGTTGAGGTTAGAGTTAACATCCCTTAGAGCAATCACTAACTCACAATCAGATGAAATTTCATTATATTTCTAGATAGTGACAAAAATTTCATTCTTCAAACACTCCCAGCTAAATCAAGTATCTGTCATCCATAGGGATGACCATATCAACTCACCTTCTTCTATAAAGATAGATTTCTTTTTCTCCTTGGACCATGCTTTCCAGGTTTCCATTGTGTATTTCTTTACTTATCTACTAAGTGAGCTTCTGATTTAAACATCTTGGTATTGACACCACAAAGGTCTTTTCGCCCACAGATCACTAGGGAGACCAGGAATGTTAATCATGAAGGAACATTTTCTTTTTTTTTTTTTTTTTGGTTTTTCGAGACAGGGTTTCTCTGTATTCTTTTGGAGGCTGTCCTGGAACTCACTCTGTAGACCAGGCTGGCCTCGAACTCACAGAGATCCGCCTGCCTCTGCCTCCCAAGTGCTGGGGAAGGAACATTTTCTTAAAGGAGGAAACACCTGTTTTTCAACCCAAGAATGGATATTGTTATTGATCTGGTGACCTTTTTACTACCTATGAAGGCAGACCTCACCTACCTTTTGCTGTAGAGGCAGATCTCACTTAAATTCCCCAGAATATTTATCCTAAACTCTTCCTTCCCTAGACCATTATCTTTAGCTCTCAGGTACTAGAAGCCATCTTTAGGGGAGATGCTACATATAATGCTGACCACTATGCAATCTCGCTTAGAGACCTCGCTAGATTCTAGACCTTTTAACTGTACAACCCATCCACATGATCACATGTCCTTTGCAAAGGTGTTTCTATGTAGTCACACCCTAAGCTTTACTGTGCATGGGGGAATGGAGTGAATGTTGTGTGGAAACCTGACATGGGATGATGGATACCTGGAAAGTTTTCCCAAGGTGTACTGTGTTTTAAATATGCTGACATTGAAGTTCCTGGCATCAAACTTCCTGAAGTCTTGATCTGGGCTGACAAAGTCAGTCTGAACAGTTTTCATTCTCACCCCTTTGAGTTTCATTTCCCTGCCATGATCACCTCCAGGATCTCCCTCACCCTGTCATTATGTTATACTTTTGGGATAATCCTAATGAAAACAGGTGATCTATGGGAAAGAAAAAAATATTTATGAGTAGAAGGGTTTGACATAACAATGAAAAATCTTACTGTAGTTCAGAAACTGGGTTTGAATTTTTCCCTCAAGTTCTATAGCCAGAGAGTTTCTTTTTTCCCCTGCCCTACTTCCTTTAACAATTTTTTCTAAAGTTCAGAATGTAAGTCAGGAGTGATAGACTAAAGAAAAGGGAATATAGAGTCATGATTGTAATAAGCTCATGGAGTCTCGGTGTATACAAGAAATCTATGAAACACTCATGCGTATGCGTGTGCATACATTCATGTGTTCATGTACCATGAGCAGTGGGAACTTGGCAAGGGAGGCACAGAAAAAAGGGAATAACATTTGAAATAAATTTTATGTCTTGTCTCACTGATCTTGGTTCACATGACGTGTTTAACTTGAGCACAGGGTGGCTGAGTGACAGCAAGAAATACTTCACTGTTACTAAATTGATCTCAGCAGAGACAATGAACCAGTGACACATATATGAGCTGAGGTATTCCCCATGATCCCTGATGTGACACCTGAGGCCTAGCAATTCTTTCTGCCTTCCGAGAAAACTCTGCAAACCACTACCATTTCCTATGTCACGCAGGCTCATTAGCCTCAAAAATTGCCACTATAAGGCACAGACATCAGTTGCTTCAAAATCAGCTACAAAAGAAATTATTCTCACTGTTTTCCTGGCATTTTGCAGCATTAGCAACTGACTTGTGATCAATCAACAGCATTAAGAACTAGGCTTAGATGCAGTGACATTAATGAAATTGAAAGAATGTTTGGTCATCTAAAGACATTTCCATGTGGCATTGATCCCATATGAAGATGGTTGAATATGAATATGTGAAAGAAAATGGTTGTTGTGAAAGACATGAAATAGATGGCCATGAATGATAAATGTCACAACCTAATTGTTGTCTCCATCTACCTAGCCCCACGTTGCTAGGCCATTTGTGTGGGACTGCAGGCAAAGCCAGCTGACCAGCCCACAGTTGGTACCTGAGAGGGGGAGTGTGGATAAATAAAAAGTAGCTAAAGGGTTAAGAGACAGAGACACAGGATAGTTGTCAGGAGAGCCATTCAATCCATACTGAATACCCCTAGTGTATTCTTTCATGATCTTAACTATACAGCCAAAAGAGGGGACACAGGCAGAAGACTTCTACTATCATGTATAAGGGGCAAAGATACTCACTTCCCTTAATCCTCCAGGTATTTGGTAGCTATGCCTGCCATCTGATTTCAGGGTCAAGAGGAAATACACCTGAGCCCTAGCCTGCTGTTATTTAGATATAGACATTCACTATCAAGACCAAAACATCCTGTAGCTGCCAAACTATAGACATAAAGACATAAGGACATTTTTGAACACTCTGACCTTTAGTGAAAATGGAGTGGAGCAAGTCTTCATGGTCCCTGACTCCTAATGCAAATGTACTCTGTATGTCATATGAGTATGAAATGAAAGATATAAGCAGCGAGATAGGATTTCAAGGAAGCACTTCATGTAAATTAGTAGAGGTAAAACCTTGCAGATGGTAACAAATACAGAGACCTACAGCCAGGCATTAGAGAGAGACACCTTAAGATGCATAGCTTTAAATGTGTTATCTCCATCAAATTTCTATTCTCAGAACTCAGGAAACATCCCTGTGGAAGAGGAGGCAGAAAGAGTGCAAGAGTCAGAGGGGGTGGAAGACACCAGGAGATCAAGGATCTCTTATCACCCTAGCAAAGTTCATATGAATTCACAGAGTGAAGCAGCAGCACAGGACCTACTGTATCTGCACCAGGTCCCCTGCATATATATTATAGTTTTCAATTTAGTATTTTTATGGGACTCCTGAGCATGTGAAGGAGTAGGTTTCTGATTTTTTTGCCTTCTCTTGGGGATCTTTTCCTTCTGTTGATTAGTCTTGTTCAACAGTGATGCAACAGTTTTTGTTTTATTATATTATATTTTGTTAAAAATAAAATAAACTATGATTCACATACACACAAGGAGAAGTAAAAGCTTCCTGAGTATGAGTAAGTCAAGGGACTTATGATGGTTAATCTTTATTGTCAACTGGGGTGGATTTAGAATCTCTTAGAATCTCTGGGTGTGTCTGTGAAAAACATTGCTAAAGAGGTTTAACAGAAGAGGGATCGCACTATCTCCAGGTCCAGAGTTCTGGATTGAGCTAAGAGCAAGCTGAATACCAGTGTTCATCTCTCTGTCTCTTTACAGAAGACACCATATGATCAACTGTATCATGCTCCTGTTGCCATGCCTCCCCCACCAATGTCATGAAAAATGTTCATGTAGACATTGAGCAGAATAAACTATCCTTTCTTTAAGCTGTTTTTTTTTTCAGGCATTTTGTGACAACACTAGGAAAAATAGCTAACATAGACCTAAAGGAGAATCCCAGGTGGTGACAGAAAGAATAGTATCTGATTTGGCTTAGTTTTTCCTTCCTTCCTTCCTTCCTTCCTTCCTTCCTTCCTTCCTTCCTCCCTCCCTCCTTTCATCCTGCCCTCCTTCCTTCCCCCTCTCTTTCTTTCTTTCTTTCTTTCTTTCTTTCTTTCTTTCTTTCTTTTCTTTCTTTCTTTCTCCACTCTCTCTAAGTGAAAACATCCAAAACATCCATACTTTTTAACATTTCAATTTCTCCTGAGAATGGAGAACTTCTCTGTGCTGGATAGTCTCTGTCAACTTGATATCAACTAAGGTTGCTTGAGGAGAGAGTATCTCAACTGCTTCCATTAGATTAAGCCTGGCATGCAGGCATGACTGTGAGTATTTTCTTGATTGTTAATTAATATGATAAAGCCTAAAAGACTGTGGGAAGTGTCACTCCTTGATAGGTAGTCTGGGTTGTGTAAGACAGCTGACTGAACAAGCCAGGGAGAGCAATGTCTATTGGAAAGACAATAATATTCAACACTTAATAAGATTTTCCTACATTGTGACTCTGATTAAAAATATGGTTCCACATAGAAATTGATCTAGTCTTTCTAACTACCCTGTAAAGTCAGTAATATTATTATGGGTTTCATTTCCTAGGTTGAGAAAGTGAGATGTAGATGATAGATTGTATCTGTACACAAGTATTTATTTCATTCCATGCAGGGGTATCCAGGACCTCTTTCTTTCACATTTTACTTTCTCATCTTTATGGTGGAAGTGCACTTCTCTGTACATTGATATCAGCACTAAATTTAATACGATGGGTGGAAGGGTTAGTATGTGTGTTTTAGTCAAGTGCTTCAAGAGCTGTCACATGACTGACCATTGTCTTCTTAATCATCTGCTACTAGGCTGTGTCTCTCTTTCAAGCATATCAATGAGGAGACTGGTGGGCGGAGACACAGCGCTTCCAAACTATAGCAGATCCTTAGCAATAAGACAACAGTGGTTGTCTTATCTCCTGACAAGTCACTGCAATCTTTGGTACCATAAGTATAAGCTGGCTAACAAACTTCAAACACCTTGTCCCAGGTGACATGATATGTGTAGGTTCACAATGATGTCTGGCTTGCTAAGTCACATATTTAAGCAGATTACAACATGACATGACAGATAAAGATGCAGGACACAAAGGTAATCATTTTAACTTATATGAATCATACATGGAAACATTTGAACTAAAGATTTTTGGATGACACAGTCAGGGTTTTGTAGGCACGAGTTTTTGTTACCATGCATGGCAGGTACTATGCTGCTTCCACCACACTAGAAAAGTTTGCAACTCATTCTTTTGTTTTGTGACCTGGCTGCAAAATGATTCTCCGAGGTACAACCAGAGTTATTATGCTCTCCTCAGCATTCAGGCCTTGTCTCTGCGGTCATCCTTCTTGGGGATTATTTATGAAGGATGAAGGAAAAGGGGGTCTGTGGAGTTATTTGTTTTCTGTGAACCTAGGGAATTGGAAATGTTTTAGAAACATAACTGGTTGACATAAAGGATAAAAAGTTAAACATACAAAGCCCAACATGTCCTCTCTCGGGACCCCTGTCTAGCTAACAACAGGATACACTCCAACAGTGTGCTGCTACTAGAATGAGGAAAAGACAACCCTGTTCAAACAAAGACTTGAATACAGTGATTCTGAAGGCTTCATACTGAGCTCTGTGTGGTATTCATGAGAATGCAGCTTGAGTACTTTACCAGATGTAAGGCAGGAATGGAATGTATTGCTATGGGTCAGAAGGCTTCAGGAATGAAACCAGAGCTTCTTACTTTGGTACCTGCATTGACATGATGAGTAATTAAAGAAGACTGTGCAATGAGAAATACCTGGTTGTCCTTCATGGTTAGCACTGTGTCCCTGTGCCTAGACTCAGAATCTCTTTCACAGCCTATGGTAATACAATATAAAAAGAACCACTGCAAAAATTTGTTTCAAAGCATATTTCCATTTTAACTCTTCTGATATATGCAACACAATGACAAAGACTTCATAGTGTTAGATGATTTACTGCCTAGTAGAATCAGAGAGTAGATGGCTCCTTTCTTCGCCAATCTCTAACAACAGAGATTTTCATCAGATAATATTTATGGCCTTGCAACATTCAGTGGACTTGCCTGACACTGTGTTATCAACTAAGTAGCAAATTGGGATGAGAGTGAAGATGTTTAGGGCAAGCAAAAAAATTATCTATGCCTCTGAGAAAGCAAAATGCCTTGCCCTGTTAGATGAAGAATAATTACACCTCACAACACACAGATGAAAAGAAAAATCATTTTGGTTCTGAGATAAATTTAAAATCATATAACACTCTGTGGAACTGACCTCCCAAATAAATGGATCCCAGAGTTCTAGTTAGTTGCTGTTCTCCAAGGAAAGAAGTCCTATTGCTTACTTTTGCAAATGTGGCCCCTATAGTCATGACATTACCTCTGCATTTAAGGTAATTTTGGTAAGAGACGAACTTCACAACCATTGACAGATTTAATTGCCTTTGTGTTCGATCACATCTCCCAGACAGTTGATGTGGAGAAATATGATAAGAGAGAAAAAAACCAAACGAGAACAAAAATAAAACAAAACAAAATATCTTTCTAGGAGGTAATGTTTTTGAAGGACCAAGATGAGGGAGCAAGAAGAATCTAGGACAATCCTTAGACCACCACACAATTTTGATAGCCCTGCAAGTCAGTTTTCTATAACCATAACAAGATAACTGAAATAATTAGCTTACTAGGAGAAAAGGAATACTTTGACTCAAGGTGTTAGAATTTCTAGTCCATGATCTAGCAGACATGTTTTCATGACTCTGCTAGGTAGGGAGCCCCTGATAAATCAATTCACTTGAGGAAGAAAAGACATTAAAAGAAGGAACTGTTGTACTACCAAGTCCTTTGAGGATATGACCCAAATGACGTAGGTACCTCTTACTTGGCCCCACCTCTTAAAAGTTTTGCTACCTGACAGTACATGGGACTTTGGGAGAACATCCAGCATCTACAGTGTGGTAACACATGTGTAAACTTGAGAATGAAGGAGTGGGTAGAAGCAACTTTATATGCTTTGTTGCTTTTGTGAATATCTTTGTTACAATTATGAGTTGGCTGATAGCCGTAGTAATCTATCAGAGGAATGTCATGGAGAATTGTTCACTTTTAGTACCTCATTGTGTTCAGTACTTGGCTAAAACAGCCTAAGTGATCATTTCATACTGTGAAAAAAATGGTAGAATAAAAGATGTGGCTTCCAATGCTATCAGTTGTTTATGTTGTGTGAAGTAGGGTCAATGGAAGGGATATTGGGCCTGCACAATTTGATAATCTAATGGGTTTTTCCATTTAAAACATCCAGCTTATCATAACCTTTATTTGTGAATTCAATTCTTTATAAGGCTTGAATTTCTTGACAAACACAGCATAGGAGCATAATTTAATGCCTTTATACCTTTATTCCATGAACAGTGTTTTATAATAATTTATTAATTGTTGCTATGAGAAGTTGTTGATTTTTAGCACTGTAATGAACAAAATGTAAAATTTATGCTCTCTTGGAATTAATATTCTCTGAGCTGGAGATGGAAGCTTTTAAATATGAATGTTTGGGAGGAGTTGACATGTTCTTTGAATAGAATAATGTTGAGGGAGTATTGCAGGAGTAAGTAGAATATTAGAGTCAGGCTTTACCAAGGCAGTGATATTTGGATAAAGATTTAGGACATGAAAATCCAGAGTTTGAGCTAAAATTCTATTTGATATTCCCACACATTGCAGACTCCCTTGTTGAGCCTTGGAAATTAGAGATACTATCTTCTTAGGAAGGCAGGTTTATTTTCTTACAAGCATAATGAAGATGGAGACCATCTTTTTCTCTCTAGAGACTTCCTAGGAACCTCTGTGATCCCAACAATATTTATTTGCAGCCCCATTAATTGGATAATATCTTTGTCTATGGAAGGGGATGCTACAGTCTCTTTATAATATTGGAAATGTGAGCAGAGATTCCAGCCACTACCATATGACCATCAGTTACTTTTGAGTACTCTTGCAAGATTTGGATGAGCAAATGAACTGATGTAGCACCAGCTTTATGCTGCTTGCTATGCAATGAGTAATAGTTAGTCAAGTTCATTTGGAGTTATTTCTCTACTCACTCTATTTATGATAACTAAACCTTATATCCTCATCTGCTTAGGGAATACTTGACCACTGAGACTGTATGGCTATTGGTGGGAATAGTGCTCTGTATGGAGAGAAGTACCAGTTAGAAGCAGCCTTAAAGTTTATATTGCAATAAAGAGACACCATGACAACAGCACTATTATAAGGTAAAATATTTAATGAGGTAGATTACATCTTACTGTTATCATCATGGTGGGACACAGCAGCTGACAGACATACATGGTGCTGGAGGAGCTGAGATTTTACATCTTGATATGCAGGAAACAGGAAGTGGTCTGTCTCACTGGCTGTGCTTGAGAATATATTAGACCTCAAAGCCACCTCCACAGTCACACATTCTTCTTCAAGGCCACACCTACTCCAACAAGGCCATACCTCCTAATAGTTCCACTCCCCTACTGCATTCCACTCCCTGAACCATGTAAGCTTATCATATAACATCAAAAGGCAAAATGCATTTGGTCTAACTTCAAAAGACTCCAGAGTCTATCATAGTCTCAACAGTGTTTAAAAATCCAAAGTTCAAAGTCTCTTCTGAGATTCATGCAATCTCTTAACTGTAATCCCTTACACAATGAAAATTTCAAAAAAAGATAGTGTACTTTCAATATAAAATGGCACAGGATATACATTGCCAGTCTAAAACATAGGAAAGGGAGCATAGTGAGGAAATACTGGACCAAAGCAAGACCAAAATTCAGATGGGCAAACTCCAAACCAAATGTCCAGGTCTTATGTCAAAACACTCTTGAGACCTTCATTTTTTTTCAGTATGAGTGACTGCATCACACTTCTTTCTCATGGATTGGTTCTACTCCCTGTTAGCAGCTTTCCTTGGCAAGTATTCCAACACCTTGGGATCTCCAAGCCAATCCAGGCTTCAATACACAGCATGCAATGGCCTCTCTAGCACTCCAGTCAGTGACACCTTTGACATACACCTGGCTGCAGCAGTTTTCCTTAGTTGCAGATGCAAATTCTATACCCCCCCCACTTTTTTTCTGTCCTTAAATCTAAAGCCAGATCCATGTGTCCAAAGTTACCAAGTTCTGTTTCTTGCTGGAGCTGGAACATGGCCTGTGTGTTCATTTACATCTTCACCAACTTTCTGGTTTTGATCATGACCTTCATTGCCTAAGGTTGACTATCCTTGAGCTTGCAGGCTGGGCCCAAACTCATCAGTCCACAAGTCTCTGCCTTCTGAGTGCTGAATGTGCACCATCATACCCTGCTCTAAGATTTCCTTTAATTCCTGTTGGAAATTTAGTGTGGGATCTTGCTCTGATGTGACCACTGCCTTTATTCCATCTTTTAATCTGTTTATCTCCTTGAATAGAGGATATAGCTCCATTTCATTTTCTGGAAATATTTTTCCTTGCTCATTTTCATTATATATCTCCATTAGAATTAACACTAGTAACAATATAACAGAGTCTATACTAGTCTGTTTTGAGATTTCTTCTGCTAATGGAATTAATCCAAAATGCCTGACTTTAGCCTCAGACATGCTTTTTGGACAAGAGCAAAACCAGCCACATTCTTTACCAAAATATCAACAAATATTTCTGGGCTTCTCTGAAACCTCTTGAGCCAACTGTGTACATACATTTCAAATAACTCTTAGCTCCAATGTCTTCTATGTTCCTACTGGTATAGCCTATTAAGCAGAGCTTAAAACATTTCACTGCTTTCCTAACCTAAAGTATCAAAGTCTATATTCCTCCAAACAAAAATGTGTTCAGGCCTATCGCAGCAATACCACAGCCTTTGGTACTAATTTCTGTCTTAATTAGGGTTTCTATTAAATGTGAAGAGACACCATGACCATGGTAACTCTTATAAAGAAAAACATTTAATTGTGGTGGCTCACTTACAGATCTGAGATCAGTCCATTAACATCATGGCAAGGCAGACATGGTGGTAGAGAAGGAGCTGAGAGTTCTTACATCTTGACACACAGGCAACAGGAATTAGTCTGTCTCACAGGGCATGACTTGAGCATATATAAGACTTCAAAGCCCACCTTGACAGAGACACACTTCCTCCAACAAAGTCACACCTTCTAAAAGTGCCACTACATTTGGGGGCCATTTTCTTTCAAACCACTACAGAAGTCTAGTATGTTCTATGGACTTTTAGATACCTAATGTTTGCCAATATATAGAACTCTATTGAAGTTTTCTGAGCAAAGAAATGCAAACATCTTAAACTTCCTAAAATGTTCACTTCTGTGAGAAAACAAGAGGGAATGAAATCATACAGATAATAATAACAACAGCCATGGTAACTGTAACCAGTGTGGAATCAGTGGCAGTGATAGTTAAGTGGGACAATTGTAGGTTTCCTGAAAAAAAATATGATATCAGACATGTTGAATATAGCTGCAAGGGAAAGAGCAGAAAAAAATATGGTTTGGTGAATAACCAAGAGAAAGGAATTTTCAATCAATAAAATGGAATGGCACAGATGAGTGACAAGTATTTGAGGAGAAGGGATATTAGTTTTTCAGTTTGAATTCTTTGAATTGTTCATGATAAGTCTACATGTAGAAATGTGTTAAGTAGATGGGGAGACATATAGCCCTTTAATTCAAGCAATAGATATTTGTCAGTTATAAATCCTAGCACATAAAAACAACACAGTGAGCCGGGCTGTGGTGGCACATGCCTTTAATCCCAGCACTTGAGAGGCAGAGGCAGGCGGATCTCTGTGAGTTCAAGGCCAGGCTGGACGAACAGCCTCCAAAACAATACAGAGAAACCCTGTCTCGTAAAAACCAAACCAAACCAAACCAAAACAAAACAAACAAACAAACAAAACAAAACAAAAAAAAACCCACAGTGTGGGATTTTTCTAACAGTTTTCTTATTGATATAATTAAAATACAACCAGTGATATTTTCAAATGTAGAATTTGTTGAAACTGAAACTGCCTAGCAGTTTATAGGTGTTGATTTAATTTCTAAAACATATATTTCCTTTCTGCATTTCATCTTGATTTTTTTCCATAGATGTGTCTTCAAGTTTCTTAATCTCTTTGTCTGGAGTGCTGAATGAGCCTTTAATAGTTTTCATGTTGCACATTGTGGTTTTAATCTTAAAAAATCTCCTTACGTGTTCTATGGTTACACTTAACATTTGGTTGTTATAGCTTTTTCATGACCTTGCCTACTAATTCTAGCACTGACATCCATTCTGTGTTTATTTTAAGTAGTTTTAACCCTCATTCTGTTTCATAATTTCTTCCTTGTTTGTATGCCTCATATTCTGAACTTTAATTCCCTAATGACTAGGTAGTTTTCTATTCTTATATACATTTTGAGATTTACTCTGAATATATGGAAACGTTCTTAGAATGAAGCAAATCCTTCAGATCCACTTTAGAAATTGAAGGGTAGAAATGGGTGTTGCTTGTTTGTTGACTGGGCCCCGTCGCCTTTCTGAGAACTCTGTGTCATGGGAATCACGATGCTCCTCAACCTTAGTGATAGGAGTGGATGCTGTTCTGGACCAGCTTGAGCTCTGACACCAGATGCTAGTGCAACTGGATGATTCATCATTAGCTATCCAGAGCTCTGGTATATTCCCCATAGAGTTGTCCATCTCGTCTAGCTTGATATTGCAGTGCTCTCAGCACTAAGTCTTTCACTTCAGGGATATAAAGACCTTTGTTTGGATTTCTTCCTTCCTTTAATGTGTTGTAATCTCCTCAAAGTGTGGAGTTGGGGCAACTGTGTGCCTTGCACTAGTGACTTATCTATTTGCCTACTATCTAGAGCTTCAGTACTGTTTTTGTACACACTTTATTGTTTGGTTTGCTTCAAATGGGAGGGGGAAAATGCAGTTTCTGTTTCAAGGAAGCCAGAAGTATAGGTAAAATCTTTTGGGCCCTGCCACTGCTCCCATACCAACAGTCTGTAATTTCATTGAATAAGAACACATCTGAAAAATGAGAGAGTTGCTTTTAACAATTTCATCTTCATTTTCCTGACATTAGGGTTTCCTAGGCTGCTTCTATCAGTGAAGGACAATCTAAACTGATAATCCAAATAAGCGTAGTTTTGACATTCTTTCTTATCTCATATTTGAACTAGTTTAAGGTTATCAACTTAAGAGATATGGGGAAATCAAGAAGTGATACATATTGGGGACTTTTGAGAGTCTTCACTGGCTATACACACACTCACACACACACACACATATGCATGTATATTTTATTCTGTTTTCCAATATTGATCATCAGACAAGTGCATTGCAGACATAATGATGCTGTCAAATTAAAAGCAAGCTCATCTTTGGTGTTTCCCTACTTCATTCAGAAACAGCCTTTTCCAACCCAGAAGCATTGGCACACTTATTTTAGAAAATTATTTTCATTTCATTTGTAATTTTGTGCATGTCCTTGTGTAGTACCCATAGAGGCCAGGAGAGCTAACAGGCACTTGTGATCCATTCAGTGTCCTTTGTGGTAAACAAACTTGGATCCACTTCAAGAGCATGTACTCATAACCACTGCCCATCTGTCTCTCCAGACAGGAACACTTACTTTTTGTTGTATTTTAAATTGCATTTATTCATTTGCTTTGTATTGGCTTCTCTCTTCCTAAACTGCTGACTGACTTCTCCTCTATCATATCTTCCTGTTCTTATGCATTTCCTTCTTGTAATTGTTGACAAAAAGCCCAGGGTTCTCAGCTTCTCATCCAGTGTCCATTCTAGGCAGTGTTACTGTATCAAACTTCCATACTTGTCACTTTAATCATGTTGCTACCTTTTCTTAGCATTCAGCTCTCACCAAAATATGACTCCCACTCCCATTAATCCTCATGCCCACCCTGGTTTTTTTGTTTCATCAATGCATTTTTATTTATTAATCATCCCAACAAATATAATAAAATTCCTTTTCTGAGCATGGCACTGGACTCATGTCCCAAATTACAGTCTCCATTTGCATGGGAATGATATGCCTACTGGAAGTCTGAAATAGTAGTATTCATTTACCATGAATCAAGAAAAGATGTGCAACCAATATGTGTTTAAATTCAAATGATGCAATAGAAAATAGATACTAGATAATCCCATAATTGGATGAGAGGGCTCAGTGTGGGTTGGGAACAGAGACATGAATACGGATATCAGTGACAGGAAAAGACTCCTGAAGAATAAATAATATCTTTCAAATGAAAAGAAGTTCGAAGGAAATAATCTCACTTCTGATAAATAATAAAAGAAGGAATATGAAGGAAGATATGCCTCACTTATGTGCTGAAGCCACCCAAGAAACATACAATCAAGCTACTTCATCTGACGACAACAGGCAATGTTAAGTATACGATTGCTATCTATTAAGCTCTTATTTTGTTCTGGTCTTCTTACATGTTAACTTATTTAAGTCTTCTCCCTATTGATAAATTCATAGGTTTATCATTAGTTTATATGAGAGCTGAGGAACTCAGAGTTTGTGAAGGACTAGTAACAATGCCCAGTTTGAGAGGTGAGCATGATGTTGATGTCTCTTTACCCCCTCACTGTCTCTTTCTCTGCACATCTCTGGTAAGCTTCTAGTGAAAGCCCAAGGCTGGGGAGAAGTGTGGCAGGTAAAAGCAGAAGGAGATGGGTTAAAGAGTATATTTTTACTGTACAATGGATTGGGGATTAAGAATTGTAGCCAAAGCCGGGCGTTGGTGGCACACACCTTTAATCCCAGCACTCATGAGGCAGAGGCAGGTGGAACGCTGTGAGTTTGAGGCCAGCCTGGCATACAGAGCGAGTTTCAGGACAGTCTCCAAAACAATACAGAGGAACCCTGTCTTGAAAAACAAACAAACAAACAAACAAGAATTGTAGTCAAAAGAAATAGGTGGGAGAGAGAGAGAGAGAAAGATAGAGACAGAGAGAGTGTGCGTCTGTGTATCTGTGTGTGTGTATGTAATACTGATAGAGGATTTATATATGAGACTAAAACATATCTCAGATTACTTAGCTGATAGAAACACCAAGGCAAAGAAATGTCTTGGTTAGTTTTGTCAACTTGACCTAAATTAGAGTCGCACGGGCAGAGGGAACCTCAACTGAAGAAATTTCTCCATCATTTGCTCTGTGGGTATGTCTGTGAAAGAAATTTCTTGATTGATCTAGAAGGGCTCAGCTCACTGACAGATTCTTGGGCAGGAGGATCTGGCCTACACAAGGAAGATTCCCTAGGCAAGAGGGGAAACAAGCCAGTAATCAGTATTCCTCCCACCGTGTCTGCTTCAGCCCCTGCTTCCAGGGTACTGTCTTGAATTCCTGCCCCGGATGCTTCCTGGAAGTGTAGAATGAAATAAACCCTTTTACTCTGGAGTTACTTCCTGACAGTGTTTTATCATGGCAACAGAGAAGCAAGATATGACAAGTTGAAAGATGAATAGGTATAAAATTGTTGCCATTCAGGGTGGAGAAATGTGGCTTAGTGACAGAGTGTTTGCTAAATATAAGACCTGGTTTTTCTCTGATATTGTATTTAAAAAACAGTGTGTTACATTTATTGATTTTACTAATTTAATTTTAGAGTTAGTTTTTGAAAGAGTTTGTGAAAATGCACAGTAGACATTTGGAAATCGTGTTGGTAGCTTGTGAATGATATCAAGCTTGTAACCAGGAGATGAAGATCGGGAACAACATTCATAGATTCATAATGGAATGGTCTCCTAAGAGGAGATATTAAGAAATTAATGGCTAATGAGTTCTAAGCCTTAAGAATTTATGTCTTCATTTTGAACATAGGAGATAGAAATACCTGTGGGAAACCAATAACAAAGAGCAGATGCTGTGTGTGGGCATGCCAAATGGTTTACTGTGGAAGTCTGTCACCAGGAAGCCTCAGCCTACAGCTAGTTCTGGTTTGCTTTGCTGTGTGGTCTTGGCTTGGGCTCCAGTAGTGGCAATGTCATCTTGTCCCTTTCTCAATTGCTATGGGATAATTTATATTCTAAACAAGCTAGCACTTGATTGCATCATGCTTTGTGTTGGTCTGTTCTTCTGTGTATAATACTTCTATTTTTGATCTCAGAAATAGGGCCCATGTCTCTTTTTCTCATTTGGTAGGGCATTTGGCAGTGTTGAGCATATTGTATCTCATAACAAATACTCCAGTTTATTTGCAGCATGCAGTGGGATGCCAAGGGATGTGCTGCTGTGGTCTTTCTAGGTTTCTAAGATTGGTTCTAAAAGTGGAAAACTGATGCATTGTTGAAAAGGTAAGCATTTTAAATACATGTGAAACTCATGAAAGAGCTGGTAGTATTTTTTATCATTGATCCAAATCAAGTAAACCACCCTAGAGGACTAAAAGGCCTCTCTCTGAACTCTTTTTGTAGAAAGAAAGTTGTGAAGACTCACTTAAGACATGCCTATGTAGAACTAACTCTTGGAGAAAAAAATGAAGATACCCAAAAGACATTTTAAAAATACATCAGTAACGTGAGAAAGTGGTAGAACTGCAACTGAAGAAAACTGAGCAAACTGTAGATGATGCCTTTATTAGCTACTTTGGATACATGATTGAAGCAACCTAAGGGAGGCCATGCATTCTGTGGTTCTTGGTTTGTGGTTATCATCTGTTATTGCCTGGAAAGCACAGCCGTAGGAATGGCTTCAGCTGGGCAGCAGGAGTGTGAGTCGACTTCCTCCCGTCTTAGAGTACCAGAGAGTTTAGAAGAATGCTTGTGTTCCAGCTGGACTCATTTATCATTTTTGTGAAGTTTGGACAGAACCCATAGGACTGTGTTGTGGAGGTCAAGTCTTCCCCTGTAGTTAACTATTTCTGGGAATGTCTTCATAGACAATCCAAAGGTATGCCTTCCTAAAGCCCTAGATGTTTCCTAATCCAGCTATTTCGACAGAATGAACATCCCAGATCCTGCGACCTAGGAAACCTATAAAATTATTCACCATGCTCCAGTTCCTCCACACACCTATTATGTTGTAGAGAAGCATATGGTTACTGGAATATTTTGGGTTGTAAGTGGAAGGTTATGGTGATTTTGAGACTTTAAAGGTTTTATTTTGAAACATTGGAAAATGCTGTTAAATTTAGACTTTAAGAATCTTATCCTACTTAATTATAGGCCTAAGATCTTGGGTTTAAGTGCTATTTTAGAGGTCCTAGAGGGCATGAGTGTTTGATAGGCAAACATGGAGACCTGCACTTAGATCCCTGCATCCTTGTAAAACACTGGACATGGATGCTCATATCTATAATTCTAGCACTGTTGGGGGGGGAAGGAAGGGCCTGCTGCCTGCTGGCTTAGCTCAAATTCTAGTGACAGATCCTCTTTCAAGGTGTTAAGGCAGAGTTTCACAGAGCTGGGCCCCAAATGTCCTCCTATAACCTCTGAATACATGAATACATGTTGGTATGCACACACACGCACACACACACACACACACACACACACACACACTCCACACACTGATATTATATGGATGGGGATGTAATGCTGTGGTACAGTGCTTGCCTAGCATACACAAAGATCTAGTTTCAGTACATGAAAAAATATATAAAACGTGTGTCACTGTGTAGAGAATTATATGTTGTATATTAAATGTGAGGGAAGGATATGTTCATGTGTTTGGTATAATTTGTTCAATGGCAAACACTAATTGAATATCTTTTTATGTTACATGCATTGGTAATTACTAAGAACACAAGAAATAACAAGTATTCTCAATTACCAAAAGTTGACAGTCTAGAAGGGAGGCAAGTGAATAAATTATTGCAGTGCAAACCTTTCAGTGGAGTTCAGAGGGCAGTATAACATTGAGAAGCTAATACTGTGTAGTCAGACATGAGTGTGAGACATGAATTTTCCCTCCTTCTTAGACGTGTGAGTTTGGGCAGCATGCTTAACTTTTATGTGACATGAAGGGAATTAAACCTGCCACTCAGAGTTCTTGTGAGTATTCTATATATTGCTTTAGTGATGCCAATATAGCCCCTATTCACAGTGGATGGGTTTTCAGTAATGATTCCTGTGCTGTGGCTCATAACAATTACCTCAATGAGACTGATGAAGGAACTGAAACTCAGGAAGATTGAAGAGATGTATGGGTAGAAGACCTCTGTGTAACTGTGGGGTATAGTAGAGTTACTGGCCCAAAGAACCATGTCTAAATGACTGCAGACATCAGAAATGGCTGCAAATAAAGTTGCCTCTAACATAAGGATTATTTTGTTATGGTTTCAAAAGCCTGAATCTTCAGGGTTATGCATAATTAGCATCTGTGGAACCTAGGTATCATTTTCTGTGTCCTTTAACAAATTATTTGAGGAGGAAAAACAGAAGTGGAAAACCTGCCAACAAGAAATACTGTTTAGAGTTCTACGGCTGTGGCAAGTTTCTAATTCTACCCTTTGAGCTGTCTCCTTCCTAATGAGGACGTGTAGGGCTAGAGTGGATGAGGAACTTGTTGAGGTCATACCAGTTAGGTAGTACAGAGCTGGAATTTGAACATTTGAGAGCTGACTGGATTTCACATTATTTCCACTATGGTTCTGCCTCGCTAATGAGAAAGCAATGCCTATTAGCGTGCTTAAACTGTTATTATCGTAGCAGCATGTCAGATAACTTTATATCCCTATAACATTTTGAACTTTTCAAAATACTTTCACATCTGCTCTCTAATTTGATTCTCACAATAGCCTATGAAGTATTTATAAAGTAATTTCATTTGAAAAAATAAAATAGAGATAATGCTGCTAATTAGGGCAAGCCCCAAGGTTTGAAATGAGAGTTTCCAATCAAGCAAATGGAGAAAATGTTCACCCTTCTCTGATTGTGACTTCCAGGTCAGAGATGGGGAAACTTGCTATGTGGATGATGCCTGCCAATGAGTCTTGAGATAGTTCCAAGTGTTAGAATGAACACATGCAGGGCCACATGTGTCATGTGTAACTCTGGTGTGCAGAGAGATTGTCCCTTTTATATTTTGCCTTTTCTAACATGTTTTGATATACATGACTAGTTAATAAGGGAGAATTGATTTTAATATAATCTCATATGATATCTTATCAACACTAAAGCTCAAAGCTTCCCCTTAGGTGCTGCCAAACCTGTCTAAAAGCCATTTTGTCAGTCAGGTCCCTTTACCCTGCACATTAAGAACAGCATGACATAGGAAGGACACATGTGACTTATAGTAGAATACAAGGCTTTGGGGGGTCCATGGATGGAGTACATTTTAGCTTTACTGGAGCATGGATTCATGCTCCCTATCTGTTGGAATCTGTTTGCACTGCTGTTGGGATTTGTGCATGGATCTATGATTGGTACAAATCATTCTGATTGGTCAATCCTGGCTTGGCTGTTTGTGAAAGGGAGTTGCTGGCTGTCCTGCCTTCATGTTGTATCTCACTGACATGGCAATTTCCTTGTGGCTTAGCAAACATCATTCTGGGCAGGCTGAATAGTTACAGGTGGTAGACTTCAATGGGAGCTCCAATTCATTGTCTGGCTCTTGACCCAGAGCCTTTGCATGGATTTTACATTCTTCTCCACTAAAGGCATGGAGTCCAGTACTCAAGCAGCTCTACATCTGCTTTGCTTTTGCACCTTGCTTTGAACATTCAAAAATGCATGATCATCTTTTCACTTCACAAAGGCCATAGTGATGTAGTGTGAAATCTATGTCACACACATTTCTTCTTGCTCTGCCTTGTGACTGCTTGCACTGTGAGATGAGTGCTGGGTATGTTAATTTTCCATTAGTTTAACAAATACCTGAGAAAACCAGCTCTACAAGGACACAGTTTTGGAAGTTCAAGATCGTGACTGATTGGTCATTTTGCTCTTTGGCTTGGGGTGAAGCAGCACTTCAGTGAAGAGTACATTGTGGAACAAGCTGCTTTCCTCAATGCCAAGAAGCAAAAATGTAGCTTAGACATGGATCGTCTCCAGTGTCACTGTGCTGAAGCCTTTTCCACAGCCCATGGTGCTATTGCATAGAACTTTCTGCAGGGAAGGCCTAATGAAAAGATGTTAGGTCGCCAAGGGTATCCTTGAGGAAGATTTCTGGTTGCTGGTCCCTTCTTGTTTTTCTTGCTGCCTTTTCATCCACCTTGATTTCCATCCACAGGACCAAGCAACCATGGACTGAAACCTCAGAAATTATAAGCCAAAATCTATCTTTCCTCATTTTAAAAAACATTAATTTTCCGGGTGTTGGTGGCGCATGCCTTTATTCCCAGCACTCAGGAGGCAGAGGCAGGCAGATATCTGTGAGTTCAAGACCAGCCTGGTGGTCTACAGAGCAAGTTCCAGGACAGCCTCCAAAACAATACAGAGAAACCACGTCTCAAAAAATAATATTAATTTTGTTTTATTTTACATGCATAGGGTTTTTCCCTGCATGTGTGTCTGTTCATACACTGTGTGTTCCTAGAGCCTGTAGAAACCAAAAGACATGCTGAATTCCCTGGAACTGGTGTCACAGATGATTGTGAGCTTCCATGTAGGTGATGGAATCAAACCGGGGTCGTCTGGAAGAGCAAGGAATGCTCTTAACCACAAGCCATCTCTCCAGCCCCACCTTCCATCCTTTGAAGTGGATTGGTGCAGCTATTTTCTCATGACAGTGAAGCAGAGACTAATACAGAAGATATAAAACCGAGCAAATTTCTCTGCATCATTGGTTTTTAGCCTGTGAAATTAGCTCCTCCAACATGGCTAAGTGACTCCAAATCAGCATTGCTTAGACTGTTTGCTATTACAGAACACTTGGACCATCGTTGACTAAATGCTTTAGGGCATATGCTATTGAATAACTTTGTCAATGAAAATAAAAGTTATTGTTTAATCAGAAGGAAAGAAGGACATCCTGCGAAATGACACTCTTTATCTTTTCTTAACATTCTAGGGTACGATACCTGTCACCTTAATGAAGGCATTATTCAGTTGACGTGAGCAGAGGCAAAGGCCAGTGAGAAATTAACTGAAGAATTGGGCCAGATCCTGCCTCTTCTTTACTTTTCTGCTGCCCCTACCCTGAGATTACAGGACTCCTCTTCTGCTCCCACCTAAACAATGACTCCAACATTCATCCTTTCTTTTGCTCTTTCAATTCCAGGGCTGGACAAAGTACTCGTTTTATGCTCATTTGGGCTGGGCACAAGAGTTTGGGGTATGTCGGAGCTGCTGAGTTCTGTCACTTATTGACTCGATCTGCTTTATTTTCTTCTTTTGGTCTTTTGAGATAGGCTCCAACTCTGTACCTCTAGGATGGACTCATCCTCACTCCCAAGTGGAGAAATTACAGGAGTGTACATTGTGCCTCATTCTAATTAGATCACAGAGATGGAAGAAAAATTTCCCCAAATAATGCCTGTCACAAGTATCCATGATTCCTTTTTCCTATACACATTCTTCCTACTAGACATTTCCCTGGAGTATTCAATGAGTAGGTGGAATGGGAGAGCATCCTTGGTTTTACACACAAAAACAGTTGTTAGATTTTCACTACTCTCAGTAATTCTATCACAGCTTATAATAAGGTTACCAGTGTCCCCCTGAGAAATCCCTCTTGCTCTGACTAATGGGGATAATAAAATTTCTCGTATTGTCCCACTTTCCACAATATTCAGGTCTCATCAGGTTAGAAAGTGGCCAGTGTTCTGTGGTCATTACAGTGTGAAAGCAGAGCTAAGGAGATGAGCTACCTGGGGCCTGTTTATGAAGGAAGTTCGGACAGGACATTTACCTACCTTTGGTCTCCTAGTTTCATGTGTACAGTGTAATTGTGACATTAAAATTGGCCCAGTGTGTTCATTGTGATGATCCCATAAATGATCTAGTAGCAGCCCACAGAAGAAGGTCTCATTTCTACTTAATAAAAATCAAGTAGCTAGAGTTGTAACTGTCATGTTACGTTGTATCTATTTAATATGACTGCTATTCATAATTTTACTTATATACTAAGTCTGGTTTTATTAAGCCAAGGAAATATTTCGTGCTCCTGTCTTCAGATATATCACAAATACGCCTTCCCCCAATACTTTATGTTCAGGAGGAGAATGACAGAGGAGAAATGGAGGGAGCAGTTTTCCTCCTGATCTCTACAGTTTAGATCTCTGTAGTGCCTTTAGCCCTGAAACCCACCCAGATTTAAACCCACAACTCTGGAATGAACGAGCAAGCAGTTTTTCCATAGTTCTTTACTTTTCCCTTCATTCAAGAACTTAGAGCTTGTAAGCTTAGGAGCTATCTTGCAAAACTGCCATTTTGAGCACAGAGACATTCACTGGAGACTGATGTACAAGCTCCTAAGAGGTGGTGGCAGGAAGGTAACAAGTTCATTACATGAGCCCTGCCCTTTAAAGAGCATGTGAGAAATGACAAGTGAATTTGAATTCACAGGAACTGGGAAGTTTACTTATCCATCATGTCCATTTTCTTTCTCTTGTCTTCTTGACTGGAAGATACAAATATTTCTTCATAATCAGACAGTAGAAAAATCTCACAGTCAGACATCATATTTTGTTAAACCTAAGTGAGAACTGATCTGACTGCTTCTTTCATAAGAAAGCAATGTGGACATTAAAGGTGATAAGATAATGCAAAAGCCAAGAGCAATAGGAATAAAGAAGGGAGAAGGATGCTTGATCTACCCCAGAGCTGTCCTACTGCACCCAGAATGGAGGCCTCAGAGATTTCAGCTTCATCTCTATTCTTCAGTGGCAGTCATGTGCTGGCTTCTACAGGACATATTTGGGGGTATTTTGATGGTCTTGGATTAAAGGAGACAGGAAAAGCAACAGAGATATATAGGACAGATTTCTGGTTTTATTTACAAGGCAAAGCATCCCCAGAGACATTTTCACTACACTGTGATGGCGTTCAGAGTTTGAGTGTCCATCACTTTGAGCTCAATGGGTCTTTTATAACCTCTAGTATGACCATAGTTCCCTACCTCTCCCAAGCCCCAGGAGCCCTTCAGGGATGCAGAGACATGTACTGACACTTTGTAAGCAGAGATACAGTTCAGCAGAGTCCAGTTTTACAGAGGGTGTATAGTGGCAAAGCTTTCCTGAGGAGTGTTGTGGTTTCAAGCCTGGGAGCTAGGTGGGAAAAATGGAAGCATGTGACAGTTGCACTTTCCTGAGTATGGGATCACAGCATTATTGTGGATACTGTTGTAATTTAAAAAAAGACACCAAGCAACACAGCTCAAGTGGAAAGGTTTTTTATTGTTACTATTATTTAGGGGAAAAGGAATAGGGTAATGAGGGAGGGTTGCGGGGAGAGCAAGCTCTCAGGACAGGAACAACAGAAGAGAGGCAGAGAGACAGACAAACACACACGGGAACAGAGAGACACACAAAGATAGAGAGAGAGAAAGAGACAGGGTATGGACAAGAGTCATGTTTTAAAAGCGAACATAGCGAATGTACACAGGAGATGCTCTTAGTGGCTGAAACTGAGGACTGACTCTATCAGCACCCTAAGGGCAGGCCAGTACAGTTGCATGAATATTAACAGATACACAATTCTGAAGCAACCCATAGCAGTGATTTCTACAGTGACAACCTGCAAGGACAATCTATTACAGCTTATGCTTATGGTTAGTTTTTAGCTCATTTAAAAATTTATAAAGACATAAATGCACACTTATTACTCTTCTTACTTAAAAGAATGACAAGGCCTGGGATTTGAAACAAAACCATTACTTTAGGTTGGAAAGGCTCTTAAGGGATTTTGTGTTATTCTGTTCTTCATAGCCCAGGGTCTTTCTAGGGGATCACTGCTGTGCATCTAAACTCCTCCAAACCCTCTGGCTTAAAGTAAAAAGCTTTGGGTTTTGCACACAGTCTAAAGGACTGTGTCTTGTAGGTCCTTTAGTGACATCAGAGGTTTTTGTTCTTTTACTTGTGGATACTTGATGACTTCCAGATAGCCTTGCTCATGTATCTGATGGGTGGATGATGGCTGCCCAAATTGATGCATATAATAACTAGTGCTCATCTTGTAGGTTGGTCAGAGTTATAAGGCAACAAAGGCTTTGAAAGCCAAGATTCAGGTCTGGTATAATATTGCCCATGTTAGTCTACTATTTCTATTATGTTCCACTTTTTTGTTTCCCTCTCATTTCTTTTCAAGTCAGCCACACCCAGTCCATATTCTAAAGCCTGGATACAGTCACAACTTTACCCTTTGGTGGAAAAAGATGCACAGTCCTTTGGCAAAATGTGATTACAGGAAGGAGACTGACTGTGCTATCTTTGCATTGAAACAACTCTAATTGCATTCATATAAAGTAAATGAATGAATCTGAATGATACCTTGCCCCCATTTAATGATCTTTCCAACTTAACCAAATGGCATAACACCCTCTGCTTGAGGACCATCTGCAATAGGGAGCCCTGTCTTCAGTGGCATCTTACTTTATCCATCTAAGTCAACAAACTGATTTAAATATGTTATTTTACAGTGTTGGAATCCTGCTTATCTGTGAAATATTGAAAATACTTTCAAATTCCACAATAGATTGGACAGTATGTTTTCCTGGCACTGCATGCAATGATTCTGAAATGCAATCATTTCTCATCCTTTCTCCTTCTCTGTGATACATAAGAATTATATATTCTTGAAGATGGGGACACTATAAGGCTATCTCCCATGCCCTGCCAAGAAGCTGGAGGATAGAAACTGCTATGATCCAGTGTGTTTTCTATATCCATTTTCTTACAGTGTCTGTGATAGAATATTTCTTGCTAATAAAGACATTGCCATTTCTGAAGGGTTTTGGCAGCATTCTGAGTTTCCCCTGTGGAAGTTCTTTGAGACCAGAGATTGCTTTCATTCTTTTCAATTTATAGGTAAAGGTTTAGATGCACGTGGTATGTCCTAGTTCACAGGCTATGTCGATGATTGAACTCGTGTAAAAACTCAAGCCCAAAGGCTCTGTCAATCTTGTTGACCTGTAATTTTACTGCATTGTGAGAGCAGATTGAGCTCATGGGCTTGGATTCTACCATACATTTCTCACTTAGGCGACAGTCATAACCTTATCCAGCACACTAGAAAGGGTGTAGAGGAAAGTTTTTGTCTGGGGTAAAATTCTGATCTGATTGTGAAGTTTAGTGAGCTGTAGGCAAGCATTTGAAAAGGAAACCATAGAGAACAGAATTGAAAATGGATTTGATTCATATAGTAAATGTTGGTCAAAGTTTATATATAAATGATTTCACATGCATATGAACTTACATGGGTACATGTATGAATAAAGGTATGATTCATTGTGGCTTGTGCTTGAAAAGAGTTCAGAACTCAGGAAACTAAAATTCACAGATTTAAAGCAGCCTCACTTACAGCACTGGTTGATGATTGCCTGGCAAAACTGGTTGATATTTGGTATTTCCAGTTTTCAGAAGAATTGTGTATGTGGCAGAAAATATAGGTTTTGTGTCAAAAGGAAGTTACTATAAATGGAGCCCTTACTTGGTCTAGATAATAAAAGGCCTGAGCCAGATATAGAGGGAAATGCTGAAAGAGAGAAGGAGCAAGCCATAGCACACCTCACCTCCTAAGCATCACCACAGACAAGAGAGCAGTTTCCTGTTTGTCCTTGCTATATACTGTTACTGTCCAGCTACATCACTTCCTGCCTGTCTGTACAGACCTCCAGACCTCTATGGTTAGCTAGTGGCAAGCTCAATTCTCTGACCCTCAGATAGGCTTTATTTGTGCAAGAAAGCTATCACCACAAGTTACCTCATTTCTTCGGCCCATTATATACTATTTATGTAATAATAGATGGATTGCTTATCTTCATTGTATATGTAAAAGTTTTTCTCTGTGTGTATGCATTAAAAGCTTATACAATTTGCCTAATAAGACATAACAGTTATTTCGGTAAATCTGCTAGAGCATACCAGATTTTGGTAACTGAAAGGATGCCACAAATGATGTGAACTCCAAATTTCCAGACCTTTTAATACTTGCATGGTGTCACCTGCCTTTGACCTCTTCCCGATTTGCTTTGCGGAGTCTAGACGCAGTAGACTCATCTCATTGTACCTTAGCTGCCTACTTTCCCTGGTGAGATTGGTCTAGCACTGCGTCCATGGATTCCACTATTGCTGAATGACAACCTTTCCGCTCACATGGAACTCACTGGGCTGAGACTGCATTCTGATGCCTGGGGCAGGAGATCTGGTTTCTCCAGAGGCCTCTGAGGGCCTGGTAACACAAATAGGTTTGGGAAGACGTTAATGCCCATGGGTTACAATTTGACCAACTGGCAAGCAAGAGACAGAACCAGTAGGCTGTTTTCTGTTTTTCCTCCCAAAGATTGTTCTGATGTGTGATTGGTCCAAAATGCAGAAGCACTCTGTGTGACAGAATAAGCAGCCACTTCCGGTGAAGCTGCATGCTGCATAGTATTGTGGTCTTATATTTGCTGTTTTTCTTAGTTTCCACACACCCCTGTTTGTTTCACATTGCTTGGTCTCTCTCACTTTCTTGAGAGAAATGGTGTCAGACTTGGGCTCTGCCTCATAGGGAGCCTGGACTAAGCCACAGTCTGAGTTTATAGTCACAGGTGTAGCAAATACCAAGTATTTTTCATGTAGTGTAGATTATGTATTGAGAAACTGTGGCACTTACATGTCGACTTACATTAAAGAAAAGGAAATTCGTATTTATGTTTTATATGTAAACTTCCATTAAACCACTGCTTTTCTAAGAGACACTAGTAAAGTGATTAACAGAGATATATGTGGAACTTAGCAGTAGAATTTAAGCACTCTCTAATTGTGTTACGTTTTTATGTCATTTAGCAGATTTAAAGACACTGACTTATGGTCATTCAGGTTTTTCTGCTTAATAATGCATGTTTCGCCTTCATTTATCTGCACTGATTTCCTCTCCCCTCTCACCCCTGCCCTCTCTCCCTCACTCCCTAATAACAGAGAGGAACTCTGCATCAGTTCCTTTTCTCCTCATCTTTTTTTTTCTTTGCACGTACACATGCTTCTGAAATGAGCAGTTTTGGCATGCATAAATGGCTACATTTGATTGTCTCTAGGATAAAAGTCCTAAAAATGGAAAACACATTGAAGCATTCCAGCAAAGTGTTTGTCAGGCTACTGATGAGGATTAGCACACTGTCTTACAACCTCATCAGATGGATTTATTCTGGTATGAAGCATCAGCACCTTGACTTTTATGTTTTACTAGGTGAATATATCATCCTGCTTCTCTCGTCTTTAATTGATATGGTTGAACATACATGTTCCTTTAATAGGCTTGGTGACCTTTTTTATTTGGTGATAACATGTTGCAGCAATATTATTAACTTCTGAAACAATATACCTTCAAAACAGTATTTTCTTTCCCCAGTATTTCTTGTATTTTTCTTAGCTTAATGTTTAGTTTTTGAGGCATGATTTTACTTTATAAGCAGGTCAAAACTTTTTTGAGTCCTGCCTATCATTACTTGGTATTAGTTTGACTTCGAATTTTGTTTCTGCTGCAAATTACACAAGATATAAAAGAAAATGATATTTTAAAAGTGCAGACTCAGAGCACAGAACCAAATAGTGCAGTTTAGAATATCTCTAGCTCATTGTCCTATCTCTGGTCAGCTAGGAAATTTAACATGGTGATTTCTCACAACTGGATTTTTCTGTTAGACAAAAAAAAAGGAAAAATATTTTCATAGGTCAGTGACTCAACATTCCTAATGCTGCTACTGTTTAAAACAGTTCCTCTTGTTGTGGTGACCCACAGCCATAAAATTGATACTTCATAACTGTGACTTTGCACCGTTATGAATCGTAATATAAATCTGTGTTCAGGTGGAGGTTCCACCTCAAGTGCTCTCCCCAATTTCTCTCCAAACCCTGCAGCATCTCAGAAAGTCCTCCAAATGATGATCCCACTCCCCCAGAGATGCTCAAGACTACCCCCACAGGGTATTTAAACTGCTGTCCAGAAAACAGACATGTGGCTTTGCAGTCTCTCTTCCCCATGTCCTCTCTGGAGGTGGGGGGGGGGCATGGAAAATCATCCTCGAGCATTTTATCCATTAAACCTGGGCTTTTTCTAATTCTGTTTGATTTGGTCTGATTCGGATTGCTGCATTGGCAGAGAGGCTTATCAGGGTGCAGAAACTTTTCAATCTGATACATGATATTTCTGATATGTGACCCTCCCAAAGGGTTCGTGACTCATAGACTGAGAACTACTGTGCTTATGATTATTGATCTCTGTAAGGTGTCAACATCTGCATAAAGTACTATTTCTGTGTTTTGGTATTCCATTATTTAACATCTTAGTTAACAAACAAAATAGATTCATCATGATCAGTTTCATTATGACATATAATATATTTACATCATCCTACTTCATTCATATTCATCCTCCCATTCTCTAATGTCCCCCATGCCCTGTCTCCTCCATCCAGTTTAAGTAGCCCCATTGTAGCTTGACAGAAGATAGTGTGGTAGTTTGAGTTACCCCCATGGGCTCAGGCATTTGAAAAACTTGCTCCCTATTTGGTGAAGCTGTTTAAGAATGTTTAAGAGGTTCATGCTACTGGAAGAAATATGTCACTGGCAAAGTTTGTGGTTGTAAAGCCTCTCTGTTATTATAATTAACTCTCCATTGGTTGCTTGCAATGGAAGATACAATCTCTCTGCTTCCTACTCTGCTGTCATGCCCACTCTTTGTTGCCATGACTTCCAACCACGACTGACTCTTATTCCTCTAGAACTATAACCCAAAACGAAGTCTTCTATCAAGAGTTGCCAATGGTGATGGTATTTTATCACATCAACAGAAGAGTAATCTGAGAATGATCTGGACATGCATCCATTCAATTCTTTTGTTTGTTTGTTTGTTTTTTACGAGACAGGGTTTCTCTGTATTGTTTTGGAGGCTATCAGACCAGCCGGGCCTCGAACTCACAGAGATCTGCCTGCCTCTGCCTCCCGAGTGCTGGGATTAAAGGCGTGCGCCGCCACCACCCAGCCATCCATTCAATTCTTAAATTGGGGATCACCACTGGAATGCAGCATGGTCTTCCCTGTTCTTGCACTTCTTTCCAAAAATTCATCTGCACTATTTATGAGAAGGAGAAGGTGATTTTAAAACCTTCTTTTGAGATTTATCTGTTTTTATTTTATATATGTATGGGTACTTTGTCTGCGCGTCTGTCTGTGTACCCTCTGTTGCAATGTGTAAGGACACCAGAAAAGGGTGTTGGATCCCTTGGAACTGGAGTTTCAGATGGTTGTTAGTTACCATGTGTGTCCTGAGATCAAACCTTGGTCCTCTGAAGAGCAATGCATGTTCTTAACCACCGAGTCACCTCTTTTGCTCCTAGCTTTTGATGCCATCCTTTTCATTTTAAAAATATCAAGGAAATTGCTGTTTTATAGATGTTTGATTCAGGGTTTGACAAAGTTAATTTTTGTAATTAGGAGGAAGAAAGGCATACACTATGTCCTTTTCAAAACACATCCATCCAAAAATTAACATATAGATCTATATATGACTCCTAAGCAGGGAAAAAGGAAGACACCTCAGAGCAGTTAAAATTAGCCACAAAACTGAGAACAAAAGGAAAATGGAATTAAACTTCAATGAATGAGGTTAAAATTCATTTGTAAGATTTTCTCATTTGCACTATAGAAGGATGTTCCTAGCAGGGATTATTGACTTGAATATGCAACTGCTAATATTTGAAGATAATGGAAAATTTTTCATAAGCCCATTCTTTTTTTGTCTTGTTGTTGTTGTTTTTCATGACATTAAATCTCTGTGTAACAGCCCTGGCTGTCCTGAAACTCTCTTTGTAGACCTGGATGACCTCAAACTCACAGAGATCTGCCTCTGCCTGCCTCTGCCTCCCAAATGCTAGGATTAAAGGCATGCATCACCATGCCTAGCCACTAACCCTTTCTTTTTTGGAAAAAACTTATTTATTTTGTACCCAGGCTGCAATTTCCCCTCCCTCCTCTCCTCCCAGTTTCTCCTGCAAAATCTCTTCTGTTCTCACCCCTCCCCCCAATCCACTCATCTTCCTTTTCTGTTCAGGAAAGGGCAGGTCTTCCATGGATATCAACAAAGTATGACATAACAACTTGTAGTAAGACTAAGCACCTCCCCATGCATTAAGGCTGCACAGCCACTCTTTAACACAACAGATACTTATTTTTCAAATATTTGCCTATAAATTATTTGAATCCAATGAAAACTGCTTCTTTTTTCCTTCCTTTTGGGAAAAAATTAGTCCATGATTTTTAAAAAGTAAGTACTGATCTTATACGTCTCATGTTGTCCTCCCTGTACTCTCAAATTCCCACTGAACACTTCACCTTTCTAAAGGACTTATAGTATTGTATAATCTTTGAATTCTAGGTTTGAATAATAATTTGATTTTTGTTATACAGTAAACATTAGTTAAAATGAAATGGCGTATAAGGTCATACATGTGGAATCCCTGAACTTAAGGGGCTGAGATAGGAGGGCTGAAAGTTCAAAGCCAGCCTGGGTTACAAATAGAGACTTTGCTTCACAAATAGTAAATGCATTAGTCAATACAATTAATAAGAATTGATGTAACCAACATAGGACAGATGTCAGAGTTCATGCTTACAATGTTAGGAAGAAAGATCTCTGTGATTTCTTCTAAACTCTAGTAGATTTTTATAGGACAGGAGCAGAGCTTCCATATTTCAGCTTGGTGTTTATAATTCCTTCTCAACCTTGTGTTGATTTGTAGATACATAGCTTTTAAATTATCAGCTTTAATAGAGATGCTAGGAACCAATTAGGGCTAGTCTCATCTCTCTGCCATCCTTATAGCACAGGGGTGTGTTGAACTGATGGCTTCTATGGCTCCAGTTCTTCATTTGTGTCCTTTCTTTCAGGCCTACAAGGCTGAAATCAGTCAGCGTGAAATCAGTATTCACAATGTGTGGGATGAGCGTGGGCTGGATCTGTCTGTGGTTTATGGGCTGATCATCTTCCCTGCTGAGTGCACACAGAGGACTCCTCTGCTGTAACTCACTCTTGACCCTGCGAAGGCCTCTCTCTGACCATGCATCCATCACCTAGCACTTTGAGCTATGGACTAACATTTTTATTCTGCAGGGCAGGGCTGAGACCTCAGGAACCATGTTTGTTTATGCTATATCACTCTGCTTATGTCTTACGTCTATTGACAGATTAATTTAACTTGTTTCTTAATGTCTAGTTTTGATAAGAAAAAGGAACTTTCCAAGCTGGACATCTGTTCTTCCAACTTGGGGGGTCCTCCTCTTCCTGCTCAAGAAAGATCCCAGAAAAGGACCTTCACCTTGTTTGGTTCACTATTTCTCCCCCCTCCCCACCCGACTGTCGCCACAAGTCTGACTAAAGAAGACAAAAGAGTCTGCTTTTCTGAGAATGTCTCTATGCCATTTAACTTTTAGGCCAATAAATGTCCCTAGAGTCCAACCACAGAAATGGATAACACCCAGGTTTAGCTATAACCTGCAAGCTGTTGAGGGCAAAGAGCAGAGAAAATTCAATTCCAGGCTCTGGATTTTCTGATCAGATTTGACTTGTATGCCTGGACAATAAGATTTGTGACCTACACAGAATAAATGTAAACCCAATACCAATTAACATGTATGAATAGCAACTCTCAGCATGCTGGCTTCAGACTTTGGACTCTACACACACAGAAAGCGATAGATACTAACCTGGGATGAGGTCCCTAGATATTAATTCTTCATTTTTTGTAGGATATTAACCCATGGCAAACTTCAGTTTCCCTGTCTAAGATTGAAAGTAAGGGAAGTTCCTCTTTCATAATTTTGTCATATTAATCAAGAGCATAGCTTGATCAGTGCTTAGCTTTGGTTGTTGTATGTGATTTATGTAAGATGGTAATAGTAGCAGTAATAAAAGTAATGTAATGATTTTGTGCCTAATAATGGTTATATGCTGATACATTTTATCTATTTTTCATTCTCATAATATTAAGAATATTGGTAATAAACATGCTTACCATTATCACTATAAATTTCAAGAAGACAGTTCACCTGGGGTCACTTCATACTTGTGATGGTTTTTCTAAAGATATCAAGCAATTGACAAACACCAGGTCTTTCTCAATCACATAATACTATTCTTGTCTCAAGGTCAAAGAATGCAGTGTATACCATGCTTTGTCTCATTGCTTCTCCTAACCACCCATATCAGCCATAGAAGAGAATGTATGTCATTCTACATGAGATAACCTCATATGCAGCTATAAGTGGAGTATTTCCAGAAGTCAGGGTGGGCATGGGCACAATATATTGAAAATAAGCTCTGGAGTTTTTGAGGCTATGGGACTACTTAGAAAATGTCATTGTTACTTTAGACTTACAAATAAACTCCAAAGTCTTGGCACTTGTGCTTCTCCATCTTCTTCTGTAATAAGACATAGTTCTGCCACATATTGGAACTTGTGTGTATTAAGGATTAGTCACAATTTACAAATATTTTCTCTCATACTTCCATTGTAGGATGCCTTTCAATTTGGTTTTGCCTGTTTCCTTGTTATTGGACCAGGCTGGTGGTGTCTGGGCAGAAACTCACAGAGAAAAGCTGTTTGTTTGTTTATTTTTCACTACAGCCTGTTACACGGTTCATGTGACATCACTTATCACTGGTAATGGAGGTTTCTTTGTTTGATTAGATTAGTCTCTGAGTGAGTCTCCACTTAAAGGTGCAATCTGTCTCCATTCTCTACTTTATGGAAGTGTCTCAGTCAGTCCAGCTCATACTCAAAGAGAAGTGAATTAATTGATACTTTTGGACCCACTTTTTTGACAGATTTCTATGACTGTGGTATTGAGATCATGTTGAGAGGGACATCAGTTAGACAGTATTACACATATCTGGAAAGAGATGGTGGTGACCATTGCAGTTGTGCAGGAAGGGGAAATTGCTGGATTTTCAATGTGTGTTGAAGGTAAAGCTTAATGGGCTTGAAGGACAGATTGGTCAGGGGATGTAAAGAGAGGAATCAAGGATAACTCCAACCACCTGAGTGGTGGGGGGAACCATTTTCTGAAAGGCATACCAGTGCACCCTGTTACCGGCATGGGTACAGTCATCCTGTGATCAGAGTTCTGAATCATGGACCCAAGCTCTTGGTTCTCACTCCTTAGTTTCCGTTGGTCACTCTCACCATCTTGGAAGTGACTGCTGCCAAAGAGTAGCGTACAAGTTCCAAATACCCACACTGCGTGCTTGCTCAGCTCCTCCTTCTCCTATAGCTGGTTTTCATCAGCAAGACCTTGTCCCAGGTGTTTATCAGGGTTGTTTCCTCTTGCTCAGCAGGCATAAAGACTGCCAATAGCAACACTTACAATGGGGAGAACCTGGAGACCGCCAGCCTATTATGATTGTCATGGACTTTTATTGAATTCTTTCATTATCTCTCTGAGAATGCAGCAACATTCTTTCCTTCTAATTAAACAACAACTTTTATTTTCATTGACAAAATTATTCAATAGCACATGCCCTAAAGCATTTAGTCAACGCTGGCCCAAGTGTTCTGTAATAGCCAACAGTCTAAGCAATGCTGATTTGGAGGCACTTAGCCATGTTGGGGGAGCTAATTTCACAGGCTAAAATCCAATGATGCAGAGACATTTGCTCGGTTTTATATCTTCTGTATTAGTCTCTGCTTCACTGTCATGAGAAAATAGCTGCACCAATCCACTTCAAAGGATGGAAGGTGGGGCTGGAGAGATGGCTCTGTGGTTAAGAGCATTCCTTGCTCTTCCAGACGACCCCGGTTTGATTCCATCACCTACATGGAAGCTCACAATCATCTGTGACACCAGTTCCAGGGAATTCAGCATGTCTTTTGGTTTCTACAGGCTCTAGGAACACACAGTGTATGAACAGACACACATGCAGGGAAAACCCCTATGCATGTAAAATAAAACAAAATTAATATTATTTTTTGAGACATGGTTTCTCTGTATTGTTTTGGAGGCTGTCCTGGAACTTGCTCTGTAGACCACCAGGCTGGTCTTGAACTCACAGATATCTGCCTGCCTCTGCCTCCTGAGTGCTGGGAATAAAGGCATGTGCCACCAACACCCGGCAAATTAATGTTTTTTTTTTCTTTTTTTTCAGGTTTCATTTATTTTTATATTTTATTTTCCAGTTTAAATTTAGATAAGAAACGAGGTTGCTTCACAAGTCAGTTCCAGGTCCCTCTCCCATTCCCTCCCCTCCTCCCGTGCCCTCCCCACAACGCCGCCTTCCCCCCCCCCCCCGTTATCCCCTCATTCTCCCAGGGAGAGTGAGGCCCTCCATGGGGGTGTCCATAGTCTGTCATTTCATATAGGGCAGGGCCTAGACCCTTCCCAAAGAGTTCAGGATGAGAGTGCACCTCACATTGTTCTATGGGAGTCCAAAGTCTGTGTGTATACTTGGGATGGGTACTGATCTGCTGCCCAAGGCTCAATAGATTACCTAGGCCTCCTCACTGACACCCAGATTGAGGGGGTCTTGATCAGTCCCATGCTGGATTCCCAGGCTGATGCCTGGGATTCAAGAGTTAACCTTTGTCTGGTCAGCTGTTTCTGGGGGTTAAACCAGCCCAGTCTTAATACCTTTGATCATTAGTCCTCCCTCTCTGTTACTGGCTTTCTTGAGTTCAGCTCAGTACTTAACCAAGTGAGTCTGCCTCTTCTTCGATCAGCCACTAAATGTAGTTTCTGTTTCCCAGACTCTCTGGCCATAGGATTGTAGGCTGGCACTCCTCAGATCTATGTCTAAAATCCATATATGAGAGAGTACATGCCATGTTTCTTTTTGTGACTGGGTTACCTCACTCAGGATGGTTTCTTCTAGTGTCATCCATTTGCCTGCGAATCTCATGATTCCATTGTTTTTTCTGCTGAATAGTACTCCATTGTATAGATGTACCACATTTTCTCTATCCACTCTTCAGGTGAGGGACATCTAGGTTGCTTCCAAGTTCTGGCTATTACAAATAAAGCTGCTATGAACATAGTGGAATAGACATCTTTGTTGTATGAATGGGCATCTTTTGGATATATGCCTAAGAGTGGAGTTGCTGGGTCTTGTGGTAGGTTTATTCCCATTTTTCTGAGGAATCTCCATAGTGATTTCCAAAGTGGCTGAACCAGTTGGCACTCCCACCAGCAATGGAGGAGTGTCCCCCTTTCACCACATCCTCTCCAGCATAAATTGTCATTGTTGTTTTTGATTTTAGCCATTCTGACAGGAATGAGATGGTATCTCATAGTTGTTTTGATTTGCATTTCCCAGATGGCTAAGGATGTTGAGCACTTTCTCAAGTGCCTCTCAACCATTTTAGACTCCTCTATTGAAAACTCTCTATTTAGTTCTGCAGCCCACTTTTTAATAGGGTCCTTTGGTGTTTTGGAGACTTGCTTCTTGAGTTCTTTGTAAATTTTGGAGATCAACCCTCTGTCAGATGTGGGATTAGTGAATATTTTTTCCCATTCTGTGGGCTGCCTTTTTGTCTTACTGAGTGTGTCCTTTGCCTTACAGAAGCTTCTCAGTTTCAGTAGGTCCCATTTATTAATTGTTGATCTCACTGTCTGTGCTACTGGTGTTATGTTCAGGAAGCTGTCTCCTGTACCAATTCGTTCAAGGGTACCACCCACTTTCTCTTCTAAGAGGTTCAGTGTGGCTGGATTTATGTTGAGGTCTTTGATCCATTTGGACTTAAGTTTTGTGCATGGCGATAAACATGGATCGATCTGCATTCTTCTACATGCCAGTCTCCAATTATGCCAGCACCATTTGTTGAAGATGCTTTCTTTATTCCATTGTATATTTTTAGCTTCTTTGTCAAAGATCAGATGTTCGTTCGTGTGTGGGTTAATACCCGGATTTTCAATTCAATTCCATTGGTCTACCTGTCTATTTTTGTGCCAATACCAAACTGTTTTCAGGACTATAGCTGTATAATAGAGCTTGAGGTCAGGGATGGTGATGCCTCCGGACGTTGCCTTGTTGAACAGGGTTGTTTTGGCTATCCTGGGTCTTTTGTTTTTCCATACAAAATTGATTATTGTTCTTTCAAGGTCTGTGAATAATTGTGCTGGGATTTTAATGGGGGTTGCATTGAATCTGTAGATTGCTTTTGGCAGGATTGCCATTTTTACTACATTGATCCTACCTATCCAAGAGCATGGGAGATCTTTCCAATTTCTGAGGGCTTCTTTAATTTCTTTCTTTAAAGATTCAAAGTTCTTACGATACAGGTCTTTCACTTGTTTGGTTAGCGTTACCCCAAGGTATTTTATGTTGTTCGTGGCAATTGTAAAGGGTGATGTTTCTCTGATTTCTCTTTCAGCCCTTTTATCATCTGTATATAGTAGGGCTACTGATTTTCTTGAGTTGATCTTGTAGCCTGCCACTTTGCTGAAGGTGTTAATCAGCTGTAAGAGTTCCCTGGTAGAGTTCTTTGGGTCATTGATGTAAACTATCATATCGTCTGCAAACAGTGAAAGTTTGACCTCTTCCTTTCCAATTTGTATCCCCTTGATCCCCCTTTGTTGTCATATGGCAATAGCTAGAACTTCAAGTACCATGTTGAAAAGGTATGGAGAGAGTGGACAGCCTTGTTTTGTTCCTGATTTTAGAGGAATTGCGTTGAGTTTCTGTCCATTTAGTTTGATGTTGGTTGTTGGTTTACTGTATATGGCTTTTATTATGTTTAAGTATGTTCTTGTTATCCCAGATCTCTCCAAGACCTTTATTATGAAGGGGTGTTGGATTTTGTCAAAGGCTTTTTCAGCATCTAGTGAGATGATCATGTGATTTTTGTTTTTCAGCTTGTTTATATGGTGGATTACGTTGATGGATTTTCGTATGTTGAACCGTCCCTGCATCCCTGGGATGACACCTACTTGATCGTGGTGAATGATTGTTTTGATGTGTTCTTGGATCCGATTTGCCAGTATTTTATTGAGTATTTTTGCATCAATGTTCATGAGGGATATTGGTCTGAAGTTCTCTTTCTTAGTTGTATCTTTGTGTGGCTTGGGGATCAAGGTTATTGAAGCCTCATAGAAAGAGTTTGGCAAAGACCCTTCTGCTTCTATTGTGTGGAACACTTTGAAAAGAATTGGTATAAGCTGTTCTTTGAATTTCTGGTAGAATTCTGCAGTGAGGCCATCTGGACCTGGGCTTTTTTTGGTTGGGAGACTTTTGATGACAGCTTCTATTTCCATAGGGATTATAGGTCTATTTAAATTGCTTATCTGTTCTTGATTTAATTTTGGCAATTGATAGCTGTCCAGGAAGTCATCCATTTCCTTTAAATTTTTGAATTTTGTGGAGTACAGGTTTTCAAAGTATGACCTAATGATTCTCTGGATTTCCTCAGAGTCTGTTGTGATGTCCCCCTTTTCATTTCTAATTTTGTTAATTTGCGTGTTCACTCTCTGCTGTTTGGTAAGTTTGGACAAAGGTTTGTCTATCTTGTTGATTTTCTCAAAGAACCAACGCTTCCTTGCATTGATTCTTTGTATTGCTTTCCTGGTTTCTACTTTATTGATTTCAGCCCTCAATTTGATTATTTCCTGGCGTCTACTCCTCCTGGGGGAGTTTGCTTCTTTGTGTTCTAGAGCTTTTAGCTGTGATGTTAATTCTCTGGTATAACTGTTTTCCTGTTTCTTCATGTGAGCACTTAGTGCTATGAACTTCCCGCGTAGCACTGCTTTCAAGGTGTCCCATAGGTTTGGGTATGTTGTGTCTTCATTCTCATTGAATTCGAGGAAGTCTTTAATTTCTTTTTTTATTTCCTCTTTGACCCATGGATGGTGCAGTTGAGCATTATTCAATTTCCATGAGTTTGTAGGTTTTCTGCAATTTGTGTTGTTGTTGAATTCTAATTTTAAAGCATGGTGGTCTGATAAGATGCATGGAGTTATTCCAATTTTTTTTTTTAGCTGCTGAGGTTTGATATGTTGCCAAGTATGTGGTCGATTTTTGAGAAGGTTCCATGTGGTGGTGAGAAGAAGGTATATTCTTTTTTATGTGGATGAAATGTTCTATAGATATCTGTTAATCCCAGTTGGGTCATTACTTCTATTAGACCTTTTGCTTCTTTGTTGAGTTTCTGTTTGGTATTCCTGTCTAGTGGTGAGAGTGGTGTGTTGAAATCTCCCACTATAACTGTCTGGGGCTTTAGATGAGATTTAAGTTCTAATAATGTTTCTTTAATGAATGTGGATGCCTTTGTATTGGGGGCATAGATGTTCAGGATAGACACTTCATCTTGGTGGGTTTCACCTGTGATGAGTATGTAATGACCTCCTTCATCTCTTTTGATTCATTTTATTTTAAAATCCAGTTTGTTAGATATTAGGATTGCTACCCCTGCTTGTTTCTTGGGTCCATTTGATTGAAAAATTTTTCCCAACCTTTAACTCTCAGGTAATGTCTGTCTTTGAGGGTGAGGTGTGTTTCTTGTATGCAGCAGAAGGACGGGTTCTGTTTTCGAATCCATTCTGCTAGTCTGTGTCTTTTTCTGGGTGAGTTAAGGCCATTAATATTGAGGGATATTAATGACCAATGATTGCTCATCCTTCTTCGATTTGCGATGGTTGTTGTTGGTAGAATTATGTGTGGAATTTCACCCCTTTGTTCTTTTGGCTGTTGGTAGAGAGGGATTTTCTAATGCTTATGTTTTTCTGGTTGTAGTTAGCTTCCTTGGGTTGGAGTTTTCCTTCCAAAATTTTCTGTAGGGCTGGGTTAGTGGACACATATTGATTGAATCTAGTTTCGTCATGGAATATCTTGTTTTCTCCGTCTATAGTGATTGAGAGCTTTGCCGTGTATAGCAGTCTGGGCTGGCATCCATGGTCTCTTTGTGTAGGTAGAATATGTATCCAGGATCTTCTGGCTTTCAGAGTTTCCATGGAGAAATCAGGTGTAATTCTGATAGGTCTGCCTTTATATGTTACTTGACCTTTTTCCTTAGCTAGTCTTAATATTCTTTCTTTATTCTGTATGTTTGGGGTCTTGATTATTATGTGGCGAGGGGATTTTTTTTGTGGTCCACTCTATTTGGTGTTCTGTAGGCTTCTTGTACCTTCATTGGCATGTCTTTCTTAAGGTTGGGAAAGTTTTCTTCTATGATTTTGTTGAATATGCCTTCTGCCCCTTTGAGGTGGATTTCTTCTCCTTCTTCTATACCTATTATTTTTAGGTTTGGTCTTTCATGGTGTCCTATTTTTCCTGGATATTTTGTGTTAAGGATTTGTTGGATTTAAGGTTTTCTTTGGTTGATAAATCCATTTCTCCTAGTGTATCTTCAACACTTTAGATTCTCTCTTCCATCTCTTCTATTCTGTTGGTAATGCTTGTATTTGTAGTGCCTGACTATTTGTCCAGCTTTTCTATTTTCTGCCTTTCTTCAGATTGTGTTTTTTTTAATGTCTCTATTTCAGTTTTCAACCCTTGCAGTGTTTGCATTGCTTCTTGCAATTTTCTGTTTATCTTTTCATCCACTTGTTGCTTTTTATGAATTTTTTGGTTTGTTCTTTCTTCCATTTTTTGGTTTACTTTTTGTTCCATTTCTTCCATTTTGTGCTTTGTTTCTTCTTCCATTTCCTGCCTTTTTTGGTTTGTTTCTTCTTCCATTTTTTTCATTTTTTGCTTTGTTTTTTTTCTACCATTTCTTGCATTTTTTGCTTTGTTTCTTCTTCCATTTCCTGCCTTTTTTGGTTTGTTTTTTCTTCCATTTCTTGCATTTTTTGCTTCATTTCTTCTTCCATTTTCAGCCTTTTTTGGTTTGTTGTTTCTTCCAATTCTTGCATTATTTGGTTTGTTTTTTCTTCCATTTCTTGCATTTTTTTGTTTTGTTTTTTCTTCCATTTCTTTGAGGGATTTTCCTATATCCTCTTTTAGGGCCTCTATCATTTTCATGAAAGTGCTTTTAAGGTCGTTCTCTTCTGCTTCATTCGCATTGGACTGTTGGGGTGTTGCTGGTGTGGAGTCTCTAGAATCTGGCGGTGTCATATTTGTTTTTCTGTTGCTGACTCTGTTTTTGTATTGTCTCTTTCCCATCTCTTCTTCTAGTGGGTGCAGAAAGAGCCCCTTACTGGTCTGGGGACCATAGTCCCCTTTTGGTGGGTGCTAGCAAGTCCAATAGTCTGGTGGTTCTTCTATTCCTTGTCCAAATGCTGGTCCCGTGGGTGGAGAAGAAGAACAGTTATCTGGGGCGCTTAGCCTCCTACCTGGTCCCCTGGACCCTATGCTGGGTCCTGTTGTACCTGATCTGGAACAGCTACTCTCCTGGTCTCCCTGCCTCCTCTGGTTTCCTGGTCTTGTTGGTGGGAGAAAAGATCTGGAGTCTGGGGTGCTTGGCTCCCGCCGGGATTGGGAGCTCTGTGCAGTTCCCAGGTGATCTGCAGGCACTGGAACACAGGCCAGGAAGCGGGCCTTTTTACCTGATGCTGCTGGAGGAACAGCTGCTTCCCTGGACTCCCAGCCTCCTCTCGTTTCCTGGTCTCGTTGGTGGGAGAGAAGATCTGGAGTCTGGGGTGCTTGGCTCCCGCCGGGATTGGGAGCTCTGTGCAGTTCCCAGGCGATCTGCAGGCACTGGAACACAGGCCAGGAAGCGGGCCTGTTTACCTGATGCTGCCGGAGGAACAGCTGCTTCCCTGGACTCAAATTAATGTTTTTTAAAATGAGGAAAGATAGATTTTGGCTTATAATTTCTGAGGTTTCAGTCCATGGTTGCTTGGTCCTGTGGATGGAAATCAAGGTGGATGAAAAGGCAGCAAGAAAATCAAGAAGGGACCAGCAACCAGAAATCTTCCTCAAGGATACCCTTGGTGACCTAACTTCTTTTCACTAGGCCTTCCCTGCAGAAAGTTCTATGCAATAGCACCATGGGCTGTGGACAAGGCTTCAGCACAGGGTTACTGGGGATGATCCATGTCTAAGCTACAGTAGTTCCACACCCCTGGCCTTTTCATTTCATCGCCTTCAGCTTCAGTGGGAGCTCTGCTGTTGCCCCAAGCCGAGACATTTTTTAGCTAGCCACAGTAAATGCTGGTGGTTACCTACCCGCTGAAATGTCATGGCGTTGTATCTATACTAACTGTTCATAGCGGTAGACAGAGCCTCCTGTGATCTGCTGCTGCTGCTCATCTGCGTCCACAGCTCAGAGTACCCAGAAGCCTCCATCTGCCCCACACTCAGTCTCTCTTCACTCAATGTCTTTGCATACCAGCCAAATGCTGGTGTTCTGTACCCTGGATTTTTGGGCAGGGCTCATTTAACATCTTTACCTTTTCTCTTAAAACATTGTGTCTTCAGACAGAACATCCCCTCTAGCAGCCCTAAAGTTGGAAAGTTCTGGTGTTATCTAACATGGAAAACCTTTCTCCTCAGCAGCCACTTGTCAGCATGGGGCTTTATGTATATTGAGACAATTATTGCTTTTTTTCCTTCCTTTTTCTTTTCATTATTATTAATTCATTCTTACATTCTAATACCAGTTCCCCCTCCCTCTTCACCTCCTGACCCCCCCACCTTCCATCTGCTCCTCAGAGAGGATAAGGCCTCCTCTAGGAGGTCTACTAATTCTATCCCATCATCTCATTGAGGCAGGACCCAGGCACCTGTTTTGTTATTAGTTTGGTTGTTTTCTGACTTTGTGGGGACATTTATTTGCACCTAACAGACTCTGTATTCTCTGCCACCAAGTAGAAACAATGCCTCAAAATAATTGACCAACATGTGTTTGATGAGTTGAGTGAATGATGATTCTGAGATAAACTTTGCTTCATTGGAAAGGAACAGCCTGGGAATCCAGCATGGGTCTGATCAAGACCTCCTGAATGTGGGTGTCAGTGAGGAGGCCTAGGTAATCTATTGAGCCTTGGGCAGCAGATCAGTACCCATCCCGAGTATACACACGGACTTTGGACTCCCATCTAACAATGTGAGGTGCACTCTCACTCTGAACTCTTGGGGAAGGGTCTAGGCCCTGCCCTATATGAAATGACAGACTATGGACACCCCCATGGAGGGCCTCACCCTCCCTGGGGAAATGAGGGGATAATGGGGGGGTTGGGGGGAGGGCACGGGAGGAGGGGAGGGAATGGGAGAGGGACCTGGAACTGACTTGTGAAGCAACCTTGTTTCTTATCTAAATTTAAACTGAAAAAAAAAGACCTAAAAAAAAAAAAAAGAAAAAAGAAAAGGAACACACTGAAAACATATCCTGGGGGGAGAAAAAAACTACAGAAAACCCATTTTCATTTGACGATTTGAAGTACGTGGCTTTTGGGTTTTGTGGTTTTGTGTGTCTATGTGTGTGTCCATGTACTTGTAGTGTGCATGTGTGTCCATGTGTGTATAGGGAGGGGGCAATAACTGGGAAATTGATTCCAGTACTTCCACGGGGTAACTAATTGCTCTCACACTAAGCTGCATGCAGCCTTCAAAGGGCATACTTGAGCTGGCTTAGATCTGAAAGGGTTACAACAGGATCCTGATAGGAGGAACTAGCACAATAAGTTGGAAGAGGCATGTGAGGAGATCTAGTAAATGTTTCCCGATGTGCAGCAGTCAAGTCAAGGGCACCCAACCCTCAAGGGACAAGGTTCCCTGGAGTGGCTCTTCTCACACACCATGTGCCAAGAGAATCCTGAGTTGGTTTATATGCTGTTCCCAGTGGAATCATCCAATAGCAGAGAATAGAGGACAGGAGAGGACTTTGCAAGCCAATCATCTCTAAAAGTTCATTTGTTCACTTCCATTCCAGTCTCCTGAGAGCAATGGCAGAATTCCCTAATGGCTCTTTGTTTAAATTTGGAAACTATTAGGGATAGGGATATTGGATTATAGAGAATATGATGCACATGTTAACAATGAAAAGGCATATATGTACCTATGCTTGTGCATGCATGCATATGTGCTACATCAAGGCAATATCATTTCATTTGTTTTAGAGACTGTAGACTTTAACAAGTCTCTTACAGTGTCACTTTTTTCTAGAGTCCTTGGCCTTTGGATATGAATCAAATTTTATAAGGGTGAGCATGGAGTTGATTTCCATATATAATTCTGAGATATAATATCTGGCTCTCAAAATCATTTTATCTTGTCAGGAGGCAAAGGCACTCTGAGTCCAGAGGCAGAAGAGGCACTGAGGATGTATCTGTAGCCAGAGGCTGTAAAATACAGTGATGGTGAGGAGAGACGCTGAATCCCAGCTTAATTCAGATTTCCCAAAAAGTAAAGGTTAGGATACATGTATGTCAAAACACAGAAAGACTTATTTTTCAAATAAATCATGGAAAAGCAGCAGGAGCATAGACAAGCACAGGTTTATAGTATGCCCATTGATTTTTTTTGCTTATTCTGCCCCCATTCCTTTCTTCTTTCTTTCCCTTCCCCTGTCTTTAATTCCTTTTCCTTCCTTCCCTCCTATCCTCACTCCTTCCCTCTCTTCCTACCTTCTTTCTTTCCATTTAAAAGTCTGTTCTTTTTGACCTTCATTTTCTTGTTGAAGGTAAATGAGTCAGTATTTCCTAGAAAGGCATGGCCAATGGAAAACAGATAGTCATGTATATGATACAGAGAAAGCATAGATGTTATATAGACATGTGAGGGGATGCATTAGTATAGTTGTTGCACACAGCTATGGAGACTCAGACATCTGACAACAGGTCGACCACAAGATGGAGACCCATGAGTGTGGTAGCATGACTTACTGTAAGCCTTACGATTTCATAACTAGGATAACTATTACCTTGGAGTCCTAAGGTCAGAAAGCACATAGTTCTAATGTCCAAAGAGAGTGTCCCAGCCACCAGAGAGACACCAACTCACCTTTGATGATTGTTTTCTGTTCAGATCTCCTGGGCCTGATGGCAGTTATCCATATTGACTTTAGGTATTTCCTTCTCTGTTTACTAGGATTGCACAAAGATCTCTAGAAACCCCCTCAGCCATGTCACCAAATAATGCTTTAGCAGTTCTTTAATCCCATTAAAGTTGTCACCTAAATTAGCCATCACCACCTACCCTAGTTTTGTTTTATTTTATTTTTTTAAGGTTTACTTATTTTATGGCATGCTGCCTTTTGCCCTTTCCCTCTACAGAGCCTGATTCAGATTGAACAGTTGTATAATTCTCCCTGTTTTCTTCAGGCTCCTTGGTGCTGTTGTTTTATTGTACTCTATATTCTGCTGTCTTTCCAACCCCAAAGAAACTGTTATGACATTTCACATGAAGGTGTTAAAGACTATAGAAAACATTATTCCCAAGATGGAAGTGTAAAGAATGGAGAGAAGGGATGGCATTTTCAGAATGAGGTGAAAAAGCTTAGTCGCTGCTTGTTTACCCTTGGGTGCTATTATGGTGGGGTTAGGAGTGAGAGAAGAAATTGTTGTATGAAGTTTAAATCCTTATACTACTTCTCAATTAGCACCTCCTGCCTCCTCAAAACATTGGACCACTTTTACCCTGGTGTACTCTTCAAGGATGTATCTTCCTTTTCATGAGTAATGCCAAGAGCTGACAAGCCAGCAGAGAAGGTCTGGCGTGACTGAGAAACTGCTTAGTATTCCTACAGTCAATACAGCCCCTTAGTTCTGTTGAAGATAGTAGGTTAGCTGTGCAAGGCTGGGCACTGGGTTAAGGGTGGAAAAACCTGTGGAAAAATAAATCTAATCTGTAACCATAGTTGTTCTTTCCTCAATCTATAACATATACCAGAGTAATCAGATCTGGCAGCTCAAATGACTAAGACGAGTACACTGTGGACTTTCTCCTTCCAACAAATTAGACTTGTGTGAGGAGGAAAGACAGAAGCAAAAAAGGAGAAAGTTAGAGAAGAATCAGGGACAAAGACCAGATGGCCTCTGAGTCTCCATGTTTCCCATCCTTTCAAGTAGGAATGATCTTGACTGAGAGATGCCCTTAGAAGAAATCCACCTGCTTGGCCAGCCCCTTGCTTCTGAAGAGAGGGAATTAACCAGGAAACAGATGTGCCCTTTGCATACTACCAGATCCCTTCCTCTTAATGGTTTATATAAAACGTAACGTCATTGGCATGCACATTTTTGTGAAATAGTGTGTCTCCTTAGAGGGTGATGTCTAATTCTCAAGATGCTGTTTCTGTGCAGTGATCCAGCATGCTAATTTCTTTCACAAAATCAGCCCAAGACCCAGGCTTCTGCCCTAAGACATGGCTGGAACAAGTCATCGATGTGAGAAATTAACAATACCAGATGTTACCAGCAGATGTGGACTCAGGCTGGAGTTGGTCTATTTAGGAATTACATAAAACCAGAAGAATTTGAGCAGGACCAGAAACACTCTGGGGGTGAGGGTGGGGGTGGGGATGACTCTCAAGGAGGAGAGCTTGGTCGCCAGCTGTTATGAGCAGTAGTTATTCAATCTGATGTGAACTTTTAGAGAAATTGTTGACATTGGCTCTGGCCCAAAGCTGACCTTTTTCCTTATGTCCAGCTGGACCTGGCAGGTAATTAGTACCTTGCTCTATACAAGAGCCGTTGGCATGCTCATGAAAAGGCTGACTTCATATTACAGCCCATGGCTTTGGGGAGATACCATGCTCTCCTACATCAAGACAGGGCAGGGTTGCATCACCTTCTCCAAGATAACCTTCTCATTGCTCCGTTTATGCAGACACAATGTTTGGGCTGGAAATAGTGTGACACAAGTAGAACATACAGAGGTCCTGCCCCCAATTTCAGTTCAGACAATTGGCATTTTAATATAATAGTCTCAAAATAATAATGAATGCCAAAACACTCCATGGAGAGCCAATTATCAAAGTGTTCACTAAGGATGAACTCAGCATTCCTGGCTTCCATGGCAGCTGAGCACTGACCTTGTCACTACCATTCTGAGGACAGAGGAGCCTCCTCCAAAATCCCTCACAAAGCAGGAGAATTCATAGCAGTGTTGTAGCTGAATCCAAGCTGGAGGCATGAGCAAAGCGTCAAAAGATCAATGTAATAGCTAAGCCCTGTTCTGAGGACAGCCTTCTAATTAATTGAGCATCACTGCTCCACCTCGTACCTGTATAGCTCCCAGAAGGCTGAGAACAGGGCTGGTCAATCCATCAATGCTCTGATCCCAGTAGGGCAGAAGATATGAGGGCAGCGTTTGAGTGTCTCAGCCATCTTAGGTGGTAGCTCTCCTGCCGTTTGGGAGGATGTTGGAGGGGAGACCACAGGCAAGATCCCCTGTGACCTGTAATGTAGATTATCACTACCCAGTTCATTCCCTGGTACAAAGGTTTAGGTCCCTTCATTTTGTTGCACCCCAGAAGCACATCTCACTTATATCAAAGGTTCAAACTGCTCTCGAATTACAGTGCAAATTGTGAGTCATCTACAAGTACCCCTCCCTGGGAGGGAGCATTAGCTTAAGACTTTGATCCCTGTCAACAGTAATAGTGAAACCTCAGCATCAGCCAAGTGACTGAAGAGGCAAAACCGTGGTTGATCTTCCCACCAGGACGAATAAGTGAGCTATGAAATTCTCATTAACTGATGTTTTTAAGAGGACTACAGTGCCATCCACTATTCTGAGGGCTTTCTTCAATACTTTAAACAAAAAGGAGTGTTGGCAGGGGAAGGATACATTGTTTTACTTAAATATTGCTGCTTTTGTGAACAATAAAGGAAAGTGTTTTGCACATTATGAATTGTTTTATGGTTCATTTCAAGCCTTAGAATAACTCTTTGTGGTAGAAAGCATCATTAGTATTGTCTTAAAGAAAGCTAAAGTTTGAAAGAAAAAGTGCAAGGTATTACATACAGCTAATGTCTAAGTAACAGAATAGGGATGCAGCCCAGGTAAAGTGATTCCACATTAGGGCTTATTATTTGTTGAGTAATGGAGCATCTCCCCTGAAATGTTCAAGAATTATGGTGATCACCAAGTTGTTCAGTTGTGTTAGGAGATGGTTGGTTGGTCAGGGCTCTGACCTTATCCTTGGACAAATCTAGTGATAGATTTATGAATTATTTGATGACATTATTAGGAAGGGGAAGACATAGAACAGATAGCACTGTTAGGCATAGGTAGCCCTGTTAGGGGTAGGTCCCTGAGGTATTTTGTTTTAGAATAGTGTGCTTTGTCTCTGCTCCTCCCTCATTTGATCTTCGCTTCCTGGCTGCTATGAAGTGAGCAGCCTTTTCTGCCCTCAGTGCAGACAGCAATAAGAAAGAGCCAACCATGAAATCATGAAACTCCTGAAGGATCTGACATAAATAAGCCCACACAAATGATTCCTGCTTGAAGATATTTTCCTCATGTATTTTGCCAGTGCAACAGAAATAGATGATGCAGTCTCTTTAAAAATTCAAGCTTCTTTAAAACTACTGATATATCTGAGTTCTCTTAGCCCCACAATTCCCTAGCTCAAGCCAGAAAGCCATTAGGTCTGATTCCTTTTCTAAATGGCAGTCCATCGAGACAACCACGGTTAAATAATGCCCTGCATCAAATGTGGTCTGCCCACAAGTCTTTAGTTTGGCTCCACAAACTGGAAATATTTGCATAGGTTTCTTCCCTCTGGCAGCACTGTATTTCTGCTATGAAAATAGCATGTCAGATTCCGGAGAATGAATCTGATGCGACTCTGCCCTTGAGGGGCATTTATGTATTCAACTTCTAAGCCTGGCAAGGCTGAGCCTTGGGACACTTATAAATTCCCTTCAAGCTGGAACTTTAATGCATTCTTGCCTGGACATCTGAGGCATTGTGTGTACTCAGCAAGTGTTAGAGCTGAAAGAAAAGACTTGTAGCTAGTGTCTAAATTAATCATAGTATTGGGAGAGGTGTGGCTTGCCTAGAAGTATTGATTGGATATGCATTGTAAACTGGGTTATAACAGGACCAGTGATCCTAATTTCCAGGCCAAGGATGAAGGCCTTCCAAGAAATCATGACAGATAGTAATGACCCTATATCCACTGTGTTTTTGCCTATATATACCTTGGATAATTAATTAAGTATGATTAGAGGTTACCAACAATAGTTAATACTGTAAGATAGAATGGCTATAACAAGACAGTAAATAGTCAATACTGTAAGATAGATTAGTTATAACAAGGTGTTAGAGTAAAAGCTCTGAGTGTGGTCTCTCACAGAATATTGTGCTTTCAACCTTTCACTTAAAGGAAGCACTTTATGGCTTCTCCATAATATATCCGAACTGTGTCCATCATGACTTTTGCTCTCTGGGATCATTAAATAAAATGAGGGTTGCTTAAACACAAACGTTGCAATACTGTGGCAGTCTTATAACCTAACTGAGATAGTAGCTAAGTGACTAATGGGCAGGTAGCATGTGCAGCAGTTATGCACAAAAAGGGGACGATACACTCCCCTGCTGGGAAGGTTTTCCATTTCATTCCAATACTCAGAAAGGCATGCAATTGTGTTCTCAGGAATGGTTTCCTCTGAAATTTTTCACTTTATCTTTTCAAACAATTGTTGACTGTGGGCAGCTGAAAATAAAGAAATCCATATTGTATAAGGGTAAACTACTGTCCACCACAGTATTTAGTGAGTCTATCTTTTCATTGACTGAACAGGTTCTTTTGGAAAAAATTACATGCTAGGTTGAGTTTTCTTGTGCTGTAAAAGGAGTATGTCTTTCTACTATCTCCCTTTGAAGAAATCAAATACTCAACCCAGACTCTAACTCCAAAACAAATTTCTTTATCCTCAACACCAAGGTATATTAACATGAGAGAGAACAGTAAAACTGGAGCAAAATACCAAGCTTATGAAAAGGAAAAATGAATGGAAAAAAGGAAAAATTTGTGAAGTTATAGACTAGAAATTGCTTAGGAGTTATGGAGCTGGGAAAGGGGATAGGAATACCATGTTATTATTGCTTTAATGTGGCCTGTGTCACAAATGAAGAGGCAACATGTAGGCTCCCTGCAACATATAAGTCTTTGCTCTACAAGGCACACTTAGAGAAAGGAAGAGAATTAAAGTCAGAGACAAACGAGGCAGGAGAAACTTCAATCATCTCAGTCTACAATAGGTGGAGACACTGTGCCTTGAAAAATAGCTTCTGCTCCATTTCGTACTATATTACAACACACACACACACACACACACACACACTTTTATTATATTGCAACATATACTGCTCCCTCATAAGAGAAGCTCTTTTACAATGACACACTTTGCGATCATTCTTTGCTTGTATATAGGGTATTGAATGACTGTTCGAATGTTTCAAGAGAAAACATTTAAAGGAAGGAGTGATTGTCTTAAAGACTCAGATAACAAAATAAAATTTGGGTTCTGTCATCTTTCTCCTACTTATACATTGTATCTAGTTTTACTTAAACCCTGGTGCTGCATGGACAATTTGGAAGCTTTTGTCATCACTATTGACAGAAATAAAACTGTGATGTGTGTGTGTGTGTGTGTGTGTGTGTGTGTGATTTAAAAGGAAGTATATTAATTGTCCACTTCAAACTAAAGACTACTACATTTGACTGTGTGTACACATACAAACACAAACATACTAACACACAAAAGACAATTATGTTGACCCATTTCAGCAACACAATTTTAATTTTATTTTTTGATACACCATAGCACAGGGTGTGTTGGGGATCACCATGTAGCCCAGGGTGGCCTCAAATTCACCATGATCTTCCTGACTCAGCCTCTTGAGTGCTGTCAATTCGCTTACATTTCCAAATCTCACCTGTGGGCCTTTTGTTTCTTACTCTTTTTTCATCCTTATAGCCTGTCCGATTTTTGTAATGTTTAGAAATGAAGCTCATTGTCTGGCATTGCCGACAAGGTCAGTGGAGGCTGGTGTTCAGTCTTCCTCATGTTGGAACTGGGCAGTTCCAACAAGATATAGAATATCCCAAGGTATTCTATTCTCAACAGCTACACTGCATTTTCTGAGGCTTGTCAAGTATCTGAATATAATTTAAGGGGTGGTAACACTATGAGTATTATGTTAAAAACCTCCTGGTAACATTTTTTCACAACATTTACCTTCAAATGTTTAGTCTGTTTCTTAAAAGTTGAAAATTGTGTGTTTCCCCTAAAACCCCTGCTGGAAAATCAAAGTCTATGTCCTTAGTTAAGGCCATGAGAGATTGTCTTACGTTTGTTCAGGAGCTCTTAGCATTTACATCTACAAATCTTCAGCATTGTTACCGTTTCCTTTTTCACTCGGTCAGAAAGGCACTGTTGTGAAGATTCAATGATTTTACTCAGAAGAGTTTCCTGGAAACCTGGAAATGGAGTCTGTCCTTTAATAAGCTGGATCTGATGCTCGCCTCAGGGCAGGAACAAAATGAAATCTCTTCTCTTCCCCCTCCTCCTGCCTATCTGCCTTTTTTTTTTGTCTCTTCATCCATGCCTTCTGCTTGCCAGTTATTTTCTGCTCTATTTCTTACCTTCCTCTTTTAATGTAATAATTGGGTATATTTAATCCGTATGTACTAGGCAGGAAGTCCAGAGCCGTCCTAGATTACAAAAGAACAATCAGGGTTTTTTGTGCCCACTAAACCACAGTACTTCTAGTCCATTGCCTCCCTTTAGCCCAAGTCTCAGCGAGGCTGGAAGCATGCAGCTGGTCAGCAAAACCAATTTAAATGTGGGGAACTGTAATGTCATCTGCCCCTTGTTGATGTTGTTGTATTGATGTCATCACACAAGGCACCTTGCCACCTCTGCAGGTGGTAAATCTTTACCATCCTCTGTTATGGCAGGCATCTTGCTTGGTTTAATCTACTAATAGTGTACTTGACATCGGACAGGTATCAATTCCTTTAACATCCGGAGTTACTACTCAGGTTATTGAGATGGCTGAATTTGAGCGATATAAAGTATTAGCTTCAAGTACGGTTTCTCCTGAGATTTAAATAGAAAAAAATGTAGCATGATGATTTTCAAATGAGCCTTTTAAGCCAAAGTCATCAGTGGTACGCAGGAGCTGGCTCATGGTAGCTAGCAAGAGTTCCTTATTACATTTTCAGGAATTTTGAAAGCTTGTTATAAAACACAGACATTATTAAAAGTTGAATCAGAGAAACTTACAGTGAAATAAATTATATTAAAAATGGTAATAAAAAACTCATTACTCCCTAATTATTTTACTACATTTTTGCCATTATCTGTGCTTCTGGGGTTATTTAATCTATTGTTTATGTAATGTGGACACACCATAAGATGTATTACATACACTCCATCTCTTCTCAACTCTGTGCTATGGGTTGGAATTAACATCATGGCTCTATTTACATCACAGAAATTTGTCACATGTTGTGACTATCCGGAAGGTTGTCGAGCACACCACTGTGTACAATTATTCTTCTCTTATAGGTGAGGGTTTGTGGATTAGGAAGCAAAGAAATCTTGAAAAGTTTGGGGAAATAAGAAGGCTCTGTCAATATTGGTCACAGGACATCTAGAACAGGGTGAGGGTTTGCATTACTCTATAGGCAATTAAATATTAGTGAGGGAGGGAAGAGATTTCTTTTATTCACCTCTGTTCTCTCCTTTCTTTTTGCTGGGGCTTCTGCAGACACCACCTGATCTTTTGATACCTTCTGTCCAGCTTATTCCTTAGGCACTGTAATCCATTCGCAATTCCCCTGCTTACAAATGTTTCTTTGAATCACAATATCACAGTTTTCTAAGTTGCATCACATCTGGATATCTTGATCCTCTGATTCTACCAGTCAGGTGTGACTTAGGATTTCAAGAAGAGCTTTTGGGTCATGGTAAGGAATTTGAACACATCGGGACTGGGTTGATAAATTAGCATGGATACAGGGAAAGCAGTAAATGGAAGAATTCAGGAAGTGTCTGTCACAGTCACCTACAAGCAAGGAAGGAAGTGTGTGCTGAGCAGCTGTTTGTGATGATGCGCTTCAACTTCCTTGTGCAGAGAGGGTTCTGACTAAATAAGATGTAGAATGGAACCCTTCAAAGGGATGCTTAAACATGAGTGCTGAGAGTCCTGGAGAAGACTCCTGAATAAATTAGATAAAGAAAACTGTGGTGGTTTGTATGAGAAATACCCCTATAGGCTCATGTCTTTGAACACTTGAACAGATGGCTGGGTTGTTGAGACGTTGACTGAATCGTTGGGAGACATGTCCTTGCTGGAAGAACTACATCACTGATAGTAGAATTGGAGAGATTTTAGTCTCATCCCTCTTCCAGTTTGCTCTCTGCTCCCTGTATGTGGATAAAAAAATGGTATACAAGCCGGGCGGTGGTGGCACACGCCTTTAATCTAAGCACTCGGGAGGCAGAGGCAGGCGGATCTCTGTGAGTCCGAGGCTGGGCTGGACGGATAGCCACCAAAACAATACAGAGAAACCCTGTCTCGAAAAACCAAAAAAAAAAAAAAAAAAAAAAAAAAAGAAATGGTATACAAAATGTAGCATTATATGGACCAAGCAGGTTCTATTTATATATTTTTAAGAGAAAACATATGTAACAACAATGAAAGAAAAAGAAGCCATAAATTTAGAGAGAGCTGGAGGTGGGGGGGCACATGGGAGCAGTTAAAAGGAGGAAATGGGAGGGGGATAATAGTATAATTATATCTTCATTTGAAAATATTCATTTTAAAGTATTTTTTAAAGATAAGATCACTTTGCTTCCGTTCCATATGCCTGCTGCCACACCTCCAAACCTCTGGAACCATAAGCCAAAATAAATAAAAACTCTTTCTTGTAGAAAAAGTTTTGCTTTGGGGTATGATGTTTTACAACAGCAACAGCCAATTTACACAATCATCACCATCTTTCTACTTTCTACTTCTGGTAAACTACAGAAATTTGAAAACATTTTCTAATGGAATTATATTTGAACTAGATAGCACCTTTAAAAATCTTGCTTATGACCAGATGCACTTAGGCACAGAGAAGACACTTTCCCCAACATTCAACAGATAATGAGAACACAGTGAAATCTTTATTGGTTTTGAACAACTATTCTAAACTAATATCTGTAGGTGCTTTTACACACACCGTGTGATTAGGCCTTGTCAGGATAACTTTTTAAATATATTGTCTTTCCTTCCTTTCTTCTTTCCTTCCTTCCTCCCCTCCTTCCTTCTTTCTTTAATGAGAATTTCACATATGAATACTGTATGTATACAACTTTCCCCCTCCTTACACCTCCAATTTCTTCCATGACCCCCCACTCCCTCTCATTGTCATGGCCTCTTGTTCCATATATATGCATATATATGTGCTTATATATACATATATATACACAACCTTTTATGTCTCTTTAATGTTGTTCATATATATATATGTGTTTAGGGTTGAGCATGTGGGATTAGATAACCTCCTAGGGGCTCATCTTTGGAGAGAACTGATTCTTCCTCTCAGTGGTCATTAATTGCCTGTAGCTCTTTATCTATGGGTGTGGGATTTTGACATGTTGGCATCTTATCTGATATTGTTATTTTTATGAGCTCTTTAGGCAACCATCTTAAGATTTCATAGCTACAGTTCCCCTGTCATGTATAAAAGACAACATCCAGTCCAAACTATTCAGATTCTCTGGTTCTGCCCTATTTCTTGATGTTTCCTGAGCCTTTGGTGTAGGCTGCAAAGTCCTACAGTGTTCATTTTTATATGCATTTTAGCCCATTGTTGGAGGAGCATTTCAGGATAGATCCAGTTCAAATTCATAGAGTCCCCTTTCTTAATTTCTTCTTTGACATATCATTTAGTAATGAGGTGTTTGATCTCCATGATTTGGGAAAATGTATGTAGTTACTACAGATTTATTTTCTTTCCATTTGAAGTTTTGTTGCATTATAATCTAATAGGACATAGTTCCCCCTTTCTGATTTTTCTCTGTTTCTTATTTAGAAACAACCATTTTACGTATCAATCCCCACTTCCTTCTCCATCCCATCCTCTCCTGCCCTCTACCAATCCCGCCAACTCACCACCTACCTGTTCCTCAGGACAATGAGGTCTTCCATGGGGGATCATCAAAGCCTGTCACATCATTTGGGGGAGGACCTAGGCCCTCCTCCATGTATCTGGGCTGAAACAGTATCCCTCTACAGGAAATGGACTCACGAAGTCCAATCGTACACTAGGGATAAATACTGGTTCCACTGTTAGAGGTCCCATAGACTGTCCAGATCTCTTAACTGGTACCCACATTCAGAGTGTTTGGTTCAGTCCAATGCTCATCCCCCAGTTTTATGACTGGGTTTCCTGTTCTCTACTACATCAGGTCAACCGGTTCTGTAGGTTTCTCTCTTAAGGTCTTTAGCCCTTTGCTCATCCCACCTCCCTCTCTACAACTGAATTCCAGGAGTACGGAAGATTAGTGCTTATTGTGGGTGCCTGTTTCCTTCAGCTACTGGATGACGGCTCTAGGATGGCAATTAAGGTAGTCATCAGTCACTATAGATAGAGAAAACGAAATATTCCACGACAAAACCAGATTTAAACAATACATACCCACTCATCCAGCCCTACAGAAAGTACTGGAAGAAGCTCCAACTTAAGAAAGTTAGCTACACACACAAAAACACAGGCAATAGATAATTCCAGTTTACCAAAAGTCAAAAGAAAAAGCTAGGTAAATTCACACACAATACTCCCACCACCAACAAATCCAAAACAAACAAGAATTAACATTCAATGGTCCTTAATTTCTCTCAATATTAATGGCACTAACTCTCCTATAAAAAGACACAAGGCAATTAAATAAATAAAACATAAAAAAGACACAAGGCAACAGAATGTATACAAAGACAGAATTTATCCTCTGCTGCACACAAGACACATACCTCAACTTCAAAGACAGATGTTACATCAGAGTAAAGAGTTGGGATAAGATTTTCCAATCAAACGTACCCAAGAAACAAGCTGGTGTAGCTATCCTAATATCTAACAAATTAGACTTCAAACTAAAATCAATCACTCTTACCACTGGACAGGACTACGAGACAGAAACTTATCAAAAAAGAAAAAAGAAAAAAACCGGGGGGTAACTAACAGAAGTAGAAGTTATGACCCAATTGATTTTAACAGACATCTATAGAACATTCCATCCAAACACAAAAGAATATACATTTTTCTCAGTGCCACATGGAAACTTTTGTAAAATTGATCACATAATCGGCAACATAGCAAACCTCAACAGATATAACAAATTCGAAATAACTCCCTGTATCTTATCAGATTACCATGCTTTAAAGTTAGAACTCAACAACAATACAAATTACAGAAATCCTACAAACTCACGGAAATTGAACAATATTCAGTGGCACCATTCCTGGGTCAAAGAAGAAATAAAGAAAGAAATTAAAGACTTCCTATAATTCAATGAAAATGAAGACACAACATACCCAAACTTACGGGACACTTTGAAAGCAGTACTAAAAGGAAAGTTCATAGCATTAAATGCCCACATGAACAAACTGGAGAATACTCACACTAGAGAATTAACACCACAACTAAAAGCTATAGAACAAAAAGAAACAAACTCACCCCAGAGGAGTAGATGTCAGGAAATAATCAAATTGAGAGCTGAAATCAATAAAGTAGAAATGAGGAAGGCAATACAAAGAATGATTGTAATGAAGACTTGGTTCTTTGAGGAAATCAAGATGGACAAACCTTTATCCAAACTAACCAAAAAGCAGAGAGAGAACATGCAAGTTAACAAAATCAGAAATGAAAAGGGGTACATAACACACTGAGGAAATCCAGAGACTCTTCAGGTCATACTTTGAAAACCAGTACTCCACAAAATTCAAAAACATAAAGTAATTGGACAATTTTCTGGATTGATACCACTTACCAAAATTAAATCAAGAACAGATAAGCAATTTAAACAGACCTATATCCCCTAATGTAATAGAAGCAGTCATCAAAAGTCTCCCAACCAAAAAAAGCCTAGGGCCAGATGGTTTCAGTGCAAAATTTTACCAGCAATTCAAAAAGAGCTAATATCAATACTCCTTAAAGAGTTCCACACAATAGAAGCAGAAGTTTCATTGCCAAATTCTTTTTACGAGGTTACAATTACCTTGGTTCCCAAGCCACAAAAAGACACAACTAAGAATGAACTACAGACCAATATCACTCATGAACATTGATGCGAAAATATTAAATAAAATACTGGCAAATGGAATCCAAAAACACATCAGAGAAATCATCCAACATGATCAAGTAGGCTTCACTGCAGAGATGCAGGAATGGTACAACGTATGAAACTCTATTAATGTAAGCTATCACATGAACACACTGAAAAAGAAAAACCACAAAATCATCTCACTAGACACTGAAAAATCTTCTGTTAAAATCCAACACCCCTTCATGATAAAGGATTTGGAGAGATCTGGTGTAAGAGGAACATACCTAAATATAATAAAAGCTAACATCAAACTAAATGGAAATAACACAACGTGATTCTTCTAAACTCAGGAAGAAGAAAAGGCTGTCCACTCTCTCTATATCTCATCAATAGTGTACTTGAAGTTTTAGCTAGAACAATAAGATAACAAAAGGAAATCAAGGGGATAAAAATTGGAAAGGAAGAAGTCAAACTTTCACTATTTGCAGATGATATGACAGTTTACATAAGTGACCTGAAAAACTGTAGCAGGGAACTCCTGCAGCTTATAAACACCTTCAGCAAAGTAGCAGGATACAAGATTAACTCAAAAAAATCAGTAATCCTACTATACACAGATGATAAATGGGCTGAGAAAGAAATCAGAGAAAGATCACCCTTTACAATAGCCACAAACAACATAAAATATATTGGGGTAATACTAAACAAACAAGTGAAAGACTTCTATCACAAGATCTTTGAGTCTTTAAAGAAAGAAATTAAAGAAGATAACAGAAATGTGAAAATCTCTCATGTTCTTGGATAGGTAGGATCAACATAGTAAAATTGGCAACCTTGCCAAAAGCAATCTATAGTTTCAATGCAGTCCCCATCAAAATACTGGCACAATTCTTCACAGAACTTGAAAGAATAATACTCTATTTCATATAGAAGAAACAAAAGACACAGGATAGCCAAAACAACCCTCTACAATAAAGGAACTTCTGGATGCAACACCATCAGTGACTTCAAGCTCTATTACAGAGCAATAGCCCTGAAAACAGCTTGGTATTGGCAGAAAAATAGACAGGCAGACCAATGAATTTGAATTTAAAACCCTGATATTAACTCATACACCTATGGATACCTGAGTTTTGACAAAGAAGCTAAAATTATACAGTGGATAAACAAAAGCATCTTCAACAAATGGTGCTGGCATAACTGGATGCTGGTGTGTAGAAGATTGCAGATAGATCTATATATAGATCCATATGTATCACTATGCACAAATCGTAAGTCCAAATGAATCAAAGACCTCAACATAAATCTAGCCACACTGAACCTCTTAGAAGAGAAAGTGGGAAGTACCCTTGAATGATTGGTGCAGGTGGCCTCTTCCTGAACATAACACCACTAGCACAGACACTGAGATGTCAATTAATAAATGGGACCTTCTGAAACTGAGAAGCTTCTGTAAGTAAGTCAAAGGACACAGTCAACAAGACAAAATGGCAGCCTACAGAATGGTGAAACATCTTCACCAACCCCACATCTGACAGAGGGCTGATTTCCAAAATATACAAAGAAATCACGAATCTAGTCACAAAACACCAAATAATCCAATTAAAAAGTGGGGAGAGAACTAAATATAGAATTCCAAATAGAGGTATCTACAATCGCTTTAAGATACTTAAGAAAGTACTGAATATCCTTAGACATCAGGGAAATGCAAATTAAATTAACTCTGAGATACCATCTTACTCCTGTCAGAATGGTTAAAATCAAAAACACCAATGACAGTCTATGCTGGAGAGGATGTGGAGAAAGGTGAACACTCCTCCACTGTGGGTGGGATTGCAAACTCCTATAGTCACTTTGGAAATCAGTATGGCAGTTCCTTAGGAAAATGGAAATCAGTCTACCACAAGATTCAGCAATTCCACTCCTAGGCATATACCCAAAAGATGCACATCCTTACAACAAGTATGTTCAAAGCAGCTTTATTTGTAATAACCAGAACCTGGAAGCAACATAGATGCCCCTCAACTGAAGAGTAGATAGAGAAAATGTGGTACATTTACACAATGGAGTACTACTCAGTGGGGAAAAACAGTGGAAACTTGAAATTCCCAGGCAAATGGATGGAACTAGAAGAAACCATCCAGAGTGACGTAAACCATTCACAAAAATACAACCATGGTATGTACTCACTCCTATATGTATTTTAGACACAGAGCAAAGGATTGACAGCCTACAACCCACACTGTCAGAGAAGCTAGGGAATAAGAAGCACCCTATGGAGACATACATGGTCCCCCAGAAAAAGGGAAAGGGACAAGATTCCTGAGATAATTGGGAATATGGAGAGAGGAGAGCAGCAATTAGGAGAAAGAGAAGGTGAGAAGCGGATGGGAAAGGAGGACATGAAGGATCAGGAAGATTGAGTCAGGGGAAGAATACAGGAGAACAATAAAAGAGATGCCATAATAGAGGGAGACAATATAGGTTTAAAGAGAAATTTGGTACCAGGGAAATGTCCAGAGATCTACAAGGATGACCCCCAAGAAACAATCTAAGCAATAGTGGAGAGGCTACCTTAAATGTCTTTCCCTTATAATGAGATTGATATATACTATTTTATATGCCATCCTAGAGCCTTCATCCAGTAGCTGAAGGAAGAAGCAGACATCATAGCTAACCACAGAGCTACCCTCCTGGAATCCAGTTGCAGAGAGGGATGAGTGATGAACAAAGGGGTAAGACCAGGCTGGAGAAACCCACAGAAATAGCTGACTTGGACAACCAGCATAGGAATGACTCAGATTCCCTGAACATGAGTGTCAGTTAGGAGGCCTGGGCACTGTATAGGACCTCTGGCAGTGGATCAGTATTTATCTGTAGTGTATGAATGGACTTTGGGAATCCATTCCACATATAGTAATACTCTCTCAGCCTAGACATATGGTGGAGGGCCTAGGCCCTGCTCCAAATGATGACTTTGAAGATCCCCCATGGTAGGTCTCAGCCTTCATGGGGAGCAGAAAGGGGATGGGTTATGGGGTTGGTGGGGGACAGGGGAAGAGGGGAGGGAGAGGGAACTGGGATTGGCATGTAAAACAAGACTGTTTCTAATTTAAATAATAAAGGAAAAAAGAGGCATGTATGTGTTGACTGCCATCTTTGTTCCTGCAGTATTCTTAGCCCTGTTTTTCATTTCAGTAATTACTGCTTCATTTGCTTCTTTTACAGAATCTCTCAACTATACCTAGTCATCTCTTCAATATGAAATATTCCTTCCTGTATTCACCATAGAGCCAGTATGGGAAACATGGGTTCTTTCAGTCTATTTATACCATGTCATGTTGTTGTTCCTATTCAACAGTGGCATATGGTTTTGTTGGGTATAGTGTCTAGGTTGACATCAATGGTTTTTTTAGAACCTGAAGTGCATTGCTCCAGGCTTTTTGGCTCTTTATTGAATTCAATTCTCAAACTCTGAACAGTCTTTTTTATTTCATTCAGTCATATATTTGTGTTGACTTCTATGCCACTCGGGTGTGTATTGTTATTCCTTTTAAGTTTATTGAGATATTTTTGGCTTTTTTTGTTCATGTCTCCTTTCAATTCCTTGATGTATTTCATAAAGCTTATGATTGTTCTTTTTAAATTCTGTGCCTCAGGGTTCATCTATGTAATACTCATTTGATAATATTTCCATAGGATTAGTGATTTTGAGGGGGAATATACTATTTTGGCTTTCATATTGTTAATGTTCTTGCAATATTGCTGTGGCATATGAACCTCTTCCTTCTCTGTGATTTAGCTTTGTTTAGGTTTGACTTGGACATAAACTACTTGATTGGAGCTAGGCATGAGAGTTTGGAGACATCCTGGTAGGCAAGTGAGGGTAGCAGAATTCAACAGACAAAGGTGGTGCAAGACGTGTGTATCCTGAGCTAGTCCCATAAGTGTAGAGATGATGTGAGGGGTGAGGGCCACTGCAACTCAGTAGGCAAAGGCAGTATGTGAACTGGGGGTCCGTACATGGCCTGAGAGTGGAGAGATGGTGCCAGAATTGATAAGGATCAGAGGAGCTCCAAGAATTCTTTCTTATATTTGTGCAGGAAGAAAGTTAGACATAAACTAAGATATGTTTTGCCCAAAAATCTTTCAACAAGTTGGTAAGAGAGGTGAAATATAGCCAAACTCTTTCTGACTTCAGCACAGATCATCTGTTCCATGTACCCTGATGTAAGGGTTCCAAGGGTGGATGAAGTATATTCTCCTAGTATGAATTCTATCCCAGGGAAAACACACTCAAACATAACTGCATTTAGCATCTCTATACTTACTCCTACTAAACTAAATTCATAAACCTTTCTACATTGAGGGACTTAGAACCTTAGAACCACAATGAAAATAGTAAATGAATTCTCAATGAATTGCTGCTTTGCCATTGGACTCTAATGTGTGGTCAGTCACCAGTAGACTTAGGGTAAGGGTAAGTGATCTAAAAATGTAAAGCACCCTAATCTCACACATTGAGCTGAAGTTTAAAATTCAAGCACAAGTTTGTTTCTGCATGGCATTTAGTATTTCATTTTCTACTCCATGGATCCTGCATCCCAAGAGAACACTGCAAGAAGGTTTCTATAGAAATACAATCCAAATACTTTTTGGGTGTGAATCCAAAGTGCTTCTCCATGTTAGCCCATGGGATCCAAATGTGTTGGCTCTCCTCGAAGATACAACTTGATAAACAAGAACAAATCAGAGGACACTGTAATCCCCGAGTCTCTGTCACCATGTAGTCCTCAATCAATTCTGTGTCACCTTGGAAAGAACTCACAATTCTAAATCCTGGCCTTGCTCCAAAAGCAGTGTGTCTGGGCAGTCATTTAAAGTAGCTTTCTTAGAAATGAGCAGTAGGGTAGATGTCACTGTGGAATGGCTGACCTGTGAGCAAGGAGATAGGAAAATTTCCAGCTTCATGGACTGCTGATAATCTTTATGTTTTGTATATTTTAAGGGATCATATAGATTTTAGAATTTCCTAATGAGAAATTAAACCCTCCAAATAGCATTTGATTTTTTTCTACTGTGAATCAATCATACCTTAATGATGTCTGGTTCCTATCTGAACTGCTTACTCTGAAACCTGACAGCTTAAAATAGTCACTTAAGTTTTGCCTTTAACTGAGGCCCCTCAACAAAACAGTAATGTGTTGCCTCCCCAACATGTTAGCACAGTAAGACATTCTGCACACTTGGATTCCCCTAAAGTCCATGTTCCAAGAGAGCATGTGAACCTGTCATGATTTATTGTCATTTGTCTTCAGACAGTATGTTGTATCACATGTAGTGCCTTCTATTAGGCAGTCAGTCACAACTCCACACAGTTTTAACAGGGCCATCACCAATTCCTCTTTTGCTTTCAACCTCTTAAAGAAGTGTCACTTCTCATGTTAAGAACAGTGTCGAAGAATTTGCTGTAATATCAAAATGTACTTACAGTGGTAATAATGGTATCTGATTTCGTCACTCTACAGAAAATAATCACAAAGTTTTAAAAGAGCTATGTGTTTAGGTTACTATTCTGCAGTGGGTAATTTAGGTAAGGCTTGGATAGCTAGTTCTTGTGATCTCTGCTAGACACCCATTTGCTTCTGCAATCAGTTTTAAGTCAATTTTCGCTGGTCTGTCCTTGTAGCTCTGGTGCCTCAATTGGGACAACTTGGCCCTGTTGGGGATGGTCCCTATTCTGCAGATTACTATTAGCTGCTCCTTGGGGTAGAGAGAAAGACTGAGGCAATGTGTAGACATTTGTGATTTCTGGAGTTATAGGTACAACATTATTCCTTTATTACTTGTGTGAGCCAAAGCCAGTGGTGAGCCCAGATTAGATCCCAGGGCTGTGAAAATAGATATCATAAATTTATGGAAATTGCTATTCTGTCCTTTGATTAGGATGAGGGAGGGGGGACAATTGTAGCCTTTAACAACATAACCTGGTATTCTAATGGTGCTATATAGTGATTACATTTTGCAAACAATTTTAAACATGTAATTCATTTGCTCTTGAAACAACCCCAAATATATTTATAGTCATTTCTCATAGTTTATAGGTAAGAAAACAGTGCAATGACTTCTTCAAAGTCATACATATATTCATTGGTTACATAGGGATCCTGACTCTAGAATTGTACTATTAAGATGGTTTATTTTATTTTTAATATGTATGTATCATTACATATAAATGTATATATGTATGAGTGCTCTGTGTGTACACCTGTGTGCCAGAAGAGGGCACCAGATCCTATTATAGATGGTTGTAAGTCACCTTGTAGTTGCTGAGAATTGAACTTGAGACCTCTGGTAATGCTGCCAGTGTTCTTAACTGCTGAGCCACCTCTCTAGTCCAAGATGGTTTATTTTATAGAAACAATATGACAGCCATTAGTGCAGCATTCTTTTTTGTATAGGACTTAAGGTTAAGTACCACCAACATGCTCCTTTTTGGGTCAGGGGTTTATGTATGTTCCACAGAGCAGAGCCTTTGAACTGTTAGATTGAATCACATTAAAGCAAATGCATCTTCCATGGGAGCTACATGCTGCTTCTATTAGATATCTAGAGAAGGTGTTATACAGAATTTGTTTTTTATGGTATTTAAAAATAAGCATATTGGTGTTTGCTTCTACCTTGTTCAAAAAAAATAAAATGGGAAGGTTTTGATTGAATAAACCTAAACTCAAAGTTCTCTCACACATTTCCCGGTTGGTTTTCTGTAGTACTTCACGTGTTAAGACATTTGCTTTTTTTTAGTAATGAGGTCAGGTACTTTCTGTCTGGCAAACATCTATCACTTCCTTACAAAAGTGAAGGTGTGCATAGACATTTCAGTGGAGACTGCCTGAGTAAGTCAGTCATAATAATAGCGGGACCATATAAAAAGAAGAGAGGCACACAGAAGACGAAATGAAGAGGGAAGAATCAAGACAGAAAATGAGGGGGGTGGAAAACTGGTTCAAAATGACATTTATTTCACTCGGTGAAGACTTAACAAAGCCTTCTGCTGAGATTTGTTGGCAGCAGGGCTGTTTGGCAAAGCTCGGTGTCCTCAGGGAAATGTGAAAAGACATCTGTTCCTCAGAGGTGCTTTTCTCGATTGATCTGGCTGAGGACACCTCAAGAGGGTGCCAGCCCCTGAACAGCTGGTCATGGTGCCAGTCCCTTGGAAGCACCTGGAGCCTTTTTATTACAGGCTATGTTAATGGAAGCATAAAGAGATCAGTATTTTTTCCCAAATAACAGAGGCATGACAACAGTATAAACTGGAAGGAGGGTGTGTATCCTGTGGTGTGAAGAAACCACAGCATTTACCACGGCCCTGCTGCTCTCTTTTCTGTTCTCTGTGTAACTGTTATTGGAGTGTTGTAAGTGATGATATCCTGGCTATTACCCTCGATAAAAATTACATTCACTTTGCCATTTCTGATTTTGTGAAATCAGTGACAAAACTCTAATTTTGAATAGTGTTCTGAACTAATGCACAATGTCCAGCAAGAATAACCCTTGTGTAAACAAGCCTTGTCTAGTGCTCCTGATGGTTTGTATTCTGAAAATGTTTCACTGGGTCACTGTCACTTGGATAAGCTGTCCTTAGCACACATGGCTAAAATGGCTATAGTCCCTCCTCCAAAATACCTCTAGAAATAGTCTATATCCAGACCAATAAGAGAGGACAAAGTGGATCCATGGCTACCCAGGGAATAAAAGTCCCTTGGAGAGTTGTTAGGATTTTTGTGTCAACCCCAAAAAGGAGATGCAGCCTCAGAAGAGAGACTGTTGTGAGACTGACAGCTAATCTGAGACAAGAGCAGAAAGCTGGCACCTCTCCAGAGTTATCTACTCAGGCAAGTGGACAGGAGCACATCATATACTCTCAGAATTGACAAGGAAGAAGATCTCTCTTCTGTGTTTTGGTAGGAAAAAGATCCATAATTAAGAGCCAAAGCTGAAGCTCATACCAGGCCCAGGTATGGAATAGCAATTCAGAGTCTGTGTACAGATATGAATTCTAAACTGGGAAATCAGAAATGTAAATAGTGATCCTGGGCAGATGAGTTCTCAGAGGTGCCAAGTAAAATGTTCTTTGGGGCTGCTACAGTATAGAGGGAAAGTGTACATTCAGAAATTACAAGCCACAGAGGGAAAGGATCTTATAAGAAGGGAATCAGCAGATGCAAAAACGGTGTGATTAGTGTTGTAAGCACTTGAGGTAGAGAAAATAAGTGAAAACATGTCACAAAAGAATTGGCATCCGTAATGAGAAACCAAATAAAAAGGTCAGTTGGGAGATAAAAAATAATAACTTGAAAAGCCCTCAGTGGAAGCTTTGCTTCTGGAAAATTGGAGAGATGTACTTATCTAGTCTTCTACTGAGTACAGCTACACACTCTAGGATATGTATCATACTGCATGTTCAAAAAGTGGAGAGAAGGAAGAGGGTTGGTATGGATCGGCCCCAAGCACTTGAATTGTGATAAACCTCTTGAGAGTCACTGTAATTTTTTGTATTCTAGACTGAAGAAGTCAACAACCTAGGGATGTTGCTGATCACAGACAAAGGAACCAAAAGTGAAATATTAGTCTCTCTGGCCAAACAATGAGGAAAGGAGTCATCCATATAGCTAGAAAAAATTTTAAAAGAAGCTATGTATTTCTAGACAGGTATGAGCAATAAAGTTGTGCCAAACCTTTGGCATACCTGTTTCAAGGGCTCCAGCATCCTAAAGTCTATCATTGCCATGAACCAGTCAGGTACCCAACTATTTACCAAGGTTGTATTAGAAAGGATTGTGTTGGGAGTTTTGTCACTACTCAGTAACAGTGAGCCTTTCTCTACCATGCCAGTTGAATCTTTCTAGGGAATCCATTCCCACTTAGTAATGTCTCTCCTTCCTGCTAGTAAGTATTGGGAGGATCCTAGCAGACTCAGGCTTTGAACACCACCTACCGGTGAGAGGGGATTCTTTGACCTCCTATGATGCAGCTCTTCAGCCCATCTGGAGAGCCAGCTTCCCAAACTATCATGCTACTCTATGTGAGTCAAAGCTGAGAAGGGAACCTTGGTTTCTACAGTCACCAACCACTTCCTCTGCTAGAGCAATGTCAGATGAAGCATAATAAAGTTGAATGTTTGGGTGAGATCCCCAAGCACATTACATGAAATTCATAAACCCAAGACTTCCATTTAATAATCATTTATAACCTAACCCAGATAACCTTAAAACAATTGAAACATTAACAAGAGCAACAAACTGTACCAATGTAGAAATTACAAAGATATTAGTTATATCCAACAAGCATTTAAAGATATCCACAGTAAAAGATGCACAAACAAGTGATTAGACACTTGAAACAAATGAAAAACAAAAACAAAGCTTCCTCATGAAGTAGAAATTACAAGTGTTTAGTTGCATTTCTTTTGTTGGGATGAAACACTCTGACAAAAAAAATGCAGCTCAGGAGACAGAAGGTTAATTTCTACTTCCAACCATAAGTTATCATCCATCACAGAAGGGGATACATCGGCAGGAGCTTGAAGCAACTACATCATATCAAATCCACAGTTAAGAGCAGAGAGAAATAAATGTATGTGCTTATTATACAGTTGCCACACTCTTACTCAGTTCAGGGCTTTCTGCCTAGGGAATGATGCCACACACAGTGAGATTCATCTTTCTACATCAATTAACTCAATTAAGATAATGCACACTCCTGTAAACATACATGTTCATAGGCCAACCCAATGTAAACTTGCTTTTTGGGTGATTCTAAATTGTGTCAAATTGACAACAAAAGCTAATAATGAGAAATACTCAGATCAAGTTTTTATTTCTGGGGAACATGATTGAAAAGAAGGGAATGTTTAATAAAAAGAGTAGTTCAAATGTCCATTGGAAGAAAGAGCCAGTAATTGAAGTTAGAGCGATAGAAATGCTGCATTTGAACAAACAGAAGGAAAGGACTAGAGAGAACACAAAATGAACTATAACAAACAGTTAAAGATGTCTAAGAAAACATTACAAAACATTGAGATATCAGTGTATATTGAGGCATGGTGGATTCCTCCTGAAGGGATACATTCTCTGTCAAGGATCAAAAAATTGGAAAGAAACAAGGATAGTAGCAAGTATAGTGAGAGCATTTATTAAGAAAGTATACCCTTTCTCTAGAGGAGGCGGGCTAGAGGAGGGAGACCTGCAGGAACTCAGTAGCTGGTCTGTTGCACAAAGGAGTGGGGCTTTCACCCCACTTTGTAATCACGTGTGTGCGCACAGCACATACATGCATTCCTCTATGATAGGGTTGTGTGTTTGCCTCAGGAAGGGTTTGGATTCTCATCATTTGTAGAAAAATGGAAGGAACTACAGAGAAGCATTCTAGGAGAAATAAGCCAGACTTGAGAAAGCAGCTAGTTATCATATTTTCTTTCTTTCATATGTGGGGACTAGAAAAAAGCCTCAAAGATAGAATGCAGAATTAGAAGAGAAGAGGAAATGGACCAGAACATGTTGGAGAGGATAGCTCTTGGAGATTGGTTCTTTCTTCCTACCTTATGGGATTGTGGGATTGACTCAGGTCATTATGCTTACCCGCTTTTCAGTTTCACTGGCCCAAACCTCTATTTCTAATGTTAGTGTTCACTCATTTATTGCTAGCATATGGTAAAAGTGGGTCTTTACATGTTCCCTAAAGTTGTGGAATTTAGTTATTAACAGTAATACTTTTTGTGTATTCTATGTGATCTTCTCTCCTTTTTTCCAAGACAGTGTTTCTCTGTATTGCTTTGGCGCCTGTCCTGGAACTTGCTCTGTATACCAGGCTGGCCTCAAACTTACAAGAGAGCTTTGTGCCTCTGCCTCACGAGTGTGCCACCAATACCTGGCTCTATATGATCTTCTAAATAAATGAGTATAGCTTGTTACACAATGTGAAGCAGAGGAGAGAACACAGTCTTGTACTGCTCTGTTGCCAGAAAGTATAGTTTGACTTGTAAGCCAATTACAGTAGAGTTATCTACTTTCAACTTTCTGAGAGTTTCAATTTTTCCCCAGGATGGGGATGGGGACTTTTTTTTTTTTGCTTTTTATTTTTTTATTATTTTAATTTTGAAAAGCTTGTTTTACATGTCAATCCCAGTTCCCTCTCCCTCCCCTCCTCCCGCATCCCCCCACCATCCCCCACAGCCTCCCACCCTATCGCCATTTCCTTCCACATAGGGGATATCTAGAGTCTGTCATTTCACTCAGGGCAGGGTCCAGGCACTCCCCTAAGAGTCCATCCAGGCTGAGAGAGCATCCCTCTTTGTGTTATGGACACATGATAAATGTTTGTATGCCAGGGATAAAACTTTTTGATGCTGTAATCTATGTTTTTTTTTATGTAACATCCAGTTCCACCATGACATTTTATCAGCAACCATTTAAACCATAGATGTTTAAGTTATTTGTGTCGAATGCTCTTTTTGTTTCTTTTTAGTGCCCTCTCTTGGATAACTATATCTTCTGTTTGAGAAAACTTTTTTTAAAAGATTTTTTTATTTAGATTAGAAACAAGCTTGCTTCACATGTGAATCCCAGCTCCCTCTCCCTCTCCTCCTCCCCCACCTCCCCCATAAACCCCCTCAGTTTCCCATCCAATCCCAACTAAACTCCTTTCCCAAGGGAGGGTGAGGCCCTCAATGGGGGCTCTCCAGAGTTTGTCATTTCATTCAGGGCAGGGCCTAGGCTCTCCCTCAAGAGTCCTGGCTGAGAGAGCATCCCTCATTGTGGGATGGGCACCCAAAATCCATTTGTAGGCCAGGGATTAATCCTGGTCTACTACCCAAGGCTCCATAAATTGCCTAGGCCTCCTCACTGACACCCACATTCAGGGGGTCTTGATCAGTCCCATGAGAAAACTTCTTTTTAAGAAAGTTCTCTAAAACCATCCATCCATTTACTTGAGTGCATTTTCCTTCTTATTTTCACTTTGCCACGTGCTAGATTTTGGTATTGGGTCATGCCTGGTTGTTGGTTAATATTTGAGAGAATGGGGTGCTAAAAAGTAGAATGTAAGAAATCCATTCACCATCATGAATAATCAAAATTATTAATAAATACAAATTTAAGAGATGTAAGAAAAGACCTTTCAGGAATGCTAAGGAATACAAGTCAAAGAAAAACCTTTTTTTTTGTTTTTGGCAGTTTTGGGAATTGAACTTGGGGCCTCTACCATTGAGCTATTCCCTCAGTCTGAAAAAGAATTTCCAGGAAAAAAATCAATTCTGGTTCAGGATGATGGCCTCCTTTTCACCATATCTTCACATGCATGGCAGATGGACCAAGAATATTATTACATATTTGAAGAAAAAGAAATCCTCTTTCACAATAATTAAAATCCTTTTTATAAAACAACACATGTAATTAAAATTCGAAAACAATGTTTTAAAGATGCAATTTTTTTCTTTCATAAACAAAACAACTTTGAAATATAGGACGTACATCTCTAACTGGCTTCCAACATCAGTTTATGAAATTGATTTGTTATCCTATCTGAAACATAATCTGAATCCCATATTATATAGAACTTTGATTTTGAAGGAAGAGGAAGGGCAAGGGAATCTAGAATGACTGTTAAGCTTTTCCTTTAGTCTTTACCACGGTCTTCAAAACTCCCATGGTATTTTTTTCTGTGGAAACTGGCTGGTTTCTAGAGATATCAGCTCACTTGCCCTGTGCCACACATCAGATAGTGACAAGAGCTCCATTAGCAACCAGTCTTCTGATTTCATACCTAGAGCCCTAAGTGAATTTACCCCAGGGATGTTTAAGATGTTTACTCATTTGAATGGTCATCACCTGCTCTTAAACAGCCACATCAGAGGAAGGAAGATAGCATCGAGCTGTATGAACTAACCATTCCCAGTTGGGAACAAATCTCCTAGGACCAGCAAGGGTACTGGGGACTGCAGAGCTTAGGTGCTCTCATTTGCAGCAGTGTACAGCTCACCAGCTCTCAGGTGTAATTATGGGTTCCAGTGTTTGAAGTGGGAAAAGAATTTCTCAAGCAGATGGAACTAATTTTCATCCATGAATAATATGTCCATTTCTATTTGCCTTCTGACATCTACAGGCCTATAGTAAAGGCTCACTGACCTGCCACATTTAACTTGGTATAACAACCCACTTTTGTAATCATAGAAGACGCAAAAAATCAAGCTGAGCATTGGTGGTTCATGCCTTTAATCCCAGCATTCGGGAGGCAGAGGTGGGTGGATCTCTGTGAGTTCAAGGCCATCCTGGTCTACAGCCCGAATTCCAGGACAGCCTCCAAAACAATACAGAGAAACCCTGTCCCCAAAAACCAAAAACAAAAAACCAAAAACCAAAAAAAAAAAGACACAAAAATCCTGAGAAGTAGCAGAACTTCACTTTCACCCAGGATACTAAACTTGCTCCTTAAGGTTTGAAGAGCTTTGCAATATGAATGTGTCATCATCATTATTAGAGCAGAAATCTCTCTAGATTTTTCAGAAAAGGAATTTTGTAATGATCTTTTGACATGTTAGAATATGTAAACATGCATTCTTATGATTTTATTGCATTTTGCTTCACACACACACACATGCATGCATGCATGCATATGCACACCATATATACAAAAAAAGAATTCAATGTTTAAGGCAAAGGCAGATGCTAACATTGTAGCTGGTACGTTGCCTTCACTGATGTAGCATTTATTTGGAACCTACTATATTCCTGCTACTTACTGTTGTCACAAAAAAAGAACCCAATACAAACCAGGATTTGTTCTTATTCCTATGTGTGTTGTTGGAGGAGATAAAGAATCTGAGTTATTATAGACATGACATGTCAAAATGAGCATTAGGACAGCAACTGTGGGCAGGCAAAAATAGTGTTTTGTTTGTTTTTTTGTTTATTTGTTTGCAAACAGGGTACCTAAAGAAAGCTCCACTCAAATGTAAGTTCTGAAGTTCAGGAAAAAGTTCTAGGAGGATGAGCAGCAGGTGCTGGACATGGGTGGGCATGGTTAATCTGCCAAGAACATTTGACCAAAAATCTGCATGTGGATCCAGTTGGGCTGGGGACACAAAAGTGGGAAGGAAACTTCCAAGTGGAGTAATAGGGGCAGTTAAGGACTTAGTGTTAAGAGAAGCTTTATCTTTTGCTAGCCGCTTTGGTTATCCCCCGCCAGTCGCCTGGGCTCTGCCGCGCCAGCCTGGTTCTAGATCCGCATGAGTCCCAAATAAACACACAGGAGGCTATATTCATTATGAAGTTGTTGGCCTTGTTTGTCTCTTACTGGCTAGCTCTGCCTTAAGTAATTACCCCATAATTGTTAATCTAAGTATGTTTCTTACCGGAGAATAGTTCCCGGTGTCCTACTCCCATGGCGTCACATGTTGACTCTCCTGTGTTTCTCCTACCCAGAATCCTCCTGGATTCCTAGCCCCACCTATCTAGATTCCTATTGTCCAGACAGTGCTTTATTAGCATAAGACTTCCCCAACACTTAGCACTGTATGCCAATCGCATTTTAAATTTGTTGAAGAATTATTACAGATGCAGTGTCATCTTGTGGAAAGCATGCAAACACTTAAGGTCTCAAAACTGGAGATTTCGAGTCTGTGTTCCTTTAATGCAACAGAATCAAGGACAAGGTAGGATGACTACTCTGCTCACCCTTTCTTCTTACCTTTGAGACAGCCCATGGTTGGTTAGTGGTTGTGTTAAGGCACCATCTGTTCTGGATGTTTTTATACCTATATCTGGTGAATGTGATTTCAGGTAGTAACTGAAACAAACAATGCATTCATTCAATCATTGGCATGTCCTCTGTCTTACTAGGGGGAAGTGACTTTTATGACTATTAGAATGATCCAGTAACTGGAAGGCATGAACAGGGTGGAAACCCAGATACAAGCATGGTGACAGTCCTGTTACAGGGACATAGATTAACAGTTAGTGAACTTCTTCATCCTCTGTTCCTTGACAACAAGTCCTCTCAGATGTGCTGGCAGGGACCACATGGACATCTGCTGTGTCCTGTAATTCATTCAGTTAAAACTGTGTAGATGAAGGAATATGGAAGCCCCAGCATTCTCACTTCTAAGTGAGGAATAATTTCCCAGAAAGGAGAACACAGACTATAAGGGACCATCTTTCTGAAGTTGGGAGCAGTAGCCTAGAAAGTTAAATGTAGGATGCAGACTTGAAGTTCAGAACCTCTGAGTTATAGTTACTCTGTTTCCATGGTTACTCAGCAACCATTTGGTCTAATAGGAAGATCCACTTAAATATACTTGCATGCCCATGTTACTCATGCCTGCATTGTCCAAGACATGCTTGTTTTCTATTTTTTATTGTCTTTCAGGTTTCATAGTACAGGAGCCTGAAAAAATCTCACACTACAATTAGAAGGTGTTAATTGTTTAAATCAGAGGGACTTTTTGCTCCTTTTAGTTCTATCTATGCTTCTAGAAATGCTGGTATTTAACAGTGCAAGGCCATAAAAATTTATTTTAGTCAGTATTTTTCTTTATAAGATGGTTAGAGAACTGGAGACCTGTGTCTCAGTAGCTAATCACTTGCTCCTCTCATAGAGGATAGTGCATGGGTTCCTGGAACCAACACTGGGTAGCTTGCACCTGCTTACAACTTCAGTCCAGGGTTTCTGTATCCCTCTGCTAACCTCCAAGGGCACCTGGACCCACAAGGTACATACATATACTCAAACACACACACACACACAGAGAGAGAGAGAGAGAGAGAGAGAGAGAGAGAGAGAGAGAGAGAGAGAGAGAAACAAAAAAACACGTGTAGAAGCCATAGAAAATTACTCAGAATCCTTTTGTAGTTACTGAACCTGGTGTTTAGAGGTATGCTGAACTTGCTGTAGCAAAAGCCGACAGAGGACTTGCTTATACTAAGGTTTTTTTTGTGCATACGTATGAAGTGTTAAATTCACTGGCTTTATTCTCACCTTCATGGATCATATATTCATGAACAGATAGCATGTATAATTAAATGTTTTAAACCTTAATCTGAAAAACAGACATATTGAAAGGAAAATATCACAGATATATGGTACAAAAAGGAGGCTACTGTATCCAAAAGTTGGCCTTTTCCTATATGTGTTATGAAACATTTGGTAAATTTAAGCAAGAAAGCAATCATGTTTGCATTGTACAAAGTACAATTGGACTGCAATATAAAATATTCACATCTATATGTATATAGGAAGAAGGCAATTAAGGCAACCAAGTCAGAGATAAATACAGGTCTACCTCCTGGGGTTCTGAAATCTCAGCTAATCGCATGTATGTTTTTCACCTACTTCACATAATGGTTAAATAGAAATGTGTGCATTGGTGTTGAATGGGAAATGATTCTGAGAATCAACCAACATTCACTTAATGATGTTGTGACAGCTGCGTGACTATCTGCAAAAATACAGTAATTAATTTAATAAAAAGTAAAATTGGATGCCTGCTTGAGACAAAGAGTCATGGATGGATTCCAGATTTGATGCTAGCATAATCAAAGTTTTGAAGATATCTGTGGAAAAACTATATAAATGCAAACTTAAGTGACTATTTTGTAGATGTGAATTTATTGGTGCATGTTTTGTATTTGAGAAGTTATGAAACTGTATGAAAAGGATTTATAAACTTAACTAGGCTACCATCATCATCACCATCTACATAACTCCATTCCTGGGTCCATTCTGGTAAAAATCCATTGAGGTATTCATAGATTCTGTGAGGTCATCTTGCAGTGTTGGTCTTTCCCAGAAGATGACGTTCCACAGCCATTCCTCTACGTTCTTTCTCTTCCATCCCATCTGTTCCCTTCTCCTCAATGTTCTTGGAGCTATGGAGGAGCTCCTCTAGGCCTAGCATTCACTCACTACACTACCTTGAGGTGGCATGAGTCTCTGCATTCAGATTAATGCTCCAAGTTGCATTTGTCTCTGTGTATGAACACAGGTTTTAGAAGGAAAATCCTTTTTTAATTGTAAAGTATTATGGATGTCTTCATTAACAGAGTGTACCACAGTCAAGTAGTCTGAAGTAACTTGAAGGAGCAGGAAGAACTCTCAGTACCACACTTACTAATGCTGAAAATATTAAGATATACTCTGACACATTGATATTCTAATTTGTAATAATTTAGAATAAAAAGAATATGAATATATATCCATTTAGGTTCTGATTTAATTTTATGTATGTATGAAATATTATGAAATAAGATAACGTAGTGAAATCTATTGCTCTGGAACCAGAAAACTTCCTGTCTAGAACTGCCACTGAAAAGTATAATTTTACCCTGTTCTGTTTTCCTTGTCCTTTGTGAATTTTGTATCACAAGAATCCAGAGCCCATATGAAGTGTTATTAAAAGAAAAACAAAACCAGTCTTTACATACCAAAGGGATTCAAAAGGACTAATGGAAAGTTTTTGCTTTCTCCTCATTTAATTTCTTATTTAATCCTTCTTTATCTGTTATCATCTGTGTTCACAAGTAAGGAAAGTGCATTGTTAAGGAACTTTTCTGCCTTCATACATGTAGACAGTGGTATTCGTTCTGCTTCATATTTTTATCACTTATTTCCTTTTACATTTAGATTTCCAACTTATTGTTTCATTGATGTGTTTTAAATAAAACAGAACCTTAGTAAGATGAACTTGTGTGCCTATTTCTGTCTTACACAGATCATTCTTGTACTGCTTTTGTCTCCTCTAGTTTTAGGAAGCTTGGGAAGGTTGAATCCAGCTTACACTGAAGAAGAGTTAACTTTCTCGGAGTTCAGCTTCAACGTCACTCTCAATACTAGGTACCACTGGCAACTCTACCTTATAGTAACCTGGAAATGTAATAAAAAAAATTCATTGATATTTGAGAGGGATGCTTCATTACAGGATATTTGGAGTGACTGATGGTGATGAAAATTCCCAGAAAGGTACAGGGAGTACTCCTTTTGCCTGTGAATCCTGTGGACATCATGTTTATTAAGGTCTGTTTTTCTTCCAAGTGGAAAATCATGCTCAGTAATTATGTGCCTCTTACTTGTCAGTTCATAAGAGATCTTCTGACAGATAGGGTGCCAATTATATCGACAGATCCTAGTCCTTGAATTCCACAGAGGCATGTCTGAGCCATGGCCTCTCCCTCCTGCTAAGTGCAGATCATTAGAGCAGGTGGAGAGATGTCTCCAGGAAAGGAACACAGTCAACAAGGTGGAGAGGCCAACCTTTCCTTTAATCATAATCCCACCTCCAACTGAGCAAGTTCCAAGGAGGAGACTCTTGTAGAACAAGAAGTCTCAGAAGCAGAGAGGCTAAGAGAGGTTCCATGCTGGGCTCATTGAAATGAGTTTGGCTGAACACTAGTGTCCAGTTCGTTGCTTGATTTTTGTGGTTCTTATTTGATTTTTTAAAAAAGAGTATCTAGTAGGGCTAATGTCTAGGCTTAAGTATAAACGGAGCAATGGATTTGATTCTGTTCTTGCTCACATAATTGGGAGTACTGAGGATATTGACTTGGCTAAACAACTGTGCCCACACAAAAAAATAGCTACACAAGATGATTAACTCCTCTCAACAAGCAAATATTAAATTTAGAATTGATAGCCACTGTGAGTAAAGAGCAAATGAGCACTTTAGAGCTTATGAGTGTGTGATAAATTTGTGCAACTTTTCTAGAGAGCCTTAAAATGTTTTGACATTGTTAAAAGATTTAGATGTGTTCAATCAACAGTTCCACAAGGAATTTTTCTGAAGAAAATATTTAGACAAGTAGAGATACACAAGCAAGAATTTTCATAGCAGACTTGACTACAATCATTAAACACTGTAAGCCATTTAAATGTCCAGAATTATAGGATTTGGGGTAAGTAACATCAAGCTATTAAAATAGCATCGATCTATATCAATACGGATATGTATTCATGTATCCAGTGAGGAGATACTTTATAAAATCATGTTTGCAATGTGATTCTGTTTTAATGAGTTTGATTTGCATAGTCTACATTTCACAGAGGTCTAATCTCCAAAATGTACAAAGAACTCAAGAAGTTAGGTCTCAAATACACCACAAGATCCAATTTAAAAGTGGGGTACAGAACTAAATAGAGAATTCTCAATAGAGGAGTCAAAAATGGCTGATAGACACTTAAGAAAGTGCTCAACATCCTTAGCCATTATGAAATGCAAATCAAAACAACTCTCAGTACAATCTTACTCCTTTTAGAATAGCTAAAATAAAAAAAAATGACAGTTTATGCTGAAGAGGATGTGGAGAAAGGGGGACAGTCCTCCACTACTGGTGGGAGTGCCAACTCATATAGCCACTTTTGAAATCAGTATGTAGACTCCTCAGGAAAATGGGAACCAGTCTACCACATGATCTAGCAACTCCACTCTTAGGCATATACCCAAAAGATATACAATCATACAACATCTGTCCCACTATGTTCAGAGCGGCATTATTTGTAATAGCCAGAACCTGGAAGCAACCTAGATGCCCCTCAACTGAAAAGTGGATAGAGAATATGTGGTACATTTATACAGTGGAAAAACAATGGAATCTTGAAATTTGTAGGCAAATGGATGGAACCAGAAGAAACCATCCTGAGTGAGTTAACCCAGTCACAAAAAGACAAACATGGTATGTACTCACTCATATATGGATTTTTAGACATGGTTCAGGGGAGTGGCAGCCTACAATCCCAGGGAGGACCTTAAGAGAGATATGTATGGTACCCCAGAGAAGGGGAATGGGACAATATCGCTTGAGTGGATTCGGAGAATGGGGGGCGGGTTGAGGAAACTGGGAAAAAGAAAGGGTTAGAAGGGGAGAGGAGAGGACATGGGGGAGCAGGAAGGTTGAGTCAGGGTAAGAACAGAGGAGAGCAGGATGAGAGATACCACAATAGAGAGAGTCATTATAGTTTTGAGGAGAGATCTGACACTAGTGAGATTCCCAGAGATCTACAAGGATGACACCAAGTGGCAAACTAAGTAATAGTGTAGAGGCTATCTCAAATGCCCTTCCCTGATAATGGGATTGATAGCTACTTTATATGCCATCCTAGAGGCTTCATCCAGTGGCTGATGGAAGCAGAGGTAGACACCCATAGCTAAACACGGAACTGAACTCCTGAAACCCAGTTGCTGAGAGGGAGTAATGATGAGCAAAAAAGGGGTTAAGACCAGGCTGGTGAAACCCACAGAAACTGCTGACTTGAACAAGGACCCCAGAATGATGGATGAGAGGCCAGAATGGGAATGACCCAGACCCCCTAAATTTGGGTGTCAGTGAGGAGACCTCGGTAATCTATGGGGTCTTGGGTAGTAGATCAGTATTTATCTCTGGCATACAAATGGACTTTGGAAGCCCAATTCCCGTGGAGGGATGCTCTTTCAGCCTGGACACATTGGGGAAGACCTAGGCCCTGCCCTGGATGATATGACAGACTTTGGAGATTCCCCCATGGAGGGCCTCACCATCCCTGGGGAGCAGAGTAGGGATTGGGTGGAGGGTTCAAGGTTAGGGGAGCAGGGGAGCAGGGGAGCAGGGGAGGAGGGGAAGCTGAGGGAGCAGGGATTGACATGTGAAGCCAGCTTGTTTCTAATTTTAATGAAAAAGAAAAAAAAGAAAAGGAGGAATATACAAAAAGATATGGCTACCTTTCTCTTAGTGTGATAGGCCTAAAAGTGTAGACAAAACACTCAGGCACATACAATAAAAGCAAATAAAGTCTTTCAAAAGGAAAAATACTGGAGATACAATTTTTTCTCTCACATATTCTTGCCTGCATAATTTAAGTTTCTGTGCTGCAATTCTTCACAGACCTTGAAAGAACAATAATCAATTTTGTATGGAAAATCAAAAGACCCAGGATAGCCAAAACAAAATTATTCAACAAAGCAAAATCTGGAGGCATCACCATCCCTGAACTCAAGCTCTATTATAGAGCTATAGTCCTGAAAACAGCTTGGTATTGGCATGAAAATAGACAGGTAGACCAATGGAATCAAATTGAAAACCCAGATATTAACCCACACACGTATGAACATCTGAACTTTGACAAAGAAGCTAAAAATATACAATGGAATAAAGAAAGCATCTTCAACAAATGGTGCTGGCATAACTGGATGCTGGCTTGTAGAAGAATGCGGATAGATCCATGTTTATCGCCATGCACAAAACTTAAGTCCAAATGGATCAAAGGCCTCAACATAAATCCAGCCACACTGAACCTCTTTGAAGAGAAAGTGGGTGGTACCCTTGAATGAATTGGTACAGAGACAGCTTCCTGAACATAACACCACTAGCACAGACAGTGAGATCAACAATTAATAAATGGGACCTACTGAAACTGAGAAGCTTCTGTAAGGCAAAGAACACAGTCAGCAAGACAAAAAGGCAGCCCACAGAATGGGAAAAAATATTCACCAACCCCATATTTGACAGAGGACTGATCTCCAAAATTTACAAAGAACTCAAGAAGCAAGTCTCCAAAACACCAAAGGATCCAATTAAAAAGTGGACTGCAGAACTAAATAGAGAATTTTCAATAGAGTATTCTAAAATGGCTGAGAAACACTTGAGAAAGTGCTCAACATCCTTAGCCATTGCAAATACAAAACAACTCTGAGATACCATCTCACTCCTGTCAGAATAGCTAAAATCAAAAACACCAAGGACAATTTATGCTGGAGAGGATGTGGTAAAAGGGGAACACTCCTCCATTGTTGGTGGGAGTGCCAACTTGTTCAGCCACTTTGGAAATCAGTATGGAGATTCCTCAGAAAAATGGGAATAAACCTACCACAAGACCCAGCAACTCCACTCTTAGGCATATATCCAAAAGATGCCCATTCATACAACAAGGATGTCTGTTCCACTATGTTAATAGCAGCATTATTTGTAATAGCCAGAACTTGGAAGCAACCTAGATGCCCCTCAACCGAAGAGTGGATAGAGAAAATGTGGTATATTTACACAATGGAGTACTATTCAGCAGGAAAAAACAATGGAATCCTGAGATTTGCAGGCAAATGGATGACACTAGAAGAAACCATCCTGAGTGAGGTAACCCAGTCACAAAAAGAGAAACATGGCATGTACTCTCTCATATATGGATTTTAGACATAGATCTGGGGAGTGCCAGCCTACAATCCCATGGCCAGAGAGTCTGGGAAACAGAAACTTCATTCAGTGGATGATGGAAGAAGAGGCAGACTCCCACGGCTAAGTACTGAGCTGAACTCAAGAAAGCCAGTAACAGAGAGGGAGGACTGATGATCAAAGGGATTAAGACTGGGCTGGTTTAACCTCCAGAAACAGCTGACCTGACAAGGGTTAAGTCTTGAATCCCAGACTGATGCCTGGGAATCCAGCATGGGCCTGATCAAGACCCCCTGAATGTGGGTGTCAGTGAGGAGGCCTAGGTAATCTATTGAGCCTTGGGCAGTAGATCAGTACCCATCCCAAGTATACACACGGACTTTGGACTCCCATCCAACAATGTGAGATGCACTCTCACCCTGAACTCTTGAGGGAGGGTCTAGGCCCTGCCCTGAATGAAATGACAGACTATGGACACCCCCATGGAGGGCCTCACCCTCCCTGGAGAAATGAGGGGATATTGGGGGGGGGGTTGGGGGGAGGGCAAGGGAGGAAGGGAGGGAAAGGGAGAGGGACCTGGAACTGACTTGTGAAGCAACCTTGTTTCTAATCTAAATTTAAACTGAAAAAACAAAAGTTTCTGTGCTGTACCTGGGTTTGAGTTTTTTGTTTTCAATTCTACAAGGAGAGAACCAGAGAGAACCAGATACAATTATCTATGTGGGTTTTTTTTTGTTCTTGTTGCTGCTGTCCTGCAGTTGATGATTTTCTTGCTTCTTTCTTGTAGCTGCAAGAAAATCTACAAGGTCCAAAGAGTGAAAAATGAACAAATCTAAATCTACAGTTCATTTTACTGCTTCAGTGAGAAGATTTTTTTTTGTTTTTTCGAGACAGGGTTTCTCTGTATTGTTTTGGAGGCTGTCCTGGAACTAGCTCTATAGACCAGGCTGGCCTCGAACTCACAGAGATCTGCCTGCCTCTGCCTCCCAAGTGCTGGGATTAAAGGCGTGTGCCACCAACGCCCAGCAAGAAGATTTAATTCATATAAGGCATAGTTTATATCTTCAGTATGAAAATACAACTTCCTAAATGAAGTACTTGTGGGCTTAAGTGGTTAAATGATTTTATTTACAAATTTTAACCACCATGGTCAGCAAACACAGTGAAATAATCTCAGACTGGAGGTTGAATAGTTTGTGTATTTTAAACACAAAACACTGTTTATGTTGTACAGAAAACACACTAAATTACAGGTAGAAAATAAACACTGTTTCTTTATCTTTTAAGTGGTGGTCAGAAAATCACTTCATGGTCTATTGGTATTGCTATTAATTTCATTGTATTTCTTTATCTACCATCAGTCAAAGTCTGTAAATTTCATTGTGTCTGACTTGTAGATCCCGTTAATAAAAGCAGACTCCAAACTCTATGATATTTGAAGACATTTTCAGGTTTGAATTGTCATATGTGAAACTGTGTGCTTGGCAGTCATTATTTGATGTGGATCAATGCTTGCTAACATTATGTTCCAGTTTGTGTGGGCATGTGACTTTATGATTTCAAATGTTTATTATTTATTATTTATGCTAGGCATGGAACTCAGGGCCCTTATGCATGCTTGGCTGGTTTTCTGTGACTTAGCTAACATCTCTAGCACTAGGTTTTAAATAATTTTAATGTTCATTCATTCAGTTAACACTGAAGGAGTACTTATGAAATGCTAATAGCAGTTCAAAGAACAAATTTAAGGTTTAGCCTAATGAGGGGCCCAGTTTATATTTTGAAGACACTGGAGAAAAACAAACACTCAAGACTCCTTAGGCAGTGCAAAGCCCAGAGAAGGAATAATGTGAGATACTGTGGCAACTGGCTGCCACGGAGATTATGTCAGATCAAACAGTCAAAAAATCCTTCTGAGAAGCTGGCAGCTAAGCTCTGTCTGTTCACAGAGATCTTTCTCTGTGACTTATGTCAAAGAACTCAGAATATTCAGCAAGAACTTTTGGAATCTTTTGTTTGTTTATTCTAAATAGACTCTATTTTAAAAAAGTTTTAACCTTATATAAAAATTGTGAAGATGCCACAGCGTCCCCATGCGATTTAGTTTACTTTATCTTTATTGTCAACATTAATGTGGTTCATTGTCCCCATGAACAAATGGGTGAGTGAGTGAATGAATGAATGAATGAATGGATGGATACTAGCACATTATTGTTGACTCAACTCTATTTTGTACTCTAGTTCATGTTTTGGACAGTTGATTCTCAGCTAGTGGTGCTCTTAGGGGGGAGATCCTAGAAACTAGCATAATGGGACCTGCACAGAAGTGACTACTCTGGGCAGGTCTTTAGAGGTTCATTGTCTTACTATGGTCATTCTCTTTCTACTTCATTACATTAGCTGAGGGGCTCTTTGTTGCCCTCCCCACAATGGCATTATAAGCTCCCTGAAACCAGGAAATCCTCCCTCCCTCCCTCCCTCCCTCCCTTCCTTCCTTCTTTAACATTGTTCTGTCAGGTATTCAGTCACAGAGATGAGAAAATAACATATTTGCACTCCTATTTTCCTCTTCCTGGATCGAATCCATGGGTCTTAGTAAGCCTTGGGTCATCGTGTCTTCTTAGGGAGTCTCTTGGTTGTGAGAATCACTCAGGCTATCTTTGTTTTTTTTTTTTTAATAATGTTGACACAGTGGTAGGGTCCAATGTTTTGTTGACTGACTTTTTTATTATAAATTTAAATTAGAAACAAGCTTGCTTCCCATGTTAGTCCAAGCTCCCTCTACCTCCCCTCAACACCCATTCCCTACCCCCAGCCCCCGCAGCCCCCCCACCCAATCCCTACTCCATTCCCCAGGGAGGGTAAGGCCCTCTGTGGGGGATCTCTAGAGTCTGTCATTTTTGTTCCGGGGAGGACCCTCCCCAAAGTGTCCAGATTGAGAAAGCATCCCTCAATGTGGGATGGGTCCCCAAATTCCATTTGTGTGCCAGGGATAAATATTGATCTACTACCCAAAAAACCCACAGATTGACTGAGTCTCCTCACTTACACCCACATTCAGGGGTCTGGATCAGTCCCATGCTGGCCTCTCGGCCATCAGGCTGGGGTCAAAGATCTCCACCTTGTTCAGGTCAGCTGTTTCTCTGGGATTCCCCAGTCCAGTATTGACCCCTTTGCTCATCATTCATCCCTCTCTGTCACTGGGTTCCAGGAGTTCAGCTCAGTGTTTAGCTGTGGATGTCTTCCTCTGCTTCTGTCTGTCACTGGATGGAGGTTCTAGGATGGTATATAAGATAGTCGTCAAAATCATTATTAGGGAGGGGCATTTAAAGTAGTCTCTCCACTACCTCTTAGTTTGCCAGTTTGTGTCATCCTTGTATATCTCTGGAGTTCTCACTAGGGCCAGATCTCCCCTCAAACCTAGAATGGCTCCCTCTATTATGGTATCTCTCATCCTGCTCTCCTCTATTCTTCCCCCAACTCAACTATCCTGCTCCCCCATGTCCTCCTGTCCCTTCCTCTTGTCTCCCTCTCTTTTTTTGGCTCCCTTTCCCCTCCCCCACCCTGTGCTCCCAATTGGCTCAGGAGATCTTGACTCCTTCCACCTTCTCTGGAGTACCATGTATATCTCTCTTAGGTTCTTTCCTGTTTCCCTACTTCTCTGGCAGTGAGATTGTAGACTGGCACTGCCCTGAACTCCATATATCAGTGAGGACATACCATGTTTGTCTTTTTGTGCCTGGGTTACCTCAGTCAGGATGGTATCTTCTAGTGCCATCGATTTGCCTGCAAATATCAAGATTCCATTGTTTTTTCTGCTGAATAGAATTCCATTGTGTGAATATACCACATTTTCTCTATCTACTCTTCAGTTGAGGGTTATCTAGGTTGCTTCCAGGTTCTTGCTATTACAAATAGTGCTATATAAACAGCACAGATTTCCTTGTTGTATGAATGTGCAACTTTGGGTATATGCCTAACAGTAGAATTGCTGGGTCTTGTGGTAGACTGATTCCCATTTTCCGGATGAATATCCATAGTGATTTCCATAGTGGCTGTACCAGTTGGCACTCCCACCAGCAGTGGAGGAGTGTCCCCTTTCTCCATATCCTCTTCAGTGTAAACTGTCATTGGTGTTTTTGATTTTAGCCATTCTGACAGGAGTAAGATGATATCTCAGAGATGTTTTGATTTGCATTTCCCTGATTGCAAGGGATATTGAGTACTTTCTTAATTGTCTCTCAGCCATTTTTTACTCCTCTATTGAGAATTCTCTATTTAGTTCTGTAGCCCACTTTTTAATTGGATTCTTTGGTGCTTTGGAGACTTGCTTCTTGAGTTCATTGTAGATTTTGGAGATCAGCCCTCTGTCAGATGTGAGGTTAGTGAATATCTTTTCCCATTTTGTGGGATGCCTTTTTGTCTTGTTGACTGTGTCCTTTGCTTTGCAGAAGTTTCTCAGTTTGAGGAGGTCCCATTTATTAATTGTTGAAGTCACTGTCTGTGCTACTGCTTCAATAACCTTGATACTCAAGCCACACAAAGACACAACTAAGGAAGAGAACTTCAGACCAATATCCCTCATGAACATTGATGCAAAAATACTCAATAAAATACTGGAAAATCTGAGAGCCTCCCCTCCTGGAGGGAGCATACGCACCCCAGTTTCCTGGTCTTCTCCAGCCACTAGACCAGTGCCTGCAGACTGCCAGTGAGCCTTCCCTCCCAGCAGGAGCCTAAGCATTCCAGTTTCCCTGTCTTCTCCATCCATGGGACAAGGCAGTTCCAGTATATGCACCTCAGATTCCCAGTCTTCTCTACTCACTGGACCAGGACTAGGACCAGAGAGAGATGAACTACCAGAGTATTGGTCTTGCTTGCACCCACTAAAAGGGAACTCTGTTCCCCTAACCACCACACCAGTAAGGGGCTCTCTGCACCCACTAGAAGAAGGGATGGGAAAGAGACAATACAAAAACACAGTCAGTGACAGAAAATCAAATATGACACCTCTAGATTCTAGAGACTCTACACCAGCAAGACTCCAACATTCCAATGCAAATGAAGCAGTAGAGAATGACCTTAAAAACACCTTCATGAAAATGATAGAGTCCCTAAAAGAGGATAGAGGAAAATCCCTCAAGGAAATGGAAGAAAAAACAAACCAAAAATGCAAGAAATGAAAGAAAAAACAAACCAAAAAATGCAAAAAAATGGAAGAAAAAAACAAACCAGAAAATACAAGAAACAGAAGAAAAAATAAACCAAAAAATTCAACAAAATGCAACAAATGGAGGAAAAGACAAAGCAAAAATTGCAAGAAACAATTCAAACAGTTCAAAGGTTGAAAACTGAAATAGAGACAATAAAAAAAAACAGTCTGAAGGAAGGCTGGAATCATAAAAGCTGGGCAAATGGTCAGGTACTACAGATGCAAGCATAACCAACATAATACAAGGGATGGAAGAGAGAATCTTAAGTGTTAAAGATACACTAGGAGAAATTGGTTAATCGACCCAAGAAAATCTAAGTCCAAAAAAATCCCTAACACCAAACATCCAGGAAATATGGGACACCATGAAAAGACCAAACCTAAAGATAATAGTTATAGAAGAAGGTGAAGAAAACCACCTCAAAGGGGCAGAAATTATATTCAACAAAATCACAGAAGTAAACTCCCCCAACTTAAAGAATGACATGCCAATGAAGGTACAAGGAGCTTACAGAACACCAAATAAAGTGGACCACAAAAATGTCCCCTCACCACGTAATAATCAAGACCCCAAATATACAGAATAAAGAAAGAATATTAAGAGCAGCTAAGGAAAAAGGTCAAATAACATACAAAGGCAAACCTATCAGAATTACACCTGACTTCTCCATGGAAACTCTGAAAGCCAGAAGGTCCTGAATAGATATTCTACCAACACTTAGAGACCATGGATGCCAGACTATACCCAGCAAAGCTTTCAATCACTATAGAGAAAAAAAGATATTCCATGACAAAACTAGATTCAACAAATACATATCCACTAACCCATCCCTACAGAAAGTTCTTGAAGGAAAACTTCAGTCCAAGTAAGTTAACTACAACCAGAAAAACATAGGCATTAGACAATCCCAACTTACCAACAGCCACAAAAGAAAAAGGGTGGAATTCATAATTCCACGACCAACAACCATTCCAAATCAAAGAAGAATGAGAAATCACTAATATGCTTCAGTATTAATGGTCTTAACTCACCCATAAAAAGACATAGGCTAACAGAATGGATTCGAAGACAGAGCCCATCCTTCTGCTGCATACAAGGAATACACCTCAGCCTCAAAGACAGACATTACCTCAGAGTTAAAGGTTGGGGAAAGATTTTCCAATCAAATGGACCTAAGAAACAAGCTGGGATAGCAATGCTAATATCTAACAAATTAGATTTTAAAATAAAATCAATCAAAAGAGATGAGTAAGGTCATTACATACACATCACAGGAGAAATCCAGCAAGATGAAGTTTCAATTCTGAACATCTATGACCCAAAAGAAAGGCATCCACGTTCTTAAAGTAACATTATTAAAACAAAAAACACATATAAAGCCCCACATACCTATAGTGGGAGACTTCAACACCCCACTCTCACCACTAGACAGGAATACCAGACAGAAACTTAACAAAGAAGCAAAGGGTCTAATAGAAGTTATGAACCAATTGGGATTAACAGACATCTATAGAACATTCTGTCCAGATAAAAAAGAATATACCTTCTTCTCAGCACCACATGGAACACTCTCAAAAATTGACCACATACTTGGCAACATACCAAACCTCAATAGGTACAAAAATTTGGAATAACTCCATGCATCTTATCAGACCACCATGCATTAAAATTAGAAATCAACAACAATACAAATTGGAGAAACCGTACAAACTCATGAAAATTGAATAATGCACAATTGCACCATTCCTGGGTCAAAGAAGAAATGACAAAGAAATTAAAGACTTCCTAGAATAAAATGAGAACAAAGACACAACATACCCAAACCTATGGGACACTTTGAAAGCAGTCCTACATGGGAAGTTCATAGCACTAAGTGCCCACATGAATTAACTGGAGAATAGTTATACTAGAGAATTAACAGCACAGCTGAAAGCTCTAGAACGTAAAGAAGCAAACTCCCCCAGGAGGAGTAGACACCAGGAAATAATCAAACTGAGGGCTGAAATCAATAAAGTAAAAACTAAGAAAACAATACAAAGAATCAATGCAACGAAGGGTTGGTTCTTTGAGAAAATAGACAAACCTTTGTTCAAACTTACCAAAGGGCAGAGTGTGAACATGCAAATTAACAAAATCAGAAATGAAAGGGGGGACATAACAACGGACTCTGATGAAATTTAGAGAATCATCAGGTCATACTTTGAAAATGTGTACTCCATAAAATTTGAAAATTTAAAGGAAATGGGCAATTTTCTGGATGGGTATCACTTGCAAAAATTAAATCAATAACAGAATAGCAATTTAAATATATCTATAACCCCTAAGGAAATGGAGTAATCAAAAGTCTCCCAACCAAAAAAAAAGCCCAGGTCCAGATGGTCTCAGTGCAGAATTCTACCAGAAATTCAAAGAACAGCTTATACCAATTCTTCTCAAAGTATTCCAGGCAATAGAAGCAGAAGGATCTTTGCCAAACTTTTTCTACAAGGCTTCAATAACCTTGATACCCAGGCCACATACAGACACAGCTAAGAAAGAGAACTTCAGACCAATACCACTCAGAAACATTGATGCAAAAATAATGGCAAATCGATTCCAGGAACACATCAAAACAATCATTCACCACGATCAAGTAGGTTTCATCCCAGGGATGCAAGGATGTTTCAACATACAAAAATCCATTAATGTAATCCACCATATAAACAAGCTGAGAAATAAAAATCACATGATGATCATCTCACTAGATGCAGAAAAAGCCTTTGACAAAATCTGACACTCCTTCATGAGAAAGGTCTTGGAGAAATCTGGGATTACTGGAACATACCTAAACATATCGAAAGCTATATAGAGCAAGCCAACAGCCAACATCAAGCTAAATGAACAGAAACTCAATGCAATTCCGCTAAAATCAGGAACAAGACAAGGCTGCCCAGTCTCTCCATACTTCTTCAATATTGTACTTGAAGTTCTAGCTAGAGCAATATGACAACAAAAGGAGATCAAGAGGATACAAATTGGAAAGAAAGAGGACAAACTTTCACTATTTGCAGTTGATATGATAGTTTACATAAGTAACCCATAAAACTCTACCAGGGAACTCCTACAGTTGATAAACAGGTTCAGCAAAGTGTTAGGATATAAGATCAACTCAAGAAAATCAGTAGCCCTACTATAAACTGATGATAAAAGTGCTGAAAAAGAAATCAGAGAAACATCATCCTTTACAGTTGCCACAAACAACTTAAAATACCTTGGGATAACACTAACTAAACAAGTGAAAGACTTGTATCACAAGAACTTTGAGTCTTTAAAGTAAGAAATTAAAGTAGACATGAGAAAATGGAAAGATCTCCCATTCTCTTGGATAGGTAGAGTCAATGTAGTAAAAATGGCAATCTTGCCAAAAGCAATCTACAGATTCAATGCTATCACCATTGAAATCCCAGCACAATTCTTCACAGAACTTGAAAAAACAATTCTCTACTTTATATAGAAAAACAAAAGACCCATGATAGCCAAAATCACACTGATCAACAAGGCATCCTCCGGAGGCATCATCTTCCCTGACTTCAAGCTCTATTATGGAGCTATAGTCCTGAAAACAGCGTGGTATTGGCACAAAAATAGACAGGTAGACCAATGGAGCCAAATAGAAGTCCCTGATATTTATCCAAACGTAATGAACACTTGTTTTTAGACAAAGAGGCTAAACTTATATAATGGGAAAAAAGAAGGCATCTTCAACAAACGGTGCTGGCATAACTGGATGCTGGCATGTAGAAGACTGTAGATATATTCATGTCTATGGCCATGTCCAAACTTTAAGTCCAAATGGATTAAAGACCTCAACATAAATCCAGTCACACTGAACCTTTTAGAAGAGAAAGTGGGAGGTACCGTTGAATTAATTGGTACAGAACACTGCTTTCTGATCATAACGCCAATTGACTGACTCTTGATCTTGATCATGGCTTTTCTAATAATTACAGTCATGCATAATCTTATAATAGAGGTTGAGGAAGACTCAGCATCTTACAATAGATGATCAATTTTCAAGGAAAGGGAAACTTTGGTCTCCTTCCTCAGTCTCAGCATGTATATATGCCAACATTTTCATACTAAATGTTATAGTTCAGTTATATTTCACACAGAATTATTAAACACATGAGAAGTGAATCTGCTCTTACGTGGCTAGCATTTGTCTCGGCATGCCTTGATGAAGTGTCTGTCCTTCCCCCAGTATCTGGAATACCAGTTTTTCTCATGTCAAGCTTCCACATGTGCTTAGAGCTCAGTTCTGTGTTCTTTCTTTTCTATTAATATTATTTTTATTCCCCTGTGCTGATGCCACATTCTTAATTGTTATTGTTTTATAGTAGGATGATATTTTATTAGATATATTTTACTGTTCCATTTCTCAGTGCAGGGGTTATAACATGTTCCAATAATTGTCAGTGCTGACAAGAGTCATTTTAGTAATTTATTCTGAATTATATTGGACTTAGAGACAATTTTGAAATATTTTTGAGTTAGCATGTATATGTACTATGGTACATTTCAAATTATTTATTATCATTTCTAAATAATAATGCATTTACCACGAGGCATCATATGCTAAGAAAATATAGGATTATGTAGGTCAGAGAGAGTAGAAAGAGAAAAATCATTAAAGGACAGAACATCAAAAAAGCTAAATTTCTGTGGTAGCATTATATTAGGAAGAACATCTGTGTGCTGCTTTTAGAAACATTCATAATTATGATTGGTGTCAGTGTTAGAGAGTGAAATTGAGCCAGCAGGGAAACTCTTTAAAGAATCACAGAAAAATACAGGGTTGTGTGCATTACTCACACAAGGTATGAGTACCTGTGATACATGTTGTCTAATAATTTGAGAATCAACTTCGGAATACTTGTTTGATGGAAAGAGAGACAATGATTTAGGAGGAGTCATGAGAACCACACAAGCCATATACTCATGTCATGGCAGAACTATGGCTATTTTAAGGGAATATATATGTATGATCTTTTTTTTCCACATCTAGTGTCTAGGCAAAGGCAGGGAATGGTTGTAATTTCTTTTGCTGGCATTATTCTTTTTTCTTAATTTAATTAATTAATTCATTTTATATTCCAATCACAGTTTCCCCTTCTTCCTCTCCTCTATTCCCTCCCTCCATCTCCTCTCCTCCTCTCAATCCACTTCTCCCTTGTTTCTGTTCAGAAAGGCCAGGCATCCCATGGGTATCAACAAAGCACTGCACAACGAGTTGAAGTAAGAGCAAACACCTCCCCTTGTGTTTAGGCTGGGCAAGGCAGTCAAGTATGAGGACTAGATTCTCAAGAACCAGCCAAGGCATTAAGAACAGCCCCTGCTACCATTGTTAGTAGTCCGACAAATAGACAAAACCATACAGCTATTACAATATGTAGGGGGCTTAGGTCGATCTTATGTAATCTCCCAGATTCAGATTCTGTCAGTTCCTATGAGCTAGGTGAGTTGTTTCTGTGGGTTTTCTTGTGATGTTTTTGACCCATCAGGATCCTACAATCCTTCCTCTCTCTCTCTTCAACAGGATTCCTGGAGCTCAACCTAATATTTGGCTATGTGTCTGTTTCCATCAGTTACTGGATTAGTAACTGGGTTAGTCACTAATCTGATCAGAGAAGTGGCCAGTTCAGGCTACAGGAGTCTTAGCTGGGGTCTCACCCTTGTAGATTCATGGGAGTTTCCCTTGCATCAGTTTTTCTATCTGACCCCCAAAAGAACTCCCCACCTCCAGTCATCTCTTTCAGTACACTCCCCCTTTACCTATCCCCCAACCTGATCCTTCAAGTTTCCATCCCTACTTGACCCCAGGCCACCAAGGATATCTCTTCTATTTCCTCTTCCCATGGAGATCCATGTGTGCCCCCTTGGGCCCTACTTGTTTTCTAGTCTCTGAGTCTGTGGTTTGTAGCACGGTTGTCCTTTATTTTATAGTTACTATCCACTTATGAGCGAGCACATACCATGTTTGTCCCTCTGGGTCTGAGTTACCTTATTCAGGATGATCTTTTTTAGTCAAATAAACAAATAATCCAATTAAAAATGGGGTACAGACATAAACAGACAATTCTTAAAAGAAGAATCTCAAATGGCAGAGAACCATTTAAAAAATGTTCAGTGAAATGAAAATCAAAATGACTCTGAGATTCCATCTCATACCTGTCAGAAAGGCTAAGACAGAAAACACAAGTGACAGCTCATGCTGGAGAGGATGTGGAGTAAGGGGGACACTCCTTCATTGCTGTGGGGCATGCAAACTTGCACAGCTACTTTAGAAACCAAAATGGTGTTTTCTCAGAAAACTGGGAATCAGTCTATCACAAGATCCAGCTATAACACTCTTGAGCATAAAAACCAAAGGATGCTCAATCATACCATGAGGAAACTTGCTCAACTATGTTCATAGCAACTTTATTTGTGATATCCAAAATCTGGCAGGCAACAAACATAATCGTTGTAACAGCTTTGAACTTTTTAAGAACCAGGCCATTATCCTGAAGCACACTATACACTAACATATGTTGTTCAAATATTTGTTAAGACTCAGCCAGTTCATTTCTACTTTGTGAAAATACACTGCAAGTAATCAAATTGTATATTGTCATTTTTACAGGTAACTATTTTCTCAAACAGTTGAATAGTGTGTGTGTGTGTGTGTGCGCGCGCGCGCGCACGCGCACGTGTGCAATATACCATGGACATTGGAATCTGAACAACACTCAGTATATTTCAATTAAAATAAAAACACCCCCTTTAATGCTTGGATATCAAACACCATTACACCATTTGTAAAATTCTCTTTTGAAAAAATGCAGATTTAAAACACTTCAATAATAGGTTAACTCAAGGCAGTTCCTTCACAAGCAGAGACACACAAGCATCTACTACTAGCCCATGTGATGGGGAGAGACTTTATTTCCTTCCAGCTTTGTTGTGGGGGGGTCTTGACATATTTTGGTTTTCTGTGCCCTCCACTTCTAACTGCTACTACATCAGGAAGTGAGTCCTTCTATCTACAACCTCAATCCTCTGCTGGTTTAACCAATGCTGGGAAAGTTCTAGAAATCCAGCAACTGTCATTTCTGGGGTATAGTCTGGCAGACTCATCAAGCTTTTAAAACATATCAGAAGGGGAAATAAAATAGGTGAGTTGGTGCTTTTTAATTTCTCTCTCTAGGGATAATGTCGGACCATATGTTACTGGCCCATCAAAATGCTTGTATAGATACAAGTTTTTAAAGAGGATAATTACACTAGAGGGATTGGGGTTGGGCCCCAAAGACATGTTAGGAAAACATCCCCCTACCTATCCCATCACTGTAGGAGCAAATGGTAACAGGACAATTTCATCCTCGTCACTGATTTTTCTTTTTTTCTTTCTTTATGGTGTGTGTGTGTGTGTATGCCTGTGTGTGTGCATGTGCATGTGCCATGTGGGTTTAGGAGCCCAGGGAGACCAGAAGACAGTGTTGGATCCCCATAGAAATTGAGTTACAGTGGTGTTTATGAGTCACTCTGTGAGTGCTGGGAACTGAACCCAACTTCTCTGTGATGCTTGTAACCCCTGAGCCATACCTCCAACTCTGCCATTTATTTTTTTCATGACAGTCTTTCTGGATGGAGAAGCATTTGATGTCTCATCCTGGTCCCTGGAGGCAGCATTCACTCTATTACCCAATGCTGTAACCGGCTTGGTGAAGGTCCATAGGCTTTCAGAGCAATCCCAGAGGCATATATAATCTAGCGCCTGTTCAGCCTGATGGTAATGGATAGTTCCAGCTCCATGTAAATCTGTGTCTCTTTTTCTTTCAAGGAAGCCAGATGCCAAAACATGGCAAGAGATGGGCCATTGGTACTGATTTCTGACCCATTCAGAAATACTGGAAATCTCCTGAGAAGCAATTCTAGGGAAATTTATAGCTCAATTTTGCTGACCTGGTTGGTTGAGGCTAGAATCAAATGTATTATTGCCTTTTGTGATATTTCTTACTCTGGGGGACAGCGGACAGATCATGAAGAAAGTCCTGAAAAAAATAAACATCAAAATCTGTCTATAACATTGTATTAATGGACAAACATCCCACACAGATGTTGGGGGAAATATTCTCCTTATTTATTGTTTTTTTTCTCCATTTCCCATGATTCTTTTTCTGAGACCAAAAACCCAACAGAAAAACAGCAATTTAAGCACAATAGCAGGAGATACAAATCAATTCTTATCTAGTTTTTCTTTGTTAAGTGTGGGATCTTTGGAGATATTAATTCACTATTCTTTGCAACTGCCACATAAATAGAGAGTAATGATAGAAGCATGCATTTAATTATCTATGTTTTGTCTGGAGAATAGAGAAATTGCCAGAATGGTTTTAATACAGAAACACCCAACAGACCTCTGAGGAAATGATAGAGGCAAAGCGCTGTGACCTGGTCTTTGCTTACACTGCAAGAAGCAGGAAGAGGAGAGGGATTGCAGAGATTCAGAAGCCCCTCTCTGCCCTTCAAAAGACTGAAGGCATTGGAAGAACTTTCCACTCTCTCTTCCATTCTCAAGTATCCCGATTTGTATTCCAAACAGGAAGTCATGGGAAGAAAGGCAGCAAGTGAAAAACTGACCAGCTGTCCAGGAGACAATTTTTCCAGAAGCAAGATGCCAAAATTTTGTTGATTCAGAAGGAAGTTTGGTGGGTAAACTGCAAAAGGGAGAGAGAGTAGGAGGAGGGGAAGAGGACTGATGAACATGTCGTGAGGGATGTCCATTTCTTCCCTAATTGGCAGTTAATCCTAGTTTCTTTGTTCAAGTCCACAGACGCTATGCTTCCATCACAAATTAATCGGCAGAGTCTAAAGCAACAGGGACGATAGCAAAAGCTGTAGACAACAAAGTGAGCATCGCTCCATTTCAGCTGACATCCTGCCAATTAGTGAAACCTGCTCTCTACCGCTGCAGTGCCTCATATCAAACGTCCAGAGCATTGTCATGTCAGGATAGAAAGCAAACAGGGAAGCAACGCATGCAGGCATTCTGTTAGCTTCTTAGCACTACCACAACAAAATAGCTCACACTGGCTGGCCTAAACAGCGCTGCTTATGACCTCATGGTTCTGAAAGCTGTAAGTTCACGATTAAGGTGCTGGTGAATTCCTTCCCATGCAGGAGTCATTGGGGTGGGATTCATGCCTCTGCATCCTAGATTCAGGGTTCACTGACACTCCTTTCAAGGCATTCTTTTACCATTATCCTGACTGGACACTCTTTGTAGGTAGCAAATTTAAACACCTACACGCTAAGTGCCAAATATTGCAAACACATGTAAAATGGCCAGTTCAGTGTCATTAGGGCTTCTCCATGGGGATGCTTTTGAGCATACTGCCTATGAGCAGTGCCCTAGCAGAAAGGTGACCAAAGATAAAGCCATGTTCACAGATTGGGGGATTAAGACATTTAAGTGAGAATCTTGAGGAAATTTCTTTCCAGCTAATAGCAGACATGAATGCAGTGATTTAAACATATACTTTATTTAGCAGAAGAACAAAACAAGTCAGAAAATTTGCATATGAATTTGTGAGATCAAATTCTAACATATTGCTTATGTCACAACCAAGAGAGGTGCTGACCATATTAAAATTGACATCCTTGTGTTTGCAATATTTAGTACAATACACACACACACACACACACACACACACACACACACACGAGTATCAAGTGACCTATATGGAATGTTTTAGGTAGAAGAATAGTCAACAAATACCATGGAGCATAATTCTCTAACACGAATGTCTCTTGCTTTCCAAGCAGCATAGCCCAGCTTTACCTTGAACTAGATGATGGCTTTCCTCAAGTGAACTATACTGATTTCTGTACTCTTCTACAACAGGCCTGAGTCTGCCCCCTCTGTCACATGATTCTTTTGCTGATTTAACTGCTTAACACCTGAGAATTTTGTCTGAGACACAAATTGACATAGCCCTTATTTATTATTATTGTAAGTTTTAGTTAGGCACACGGAATAAACACTTCCCTTTAAGCATAATTTGGTTAGGAAACAGGTGAATGTGCTTTTAGCATGATGCAAAATTACAAACAAGCCTCTGATCGTGGAAATTATACCTTGATTTTATTCATATTTATCACACTCTGAATATCTTAGGAAATGAATCACCATCACATGATTAAAATAATTTCTATATTTTAATTCTTGGAGTCCTGGTAGGAATGAAACTAACCTCCTCCATCTGTAAACAGGAATTGCAGGAGAGAATGAAGGTAGCATAGAAAGATATAATGAAAATGTTTCAGAACATTAACCCTTAACACACGCACACACACGCACACGTGCACACACACACACACACACACACACACACACATGATATTGGCCCAGTATCAAGTTTCTAAGGTTGTATAACCTAAATCTGCCCTAGGGTGCATTATTCAGAAGAAATGGCCTGACAGTGTAATATTCTCAGATTTTTAACTAATACACACAAAGATTTTGCATTTGCTGCTATTTCATCCTTTTTCATTCATACTATGACATAGATTCATGGCAGAGCTCAAAGACGCTGGTGATCACTTGTCCTGTCCTCCTGGAATTGCAGACACAGATAACGGGCTGTGCTTGTGCTCACTTGTGGATTTGAGAAGATTCTGGAGTCCAAGATTCCTTCATATTTGTTCACTGTGTCATAGTTGGCTCATTGGCTTTTAGGTCCATGTATGGAAATAGTCTTTCCTTTCTTCCCAGATACTTCAAATTTATGAACAGAGTCAACCCTACTGTCTCAAGTATGAGAAAATATTATTGAACATCCTCTGGTTATTTGAGGAAACGTGTTTGGGGTTCAAGGAGAACAGAGGTAGAAGGGAGGGAGATCAATCTCACCAGTGAGTTGCATTGCCAGTCATTTAGTTGAGAGAAGGAATAGGAGGAGGGGCAGTAATCTTCCAGAGTCTGTTTATAATATGTACTTATATGACATGACAGTCTCACTTTGTAAAATTGAATTAATAAATCATCTAGAGTACTGGCTGGAATAGTTAATACAGTTTTTGTGCCCCAGCAGAGAGGAAAATGGTCCTGCTTTCCATAGCTTTATGACACATTAAACCTAAATAGAATTAATGATTGAACTGTTGAATCATATTTAGTGTGAAGAACTCTACACAAAGGCTGCGTAAGCTACAGAAATAAAAGACTTCTTATATTATTAAAAATAGTTTCTGTCTCAGAGTTCTTTTGCTAGTTTTCAGATAGTGTCACCCAATGGCAGAAACTGTGTCTGTGTATTTGTGTATTTGCTATTTTTATGTATATCAAAATTGTTAGGGACAGACATAAGTATTTTATTACAACAGTTGTATATTATTATACTATCTTTTGATGCCTTAACTATTCTAAACACACACATCCTCTATGGGGATAATGAAGGGAATGAGATGGAGAGTAAACAAAGAAAAGAATGAAAGACTCCAACAGAAAGTTAGAATAAACCAAAACACAACCCCTGGGGCCCTTTCAGGGACGATTTGGAAGAATGAAATACTCTACATCTTTAGACCTCACTTATGATATATTTTAAAGGGTATAAATAAGCAACTCAGGCTTTCTCTCTTGTTGCTATAGTGCTTAATTATTGAAATGTTAAGTGTATTACACAAAATGAATAATTTATTCATAATTTTAATGAAATACCTGCTAATGTTTTCAAGTTAACAAAATATGTTCATTTCCCTTGAGCAATGTTGGAACTTGTCTTACTGCAGCAAGTATTCTACATCAGAAAATCCCATTTCTGTGATTAGAATATATTCTCTTCTGTCTTAGAACTGGAGGACACGAAGTTTGATTAAAGAGTTTATTTCCTGTATTCATCTGACTTTAGAACAAATTTCACTCAGAGTGGTTTGCAAAGGAACCCAACACAAAAGTTTTTTGTGTTTCCTTTCACAATGTATGTAGTTTTCAAAGACTTACGTGAACAATGTTCTTTCCAGTTATCCAGATGTTTCTTTGGGGTCTGGAACAGTCCATTGCAAGCTAGCATACACACACAGATGTTCTACTAAATCATTAGACATGTTTTTTTTAATGTCAAGATTTCATTTTCCTTTTGTTCTAAAAATTAGTATATTGGAGATTGTCAAAAGAAGAATAAAATTGAAGGACCAAGGTTGACATGAAAGTTGTAGAAAATATTGTAACATTTATAAAATGATATGTGGCTAAAGATATATTAAAAAATAACAAATCTAAATTGACAAGCAAGAAAGAGGACACAACGTCCTGACCTTATGCTTTTCTCTATGTACATAGCAATGGCATAACTGTTATGATTTGAGTTGGAAACATTCTCTCAGACTCATGTGTAGAATATTTAGTCTCCAGTTGGTGCTATTATTTTAGACAGTTGCAGAATCATTAGGAGGTGTGACTTAGCTGGAGGAATCAGGTCATGGGGGATTACTTTGTTAGTGGGTCCTTACCCCACCCTAACTCTCTCTCTTGGCTTTCTGTTCCTTATGAAAGGACTCCTTCTGCACATGCTCCCACCATCAGTGATGTGCCTCACATGTATGGGGTTTCATGACCATTAATTAGATTCTGTGAAACCATCAGCAAATGAATTCTCCCCCATGTTGTACATACTTGTAAATATTCTCATAGGTATTTTAGTCACAGGCACAAAAATAACTAGCAAGATAATATCATTTACCTATTTGTATGACAAAATCTTTATTTTCTCTTATGAATATGCTACCAGTGCCTAGACATTTACAACATCGAGACATAGTATCTAGGGAGAATGCAAAACATTAAAGGTCCTTGGATAGATGATCTCAGTGAACATTAGTAGAGTCTGGTTAGAGAAAGAAGTTAGGGTAACCAAGAACAACATTCTAATTCCATAAACCTGAAGCTAGATGTATAAAGCATTAGTTGTGTGTTAAGTTTCTGTTTTTGGAAATTACGAAAATGTGAATAGAAACACCAAGGATTATACATTAAAACCCTGAGGTTCATTTGAGCACTAACCTGGTCCTTATGGGGAGTTTCACAGGTATTACCTGTTTCAAACTGAAAAAGAAAGAAAGCTGTGGATTTTTGTTTCAAGGTAAAACAATGACCCCAATAATACACCAAGCACAAAATTTTGTCTTCTTTTGACACTCTAAAATTTTTATTGAATATGCTAGATTAATTGCATTCTTTCAGCCAGTAGGGAATGAACACTACTTTCAGCCCATCATCTAGCATTTACCCAGGGCTAGGTATGCCATTGCCAACTTAATTAATCCCACTGAGATTTCTCTCCAAATCTGTTTTTTTTCTTATTTTTGACAACTTAAATTGATAGTGACACAAAAAGCTCTCCAATCCCCAACTTATCACTTGAGAGCAACAATAGATTGTAAATTAATCAATTTTTGACATAATAATCAAGTAGAAAAATAAGAAGGAAAAAGATACCTAGCTGTGATTTATTAGATTTTAATGTTTTATTTTCTATCATGTATATCTCAAAATAGTAATTGATTTTGTTTTCTTAACGCAAGACCCCCAAACCCTTGGTTTATAAATCCTTGTCAACAAGTAGGGCAAGTGAGAAGGCTAGCTTGTGAGTTGCACAGGAGGAGGTGGGCTAGATAATAGGAAGTCAATGAGAAGTGGATACAAACTAAGAGAGATGCTTTTTCCTTCAAAGTCTGAAGGGCTTATGATACTTATGACTTTACATATTTTCAGGCATCATTTATCTAAGTGGAGTGGTAACCAATTGACTACAAGACATCTATCTATGAAAAAATAAATAATGCAGATGTGTAGTAGGGATGCTACAGAGAAGAATGCTGGTGCTGAGAGGGGAAAAAACATTCACATTTTGGAGGTAAACAGAGCTCCCAAAAAGAGCTGGCTGTATTTCCTAGGTGACACAGAACCAATGAAAGAAGCTAGATACAAAGAAAGAGATAAAGCTATAAATACAGATAGATACATAGAGAGATAGAGATGATATAGATAAAAGATGGGGATATGGAATTAACTCACTCATCTTGATTATAGAGCTACCATATCTGAACTCTTCAAGGGAGGTCATAGACTAGAAACCCTGGAAGAGTTGATGGTGTATCTTGATGGAGTCTGTAGGCAGCCATTTACTTTACTACGGGAGGATATGCTCATAATGTGCAAGGTGGGCGTCATTATCATTATTCTTGTTTTTAATCAAATAAATTCAAGTTTAGGAAAGTTAGGTATCTTTTACACAGTTACTAATCTAAAAAAAATGGGATTTGGGTCTTCCCTCCATTTTTTTCTGTCTCCAGTCCCTGTTAACTTTTCTTTTAAGTCTTTGGTTCCATGGAGTGAATGACACTATGTGAGTTAAAAGAGCTCATAAAATCAATAAGAAATAATTGTATGGAGATGAAATTAATGATTATGAATGGCAGCGTGAGAAAAAAATAAATGCTGTGCAGATGAATAAAAGGGAGCACTTATGTACAGCTGGTTGGAAGTAAACTATTCCAGTCATGTGGAAGCCAGTGTGGAGATTTCTCAAAAAATCATACAAAACAAAATCCCCCAACTGACCAAGATATAGTACTCCTGAATTTTTGCGTAAGTAACTCAAAGTCAAGATATACAATGATAATTGCCTATCAAAGTTATTTGTTGCAGCTCAAAAGGGAGCTTCACTACTTTCTTATTACTGTATTTCTTACCTCTAACACAGTGTCTCTTGACACACGGTTGGAGTTCCTCAATGAGTATACACTCACCAACAATGCTGTGGGTTGTTGGTTGAGAATGGAACTTGGACACCTGCAGTCTCTGGGTGGGCTTGCTCCTACCGGGATGGGAGCTGCAGTGCGCGGTACTCTGGCCTTGTCTAGTTGTGTGCAGATCACCAGAAGGCAGGCTGTACACAACCCCAGGCCTACCTTATCTGTCCCATGGGTGGAGAACAGGACTTGGAACTGGCAGTCTCTGGGCAGTCTGGCTCCTGCCGGGATGGGAGTTGCAGTGGGCAGTACCCTTTCCTCGAGACTTCAACACTCTACTCTCACCACTAGACAGGACCACCAGACAGAAACTAAACAAAGAAGCAAATAAAACTAATGGAAGTTATGACTCAATTGGGTTTAGCAGACATCTATAGAACATTCCATCCTAACACAAAAGCATATATCTTCTTCTCAAAACCACATGGAACCTTCTCAAAAATTGACCACATACTGGGAAACATATCAAACCTCAACAGGTACAAAAAATTGGAATAACTCCATGTACTCTATCAGACCACAGTGTGTTAAAGTTAGAAATCAACAACAACACAAATTACATAAACCCTATAGACTCATGGAAATTTAATAATGTGCAAATTCATCATTCCTGGGTCAAATAAGAAAAAAAAAGAAATTAAAGACTTCCTAGAATTCAATGAGAATGAAGACACAACATACCCAAACTCATGGGACACTTTGAAAGCAGTGCTAAGAGAAAGTTCATAGCATTAAGTGCTTCCATTCTCTTGGATAGGTAGAATCAATATAGTAAAAATGGCAATATTGCCAAAAGTATTAAACAGATTTAATGCAATTCCCATTAAAATCCCACCACAATTCTTCACAGATCTTGAAAAAACAATTCTCAACTTTACATGGAAAAACAAAAGACCCAGGATAGCCAAAACAACCCTGTTTAACAAGGCAAGTCCAGAGGCATCACTATTCCTGACTTCAAGGTCTATGCCAGAGCTATAGTCCTGAAAGCAGCGTGGTATTGGCACAAAAATAAACAGGTAAACCAATGGAATCGAATTGAATACCCTTATATTAACCTATACACATATGAACACTTGATCTTTGCCAAAGAAGCTAAAATTATACAATGGAAAAAAGAAAGCATCTTCAACAAATGGTGCTGGCCTAAGTGGAGGCTGGCATGTAGAAGACTGCAGACAGATCCATGTCCATCGATATGCACAAAACTTAAGGCCAAATGGATCAAAGAACTCAACATAAATCTAGCCACACTGGACCTCTTAGAAGAGAAAGTGAGAGGCATCCTTTAACTAATTGGTGTAGGAGACTGCTTTCTGAACATAACTCCAGTAGCACAGACACTAAGATCAACAATTAATAAATGGGACCTCCTGAAACTGAGAAGCTTCTGTAAGGCAAAGGACACAGTCAGCAAGACAAAATGGCAGCACACAGATTGGGAAAAGATATTCACTAGCTCCACATCTGACAAAGGGCTGATCTCCAAAATTTACAAAGAACTCAAGAAGCAAATATCCAGAACACCAAAGGATCCAATTAAGAAGTGGGGTACAGAACTAAATAGAGAATTCTCAGTAGAGGAGTTTAAAATGGGTGAGAGACACTTAAGAAAGTGCTGAACATCCCTAGCCATCCGGGAAATACAAATCAAAACAACTCTGAGATACCATCTTACTCCTGTCAGAATGGCTAAAATCAAAAACACCAATGGCAGTTTATGCTGGAGAATGTGGAGAAAGGGGAACACTCCTTCACTGCTGGAGGGAGCGTCAAGTCATATAGCCACTTTTGAAATCAGTATGGAGATTCCTCAGAAAAATGGGAACCAGTGTACCACAAGTCCCATAAATTCCACTCTTAGGCATATACCCAAAAGGTGCACATTCATAAAACAAGGACGTCTGTTCCACTATATTCATAGCAATCAGAACCTGGAAGGAACCTAGATGCCCCTCAACTGAATAGTGGATAGAGAAAATGTGGTACATTTACACAATAGAATACTATTCAGCAGAAAAGAAGAATGGAATCTTGAAATTTGCAGGAAAATGGACAGCACTAGAAGAAACCATCCTGAGTGAGGTAACCCAGTCACAAAAGGACAAGCATGGTATGTACTCACTCATATATGGATTTTAGACATGAATCAGTGGAGCGCCAGTGTACAATCCCACTGCCAGTGAGTCTGAGAAAAAGAACCTTTATCCAATGACTGATGGAAGCAGAGGTAGACACCCACAGCTAAACACTGAACTGAACTCCTGGAATCCAGTGACAGAAAGGGATGACTGATGAGCATAGGGATTAAGACTGGGCTGGTGTAACCCACAGAAACAGCTGACTGACAAGGGGCAGCTCTTTTTTTTTTAAAGGTTTTTACGAGACAGGGTTTCTCTGTATTGTTTTGGAGGCTATCGATCCAGCCTGGCCTCTAACTCTCAGAGATCTGCCTGCCTCTGCCTCCCGAGTGCTGGCATTAAAGGCGTGCACCACCACCGCCCGGCGACAAGGGGCAGCTCTTTTGTCAGGGACCTCCACCATAATCCAGCCATAGCATTATCATGCCCTCCTCATAGAGAAGACGTGACTCTAGGCCACACTTCAGAAATACTGCCTCTTAAGATAGTAAATAAGTTCCGAGAAAACAGACCTGCAGCTTATTTGCCTAGTGAAAATTACCAAGTCACTCTGGCATAGGCTTGAACAATAGAGGGTAGATTGAAAGATAAAGTTAGAACCTGCAGTCAGGTTACCAGGGGACACAAGATGACCTACCCCTCCCACCTACCCCTCCCACCTACTCCTGCCTCACCAGGCTCATCATAGCTACAGTTAATACCCCCATTCCTTCCTCTCCTCACTTCCCCTGTATAAATCCCTTTGGGATGAATAAAGGTTGTCGACTTGATCAGAATCCTGTCTTGTCGTCCGTTTCTGTACCCCCTATCCTTCATTTTCTCCTAGGTGTTCCTGGACTATGTTGACTGTCCCTTCCAGCATGGTCAAGTGGCACTCCAACGTGGCCAGAACCCTGTGGAGAAAATGCCACTCGCAGAGTGAAGGGCCCTTCCAGAGTGTCCCCCATGGATGACAGGACTTTCTGTTTTGTGGCCCTTGCAAGCAAGGAAGTCCGATCAGTTGGTGGCAAGACAGCCAGACTTGGTGAGGTAAGTGATGGGACAGGCAGTCTCTTTCAGGGCTTAAGGAAGCCCTTCGAGTTTGAGGAACATGGGCTAAAAACAAAGATTTAAAACGGTTTTTAGCTTATATTGGAGATGTTTGTCCATGGAGGGGACGATAAATATAAAAGATTAAAAAATAAAGGGGGGTAGTGATTGCCTTCAAGATTATTAAGCAAGTGTCTATATTTAGAGATATGAGATGAAAATTTTGATCAAATTATCGTATATTTACTTGTGTATATTTTGATAGGCAGGAGAGTTGAAATAAAGCAAAACTAAGTATAAAAAATTTAGAGTTTTAAAGTTTTAACAGGATCTTTCCCTCTAGCAAAAGCCACCACTGCAGCTGTATCAGAGCCATGCAAGGGCTTGGGAAAATAAAGAATCAACCATGCCTATGCAAAGAACAGCAAAAAAATGTCTGCTCCTAAACCAGTTAGCTGTGTGAAAGAGACCTCCACACCTATGGAGGAGTGGCTAGATGAGAAAGAACATAAGGGGCAGAGAGATTGGGATGAATATAAAGAGAAAGTTATTGAGTGTCAGGACTAAGAGTCTTCACTCCCTCATTTTTAACTAGAAATACAGAGAGGCAGAAACCTAATGGTAAAATTCAGCAGAGATTAAAAGGCTTGAAAGATTTAGTGGAATTGCTCTCGCAGGAGATAAGAACTTTTCAAGTTTCCTCAGATCAGAGAAATGTTCCTTTGTCTAAGGCAGCAGCAAGCATAGATCAGCCTAGAGGCAAGCACCCCTCAAGTCGTGGCAGTGACTAGTAAAAAGTGTAGCTCAGTTTTCAAAGGGAGCTCTACAAAATGGTAACAGAATCCAAACCAGGGTGTCCATTAGAACTGAGAGATTTGAACCCACTCACTCTGCTATTTGTCAATAAAGAGGAAAATAAACCCAAATGGAAATGGATTTTGAAAATGCAAACATCTGCTTCCAAAGAAAAGGATCAATAGGGAATTAGGAGCAAGTTCACTGACTTTCAGACAAATGCTGTCACCTGAACTGGCTCTTGCAGAAGGAAAGTCCCTGTTGACTCCATGACTCATCATGTGATGTAGCTTAATACCAAGGAGTATGATCCATTAATCACATTTAGGGTGCTAAAGTTAGAATATGGGAGCTGTAACCTCTGTCACTTTTCCCCAGGTAAGTATGAATGTGTTTTTCTATAAATTGCTTCAAGGTGTCCTGAGATTTCTATAATCAAATAACAAAAAATTACGGCCAGTACTTTATTTGATGGGCATGTTAGGTTATCTTTTCTCTTTTCATTGAGTTTCCACCCAGATAACGATGCTCCACAGGCCCTAAATTAAAAAATAAAAATCAAAATAAACCAAAACAAAACATATTACTGCTATCAAAAGGGAGGAGGTAGAAGAAAATGTATTACCCTTGGGACTTTTATGGTTCAACAAGAACTGGGACTTTGTTGGTTGGATTTTCAAAAGATTGAAAAGTGAAAAACTCAGCTTGTGACTTGGAATCTGGTAGGTTCCATCATATAACCCAGCCAGACAGCTGAAAAGTTTCAAACATATCTGTAGGATCGAACCAAAAATTAATGAACACTTTTCAGCAGTGTCCTGAGATACACCCAGTCTGTTCATCAACATTTAAACCAGTGCCTTGAATACAGTAATTTTATCCCAGGCAGACACATTTATACATGGAAGATACACATTCTTTATTCACCTTTGACTAGTACAGACACATCAAAGGTGTTACCATTGTATTTTAAGATTAGTTATTTGTTATCCCCTTAGTTATTAATAATGCATAAGCAGAGACGCCATTGGGTCTTTTTCTGGATGGTTTATTTCTTTATTCTTGTGTTTCCTCAGCAGGAAAAATTTATCAAAGCCACCTCTCTAATCTATTGTTCTTTGCCTTGAATATGCCTTGTCAGATGCTTATCTTTGAGGATTTTAGCTTTTGAAAAATACTCTTTTAATCTCCCTTTATCACTTTGCACTGTATCTGGCTACAAGCACTCCTAACATCACCTTCTCCTCTTTGCTTACATCCAGGTCTGAATGTTCAGATAAAAGCTAGCGAGCATTTTACCAGCAACTCTTATGAACCACATATTGTCCATCAGCTTCTCAAAGACATCTATTTTTTTTAAAGAACTAAGTTTCCAATCCTAACCTCACAACTGCTAAATCCAGTTTTCTGATCCTGGTTTTATCCTACACCCTTCCTGACATTTCACAGACGAGAAGGGCATGTCTGATTTGCACTCAATTCAGTCATTATCTACTACACACCTCAGCTGCTGGCTTTTCAACTGAGCAAAAGTAGAGGAAATGTTTTGTGTCTTACTAGCATGTTCCCTATGGTATTAGTCTGCTATGCAGCTGAGGTTAAAAGCAGCTGAATCTTCTATGCTGACATTTCTCTGCTCTATACTAATTTCTTATTTGATGCTTGAATTTCCCTTCTACTTTGTTCTTGGATCTATGCCTAGTCTTAGCTATATCACTTATGTTTCATCCTTTCTCTCCTGCATTTACTCATATACTTGAACACTTGACAGTCAGTGGTCCTTAAAATTGGCTGCACACTGGAATCATTTAGGAAACTTTAAAATATTTCCAGTGCCTCGATGCCCACTCCAGACCAATTAAATGAGAATTCAGGATTGAAATTCTCCTCAGAGGATTAGAAGACACAGTCATGATTGAAAACCAATGTTAACCCATTGTTAACTGTATTCTGTGAGATCCTTGCCTATAAGGCAATGCTTGCAAAAGCCCTTTAACTGTCTCTGAAGTTCAGCTCGAGTCTCTGGTGCTTTTTGTAAAGGTCAGTACTAAAGATCTGATTATCTGACTTAATACACCTTTACATACATTTCTCTTAGGGATCACAAAATGGAGTCTAAGTAACTCAATAGCATATTCTGATTTTATTAGGGAAAGCAAAAAAATTGTTAGGGAAGGGGGAAGGGAAAAAGCAGGGAGGTAGTTCACCCACCCAAGGTTAGGATGGGAGGAAGATAATATAAACATTAGACCATTCAGCCAGCCATTGACTAGCTCAAGTTCTGCAAGTTCAAGATAAACCAACATCTCTTCTGCTTTAATGAATGATGTCCTGTGTCAGCAATGTCACATTTATGCTCTGCCTATAATACTGGAATGTCCTCATTGAGATAGAATGCTTACCTGTAGCTACTGTCATGTTGTAGAAGCAGATGGCTTTAAGATATTCTCCCTCCCATGCAAATGATATTCACCGAGTGTTGCTTGGGATGTAAATTAAAGTATCACTCCACAATAAACTACACGTGCTCAGTGATCAATACAGAACTCTAATTTTCTCAAGTGTAATGTCTTCTAATGACAGGTTCCCAATGTTAGCTGTAGACAGTTACATGCAAGATTATAAATCATGGGGATGTCCCAGCTGTGAATTATTAATCTTTGCTCCCCCTCTGCATTACATAATTGATAATGACTCTATTGACAGTTCCAAGAGGCTCCTGAGATGGATTTGTTCAGGGAAAGGAAGGCACGGCCAGCTTGGAGTAGAGAAAGTGCAGGGGGAGGCATGCCGTGTGTTCTAATGAGTGCATTCTGTAGCTGTATTCCCACCCTTGAGTTCTCCTTTCTCTTGCAAACTTAGCCACAAGCAGAATTTGCTTGTAGAAATGTGCCACTTTGTTACCGTGGATGTGTGTTTTCTCTGAGTCATCATGTTACTATGATTTATACTGGTGGGAAAACACATTTCAATATCCATCTGGACCCCCACACCCAGGAAAAATGAAAAAGAGGCCACTGGCATCTTCTGAGCAGATCTTTCCTTCACAAATTATCCTGTTTACCAACAGAAGGCAAGGTAGAGGCAATAAGAGAATTAGGGTAGAGAAGGTACCTAGTGGCCCATCACATCAACCACCTTTTTACAGTGCATGTCTGTCTTGGAATGAGAAGTAAACTCTTTTACAAAGGGTCTTTTCCTCCCTGAATTTGGCTGGCTTCATGTGACAAAAAGGATAAATGCAGATTATTTTTCACAGTTTACCTTAGGAAGACAAGCTCATCCAGAAGGCAAAATCAGCTTGTGTGTGCCTGCTCTGTGAAGCCTATCCACAGTGTATTTTGTTCTTTTCCATATAGTTGGATAATTTCCTAAGTGGCAACTAGCTTTTCATAATTTCTCTGTAAATATGCCCAAGATGGTAACAACCACATTGACGATTTTGTTCTCAGTTTATCCTCTCATTTAGGGTTCTCTCTACTCCACACATGGGAGAGTACTTGCTCCACCTCCTCACAACAAATAAAAGCATGAAACAGATCCATTAATTGAACTAGAAAGGAACTGGCCTAATAGTAGATGCTATATAATCCTTTCTCCTCCTGCCCCTGACATTCAACAGAATACTTGTTGGGATTCCAGTGTAATGCATATTAGATTCCACCATCAGCCATTATCTGTAACTGTGTCTTAAGTTATTTCATGAGAGTTTAAATTATTTCTTATAACATGTGGTGCCTGCCCATGGTGTTACAGAGTATCTTATGATATATGCCATTAGGAATGAGAGCTGTGGGCATTAACTTTCTCAGGTAAGTCTCAGAAGGAGAAGGGTTGTGCTGATGGAGTAAGAATGGACTATGTCCCAGCTGATCTGGTTTACACAGACCCCAATTAGTATCTGCTAAGGAATGCTTACTTTTTGACTTCTGACAAGGAAAGTAAGTCACGATTTAGTCTGAATACTTGGTCTAACATGTATGACAAGAATACATATTGTGCTATTAGAGACAATTTCCTTTTTTATCTCATCTTTATCTGTGCTAGTTGGGTTTTGGTGGTTTAAGTCAATGTTAAGGGATTAATGCTTTAGTGAATATATCAGTCTCCTAATGTACATGCATACTACATATTGAAATACATTGCAGCTACGCATGGCTAATCGTTTTCAGCTGTATAATCAGCTTATGGAAAGAGGACTGACTTGAGGTTACTTGCAGAGAAATATCCCTTTATTTTTGCTGATGAATGGAAACACCCTAATAACATGATGGCAAAAACTAACTTGGAACCAACCATTAAAAAATAGCTCAGATTTATATCTTCTTAATGCTCATGTTTCTGACATTTGTGTGTGCATATTTGGAATAGATATGTATATATACATATATGCACACATGTATATCTATTCCATACAAACACATATATTCATATATATGGAATATTTGTCTTTATTATTCTTTTCCTTGCTAAGTATCAATAAATAATATTTGCTTCTCAGTTTGATAGATAATGTGGCCTTTCTTCCTTTTTATTATTGTTCTGGGAAAAGATTCTCCTTTAACGCCTTACAAATATATCTGGATGTATAGGTTCCTGTGTCAGTTTTGAAACATGATGGATGTTTGGGCCCTGTTCCATGCCTATGCACTTTGCACGCCCTCATCCTATTGCCTTGCTTCCTTGCTCCAGTTCCTCACACAACTTAGGAGCACCCACCTTGTACCAGACCATCATCATGTTGTTGCTAACCTTGCTGCTAGTTAGCTCAATTCACTTTATTACATGAATATTATGTTGCCATGAATTCTTCCATTCCCTTCTTTGTCCCCTGTTCCTTCTTTTCTTCCCTCCCTTCTTATTTTCCTTTCTCCTCCCATCCTACACTAAGGCAGGCTCATTAATGGCCTCCAATCCCTGCTTGACCATGTCACTATTGATCCAGCTGCCTCTATCCCACAGTCACAAAGTAAACACCTCTGACTCATGGATACTTTCTGAGTTCATCCCCGCCTCCAACTCCTCTTCTTGATGAGCAGTCTACCAACTGACAGAAGCATCATTCCAGCATGACAAGGACAGCCCTGTTTCAATTGTATTTTTCTGGTGGGATTCTATTTTAGTTTTGTTCTGTTGCTTTAATAAAACTACCATGATAAAAAGCAGCTTGAGCAGAAAGGGGTTAACTTTATCTTAAATTTTCAGGTCATAGTCCATTATTGAGAGAAGTCAGGGCAGGAATTCAAGCAGACACTTATGCAGAAACCATGGAGGAAAGATAGCTCATTCTCTGGCTTACTCAGCATGCTTTCTCATCTATTGTAAAACTACTTGTCTAGGAAAACCACAGACCGCTGTGGGTTGGACCCTATCCCCTCAGTCAACACCCAATGTCCTCCCTTGCCGATAAAACCACAGAACAATGTGATTGAAGCAATTCTTCAACTGAACTTCCTTTCTCCCAGTTGACTTTAACTTGTGTCAAGTGGGTACTAAAAACTAACCATGACAGGTGCAGTTAGGAACAATCAGAAGTAGATATATTTTATATCTAGTTGAAACTTGATAGATACCTTAGTGCTATTGAAAATATTCGTCAAAGGTACTTCTGGCTTTTTAGAGAAGAGACCAAGGAAAGAACACAGCAAATTATGGAGAACCGAATTAGTAGAGCAAAAGCTGGTGATAAGGTTCTTCTGAAAAATTATGTGCTTGTAAACATTTGTTTTTACATTTTGAAATACATGGATATGTATATGTCTGTGTGCACATGTGTTCCAGTAACTATGGAAGCCAGAAGTGGCAGATCACTCTGGGGTTATAGATGGTTCTGAGTCCTGACATAAATGCTGGGAACTAAATCAGAACTTCTGTAATAACACCTAGTACTTTTAACCAGCTGAGACATCTTTCCAGCCACTAGAATAGTTGTAACATGTAAATGAACTTATTAATCTTTCTCTTTCTATATATCTGCCCATCCCCATACACTCATCATCCAGTTTTTTTATGGGATTCTCTTATCTAAAACTATAACAATTCTTGATACAAGACTACCGTTGTTTTGCATCATAATTCTGAGTTTGTTTATTCCTCATTAAATGTTTTACTGTATTTGTTTTATTTTAAGTATATGAATGTTTTGTCTGTAAGTAGTCTGTGCAACACACACATGCATTCCAGGTGCTCAAGAAGGCCAGACGAAAGAGTTGGTTCCCCTGGAATAGGAGTTGCAGATGGCAGGAGCTGTCATATTGGTGCTGGAAACTGAACCGGAGTCCTCTGCAAGAGCAGCCAATGTTTTTTTTATCATTTTTTATTTTAATTTTAAATAGCTTGTTTTACATGTCAATCCCAGTTCCCTCTCCCTGCCCTCCTCCCGCACTCCCCTTCCCCCCAGCCTCCCACCCTATTGCCAATTCCTTCCACATAGGGGATATCTAGAGTCTGTCATTTCACTCTGGGTAGGGTCCAGGCACTCCCCTAAGAGTCCAGGCTGAGAGAGCATCCCTCTTTGTTCTATGGGCATGCGATGACTGTTTGTATTCCAGGGATAGACACTGATCCACTGCTCAGGGCCCCATAGGTTGCCCAGGCCTTCTCGCTGACACTCTCAATTGGGGATCTAGATCTGTCCCATGCTGGCCTCCCCACTGTCGGTCTGGGGTCCAAGAGCTTTCTCCTGTTCAGATCAGCTGTCTGCTGGTTTTGCCAGCCCATTCTTTGCCAATTTGCTCATCACTCCTCTGTCACTAGGTTCCTTGGGTTCAGTACAGTGCTTAATTGTGTGTTTGCCTCTGCTTCCATTAATCACTGGATGAAGGCTCCCGGATGGTTATAGACATCAAGTTCATTATCAGGAATGGGCATTCGAGGTGGTCTCTCCACTATTGCTTAGCTTGCAAATTGGTGTTATCCCTTTAGATCACTAGAGGTCACTCTGGTGCCTGATCTGTCTTCGAACCTATGATTCCCTCTTCCCCCTATTCTACCCCCACCCGCTCAACTTCCTGTTCCCCCATGACCTGCTCTCTCTTGCTCTTCTCCCCCTCTCTTCTTCCCAGCTCCCACTCCCCCCCCCACCCCTTGCCGTGTTCCCCATCCATTCAGATGATCTTGTCTCAATCCTCTTCTCTTGGGTACTATGCATATATGCATATCTTTTAGGTTCTTTCCTGTTTCCCAGACTCTCTATCAGTGGAAGTGCAGACTGGCACTATCCTGATCCATGTCTAAAATCCATATATGAGTGAATACATACCATGTTTGTCTTTTTGCGACTGGGTTACCTCACTCAGGATGGTTTCTTCCAGTGTTATCCATTTACCTGCAAATTTCAAGATTCCATTGTTTTTTTCTGCTGAGTAATACTCCATTGTGTAAATGTACCACATTTTGTCTATCCACTCTTCAGTTGAGGGGCATCTAGGTTGCTTCCATGTTCTGGCTATTACAAATAATGCTGCTATGAACATAGTGGAGCAGATGCCCTTGTTGTATGAATTTGCCTCATTTGGATATATGCCTAAGAGTGGAATTGCTGGGTCTTGTGGTAGACTAATTCCCATTTTCCTGAGGAATCTCCATACTGATTGCCAAAGAGGCTGTACGAGTTGGCACTCCCACCAGCAGTGGAGTAGTGTTCCCCTCTCTTCACATCCTCTCCAGCATAAATTGTCTTCGATGTTTTTGATTTTAGCCATTCTGACAGGAGTAAGATGGTATCTCAGAGTTGTTTTGATTTGCATTTCCCTGATGGCTAAGGATGTTGAGCACTTTCTTAAGTGTCTCTTGGCCATTTTAGCCTCCTCTATTGAGAATTCTCTATTTAGTTCTGTGCCCCACCTTTTAATTGGATCTTTTGGTGTTTTGGAGACTTGTTTTTTGGGTTCCTTGTAAATTTTGGAGATTAGCCCTCTGTCAGATGTAGGGTTAGTGAATATCTTTTCCCATTCTGTGGACTGCCTTTTTGTCTTGTTGACTGTGTCCTTTGCCTTATAGAAGCTTTTTAGCTTCATGAGGTCCAATTTGTTAATTGTCGATCTCAGTGTCTGTGCCACTGGTGTTATGTTTAGCAAGTGGTCTCCTGTACCAACTCGTTGAAGAGTATCTCCCATTTTCTCTTCTAAAAGTTTCAGTGTGGCTGGATTTATGTTGAGATCTTTGATCCATTTGGACTTAAGTTTTTTTTGTACAAGGTGATAAACATGGATCTATCTGCAGTCTTCTGCATACCAGTACCCAGTTATGCAAGCACCATTTGTTGAAGATGCTTTCTTTTTTCCATTGTACAGTTTTAGCTTCTTTGTCAAAAATCAAGTGTTCATAGGTGTGTGGGTTAAAATTAGGGCTTTCAATTCGGCTCCATTGGTCTACCTGCCTATTTTTGTGCCAATACCAAGCTGTTTTCAGGACTATAGCTCTATAATAGAGCTTCAAGTCAGGTATGGTGATGCCTCTTGAAGTTCCTTTATTGTATAGGGTTGTTTTGGCTATCCTGGGCCTTTTGTTTTTCCATATAAAGTTGATTAATGTTCTTTCCAGGTCCTTGAAGAATTCTGATGGAATTTTGATAGGGATTTCATTGAATCTGTAGACTGCTTTTGGCAAGATTGCCATTTTTATTATGTTGATCCTACCAATCCAAGAGCATGGGAGATCTTTCCATTTTCTGGTATCTTCTTTGATTTCTTTCTTTAAAGACACAAAGTTCTTGATATACAGGTCTTTCACTTCCTTGGTTAATATTATCCCCAGATATTTGATGCTGTTTTTGGCTATTGTAAAGGGTGATGTTTCTCTGATTTCTTTCTCAGTCACTTCATCATCTGTATATAATAGGGCCACTGAATTTTTTTGAGTTTACCTTGTATCCTGCCACATTGCTGAAGGTGTTTATCAGATCTAGGAGAAACCTTGCAGAGTTTTTTTGGGTCACATATGTAAACTATCATATCATCTGCAAATAGTGAAAGTTTGACTTCTTCTTTTCCTATTTGTATCCCCGTTATCTCCTTTTGTTGTCTTATTGCTGTAGCTAGAACTTCAAGTACAATATTGAAGAGATATGGAGAGAGTGGACAGCCTTGTCTTGTTCCTGATTTTAGAGGAATTGCTTTGAGTTTCTCTCCATTTAGATTGATGTAAGCTGTTGGTTTACTGTATATTGCTTTTATTATATTCAGGTACGTTCCTGTTATCCCTGATCTCTCTAGGACCTTTATCATGAAGGGGTGCTGGATTTTGTCAAAGGCTTTTTCAGCATCTAGTGAGATGATCATGTGGTTTTTCTTTCGCAGTTTGTTAATATGGTGGATTACATTGATAGATTTTCTAATGTTGAACCATCCCTGCATTCCTGGGATGAAGCCTACTTGATCATGGTGGATGATTTTTCTGATGTGTTCTTGTATCCCATTTGCGAGTATTTTATTGAGTATTTTTGCATCGATGTTCATGAGGGAAATTGGTCTATAGTTCTCTTTCTTAGTTGTGTTTTTGTGTAGCTTGGGCATCAAGGTAATTGTAGCCTTGTAAAAAGAATTTGGCAGTGAGCCTCCTGCTTCTATTGTGTGGAAAACTTTGAGGAGTATTGGAATTAGCTCTTCTTTGAATCTCTGGTAGAATTCTGCGCTGAAGCCATCTTGGCCTGGGCTTTTTTTGTTTGGGAGACTTTTGAGGACTGCTTCTATTTCATTAGGGGTTATAAGTCTGTTTAGATTGTTTATCTGCTCTTGATTTAGTTTTGGCAAGGGATATCTATCAAGGAAATTGTCCATTTCCTTTAAATTTTCAAATTTTGTGGAGTACAAATTTTCAAAGTATGCCCTGATGATTCTCTGGATTTCCTCAGAGTCCCTTATTATGTCCTCTTTTTCATTCCAGATTTTGTTAATTAGCATGCTCTCTCTTTGTCTCTTGGTTAGTTTGGACAGAGGTTTGTCTATTTTGTTGATTTTCTCAAAGAACCAACTCTTTGTTTCATTGATTTTTCTCAGTGTTTTCTTGGTTTCTACTTGATTGATTTCTACCCTCAATTTGATTATTTCCTGGCATCTGCTCCTCCTGGGTGAGTTTGCTTCTTTTTGTTCTAGAACATTCAGCTATGCTATTAATTCTCTAGTATGACTGTTCTCCAGTTTTTTCATGTGGGCACTTAGTGCTATAAACCTTCCTCTCAGCACTGCTTTCAAAGTGTTCCATAAGTTTGTGTATGTTGTGTCTTCATTCTCATTGAAATCGAGGAAGTCTTTAATTTCTTTTTTTATTTCTTACTTTACCGAGGGATGGTGCAATTGTGCATTGTTCAATCTCCATGAGTTTTTAGGATTTCTGCAATTTGTGTTATTGTTGAATTCTAATGTTAATGCATGGTGGTCTGATAAGATACAGGGGGTTATTCCAATTTTTTTGTATCTGTGGAGACTTGCTATGTTTCCTATTATGTGGTCAATTTTAGAGAAGGTTCTATGTGGTGCCGAGAAGAAGGTATGTCCCTTTGTATTTGGGTGGAATGTTCTATAGATGTCTGTTAAACCCAGTTGGGTCATAACTTCTATTAGTTCTTTTGTTTCTTTGTTAAGTTTTTGTCTAGAGGTCCTGTCCAGCGGTGAGACCGGAGTGTTCAAGTCTCCTACTATTAGTGTGTGAGATTTTATGTGCATTTTGAGCTTTAGTAATGTTTCTTTCACGAATGTAGGTGCCTTTGTATTTAGGGCTTAGATGTTTAAAATTGAGACTTCATCTTGATGTACTTTTCCTTTGATGAATAGGAAGTGTCCTTCTTCATCTCTTCTGATTGATTTTAATTTGAAGTCTAACTTGTTAGATATTAGGATTGCTACACCTGCTTGTTTCTTGGGACAGTTTGATTGGAAGATCTTTTCCCAACCCATTACTCTGAGATAACATCTGTCTTTGATGTTGAGATGTGTTTCTTGTATGCAGCAGAAGGAAGGGTTCTGTCTTTGTATCCATTCTGCTAGTCTGTGTCTTTTTATAGGCAAGTTGAGGCCGTTGACATTGAGGGATATTAATGACCATTGATTGCTGATTCTTGTTTGTGCTTGATTTATTGGTAGTGAAGTTATTTTGTGTAGTTTCTCCTCCCTTTTTCTTTTGGTGTTTTGTAAAGTGGGATTATATATTGCCTGTGTCTTTGTGAATGTAGTTATCTTCCTTGGATCTAGATTTTCCTTCTAGTACTTTTTGTAGAGCTGCATTCATGGATATGTATTGTTTAAATCTGGCTTTGTCATGGAATATTTTGTTTTCTCCATCTATGGTATTGAGAGCTTTGCTGGATATAGTAGTATGGGCTGGCATCCTTGTTCCCTTAGTGTTTGTAGGACATCTGTCCAGGATCTTCTGGCTTTCATTGTTTCCATTGAGAAGTCAGGTATAATTCGAATAGGTCTGCCTTTGTATGTTACTTGGCCTTTTTCTTTAGCTGCTCTTAATATTTTCTCTTTATTCTGTAGGTTTGATGTTTTGATTATTATATGGCGAGGTGACTTCTTTTTCTGGTCCAGCCTATTTGGTGTTCTGTAAGATTCTTGTATTTTCATAGGCATATCTTTCTTTAGGTTAGGGAAGTTTTCTTCTATGATTTTGTTGAATATGTTTTCTGTACCTTTGAGTTGTATTTCTTTGCCTTCTTCTATACCTATTATTCTCAGGTTTGGCTTCTTCACGGTGTCCCATATTTCCTGGATATTTTGTGTTAAGGATTTGTTGGTTTTGAGATTTTTCTTTGGTTGACAACTCTATATCCCCTAATGAGTCTTCAACACCTGAGATTCTCTCTTCTATCTCTTGTATTCTGTTGGTGATACTTGCATCTGTAGTTCCTGATCGTTTACCCAGCTTTTCTGTTTCCAGCATCCCTTCATTCTGTGTTTTCTTTATCGTTTCTATTTCAGCTTTCAATCCTTCAACTGTTTGAGTTGTTTCCTTCATTTTTTTGGTTGTTTTTTCTTGGTGCTCTTTAGAGTCTTTGAGAGATTTGTTTATTTCTTCAATTTTTCCCCCGTTTCATGGATTTTTTGTTTGTTTTTTCTTCTATTTCTTTAAGGGATTTCTTCGTTTCGTCTTTTAGAGTCTCCATCATCTTCATGAAATATTTTTTAAGGTCCGTCTCCTCTTCTTTGTCTATGTAGTGCTTTTCGGGTCTTGCTGGTGTTGGATCCCTAGATTCTGGTGGGGTCATGTTGGTCTTTTTATTGCTGAGTGAGCTCTTATTCTGTCTTCTTCCCATGTCTTCTTCCAGTGGGTGCTGGTGGGGTCTTTCCATCTCCACTGGTCTCCTTCCTTCCTGAAGCTGAAGCTGGGGATGCTGACATGGAGTTTGGGGCCTGGAAGGGCTGATGTATTTCCTTAAGCTGGACTCGCTGGGGTTTGGGGCTTGGAAGGGCTGATGTCTTTCCTGTGTGGGCTGGTCTTCTGGATGCCAGGAGCGGCCCCGGAAGATCAAGGGGATGGGTGTTGAGCAGGGGGTCCCACTGGAGACTCAATCTCACCTGAAGCTGGACTCGCTGGGTTGCCAGCCAATGTTTTTAACCACTGAGCCATGGAACCATCTCTCTAAATGGTAAATTTAAATTGGGTATTATGCCAAGTATTATGAAGAACAATCATGTTCTTTATTTTCAGAAACTTTCTTTTCTAGAAACTTTTATTCTTCTCTCATATGTTAGATACTGACCATAATTTTCTCTCCCTCTACTTCTCCAGTCCCTCTGTCACCTTCCCTCTACCCCCAGAACTATTCCTTCTCTGTTTCCTTTCAGAAAAGAGCAGACCTCTCAGGATATCAACCAAATACAACAAGTTACAATATGACTAGGTGTTGCAAGATAAAGAAATTACTCAGAGACAGATATTGGGGTTCAAACTTGAAGATGAAGATCAGAAAAGCAAAGCCACTAACTCTCACTCTACCTTAGAATAAAAGGACTGATTCTAGCTCCACCACCCTAAAACTGTAATTCCAGGATGGCTATGTTCTCCTCTATGTGCCTGGATAATCCAGAGACTTCAATGTTTTCCTATCCTCAATGTGGCTGGAGAATTAATCCCTGATACTGACTACTAATGGCCCTGCTCCTATCTTTTGTACCCCTCTAGTGATAGGATTAAATGCATGTGATACCAGGTGCTGAGATCATCTTTGTGTGGGCTAATTGTCTTTAGGACTGGATCAATCCTGTTTATATCTGGCTGGCCTTAGACTCACAGAGATCTGTCTTCCTCTTAATCCTGTATTCTTGGATTAAAGGCATGTGTCACTACTTCCTAGCTTCTGACTGCTGGGGTTAGTGTGTATCCCTACTGCCTGATCTCTATAGCTTGAGGCTGACTTGCTTTTTGAATCCTCAGGAAGTCTTTAATAAATTATAAATAATATATCACTACAACTAGGCACAAATCCTCATTTTTAAAAGTTTTTTAATTATATATTTAAATTAGAAACAAGCTTGCTTCCCTCCTATGGCTGGACAAGGCAACCCAGTAGGATGAAAGGGGTACCAAGAACAGGCCAAAAGGTCAGCAACTTATCCACTTCCACTGCTAGGAGTCCTACAAGAAGAACAAATTTCCAAACCATAACATATGTACAGAAACATTTCCTAGTATTGGTGCAGTCTCATCATAGCTTGAAGAGTGCAAAAGAGACACTAGTAAATGAAATGTAGAGACTGCATTCAGGATTCTGGAGACATAATTGTAAAACTGCATAGAATGTTAAACATATAGTCATCTGCCCTGTTTTTACAACATATCCCCATCTAAAAATTGGGGCGCTGTTGATGTCAATAAAATATACGCAGAACTTGGTAATCAGGTAACCCTTTGAGGACAATCACAGAAAGGGCTACTCATCAGGCCCATTTTGCTGAGACAGAAATATTCTTCAGGAGACTTGCTCTTCCCCATTCTTCCTGTGCTTCTCAATCACAGTTATTACATTCTGGCTCATCATAACTAATTGATGTGTTATATTCTGATCATATAACTTGTTCATATTTATCAGTGGAATCACATTCTCTTCATAAACAGTGAATCATTTCAGGTTATGAAGTAGTTTCAGTCTTCTGGAACTCTCTAGCTGGGCCCTGTTCTATCCCTGGTCATGTATGATTGGCACAGCTTTTGTCTCTTGGGTTTCACTTTACCTGTCTCCTCTGTTGTATTTGGTGTGGACCCTCTTCTTTATTTGTTTACATGTTATGACAACAACAATAGTATCTTGGATAAAGGAGAAAGGGAGATTTTTTTCACAACCTTGAGGGAGATACTTTTAAAAGCTAGCAAATATGAAAATGTATTATCCTTCTTTCAAGTTTGCCTAACAATTTGGCAGCATTTACAGTTATTGTCTGAAAGCCATCACCCCCCAAACTTTGAAGGAATTGCTCTGTCATCTAGCTGTGAGTGATGTTGCAGAGCAGTCCAAGGTCATTGTGTTTCTTGATGCTTTTTTATGTTATCTGATTTCTTTCTTTTATGGAAGCCTTTGGATCTTTTTTCTTTTCTTTTTGAAATTGCATTTTGATGTGATTTGGGTCATTTATCATTCATTATTCTGAGAACTTAGCAGACTCTTTTGATCTGTAAAAAATATTATCTTAAAGCTTTGGGGGTTGTTGTATGGGGAATTAGCTTTTCCAAACATTGCATCATGAGGTAGAGATCATCGTGCAGGAGGCATGGACCTGATGGATTGAGCTTGGAGTTTGTGTGCGTGGATGGTCCTAAACAGTCCAGCTTTATTTCACAAACACTAAATAAGAACTCAGTAATTTCATGGAGGGATCCTCAAAGATCAGCATTGATGTACTTTTTTGATACTCATATGTTTTCAGGGAAACCAACTGCAAGTCTTGCCAGGAGCCTTGACCTAACACAAGCTAATTTTGCAATAGAGTAAAACTGGAAAGGTGAAAGTGTTCATGAGTCAGCAACCATCTAGAATGTCATCCTTCCTCTGCATGCCTTCTGTGCAAAGTATGCTTAAACCCAGATACTACTAGGTTCAGTTTTTCTACTAAATAAGCTGCAGAATTTTTGGAAGGTGCCAAGAGTCTGAACACTTCCCAGGATGATTTTGTTTTAGGTTAATGCCTCACCTCATCCTTCTGTATGTCTAGTATCAAAGTATACCAATGTTTCCAAATTCTGTGCAGGATCCAGTCTTTTATTTAATTGGTACCCTGTCCCATTCATTGTCCACATTTCTGTATTGTCTGGTGGTCCCTGCTCTTTCTCCTTGTGTTTCAATTTTTTAAAACATTTTTTAGGTGTGAAGGTGATTTCTATAAGAAGCAAAAAAGAAATGCTCACTTGAAATGCTTACTTTCTCTTTTAAGACAGTTTTATCTATTATTTGGTAATTCCATACATGAAAGCAATGTATTTAGATCACAGTTCCCCATCCCTTACAAGTTTTTAGTTTCTGTGTAAGATGTAAGATCCTGAGGAAGTGACAAGAAAGAGGTGATTTGGGGTATACAGACATGAGTGCAGCAAGAAGGCTTTATCTACATTGTGAAGCTATGTCTTTTCAGGGTGTGCAAGAGACTGGGCATGTGTCTTTTTATGAGACTGGTGAATTTCATCTGAGAAATTTGATTATTGATTTTTTCACTTTGGTATTGTACAACAATGATTATTTTTTGTTTTATTTTATCTTATTTCTTACTGAAATTTTTAAAAAGGAAAAATAAAATGTATTGTGACCAGGGTTAAATTAGCCTCTCTTTTCATATTCAGTTTCCTCTGTTTCAAGTAGAATTAAAGTATTGAGGGGGAAAGGTGCTTAACAAATAGGACTTGTTCTTACAGTGGATGCTATCATTAATCTAATAGCATTGCTCAAGTCCTGTGGCTGTTCCATTTAGTAATGTCAAAATAACCTTGTTAAAGAAAAATGCTGAACTTGACCTTCGAAACCCATGTCCTTTCCTTTCTTATTTGTTATTAAATTGTCTTTTAGGATCAAGTAAGTGAAAGTTATCTTTAAGAAACTTTACTGTGTTTATTTACTTGTAAGTTTTTGCAGAAACTTTCCAGGTATCTGCAGTAGACTGGCACATCAGTAACTGTGATTGCCTATATTTATAATTTCACAGCAAATACATTCAAATGAATTCTCTAGTGTATGAAAAGAGGGGAAGTCACACTCTGTTCCCTTTTCTTCTAGATGCTTTCAGTTGTTTCATGAAAAGGGAAAAATCTTACTGATATAGAGGATCTTATTTTCTTGGCTTTCTCCATCCCTATGACTCTCATGATCTTTACACCTTCTAATCTGAGGGTTCTCCTCAGCCCTGGGAGGAGGGGTCTAATAGAGACATCCCATTTAGGGCTGAGTGTCTCAAGATCCTGCACTCCTCATAATGTCTGGCTGTGGGTCTTTACTTGTTCCCATCTGCTGCAGGAGGAAGCTTCTCTGATGATGGCTGAGCAAGGCACTGATCTATGATTATAGCAGAATGTCATCAGGAGTCATTTTATTGTTCTCTCTTTTTTAAAAATATTGTGCAGTAGTATTTGGTTTACCCTAGATCCCTGGCCTCTATGGTCAGAGGTTCTTGGTCATCCAAGCTCTGTCAGGTATGTGTTCCATATTAAGAGGTAGACCTTCATTCATATGAGATATTGGTTGGCTGCTGTAACAAATTCTGTGCTATCATATCTTGTAGGCAGGCATCATTGTAGACCAAAGATTTTCTAGTTGTGTTAGTATTTATGTTTCTCCTTTGGTAGAATTCCTATTCCAAAGAGGCTAAAGGGGTGAAAACTCTATGAAGGCACCAGATCAAATTCTCCATGTACAATGAGTTGTATAGGTATTGTCTTCTGCCATGGTGCTTTACTGTCAGTTTGTGGAAGAGTAAGCTTTAATTTTGGCAACAGCCTGGGATGTTTGGGGATTCCAATGGGACCCCTTTAGTGAACAATTCAATTAGATATAACTTAATCTGGATTGTGGTGCCTGCATTTGATCTCAAAAGATGTCCACTTTTGTCTCTGTATCCTCTATTATTTGGCGATTTCATTTACATTACCTTTATAAATATATGTTTTAGGAAGCCTCTACTGTATTGGATTTTTGTGTGTAAATGTACCACTTTTGTTTATTCATTCTTCTGTTGAAGGACATCTAGGATGTTTCCAATTACTGTCTATTGTGACTAGCGTTGCAGTGAATATGGTTGAACAACTGTCACTGTGGAAGGATGAAACACTCTTTGGTTATGCGTCTAACAATGGTACAGCTGGATCTTGGGATTGATCAATTTCCATCTTACTAAGAAACTGCTATTACTGATCACCATGTTCAAAGCTCATATGAACTCCCAGGAACTGAGGTACCATGCACATGACCTGCACAGTCTGCACCTGATCCTAAGCATATATGCCATAGTTCCCAATGTAGTGATTTTTATAGGATTCCTGATCATGTGAACAAGTGGTTCTCTTTTTATTTTGCCTTGTCTTGCATTCTTTTCCTTTTGTTTTATCCAATTCATGTGTTAATTTTTACTTTATTTTATTATTATGCCTTAGAAGTTGATTTGTTTTCTAAAGAGTGACAGAAAAGGAATGGATGTGGATATGCGGAGAGGTGGGGGAAGAACTGGGAGGAATGCATGTAGGGAAACTGTAATCAGAATATATTATGTGAGAAAGAAATCTATTTTCTTTCTTTTTTTTTTTGGTTTTTCGAGACAGGGTTTCTCTGTAGCTTTGGAGGCTGTCCTGGAACTCACTTTGTAGACCAGGCTAGCCTCGAACTCACAGAGATCCGCCTGCCTCTGCCTCCCGAGTGCTGGGATTAAAGGCGAAATCTATTTTAAATAAAAAGAAAAAGGACAAGGTAAACTCTAATAATTTCATTATTGAGTAGCATCTCAGTCATTTATTTTCAGCATATACATGAGGTACTCACTATATCTTTCTAAATTACTCTTTTGGGTAGTGTACAAAATAATTAATTTATCCATGTCATTTTCATGTTATATATCATAAATGTCTGATTATTGGAATTTCATAAAAATTGAAGGGAATTATGAGCAAGGAAACAAAAGGCAGGGCCTGGTTCCACACCTAGTACTACTCTTTATTTGTCTCTTCAAACATTCATGATGATCACCTCTTTGATGCCTAATGACTAGTTCTAGGTTTTGAGTTTTCATGGACTCTGTATTAGTGAGTGATTGAGAGAGGTCTTGAAAATGTATGTTCTCATTGGATCTTATTATGCTGGATACCATTTTGATCGGTGACCCTCCTCTGAGTGTGAGTGTGTATGTGTGGTGTGTCTGGTGGCCACAGTGAGACCTCTCTGTATGTATCCAAACATGGAGGTCTTGTCCTTGCTGCCATTTCACTAAAATTATGCACTTGCCATTTGGATTGATATTTAATATTTAATTTACTTAATTTCTCTGTCCTGTTTTTCTTACCATAACTACCATCCATTACCCTGTCCCTCCTTATTTACCCCCCTGGCCAATTATTTAGCATTTATATTTATAGGGCTTTGGGATTAAGACAATCAGCCAACTAACCAATAGTTGCCCATTCAATCCATTTTTTCTTAGAGACACCATTAATGGGAAACTAGACAATTTATTTCTCTGTCTTACAAGCTATCAATACCTATATACTCATCTGGCTAACTATGTTATTTTAAGAATGTTCTGAGGTTGACTGTAGCCTTTAATCCAATTTAAGTGTATCTTCCAGTCTTCTGTGGAAAGCAAGCTTTATACTCTCATTGTACTTCACAGCTTGGTTGATCTTACCTCCACTTCCTTGGAGTAAGAAACACTCTTCGTCTAGCCAATGCACATAAGGCACTGACGTATGATTACTCAAAGGAGAATTCTCTGGTCACTGCAAAACTCAGTGGTTTTCCAGCCATTTGTATGGTGATCTTCACACAGTTCACCTCTGAGTTACTTTGATTATGGTCTACGCACTTCTTCACAGAAGCTTCTTAATATGTTTGTGCTCACAGCTTTCTGTTTTTGTCAGGACACCAAATACTCTCTAATGCTTCCATGTACATAATCATTTTCCCAATTCCTCTTCAAAAGGATTAGTTCATGTATGGAACTTTTTTATCTACGTAGAATACAAGTTGACATTCAGTACCTACTTCCTGACAAATAAATGAAAAATAACACTAAGTGGGTTTCCTTCCACAGTTATCTTTTTAAAAAATTCTAAGCATCTTTATGAATATACTACTCGTAAAACTTGTACTATTAACACCATCTCCAGCTATAGTAATTCTGTAACATGGCTGCAAAAATACAAAGGGGAAGCTTCATTATCCTTTATCCAAAGACCCTAATAAGTGACAAAATAATGATATACCCCTTTTCTTCAAGTCTACAGTAAGATGCGTGAGGGTGAGAAATGGGTGATCACTGGTTTTTGTCTCCTATAGAGTTTAGAATTGTCTTGAAATGAACAAGATTTAACAATAAGTGTGATGCCACAGACTAAACTCATTAACACCCACCAGAGATGTCCAAGTGGGATACAACTGTTATGAATGGAGAGGAAGACATGGAAAGGGTAATCTGGAAACACATTAACATTGTTTCCTAATGAGTCTGCTCCTCTCTGTGCAGCTATGCACACAGATGATGCCTAGAACTGAAATCAGAAAACAGTCATGTTTTATATCTTCTGGCAAAACTGGAATCTGTGTCTATATCACTGACCTTGAAGTACTGAGGGCTTGAGAAATAGAAGGTAGAGGACCTTCTACTATGCCTCTACTATGATATCAGTACAACCCTGTCACAAGATCAATTTTCTTAAACTCTCTAGCTGTTTCTCTTTACGCCCCCAACGAGGAAGAACTGTAACTCTGATGAAAGACTTTGCTTAGTAGACAAGATACCTCATTTCCTGCCTTGAAAAATTTGGGTTAGCATCAAAACTGTCTTTAGAGTTGAAAAAATACAGTGAACATATCTGATCCGGGCTATTTTGATCTGTGGTGGTAACACGCTAGAAATATACCCTATACTGATTTCTGTAGTGTGACCAGTTATTACTGTATGAGATTTTTCCCATTTTAAAACAATGAAATCAAGTTGTCAAGATCTGTGAATTTAAGGTGGAAATAAATTAATATATTAGTTGAATGTCAGTATACATAACTAAAATTAGCAAATACATTGGTGAAATCTGGGAGTAATTTTGAGGTAGATTTTTTCTTAAGTTATTGCAAACTGACTATGAGCAGCAGTAGCCTAAGTACAACAGTTGCCCCTATGGATTCCACCTGTGCTGGCAGAGAGACCTCATCTCATGTTGCTCCATTATCATGCCATGCCTCTAAAGTCACCCTGCTGTTAAACATGCACAGATGTTCCAAATGGAAAGAAGATGAATAGGTACCTGTGGCTCGAGTGGGAGGAGATGGGTTAAAATGGCAGTGAGGCATAACATCTCACCAAGCATGGGCTTCATGTCACCTCTTCCCTTGTCTGCATGTCATTTCTACTCTTCACCTACTTTATTGCTAGCTGGTTTGTTCCATCAAATCCCTAACTTATGCTGCAAACAGAGTGCCCATTCTTTTTTTTCCCCAATCTATGCTCAGGAAGACCATATCAATAAGATGTTGTTACATAGCTGTCATCTCTGCCCTACAACAAATCTCACTGTGGCCGAGTGTCCTGTGGCTTCAGGTGCTGTTAATGCTTTCCTCACTGTCAATTGATTTCAAGGCTGCCACCCCATCAAGCAGCATCCTCCCTCAGAGAGCGCATAAGCCAGACTGAAGGAAAGATCATAAAAGTGCCTGGCAGTCTCACATCATCTTCACAGAACTTGTCATTGCTGAATAAATTCTTCCCATGTGGATTTTTTCTAAGTTTCCCCAACTCTCTAGTTAGCCTTCTTTGTTCCCATTTTGTGAAGGTTTTTAACTGATCCCAGGAAACCATCAGGCTGGCTTGCAGCCACTAGGGGGTGTCAAGCTTTTATTTTATTAGATTTTGCTTTATTGATATATATATATGCATATATATAATTGTGTATTTTTATTGATTCTTATGTAATTGTTCACATGTATACTGCATAATGTTTAAATCATGGTAACCACCTCTATTTCTTTAAACAGTTATCATATTATTATTATTAATTTATTAAAAGTCTCTTCTCTGAGATCTTGGAAATACGTAGTCCATTGTCGATTTCTACTGTCATTTGCTGACCTAGTTGCCTCATTCCCACAGTGCAATATTCCTTGATCAGCTTTTTCTTACTCTTCTCTTTCTTAATCTATCCAGCAATTGTTAGTCATCATTCTCTACTCAACTTCAATGAGATCAACCTCTTGTTTTCCACATGCATGTGAGACCACACAATACTTTCTGTGAGTGATGTATTTCCTTTAATATAATAATACCCAATTGCATCCACATTTTCATAATTGACAGGACTGCATGCTTTTTATAGATGAATGGTATTCCATTGGGTGTGTGTATCATGTGGCACAAAGTAGATGGCTTCACTTATTTATTAAACTAGCTCATCACTAACATAACATATCCTTTTAAAATCTTTTCATTTTAACTGAAGGAAAGCTGCCTGAGGTCTTCTCTCATTGAGTACTGCTTTTCTTGGGTCCATATCCTGCATACAACACTGCTCCAGCTCACAGAGGACAGTATAACTGTGCTTACTCAAAATGCATGAAAGGGGATGGCATGTCATAAAGAATGCATGCTACATGGAAAGAAAATAGGGGACCATCAGAAAACATATTATGACCCAGCAGTATTCCTATTCCTCTTCCAGGTCACCATGATTGACCAACATGGGCCCATTCAATCTTTTCATACTTGACATTGGCTCATCTTCTCTGTCTTAGTTACTTTTTGCTAACTTGACAAAAACTAGAATCATCTTGGGAGAAGGAATCTCAATTGAGAATATGCCTCCATCAGATTGCCTGTAGGCAAACTTGTACACCATTTTCTTCATTAATGTTTAATGTGGGAGGGCCTATCTCATTTTGGGTTGTGCCACACCTGGGTAGGCAGTCCATAACGGTATATGAAAGCAGTCTGAGCAAACATTAAGCAGCGGATCAGTAAGCAGCAGCATTTCTCCACGGTCTCTGCTTCAGTTCCTGCCTCCCGGTTTATGCACTGAGTTCCCCTGATTTTCTTTCAGAATGGACGGTGACATAGAAATGAGACAAATAAACCCTTTCCTCTCCCAGGTGCTTTTGGACATGGTCTTTATCACAGCAATATGAATCTACCCTGGACAGCCTATGCTTCTCCCCTTTCTTTCTCCTAGGCAGTTTTGTGATACAGAATCTTTGTCAACAATCTGTTTTTTAAACACTCTTATTTACATTTCAATCTTGAGGTTTGTGTGACATTCAAGACAACCAAGAACAGTTCTGCTCTGTTAGCAGCAATGCAAGTGTTTCCACTGAAGTTTCAAACAAATCGTGCCTATGACCTATTGTGCCCAGGACACACACAGCTGCTTTATCTCCTACAACTTCTTTTCCTCCTTTCTGATGTTACATTTTTTTTTCTCTATCCACCCCCACATCATGTGTTTGACTCTTCCTTCTCTGTGAGTTACCTTTTCATATTTATAAATTTGATCTCATGAATTTTCCTGTCTTGAGCAGTATCCATGCTCACTGTGATAAGTTATTCATTTTTAATGGTTTCATTCTAAGTCTTCTATTCCACATGAACTAGACCAAATGATCACGTTGCATTAATGCCCTGACTTTTCCTCTGCTAACTTCCCTCATAAGCTCTAATTCAAGAACAATCATTGTGTCATACACATCAGGTGTTTGGCAAGGTATGTGTCAAGTAAGATAAGAAGTCTAACTAAAACCAAAAACTCGAGAGAGAGAAAATAAATCTTATTTGAAGTATTTCATGAGCTACATAAAACTTCAACTGTCCCCATCTCTGCATCGTCATTATTCTTGTCATATTGACAGGTTTGGGGGACTCCTTTATATGTGGAACTAGCTATCTTTAAATGGGGGGGGCAAGAGTCAAATAAAGAGTGTGGAGACCACAGTCTAGGAGGAAAGGTGCTATTTGTAAATCAGGAGGAAATTCGAGCCCTTAAAATGAAGCACATATTTTCCCAGAAGTTTACTTTTGGGGCGAATGGCAGGTGTAGATGCTCTTCCTTCCCCAGGGCCGAATGTACCACATTTTCTGCTCCAAGAAACATTGCTGCTTTTACCTTGAACTTTTCACAAGAACAAAACTAGCATCAGTCTTTGGCAAGTGACAATAGCAAAAATGCTTTGGAGGACGATAAAATTGTGCAGGTGATATCAAGTGTCACATGGGCACCTGACCAAGGCTGTCCTTTTTACTATACTGGCTTGGCTTTTTTCCTTGAACTCTGTGCACACTGCTCTGCAATGTGGATGCTTGAAGAAGGAGTACAGGGAAGGGGGATCTGGATTGAGATCTGCCATGCATTGTTTAAGAGGAGAGTGGGGATATTGCTGTACGCAGTGGCAGAGATGGAGTTGGAGAAGAAGGACCTCTAAGTCACTGGTCTCTCTACAAGATGTCCCTGCTGTTACCAAGGCAACTCTACAGCAAGGACAGATAGAGCCATCAAATGAGAGAAACAACACAGACCCAGAGGAAAAATGGCTTGCCACCAGTCCAAGAAGAAGTCAAGTGAGTGGAGCATCTACCAGTGTGTATGGAATTAGTGTTGTTGTGAACCTCCAAATGGGAGGATTATGGTTTTATAAGGTGGCATTTTAAATATCCAAGTGTAGTCACCCCATTGGAGCTAAAGGAATAAGCTGTTGTGAAGGGCATGGAAAGACATGGAGATAGGAATAAAGCAGGGATATGCTAACGGTGGGAAGCCACCTCTTATCTTTTCTCCTTTTATGCACCTGTGAGATAATAGCATATGTATTCATTCAAACTGAGCTATTGATGGGGACTTATTGCAGCCACTCTGCTTTTTTTTTTTAACTATTTCTAGTAAGACTTGCAATGTTATCGCTGCACTGCCCGACCCTTCTGAGCCTGTCAAATAAGTCTGCTCACAATGCATATTAATCTGGGATGTGTGGTTGGGAGAAAGAGCTGATAAGTCCATCTTCAAGATGTGATAAGTCCAAAGTATTTCTAATGAATGAGTATTGTGTTAAACATCTGCAGAATCACCAACACTGGGGATCTTTAATTAAACACACACACACACACACACACACACACTATAATGAGGAGGAAGTATGTGATTTCTGGTTCCTGCAAGTGAACTGTCTTTTGCTGTATTTCTGCTAATTAAATATTGCATCAAAGTCACACACTGATCTTGAAAGGAAAGATGCCATTAACACCTTCTTTAATTTATATATGATTTTTTGTGTATGTGTGTGTTGTAGTAATTTTGAATAATGTAGGATAAATGACTCATAAAGAAAGCATTGAAGCTAGCCAAATTACTTTTGGTCATGTTTGTGAGTTTTTTTTTAAAGGAGCATTTTCTTATAAAAGGAAAGAATACCGGCAGTAAACAGACTTTCAAAAACTACATTCTGAAGCTAAATTTGGAAGTTAAATAACCATTCCTGAACAAAAGGAAAAATTCTTAAGGTGTACTTCTGCCAAGGAGGATTTGGTTGAAAGAGAAAAGTTCCTCGCCCCATAAAAGGCTGTGATCTACACTCTATGGTCCCTATGGCTTCTCACCATGGGTTTGCTAGCTCCAGTTGTTTAAGACCACAGTGATTTCACACACCAAAAGAGAAGGGATGCACCCTGGGAAATTTTAGGATCCTTGGACTCCATGGAGACCACGGAGCTTTCATCTGCTCCCCGTTAGCTCAAAGTAAAACTCTCCTTTTGCTCTTTTCAAAGGTCAGGGTCAGTAGATATTTTTCTGTAAGGGGCACATCTGAAGTCAAGAGACAATCACGTGCAGTGACAGAAAGAAGTTTCTGAGAATGAGGCGATGAGGAAAAAAGCAAAGGTCATAATCTCAGAATCCTTCCTGGGGCAAAAGGATAAGAAACCCTGGCCGAGCAATGACTAGAGGGGTGATGGGATGATAAGGGAGAAAATTCTTACACTGGGACTCTTCATTTATTGGACTTTTCCTGTAGGAGAACTACTGCCAAGAGGCATAATGTAAAGAAGGGTCCAGGGTTTCACTGATCTCTCTCCTCTACTACATGACCTCTCTGTTCCTAGTGGATCTTAATCCCTTGTTCAAAGATGGCATTAATTGTGTGCAGTGGGGATAAAACAGTGACAACACGCAATTCCTTCAAAAAGCATAAACACACTAAAAATCAAAACACCCGAATGCAGTTTGTAGCATTAACCGCTAGAGGTGCCCTCTCAGTTGAACACCATATTCGTATCACCTTTATTTCCTGCCTTCTTCACCTGAATTTAAGGGATAGTGTAGCTGGTTAGAAATGTCTTCATTCCCCGTGTCAAAATATCCATGAAAGTTTCCAAAGGAGAGAACCAACCAATAGTCATACCTATCTATGTTGCCTATGAACCATTGCAACCAACAGCTCTCTACTTAGACTTGAAACCTGCACAATAAGAGGTAAATCATGCTTGGAACTAGAAATCTAGCTCAATATCCAGGACTAGTGATGGCATGGATCTTGGAAGACAGCCTATAACCACCACATCACTAAACCAGCACAATTCCTAACTACATTCTAAAGATTTGTTCTTATATCCAGTGATGCATGTGGGTTTTTTGTTTGTTTGTTTTTGGTTTATCTTTTACACCAGATGGAGGCCATTACAGAAAACCACAATTAATCAACACTCAGAGTTGTGGTGACCAGTCCTACTGAATAAAAAATCTCTGGGGACATTGTGGAAGAAGGGATAGAAAGATTGTAAGAGCCAGAGGAGTTTGTTGCTATATTATGTCTCCTAGTAGTATTCTAGGAATGTCAGAGCTACACCCATGAAGTCTCACCAACATGATTGCCTAAAATGTGAGCTGAACGAGGAAAACAACAAAAGACATACTAAAGAAAGCCTATGAGGCTTCAACATTACACACACATACACACACACACACACACACACACACACACATACACACACACCCCAAAAACAAACAAACAAACAAAAAACCCACAGGTAACTAAGGAATGCAAAAGGGTGGAGAAACAGTCTTTGCCAAGGAAGAGCACAGTTGGTTATCCAGTAACAAATGGTCAGCAGGTAACATTATATGGATTGGGCAAGCTGTATTTATATATTTATGCATTATATATATACATATATATATATATATGTGTGTGTGTGTGTGTGTGTGTGTATACTTATGTGCATGAAATAACAATTAATGAAACAGAGACCCTGATTTTGAAAGAGAACAAAAGGATTTATGGAAGGGTTTGGAGGAAGGAGAGGGAAGGGAGAAATGATGGAGTTGTATTATAATCTCAAAAAATAAAAGAAATTAAAAAATAGCCATAGAGTCATGTACAATCCAACTGTAGGCCATTCTGAGGAAGATATAGAGTCATGTATGGTCCAACACTAAGATCGTAAAAAAGATGAGTGGTTTTTTAAGGGTTGTGGTTGTGTAGCAGATGAAGAGCAGAGTGTAGAGCACAGTGATCTTATCTTTGCTTTTGTTAGACTTTTTTACTTTAATATGAACCCTAATAAGAAATGTCTGGCATAACTCTGAAGTAGAAAAGAAACCATTAACTTCATAGTCTTATTTCTCCATTGAGAAGGTATAGGTCTAAAATAAAGGAACTCTCCAGGGAAACTATGATTTAAAAAGAAAATTAGAATATTTGATTTACATTGTTTTTCTTTCCCTAAAAAACTTTAAAACGTCTATTTTCCCTTGAAGATGTTCATTCCACATTTTATGTATTTTATTTTCATATTAAGACTTCTGTATACCTCTGAGAGTTTATAACCTGGGATCTTTTTTTTTAGTCTACAATGGAATTTCTTTCTAAAATTGTATTTATCCTATATTCCTTAAAAATAAGATTATATTTGCTCTATATGTCTATACTCGTTCATCAAAAGGGAAATATGTGGCAGTTTCTTCAGAAAATCTATGGGTAACAAATAGAATTCAACTAAATTAAAATGATAAATAAATAAACTGAAATCCTAAGAATTGCTTCTGCTACTATATGACGTATGCTGACCTGGTACAGGTGAGTATGCATCCAGTTGTTTATGAACCAGCATGCTTCTCTGTAGGAGGATGAGCAAAGAACCATTGGTTTTTGAAGTCTATAGATGTTTCTTTACATTGATGTTTTGTTTCACATAGGACAGATTGTTTGCTTTCTGCTGCTTCAGTCTCACATTTGTGCGGGTTTCATTCTCAGGCAAATAAATATCTCACCATAGACTCCGTTTTTCCTCATCCTTTCCCCTTTTATTGATGTTTCCTTTAATGGGATTTTGTTCTTACAAATTGCCCTCTCTTCCTCAGTAAACAAAATGGTTGCAACTTTGTGCAAAAAGAGAAAGACAAGCCACACACAAGGCAACAACCACTGGAAAGACATAGAACAATTTCCTCAAATACCTTAATTTCTACTTTTGTCCCATAGAACTTTTATTTGAACAATGTCAGTGCCCTAGTAATGAAAATTAGCCTTTGGAAGATTTTCTCAATCCTTAGGTACAAGTTCTTTTATACCCATTATCACACGAAATTTGTTAATCAGACATTTATGCACTGGTGAGCATTGGTAGCCATCTGGCTGAAACACAGAAAGTGAGGGTTTATAATTTCTCAGTTTGCATTTTAAGTGGTTTTCATGGACATTTATTTATATTTGCTATAAATCCTTCCTTATTAACTACATCATGTTAGCTAGCCAGGGGTAATCAATTACCACCACGTTAAATCCTAAGTCTACATCCTTGTATTACCACTTTACTCCTTCAGCCTTGATGAGATCCACTTATTTTCACATCACTTAAACATCAAAATGATGAAGTTTATTTACGAGCATGGAATCTAAGAATGAATGGGGCTATGTAAATGCAAAGATCATTATTTTATCCTACGTTAAGGAGTGTCCCAAATCAATACTATGATACATTGTTGAATTTATTGTTCCAGTCCTAATGGCACACACATTATATTGTCAATTTCAAGTCACTGGACAACTTGTTCCAAAATACTCCCATTTATCATATTGATGGTGATGTTAATCAAATTGACTATCCTTAACAAACAGCCCTGCTTCATTTGCGTTATATTGCTTTTCTGCCTATGGGGACCATTTACACAATTAACAAAAGCAGCTCCAATGCTAATAAAGGAAACAAATGAAGATTTATTCATAAACCTCAATAGAATTGTAATAATTTAATTAAGGTATATGGTACTTTTGGAACAAAAGTGATAAGATGAGGTGAAAAAAGATTCTTTGTGAGAAGTAAGGGGAGGGGTAAAGTAGCTGTTAGTGAATTCTTTTGCTTTTGTAATTTTCATTGATTTAGACTCAAAGAATGATAGCCAGGAATTCATTGAAAACAGACGCTAACACTTGAGGGAGAAGGAACAACAACAACAAAAAAAGACAGATCAATCAAAATGTGCAGCTTGTCAAATATTTGAAAGATATAAGACAGCCAGAAGGGAGAACAACACTGTGGGGTTGTGTGAGGGGATAAAAGAAATATTTAATGAGATGAAACCAAGGAGAAAAAGAAAATTCAAAGTGATGATCAAGTAATGTTTCCTGGCAGTCTCAGATTACTCATTCCTAAGCGATGCTAGACACCCCACCGCGATGTTTTGCTTTAAAGTTTTATTCTCAGCCATTACAGAGGAAACAAAGCTTCCTAAACTGTGATGTGAATGAAGCATCAGAGTTTGTGAAGATTGTTGGCTCAGCTAAAATGTAGCCAAGTTTTGTGGGTACAAATGTAATGGAATCTTAGTATTCAAGTCTCCTTGGAATACACTGAGGTGTGTCAGCTAATTAATGAGTCAAAACTTACAAGTATTTCAGAATAATTTGGGGGAAAGCATTCCTTAAAGTCAACAAATGATGGGTTGATTAGGTACTTCTAATTTGTATGGTTAAAAAGGAAGTTCTACTCATTTCCATACCATGGTAGGCAAGCAATTATAGGTCATGGGTTGACACCATGCACAATCTATTTGGAAATATAAGATTGCTATGGACCGTTTGAGAGGATCACTCAGCATTGAATACTCAAGGCTGACTATTTGTATAAGTAATGAAGTATGTTGCTCAGAAAATCTTCATGGAGTTGGGCTAATACAAAAGACAAGTTTGCACTTTTGAAAAATATATGAAAGAATAAGCAAAGAGCATCTGGGTGAGGCTATTATTGGAAGCAGAACATGTTCTGGAATATCACAGTAATATGAAAATTATGAATTCTGTATATTTTGCACTCTAAAGCATTCTAATTACTCAAAAAATACTTTGACAGAAGAGGAACACAAACTATTATATTTTTCTTAGAAATTAAACACATTTTAAAATGCTATAGTATCCTCAGAAAAATGACTATCCAAAGTAATCAGTCCTTGTTATCCAGTACATACTGAACTGAAACATCTTAGGAACAGATACTAAACACTGCTCTGCTATCAGTGAGCATCAAAATGCTAGTCAGAACCTTTAGTTCCTTAGATCACAGTTTATCCATCAGTACCAAATGAATAGATTTAATGAAATGAAGTCAATATTTAAATAAATAACCTCTCTCAGTTTTCTCAGTGTTACTGTTCCTTTTATTTGCTTCTAAAATTCCCTTTGAACTGAGTGTGAGGCAACTGTAGAAGTATACATGAACTGGTAACTTTGAGTGTTAGAAAGTTCACTGGAGGTTAAGGTTGATGTGGGGCTATATGGCCAACACCAGTTCAAGTGAATCGAGTGGGGAAATCCATCCACCCTTAAAACTCATAGTTCTTTTTTTCCTGTATTTTGGCTTTGAGAGTCTTCCTCACAGTGACATGGTGGTTTGTGCTCAACCACATTTGATGGAGAATAATCAAACAAACATGAGATAGAAGCAGCAATACTTAGCTACACTATCTGTGATGGAGTCTAGATGTAAGTTTGGGAAGAGGAGCTATAATATTATTGGGTTGATATCTGGGCTACACAGCTTCTCTCTCTGTTTACAGTTTACATTTCAGTGGGAAATAATCCCAAGTTTTAGGTACTACTAGCAACATTTCAATCACATACACTCAGAAGGAGGAATCCCTCTTGGATAAGTAAACATTTGACAATTCTGTTTAATAGGGGTAAAATAGGGAGTGGTATGCCAAGCACAGAATGTCCCCTATCTTTCAACACACCTACTTTCTATAGTGCCTCTTGCTATTTAGCTTACGTCATTCTAGGATAAGAAAAATATACACTTGTACATGCCACATCTTTTTTTTCTATTTTTGATACTTTTTACTTTTTAAATTTACTTTATTGAGCTTTATATTTTCCCCCTCCCCTTCCCTCCTCACCTCTCCCATTCCAACCTCCCACCACCCCCCCCATGTTCCCCATTTACTCAGGAAAACTTGTCTTTTTCCCCTTCCTAGATGGATCCATGCATGTCTCTCTTAGTGTCCTCTTTGTTACCTAGGTTCTCTGTGGTTATGGCAAGTTAGGCGGATTGTCTTCGCCTTATGCCTAGTATCCACTTATGAGTGAGTACATATTATATTTGTCTTTCTGGGTCTGTGCTACCTCATCCAGGATGGTGCAACTCCTGTCCATTTGCCTGCAAATTTCAAGGTGTTATTGTTTTTAATTTTACCACTGAATAATTCTCCATCATGCAAATGTGCCACATTTTCCTTATTCATTATTCTGCTGAGGGCCATCTAGGGTGTTTCTAGTTAATGGTTATTACAAATAATACTGCCATGAACATGGTTGAGTAAATGATCTTGTGATGTGAGTGTATATCCTTTGGGCATATGCCTGAAAGTGATATTGCTGGGTCTTGAGGTGGATTGATCTCCAATATTCTGAGAAACCGCCGTACTGATTTCTAAAGTGACTGCACAAGTTTGCACTCCTAACAGCAATGGAAGAGCCCTTTACCCCATATCCTCTTCAGCAAAAGCTGTCTTCAGAGGTTTTGATCTTGGCCATTGTGACAGGTTTAAGATGGTATCTCAGGGATGTTTTGATTTGCATTTCTTTGATGACTAAGGGTGTTGAGCATTTCCTTAAACATCTTTTGTCCATTTGAGGTTCCTCTGTTGAGAATTTTCTGTTTAGTTTTGTACCCTATTTTTATTTGGTCTTTTGATGTCTAGTTTCTTGAGTTCTTTGTATATTTTGGAGATCAGTTCTCTGTAGCGAAGGACATGGTCAACAAGACAAAACAACAGCCTACAGAATGGGAAAAGATCTTTACCAACTCCACTTGTGAATCTTACTATGATTGTTTTGAAGTGCAAAAAGTAATCATGTCACTAGATACCTGTGTTTGTGTGTATTGGGTAGCAAAGTAGGGTTAGCCATAGCATGGGATGATTTCACTTATATGTGAGTAATGTATTGATTGTTTTGATGATAAAAATTAACTGTTAGAAAGGACAGACTTACCACAAATGCTTGTTAAGGGAAGTTACAGATAAAAGTCTTAAGATTCAATACTCTAGTGTATGACATGCTGATTAACGCTTAAACAGATGGATATAACTTGTAACGATTATTTATAGACTAAAGTGAAATCTGGACAGATTTCATGTCAAAACTAGAAACCTGACCAGGAACTATAATTGGATTGCTGGTCAAACACCTGCTATGCCAAGTACCTCAGAAGATGGCAGGTTCTGTCTAGAACTGCCATTTCAAATGTATCATTAGTCTGTTGTAAGATAATACTCAATGGCGGATAGGAAAAGACTCAGTAACTGGATCATAAGTTCATTAGCCCAAGTATTATAATGTAATCATCCTTGATCTCCCTAAGTGACTGAAATGGCCAGTGTTACTTTGAACATTTTAAAGATAAGAGAGTGATACTGAGTATGGTCAATTGGTTCATCTTGGTTTTGATACAGAGAACTTGGCTTTAAGTCGCTTTTTTTCACTGAGCTCTATAGACTGCATTTCTTTCACTAAGCAATAGGACTCTTGAAAAGTAGTATAATGCAAAAGCTGTAGCTCTAATTATACAGTATTTCTCAAATGTGTCGGCTTTGGTTTTGTCTGAAATGACAGTATAAAGATAAATTTCATTCAGCATAGGATCAAACCGGACCCCCTGAACTTGGGTGTCAGTTAGGAGCCCTGGGTATTTTATGTGGGCCTCTAGTAGTGAATCTGCATTTGTCCCTAGTATACAAATGGACTTTAGGAGCCCATTCCACATAGAGGGATACACTCTCAGGCTAGACACACTGATCCACTACCAGAGGCCCCATAGATTAATCAGACCTCCAAACTGACATCCTCATTCAGGGGATCTGGAACAGTCCTATGCTGGTTTCCTAGTTACCATTCTGGGGTCCTTGAAAAAAACCCTTGTTCTGGTCAGCTGTTTTTGTGGGTTTCTCCAGCCTGGTCTTGACCCCTTTGCTCATCACTCCTCCCTCTCTGAAACTGGATTCCAGAGTTTAGCTCAGTACTTAGCTGTGGGTGTCTTCTTCTGCTTCTATCAGCTATTGGATGAAGGCTCTAGGATGGCATATAAGGTAGTCATCAGTCTCATTAACAGAGATGGGCATTTAAGGTAGCCTCTTCACTACTGCTTAGATTATTAGTTGAGGTCAACCTTGTAGATCTCTGGATATTTCCCTAGTGCCAGATTTCTCTTTAAACCTATAAGGGCTCCCTCTATTATGGTATCTCTTTTCTTGCTTTCATCTATTCTTCTCCTGACTCGATCTTCGTGCTCTCTCCTGTCCTCCTCTCCTCTTCTCCTCTTTTCTTTCTTCTACCTCCCTCTCCCCTCCCCCCATGCTCCCAATTAGCTCAGGAGATCTTGTCCCTTTTCCCTTCTTCAGGGGACCATGTATATCTGTGGTGCTGGCATAACTGGATGCGGGCATGTAGAAGACTGCAGATAGATCCATATCTATTGCCATGCACAAATCTTAAGTCCAAATAGATCACAGACTATTTTAAGTAAGTCAAATCATAATGCTGAGCACCTAAAATATATGCAATAAACAAAAAAGCAGGCTACAGGTGGCTCAGGAGTAGAAGACAACATTTGCCTGGAATATATGGGCTCTGGTTTGAACAACAGCTTTAAAACAAAATAGAACAAATAAATAAATTAAAAGAAGAAAAAAGACAGAGAGATAGAAAGAAAAAAAGGACACAAAGAAGCAAAGAAAAGGCAGTTGGAAAGAAAACAAAAGACAGAATTAACTGACTATTCTAGATGCTTTGATGCTGCCTGTTCCATCAGACAGAAACTTAGGTGCTAGCTTTACACCATCATGCTGCCTCTTGATCCTCTGGGATCCTTAGTATATGAGTCAGAAACTACAAGTGATCATGAGCCAGGGACCATTCTCCACACCTCTGGATTAGACTGGTTTCCAAATATGGCTTCTAAGTATGAGATCCTCGTTTAAAAGCCATCTCAATGAACAAAACTCCCATTACTTTCTCTTAGGCTGCTCTGTACCATTCTATCCCTCTTCCAGGTACTGTGTTGGTTCTCTTCTCTACCTCATACCCCTTTCCTTTTTAATGAACCTGCCAGAGTCTCATGAATATAGCACTTCATGATTGCTACGCTACCCACCTGGCACAAAGGCTGTATGGGCTTCTTCAGCATGTATACATTTGCAAGTCTAAGTGTCCACAGACTTCTTGCTGTCTATAGTTTTTTCTGTCCATATGCAAAGTGGCTCTCTTCTTAGCATCCTTCAAGGCCATGTTTGCCACCACTCCCTTTTCCCCTCCTATGAGGCAGCCACTTCACTTTACCAAACCTATTTATTCAACTCTATTTACTTAACATTTTTATTATGTTATGGGATAATTTATTTATTTTGCTGGCTTCATTTACCATTTCTAGTAAAATAAAATGTTCCAGGAATACACGCTTTTTTGGTTGGTGCTGTCTATAAGAATTCTCTGGTGGTTTTCATCTAAAATCTCTAGTGCTTTCAGCTGAATATTTGTGTTATTTGTCTTTCATAGCTTAAAGCATCAGAGATGAAGTAAAACCTAGAGCACCAAGAGCAAGTACCTGTGCCTATGACTTTCTGTGCGTTCCCCCTCTCTCTTGAATCATAAAGAAATTAATTTGAAATCTACATGTATGTTCACCATATATATGAATTTGAATAGGTCAGGGAATGAGTGTCATGACTGAACATGTAGAATAATAAGCTTTTTGTCTGTGAATATAAAAAATGAGAGGAAACCAAGAATATCAGTATATCTATCAGAAGTAAAATGGATGTTGTTTTAGACAAATGAGAATGGGATCAGTGTTTAGCTAAATGGTAACAAATGTGCTTTGAGCAACTGAGTTGTCCAATGTTGGCACTGAGCAGTGCTCTCCCTGTGGGTGCTCTGTTACTTTGGAGAAATTTAAAGAATCTAGTAGGCATCCTTCTTGTTCCTTCCTATAAGACTTTATTTCTTTTCACCAGTAAAACAGAGGTTGTCCATAAATCATATAAAAAGGTTGTAAGAGGGAGAGTGAGGGATTCTCTCATCCTTCTGGTGATTCTCTTCAGTTTTGTTCTCTACATGTACTGAAAGATCAGTTCTATCCCTTTGAATTAGTTTCTTTCACTGAGGGAACAATACCCACACTGTTATTTCAAAGAGTTGATTAATTTTGCATAATCTGGACTGATAAGAGAAATCAGGTTCAGTGTTGAGGACCATTTAAAAGAGTTTGGTGTGGAATGTGCTTGCTGTGAAATTTTGTGTTGATGCCAATCTTTTAACTGCCTTTGAAGCAGGACTGAAGGCTGTGATAGTCAAGATAATTACATAAGGATATTCCGATTTTGTATTGGTTGAAATGGGATAATTAGTTCATGAATTTTCAAATCATGTGAAGGACAATAATAGAGAAAAACACAACAAAACAAAACAAAAATTGAAGACCTGATTCTTTACAATGCAGGCTCGTCAGGAACACCTAACTGCTGTGTCACAAGGGCAGACTAGATCTGCATTAGCAAAAGAAAAGCTATAATGAAGAGAAATGCATCTGATACAGGGTAACAATACCAAGGGAAGACATGTAGTGTCTAATGCTCAATAGTGATAATTCTCTCAGAGTTTCAGGCCTTTTCCCCCTTTTATACCTTTCAATAGATTTATGTGTAGGTCTAAAGGATTGGATGGATAGAAGGAAAAACAAGATAAAGAAAGATTGCTCTACCTGTAAAGGTTGTTGGCTGTGCAAACCTGGCAACCCGAGTTTGATTCCCAGAACCTGGAACAGGAGAAAATTGACTCTACAAAGTTCTTTGACTTATCTAAAAACAACAGGCATGTGCACGTGTGCATACACACACACACAAATAATATTTAAAAAATAAAATCTTTCCCCATTTATGGTGCTCCCCTGTTGACTCTGAGACAGAATGATAACAGTGTTAATTCCCTATCATGTATGTTAAATCATTAGGGTCTGCTTGTGATGCATGACACCCCTGGCCTCTTCCCATTATTTCTAACTCAACTTTATTATTTTGTTTTAAGTTTTTAAAAATCCTGGTTTCAGATTTTTAGCTGACAATAATTAGGCATACTTATGGAGTTCAGTGTGGCATCTGAATACAAATATAGACTATGAATTGATCAGAGCAGATCAGTCACCTTGAAAATTTATCCTTTTTGTGTGTTTTGAGAATATCAAAATCATTTCTAGTGCCTTTTAAAAAATATCTAGTTAAGTATTGTTAACCACATTAAATATTCTGGGCTACAGAGCCTTAGAAGGAGCTTTTGCTGTCCCGATCTTCTCTTTATCTCTTGTACCTCTAGTTTCCCCACTGTTCTTCAGTTGGATCAACTTAGTACATAATTTACATAAGTTAAAACCACAAGTGATACATCTTCTGTCTGTGTTATTTCATTGAATACAGTGTCTTTAAAGTCCACAATGTTACAGATTTTTTCTGTTCAGTGCTTGACAAGTATTCCATGAATAAATATATAATATGAATAAATGAACCTGTTGGTTACCATGTAATTGTCTTTTTGTGGTTTTGGTATTAGAGTAATACTGGCTTCATAGAAGGAGTTTGGGAATGCTCCTTAGTATCTGCGTTTTTTTTTTTTTTGACTATTTTAAGGAAGATTGATTGTAGACATTCTTTGAAAATCTGGTGGAATTCTATTGTGAGTCCATTTTACCCTAGATTCTATAGCTAGAAGGATTTTTATGACTATTAATTGCCTCATCTATTAACTATCTGATTAGGTTTTTGATTTGTCATTGTTTAATTTTGGTGGTTGGCTGAATCTAGAAATTCATCTATTTATTTAAATTTTCTACTTTAATGGAGTACATGTATTCCCTCATACTTTTCTGAATTTCTTTTGTGTCATTTATAAAGATATATACATATATATGGAATGGCCATGAAAGTTCATTGTCAGTTTTTCCTTAGCTTTGTCATGTTTAAGATGAGATTATGAGATGATTTCCATTTTGCATGATTCCATGTTGAAATCATAGGGCACTTACAAATGAAAGTAATGAGAGATAAAAAAAAAACTCAGAGTTTACTTCTTTTTGTCAATGGGGAGCTGCTTGTTTGCAGATTATATATGACTCTGAGTTCATTTCTTTCCCTATGGATCAGGAAAAGAAGGTTTTGTCTTCATGGAAAATAACACCTGTCTTTAATATTGATTTACAAAAATAAATCCAATTATTTTTTATTAAAATGCTATTTTCTTATGTATGTTTGATTAGATATTTACATAGAAAAATCATATATTTTTACAATGAAACCATTTTTCAAATTTTTGCTCTACACTTGTTATTGTAAGTGAATATGTGTCATGTGTTGAGCATGAAACGCAATAGGAGAAGACCCAGAGAGAGAGAAAAAACAAGGAAGGCATGGAGACAAAGGGGGCAGGGAGGGAGGAAGAGTGAGAGACAGAGACACAGAAAGAATAAGAGAGACACTCAGAGAGAAACACAGGGAGAGAGATACACACACACAGGGTCACACAGAGACAGAGAAACACTCATAGACCCCCCCATCACACACACACACACACACGAGAGAGAGAGAGAGAGAGAGAGAGAGAGAGAGAGAGAGAGAGAGAGAGAGAGAGAGAGAGAGAGAGTGAGAGACTGAGAGATTGATTCTCTCATTTTGGAAGTTACAAAAAATCCAATTGACCTTTATAAAAATATCTAATTGCTATGCACTCAGGTACTTCTGTGCTCAAACTGGCAGTCAAATATCACAAGAAAGGTTATTCTTGTTATTTCAAAACCTACAAGAACCAAGGAGTATTGCATTTCCTTGAAGAGATCCCAATTAAGCTCATCATGGTCTTCTGTTTAATTAATTAATTACTTAATGTTTGTCAAGTGTTTTGAAGATACTAAATGGAATATATGTGCTAATTACCATTATTTATGGAAGCAAATATGATGTTAATTTTCTTCATTTACAAGCAGGTTTAAACGCACGAAACATATGCCTTTTGTAACTTTAGATGTACGACACAAAAAGAATATTGCATACATTCAAAGATGAGCTGGGATTAGAGCATACGTCTTCCTCTATCTTTTTACCTAGTATATATGTAGTCTAAATTAATCAATGACAAGATGCCTCTGTAGAATAAAATAAATGATACATAATGTCTAGTGGTATTTTACAGTGTTCTTTGCATTATTTAAACAAACTTTAGCATTGTATGAGAGCCTTGAAATTCTGTGTGAACTTACAAGAAGGATTTAAGGCTGGTAGAAATAGAGAACTGTTTTCCCATGACACTTCTGGCTGAAGATTCTTAATAAAACAGCTCTTTTCCCATATATTCCAATTTCACTATTAAAGATAAAAGGGAAATTTCAGTCTGTTTGAGGTCAACTAGATTCTGTATCTTGCTGACATACAGTGCTCATGAATACAGAATCAAAGACTTGCTTGTGACTTGCAAAACACATGTGAAAGAGTACAGAAAATGAAGGGCAATTGTGACAGCTAACAACTCCTAGGATTTTCTCCAGACCGTGTCCTCCATTTATCACCAGAGGTTTCACCCTCAAGAGACACCAGAATATGCCCAAAAAGCAATTTCTGAGACTTCGAAACATGTAATCTTTGTTATCAAACCTGGTGTAGCTGCAAATCGTGTTTTAAATATAAAATTGTAGAAGGTTTTGCAACCTGTAAATCTTTTCTTGTCATTTTATGCTTCTGGCGTTAAATTTTGCTGTGTTAATGTCATCTTTACTTGGCAATATTTACAGCACCTAAATCAATGTTGAGGACAGACAGAATATTGAAGGATCAACTCTACTTACTCTAAACACACTTTAATATTTGACTGCCAGACCAGAGTTCAAGAAATAACCACAGTAGAATGATAATGAGAAGTTTAACAGTTTTATGATGGCTGGAGCTGACTTTATGAAAGTTGATAAATTTCATCTTGTAGGTTTCAATTTCTCATTCCCTACCCAGAGATGGAGAATACATTGATACTGCATTTCAAATTGGCTAGATCAGAAGGAACAGCAGCTAAAATCCATTACAACCCAATTACACCCATCAGCTGAAGCTGTGTGCATTCACTCGAGAACATCAGCATTTAACCCATAAAGAGGAACTAATGAGAAATTTGAAAATGGAATCCACGCATCAGTAAGTTTGGAGAGATTTTCCTGGGATTAATGATCTGTCAGAGAATCTTCAACATGCTGGAAAGCTATTCTCTTGGTTTGTTTACTGACCATGGGAAGAGATTTTCTTTCTTTCCTTCTTTCTTTCTTTCTTTCTTTCTTTCTTTCTTTCTTTCTTTCTTTCTTTCTTTCTTTTTGTTTTCTGTCTACTCATCAAATATTTGAAACATTTCACTCATCATAGTAATGAAAATGTGTGGCATGACCATTGGAATTAAGGTATGTTTTGGTGGACACTGCCTGTTATTAAGTGGGGAAAATTATGTAATTAGGATTTGATTATTACCTGTAGTCTAGAAGCAAGTTCCCTGAACAAATTCTTTCACTTGTATTGATACTCATGGAGTGGCATCAATTTTATTTGAAACCTGAAAGTGTGTCCGTGGTTGCCCATCTTAGTAGCAATTCACTGGTGCAGAGATTTAATGAGCTATTTTTGTTTGTGATTGTATGGGTAGAAACAAATATTGTATTTACCGAGTGAAAATTGATTCAGAATATTATATGGGGGCTCACAATGCAGTAATCTTGTATGTATAATTTCTGGATTATACATTTAGCTTGTGGAACTGCAGTGCCTGAAAAGTTTAAGAGTAAGTAGGTAGGACTTCATTAGTAAAGATGGTTTATGTCACTCTGTTTGAATCTTGGAAGTGTGGTCCTCAGATGAAAAACTGCATGTGTGGAATGAGTAGGTCTGTCTTTCTGTGACACACTGGAGATAGGGCACCTTTGAGTTCTTTGGATACATCATCAAGGTATAGATTCAATGTGCAAAATCGCAGCAGATAGGATTTCTTGTCCTGTTTCAGTTGCTAAGGTGCTCATTCATGTAGCTGTGACTATAGTTCCCTGTGATCTTGAGGCTTTTAGTAGAAATTAAGATGCTATGAAGTTCATGTTTTTAATTATTTTACTCACTAAAATTTTCATGAGCTTATTTTCTTTCGATCTTTGGTAATATAAATGGGGAAAAAGCATGGAAAAGACACTGAATGCTAGTTTCTATGCAGAAGCCACAGAGAGGATTGCAGAGAAAAGAAAATATTTTAGAAGAGTAACTGTTGGAGACATGAGGCTTGTTTTGGGGTAAGACAAGTTATAGAGGATGCAGAGCAACAATGAATTGTGTTGTATTTCAAACAATGTTGTATTTTGCTGTATTGGGCATACTAGAAACTTCAGAAGAAGAGACACTCAGAGGGCTGGGAGTAGGCTGGACAAAATGGGTGGGTTGAAATATCAGAAATTTGTCTAGAATTAGCACTTTAACTTCTTAGTTTTTAATTTTTTATTAGTAGTTTTTAATTAGGTTATACATTTGAATGAATACATCTACAAGAAATTGAAGACATGATAGAGGACAAACTTTTATAACATTTCTTCAAAGACTGATGTTTTTATGTTTATCTGTGGGGATCATAGACCCTGGCCGGAAACCCACCCCTCCATCAGCCTGGGAGCAGGCAGCTGCTAGTTAATGTTTACTGAAAACATGTTTACAGAAAACAATTCAGTGCCATAAAGCTCCTGATAAGCTCTGATAGGGCTTGCTCACTGAAACACCATGACTTTGATCTCCCAGATGGCTAGCTGCTTCTTCCTGCTCCCTGCTGTTTTCCCCCCAGATTCTGGAGATTTAACCACCAGCCAGGAGGGTGAGAGGTCTGGGAGAGCTGTGAGAGGTGTGGGAGAGTTTGGTTGGAGATTTGTGCATGCATGGATGGCAGAAGTCTTCCTGAAGGGAAGCGTTTATCTTGGGAAGTTCTCCTCAGCCGATTCGGGGGAGCATAAAGTTTTCTTAATGCAACAGACCGGTCTCTGTGTCATCTATCCCGACAACCTCGCTACATTCTCGGATACAGGCTGTGCAGCAGGTGAGGCATTTATCTTACAATGACAAAACAAAAAATATCAATATGCATTTTGTTTCATGTTGTCTTTACTATAAACTGTTCTGCAAAAGCAACAAAATAAGGTAGGTGTAAATTCTGATCACTGTTAGAGGGTATAGTGCAGCATGGTGGGAAGATCATCGTGTTAGGTGTTTGAAGCAGCTGATGGCATTGCATCTAGTCTATGAGCATGATGAATTTTGGTGTTCATATAGTTTTATTCTTTTTATTCAGCCCAAAGTCCAAGCTCCGGAGATGGTGCTGACCTCCTTTAGAGTGAGTCTTTTCTCCACAGTTAACCTAATCAAGACAATCTCCTCACAGGCATGCCAGAGTCTAACTTAGTCAAGATTATCCCCACAAGTGTGCATGGCAGCTTGCCTTTAACATAATCCAAGACCCCATAAACATACATGTATAGCTGTCAGAGTATAGAACTTTTCCATCAGAATGAACTAATGGTACTTAACTGAACCTGTCAGTACCTGGAGAGAAATGTGGAAGTTTAGTCTTTGAATTTCTTTACCCTTCCTTAGGTATAGTATACTTACCTAATAGGTCTCTGCATGTATTAACAGTCACAGTAGACAATTCTATATTTTTTCTTTTGATTGTTCCAACAATCAACCTAACATGTAAAACTTAAGATGAGAAGCAAGGTCTATTGTGTTTGCTATGTTATTTTTTTGCTCTGCTCTCTACTATTATTTTTGATGTTTGGAGAAGACTTTTATCGACTTTGTTTCTGTGACTTATCTTTCTCTTTGTCAAAGAAGATCTATATACAATAAAATCTTTTAGTCTTTATTTTAGGAAGTCTTGATTTCCCCTTCTTTCCTAAAAGTTTTTGTTGGGTCAAGGATCATGGATTTCTTTCTTTCCAGGTTTGAAACATACACCATTTCTTCCTTTGATAAATCGACTGGTACCAAATCTCCCTTTCCCCTTCAGGTAAAGGATCGTTTTTCTCATGTTACTTTCAAGAACTTTTCTTTGTTTTTACTTTTCAGAGCTTTTGGTACATGTTAGTATGCATTCTTTCAAGTTTACCCTATGTGGACTTTGCTGACTGTTTGCATGTACAGGCAGGTGTCTTTTAGAAAGCCTGAGAAGGTGTCCACCATTGTGCCTTGCCCTCACCCTTTCCCTCTTGTGGCTCCAATAACACATTAACAATTGCCTATTGAAAAAAATTTTTTACATTCCCAGTTTCCTGAGTTTCTGTCTATTTTTTCTCACATTTTGTCTTTAAGTTGTTCCAACGGAGTAATTTTCATACTCATCTTCAACAACTAATTCCTTGCTCTCTTGGTTCTCTTTATTCTGGTGTTGAGTCTTTGTACTACTGCCTTCAATTAATTAATTAAATTTTAATTAATTCATTTGATTTTTTCATTTGGTTCTTTTTAAACATTTCTTTACTGAGCTGTTTTACCCCCACCTGTTCCAAGCATGTTTGCTGTTAGTTTATTTTGGGAATATTTTTTATGATGGCTGCTTTAGAATCTTTCTCAGAAAAACACAAGTTTTATAGCATCTTGGTGCTGTCTCTTCCAAATGAACCTGAAACTACCCATGTTCCCAGAAGAACAGGTGATCTTGCTGTATCATATTTTGACACTTTAGAAAACATAAGACCCTGGGTATTATCTAAATTTTCTGTGTCAGCAGAGCTTCTATAATGGCATGTTGATGGAGCATGGGGAGGCACTACTTTTTTCCAGATGACATTGAGAATTAAAGACTAAATTCCAGACTGTGTCTAACCACTGCTGAGTAGAGGAGGGATTTCAGAATCCTTGGGTAGGAAAAACTACTCTCCCCATGTAGGATCCACTGGTACTGGAAGTTGCAGGGAAGACTTTTTGTCTCTAGATATGATAAATTCTCCATTTCTAACTTTCTATATGAGTTCCTTTGAGGCCATCATAATGAAGTGTGGAGGTTACCTTGTGACCACCAGCTGTCTTAATCAGTTTGCTAATACCATAATAGATAGTCCCAGATAAATCAACTTATTTTTAAAAGGAGATTTATTGGACTCTGGAGGCATCAGTTCACAGAAAAAAAAATTCTTTGGTAACAAATTTTGCCATGTAGTTCTTCAGCCTTTGGAATTGGTTTGTGGGAAGATTGTGGAGGACTGTAGAAATCTGTCCTACAAAAGCTCTTGAGGAAGGTAAGTACAGCTTAGTCCATTTTGGTGGAAACTTGGAAGATGAGAATGCAGTTAGAAGCCAGGTACTAGAGTGCCAGCTCATGACATTTAACAGGGGGACAGGGACATTGTTGTGAATGGGGTTAGGAGACATTTGTGCAATATTATGACAGAAATAACTGATTTCTTTCTGCCCATGGTCTAAGAATGTGTGTGAAGATGAATAAAAATTTAATGAGATAATTTGTTCGGCAGAGGATATTTCAAGACTGGATAGCATTCAGGCTTTGTCATGGGTATAACTCAGTTTTCTCATCTGGTTTATGGTGAGAAAGCAAAATGTGGCACAGAGAGATGGAAAAAAAGTGTGACATTTAGTGGACAGCTTTGATGTTGAGGACAATGAGAGTGTGCAGGGTAATACATCTGTAATTGTTAAGATGAGCATCATCATAAAAAAAAAGTACCAAATAGGAAAGGTATCCCAAAAGAAAGACCCCACTCAATGAAGCCTCCATTTTGGGAAAATGCAAATTTATTTGATAGTTAGAGAGCTTAAGTTGAAAATGCTGTTGAAGGAGTTCCCTGCTCAAAACAACTACACAAGACTATGTTTCCTCAGAATCACCACACAAAAGCCAACACAACTGTGGTCCAAGGGGCGCTGGATTCATCCTATGCTGCCACAGCACCAGGTGGAGGTATTCACACAGGTCTGGTTCTGCAGACATAAAATATGTGGGCTAGAGAGAGTTTTGGAACCTGAGGAGAAGTGAGAGAGCAATGTCTCACCCCCACACTTCTCCTTTTCCTGCTCTCCAGAGCATCTGCAACAGCACATTCGTTGAAATCCATGCATATATGGAGTAGTAGCTAAACCTAAAGTTTTTGAAACATATGTTTCTTTGCAGTTGAAGGGGAGTCTGGGAAGAAGGTAGCAGTGGGTGACTTATGAAAGCTGGTAATTACTGGCACACATGTCAAGGATGTCAGCTATTCATGTCTCAAAAATTGTTCTCTTATTTTGTGTAATAAAATTGTATAGACCATCTCTAATTAAATTTATCTATTGTCAGTTCATTGACTTCAACCTTCATAGGGTGAGGGTGAAGTCTTCTCTTTGCTACAATATCAAGCTTTGCCAATCTCCTGAAATTAAAAGCAAAATTATCACCCTTCAGTTTCTAATTTGAATCAGTTTTATTAAAGTGAGGTTGGTTGTTTTTCATATTTATATCACGATGTTCATCTCTTGTTCTGGAAATTGCCTTTTTATTATAATTCAACCTTGGGATGTTAGGGTTTTAACTTCTTATTTCTTTTCTTGTTACTAAATTTTATTCTCATGTGTATATAATGCATTCGTATTTTTTCCCACCCCTGCCAGAAAGTTGTTGAATTGTGTTAAAACTATAAGTAAACTTTGAGAAAATCAACACCTAATGTATGTGTGAGTGTGTGCATCTGTGAGTGTGCATGTATGTATATGTGTAGTTTTGGGGTTATTCACTCCTGTGAAGAAATACACAGAAGTTGGGGATTGGTACTAAGATGATTTCCTTTGTCATTCCCAGCCTTATAAGTGTTTTTTGAAAGGGACACTTTACTGGGTATGAAGCCTATGCCTTTGGTTAGAAAGGGAAGGGGAAACTGATATAATCATAATCTCAAAAATAATAGAAAACATTTAAAAGCATAATAACTTGGGGAACAGTTCTTTGTTATATCTGTTTAACAGAATAATACTAGGTTCTCCTCTATGACCTCTGACATAGCCAGTCACAGACCCAGTTAACAGTGCCAATGTGGGTTTTAACTTGTGCTGTGGGCCTTAAATGCAACCCCAAAGTGATCTGTTCTCCCACTGCTGCATCAGTGGGCATATCTTCCCAGGAAAATCATCATTATGTCTCAGACAGTTAGATAAAACTATTGATGATTTTTTTCCTCTTCCAGGAGCATACACCGAAGCTTTCAGACTCATGAAACCTAACTGATAAAGAAAAGGCTTCCAGTTTGGTACCATAATTTTGTTTTTCATTCTGCAACTAAGACATGTGATATCTTCAGCAATATGACCATATTTTCAAATTTTGGAGGGTAACAAAGTGCATTGACAATAGACTTTCATGTTTCAGAAGTATTCAAATCCTACAAATCAACAATTTGAAAAGAGGTAAAACACCTGACATTGGGCATTTCAGTTGATAGCCTATGGTATCTGGGGGAAGAAAGTGTCCTGTTGTTATAGGGCAACTCAACTTAAACGTGTGTGTGTGTGTGTGTGTGTGTGTGCATGTGTATGAACTATTAGGAAGTTTCTATGTTACGTTTCCACTGGCATTTTCAAAGTTCTTTAGTGTAAGTCATTCTTTTCCATAATTCTTATTAGGTCAATATCTTGATACATGTACAAATGCTGTACCTGCTGCAGTACCTAATGTGAAAATATTTTAAGGTTGTATCTTTATTGCAGAATAGATTTTTTCTTAATATAATAAGATTTTAATACCATTTATTTTTAAAATTTATTTTTAATGTGGTATTGATATTAAATATTTTGTTTTGCTATGAAATATCTTCCCAATTTATTTTTAATTAAATGATTCTTATAAACAATACCTTTTTATTTAATATGAGAATATTTCTTTTAAATGTGATTTCTATTTCTAATCCTGCCATGAATTTTCATTTGTAGCTTTGGTGGCATATAAATGCATAAAGTATATTTGGCCCTGAAAATGTAATTTAAATTTTAAGCTTCATGACTTCCATTTTCAATGCTCATTCTAACTGTATATGAGATCATTAAGTCATATAGTCTTTGGATCTTGTTAATTTTGTTATGTGATGTTTTTATTTATTTCCAAGGTTTTCTTATACCAAAGCCAAAAAATATGCTTTGGGTTTAATGTTAAATTAATGTACACAATAAGTATGAATATATAATACAAATGAAGAAATGGAATTTGGCTCTGGAGAAAGAAAACACATCTTTTTCTAGAATAAATATGATGTATAAGAGTAGAACAAGAATTTATGCTTCCTGAAAAATATTGCCTAAATATAATTCAGTTAAAGCAGAAGTTTAAAATATTTACACAGGTAACCCTTAAAAATATTCCTGTGAGCAAGCTGTGAAATAAAGACAATGTCTAAATTGAAAGTAGCATCTATTTTGATGGTAAAATATATTAAAGGCAATAAACTAGAAGCAATATCTCAACAAAGTACATATAAGCTATAAAACTTTGTAGTCAAACTTGAATAATTTGAATAAAATATTTTGAACAACAAAATATTCTGAGAAACAATAATTTAGAGCTCTTTATAAAATAAATATGAAAAACCCACAGAAAATGAAAATAATTAATAGAAATAAAAGCAGAAAACTTAGGCTAGGGAATGCAATTCAGTGGTCAAATCCTTGCTTGACATGTGACAGTCTGTGAGTTTGATCTTTAGCATAGGAGAGGTTGGGAAAAGCAAGACTGACTGAACAGAAAAGAAGTATAAAGTTATAAATCATCAGGAGAATTACAAACAGGCTCTTAAAATGGTCAAAAATGAACAAACTTGAGTAAGTTTTGCTGATTACAAGTATAAACAAAAGTAGGAATGAAAAAAAACATACTAAGTATAATAGCAATTTACATGTAATGTATGATAAATGTTGAGCACATTAGTAAGAATAATTTCTAAGGGCACAAATAAATTTGAGCAATAATGGAAAATGTTGGTAAAATGAAGGAATACTTCAAATTTTGCAGTCATAATAATGGGGAATGGGACTCAAGGCATTTGGTAGGTAAGACTAACTGTAGTTATACAAAGATAACTTCTTAATTATGTAGCAATTTCTTTTAAATAAAGAAGCAAATCCTTCTTAAAGCATTGTATGAATGAATATGACCCAATAGCAAAATTAAACAAAGATGTCTGATAAAAGAAAACTCATAACCAATGTGATACTCATAATGGAACTATTTGCAAATTAATTTTAGGATGTTTTAGCAGACTGATCTATTATGTCCAAAAGGCATATACCAAGGATGTGAAAGCATTTCACATTATGAAGCAAGTGAATTAATTTAATTAGACAGCAACAAATTAGAGGGAAAGTGAACAAACATCCAAGTGTCTTCATATGGGTGAATAAATCATGGGATTCACTACAATATTTGTTCTCCAGAAGAGAATTCTTACTAAGCTAAATATTGAACTTGGTTTAAATATGAGCACTTGACTTAAAAATTGTCTATAAACACTAAGTAAACTTCATAAATAATGGCAAAATACTGTGAATTGGGATGTAAGCCATGATGCTGACACTTCCAAAATGTTGCCATCCTTGAAAATTAAGGTAGAGGAGCATTGCAATTGTGATGAATTTAAGGAACTTGGTATGAGATGATCATGACAGGTTATCTGAGTGACAGGACATTCGATGTAGAGGGAGACAATGATAATGATGGAAACAAGATGTTTGAAGGACCCCTGAGAGTTTCACACTGTGGAAGCCCAGAGGAGTAATTCATATACTTGTGTTACAGTGTATGTGAGTACCTGGACAATGGCTGTGCGAGGCTGACATGAGTTTCTGACCTATAGAACTATAATATTTACATTCACCATGGATGTTTATTAAGGTGACATTTACAAGAGTTAATACATAAGTGATACACAATATGTTTCAAATAAGATAAGACTAGCTTTTATGTTAACATTGAGAGGTACCAGATTATGTCCAAAATGTCGAAGTACAAATACATGGAAACACACATGACAAGATAAATTGGTTGTCAATCAAAAATAATCAACCAAAAGCAACAAAAAAACTGTCAGAAGTGGTAGGCATCCAGGAAGCAGCCAGATTTTTAAAAAAATCAATATTGAAAAATCAATAGCTTTCTTATATACAAGCAATGACCGATTTAAAGTGTAATAGAAAAATGGGATTCATTTAGAATGGACACAAAGCTCATTAAATACTTATGATTAGGTACAACAAGCAACTTGTAAACCTATTAAAAGAAACTATAGAAGTTTATTGAAGGTCATAAACCAAGCACTGAAAAGGAAGGGGGTGCTTTACTGTGCCCTTGGTGAGGACAAACTTGATTTTTGAAAGAAATCCCTTCTTGAAACTTGTACAAATTGAAGTTAGCATGAAAATTATAATTTCAGTGTAACTTTTTAAGAATTTATACTGTGATTTTTAATCTATCACAGAAGATAATGTGTAAAATAAAGTTAGAAAACATTAGAAAAGAAGACCAATGTCAAAAGCACCCCCCAGATATCAGCAAACACAGAATTTCAACAATTTGAATTTTATGATTATTACTGAAAACAATAAGAAGGTTAAAAGAACATAATATAATGTTCAAGTGTCTGCTTTTATGAGAATTCAACCAATCAAATATGTTTTGGCCTTATCACAGTGACATGACTATAACCAATCTAACTACAGGTGGGTTAAAAGGGTAAATATAGAACAAGCTCAGGGCTACTTAGAAAAAAAACACAGAAAGCCACTAAAAATCTAGGAATTGACATTTCTTATCAATATAATATAAGCTGCAACATGATAGAGAAATAATCCATAAATATGTCTGCATTGGAATTATAAATTATATCTTGTTTCACAAAAGGAAGATGTTCATACTATCTACGAAAACATAAAGCACTGGTCATTAAATGCTTTAGCAAGGGTAAACCCAAAACTCAAATAGCAAAATGAAGAAAGTAGATAAAGGCAGAAGGAACTGAAAAAGCAGCTGACGCAGAAGTGATGACTCCACACCCTATGTGTTCACAGGAGATTGACAGTGCACTAAATGCATGCAGAATAAGCAGGAGTTGGCCATGTGTTCTCATTACAGTTTTCTGTGGAACAAAGTGTCCCAAAATTGATCAGTTTAACATGACAAGTGTTGAACTGCCTCATACTTTGTGTGGTCAGAAACCCGTGAGGTGCTTGGTTGACTCCTTAGGCACTTTAGCTGAGAGCTGAAGTTGAAGGTATTACAGGATGCAGCCTCAGCACTGACCACAACACTACCTGTTCAGTCAGCACCTTAGGTACCATCAGGCTTCAGCCCCCTGTATCTGCCAGACAGGGTTCACTATTACTTGTCAAGGTCCTTTGTTTATTCTTTGAAACTGAAACAAAAATATTTGTCTTTCTATGACCAAGGAAGTTGTATTATTGACAAGAAATAAATTGCAAATGATGCCTCGATTCAGTAGGATCCCATTGTGCAAAATAAATAAAACAAATAAATGAAAAATTGCCAAACAAAAAGCAACAAATGTAAATTTGTATGTATGTACATAAAAAGGAATATATTACCTTAAAAATTCATAAGCTTCTTGAAATAACTTGAAGATGGAAGTGAAGATTAAAATTAATTCTCTTAACCGGGCGGTGGTGGCGCACGCCTTTAATCCCAGCACTCGGGAGGCAGAGGCAGGCGGATCTCTGTGAGTTCGAGGCCGGGCTGGACCGATAGCCTCCCAAACAATACAGAGAAACCCTGTCTCGTAAAAACCAAAAAAAAAAATTAATTCTCTTAAACTGTGGGATATTCATAAGAATAAGTGATTTTTGAGCAATGATATTACTGATTTTATTTTTACTGAATCCTAAGAAATTTGGTCTGCTTCAGGTAAACGTGAACTCAGTACAGATATTTTTCTTTTACCTAGAAGATACCAGTTACAAATCATAGGATCTGATATTATAGTTCACAGTGATAGTAAGCCTAAATTCAGGTAGTGGAAAAAATATGTACTAAGACAGTTGTAGATAAACCAGGGCAAGTCATGTTTTGCTGACAATCTATGTAGGCTGATAAATGGATGGAGCATTAAACATGGAGGGACAGCTCACTGGAATTTCTTTTTGATTAAAAACTATAATAATAAATAAAGAAGGCAGCCAAACTGAAGTTTGTAGTATATCAATGGTTCCACCTCCTCCCCCATACCTTATGACATTTACTATTTGGGTTTCTTCTTTGTAATAATAGAATATTTTAGAACAGTGTTCAGACTAAATGTTCAAGATGTAAACATAAAACTTCTATAAATTATGGGTGTGTAGTTTATGCATTTTCACATAGTACCTACATCCTATAATTTCCAATCAGAAATGAATTATCACCAGCATTCAACAAAACCTATTATGTTCTGTGTTAGTCGCCACCTTCTAGAAAACACCATAACAAGTGTAAAGTATAGTACTCAAGAAAGGAGACCTTCTCCATTCTTGAGGAGAAAGGACTTTCACCAGAAGAAAGGCCAAGCTGAGATGGGTATTTTTGGTAATGGTGTTGTTTTTAGGACTACAGTGGAAGTAGGGGAGTATTAGGGGATCCTAGTTAGAAGAGGAATGTTTTCTCTTTGTAAGAATGATCCTGTTATTTTACATGTATTCATTCTTCTATGAAACAAGTCTGCGCTCATGAGGTAACTCGGTGGTAGGAAACCCCCCTTGCACTCTTTCATTAATCATTCCCTTCACACATATTTTCAAGTACCTTTCCTCAGAAAACAGACATACCCTCTTGTCTTCATGTTTGTATGGCTTGTACAGAGTTCACTCTGCTGTTAGCTCTAAATTTGAAGGATTTACCTTTCCATAATATTTTGAAGTTCTCTTTTGAATTCTAAGAGATAAAACATTGCCTCAAGTCCATCTTAGGCGCACCTTTAATTTTAAATATCTTTCTACATTTGAGCTTTGTGAATGACCCTGTTCATCCTGGGAATCTACATTGAGAGTATAGCATTACAAATTCTCTTAGAGTGTGCCTAATTATCATTCCTTATTCTTTTTGGAGTGGATGTTGGTTAATGCACAGGCTAACTGTCCAAAATGCTGACTATAAGTAATGGAGGCTCAGATATGGATGGTTCATCTATACTGACAAGCCATCATCCAAAGCTCAGGAAATTACACAGAAGAGTCTGAAAGAATGTAGGAGCTATTGGATAGGGAGAAGAACTGTAAAATGTTGACTTCTGAACATGGCGTGGATGTTGTACACATTGAATTCACTACAGCTACTTGCACAAGACTTGCACAAAATTAAGCCAGTAAAATTTCCATCATGGATGAACAAGTGCTGTTGAGTTTCCACCCCTAGCTGAGGAGCTGTTGGCAGTTGGTTACTGCCGAGAGAGAGAGGGTGGTTCTCTTTTAGGGACATGGTTGCTTGTGGCTGCTCATACCCCAGAGAATGGCCACATACCAATGTGAATATGGGCCACACTAATTAGAGACAAGTTGTTGATAGTTTAAAAAATGAATAAAAAGGACTTGAAATTTAAAGGGAGACAGTATAAGGGGAATTGGAGAGGTGCAGATGGACACATATGATAAATCTATGTTGTATAATTGTATGCGTTTTTCAAAGAATAAAAATACAGAGTTTGTTCACCTGTTCTTTTATATATTCATCCATTAATACATACACACATTCAGTAAACATTGATTACTCAACACATGTTAATGTTATCTTTGTCACTGTGGCTAGAATAATTGAAGGACAAAAATGAAAAATGAAAGGAAGAGAATGCTGACTCTCTGGAGGGAAGATATAATACCCAGATTCATAAATATAATATGTATTTGAAAGTATTGAGTGAATACAAAAATTTAGAAAAGGAAAAAGAAATAAGAGGTCACATGGGGATGTACAAAGCATTTAAATTTGAGTGATCAAATCTGGACTCACTGAATGGTGTAGTGGGGGAGAAGACATATGTTCATTGTGAGTTCCAGACAGGTGGAATAATAGATGTACCAGCTGAGGTGGGGGCATTCTTAGCCTGGGTTGGCAATATAATGGTATAATAGTATGCAAGATGGGAATGCTAGAAAGAATGAAAGCTAAAGTAACTGAGGAGTTAGAACACTGAAGAATAGATCATTGTGTTCCTTTTGCTAACCAGTGGGAAAATAAATCTTTGGAAAAACAAGCCTAAAGTGATGACTTTTGATTAGACATTTAAAATGATTATTCTCCCTTTTGTGTGAATATATAGAGACCTGATGTGACAGCAAAGAAACTTAGAAATATCACTGCAATGTTCTAGCCAAGGGATAGTGGTTGATTTGACCAAGGCAGTAAAAGGCAAGCTTGTCAAATGTTTGGGGATATGTTTTTTTTTAAGTAATTGTAAGGGAATTTACTTCCATGTTGTAGTTGAGGTGTAAGAGAAAGAAAACAAGATCAGGTTATGATTTTGGGTCTGATAATCAGAGAATATTAATTACAATTAGGACACAAGAAGGGAGTAGTAGGTAGGACTTTTGAATGCTAGTAAACAAGGACAGCAACTCATTTTAAGTTTTTGCACACATCTAAGTTACTTTACTGATTAAGTCTCCTTTGTAAGTGTTAAGACAGCTATTAGACACAAGGATATGGAGTTCATGTTTAGCAGAGATCTGTACTTAAGATATTAATTAGGGTGACATCAGAGAAGCTGTGGCATCATTGACTTACCAAAAAGAGTTTATAAAAGGAGAAAATAAGTTTCAATTCTGTGTTATTAATTAATATTTTGTTGCTGTGATAAAACACCATGTTCCAAGGCAGCTTAAGGAAGAGAGAGTTTCATTCAGATTATTTTATCTTTTTGATTATTAAATCTTGTGGAAATATAATAGTCTACTATGATAGAGAGGAGTGGTATGGCAATAAGCAGCCACCATGATGGCAAGAACAGGAAACTGAGATTTTGTACCTTCAAGCAGGAAACAGAGAAAGCAAACTGGTAAAAGAGTGGGGTAACCACCAGTGACATACTTCCACCAGCATGTCTGTAGCACTTAAACCTTTTTAAGCTCACTGCCAAATGGTAGACAAGTGTTCAAATACCCTATATAACAGGAGACATTTCTCATTCCAGCAACCTCACAGGCCAACATCATACAAAAGACCAGACTATGAAAACAAATTACCACTGGAAATATCAAAAATATCAGAGGGAAATGGGAAGAATGCTGCTAACAGGGTATGAGGATAATGAACTAGGTCAACCTTCTAATAGATGCCATATAATTAGAATTAAATTTTGATTGCTGAATTGAATGACCTGAAGATCAGTTATGACTTTGATAAGAAGGGTTTCAAAGAAATTGTCAATGCTTGCTTGATCTAAATAAAATAGGAAAAATTAAAAATTTAAAGTGTTCATTATTCAGTCCAGGTTTATATATAGAAAACAATGATATGGTATAATAAATGGGGTCAAGTGTGGAGTTTTGTTTTAGAAAGCACAGTTGGGGTGCTGATGGCAAAGAGAATGCTGTTTAGATAAGGAAGACAGGTCTTTGCCTAGACTATATCTTTATAGATAAAAGGCAGATTATAATTGAGTTACCAAAAGGAGAGGTTGCAAGGCAAAACCTCCTACAAGAAAAGTTCAAAAGATGGTGAAACTTTGATATAGAGAGAAATATCTACCTGGATATTGACAGTCCTACCAGATGGATGTAATGAGCCACACTGTCCAATCAGAGGAATAGAAATGATGAGGGTGAAAGGATAACAGTCCTAGAATATCCTATGCATGACTTTTGGGCTGGTTTGGCTGTCTTTGAGAAGTGATACCCCCCAGGAGGTAACCATACTTCTTTCAGATCTGAGAGAGAAAAGGAATCCATAGATTTCTTCAGTATTATTTTGCCTATGAAGCAGCAGTATGCTCTAGAGGGCATAATGGAAGGGTGTCAGGAACACAGAAATCTTGGAGAAGAGACAGAATGCAAGCTTTGTGGAGAACTAGGTGGCTTAGAGAAGATATATGGAGGAGACTAGGATTTCTCAATGTTTTGTGGTACCAGGAATAAATGTAAATTAATGCATGGGTCTAGTCCTAGCATGACAGTGTGAATAGAGAATCTAAAATTTGGATTACAGTGCTAGGTACCATATACATTTCATGCCGAACTCAGGAATTTCTTAAGAGCCTTACTAGTAGAGGATAGGAGTCTCAGTTGAAACCTCATTACTCATGCAGAATGCCCCTTTTTTAAAAAATATTCTGTTGACTCACGGGCTGCTTTTGAAGTGCATATGTTAGAAACAGAACACACTATTTGATTTTTGTTCAGTTTGGGTTCAGATTGGTTATTTTGATTGCCCATTCATATTAATAATTGCAGCCATAAAAATTTCTATTTTGTAACCCCATTAAATAATGGAGAATGATTAGATGAAGTTTAACACGCAACAGAACATAACTCATATTGTGGGTAGTATGAAATATGAAGAAAGGATGCTTTTCATCTTTTGTGCAATTGATTCTGGTTATAACGACCTGACCAAGGTAAGAATTGATAATGAAAAATGGATAGCTTTGATCTAAGACAAAGAAAACTCCAAAGGACAATTACAATTATAGTCTGATATTTTTTAAGTTCTAGGAAGGCTTATGAGAATACTTAAGATCTTAGTCCGTGTTATCATGTTTGAATTTAAAGATAGCTTGCGATCTATAGCTTTGATTTAGATTTAAATTGAGAACATTCAACATTGTGCCAGTGTCCTGTTAGTGTTATTTTCAGCTTTCACTTTCAGACATTAGCAAGATATCTAAAGTATCAACGTTGACAGGTACTACTCAAAGGCGCCTCTCTTGTGCTCCTTCTTTAGTAGAAGTGACAGTTTTAGCTGGGGTACAGTGTCCCAGTGAAACAACAAAAAGACAAAGCTCATGAAGCTTTGATAAGGAAAAATGTCAGAGTCATGGGAAATCGTTCAAGAGGCACATGAGCAATCTGTGTTGTTGGCTTCTTTATGTCCGTGAAATGAAACAAAATCAAGGGTTGGAAAATGAACACTCTTAGACACCCAGTAATTCTCATTTGGAAGTAAATGTTGCTAGGGAAATAATATCTGATTTACACGCTTCTCTCTTAAACCTTTGATTTAATTTGGACACACGAAAGAGAGAGAGAGAGAGAGAGAGAGAGAGAGAGAGAGAGAGAGAGAGAGAGAGAAGCACATGCATTCTTTATCTCATATTTCAGTCACTGCCAAGAGCAGTACACTCTGATTTATAAGTATTCCAATTGCCAACCTATTATTAATGTATTCTAGAAATATTTATGGAGTATCTTTTATGCTCTGGGTTCTTTCCAAAGCACTGGTGATTTAGCAGCAAACAGAATGGTTAAAATGCATGATCTTATAGAAGTATCCATTCTAATGTTTGTAATGGGGACACAGAAACAATAAATAGGCAAGCAAGGAATGTGCTGACTTGGCATATTATAAATAAGAAATCCAAATTTTCTTCATGCATCACATAGACTTGTACATGTGTGCTGAAAACATATTTGGTCACAGGGCTTGGAGGACCTTGAAGACATGTGACATTAATTATTGTGGTAGTTTCATTAAAAGGAAATTTAGGACAGAGATGGTGATCATAAATTGTATAAAGTCAAATTGAAGTGGTGAACTTAGCAATTACTGTTAAGTCAAATCAATATTTAATTTCAATTTAAAGGGTAGTTTATTTCTCAGTAGCACTCAAAAACCTGGATAATCTCCTCCAACTACCTAGCTATTTTAACTACATTAAGTGCCTTACCATATGGACCACCATTGCTACATTTTAGCCTGAATGTTGGTGACCACTTGCTTACCGTGAACTCCTTCATTCATGTTCATGAAGATTCCATGCTTGTAGTTTTACTGTTTACCTGTATATGGGTTGTCAATTGTCACTTGCATGGCTACCTGGCTTCTGTGAACTATCTACTTACTTTTGACCTGGTTGTAACAGACAGTAGATCCTTACCAACCACTTTTCCTCCTGGGTATGGAACCTGGCTGTCCTAGGTTATCTTATCTTAGACTTTACTTCCATTTTTAAGTAGGTTTGTCAAGCAGTGTATTTTCTTTCCCTGCTCAGAAGGTCAAAGTAAGTGTAGACTACAGTCCATTCTCTACAGTACCGACTCTTCACTATCATTGCTATCTCTGTAATCAATTCCTTTTGTGTGAATGCTCAACATAATAGCTAATTCTTGCCTTGAAATACAAGATGTCTATGTTCATATGTGCTTCCGCTAATAAAAAGAAGGGGTCAAATTCAGGGAATTGTACTAATACCTTGTAGTCAAAAAGTACTTTCCCATAACCATTTGTTTCTTCTTTAATAATTTTAGAATTAATTTACTTCATCAAATATAGAGGTGATCAGAAGTTATACTTTTTTATTTTAGTATCTAAGGTGAAGAAGCAAGGCAGGAATATAGTATCTTAGCACACTGAGAAACAAGCACACACACACACACTCACATGTCTTCCCACAATGTCTGACAACCTTTTATAGTTTCTTTTAATATATTATGCATCCTTTTAAAAATAAGCAAATTGAAGGTGGCAAGATAGATCAGCTCATAAAGGGACTTGCTGCTGCCAAACTTAATGGGCTGAATTTGATTTTTGGAATCCACAGTGTGAATAGAGATAACCAATTTCAGACAAGATGTGCTCTGGCTTCCATAAGCACTGTGACATTCATGGATATGTGTATCCATGCTAAATAAATAAATGTTTTTAAAAAGTAAAACAAAATTTAAAAAATTAAACCATTGGAAGTATGAGAGTTAAAATTAAATGAGTGATTCTCATTTCACCTCAAAGGACTTTTTTCCTGATAAATTGCTGAATCACCATTTGTTTTGTATAACTATGTCATTTCGCAAATTCTAATATTGTCACATTGATATTTGTAATATTTGTTTATTACCCACTTCCACTATTTAAGACTGGCTATAAGTAAAACATTAAAATGTGTTATAAGGGGATGCAGCAGGTAAAAAATGAAAAGAAATGAGCAAAATGTAATCCTCAGGTTAGGACCACAGTCTTCTTCAATAATGGGGTAGAAATCTGGCTCCCAATTTTTCCACAATCTCATATAAAGAGAAACATTCCTTTGTTACATGTATTAGAAATGTTAAGCAAAGGTACACCAAAAAAATCCAAAACAAAACAGTTACAAATACTTAAAATAGACACTTCTCTGAGAGTCCTTAGTAGTAAGAGAATGTAGGCTAAAAAACTGGCTCCCTTTTAGCCCCTCAGATGTGAATACAATAGAGGCCTTCTTAGATGCTTCTTCTGAAGACCAACAGTGTAGAAAAAGGATGCCCCTTTATTGAACATCCCCATAGGGCCTGAGAACAAATGTTCTCAAAGTTCAGTGGGTATAAGGGCCCACTGAAAAGTTCTGTATTGTGCAGATTTTCAGGCCTTTCTTCTCTTGATGGCCCTTGTTCAACTGACCTGGAATGGAGCCCTGGAAGGTGATTTAACAAGTACTTTGGGTTCCTCCGACAAAAGGTATGTTTAAGGGTACTTAAATGATAGTCAGAGTTTTTGATTTTTTATACATGGCAGGTGATTATTCTGTGACAGTCATAGAGTGTGTGTATGTGTGTGTACATGCTATATATATATCACAGTAAACCTCTGTGTTAAATTTGAAATTTTACTCTTTTAACATACCCCCTTACTTACTAAGGTGTTACTTTCCAATAATTTCTATAGTTAACACTAACATATTATCATCAGCATACATATTATCTAGACAGGAATATATACATATATGCATATTTTATGATAGTACTCAGTTAATACAGTTATTTTGTTGCTTGATAAACTTTCCCTCATGAAAGATCTGCAACATCAGAGAAGCAATGCAGCCAGCCACTATCTCTCACCTCTACCTCAGACTAAAAGGGTGATCCTGCTTCCATGAGTCCTCAGACTGAATTCTCAGACTGACTGTATAGACTGCTTGCCTATACTCCCTATACTGTCATGAGTTCCTGTATCCTCCTGCTTTATATTCCTCTCTCTGGCTAGCCATATCACTCCTTCCTTTACTCCATGCTGGGATTAAAACTGTGTCATTTCAAGTGCTAAGATCACCTTTGTGTGAGCTCAGTTTCTCTTTTAGATTGAACCAATTTCATGTAAACCAGGGTGGCCTTGAACTAACAGAGATCCTTCTGCCTCTGTCTCTTGAGTGCTGGGATTAAAGTTGTGTACCACTACTGCCTGAAGTCTATGGTTAAGTAGTATGACTAACTTTGCACTCTGATCTTCAGGCAAACTTTATTTGTTAGATCACAAACAAAATATCAGCACAACTCATAACTATATACCTTCTGCTCAACAGTGCCAGGAGGGAAATAGAACGTTCTGGTTGAGAAGGCTCACTGGATGATTCTATCAATTATTGATAGAGAATCCCTGAACACACCAGAACTCAGAGGCAGGAGCATCCATATCAAAGAACAAATTGAGTTAAGAAAAAGTAATTTCTAGCTCCATGTTCTAGGTGTCTCTCTGCAAATATCTATACATTATCTCTGAGTTTGATGAGTATTTCTGACTTGTTTTTGTAGTGCTGAATGTTAAGTCCAGGGCCTTGCACAGCCCAGTCCCATGCTCTGCCTTTGAGCACCACCCCTGCTCTTACTGAACATTTCTATTTTATTTTACTCAAGGTTACTCATTTTTAATTATTCTACTTTTTCTGTATTATAGGTCACAAAAATGTAGCTGGAATGATGATTTAACTATGGATGGGCTTTCACGACAGTGCTTAAAATACTGTTTTGTAAATTGTACAAAGTGCCCAGTGTCTAACTTTTGCCACAATAAAAGTAAACTCCATTGGAAGGTCTTCAATGCCCATCATCCTTGCTTGAAATAAATTGGTGATGCCAATAGCAGATGTGTCTCACTGTCGTGAAAAGCCTTAGGATATTAAAGGTCTTAAAAGCCTTTTTCTGTAGGTTTCTCAAGCATTTGAAGATCACCTATCTATCTAACATATATGTGTTTAACCATGAAAACATACCTAAAATTACTACAAGTGTGATTGTAATAGATTGTAATAGCCCTCATTTCCTAATTATCTTAAATGATTTACAACAATACTTTTTAAGGACTAGAATTTTACACTACATGTTTAAATGGGTACAATAGGTACAATACCATAAAGAAGAGTAGAAACTTACATACATACATATAAAAATAACCTTATATTTGTATCAATATACAAAAATTCATACCAACATAATATATTTGAGACTTGTAGTTGTCCAAAAGTAGAAAATTCACCCATTTATCACATCATCTCCATACTATATTCCCCCCTTTTCCCTTCAGAAAGAAGTACCTTAATCTCAACTATTTGGTTCAGCTTTTTTTCTGACCATGACCAAAAACAACTTGTAACCAACCCTCCAAATGACCAACACCGACCTACTCTACCTCTTGGGAATGTGGGTATCATATTCTCTAGACTGCTTTCTGTGTCTAGGGATGATGGAATCTTTAGAGGGCCCTGAGAAAGTTGGAATAATGGTCAATTCCTGGGAGAGCTAACTTTATCATTTGTTGTCCAGTCTCTGTGAAATTCGAAAGTTCAGGGTTTATCTGAAGTTTTGGTTTGAGGCTGGACCATCTAAACTAGCAGCTTTAAAGATGTTTTGGATGCAGAATTTTGAAGAAACTGCAACATAAGAATACTAAGAGGCTAGGCTACCTGAGACACTTGTCTTTATAGGTCTTCTCTTTTGAAGACAAAAAATTTTAAAGGTAACTAGTATGGGATTGCAATGTACACAAATCAGTTAAAGATGCATTTTTGTTTTATGTTTGAGCAAATAAAATATATCTGTAACTTCATAAGTCATTTGGACTGTATAAATAAGCCTCTATCCATGCTATATGAAAGGATGGCATGTAATAATAAGTCATGAGGACTTTGTAGCCAATAACGTTTAGCATGTCTCATCTAGTCTCAGAGCTCTTCCTATTCAGAGGCAATATATGTCACCTGTCCTATAGCCTTTTGGGCTTGGCCCTCATGTCTACATATAACAATAGGTTTGAGATAGAGAAAGTTCAAGAATAGGCAATGTTTCCTAAGGCCAGCTGAAGATGTCTATATTAAAGCCTAGTCTTAATATTAATTCAAGATTTAGTAAATATACAAAATGAAGAAACAATGATTCCACAGGCTCCCTTATGATCATGCTAAAGTCTCTGATTTTCAAAGGCTCAGGCTGGATCTTAAATGTAGAAGGGATGCTGAATATTAACTCTACACCCAATGAGTCTTCATGCCTTGTCCTCTACGTATTACTCAAAGACGGGACTCAAATATTCTTTCTTCGTATGTGCCAGCTTAAGGATGAGTAAAAACAGAAAAAGCAACTTCTAGAATTAACCTAAGCTCAGGTATGAAGAAGCAGTATCCAACAGTCACAAAAAAATCAGGGCCACCATTGACAAATTGCTTCAGGAAACATGGAGCAGCACTTCTGAAACAGGAGGGACCAGGCATCCAACTTCTGCCAGTGAGCGTGCTTTCAAACTGTGGCCCTGGGCAGAAGCTCTGTAAAGACTTTCTGATTTATATTATGATGCTGACTGTCCCCATTAAACCAGGAGAGCAAACTAGATGCTATAATGCCCTCCAAGTTAGAAGTGATAAACTGAGTATAGGGCTGCTTGGCAAAACAGCAAATAAGAACAAACTAAACAATTTCCACTCCTGCTATCATTGCAGAGTTACACCTTTTGCACATTAGATCCATCATCAATTTACATTAAATAATATTTGTCTTCCATATCTATTCACATGTTAACTATATGCATGTACAAATACCCGGCCCTCAACAAATGGTAGCCCCCATCTTCAGGGCTTTATTGTGAACTTTATTAATTGATAATACTAATGAATAAGGAATAAATCCCAGATCCTTATGGAAAACTCCTCTTTGAGATAAGCCTATTGCTGCTGACAATGCACATGAAAAAGGTAGGGACTCCACTTTGAATAGACATTATCTTTCAGTTAGCTTAAGGTTTTTAGCCATTTCCAATATGTGGAATTTGAGTTGCAGGCAGAGGACTGTCAGCACTGTCAGGAAGATTAACAACAGGTATTTGAAAAGAAAACGGTCGGCAGTTAGGAGCTGTTCTTAGAATATGATTTATGATGGTTCTCATGACAAGACTGTGGTTTTGATGAGAAAACAGTACACATGTCATGAAACTCAACTACATGGGTGTTTCAATAAATAAGTTGCATTTGACCGGTAGATGCTATTCATAGACCTAAGCCATCCCTGAGAATAAACAGTCAAAAAGAAATGCCAACATGATAGAAAGGCAGCCCCCAGGCATAGTCTAACAGAATAAACTTTTTGTGTGCCCCATTTTATGTGTTACCTGACCCACAGGTGACCCTTCATTTATATTGTACAAAAGGCATCAATTTATCAGCCTCCAGCCACGTCCTCTAGAAAGGCACCCAGTTATTTTATTAAGTGTGGTCATAAAATAATTCATATATTAAAGACCAAAGAGTCTCATAAAACTATGTTTAAAATATGAAAGCACAAGATAAAAAAAAGAGCTTAGAGTTATAGTTCACTGCTATGATGGGAAGAATTATTGTCATTAAAATGGCTTAGTTCCACAGGGTCCTCACTAGAGTATATTTAACATGACAATGAACTAGAGTCATTAAGGAGGTAATACATACACAAATATGTAATTTGCACAGTATTTGCTTCCTGTGGTAATTGCTGACAACTACACCACTCTTTCATTTTCAAACATATTTAATTTGAGCTCTGTTTTTCTTTCCTGAGAGCCTATTTGGGTAATCAACTAATTTAAACCAATTTGGGAATGAAGTGCAATGTCAAAGAATTTATCTGTCATTTTTCCCTGACACAAAGCACATAATATACATAAGGAACCACCTCTCCCCAGCCTATCTTCACCTTGCTTTCGATGCTGAGTTACTCATCTATTTTCTTCCTCCACTGAGAAGCAGTTACAGTCCAAACCAGGTGCACCCCTGGAATAACTTGATTGAGAAGATTATGTCTAAACAAGCATCAGCTATTAAGTTTCATCAAGCCACATTTTTGCTCTATTCCATGGAAACAGCAGGTGAGTTAGACCAGTTGCTCATGAAAGAAAAACACATTAAAAGGGTTTAAACCTCAAGCAAGCATGGATGCAGAAGCATCGCTGGTGATGAAAGTCTAACCCGTAGGACATTTCTATAGCTATAATCTAGATGATTGAAATGAACATTACTATTTTAGGTTTAACACAGAGGATTTTGTGCCTCAAGGGGTACTTTTGAATTCCCGAGACAGTACCCAGCACCACTGAAAAATGTCCCTACACAATCCGTAACCACATGGAATACGATGAAAATATTTAGAACATACGTCTTCAGCAATGGGCTCTTGGCTGCTACCCATATATCAAGGTGACTGTACTTGGACAAAAATGGAAGAAAGGAAGGGAAGTGACAGTTTTAAGAAGATTAAAAAACCAACCAACTTTAAGGAAGATTAAAAAAGAGAGAGCCAGGAGGATCATTTATAAAAAGAACGATGTAAATTCTTTACAAGTCATTGGTTTTCCTTGGAATTTGCTTGCTTTAATGAAACTGTGATTCCTGAAGGACTGAGAGCTCGTTTTTAATGTGAATAAAACAAACTGAGGACTGGAATGTTATTCTCTGGCCTCAGGAGACTACCACTGAAGACCTAATTAGGTTACAAGTGTAGGGAAATGAGTTTAGCATCACATGTGCAGAAAGCTGAAATGCAGATAATTTCTGAATGCTGGATGGTTAGTACTTCCAGAATGTTCCATTTGTGAGTTCAACATAGCAATATATTTGTGCCTTCAATATAGCTAAGTTATCAACAAAGACTCACTTTAATCAGGTGGGTTTTTTTTTCTGTAGTGAAGACATAGAAGACTTTCAGTTTTCATTGCATTATTTGTGAAACAATTACTGACAAAATTTGCACATTTTCTTGAGTTTTTAAAAGCTCTCAGCCAAAAGGGTAATAAGCCTGCCTTATTTATTTAAAATCAGTCAACCAGAGGAATTTAAAAGCAAGCCAAAGCTCAGAATGATATTTTTTCTTTTTAATTTTAAGAACAAAAGTTGTGCTTGTTAGTCGTGTCACAGTGAACTCTGGCTAACCTGCTATTAGTTCACGAAGATGGAAATCACTCTTGCAACTACAAACAGAACTTGGGAGACCCAGAAGCAAGCCATGCAGAGTTTTTGAGCACTTTTCTTTTTACAATTATACAAAGGAACTGGAAATGTGCTAGGTTCCTTCTAATTAAAAGAGAAGCTCTGAGTGAAAGCATTGCATCAAAGAGAAATTCCTTCACAAAAAGGTTAAGTCTGGATGGATTAAGACATTTGAATTTCCTGATGTCCTATATTGGCCAAAAAGAACACAGATTTTCATATAATTGGACCCTTCACAGAATAAAACTGTACACTGTTACTCACCCAAGTGAACATCATCTCCTCATAAGAAATGAGAGTAGTGGTTCCTACTAGAAACTCTCCAGTAAATGATAGGGAGTATTCCAGGTATGGACTTGTCAGCGACTCACCATTTAATTTTAAATGGCATTATTTCAGAGTCAGTGGTCAACTTGGCACTGCAGAGAGAATAGACATGGAAGGTACAGGAGTGAGTAACTCAGTCTTTTGACAGTGGGTACACTGTTTTCATAAAGACACCATTTATTCATGCCCCCAGTAGGTTGTGTGATATAAATAGCATGAACTAAAATGCTTAATTTATCATAAGAGTCAATTGAAAATTAGACTGAAATCTCCCCCATGTCACTTTGAATATCAGCTTCCCTGGACTTTGAAGGCTCAGACAACTTCAATACATTTAATAACTCTATATGGCAACAGTCCACATGGATTTCCTTCCTCCTTAGGGTGACCAACATGGAGTTACAATAAGAACATATGTTGCAAGGGTCATTCTGCCTTCCTTGCCAGAACATATTTGCTTAGATTGATACATAGAAAGACCCTGATCTCTTTTTCCATAGCTTATTACTCATAAATTCTACTTTTACAATCAAGCTTATTTTAGAACAACATAACCAACTGGAAAGGACAGAATAAACATTCTTTTGTTTTTCTTTACTTTTTATTTTTAATTTCTGTGTTATTGGCAGTAAGGAGGAATGAAGTGAAGGCCCTAAAATGTGCTAGATAAATGAAACTGAGCTACACTCCTAACTCTCAGACATTTATTTTACTTTAAGACACAGTCTTACTACTGATGTTTGCCCTTGAAGTGTGGCCCACACTGGCCTTGAATATCTGGTCTTCTTATCTCAGCCTAACAAACACAATAGATGACAAGCCCCCATAATCCTGCTTTGTTTAAACTTTCTTTAAACAGCAGATGGAAGGCAGGATAGCATATTATATCTCTTACCCATAGACTCAGGGTGTTAATGCCATGCCATGATTTGGAGACTGGCCTGAGCTACTTAGTAAGACTCTATCTCATGAAACAAAAACAAACAAAATGATACAAGACATATGGCAGTTAGAACCTAATATTTCTAGAGGCTTGAAGCAAAAAGAAAATAAATTTAAAATATACATAGCATCTACTGTTTGCAATATCTTTCATTCAAAGTGTAGCCCTACATTAGGAAAAGCCTGATATATCACTTCCTGGGATAGATGTTATCCACACAGAGGACAATTCCTGAAGGAATATTGCCCTCAAATGTGCCCACTGATCTTATATTAGACTGGAGTTCACATGGGATTTGACACTGATAAAGAAGGAAGCATTTGTGAGACTACGACATGTAAAGACAAGATAAGTGAAAATGTACAAAGCATAAAGCCTAGGAAATAACACCTTTTGAATTGGTATCCATTGGACTGGAGTTGGTATCACTGAAAACATTGAAAGTCCCCACAGGAAGAAAATCTGAATAAGATAAAAGTCCAGGTATGTTACCCTGTAAGGAACTGAGACAAGGTGGGTTCAAGTTAATAGTTTGAAATAGTACTATATAATGATGTAACCCCAGAACTACAACCAGGTTGATGAAGAAAGATTTCCACAAATTAGGGGCTAGCCTACACAGTATAGCAGGTTCTAGACTAGCCTTGCCTATGTATACAGAATAAGATATTGTTTTAAAAAACAATAGTTACAATTTACAAAACAGTGTCTTACAAAAATGCCCTTGCCTCAACTGCTGATTTAATGTTGTCTGAACTACATAAGCAGGGCATAGAAGAAAGTGGCCACCAAACTTTGCCAAGACTAGGTATGACAGTCCTTCAAAATACTGCTTCACAGAAAATCTGTCAGATATTCTAGGTCTATTGGTCAAAGATGGATGCCCAATGTTGCAGAGGAAATTTGGGTAATTGTCTAGTCAGCCAGATGTCTCTGTTGTGTTTTTTTATTTTGAAATTGCTTGTTCTATACTTCTATTTAATCAAGTAATATTATATCCTATCCTTCTTGGGTCTTTGATGGGCTTAAAGACTAGATACTTGTAGTTACAGTTTTCTTTGTTGCAAAATTCAAAAAGTAACTCACAAAAGAGGTATAAAGTTGAGAAACCTAAACATGTAAGTTATTATCTGAGAAAAAGTTTTGAGGTCTAAAAAGATAGTTTTAGGATGGTAATACAAGTTATGATTGAAAATGATTTATATATAAAATGTTAAAGTCATCAAGATACACAGATAATAGAGTATTTTTTCAAATATGCTAAACACAAATTGTTATTATGGTATACAGTTTTACTCTGCTAGAGCTAGGACCTCTCCTTTTTATTAGACAAAAGGGGAAATGTGATGAGACATTTTTTCACTGTGTGAAAATATATTGCTTTGATTGGTGTAATAAAAATCTGAATGGTTAATAGCTAGGCAGGAGGTATAGGCAGAACTTCCAGAGGCAAAGGGAACTCTGGGAAAATGAAGGTTGAGTCACCATCCAGACACAGAGGAAGCTGCATGAGCAGCATGGTGAGATGAGGTAATGAGCCTCATGACAGAATGTAGATGAAAATATATGGGTTAAGTTATATGAGTTAGTGGGACAAGCCTAAGCTAAGGTAGAGCTTTCCTAATTAATATTAAGTCTCATGTCATTGTTTTGGAACTAGTGGGACAGAGAAAGACTTGCTATAGTGACTCATGAACCTCCATGCATAGCAGCTCAAGCAGAAGAGTTTGTCAGAATAAGTCTTTAATTGACACCCTTAGGATATCAGAATAGGTTCTTTCAACACCTGCAGAGCACCCATGTTTTAATGTTTTAACTTGAAGTTCTTCTCACTGCATCCTTCTCCTTTGCAGTGAGGTGAAATGCAATTATATCTGGTTTTCCTTCACCTATATTTTCATATCCATTTTTCTGAAATTAGAGTGTTTGTAGTAGCCAATGTTATCAAGCCACCTGTTTACAACTTTTAGCTGAGTAAACCCTCTGATGGCAGTTTCTTCAGTAGCCCATTGACAAAGGGCACTTACAGAAAGCCTGTGTCAGTGTCCACACAGATGAAGACATAATATGTTAATGTTGATGTGCCTTTCCTCAATCTCTCCTTCTCTGACACACTCTCATCTGAAAATGAAATAATATTCCTAGCTATTATAAATGTGAAATGAGTTCAGCATTCACAGTGACTGACAAATGGAGTGAGATAGTGTTATTATATTTAATGCAGTTAATAATAATTTAGCTCATTATGAATGGCAAGCACTGTGAAGGCCTGTGAATAAATGGTAATCAACAGGATTGCGGATACAGCCTATGTGTCCCAGTTCCAAGTTCAATTTGTTTCTATGTCTCTATGTTTCCTTTATTGCTATATTACACAGCTTTGCCTTATTTCTTTGTAGCACACTGACCTAAAGCCTTTCTGGTTCTAATGAAACTATATCTTTATTTAATACACATATATGTAAATATATTATATATAAACATATATACATATATATAGGTTACCAGTTACTCTTGTGTATAGAGTATATGTGATCTTCTTTATCTCCCTCATTGCCCTCTCATCCCTCTTCCACTCTTAACTACTCTCTTCTTCCCAACTAGGTCTGCTGCTGTTGTCTCCATATCCCCCCTCCTCTGTGTGTGTGTACCTTGTGTAAGTTGCCACAGCTGCTGCATGTTCCTGATGGTGACATCCAGTCTCTGTCCAGAAGACACACTTGACAGCACTACTTTCCATCCTTCACCTCTTAGAATTTTTCTGCCTCCTCTCCCTTAGTGGTCCCTGGGTCTTGCAAGGGTGATATATATGTCCTCTTTGGGGCTGAACACTTAACAGCCAGTTAACCACAGTCATAATAACAGCAGAAGATAAGAAATCACAACCCATCTGCAAAAAAAATCTTCAAGTAGGTTGCTTTGGAACAAATGGAAACAGATGACACCTGAATTGGTACTTGGTAAAGGTCTGGCATACAATGTTCCTTATTTTCTGGATGAAAATGTGAATAGGAAGACATATTCAACAGCATGTAGTTAAACATCAGAAAAGACAACAGACAAATGCACGCTGTTCTACAGTACTCATAAGGGGGAAGATAGTAGGGCTTGCTGGCTTTCATTTTTAACTTAACCTTTAGTAGTATTTTATTCTTCATTAATGTATGAGCATGTGTGAAGAAACACTCAAAATTTATTTTTAATGTTTTACAGAGAGGTGTGGGAGAGGTGAAACACCTGTGGCTCTTTCTGTTTCTACTGAGAGAATGTTAACATGGACACTGACTTCAATAGCTGGTCCTGGGATCCATAAAATATTTATCTGAGTGATCCTTGGTATTTTCTGTTGATCACCAATTTGTACATGGAGTAAAGAATATCTGTAAATAAAATTTCAGGTATCAAAAAACAACACAAAATTCTGGTTGATTTATTTGAGTGGGGGCATGAGTTATTTTCAAGCAGCTGTGAATGGTTACAACTAACAAGAGAAATAAGTATCTGTGGAATTAAGGACACAGTGAACTATATCGGTGTTTATAAATTCCTCCTTTTGTTAAGTTAGGAAAATCTCATTTTATGTCAAAGTATTTCTCCAAAGAACTGTATGTAGTTTTGATCAAATTAGATCAACAGATCGATGGCTATAACAGGAGGTTTATTTACTCAAATCAATATACAGTAATTATTATATTCACATCATGCTTGAGAGTTGTCTGGAGTGCATTGACAAAGTTAACCCTGCTCCCTGAGTAAGCAGCAGTGTTAGGAAGAAACAAGTGTGCAGTTTCTTTCAGTCATCAGGTGTTCAAACCAAGGGGTAGGTCAGGAAGGGAATGAGGTGTGGAAAATGCAGGGGTGAGATACAGGGTGGCTTGCTGTTTCCAGATAGTGACTTCCCTACTGGGGAGCCTCACCTGAAAAGGAGCTTTGTTAAGGGTCTAAGGCCATTCTCTTTATGGAATTTGACAGTATAAATAGTAACTCTTTGCCCTATTCACTGAGTTACTTTCAACTCCTGCTTGGAGTGATGTTGTGGGGAGTGTAGATCCAAGCATCTATTTACATTTTTCTGTTTTGTTTCAATGTTCTCTGATTTACATCTCTCAGAAATCTATTATTATCACCATCCCCTTATAAAAACACACTCTGTCTTCCTCTTAAGCATTGGGATAAACAACTGAGCCACCAGAAGTCTTTATTCTCCAAAACTACCCTTGCATGCACTCAGGCTTTTTCTCAGTTCCATTTCTGAGGATCTCGTGTGGTTGTGTCTCTTCCCTTTCTAACCCAGTGGTTCTCAACCTTCCTAACTCTGTGACCCTTTAACATAGTCCCTCATGTTTTGATACACCGTCCAGTCATAAAATTATTTTCATTGCTACTTTATTGCTGTAATTTTGCTACGGTTAGGAATCATAATGTCCCATAGTCTCAGGTGAGTCCTATGAAAGGGTCATTTGACATAAAGGGGTTGTGGCTCACAGGTTGAAGACTGTTATTCAAACGTATAATCTGATTGCACCAGAAACAGGAACATGCTGGTTCTTCAGGGTTCAAGGATGGGAATATTATCTCTTCCTTTCCTCTCAGGTTGTGAAATGCCCACCGATGATATAAGCTGGCAGTAAAACAAACATACAGATACCATTCACTATTCCACACATTTTTTGTTCACATGCAGCACTGTCATTTACTATGGGATAGTGTTTTTTGCTTGTTTCTTTGTTTTTGCTTTTTGTTCTGACCTAGTAGTTCAGTTGTATCAGCTCCCTGTGATCTTCCAACTGTGCAGCAGTTTAGGGGAAAACAGACCCATTGATGGTTCTTGACAGGACAGCAGAGCCTAATCCAAACAAGAATTACTGTCTTAATCTGTGTATCCAGCATGAGGTACCTAGTCTCTTGAAGCCAAATGAAACTTTGAATGACGGACACTTTGGCTCTCAGGAACAACTTGATTGCGACTTCATCATGATTCAATACATGCAGCAAAAGTCCATTCCATTTCAATGCCCAGCTGCTCACACTACTTATGGTGTGACATCTCTTTCAATTGTGGGGTGAGATGACAAAACTTTCTGCTGAGGTCTTAGCCTATCCCAGGACAAACAGTAGAAGGAAAGCAGATCCTGTGAGTTCATAGACCACAAAATTACTGTTGCAATAATTTTAACCACTAGGATGCTCTTCTGTTATAGAACTCAAGAGTGGTTTTTTTTTTTTAGTCTGTTTATTAAATCTTTTAATCTAAGAAAAGTCTACTAAGGGAGAGAAACAGCTGCAGGTCCTCCTCTGTATTATTATGTTAATCTCTTGGAGAATTGACCTTTGCTGTATTCATCACTGAAGCAGGTGAGCCTGCTGGCATTGGAAGGTGTTGTTTGAAAGTCAATTGCATTAAGGTAACTTTGCAGCTTGTCCAAGGCCTGTTTACCTGTATCACGCAGTCTAATTACTTATGTATTGTATTTGCCATTTGTCATCTGTCTCTTCCCAGCGATAGGATAAAGCTGCCTGGCAGCAGGGTTTCTCACCTGATAGTTTGGAAACTGATGGATTATGAATGTTTAGAACAGTTCTTGGTACATCATAGCTGCTTAGTAAATATTAATTACTATATGAGTGAAAATCTGTTCTGTGCTCTTTTATTAGTATGTATAAGTTAAAGAATATTCTTGGAAAGTGGATTTTGGAATTTTATAGGCTAAAATACATTTGTAGCTGGTGTAAGTGGTGCTGTTGCCTATAATTATTGAATGTATGTTCATACAAAATTGAAAAAAATCTAAATGCATCTAGTCTTTTAATAAGAGGAAGTTCTAGAGGGGAAATCCACTCAAATAACAATGCTATCCAAATTGCTAAGTTGTTAGCCAGCATTCTCTGCTGGCAGAATTTTCTCTCCCCCATTTCTTCACCTGAGAAACACAGATAATAGCTCTGATTCAACTGAAACAGCTTCTTTGCAGATGTCCAAGCCAAAGGACATGTTGGCCTTAGACTAGACAACTCAGTGGCTTAGAAACAGAGCCTTAAAGGGAATTTGAGAGATCATCTGGCCCAGTAACTTCAGGCAAGTAAAATCCTGAATCATGCAGTTCTGTTGGGTAGCTGCCATTGTCAGTTTGATTCCTCTTGAATGGTGTGATGCTTCAGTACGGAGAGGAAGCTTTCCAGCTGGCGTTATACAGATATCCTGTCTCCATCATGTTCTCTCATGGAAGTTTGACATCCAAGGACCCAGATTTAGGAAACAGCTCCTCTCCTGGTCGCCTAGTTTCCCCTGGTAACTTCTTTTCTGCAAATATTTGTTTCTTTAACTTTGATTTTAGGAATAATCCATCAAGAATTTATAAGCATATTAATCTATGTCAAAATCTGGGAACTTTGCATACACTATTGATATTTTTATATGCACACATACACACACACACACAGAGACTATGCCTAGCTCCATTGCCAATTATGTGAGTCCCTAGCCTCTGCACCCTTACTTTTCTCATAGCTTAGGTTTCTGAATTCCTGCCTGCAGCACGATTGTTCCTCAACTTCTTACTTGCCTAAGTCAGACTGCTCAGGGAGGCATGTAAACTTGAGCTGTTCAGAACTGGAGTTCTTCCTTTTGTTTGAGCTCCAAATTTGCTCCCTACTAGCTCTTTCTGCCATTCCCTAGAGAAATCGGCAATGAGCACCATGTCAGACTGAATAATGAAGTCCCCGTTTGATAACTTGCTTACTTACTCGGGACTCATATTATGAGACCCTCAGCTGCTCTTGTGGGTGCTTACAACCCTGTGCTGGGTGTAACGCATGACTGAAGAGAGAACCCAAAAGTGAAGTTGAGCAATAACAAAAAGATCTGCAGTTTCCTGTCCAAAATGATGGGGGGCGGAGTAGGTAATGCCTGTAAAATGTGCAAATTATATCTCAGCATAAGCCATTCCTGAACTGAATTCTGTTTTTCTTTTCACATCTTCTAAGGACAATTTGCCACAGAAAATGAAAAGCTAAGGAAAGAAGCCATTTTCTTTAAAGGAAAGGGATCTCATAAGTGGAATATTGTTAAATCTAGAATAAGAAGGCACCTTTTCAAGATTTAATTTCTTACGTTTACAGATTTCTTGGCAGTGATTTTTTTTTTTACAAAAGAAAAAAAAGTCCACTTGGCAATTAATCCTTCTGTTGTGTGTATTTCAGTTCTTTTTCCCCCCTAAGACAAAACACTTGAGTAAACCAATTTAAGGCCAGAGCTCAGAGTTTTATAGGTCATGCTCTGTCACATAGGGGCAGGCTCAGCAAAGCAACCAGGAAGTGGAGTCAGATAATGCCAGTGCTGGCAGCTTTCTCTCCATACAAGCCACCCAAACCTCAGAGATGGTGACAGTAACATTCAGACCCACTAGTATTCCCATCCAGAAAGACACATGAACACAATCACCAGGGCCATGCTTTACTCCAGTCTTTTAGATATTTCTCAATCCAAGCTAGTTGACATTCAAAAATTTATGATCACAGTTTCGTCTTGCAAATACTAAGATTTAATTAAATACTTTTGGTGGCTGTCTTCAGGATGGTGATTTTTCTTGAACACCAGTTTTAACCAAGCATCAAAGTTTCCAGTAGATATTTATAGAATCGCCAGTGCTTCCTGATCTAGCTCTATTGCTGTCAGTGGAGCCCATAGCTAGCTCTGATTAAGACATGTCCATTTGTTATTAAGACGTAGGTCTCAATTTTACCTTATTAATTAGGCAAATTCTGATGCCTAGAAACTGGGTGTGTTTGGATCTTAATTCCCACCTAAGTCTGATTCCTTCATTGTATTTATGAAGTGGCATGATAATTACAGGGTTACTCTGAAATATGCTTCATATGCTTACAAGTAATGACATTTCTTTCAGTTCCACTGTTAATATTCAACGCTGAGGAACCTCAAAGTGCAGCAAAAATAGATCCAAGCCAGAGTAGCTTTCCTCACTGGAACTTACCTGAATGTAAAGCTTTCTCAATATTCTTTGACTTGAGGGCAATTAACTGTCTTGTTTTCAACAGAGTTGATAAAAGAGAGAGTTTACCAACATCTTTTAATGAAGAAACATCCAGAAGGTTGATTGTTTTTCTGCCTCTATCTTCCCTTTCCCTTCAGACAATATCCAAATACCATGTAAATCATCCCTGAGTTTTAAAAACAAATCATCCAAACCGTATTATTTTTGTCCTTTCTTACAATTATTTAATTGTCTCTCTAATTAATTCCACACTCTGAAATAAATTATTGACTTAGGAGACACTCTTGTTTTCTGTGACAGCTTTGGTGGTAAACAGGACATTAACAATTCATAATGAGCCAGGACAAGTTTGCTTTTCCTTGTGCTAATTTGCTTCTCCATCAGAGAGAGTTTGAGTCTTTCCTTCCTGCCCAGTCTCTTAGGAAGAGAGCGACAGACTGTGGTCAGTGTGTGTTGGAATAACAAGCATTGAAAAACAACTACAACCAAGTCTTGCCATGTGTCAGGATGCAGAAATAATTGACTGAACTTTGCTCTTGTCTTTTCGTGTGTGTGTTTCCTCCCTCTTTTTTTTGTAGGGTATTGAAGCATTCCATGCATCTACTGACATACTCCTGACCCTGAATTCTTTTTCTTAATATTTTATTTTGAAATTTAAATTAGAAACAAGGTTGCTTCACATGTCAATTCCAGGTCCCTTTCCTTTTCCCACCCCTTCTCCTGTGTCCTCCCACCAATCCCCCCAATAGCCCCTCATTTCCCCAGGGAGGGTGAGGCCCTCCATGAGGGTGTCCATAGTCTGTCATTTCATCCAGGGAAGGGCCTAGACACCCCCTCCCCAAGAGTTCATGGTGAGAGTGCATCTCTCATTGTTGGATGGGAGCCCAAAGTCCATTTGTATACCCTGGATAAATACTGATATACTACCTTAGGCTCAATAGATTACCTATGCTTTCTCACTGACACCCACATTCAGGGGGTCTTGATCAGTCCCATGCTGGATTCCCAGTCATCAGTCTGGGATTCAAGAGCTAACCCTTGTCAGCTGACCCTGAATTCTTGTCAATAGTTAGTGAATCATTAGGTAGAGGAGTAAACTGATTTTCTGTATACACACACACACACACACACACACACACACACACACACACACGCACACACACACACACCCCAGATAATTATCTATGAAATATGTCGTGTGACACAATTCCTGAGGATGAGTGAGACTCTTTTACTTCCACTCAGAGAATATCATTCCTGATAGGAAACAAAAATAAGAGTCAAGAAAAACTCTAATTAGATGATGAAGAATGTGTAGGAAAATATAATTCCAGTTGACAGTTGAAACATAAATACAGGAGATATTCTAGGGAAGATGGTCTATTCAGTGAGGGAACAAAGTGGCTTAAGCTTGAAATGGATCACAGAGATAATGAACTGTGGTTGGATCAAACTCAAGGTGGTCATCAGAAAGAATACTTGTGTAATATCAGCCTGAGGGTTGTTATGAGGATTGGATAAAGAAGGACAGGTAGATAAAAGTGAACAAATAGTGTTGCTCATACTTCTACATGAGGAAGCTTGGGGGGTCAACATAATATGACAGCTCACTCACTGGAGAGGTGAGGCTGAAAATTAAGCAGATTTGGTAGCCAATTAAGGTACCAGTAAGTTTTCTAATCACTCTGAATTGGTAATGTATGCTTCCTTAAATTTGAAAACGAGGACAGGAGGGTGTTCTGAATTTAGTTCAATGGTAGAGCACTTGCCTGCAAACACCAGGCCTTGGGTTTGGTTCCCAGCTATGAAAGAACAAAATAAAAAATGAGGACAGGGACACAGCTCAGAAATACTTTTGTCCAAGTACCTGGATTATACACCTAGCCCTCTCATAAAATAAAACAGGAGAGTAAAAGTGGGGAGAGGGAGAAAATATAATTTAATGTGGGGTTGATATGTGGCATTATTTAATAAATGATAGTAAATGTTATCTATTATATATACTATTATAAATATTTGAAACTTAGTAGAGTACTGTACAAGCCCCCTAGTTCAGTTCCCAGCATTATACACATAGGACGTGGCATATGATAGCACATGATTATAATTCCCAAATACGGAGGTAGAGGTAATGGTCATGAGTTTGCCATTATCCAGGTTACATATGGAGGTCAAGGCAAACATAGGCTTGCTTCAAAATAAATGAGTGCAGTTAAAGTGAATAAAATAATATGTGGCATATTTGCATATTGCCCTTTATATTAAATTATACTGTAAGAGACACGGCATTGAAATAATTTCCAAATTTTTGATACTAGAGCTTTTGGTAATCTGGGTAAGCAGGAGAATGTCATTCTGTGATCTGTGGTTCTTTCCCTCTCTTATGCTTGATTTGAGGTAGGACTTCTGAAAGAGAAGTCTCCCTACAGCCAGTGAATGCCTAATTGTTCACCTAGATGAGAGATGACTCAATTTATATCCATCTGAATCAGGAGTCCAGATGAAATTTTTTATTGGAAGGGCTAACATTATCAGGGCAGTCAAGTCGAGGAGCAATGAGAATCTGCATGAAGGAGAATATTATACAAATTGGTCTGAAAGTTGGTGATAGTTACACTATCTCCAGGAAACCATTCCCGCTAATTCAAGGAACTATTTCTTTTCTCCATGAAGAGCACTAGTACCCAGTAGCATAGACACTGAGATGAACAATAACTAAATGGAACCTCCTGAAAGTGATAAGCTTCTGTAAGGCAAAGGACACTGTCAATAAGACAAAACAGCAGTCCACAGAATGGAAAAATGTCTTCACCAACCCCACATGCGACAGAGTGCTGATATCCTAAATATACAAAAAACTCAAGAAGCTAGTCACCAAAACATCAAATAATTCAATTAAAAAGTGGGGGTACAGCAGCCAAAGTTATCAACCCTCCTAGTTATCAGTGCCTATAATGGCTATCACACATTCATGTTTACGAACAGATAATACACACAGCATTAAGTACTACGCCTGTCCTCTTTGCTCCTTTGAAATGATTTTGCTCATGGCCTATCTGTTTCCTCCACTTCCCAGGTTAGTTGGACCATCATTTGTTATGTCTGTCCTTTGTTTTCTACTCAGTTTTTTATGAAGCAACAAAGATGTGTTCAGTTAACCATTCACTCAGGTGAATTATATTCTAGCCTAGCGTGTTTATGTGACTATGCACTGTCTAATACATGCATTGCAGAGTTACAGCATAAGAGGAACTATTGATTTTCTTATGTAACAGGGAGGAGCATAAAAAAGTGGGATATAGAACTAAATAGAGAATTCTCAATAGAGGAATCTAAAATCACTGAAGGACACTTAAACTCAATATTCTCAGCTATCAGGGAAATGCAAATCAAAAGAACTCTGAGATGCCATCTTGCTCTTGTTAGAATGGCTAAAATCAAAACCACTAATGATAGTTTATGCTGGAGAGGATGTAGAGACAGGGGAACACTCCTTCACTGCTGGTAGGAGTGCAAACTTGAACAGCCACTTTGGAAATCAGTATGGTGGATCCTCAGGCAAACAGGAATCAGTCCACCTCAAGATCCATAAATTATGCTCTCAGTAATATACCCAAAGGATGCACATTCATGCAAGAAGGACATCTGTTCAACTATATTCACAGCATCATTATTTGTAATAGCCAGAACCTGAAAGCAACCTAGATGCCCCTCAACTGAAGAATGGATAAAGAATATGTGGTACATTTACACAATGGAATATTACTCAGTAGGAAAAAAAAAACAATGGAATCTTGAAATTTTCAGGCAAACTAGAAGAAACCATCCTGAGTGAGGCAACCCAGTCACAAAAAGACAAACATGATATGTACTCACTCATATATAGATATTGGACATAGAGCAAAGGAGTATTAGCCTGCAATCCACACCTTCAGAGAAACTAGGAAACAAAGAGGACCCTAAGAGAAACAACATGGTCCCCTGGCGAACGGGAAAGGGAAAAGATGTCCTGATTAAATTGGGAGCATGAGGGGAAGGGAGAGAGACGCAGGAGAAAGACAAGGGGAGACAAGGAGGGGTGAGGAAGGCATGAGGGACCAGGAAGACTGAGTCAGGGAAAGAATAGAGGAGAGCAAGAGAAGAGATTCCTTAAGAGAGGGGACAATTATAGGTTTAAGGAGCAATTTGACACTAGGGAAATATTCAGACATATACTAGAATGACCCACAACTAAGAATCTAAGCAATAGGGGAGAGGCTATCTTAAATTTCCTTCCCTTGTAATGAGATTGATGGCTACCTTATATGCCATCCTAGAGCCTTCATCCAGTAGCAGATGGAAGCAGAAGCAGACACCCACAGCTAAACACTGAGCTGGATTCCTGGAATCCAGTTGTAGAGAGGGAGGAGTGATAAACAAAGGGGTCAAGAGCATGCTGGGGAAACCTACAGAAACAGCTGACCTGAACAAGGAGGAGCTCATGGACCCCAGACTGACAGCTTGGAAACCAGCATAGGATGGAACCAGGCCTGCTGCACGTGGGTGTAGTTAGGAGGCCTGGGCAGTCTATGGGGTCCCTGGTAATGGAACAGCATTTATACATATGTACGAATGGATATTGGGAGCCCATTTCACATAGAGGGATACTCTCTCAGCCTAGACACATGGGGGAGTGCCTAGGCCCTGCCCCAAATGATATGAGAGACTTTGATGATCCCCCATGGAAGAACTCACCCTATTTAAGGAGCAGAATAGAGACAGGATGGGGGGGGCAGTGGGGAGCATGGGAGAATGGGAGGGAGAGGAAATTGGGATTAATATATAACATAAGATTGTTTCTAATTTAAATAAAAAAGGAAAAAAGATCACTAGTAGCAGGGCAGTGGTGGCACAAGCCTTTAATCCCAGTACTCGGGAGGCAGAGGCAGGCGGATCTCTGTGAGTTCGAGGCCGGGCTGGACCGATAGCCTCCAAAACAATACAGAGAAACCCTGTCTCGTAAAAAAACCAAAAAAAAAAAAAAAGAGTACTAGTACTCTGAACAATAGGAAAGGCTCAGAAGAAGCAGGGCAGACTTTGGACATCTACTGACTCCTTGAAAGGGCAGGCCTCACACATGTGCATCAGGACATCAGTTTGCCACCAGGAAGCAACTGTTGTTGAGTCCTGGCTCCCTTCTCTTTGGGTCTAGCATGACTACATTCTTCAAAATGTAGCACTAACCTTGTGGTGATCAAGGCATATTTTTATACTTATTTTCTTCAATAAATTCAGCTGGATGAGGGACTGAACTCATTGAATGGAAGATGTTAAACCTTTTCCGTATGAGGTTTTATGTGCATTTGTGCTTGTTTGTATGATAGGCAGGTGTTGTGACACATGTATCAAAAGATGTACTTTTCACTTCCCATTGATGTGTTCTTCACTGTCCAAAAACTAGACACACACAGACTGCAGAGCCAACAGAATGCAGAAGAAATCAGATGAGTGATGCTGTCTCTTTTTTTTTTTTTTTTTTGGCCCAATTTCTTTATAAGAAAATGCTTAAAACGGCCAAAAGACTGAACTGCAGTGTGTCTTCCTATGCCATCTCTCATTGAAACACCATGCCTTTCTGACCTTAGTTTTGCCATCTGTGCATAGGGAATCACATTTAGAAACAAACACAAGTGGACCGAGTCTGCAAAAGGAAAACATTCCCATGAAAACAGCATGCTCTTTCTATAGTCTCATTGTTATTCATATCACTGGATTTGACTTATTCTCAGAATTTTGATGATCATACTTTTAAATCATTCCTAAAGCTGTCTGTAATTTGCATCACAGTTGAATGAGAAGATTGAAAAATTGCATATTCATACGAGTACAAATCATTTCATTCAGCTTCACTATGGACCTCAAGCAAAGGAACTTTAGTTTAAATTTTCATCAGCATGGATACTTGGTAGCTGTCCCTGCTCATTTGCAAGTAGCTACCTACAATACTGCATTCCAATTTGTAGTCTGAGGTATGCCTATTCCCTTTCATGAATTGTTTCCAAATATTTTCATAGAAATTGACTTACATGACTGATAGTGGTTTCCAAGACGATTATAAGAACAACCAACTTGAATCTGTTTAAGTAACTACTTTAGGTCTACTATCAAGTTTGGCATTTGGAAAACTATTTTTTGTTTTTGTTTTTCTTTTTTTTTTAATTTAACTTTTTACCGTATTACTCTCAGTTCCCTCTCCCTCCCCTCCTCCCCCAGTTCCCCAATCCTCCAGGTCCCACCCCAATCCATCCCCCCATCTGATCCCCAGGGAGCTTAAGGGCTTCCATGAGGGATTTTCAGAGTCTGTCACATCATTCTGATCAGGGCCTAGGTTCTCCCCCATATATCCAGGCTGAGAGAGCATCCCTCCATGTGGAATGGGCTCCCAGATTCTATGTGTATGCCAGGAATAATTACTGCTCTACTCTCCAAGGTCCCATAGATTGCCTAGGCCTCTTCTCTGACACCTAGGTTCAGGGGTGGGGGTGTCTTGATCAGTCTCATGCTGGTGTCTCAGTCATCAGTCTGGGTCCATGTGTTCCCCTTGTTTAAGTCAGCTGCCTTTGTGGATTTCGCCAGCCTGATCTTGATTCCTTTGCTTATCACTCCTCTTTGCAACTGGGTTCCAGGAGTTTAATTTTGTTTTTAGCTCTGAGTGTCTGCCTCTGCATCTGTCAGCCACTGGATGAGGGTTCTAAGATGGGATATAAGGTAGTCATCAATTTCATTATTGTGGGAGGGCATTTAATGTAGCCTTAATGCCTGTTGGTGTCTCATTCTTGTAGATCTGTGAAGATCTCACTAGTGCCAGATCTCTCCTCCAACTTATAATGTCTCCCTCTATTAAGGTATCTCTCATCCTTCTCTTCTCTATTCTTACCCTGGCTCAACCTTCCTGCTTTCCCATGTCCTCCTCTCCCCTCCTCTTTTTCTCCTTTTTTTCTTCCATGTCCTTCTGCCTTCCCCCTTCCACCACTCCCAATCCAATTAGGAGATCTAGTCCCATAAACCTTCTCCAGGTTACCATGCATATCTCTCTTAGGGTCCTCCCTGCTTCCCAGACTCTCTGGCAGTGGAATTGTAGGCAATGCCCTGCTCCATGTCTAAAATCCATATATGAGTGAGTACATACCATGTTTGTCTTTTTGTGACTGGGTTACTTCATTCAGATTCCATTTCTTTTTCTGCTGAGTAGTACACCATTGTGTAAATGTACCACATTTTCTCTATCCACTCTTCAGTGGAGGGGCATCTAGGTTGCCTCCAGGTTCTGGCTATTACAAATAATGCCACTATGAACATGGTTGAGCAGATGTCCTTATTGTATGAGTTTACATCTTTTGGTTATATGACTAAGAGTGGAATTGCTGGAACTCATGGTAGACTGATTTCCATTTTCTCGAGGAATCTCCACACTGTTCTCCAAAGTGGCTGCACAAGTTGGCATTCCAACCAACATTGGAGGAGTGTTCCCCTTTCTCCACATCCTTTGAGCGTAAACTATCATTAGTGTTTTTGAATTTATCCATGCAGAAGGGAGTGAGATGGTATCTCAGAGTTGCTTTGATTTGCATTTCAAATGCAAGGCTAAGCATGTTTAGCACTTTGGCATTTAGAAAACTATTAAGGAAGCATTTAGAAAGCTGTTGTTAACCAAGAGCTCAAGTTCAAAGGCATTGTTTTGTGATTCCCAGCAGAATGCCTCTTACTATATTTCTGTCAAATGATGTCTTAGCAGATGACATGAGTATGCATTGAAATTGGATAAAATTTTATTTAAAAAAGGACTAATCTGGCAGGGAATAGTGGAGAGAAATATCAGAAGGAGCATACAAATATGCAAATGGGTGTGTCTTCTGTGCTTTGAGCAACTTTCTTGAGTATCATTCACAAAGTAGATAATGTTTCCTTATAGTTGTGTAGTAAGCAGCCTGTCTGTCTTGTTCAGATAAAGATTATAATAAAATCATAGCAGGAAACACCCATTACGAGCTGAGCTGTGGTCTCACCACACTTTAGATAGCTTTCTTGGATTGCGTGAATCCAAATCATGACACAGAGACTTACTAATTATGAAAGCACTGTCTTCGCTTACGTCTTCTTCCTAACTAGCTCTTATAATTAAATTAACCCACTTATGTTCATCTACATGCTGTCACGTGGTTCATGTCTTTTACCTCCTCTTCTCCATATCTTGCTTCCTCTGCATCCAGCTGGCAACTCTTCCTTTCTTCTTCTCAGAGACCTCCCAGGCTCGAGAAGTCCCACCTAACCTCTTTCTTCCTAGTTAGTGCCAGTCAGCTCTGTATTAAACACAGTGGCACATCTTCACAGAGTGCAAAGGACTATTCTTCTTTGCAATACTCTTTCTTCTGCCTTTTTACACCCATGGAATCTCACAGGATGTTAAGAGAAGCTTTTTCTTTGAGAGAAGCCTTTCCGCCAGCCTGGTTCTAGATCCGCATGAGTCCCAAATAAACACACAGGAGGCTATATTAATTATGAAGCTGTTGGCCTTGCTTGTTTCTTACTGGCTAGCTCTGACTTAAGTAATTACCCCATAATTGTTAATCTAAGTATGTCTCTTACCGGAGAAGTTTCCGGGCTTCCTACTCCAATGGTATTACATCTCGAACTCTCTGTTTTTCTTCTTCCCAGAGTTCTCCTGGACTCCTAGTCCCTCCTATCTTGGTTCCCTATAGGCTCAACAGTACTTTATTGACAAATGCACAGGACTTCCCCCAACAACAGGAACTACTTTTCTTGTCTAGATCTTAGTTTTTTCACTCGAAATATCAAGCTTATAAAGTAGTCTGTTACTTGTGACTGAAATGAAACACGCAGTAGAGAGTAATAGCTAAATATTCAGTATACTATTGACTATTATGTTCAATTTCAGTTTTTAGCTGTTATTATCTTAGTTGAATAGGGGCTGGATAAAAGTCAAATTAGAATGAACATGGTTTACCCCAGTTTCTTTCTTCCAACATGGAGGCTGTTTCAGGGGATTTTTAAAATTATTTTCTTTTATATATTGAGATTATGATTATATAATTTCTCCCTGCCCCTTCATTTCTCTAAGTAATTTTTTTCTACCCTTCATTCCTCTTTTTCACAGTTATGGCTTTTCTTTTCCTTAATTATATATATATACATATATATATATTTCTAGATACATAGATAAAACCAGCTCAGTGTATATAATGTTACTTGTATATACTCTTTTTTTTACATTTTTTAAAATAATGATTTTTTTATTTAGGTTAGAAATAATCTTGTTTCACATGTCAATCTCAGCTCCCTCTGCCTCCCCTCCCCCCTCATCCTCCATAGCATTTCCCCCAGTCCCCTACACCACAGTCTCCACTCTGATCCCTAGAGAGGGTGAGGCCCTATATGGTGGATCTCCAGTAACTGTCATTTCATCCAGGGTAGGGCTTAGGCCCTCCCCCAAGAGTCCCGGCTGAGAGAGCCTCCCAAACTATGGCATGGGCACTCAAAGTCTATTGGTACTACCCAAGGCCCCATAGATTACATAGGCTTCCTCACTGACACCCACATTCAGGGGGTCTGGGTCAGTCCCATGCTTTTCACACAGCAATCAACCTGGAGTCTAAGAGCTCCCTCTTGTTCAGATCAACTGTTTCTGTGGGTTACACCAGCCCAGTCTGGTTTAACTCCCTTTGCCCATCAGTTCTCTCTTTCTGACACTGGATTCCAGGAGTTCAGTTCAGTGTTTGTCTGTGGTTATCTGCCTCTGTTTCATCAGTTGCTGGATGAAAGTTCTGCTTCCTAGACTATCTGGCAGTGGGATGCTGGCACTCCTCTGATTCATGTTTAAAATCCATAAATGAGTGAGTACATACCATGCTTGTCTTTTTGTGACTGGGTTACCTCACTCAGGATGGTTTCTTTGAGTGCTGTCCATTTACCTGCAAATTTTAAGATTCCATTCTTCTTTTCTACTGAATAGTACTCCATTGTGTAAATGTACCACATTTTCTATATCCACTCTTCAGTTGAGGGGCATCTAGGTTGCTTCCAGGTTCTGACTATTACAAATAATGCTGCTATGAAAATAGTGGAACAGACATCCTTGTATGAATGTGCTTCTTTTGGGTATATGCTAAGAGTGGAATTGCTGGGTCTTGAGGTAGACTGATTCCCGTTTTCCTGAGGAATCTCCATACTGATTTCCAAAATGGCTGTACAAGTCGACACTCCCATCAGTAGTGTAGGAGTGTTCCCCTTTATCCACATCATCTCCAACATAAACAGTCGTTGGAGTTTTGATTTTAGCCATTCTGACAGTAGTGATATGGTATCTCAGAGTTTTTTTGATTTGCATTTTCTGGAATGCTAGGGATGTTGAGCACTTTCTCAAGTGTCTCTCAGCCATTTTAGTCTCCTTTACTGAGAATTTACTATTTAGTTCTGCACCCTATTTTTTGATTGGATCCTTTGGTGTTTTGGAGACTTGCTTCTTGAGTTCTTTGTAAATTTTGGAGATTACCCCTCTGTCGGATGTGGGGTTAGTGAATATCTTTTCCCAAACTGTGGGTTGTGTTTTTGTCTTGCTGACTGTATCCTTTGCCTTACAGAAGCTGCTCAGTTTCAGGAGGTCCCATTTATTAGTTGTCAATATTAGTGTCTGTGCTACTGGAGTTATGTTCAGGAAGTGGTCTCCTGTACCAATTCGTTCAAGGGTGCCTTCCACTTTCTCTTCAAAGAGGTTCAGTGTGCCTGGATTTATTTTGAGGTCTTTTATCCATTTGGACTTAAGTTTTGTGCATGGCAATAGACATGGATCTATTTGCATTCTTCTACATGCCAGCATCCAGTTATGCCAGCACCATTTGTTGAAGATGCTTTCTTTTTTCCATTGTATATTTTTAGCTTCTTTGTAGAAAATCAGGTGTTCACACATGTATGGGTTAATATCAGGGTGTTAAATTTGATTCCATTGGTCTACCTGTCTATTTTTGTGCCAATACCAAGATGTTTTCAGGACTACAGCTCTATAATAGAGATTGAAGTCAGGTATGGTGATGCCTCCAGATTTTGCTTTGTTGAATAAGTTTGTTTTGGCTATCCTAGGTCTTTTGATTTTCCATACAAAATTGATTATTGTTCTTTCAAGGTCTGTGAAGAATTGTGCTGGGATTTTAATGGGGATTGCATTGAATTTGTAGATTGCTTTTGGCAGGATTGCCATTTTTACTTTGTTGATCCTACCTATCCAACAGCATGGGAGATCTTCCTACCTTCTGGTGTCTTCTTTAATTTCTTTCTTTAAAGACTCAAAATTCTTGCTATACAGGTCTTTCCCTTGATTGATTAGCATTACCCCAATGTATTTTATGTTGTTTGTGGCAATTGTATAGGGCTATGTCTCTGATTTCTTTCTCAGACCTTTTATCATCTGTGTATAGTAGGGCTACTGATTTTCTTGAGTTCATCTTGTATCCTGCCACTTTGCTGAAGGTGTTAATCAGCTGCAGGAGTTCCTAGGTAGAGTTTTTGGATCACTTATGTAAACGATCATATCATCTGCCAATAGTAAAAGTTTGACCTCTTTCTTTCCAATTTGTGTTCCCTTGATCTCCTTTTGTTGTCATACTGCTCTAGCTAGATCTTCAAGTACAATATTGAAGAAATATGGAGAGAGTAGACAGCCTTGTTTTGTTCCTGATCTTAAAGGAATTGCATTGAGTTTCTATCGATTTAGTTTGATGCTGGCTGTTGGTTTGCTCTATATAGATTTTATTATGTTGAGATAAGTTCCTGTTATCTTAGATCTCTCCAAGACCTTTATCATGACGGGGTTTTGGATTTTGTCAAAGGCTTTTTCAGCATCCAGTGAGATGATCACGTGATTTTTGTTCCTCAGCTTGTTTATATGCTGGATTACATTGATGGATTTTCATATATTGAACCATCCCTGCATCCCTGGAATGAAGCCTACTTGATCATGGTGAATGAGTTTTCTGATGTGTTCTTGGATCCGATTTGCCAGTATTTTATTGAGTATTTTTGCATCAATGTTCATGAAGGATGTTGGTCTGAAATTCCCTTTCTTTGTTGTGTCTTTGTGTGGCTTGGGTATCAGGGCTATTGAAGCCTCATAGAAAGAGTTTGGCAAAGACCCTTCTGCTTCTATTGCATGGACTACTTTGAGAAGAATTGGTATAAGCTGTTCTTTGAATTTCTGGTAGAATTCTGCACTGAGGCCATCTGGGCCTGGGCTTTTTTTTTTGGTTGGGAGGCTTTTGATGACTGCTTCTATTTCCATAGGGGTTATAGGTCTATTTAAATTGCTTATCTGTTCTTGGTTTAATTTTGGCAAGTGATAAACATTCAGAAAATTGTCCATTTCTTTTAGATTTTCAAATTGTGTGGACTACATGTTTTCAATGTATGGCCTGATGAGTCTCTGGATTTCCTTAGTGTCCATTGTTATGTCAGTCTTTCTACTGTGATTAGTATGAAGTGCCCTCTTTCATCTTTTTTGATTGATTTTATTTTAAAATTTAATTTGTTAAATATTAGGATTGCTACCCCCGCTTGTTTCTTAAGTCCATTTGATTGAAATAACTTTTCCCAACCCTTAACTCTGAGGCAATGTCTGTCTTTGAGGCTGATGTGTGTTTCTTGTATGCAGCAGGATGGGTTCTGTCTTTGAATCCATTCTGTCAGCTTGTGTTTCTTTATGAGTGAGTTAAGACCATTAATACTGAGGTTTATTAATGACCCTTGATTGCTCATTCTTGTTTTGGAATAGTTGATGGTGGTGGAATTATATGTGGATTTCCACCGCTTTTCTTTTGGATGTTGGTAAGGTGGGATTATATATTACCTATGTTTTTCTGGGTGTAGTTAACTCCCTTGGGTGGGGGGGTTAGAGAATACGCATTGTTTAAATCTTGTTTTGTCATGGAATATCTTTTTTTCTCCCTCTATAGTGATTAAAATCTTTGCTGGCTATAGCAGTCTGGGCTGGCATCCGTGGTCTCTTAGTGTTGGTAGAATACCTATGCAGGACCTTCTGGCTTTCAGAGTTTGCATGGAGAAGTCAGGTGAGTTTCTTATAGGTTTGCCTTTTTATGTTACTTGGCCTTTTGCCTTTGGTGCTCTTAATATTCTTTCTTTATTGTTTATGTTCAGGACTTTTATTATTATGTGGCGAGGGGATTTCTTTTTGTGGTCCACTCTATTTGGTGGTTTTATTTTTTTTTACATTTTTAAGTGTTTGCCTTAGCTATCACAATAGTATTTGTTTTTTATTTTTCATTAGTTTCATTAACAATAGATATGTTTTCTCATATAATATATACTGATCATGATTTTCCCTGCTGCTGTTCTTCCCAGTTCTTCCCTACCTCCCTGCTCATTTGGATACAATCCCTTTCTGTCTTTCCTTAGAAAATAAACAGATTTCTAAAGAATAATAATAAAATATAATATAATAAGGTAAAACAGAAACTAACATATTAGAATAGGGAAAAAACAGTAAAGAAAAGAGCCTAAGAAAAGACAGAGAAACAGACATAGATGCAGAGACCCATTTGTTTCCACACTCAGGAATCCTATAAAAACAGTAAACTGGAAGCCATACTATACAAGCAAAGGACCTTTAAGTTTATATATATATATATATATATATATATATATATATATATATATGTATATATATTTAAGTTTACATATATACATATATATATTGCAAAATAAGATTAAAAAAAGGAAACACACTCATGTGACACCATGAGACAAGGAATACAACTCATCAGAGCACAGCTGGTCTGGTATGAGGAATATCCAATTGCACTTTCCTCTTCTTGTTCAATTGTCTGTCTGCTACCTCCCAAAGAAGCAGAACTAAGCAGCTTGTGTTAAGTTTACAGTTTAGAGAACCAGGCTTATCATAAAAATGAAACACAAGAGAAGACTATAGAAAACCCTTTCCTACACATTGTAGTGCCAATACAACATTACTGACAATATTTATACCAGTAGATTATGTCTAGCTATCAAGAATTTTTTCTGTATGATGTACTTAAGTGCAGCAGCAGCAGCAGCAACAACAACAACAACAAAAAGAAGTAGAAGGAAAGAGAGTAAACTTTGAAAGCACACTGGGCATTTATGGCAGGATTTTAGATTACAATGATTAGCATGCTGAGGGCTTTAGTGATCAGGAAGAACAAAACAGCAATGTGAGAAGAAGGTAGAAAATTCTAAGGAAGAAACAAAAAGAAAGAGCAGACACCAGAAGCACTGGCGCAGAAATGAGGAACACCTTTGATGATCTTGTTAACAGACTGGCATGACTGAGGAAAGAATTTCTGACCTTGAGGATATCTCAACAGGAGTCTGCTAAATTGAAAGCAAAGAAAAATAAGGTGGAAAATTCTGCGGCAAACAGAATATTCAAGAATTGTGGGAGAGCTGAATAAACTGTATGATTCAGATAATAGGAAGAGCAGAAAGGAAAAGGAGGAATAGAAGAGAGATCTGAAACAGTAATCACCAAGAGTTTCACCAAATTAGCCCCAGACACTGATTTACAAATCCACTAAGCACAGAGAATACCAAACAAGACACATTCCACAAAATAAACCTTAGCATGTCACATTAAGTTTTAGAAAATTAGAAGCAAAGTCATACTTCTGAAATAAGCCAGAGGGAAAGCAGCACCTTTTCTACAGAAGGGCAAAGATAAGGTTACATCTGATACCTCCAAATTTGTTCAGGCAAGAATCATAACGGGAGATATTTGGAGTGTTGGAAGCAATGCAAAAACTGCACCCTGGAATCACATCCTCTGCCAAATTACCCTTCAATTGTGAATAAATAAGGACTTTCTCATGTGATTCAAAGTTGTGAGCCTTTGTTAGTAATCAGAAGACAGAGAGCTAGGTTTATTTTTACAATGAGATAGATTATTGATATGTATATAGTTATGTATATAATAGAAGCTAGATTTTATAAATGAAATTTTTAAATTTGTAGAGCATTTGAAAGGAATGAGTGACGACTTTAAATTCTATCACTCAAATTATTTTAACAGCCAATGCAATGATAATATGGATAATAATGTATAGTAGATAGACTTAACTCTACATACATATGTTTACAGACAAGTGGACAGAGTAACAACAATAGCATGGGGAATGAGGAAGAAGAATTAGACCTATTTTATTTCAAAGGACTCCCATTGCACACAACGCAGAATATATTGTTTGGAGTACTGTGTAGACTCAGAAGAAATACAACTAATTTGCCAAGAAGGGAGAATATAAACATGCAAAATGCTCAATTAAAATCACACATACATACACACAGACACACAGACACACAGACACACACACACACACCAAACAAATAATAGAATACATTAATACTAAAAAACAAATTCAACAAATGAAAACAGCAGCAAATATAATGGGTACTAGTCAAGCTCTTAATAACTCTTTTTTCATCTCAGTAGTATAAATGAACCAACTAGATTGGATATTATCAAAGTGGGAAGAGTTAAGGCAAAATTATTCATTTTCCATAAAAATACACCAATAAATATAAAGACACATACAGATTCAAAGTAAAAACTAATATTGATCAAAAGAAAACATGTGTATTAATCTCAGATTGATTCTGGATATGAAAACTATTGAAAATCAATGGTGACATCATTTTCCCCATAAGACCCAACAACTCTTAATATGTATGCACTTAACCATGACAGGTGAAGCAACCATAACAAAATGACAAGGACAAACAGTGCATCCTTTGTTAGGTACCCCAGTGCTCTGTTAACAGAAATGGCTCTGTTTAATATGTAGAAAATCAATAAGCACATAGTCAACTATGCAGCAGTCATCAGCTGAACACAGTAGACATCTGTAGAACATCTTTTTCAAAAACAGAGCACACATTACTATACAGATCACATGGGACATACAGTAATACAGGTAACATTCTAGACCATAAGATAAACTACACATTTAAGAGAAAAGACATCATGCAATGTCTATGCATAGATGGTCAGAACACAGTGAAATTGAACTAGAAATCTCTAAAAGAATGACAGCTAAAATAACCCCAAATATCTGGGGATTAGGTAACACATGTCTAAATAACATGGATTAAAAAAGAAATCTCTAGAGAAACTAAAGCTTATATTAAATCAGATGTGTGCACAAAATCTGTGGGAAATATTGAATTTTAAGTAGTGAAATATAAGAAATATACAAACTTAATTATTTGTTTCTATCCAAGAAATCTAGAGAACAAAAAATAAGGTAAACCTAATGTAAGAAGAAGAAAGTAGTAAAAATGCTTGGCAAACTAATGGAGAAATATTAATGAAACAAAAAGCTAGTTCCTTAGAAGTTGGTAAAATCAATTATCCCTAACCCAATCTAAGAACTGGAAGGGAACAGGATGGTTAATTTGGGAGAGGGATGTAGTAGGAGAGCAATGAAAAAGATACCTTGATAGATAGAGCCATTATGGGGTTAGGCAGAAACCCAGTGCTAGAGAAACTCCAGGAATCAACAAGGATGACCTTAGCTAAGGCTCCTAGCAACAGTGTAGAGGGTACCAGGATTGGCCTTCCCCTGTACACAGACTGCTGTGAAGGATCATTATAGATCCTTCATTCAGTAGTTGATGGAAACAGATGCAGTTGAAGAGACAGATGAGATAATACATGAACAAGGGAAATCAAGACCATGAAGGAGAAATCCACAGAGACAGCTGAGCCAAACTTGTGGAAACTCATGAACCCTAGACTGATAGACATGGGGCCTCTATGGGACCAAACTAAGCCCTCTGCATGTGGGAGACAATTGTGTAGCTGGGTCTATCTGAGGGGCTCCTGACCACATGACCAGTATCTACCCCTGGTGATTGAACTAGATTGTTGGAGCCCATTCCATATGGTGGGATGCCATGCTCAGTCTTAATGCAGTGGGAAAGGGCTTGGTCCTGACTCAACTTTGTTGATTCCCCATGGGAGCCCTTCCCCTGTAGGAGAAGTAGATGGAGATAGGCTGGGAGGATGGAAGGAAGGTTGGGAAGGAGAACTATGGATGGACTGCAAAATGAAGTTTTAGAAAACTTAAAATAATAAAAAGAACTGAAACTATAAATAAGATATCTGAAGATTAATTTTTAAAGTTTATGTATATGTGTGTGTGCATGTATATAAGAGTATAGGTACCTATTGAAGCAGTAGACATAAGAAGCTAAAGTTACATACAATTTTGATTCCTATGAGATGTGGGCTTGGAACTTCTGCAAGAGAGTATGAGATAGTAACTGTTGAGAAATTTCTCCAGGCCCCAAAATATGCTATCTGAATAAGAATATATCTGTTTGAAGCTGAAATAACAATTATCATGCGAAAAGATAGTACCAGTTTTAAAAGATTTTTCCTGGCGAATTGCACTACACAGTATCTTACAAAGATAAAAGCAGAACATTTTCCTTACTCATATTGTGACATAGGCTTTTCCTTTAGGCAAAATAAGACAAACTAAGTACAAGGAAAGAAACAACAGACCATATTTCTGATAAACACAAGTGCAAACACTCAACTAAATATTGATAAAAATCACTGAAAAATACAAAAAGGAAATGTTTAATACCAGAGGGGGATGATTTATGCCAGGTAAGCATGGTAGATCTAGCACTCAATCATAGGCACAAGATGAATTTCTATGGTAGGTCTTGGCTGGCACATACGTTTCCAATGCTCAATCTATGCCTCTACCCATACAATTACTATTCATCATTCATCACATTGAGAAGCAAAAAGGAACAAAAATCTTATAGTCATAAGTACTATAAAACTCTGTTGAAAGAAAGCAAAGAACAATTAACCTGTTACAGGAACACATCACCTGCATATAGGGATACTTTTAATTCTTTGTTTGGAATTTTCATGACTTCCATTTCTTTTTCACATCTCACTGATATTGCTACTTCTTCCAGTACTGTGCTGACTACAAGTGGTGAGAATAGGTGATGGGGGAAGTCTTCTATACATATGTTTCTCTTATTGGCTGATGAATAAAACAATGTTGGCCAATAGGGAAGCAACATAGGTGGGACTAAGAGGGAAGAGGATTATGGGAAATGTGGTAGGAAATTGCCATGTGATCCTGGGAGGAGAGGATGCATGAGTCTGGTGTTCTTGGTAAAATAAGACCTTGTATAAATACATATATTAATAGCTTTGTGTTAATGTTTAAGGCAGAGCTAGCCAATAGGAAGCATAGACATTGGCTAACAACATTGTGACTAATAGAGTCCCTGTGTGTTATTTGGTGTTGACATGGCACTGGGACCAGGCTGGTGGAAAGGGTTATCATAGCAAACAGATATATTACTTGTGACTCCTATGAAATCTTGGAAGAAAAACTGTTTTTTGAGCAAGTGATTATGGTGATGGCAGCCATGAGTTTCTCATATGACCTGTATTATTTGGAGAGGATTTTGCCTATTTTTAAATGATTGAGAACTTTTACTTTAATATGAAATAGATATTAAACTGTGTTTAACTTCTCATCACTAGTTATGTTGTGATAGTCATGTGAGTTTTATTTTTCATTCTGTTAGTGTGAAATTCATATACTAAACCTTAATCACAAAAGGGTATGCACAGAAACAGAAATATTCAGACAGATGATAGATAGATGGATAGATAATAGGTAAATAGATGATAGAACCAGATACAGAAATTAAATAAAGGTAGTATTCATATTTACATACATTACTAAGAACATATAGATTACTTCGAAGAAAACACTACTAATTCATACACATTACTAAGTGATGTGTTAGTTTAAAAAATATTACAAACTATAAAATTACAATTATATGACCTTCCAGAAAAGACAAATTATGAATACAGTATAAACATCAGCTACTGCTAGAGACTGTGGGAGAAATGATGAATAGGAGGAATAAAGGAGATTTTTTTAGGGAAGTAAATTACTCTCTATAATCTACAATAGTACACAGGTAATTATAAGCTTGTCTAAATCCTTAGAATGTATCCCTCCAGGATTGAATCACAATGTAAACATTGCCATTGCCTTGACCTTGGAGTTTTCAGCTTCCCGAATTGTTAGAAATAAATAATTCTACTGTTTCTAAGACAGCCAGTCTATGATGTTTTGTGTCAGTAACTCCAAACATGCTAAGATGTTTAGTTATAACATAGGCAGGCATCTAGTGATAATGACACATAAGCCTAAAAGCAACAATTGTACCACCTGTCCCTTTCTAGTGTGGGTGTGAATGGTTGGAGGTAAGGCATGACCTTTGGCCTGGGTATTCAAGAGCATAGTTTCTACTTCATTATTTTCTGTGAACCTGAGGCTTCTTGTAAGTAGCTACAAAATAATAAATGCTAGAGAGAGCCTCTGTAGCTTCTTTTAGTCCTCCTGAGAGATATAAGAGCCAGAAGGAATGGAGGACACCAAGGAAACAAGGCCTTCTAAATACAACAGGACGGATGCACATATGAACTCACAGAGTCTGGGTGAGGCATCATTCACAGGGCCTGCACAGGTCTGTGCCAGAAGGCATCCTGAAGTAGAAAGAAGTAGACACATGTCCTCATCCCTACCCCAGAAGTTATCTCCAATAGATAACCACTTGCAAATGAGAATTTAGCTTCAAGTGGAAAACTGCCAAGGTGTATACATGGGTATGTATTTATGCCCTTGCATGTGGGGTGTGGATGCGGTTTGAATGTTTGTGCTACCAACCATTTTCATGCTGCTTCTAACTTTATTGCTTGCTTAGAAGTTCTAATGGAGGAGCAAAGATAACTCATAAACTAGACTGAGGAAGACTCCATTGGGAAAAGACTTGTTCAGCTGACTGAGAAAGGATCTTAGGGATGTATGGTTGGTGGTGGAGGGGTTGAACATGTCACTGTAGGGGAGTAAGGTAATATCTGCCTAGCCAGCCATATGAACCTAATCAGCCCTGGTATCAATGTGGCAACAGGTATCCCAACTAGATTGCCCTTCCATTCTTGTGCTGGTTCCTTGGAGCAAGTTTGCACGTTAAGAGAGACTTGATCTCGTGAATGATTCCATACTAAAAATGATCTGGAGTAAATTTGCTTGTGCTGAGCTCCTCCTAACCTTATTCCCTCCACCCTTTTATTTCTGCCATATGTTGTGGCAGAGTTGCTCTTCTGTGTAGGACACAGGACAAGATACTATATCTTTAGAACCAGAGCTCAGCTCTCATGAAACACTGAACTTGCTGGTCCATTGAGCTCAGAAAAGCAGTATCAGGAAGCAGGCAAAATAACTTAATGCTATTTATAAATTACACAGTCTCCATTACTGTGTCATGGCAGTGTAAAAAGATGAAGGTGGTGTTCTATTCTAAAGACCTAGGCAAATAGTCAAATTTCTGAGTGGATCTAGTCTCCATAGTCAAATCTTACTCACTCGGAAAGGTTATTTATGATTGCTGTAAGAAAATGCCTGGGGTGAGCCTATATTTATGTTTATTTGGACATATAAATCTATATAGATAATGGCACTTTAGATGACTCTGATGTATTAATGTTAGATTCTACAAGGAAGGGGAATTAGTATAGGAACAGAAACGGTTCTCTGAATAATGAGATACAGAAGAATAAAACCTACTATCAAGCAAGATGTTATCCTACACTGGTGGTGGGAGTGCTGACTTGTACAGCCACTTTGGAAATCAGTATGGAGATTCCTCAGGAAAATGAGAATCAGTCTATCACAAGACCCAGCAATTCCACTCTTAGGCATATACCCAAAAGATGCACATTCATACAACAAGGATGTCTATTCTACTACATTCATAGCAGCATTATTTGTAATAGCCAGAACCTGAAAGCAACCAAGATGCCCCTCAAACTGAGAAGATGTGGTTCATTTACACAAGGGAGTACTATTCAGCAGAAAAAACAATGGAATCTTGAAATTTGCAGGCAAATTGACAGCACTAGAAGAAACCATCCCAAGTGAGGTAACACAGTCACAAAAAGACAAGCACAGTATGTACTCACTCATTCATGGATTTTAGACATGAATCAGGGGAGTGCCAGCATACAATCCCACTGCCAGAGAGTCTAGGAAACAGAACCTTTATCCAGGAACTGATGAAAGCAGAGGCAGATAACCACAGACAAACACTGAACTGAACTCCTGGAATCCAGTGTCAGAAAGAGAACTGATGGACAAAGGAGGTAAGACTGGGCTTTCTTAACCCACAGAAACAGTTGACCTGAACAAGGCTGAGCTCTTGGACTCCAGGTTGATGGCTGTGTGGATAGCATGGGACTGACCCAGACCCCCTGAATGTGGGTGTCAGTGAGGAAGCCTAGGTAATCTATGGGGCTTGGGTAGTATTTATCCCTGGTGTACAAATAGACTTTGAGTGCCCATGCCACAATATGGGAGGCTCTCTCAGCTGGGACTCTTTGGTGAGGGCAGTGGAGATTGGGTGGGGGACTGGGGGACCTGGTGGGAAGGGCAGGGGAGGAGGGAAAGGGGAGGGAGCTGGGATTGACATGTGAAACAAGATTGTTTCTAACCTAAATTGAAAATAAATAAATAAAAGATGTTAAGCAGCTAAAAACTTCAAATCACAGAACATAGCTCTAAATCAGGATTGAGAGTTCAAGACCACATTGAGATATACAGCACACTAGATGCTATTTCAAAACAAATGAACCAACAAAAAAACCACAACAATTAAGTGTGTAAGGCACTGAGGCTCTTGAATTTAAAAAAGCACTGAATTCACCAGAAATGTTAAGCACACAGAGTTGTTTCTTCAAAGGGAGAGATATGTAACCTGTTTTTTTCCCCAGAACACTGGCTGGGGCAGATGTGATTAATAGCCTGGTGATCTTTGCACCTTCTGTGTGGCTGAGACCACACCAGATTCAACCCCAGACCCTTACTATTAACATGGAGTCAATCTATAGACTCCATTTTCATGGTAGATGTCACATGTATTTTACAAGAAGTTTCAATGTTGGCATGCCTTAAGCTTTATTGTGCACATGGGATAAACTTAGTTACTTCCAGGAATATATTCCACCAAATTGTGCTGTGCTTACTATGCCTAAAACTAACTCCTTCTGGTCAGACTCTAGAAGTTTGAAACCACAAGAATCATTGAGTTTTGTTAAACCAAACTACCGCCTTGCCTCCCGTGGACTATTACTCTGTAGGTTGTTGTGTTCACAGATACCCCTGCAATACACGAGTGTCATTCTGAGGGCCTGTGTGGGCAAATGTGTGCATTTAGGTAGCAGTGATGGAAGTAGGGGTAGGAATAATTTGAATGTAGAGCTATAAATAGAAGCTTCCAAAATTTCTATAGGGATGTGTGATCTTTGTTCTATCTCTTTGCTTGCTCTGAAGGAACTAACCATTAAAATACATTTTCTTCATTTGTTTGTAAAATAGTTTAATAAAAAGTGAGGATATTATAATTTTTGATATATTTGAAAAATCAGGATGAAGTTTCATTTCCTTGTTTATTTTAACATTTTATTTCTTCTTGAACACTTACCATGCGTTTCTTGTGTTGTTCCACTCACAGTGTATATATCATTTCTCATTTTCCCTTATGCCCAGTAGTATTAATTTATTTTCATAATGCTAAATCATCTGTATCACTACTCACACAGCATTGTTGAGCCAAATCTAAGTATCTATGACATCAAAACCCTACTATTTGGGACGCTAGCTTTCTGACTTTTGATATTATGAAGCCAGCTTAGTGGCAGGTGCTTTTCCTAGATTTTCCTTTGAGAAGATAAAATTGGTGGAATCAATAAACAAAAATGTAAATAGTTATATAATTAAATGTAATTTCTAGGGCTCTATTCCTTTTGCTTATGTACTTTCCTAAAGTTTTACTCTCTAGTCTCCGGATCCTATCACCTATACTCCTTTCAAAAACATAGTACATTCATTTCTGTTGCTGTACATGTCAAGACTCCATGTCTCTATTTTTTCCGTCTTTACTTTTTATTGAATTTTTTTCCATACAATATATTTCCATCATATTTTTCTTCACCCCCAGTTTCTTCCAGATCCTCCCCAGGCAAAGAACTCTCTTTAATCTCTGTTGCCAGCATAATTCCAACACAGCACCAAACCATCTTATTTCTTAAAGAGAAGAAGAGCTTAATTAACACCTAAGGTCAAGCTGATTCTGGATTTTTATTTCCCTCTAGAGGATATGATTTTTACCTTCCTTACAAGTCCATCAGTGGCTTAGTGGATCAGCACATATTGGTGTTAGAAAAGGGTAGAAACTGCAATCAACTGGTTCTTTTCTAGTTTTGTGAGGAACCCTAGCACTGAAGAAAAGAATGTAAGAAAAAGCAAAATGGATGCAATATTAAGCAACCAACTTCCTGCCATTCTGGTCTGGCTAGATGAAGAAAATAAATAAATAAAAATTAAATGAAAGAAAGGGTCTAAAAATCACATGAAGGGAAGGAAAGTGCAACTTTGAATACAAATATAATTATACTTCTTTGGTGAAATCCATAACCAGATTTTAGCAATGCCCATCTGACTTGTTCATTGAATTGCAAAATGAGAGAATATAAATCAGAGTTGACAACGAGGGCTTATTTCTCTCTTTAGAGGTTGTAACTGAATAATAAATCATACAGACCCAGCATTGTGTACTTCTTAGGATTCAGTCCCATGCTCGTTATTGGTACCTACAAATACTACTTCCTACTATGGGATACACGTGGAGAGCAAACCTCTTCCTGTTGCCTCTTCCTGTTCTAATTAAGCAAGTCACTGAGGATGGAGTGGATTTGCCTGCAGGAGCCAGTAGGCAGAGAACTGGCTACCCATCTAAAAAACACTCTGGTGTTGGTCTTCTGAATATCACTATCAGGTTATTTTTAAAGCACAGTTTTCTTACTTTAAATATTTCATGAAAAATGTGACTCTCTGTTAAAAGTTTAAACACTCTGCAGCACAGGGAACAGTAAATTATACTTTTAGGATATTCTTCATTCCAATCTTCCCAACTACTCCAGAATTAATTGTCAATGGAGTTATCCATATAAGCTTTAAGTGTCTATCTTACGATATTTAACCTATGTGCTTACATATATGTACATACATATTAATATACACAAATACACACACATACAAGAGCATGTGTATAGTTTAAGCTTCTAATGGATTTGCCAAATAGATTATATGTTATTTTGTAACCCAATATGATTGTGAAGATTCTGCTATATACATACATATATCTATAAGTGAATACACATATATATGCATGTACCTCACACTATTTAAATAACTTTGCAATCTTTCCATCATTATATAATGATTTGCTGAATAATTTATCATTTAATCACACTTGGATGGTATCCAGATTTTAACTTTTAAAGAGTAATGTGTAGTAAAACACATACATGTATATTTGTAACCATTTAGTGGTAAGATGCCAATAAATAAAACATATGATAATTATATATGAACGTTCAAAATTTATAAGCTTTGTCAAATGATCCTTTGATTGTATAGGAGAATAACACTTTTTCTTTACACATTTGCCAAGAGTGTATAGTAAAAACATTTGCAAAAGTTCACAAGAGAGGGTTGCCTTGTGTTAAGGTTCCACTCAGTTTTTGAAAGCATTTATTACCCCCAAATTACCTAAATTATACTTCTTTTTCTGTGACTTTCTATTCACATTGTTTCCTTGTCTTTCCCCTCATTTTTCTCTTAGTTGTCTTTTTATTGATTTGGGGTAAATATATTGTGGGAAATTTATTTTTCTTTTACTTGGAACAATTACCAAAATTTTTTATTATTATCAATGTTGATCCCTGATTTGTTTCTTTTTGAAGCTAAGTATTTGTACTGGATTAGAGCTGGGTGGTGGTGGTGCATGCCTTTAATCCCAGCACTCAGGAGGCAGAGGCAGGTGAGTTTCTGTGAGTTTGAGGTCAGCCTAGTCTGCAAAGCTACATAGAGAAACCCTGTCTCAAAAAACCAAAAGGAAAGAAAAAAAAGAAAATCAACCTTATTATGATATTCAAGAAAGAAAATGAAAATAGGTTTCAGTAATTATGAGAATCCGTATGTGAAACTTCTGACAACAAATTTTATTTTTCTCTCATTCCCAAGTTTTCATTATATTTTATTCTGGAATTCTGTCCTACTCAGGATATAAAAAGTTTCTAAACGTTTGCTCTGGATTAAAGAGAGGGTATTTCATATCAAAATATGGCTTCTAGAGTAATTATCCATCTCTGCATGTGTCAGACAGCAGAGGTCTTTATTTCTCATTGAGGACAGGTAAGGACACATGCTAAAATTCTGCTTTAATAAACTTAAGCTACTCTCATAAGCTGGTGTACAATACCAGAATAAATACTACTGATGTAATAACTTTCTTCCCAGTGTGTTCCACTTGTTTTCTATGAATAAAACTATGCTAGACCAGTTTACCATCACATAGAAGATGCACTTTTCTTAAAGATGGGTTAAAATAGGCATACCCTAAGGTAACACCTTACACGTCCTTTTGGCTATGGGTTAGACATGGTTTAATATGGTCCCCAAAACTTCATGAATTCATAGCTTATTCCCCAGTGTGGCGATGTTCTGTCCTACTCAGGACATAGAAAGTGTGGATTACCGGGAGGTCATTGGCATATTATCCCTATGGTAATGGTTATATTCCTTGTCAGACACTGGTTGGCTATGATGAAAAGCCTCAAGGAGAAGAAAACATGAGGGACCGCCTTAGATTTATTTATATCAGTCCTCAGTGTATTCTCGCAGGGCAGTATGGCCAACTACCATGTTCAACAGCAGCACTTCTACATGTACAGCAAGAAGCTCCTTGACTACACTGATAATCTCAGTTATCAGCCCTCACTCAGAAGATTGGACTGATCTTTGTCCATGGACAGTGTTTCAGAGGCTGACACAGTCATTGCAAGGACCCTGGTAGGAGGGATTGACTTCATTAACAACAATTGTTCAGGTGACTCTTCCTGGATTCTACTGAAGACCTGCTATCTCTATACTCCATTCTCCAGGAAATGATCCTCTCCTGTCCTGCTTCTGGCCCCTTCTCAAGTTACAGCTCTCTCAGCTATGTGACATTCAGGGCTTCTGACCTACACCTTGTGGATATGTTTCTTCCCTTTTGCTAAAGTCTACCTTGTACTTTGTTCCTTAGATTACACCCCCATCCTTGAACCTGGGGAAGAAGCTGCCCTGGTGGACACACTTCTTTCCTTTTTGACTTGATATTATTGCCAGGTACACTGTCCCTGTGCTTTTCTCTTAGATGCAACTGGCTAGAGATGTATCACATTTAATTAGTTACATAATCCAAATTAAGAAAACATGTTTTTTACAAGCAATTCAAACCTAGCCCTCCTCAGACATTGAGTCATGTCTTATGGTTCTCCCTACTGCAATACTATGGTATCATAGTCTCTCACTAAACAAGATACCATGCTGCTTAGGCTCACAAAATCCAAATACGAGATCCAGGTAACTCTCTCTTCTTCATAATGTGTGCAGCTTTAAATACTTTATTGTTGGAAGGCCTTGGTGTTCAGAGGCTTCAGTCTATCATGGCCTGACTGTTCTTTCCAAAGCTCAGCGACATGAGGGACTCCCTTCTTCCCCAGTGAGACTTCCTGTTGTCTACCTACCTTACCTGGAGAATGTCTCAAGGCCCAGAGGACTGACCTTATCTGAGAGCTGTCTCTCAGCCTACAGGTATCCCTTGGCACCGTCTCTTGCTACAAGTTTTCCCCTGCCGCATTATATGGTAACTAAGACTTGTACTAGAAGGTTTGCTATAGGACCCTATTGCCATTAATCCACCCTTATGATAGGAGTGGGACACTTAATGCAAATTAGGGTTTGTCCCCAGGCTTCCCAATCCTATATAATTTCTATAATCTGGAATAAAGTTGGGCTGATTCACTGAAGTCATCTCCCAGAAAGTTATCTCCATTGTATACATAGAGGTCTGAACCCTATTCCCGGCTTTGGACTGAGCAATGATACTGAGGAAGGAAACAACACTTCATGACAGTTCTAAAGAAAAGACTAAAGTCTTGAGTGCAGCCATTTTTAGCAATAGGTAGAGGAACACTTTTGATGTAATCAGTGATTAGGAGTCAGAAATATACAATTTCGATGTTGTCTGTAGGCTTTCTCTACTGACATTCAGGCTGACTTTGATTAAGTAGTTGGTCATCTGCAAAGACCCATAAAGCAAGGAACTGTTGACAACAATTTAGCCTTGAATACAAACCTTTTTCACTAAATCTACAAAATGAAGCCCGTATTAATCCATTTTCCTCCCCTCCTTTTCTCTGTTCCAGAATGTCTTGAGAAATATGTTAAGCATCTGTATTCAGAGCTATATTTCTATTGGGGTGGTTTCACCAAAGTTGTGTTAGAAATCTACAGCTCTGATCACTGCTTCCCTAATTAAGTCCCTGGACTCTAGATCCTGAATGTTCTGCTAAATCAACTGTCCTAATGGTCACTTATGGCTGCTAGTCAGTAATTTGAATCATTTTTTATTCAATTCTTATAGATCCAATTTTTATAACATTGAGAAAAGTTGTTCATTCTATGCCGGAATCTCATTTGCCATCTTTCAGAAAACGGAGACTTTTTGACTTTCATTTATATGATTGTTATCTGTGTCTACTTTTATTTCTATCCTAGGTTATTCTTTCTCAAAGGCATCCCATGTGACATTATGATACAGTTCTTTTTTTCAAAATTCTTTTTTAAATTTAAATAAGAAACATGCATGCTTCAAATATCAATCACAGCTCCCCCCTTCTCCCTCCACCAGCTCCCCAACCTGCCCACCCCCAGCCCAATCCCCACATCATTCCCCAGGGAGGGTGAGGCCCTCCTTTGGGGGATCTCCACAGTCTGTCATTTCATCCAGTGCAGGACCTAGGGCCTTCACAATGTGTCCAGGCTGAGAGTGCATAACTCCATGTAGAATGGGCTCCCAAAGTTCATTCATATGCCATGGTGAACACTAATCTACCACCCAAGGCCCCAGAGATTTCTGAGGCCTCCTCACTGAAACTACTACATTCATGTAGTCTTGATCAGTCCCCTGCTGGCTTCTCAGCCATAAGTCTGGGGTTCAAGAGCTCCCCTTGTCCAGTCAGCAGTCTTTGTGGGTTTCACCAGCAAGCTCTTGACCCCTTTGGTCATCAATCCTTCCATCTCTGTCACTGGGTTCCAGGGGGTAAGTTAAGTGTTTAGCTGTATCTGTCTCTGCTTCCATCAGTCACTGGATAAAGGTTCTAGGATGTCATATAAGGAAATCATCAACCTTATCATCAGGTAGTGGTTATTAATGTAGACTCTCTGCTATTACTTAGTTTTCCATTTGGTGTTATCCTTGCAGATCTCTGGAAATCTCACTAGTGTCAGCTCTCTCCTCAAAACTATAATAACTCCTATTATTATGGTATCTCTCATCCTGGTCTCCTCTATTCTTTTCCTGACTCAACCTTCCTGCTCCCCCATGTCTTCTTCTACCCTCCTCTCATCTCCCTCTCTTTTCCCTGTGTCCCTCTCCTCTTAACCCTTGTTCCCAATCTGCTCAGGAGATCTTGCCTTTTTCCACTTCTCTGGGGTATAATGCATATCTCTTGGGAACCTCCCTGTTTCCAAGTATCAGTGGCCCTGGGATTATAGGCTAACACTCCCCTGATCCATGTCTAAAATCCATATATGAGTGAGTACATGTTTGTCTTTTTGTGACTAGGTTACCTCACTCAGCATGGTTTCTTCTAGTGCCATCCATTTGCCTGCAAATTTCAAGATACCATTGTTTTTTTCCCTGAGTAGTACTCCATTGTGTAAATGTACCACATTTTCTCTATCCATTCTTCAGCTCTGGGGCATCAAGGTTGCTTCCAGGATCTAGCTATTACAAATAATGCTGCTATGAACATAGTGGAACAGACATCCTTGTTGGATGAATGGGCATCTTTTGGGTATATGCCTAAGAGTGGAATTGCTGGATCGTGTGGTAGACAGATTCCCATTTTCCTGAGGAATCTCCATACTGATTTCCAAAGTGGCTGTACAAGTTTGCATTCCCACCAGCAATGGCTGAGTGTTCCCCTTTATCCATATCCTCTCCAGCATAAACTGTCATTGGTGTTTTTGATTTTAGACATTCTGACAGGAGTAAGATGATATCTCAGTGTTGTTTTGATTTGCATTTCCCTAATGGTTAAGTGGGTCACAGCCATTTTAGACTCCTCTTTTGAGAATTCTCTATGTAGTTCAGTCCCCCACTTTTTAGTTGTGTCCTTTGGTGTTTTGGAGAATAGCTTCTTGAGTTCTTTGTAAATTTTGGGGATCAGCCCTCTGTCAGATGTGGGGTTAGGGAATATCTTTTCCCAATCTGTGGGTTGCCTTTTTGTCTTGCTGATTGTGTCCTTTGCCTTAGAGAAGCTTCTCAGTTTCAGGAGGTCCCAGTTATTTTCATAGGTTTGTGGATTAATCTCAGAGTGTTCCATTCGATTCCATTGGTCTACCTGTCTATATTTGTGCCACTACGAAGCTGTTTTCAGGACTACAGCTCTATAATAGAACTTGGATTCAGGAATGGTGATTCCTCCAGATGTTGCTTTGTTGAATAATATTGTTTTGGCTATCCTGGGTCTTTGTTTTCCATACAAAGTTGATTATTGTTCTTTCAAGGTCTGCAAAGAATTGTGCTGGGATTTTACTGGGGATGGCATTAAATCTGTATATTGCTTTTGATAAGATTGTCATTTTTACTATGTTGATCCAATCTATCCAAGAGCATGAGAGATCTTTCCATTTTATGGTGTCTTCTTTAATTTCTCTCTTTAAAGACTCAAGTTCTTGTGCTACAGGACTTTCACTTGTTTGGTTAGCATTACCACAAGGTATTTAATCTTTTGTGTGGCAATTGTAAAGGGGGATGTTTCTCTGAATTCTTTCTCAGCCCTCTTATCATCTGCATATACTAGGGCTACTGATTTTCTTGAATTGATCTTGTGTCCTGCCACTTTGCTGAATGTTTTAATAACCTGTAAGTGTTCCCTTGTAGAGTTTTTCAGGTCACTTATGTTAACTGTCATATCATCAGTAAATAGTGAAGTTTTACCTCTTGGTTTCCAATTTGTATCCCCTTGATTTCCTTTTGTTGTCTTATTGCTCCAGTTAGAAATTCAAGTACAATATTGAAGAGGTATGCGGAGAGGCACAGCCTTGTTTTGTTCCTGATTTTAGTGGAATCGCCTTGAGTTTCTGTCCATTTAGTTTGAAGTTGGCTGTTGGTTTGCTGTATATAGCTTTTATTATGTTTAGGTATGTTTCTGCTATCCCAGATCTCTCCAAGGGGTGTTGGATTTTGTCAAAGGCTTTTTCAGCATCTCGTGAGATGATCATGTGATTTTGTTTCTCAGCTTGTTTACACAGTCGATTACATTGATAGATTTTCATATGTTGAATCCACCCTGCACATCTGAGATGAAGCCCACTTGATCATGGTGGATGAGTTTTCTGATGTGTTCTTGGATCTGATTTGCCAGTATTTTATTGAGTATTTTTGCATCAATGTTCTTGACGGAAATTGGTCTAAAGTTCCGTTTCTTAGTTGTGTCTTTGTGTGGGTTGGGTGTCAATGTTATTGAAGCCTCCTAAAAAGAAGTCTTCTGCTTCTATTACATGGAACACTTTGAGGAGAGTTGGTATAAGCTGTTCTTTGAATATCTGGAAAATTCTACACTGAAGCCATCTGGCCCTGAGCTTTTTTGGTTGGGAGACTTTTGATGACTGCTTATTTTTCATTTTTATTTTTTTCTGTTTTTAAATTTAAATTAGAAACGAGGTTGTTTCACATGTCAATTCCAGGTCCCTCTCGGTTTCCCTCCCCTCCTCAAGAGCTAACCCTTGTCATGTCAGCTGTTTCCGGGGGTTAAACCAGCTCAATCTTAATGCCTTTGGTCATCAGTCCTCCCACTCTGTCACTGGAATTCTTGAGTTCAGCTCAGTGCTTAGTCGTGGGAGTCTGCCTCTTCTTCCATCAGCCACTGAATGAAGGTTCTGTTTCCCAGACTCTCTAGCCATGGGATTGTAGTTTGGCACTGCCCAGATCTATGTCTAAAATCCATATGTGAGAGAGTACCTGCCATGTTTCTTTTTGTGACTGGGTTACCTCGCTCAGAATGGTTTCTCCTAGTGCCATCCATTTGCCTGCAAATTTCAGGATTCCATTTTCTTTCTGCTGAGTAGTATTCCATTGTGTAAATGGACCACATTTTCTCTATCCACTCTTCAGGCGAGGGGCATCTAGTTTGCTTCCAAGTTCTGGCTATTACAAATAATGCTGCTATGAACATAGTGGAACAGACATCCTAGTTATATTAATGGGCATCTTTTGGATATATGCCTAAGACTGGAGTTGCTGTGTCTTGTGGTAGGTTTATTCCCATTTTTCTGAGGAATCTCCATACTGATTTCCAAAGTGGGTATACGAGTTGGCACTCCCATCAGCAATGGAGGAATATTTCACTTTCGAAACATCCTCTCCAGCATAAATTCTCATTGGTATTTTTGATTTTAGCCATTCTGACAGGAGTGAGATGGTATCTCAGAGTTGTTTTGATTTGCATTTCCTGGATGGCTAAGGATTTTGAAAACTTTCTCAAGTTCCTCTCAGCATTTTAGACTCTTCTATTGAAAATTCTCTATTTACTTCAGTACCCCTCTTTTTAATTGGATCCTTTGGCGTTTTAGAGACTTGCTTCTTGAGTTCTTTGTAAATTTTAGAGATTAGTCCTCTGTCAGATGTGGGGTTAGTGAATATTTTTTCCCATTCTGTGGGCTGCCTTTTTGTCTTGCTGACTGTATCCTTTGCCTTGCAGAAGCTTCTCAGTTTCAGGAGGTCCCATTTATTAATTGTTGATCTCACTGTCTGTGCTACTGATATTATGTTCAGGAAGCTGTCTCCCATACCAATTCATTCAAGGATACCTCCCACTTTCTTTTCTAAGAGGTTGAGTGTGGCTGGATTTATATTAAGGTCTTTGATCCATTTGGACTTAAGTTTTGTGCATGGCGATAAACATTGATCGATCTGCATTCTTCTACATGCCAGCTCCAGTTATGCCAACACCATTAGTTGAAGATGCTTTCTTTTTTCCATTGTATATTTTTAGCTTCTTTGTCAAAGATCAGATCTTCATACATGTGTGGGTTAATATCTGGGTTTTCAATTCCATTCCATTGGTCTACCTGTCTATTTTCGTGCCAATTCCAAGCTGTTTTCAGGACTATAGCTCTATAATAGAGCTTGAAGTCAGGTATGGTGATGCCTCCAGATGTTGCTTTGTTGAATAAGGTAGTTTTGGCTATCCTGGGTCTTTTGATTTTCCATACAAAATTGATTATTGTTCTTTCAAGGTCTGTGAAGAATTGTGCTTGGATTTTAGTGGGGATTGCATTGAATCTGTAGATTGCTTTTGGCAGGATTGCCATTTTTACTATATTCATCCTACCTATCCAAGAGCATGGGAAAACTTTCCATTTTCTGAGGGATTCTTCACTTTCTTTCTTTAAAGATTCAAAGTTCTTGCGATATACGTCTTCCACTTGTTTTTTCAGCGTTACCCCTAGGTATTTTATTTAGTTTGTGGCAATTGTAAAGTGTGATGTTTCTCTAACTTCTTTCTCAGGCCCTTTATCATTTGTATTTAGTAGGGCTACTGATTTTGTTGAGTTGATCTTTTAGCCTGCCACTTTGCTGAAGGTGTTAATCAGCTGTAAGAGTTCCCTGGTAGAGTACTTTGGGTCATTTATATAAACTATCATATCATCTGCAAATAGTGAAAGTTTGACCTATGAGTTTCCAATTTGTATCCCCTTCATCTCTTTTTGTTGTCATATAGCTCTGGCTAGAACTTCAAGTACAATATTGAAAAGGTATGGAGAGAATGGACAGCCTTGTCTTGCTCCTGATTTTAGAGGAATTGCGTTAATTTCTGACCATTTAGTTTGGTGTTGGCTGTTGGTTTGCTGTATGTAGCTTTTATTATGTTTAGGTATGTTCCTGTTATCCCAGATCTCTCCAAGGCCTTTATCATGAAGGGATGTTTGATTTTGTCAAAGGCTTTTTTAGCATCTAGTGAGATGATCATGTGATTTTTGTTTTTCAGCTTGTTTATATGGTGGATTACATTGATGGCTTTTTGTATGTTTTACCATCCCTGCATCACTGGGATGAAACCTACTTGATCGTGGTGAATGATTGTTTTGATGTGTTCTTGGACCCGATTTGCCAATATTTTATTGAGTATTTTTGCATCGATGTTCATGAAGGATATTGCTGTGTAGTTCTCTTTCTTAGTTATGTCTTTGTGTGGCTTGGGCATCAAGGCTATTGAAGCCTCATAGAAAGAGTTTGGAAAGATCCTTCTGCTTCTATTGCATGGAATACTTTGAGAAGAATTGGTATAAGCTGTTCTTACAATTTCTGGTAGAATTCTGCACTGAGGCCATCTGGACCTGGGCTTTTTTTTGGTAAGGAGTCATTTGATGACTGCTTCTATTTCCATAGGGGTTATAGGTCTATTTAAATTGCTTATCTGTTCTTGATTTAATTTTGGCAATTGATAGCCATCCAGGAAGTCATCCATTTCCTTTACATTTTTGAATTTTGTGGAGTACAGGTTTTCAATGTATGACCTGATGAATCTCTGAATTTCCTCAGAGTCCATTGTTATGTCCCCCTTTTCATTTCTGATTTTGTTAATTTGTATGTTCACTCTCTGCTGTTTGGTAACTTTGGACAAAGGTCTATCTTGTTGATTTTCTCAAAGAACCAACTCTTCATTGCATTGATTCTTTGTATAGTTTTCCTAGTTTCTAATTTATTGATTTCAGCCGTCAATTTGATTATTCCCTGGCATCTACTCCTCCTGGGGGAGTTTGCTTCTTTACGTTCTGGAGCTTTCAGCTGTCCTGTTAATTCTCTAGTATAAGCATTCTCTAGTTTCTTCATGTGGGCACTTAGTGCTATGAAATTCCCCTGTAGCACTGATTTCAAAGTGTCCCATAGGTTTGGGTATGTTGTGTCTTCATTCTTCATGAATTCTAGGAAGTCTTTAATTTCTTTTTTATTTCTTCTTTGACACAGGAATGGTGTAGTTGTGCATTATTCAATTTCAATAAGTTTGTAGGATTTCTCCAGTTTGTGTTGTTGTTGAATTCTAATTTTTAACACATCGGGGTCTGATAAGATGCATGGAGTTATTCCACTTTTTTTTGTAGCTCCTGAGGTTTGATATGTTGCCAAGGTGTGGTCGATTTTTGAGAATGTTCCATGTGGTGGTGAGAAGAAGGTATATTCTTTATTATGTGGATGAAATGTTCTATAGATATCTCTTAATCCCAGTTGGGTCATTACTTCTATTAGACCCTTTGCTTCTTTGTTGAGTCTCTGTCTGGTATTCCTGTCAAGTGTTGAGAGTGGAGTGTTGAAATCTCCCACTGTAAGTGTGTGGGGCATTATATGTGATTTAAGTTTTAGTAATATTTCTTTTATGAACGTGGATGCCTTTGTATTTGGGACACAGATGTTCAGGAAAGACACTTCATCTTGGTGGATTTTGCATGTGATAAGTGTGTAATGACCTCCTTCATCTCTTTTGATTGATTTTATTTTAAAGTCTAATTTGTTGGATATTAGGATTACTACCCCTGCTTGTTTCTTGGATCCATTTGATTGGAAAGTCTTTTCCCAACCTTTAACTCTCAGATAATGTCTGTCTTTGAGGGTGAGGTGTGTTTCTTATATGCAGCTTAAGGATGGGTTCTGTCTTCGAATCCATTTTGCTATTCTGTGTCTTTTTATGGGTGAGTTAAGGCCATTAAGTTTTTCTTAAGGTTGGGAAGGTTTTCTTCTATGATTTTGTTGAATATGTTTTCTGCCCCTTTGAGGTGGTTTTCTTCACCTTCTTCTGTACCTATTATTCTTAGGTTTGGTCTTTTCATGGTTTCCCATATTTCCTGGATATTTCATGTTAAGGATTTGTTGCACTTAAGGTTTTCTTTGGTTGATGAATCTATTTCTCCTACTGTATCTTCAATCACTGAGATTCTCTTCTCTTCCATCAGTTGTATTCTGTTGGCAATTCTTGTATTGGTAGTACCTGGTAGTTTGCCCAGCTTTTCTATTTCCAGCCTTTCTTCAGATTGTGTTGCTTTTATTGTCTCTATTTCAGTTTTCAACCCTTGCACTGTTTGAATTGTTTCTTGCAATTTTCAGTTTATCTTTTCATCCATTTGTTGCATTTTATGAATTTTTTGGTTTGTTCTTTCTTCCATTTCTTGCAATTTTTGGTTTGCTTTTTCTTCCATTTCTTGCATTTTTTGGTTTGCTTTTTCTTCTGTTTCTTGCATTTTTTGGTTTGTTTTTTCTTCCATTTCCTTGAGGGATTTTCCTATATCCTCTTTTAGGGCCTCTATCATTTTCATGAAGGTATTTTTAAGGTCATTCTCTTTTGCTTCATTTGCATTGGAATGTTGGAGTCTTGCTGGTGTGGAATCTCTAGAGTCTGGCAGCATCATCTTTGTTTTTCTGTTGCTGAGTGTGTTTTTATATTGTCTCTTTCCCATCTCTTCTTCTAGTGGGTGCAGAAAAAGCCCCTTACTGGTCTTGTGGTTAGGGGACCAGAGTTCCCTTTCAGTGGGTGCTAGCATGTCCATTAATCTGGTAGTTGTTCTATTCCTTGTCCTCCTTCTGTTCCTGTGGGTGGAGAGGACAACCAGGAATCTGGGGTTCTTAGCCTCCCAAATAGGCCCTTGGTCCCTTTGCTGGAAGAGAAGACTTGGGATCTGGGGTGCTCCTGCTGCAATGGGAAGCTCTGTGGCTGTCCCCAGTTACTGGAGGGCATGCCTGGGATGTGGGCCTTGCTTACTTGGATCTGCTGGTTTCCTGGTCTCGTTGGTGGAAAAGAAGACCTGGAATCTGGGGTGCTTGGCTCCCACCGGGATTGGAAGCTCTTTGCAGTTCCCAGGCAATCCCCAGGCACTAGAACACAGGCTTGGATGCAGGGCTTTTTTTACCTGGTCCAGCTGGAACAGCTGGTCCCCTGGTGCCCTTGTTGGAAGAGAAGACCTGGGATCTGAGTGTTTGGCTCCTGCCTCAATGAGAAGCTCTGTGGCCTTCCCCAGTCACTGGAGGGCACGCCGGGCTTGATGACTTCTTTTATTTCCTTATGTGTTATCGGTCTATTTTAATTGCTTATCTGTTCTTGATTTAATTTTGGCAGGTGATATCTATCCAGGAAGTCATTCATTTCCTTTAAATTTTTGAATTTTGTGGAGTACAGGTTTTCAAAATATGACCTGATGATTCTCTGGATTTCCTCAGTGTCCAATGTTATGTCTCCCTTATCATTTCTTATTTTGTTAATTTGCATGTTCACATTCTGCTGTTTCATGAGTTTGGATAAAGGTTTGTCTATCTTGTTGATTTTCTCAAAGAACCAACTCTTTGTTACATTGATTCTTTGTATTGTTTTCCTAGTTTCTGCTTTATTGATTTCAGCCCTCCATTTGATTCTTTTCTGGCATCTCCTCCTCCTCGGTGAGTTTGCTTCTTTACGTTCTGGAGCTTTCAGCTGTGCTGTTAATTCTCTAGTGTGTCTATTCTCCAGTTTCTTCATGTGGGCAGTTAGTGCTATGAACTTCCCTCATAGCACTGCTTTCAAAGTGTCCCATAAGTTTGGGTATACTGTGTCTTCATTCTTCTTGAATTCTAGGAAGTCTTTAATTTCTTTTTTATTTCTTCTTTGACACCGGAGTGGTGCAATAACGCATTATTCAATTTCCTGACGTTTTTGTTGTTGTTGAACTCTAACTTTAAAGCATGGTGGTCTGATGAGATACATGGAGTTATTCCAATTTTTTTGTACCTGTCGAGGTTTGATATGCTGCCCATATGGGGTCGATTTTTGAGAAGGTTCTATGTGGCACTGAGAAAAAAGTATATTCTCTTGTGTTTGGATGGAATGTTCTATAGATGCCTGTCAAACCCAATTGGTTCAAAACTTCTATTAGTTCCTTTGTTTCTTTGTTAAGTTTCTGTCTGGTGGTGAGAGTGGGGTCTTGAAGTCTCCCACTATATGTGTTTGAGGTTTTATGTGTGCTTTGAATTTTAGTAATGTTTCTTTGATGAACACGGATTCCTTTGTATTAGGATCATAGATGTTCAGAATCTAGACTTCATCTTGGTGGATTTTTCCTGTGATGAATATGAAATGACCTCCTTCATCCCTTTTGATTGATTTCAGTTTAACGTCTCATTTGTTAGATATTAGGATTGTTACCCCTGCTTTTTTCTTGGGACCATTTGTTTAGTAAATCTTTTCCTAACCCTTAACTCTGAGGTAATGTCTGTCTTTGAGGCTGAGGTGTGTTCCTTGTATGCAGCAATAGTATATACTATATAGCATAGTATAGTATAGTATAGTATAGTATAGTATATGGGTATAGTAGTCTGGGCTGGCATCCATGTCTCTTAGTGTTGGTAGAATATCTATCCATGACCTGTTGGCTTTCAGAGTTTACTTGGAGAAGTCAGGTGTGATTCTGACAGGTTTGCCTTTATATGTTATTAAACCTTTTTTCCTTAGCTGCTCTAAGTATTTTGTTCTTTATTCTGTATTCTTGCAGTCTTGATTATTATGTGGTGAGGGGACACTCCATTTGATGTTATGTAAGCTTCTTGTATCTTCATTGGCATGTCTTTCTTTAGGTTGGGAAAGTTTTCTTCTATGATTTTTTGGAATATGTTTTATGCCCCTTTTAGTTGGGTTTCTTCACCCTCTTCTATACCTATTACTCTTAGGTTTTGTCTTTTCACAGTGTCCCATATTTCCTGGATATTTTGTGTTAGTGATTTGTTGGACTTAGGATTTTCTTTGATTGATGAATCCTCGTATGTCTTCAATACCTGAGATTCTCTCTTCCATATTTTGTATTCTGTTGATTATGCTTGTATCTGTAGTACCTGACCATTTCCCCAGTTTTTTTTATTTCCAGCATTCCTTCAGACTATGTTTATTTGTTGTTTCCATGTCAGCTTTCAACCCTTGCACTGTTTGAATTGTTTCTTGTAATTTTTGCTTCGTGTTTTCTTCCCTTTCTTGCATTTGTTGGATATTTTGGTTTGTTTTTCTTCTATTTCTTGCATTTTTGGCTTGTTTTTTCTTCCATTTCTTTAAGGGATTTTTTTCACATCCTCTTTTAGGGCCTCTATCATTTTCATGAGATTGTTTTTAAGGTCAATATGTTCTGCTTCATCCGCATTGGGGTGTTTAGGTCATACTGATGTAGAATCTCTATACTCAGGTGGTGTCATATTTGTTTTTCTGTTGCTGAATGTGTTCTTATATTGCCTCTTCCCAATCACTTCTTCAAGTGGGTGTAGAAAGAGTCTCTTCCTCACCTGGTGTACAGGCAACCAGTGTTCCCTTTCGGTGGTTGTAACCAAATCCTATATTCTCTGTCCTCTGCTCTCTGTCCTCTGCCCTCTGCCCTGAGTGTGGGCAGAAGTGGACCTGCTCTCTCTCCAGGCTCCTGGTTGCTTGGTTGTCCATAGGTGGGGGGAGGGGTGGAAGTCGACCTGGCTGCAGTCCCCAATCAGGGGATCCGAAAGAGGGTGAGCAGGGGAAAATCTGGTCTAAGATGGGGACCCATGCTTACCTCTGTCCTCTGCCCTGGGTTTTCAATACAGTTCTTTATTTGTAACTTTAACTATAGTACTCAATACCCACAGTCTACCCTCTATCTTGAATACTCTACATCAGGGTTGCTGGTGCCCAATGGGAATCCATGCAGGCAGTCCTACCTTCAGACTCACTGTGTTCTCAACATTCTTGTGTATCCACTATGTGTGAGCTTATCTGAGTGTGTACTGTGTTTTGTTCTCTATTTCCAGCTTCACAAATTACTTCTAGTATTTTAGACTTTCATAATCTTGTATGAACTTCGTTCTTTCAAGTTTTATCTCTACTACCTTAGTTCTTCCTAGGAACTCCCAGGCTCATTCCCAGTAGGTAGTAAACCCTGAAATCTGGACCACAACATCCTGAGTACTGCTATCCTTTTATCTGTTCCAGACAGATTATTAGTATTTTCCTATCCAAAAGTCTGTAATGTTTAAAGATATATGTAACAAACCATTTCTTGATGTTATTTTTATTTTTTTTCAACCTCATGCTTATTTATGTTCATAGTAGAGATTCTCCCAATGCATTTTAGAGACTGCTATGGATCGTTCTCCATTTTTTTTATTATCATCATGTTAAAAAAACTCATTTTCCCTCTGTGCCTAGACTCACTAAGAAAATTCTGGAAATATAGAAGATTTCCCAACTAACATTAAATTTGTACCTATGATGACTGGAAAACATTTCTATGCTCAGCAAGTAAAGTGAAAATAATTTTACATTAAATTACATTAGCATCTGTGACTAAGTTGGAACTTATTCTAATTTCTGTCAAATTTCCAAATTGCTCACATGATAGAAAATCATTGACAACCAAGTTTGCACATCAGCAGGAACAGAGTCCTTGTTCTAAAAGGCCAGAGTGATACAATGGAAGTAAAAGAGAATTTCGAGTGCAACTTCAAATTTACATCTGTTCTTATACAGCACTGAGAGACTGCTATTCTTCCCCTATTCCACAATTGATGTTTTAAAATATTGTTATGTGATTTCTCACATTGAACTATATGAAAGCCAAATTTAGAGTAACAATGTGAATATTTATAAATATGATTTTATAAATAATATACTATAATGCAAATATTGGACCTAGATTTTGTAAAGACTGTTGTCAGTACAGCACACACCAAGACCAAATTCTCAGCACAAAGAGATTCATTTTCCCCAGAGGGCCAAAGGGAGGTAATAAGAGACAAAGACAGGTGACAAGATGACAGAGAAGGGAGAAAGAACAAGGAAGAGGGCCAGGGACATTTGCCTCACAGGGACAAAGTACTACCTCTGAATAGAGAGAAGAACCCATAGGCTGAGGTTAGTTTATAAAAGGAAAGGTTAAAAAACAGATTATAATGAGGTGTTTAATTTTGATTGTACAGGTTAATCAGGAAAGTCAAAAGGGTGCTTTTGATTGATGAACTTCAATACTTTAATAGCTGTACATCGTCATCAGTGTCAGAAGGAGCAAGTGGCCAAATAAAGAATGTAGTCTTAACAGTTTTTAGCAAGGAGGACAAGGCTAAAAGGAAAAAGCTGTCAGTGTCATGTTTGCTCTGCTCAAGCCTATCACAGTTCCATAGTATATGGAACTCAAGCTCTAATTTAGAACTCAAGTTCTAAATTTCTTTGCATGATTTCTTGTATTGATTTCTGTGCTTCAACTTTTCTACAGTAACTATGGTGAGAGTTACAAAGTGTTGTTTGAATATAGAAAGATTCAGGGAGTTAATTATCCATTCTTCAGTTGATAGCCACCTTGGCTGTCTCCATTTCCTTGCTATTGTGAATGGGGAAACATGGATGAGCAAATATCTATGTAGTAAGATATAGATTTCTGTGGGTATATGTATATATGCCCAATAGTACTATTGCTGGATCATGTAGTAGATCTATTTTCAGTTTTTTGAAGGCTTTCCACACTGACTTGCATGGTAGTTATACTTCTTTACATCCCACCTGCAGTGAATAAGTGTTCCCTCCCCTTTCCTGCATCCTCACAATAATCTTCTGTCATTTGTGGGTCTCCTGTTTAGTTCTTTTTTATTTTGCTTTATTTCAACCATGTTTACTGGGTAAGATGAGATCTTAATATGAACATTTTAAGATTTATTTTCATTTTTTGATATGTGTGGGTATTTTTGAAGCATACTTCACACACTGTATACCATGTGTGTGAGTTCCATGCAGAGGCCAGCAGATTCCTCAGGACTGGATTTACAGAAGATTTTGAGCTGCCTTTGGGGTGCTGAGAATTGAATTTGCTCTTAGCTACTGTTTCTCCAGCACTGATGTTGACGATTAAAACAATCAAAAAGGTTAACTAACCATTTGTACTTTTTTCTTTTGAGAACACTTTGTTTAGTTTCATGACTTTATTTTAAAATTACATTGTCTTGATGATTTTTGTTTTGAATTTTTTTATTCTAGACACTAACCCATCTTGAGAGTTAGTGGGGCTGCCATTAAACAATGGAGCAATACCCAAACTAGAAAACACACCCCTAGCAAATAAAGCCCAGTATCAGATGCAAATGCCCTCTTTGTAATTTAATTGCCAATAATTTTGGTTATCCTCTAAAACTTGACAGTAAGACTTTATACTGAAGATATCACATTATATATAATACAAAGCAAAGAAATCAAGGTGATAATCACTTGGAAACTTTATGACTACTGGCTAGTTTTCATAGTTCTAAGAATATGTGATATGTGATAACCACACTACTGTAGGAAAAAAGTAGTCATCAGTCTTACCCAGCTGTGAAACTCCATAAATTACAGTACCAAATGAAGTGATAAGATATGCCCACTCTTGCAGTAGTGGCACAAATGTTATGGGAATAATCAATCACTTTCTGATTGGATCTAAGGATCACCCATGAAATGGAAACCATTTCTGGCACTGCTAATGGGACCTAGAAAATTAGGCGATATAGGTCATAGGCCCTAATGTAGAACCTGATTCTATTGTTATGCTAAATGGTCATGATTTTAAAATGACTCCTAATGACTTACTGCTATATTTATAGAACTGTGCAATTCTCAACCATCATCAGAGAAATCTTCTTCTTGCAGTAGATGACAATTAATGTAGAAACCCTCAGCTGGCCAAGGTGCAGGGAATAGGAGAGAGTGGAGTGAGTATTCAGCCTTAAATGAGATGTGTATATCACCCACAAGACTCCATGAACATTGTGAAAGAAGGCACAGAAAGATTTTAATAGCCAGCAGTAGAGGATGACTTCACGCAGTGATTTCTGGACATAGGAGGTAGTAATACATACACAGTCACAGCAATTAAAACAACATACACAAGCACAAGCACAAGCAAAACAAAACACTGTGAGAATGGAAATGGTGAGAGGTGAGCACAGACTTCCACTAGCTTCAGAGATATTGGCCTTTGAAAGCTGCTGGGAAAGGGAGATTCCGATATCTTTAATGTCATGACTTCTGATTGAGGTGAGGACACTTCAAGGTAGGACCCACTTCCAAGAGTATTTGGGGACTTGGATTTGATGAAGAAAGGATGAAGAAGAGGAAGGAAGACAAAAATAAAAAGAGGAAGAAGGAGGAGGGGATTGAAGAAAAAAAGAGAAAACCCTAATTTGGGTGTTCAGGGAGGTGCGTGTGTAAAGGCTGGGTAGAGGGGTGAAATGATCAAAATATATTGTATGAAATTCTTAAAGAATTAATATATTATTTAAAATTATAGGAAGTCCATGGTTTATGGCAGTTTTTTGTTGCTGTGCAACTTATTTTAATGGCAGCAAATATACTGTCTCTGAATGTTCATAGCTTCAATAAAATTATTTGCATAAAAATAAGTGAGGACAAGGTCATTATTGCTCATGTATCTCAGACATGTAAACAGACTGTACTCCTTCCAGATAGTAACAAAGAAAAAAGGCTTCTGTTCTCACTGTTCTCACAGGTGTTACAAGTTCAGTTTGATAAGGTTATGATTTTGAACAAAAAGTAAAAAAAAAAAAAACCAAAAAACAGAAGTAGTTTGATCCTCATGGGAAAAGTGAGTGATTATTAACCCTGTGAGATTTAAACAACACCTTTTCAATTTCCTCCCTTGTCTTTGCCTTTTTAAGCCAGGAGAGTAATTCTTTCTCCCTCCCCCTCCCTCCCTCTCTGTCTCTCTCTCTACCCCTCCCTCTCTCTCCTTCCATTCCTGCCTCCCTTCATCCCTCCCTCCATCCCGAAAATACTAGAATTGGAGACGTTTTATTGAGTTATGAAGCTATGTGGACTATTTCTATTAGCAAATCTACTTTGACTCTTTGCTGGTTGATAGATTTTGCTTTTACACTTACTTACTGGGTCACTCCCAGAACTGTGTCATTTGCTTCCTTCACAGTCTTACTCATGAAGAACACTTTGCATATCACATATAAATGAGCAAGCATTTCTTGATCTTGACTTCCTCAGTCCTTGGGTTTTTTGCAATATTTCAATTTACTGCTGAAACGAATAACCCTAGCACCAAGTAATATATAATCATAAAAAATAATCACAGAATATGCAAATTTAAAATTATGTGATTAAAATGTGAATGAATTCTAATTTTATGAACATAATACAGAATTATGCAAATGCTCTGAATTGATTTTTTTTCCCAAGAATCACACAGTTTCAGAATTGGCAGTCTGAAAAAAATCTCTGTTGACACTGACTACCACATGATAGTCCTACTGGTAAACAGAGATATCTATCTTCATTGGACAGGATTAGATGTAATAGGTGAATTATTTCAAATTACCTGTGGCCTTTAGTGTTCTACCCCTTAAATAAAATGCAGTGGCTTGGCATGTCAATGAGAAATAGTTATATATAGGTTGTACATAATTGCCAATTCTTGATTAGCAAAGCATTTTTATGCACAGGTTACAAAAGAACTAACTGGAAGAAAAGTCTGAATCTAGGAGTAGACAGTGATGTAAAGAAAAAAGAGGGTGGGGTGAAGGCTTTTCCAGGTGGATGATCATAGAACAGTGGCCTGTAAAACTCCTGTGAGATCAAGTCAGGGGAGGGGCACAGTGGGGCTATGGGTTGCCCAACAGAGACACTTGCTTAGGGAAACAAATCTTCAGATAATTCTCATTTGGTCTGCTGGATTCCCATTAGATCCTGGAAAGACTAGAAAGAACAGAAGAGAGGTTCTGCTCAGAGCTTCAGCTCCTCTAAGTCCCCCTACATACACCTTGAGACCAGGCTATCTAGTGACTTCTTCATGAGTTTACCAACTTTGGGCTTAACTTCTGCTTCCTTCTTTTTTATTTATTTCATTATCTTACCTTTTGGATGCACATGAAGGTTTGTTCATTCCATAAACACGATGAGACTAGCCACTATTTAGGGAGCAGTCTTCACCAGCTACCAGGGAGGAACTGATTCCAGGATATCTTGTCACAGGAGTAATGCCATTTGCAGATGTTTCAGGCTCTCACATAAATGCCACAGCAGTTGCATAGAGTATACCCATACCTCCCACCAGCACTCTTTGAAAATCCTAGATTACTTGTAATGTACATTCTATGTAAACTATGACTTTGTGCATTGTTTATGCAATGAAGAAAATAGTCTGTACATATTTAGTTCACAAATAGCTTATTTTTGAGTATTTTGTATTCACAATTGCTTGAATCTGCTGTTGAAGACACTAGGCATAAGAAATACCAACTGTATTTGATATGAGGGTTCAAGCACTTTATATAGGAGTTTTATCTGCTTTTTATCCAATGCAGCAACATAGGTATGATTTACATTTACCAAATATAGAACATGTATAGGGAGTTTTATACATCAATACAGTTTTTGTTTTCCCTTTGCCTGTGAGTGAAAGAATACCTACTAATAATTGTGGCTAAAATCAGGCCCATCAAGGATTCTATTATGTGCTTTATTCTAAACACACTTTTATGTATAGCTCTTTAATTACTGTCTTCTTGCAAACCAGCCTCTTCAATGGAGAAAGGATATTTAATCTAAAAATAACTTATTTTTATGCAAAAATAGCTTCCTGACATTGTGTTACTCCTTTTACACATTAATCGGAACAGCCTATGAACAACTGAGAAATGGCGAGTGCTACTGGAACTGCCCTCAAGCTCCTGGAGGGTGAAAGAACTTTATACATTTTATTAGTGAAAGAATAGATTTATTGTTAACTGAAATATGTAATTATAAATGCATATTATCAATATTACCAGCTTGATTCTTGGACTTAGGTTTGCATTGATTGAAACACTGCAGTTTTAAAATTAATTAGAAGGAGAGTTAATGATCACTTACACTTTGCCACATGAGAGAAAGTATTGGAATAAAGTATGCTTGCTAGTGAGTGATAATATATGATATTGTCAATGCTTTAATAGATGTGTGATGGGGACAAGATTTATTAGCATGAAAGAGATGCCTTGAGAATTTCCATTTGAAGTAGAAAAAGTACTTAAAACACCCAGAAAATCTACAAGACAAAAATGCAGACAGAGATAAAATGTGTTGGTCACAAAGAATGGATGAGCTGTGCACTCTGAGCATTGGGATTTTTATTTTTCTCTTTGATTGGGGAATTGAATGAATGGATGTGCTATAGCTGTAGGCATCAGGAGATTAAGTCTATATAGGACAGAGAGTTTGGAAAGTCATGAAGTATTAATTAAGTCTACTTTTGTGACCTATACAAGTCACAAATACAAAGTGAAGTTTATTTTAAATTAATTTTGGCTACTGATTGCACTACAGGATAAATCACATGGAGACCTGGGGGAATCCCCATTATATATATTGTGTTTAAGGAGGGCTATGATCTGAACATGGATTCCAAATTTCACATATTGGAAAGTGAAACCCCAGTACAGCAGGGTATAAAGGTGGAGCTTTGGGGCAGGCATGATAACAAGAACTCTGTTCTCATAAGTACATTAATGCCATTATCAAAGGACACAGCAGCAAGCATTTAGCTCTCTACTCCCTACCCTTTTATAGCATTACTATGAAAAGACAGTGTTCTCCACTGAAGATGCAGCATCAAGGCACTATCTTGGGAGGAGACAGTAAACTTCACAAGATAGCTGAACCTATGAATGTGTTGACTATCATTTTCCAGCATCTAGAATTATGAGGAGTAATCTTTGTTCTTTAAGAAAGTTTGCATATCAGTATACAGTGTGTGTGTGTGTCTTTGTGTATACATCTGTGCACATGAATGTTAGGCGATAGACTCTGGTGTCCTTCAGGCTCTGTTCACCTTGTTGTGTTATGAAAGCAAGTCTCTCACTTTGACCTGGGACTTACTTATTAAGGTAGGTAGGCTAACCTGAGAACTCCAGAGATCTGTCTTCTCTGTCTCCCCAATTCTGGGATGACAAGTATGCACCACCCTACTAGGGCTCAAACTCAGGTCCTAAAGTACTTTACTGGCTGAAATATCTCCCCATAACTGTCATGATGGAGTCTTAGCACTGTCACACTCCATGTAGCCTGGCTTGCTTATCATCCTTTTGTTCTCATTACCTGAATTATATACACTATCATGTTAGTTATTTACTAGAGACCTTGTTTATCAAATTGACTGTTGCAGAATTACGGTGTTCTGTTCAAATCATTTTACTTTAACAGCTCCACCTCTTATGTGTTGTAACACTCTCTGCTTGAGTATAACCAACATCATTATGAGAACACAGTCTTGTGAAGACACAGACATCCAGGGAAACCACATGTGTGGGTGAGCATATAGTCAGATTGAAGTGAAACGGTACTCACCAAAGAATGCTTAAGATTGACAGCTGCCAAGGTAAGCTGAGAGAGGTATGGAATATTCTCCATTTCAGTCCTCCCAAGGAACCAATGGTTCTGACATGTTTGCTTCAGGCTTCTAGTTGATATAACTGTGAGAAGTCACTTTTTGTCATTTTAAATCATTCAACTACAGCACTTTGTTACAACTTTTATAAACTAGCATGGTGCTGGAGGGTAGTAGAGAAGGACTCTGTGTTAGACATTCGAAGGATAGCTCATTTTTCATGCCAGAAATGGAATTGTGAGAACAACATAAACTCCAGAGCCTAGTCAGGAGCAAACCAAAGGGTGGCCTGTAAGTTTGGTCCACTTTTGTCTTTTGTTCCCCAGTGGATTTCACCAATGTGTCCAGGATGGCTCAACATGGACATCTTTCCAGTTCTGACAAATGATGCTGCCATGTGCAGCAAGAAAACAAAAAGATGCTGGATTTCATTCTCAAGGGTCCATTACTTCAACATTATAGGCAAAGTAACATAGCTGAACTCATGTCTAGTTAGAGGGATGACTCCTTTCAAGATTCTTTAGACATCAGAATGCATACAGGTCAAGATGGACTACAGAGATGATTAAATAAGTTTAAAAGATTAAGGTGGAAGAAAGAAGGGCATTTTATAGAACTATTTTCAATGAATTGCAGAAATAAACACTTGTCAACGTGTATCTCTTTGTGTTTTATCAATCAGGTGACATATCCTGGTATAATGGTGCATAAGAACTGCCATGGTTTGCTTCTCCGTGATAGGGCTAGTCAAGAGTAGATGTTGAAGGATGGTATCCTGCCTGTCACAGGCTGTGGGAGTCTATAGTTCATTAACTCAGGCAAGGAAAAGAGTAACATATTGGATGGGTAGACAACTAGTCTTTAGGTTAGTAAAAATTTGGGTTAACTTACCCCAAAGTCTTAAGGTTATTGAATGAAAACCCCAGTGCCATGTTTGAGGTATCTTTCTACAAGATGTTGGTTAGGAAAGCCACCAAAGCCCTCTAAACCATATAAGTTATTGCCATCACTCTTGGTTACCAACCAGAAGTAGATGGTAAAATGTCATAGCTAAATATATTAGGTGCCTTGGTTTTAGGACATGAAAAAACTGTACTGAAGCTGTGTTGGAGGCCACGACACTGCTGGCTGGCTTTCATTGTGTTTCACAGTCTTAAGCAGGTTGCTAGGAGATGATAGTCATCAAGAACTTTCTCTACTATTCATCCAAAACATGACTAACCTGACAGGTAAGATGTGCCTACTTATGCAATAGCGGCAAACATATCATGGGGTGATTAACTGCTTTCTGATTAGATATACTGTACACTCCTCAGGAGGGAATTCTCCTCTGATACTGTATACCTGAACAAAAGCAAATGGCTGGGAAGCCATAGGGTCTATTTGGGAATCTATTGATGCTGTTTGATTAAATAGACAGGTTGTGCATGTTGAATTATCTTCTAAATATTTATGTCCATAGATTAGTGTTGCCTTCTTCAGAGCACATTCCTTATACAGTGGTCAGTGGTTATTGAAGAGATTGGCTCATAAATGGCTAAAGACCTGAGAATATGACACTATTTAATGCTCATCTCTCTATAGGACATTTGTATTGTCCCCTCCATGGCCCAGAGAACAACACGGAAGAGGCAGATAAAGAAACACAAGAACTTGAGAGGAAGGAGGAGTAATAGAGAATGCTGTCATCCTAGACTTGACAGGGCTGTTGTACCCTTGAACTCTCAGCATCTGTTCTTACGTACACAGGACTTATACATTATTGGGCCTGATAGAACTTTATCATAGAGGGAGTGGGGACTCCTAAGTCTCAGGCCTCTCTTGAGTACTTACAGTTAAATGATGATGAGTATGGGGGTCACAAGGTCCAACCCCTTCCTTGATATCTATAGGTAGTTAATGTTTAGGGTGGGGGTGAAATCTTGTCTTCAGTGGCATATCCACTGGTAAGTTCTCAATTATCCTGTAAATAACTGCTCACCTATGCTCCTACAAACAGTGCTAAGTAAATCTGCTGGATTGGCCAACAACAACAAAAACATCAGGGAAGCAGAATGGATAGCCGAGGAAAGGAAGAAGTGGTAGAGATGATAATGGGGATGAATATGATGTGAGTAGGTTATACACATATATAAAATGTTCTAATGGCACTTGTGTTTATGTATAAATGAATATGCACTAATACCAACATTAAAAAATCTAAATAGGGATAGCCATTTTGGATTTACTAAGTTTATTAGACTGTTAGACATAAATTTACACTAAAACCCATCAGATCCCTAGCTACTTACCACACACAAAGTGAAGATGGACACACACACGCACACACACACACACACAAATGTTTGTATGTGAATGTCTTCAGCAGCTGTCTCTATAAGCCAAGATTAGAAAGAATTCATAGATACATAAACAAAAATATATGCAAGAAAATAGACTTGGGCTCAACATTTGTTTGCTCTTCTGTGGACAATAAATAGTGCTCTCTAGAAAGTTATGAGTTAAATCAATGTTAGGAAAATGAGATGAGCCCTGAAAAGCTGATGGTGGTGAGTGTGGGTATAGCTTTTATAGTAAGTTTCACCTAGTTGTTCACTATTAATTTTTAAATCTAGCTCAAAGAGGCACAATTTCCTGAAAGTTAATTGCTTATGGAGAATAATGTTAATACCGTTAGCACCCCACAGAATGTAAGTACTGTATTGAGCATAGCTTAAAATACATGATATTAAACCATAAATCATAGTCCTAGATGCAATTACAGCTAACTTTTCTGCCGTTTTTTCAGATGAGTCTCACTATGTAGTACTGTCTGGCTTGAGAAACTTTCTTGCCTCTGCTTTCAGAGTGTTTGAATATTGAGGATTTATGTACACTTTATCCATAAAGGCCTTGAGAGGATGTAGTTTCTAGTAGTTTGGTTGCTTTCTCTCATAGAGGGTTTGTTCATACAAAGGTAGCTGCTTCTGTAGTTAAGATAATTAAGTCTACCCTCCACCTGCAGAGAAATAGTCTCTCTACTCTCACTATGCTAAATATTTACTTTATTTGTCCTAGGAATCATCTTTAGAAAGAAAGTTCTTTTAGGGCCACGGCTTGCAAAGTGCAGTCATAAAACCAAGAAGTTGTATTCATCAGACTCTTTTTAAATTTTTTTTATTTTTAAGTTTAAATTTAGATTAGAAACAAGTCAGTTCCAGGTCCCTCTCCCTTTCCTTCCCCTCCTCCCGTACCCTCCCCCCAACTCTCCCATTATCCCCTCATTTCCTCAGGGAGCGTGAGGCCCTCCATGGCGGTGTCCATAGTCTGTCATTTCATCCAGGGCAGGGACTAGACCCTCCCCCCAAGAGTTCAGGGTGAGAGTTCATCTCACATTGTTAGATGGGTGTCCAAAGTCCATGTGTATACTCGGGATGAATACTGATCTACTGCCCAAGGCTCAATAGATTACCTAGGTAAATATTAGATGGTAGAAATGAAAATCTAAGGAAAGGGGCACAAAACTGTGGCTTCAGTGTGCACTTCCTAGACAGTCCATTGTGGGCACTGTGTCTTTGTTTAATGAGTTCTCCAAAGGTAAAAGATGCAAACAGGAGATGGCAATGAATGAAATCTCTTAAAGGATATTTTTGTGAACAGCGTGTCCCCCAACACAATGTCTGAAGACTTCTAAATTCCACAGGGCAGCCATCCCCTGAGATAAAGTCATCTGCCACAAATCCCTGACATCTCATCAGACACATTTAAGTGAGAAAAGATGCCTCCGTGCAGCATTTGTGTGTGGTTCTCTCTCTCTCTCTCTCTCTCTCTCTCTCTCTCTCTCTCTCTCTCTCTCTCTCTCTCTCTCTCTCCCTCTCTCTCTCTCCCTCTCTCTCTCTCCCTCTCTCTCTCTCTGTCTCTCTCTCTCTCCCTCTCTCCCTCGGTGTCTGAGCAAATGCTGCTGCTGCTTCATTCATTTGTACTGGCTATTTTCAGAAGCTCTGGATCTGACATCTTTCCATAAGGGGAAGCCTGACAGACCTTTTCTGTCATTTCCTTCCATGTCTCCTTTGTATTTTCAGCTCCAACAGGTGCAGGTTTGCCAAAGTGAATGTTAATTGCCTATTTACTGTCTCCCAGCTTGTTCAATTTACTCACACATCATTTCCTATTCACAGCCCCGCAGCAGTTAGTCTCTCGTTTACTCCTTTAATTGGGTAGGTTCTAAGAAAACCGTATTAAAAAAAGAGAAAGAAGACCAAGCCTTCCATAAGTTTACCTTCATCAGTAATAGCCTCAGCCATATCCAGAGTTGAGCTATCGTGTTGAGAGGCAGACAGGAAGCCAAAGAAGAAAAGGATCTAATCTAAGTACTGAGTTTGCCTTATATCATAGCATTAGGAAGCTCAAAGTCAGAGTCTTTGCACATATGTCTTTCTGTGAGCTGAATGGGCCTTCTTCATTTCCTTTACATTCATTCATGGGTGTTCCTGAAGTTCAGCCCTTTTATTCAGCTTCTCAGCAGAACATTTTTGTTTCATATCACTGATTTCATCACCCAGCATATTTTTTCCATTTGTTCTGATGGTTAAACAATGGAAAGGAGAGAAGCAGAAAGCAAATACTCAGGATCATCATGAAAGCTTTCCTAAAAGTTCTGATAGTTGAGCTGTGAGTTTTTACTAGGGGCTTTGTGGATAGTGTGTGCTTGTGAAATCAGTTCCCAGGACATCAGACTGCTTGTGTGAAGTCAATGATTTAGACCTGATTTAAGAGTTCAATTTTTTTTCTTTTCAGACTAGAATGTACATACTCATTATAGGAAATTATTATTTATGTACATCAATTATATGCTAATATTTTTGAATATCTATTTTAACTGTCTTTCTAGGGAAATCATTAAGGTCCCAGCGATTTGGTAGTATGTCTAGTATTAATGAACCAATCTGGAAAATCGAGAGAGGCATCATTTTTCAGAGACCTCCTATTTTCAAACATAGATTGCATGTATAGATCTGTTGTACAGCTACTTTGTGACCTAATGAAGATGCTTAGGAAGGGTAGGGACAGTGTGTTATTCACACTTCCATGTCAGTGGGGAGAATAAAAATGGCTATCACCATGGAATCCAGTTTGATTGGGTCAGTGTGTGTGGGACCCCTTTGGTTTAAATAAGAGGATACATGGAAGTCAGTTCTTGTTAACTTCTTCCATTTGTGACAACTTTTCACCCAAGAAATTTTAAGTTACCCTGAATATATATATAGGGTATGTGAATCCAATGTTTTTGATAATATATCATAAATAAATTTGTCTATGTGTTTCTGTTACTGTGATTAAAATACCATGTCCAGCTTGGGAAGAAACAGATTTGTTTAGCTTATACTTCTATATCACAGTCCGTCATTGGAGGCAGTCAGAGCAGTGACCTACACGGAGGAACTGAAGCAGGAATTATGAAGTAATGCTACTTATTGGCTTGATCCCCATGGCTTGCTCAGTCTACTTTCTCATACAACTAAGAACCACCCACCCTGAGTTTCAGCCCTCCCACATTAATGATTAATCAAGAAAATTTGCCTTGCCTTGTCATGTGCACACTAGATTATTGGCCATTCTGATGGAGATATCTTAATTGAAGTCCCTCTTCCAAGATGACCTGGGTTTATGTAATTTTGATATAAAATTTAACTAGAACATTGTTTTAAAAGACTTCCTGCAATATGCATAATTTTATCATTTGTTGGGAAAAAAGAAATCTTATACACTAAGAAGATGGATGTGTTTTTTAATTGTTACAAAAAGAATTAAATCTTGACTGAATATTTGACATTGTAAGACAGAGATCTTCCACATATCTCAGAGTTGATCAATATTTTGATTTTTTGTCATTAATGCCGAACAAACCACTTTGCATAAATTTATGTAACAAAGTGGCAGCATTAGTAGGGCCATTTTAAAATTGTTGGGAAGTTTCTTAATTCCAAGACAAAATCCATTCAATGATCTTTTATGAAAGATTCATTATTTAAGGCATCCTGTTCAATTAATATCTGTGTTGTGTGAATGGTTTATTTTATCCAAAATGATATCAGTTGGATTGATCCATGTTGCCACAAGAGTCAGGTTTTATGACTTTTTGAAACTTCAGGAAAATCCCTTCAGAATGGACATAAAGAAGATTGAATTCAGTTTATTTAAAATTTAATTTTGAAATGATGGGTCTTAAACATTCTTAAATTTTAGCTCCTGAGAATGTAGCATGATGTACTGTTGACAGTGGGCCCCCGAGGTTTAGAACAGATCTTTAGATCTAGTTCCTTTTGCATAAATATTGAGCAGAATATCTCCATTTCCTACCTCTACTGCTAGCAATCACCTTCTATCGCATACTTCTGTGCATTTCATTATTTAAGGCAGCCAATGCAAGTAGAACCTGTTTTGTGCAATTTTCAAATCAAACAATCAAAATAGACATTAAATTTGCAACTTACATGCTGAAGAATAACAGTAGGAGAGTAATAGAAGCCTTTTACCTGAGTCCAGCTCCAGCAAGGGGTCCCAAGAGGAGGTGTGGAGTTGACTGGGGAAGGAGACTGACGGTATCTGAAGATGAATCGGGATGACTGCCACTTTATTGAAGAAAGGCTACACCTTTGGTACTCTATAATTGCACAACAGATTAAATGGGAGTGGGAGAAAGGGGGCTTGTGAGTTTGGGTGAGGTTTGTGAGCAAGGATGGAAGGACTAGCATTAACAAGTTAGTAGGCACCACAGTCATGTTTTTTTTTATTTAAAATTTTTACTCATTTTACATACCAAGCACAGTTTCCTCACCTTCCCCTTCCCCTGCTCACAACCAGCCCAATCCAGTCCTCAGAAAACGTAAGGTCTCCAATGGGCAGTCAACTAATCCTGGCATACTGAGTTGACTGCCGACCAAATCCTTCAGCCTTGCATCAAGAATGAGAAAGGTATTCCACCATCAGGAATGGGCTCTAAAAAGACATTCATACACCAGGAAAAAGTCCTGGTCCCACTGCCAGGGGTCCCTCAAACAGACCAAGCCACAGAATTGTCACCCACATTTAGAGGGCTTGTTTCAGTCACATGCAGGCTAACCAGCTGTCAGTACACAGTCCATGAGCTTCCCCACTAGCTCAGGACAGCTGTCTCTGTGGGTTTCTCCATCATGAACTTGACCTGCCCCCTTGCATATATAATCCCTCCTCCCTCTCTTTGACTGGACTCCAACAACACCCCTAGCATTTGGCTGTGTATCTCTGCATCTGCTTCTATCAGTTACTGGATGAAGGCTCTATGATGACATTTAGGGTAGTCACTAATCTGATTATAGGGGAAGGGCTGTTCAGGCATCCTCTCCACTGTTGCTAGGAATCTTAGCTGGAGTCATCCTTGGAAATTCCCAGAAATTTTCCAAACACCATGTTTCTTTGTAACCCCATAATGGCTCCCTCTTCTTTTTTATTGCTCTCCCTCTCCATCCCTTGTCCAAATCAGTCATCCCATTCCCTTGTGTTCTCATGCACCATTCCCTCTCACCCCCTCCCCAGTTTACCCTGAAGATCTTACCAATTTTGCTTTCCTAGGGAAATCCATGCATGTCTCTCTTATGGTCCTCCTTGCTACCTAGCTTCTACAGAGCTGTGGATTATAGTCTGGTTGTCCTTTGGTTTACATCTAGTATCCACTTATGAGTACATGCCGTGTTTGTCTTTCTGGGTTTGGGTTACCTCACTCAGCATGACTTTTTTTCTAGTTCCATCCTATTGCCTGTAACTTTCAAGATGTTATTACCTTTATCCCACTGAGTAGTACTTCATGGTGTAAATGTACCACATTTCCTTTATCCACATTTTGGTTGAAGAACATCTTGGTTGTTTCTAGGTTCTGGCTATTATGAATAATGCTGCTCTGAATAAGTTGAGAAAATTCCTTGTGGTATAATTGATCACCCTTTGGGTAAATGATCAGCAGCGGTATTTGTCTTGAGGTAGATCAATTCCCAGTTTTCTGAGAAACCACCATAGCAATTTCCCAAGTGGCTGTACAAGTTTGCATTCCCACCAGTAATGGAGAGTGTTCCCCTTACTCTACATTGTTTCCAACATAAAATGTCATCAGTGTTTTAGATCTTAGCCATTCTGATATGTATAAAACATTATCTCAGAACTGTTTTTATTTACATTAAAATCAAATGTAAATAAAATGTAAACATCCTGATGACTAAGGATGTTAATGGAAAGGTCATAAATACCCACAAGCAGGAACTTTCTTCAAACCCCTGAGGAAATGGGGACTTTTACATAAATGCCTGACCTTGAGAATTGCGCTTTCTTAGGGGACCAGACACTCCATTATAGAATAATGCAGTTTTTTCTATGGCTTAGTTTACCCAAATAACTGAAGCTTAATATGAGCACAGAGAAAGCTAGACAAAAATTACTGTGAACCTGAAAGGCCTTAGGAATGCATAAATCTTGTTTATCAAATATACCTTATTTATCAAACCAGTCTTTTTTATCAAATAGAACTTATTAATCAAGCATATTTTACTCATCTAAATTTTCTAATAGCTTAATTTCACAACTATTTTGGTTTCACATTGGTGGGGATTTTTCCCAAAGAATTCTTTTGTTTAAAGAGGCTGCCATTGTATACATCTTCATCCTCCACTGACTCCCTCACAAAATTTCCTAAAGGAGAAGGTGTAAGGGAACTTCCATAACACATAGTGAGAATCATTAAACATGAAAGTAAAAGGATGCTGGAGAATTGTGGTATCTAATGTTGAAATTTGAGAACTTTGTCAAGTAATGCTGGTCACCATGCATTCTACACCATCTTTGTTTTACATGAAGCAATGTGTTTTGGCAAGAGCAGAGAGCCTTGTGTTGTAGAGTGAAAACACTATAGCTCACAACTCACATTAGTCTCCAACCTGAGCTGATGTATTTTAGGTGGTGGCCATTGCCCTTCTGTGGTGTGGCAGAAGAGCATGTGCGCTCTGGGAACAAGGAGCAGAAATGTCTCTTAACACGGACAAACAGCCAGAAATGCCTTGGATTTGTTATACATTTGATTTTTAATTAACATTGAGTCTTCAGAACCTTTTTCAGTTATTACGGTTATATGACACACCCCTCTTCTGAGTTCCATGTTTAAGAAGCTGTGGTGTAACTGATAAATATAAAAGTACTGCTTACAGTTGTACTAATGAAGAAGGTAGCCATGAGATACTGTGTCTACCTAAGCTTAACTTTAAAACAATTAATCTTGAAATTCTTCAGATTTTAGTTCCTGCCCATTTAACATGCTGTATGGATAATAAATCAGGGTTGGTTACTGAGTTGGACAGCAAGGACTAATTATCTAGCTACAGAAAGTGTTTTGAGCAATCTGAGTTACCTGTGTTCTCAGACAGAATATTCCTGTCTTTTATCCCAGAGTCAATCAAACTTAACCTAGGTAGACACCTCCATTGTTTCAGAGTCTTCCCAGAGAATTGAGGGCACTGAAGTAAGAGGGAGGGATTCTATTATCCATAGAAGAAAGGAAAAGTTACAAAGGAATTTCAAGGGAAGGAGAGCATTCTCTCACCATGAGGAACTTTATTTTTCATCATGGTGAGGTCAAGCAAAACATGATGACATACCCGTTTGCTTGTAAGAAACCACCTTCACCTGAAGCTTAGTGAAAGATACTATCACTGTTGCCACTGTTCACCCTAGTAGTGTTATTAAGATACAATTGATATATAAAAATGCATATAATTAGTGTATTAGCTTAATGAATTTGGCTACATACACATTGTTAATCTCACCGATGGGGACTAAGACCACCATCACAGTTGAAAGTCAAATTTGAAGCAATCTTTAATTAAATACTGGCATGGTCCATACTGAGGCTCCCAGAAAATAGGTCCAGAAACAAGTGTGGCAAGGGCTTAAGAAGGAAAACCCATAATTCATTGCATTTCCTATCAGGTTCAATCAGGGGCAAGCATAAATCCTGGCATATTTCCTGCCCACATACCTTCTGCCCACATATGATCAAGCACATCTGGTGAAGATGGGCCAAACAAAATTATTTAGGGGGTGAAAACATATAGCTTGGTATTTCCCATAAATATCATTTCAGGAACTATCTGTCCTTGGGCAAGGAGCTTGTAGATCAGAGACATTTTTATTTCATGGATATCTAAGGTATAGCAATTAAAACTTAAAATTTAACTTTGCCTTTCAAGGCACATCCATAAAACAATCACCCCACCATTTTCAACCCTGTAACACATTTTCCTTGCTTTTAAAAAATCTTTTCTCTTTTCTTTCCCTTTTTTTTTTTGGTGGCTTAAATGTCTAACTGAAATACAAAATGTTTACAGTGGGTACTGAGATATACAACCGATTTTTTAAACTACTTTAACTTTTATATAGGTAATTACACTTTATCCTCTACTTCTGTGAATTTCATTACTTAAGATACCCCATACAAGGAGAAATCTGTCTTTTTTCCCTTTTTTGCCAGTTTCAAGATGCAAGTCATATCTAATATGTTACCATCTAGGTTGACCCATGTTGTGACAGATGTCACTTCTTAATTTTTTAAGACTAAGTAATATTCTATTGTATGTGTGCACCATATACTCTTTGGAAAAATTGCAAACTCATTTATCCTGAGGCCAAACTCAGCCAAAGGCACCACAGGAAATGTATAGGCCCATAGTCTGTATAAATACAGATACAGAAAGTCTCAGTGAATACCAGCAAATTTAATTCCACACCATAATAAAAGAATCTGTGACATAACTAAGTAGAATTTATCCCTAGGGTGAAAGATGGAAATCTTGCATATGGAAATAAACGCAATACATTATATTAAGGTAATGAAGGCTAGAAGGCTCATGGTCAATTTAGCGGACTCACTAAAGCTTTGAATAAAATCAGCATGAGTTTCATGAGGCCACCCTCCTGACAATAAGTCTATTGACAGTTGATAGCTTCTAGGGAAGATCATTTTCTTTGAGGGTATGGCTTCTGGTGGGTTTCCAATGCTTCACTGGATGGCCCTACATTTGTAGACAAACTGGCAACACTAACTGGACCTAATGAATAAACAACAGAAGGAAAAATATTGGATGGGAGAGGTGGACATGTGTGCTTAAGAGGAGTTGGAGAGGAGAGTAAGGAGTGGATGTGATAAAAATACATTCTATACATGCATGAAATAGTTAAACAATAAATAAAAATTTATTTAAAAATAGCAACATGATTTTATGACCCAAAATTTTCCTCAACAAACCAGGTACAGAGAAACGTCTTCCCAGTATAATAAATTTGTAAATGAAAGCTAATAGCTAACACTATACTCAATAGTAAAAAACCTAGACTTTTTGCTCTAGGTTAAGAAGACAGAAGTGCGTGTTGTAATTTTAAAAAGTGGTACATGAGAGAACAATGCCATGTGGCAGAGTTCAAGTGGAGGGACTTTTTATTAGGGAAAGGGAGCATAAAAAAGGGAAAGGGGATGGAGAGACCAGCCTGCAGGCACAGGAGCAGTGAGAGAGAGGAAAGGCAGGCAGAGAGAGAGAGAGAGAGAGAGGAAGAGAGAGAGGGGGGAGTGGAGGGGGGCAGACAGAGGGAGAAAAAGAAAGAAGAATGGGAGGTAAGCAGGGCCGTTTTAAAAGGGAACATAGTGAATGTGCATAGGTGGTGCTCTTAGTGGCTGCAAATGAGGGCATATCCTGTCAGAACCCTAAGGACAGACCAATACAGATGCCTGAATACTAACAGTGCTTGTTATTGAATTTTCTGTCCAACATGGTATTCAAAGCTATGCCCTTAGCAAACAAGGTTAAGAAAGCGAAAGAACATCTATGAAAAGGAAATGAAATGCTTTTGGTAGATGGCATTATCATATACATGAATATGTATATGATACATATATGGATATAAGAACAAAGAAACTCCTAAAGCTTAATTGCGAATACAACAAATACAAGTTTGCAGAGGTTGGGAAGAGATGAGACAAGATGGTCAACATTTAAACAGAAAGATGCTCAGCGTCATTGCAATTAAGAAAAGAACTACCCCGTTATCCACAATGCCTCCCAAGAGAATTGAAATCAGCACCTGGAAGATGTAGTTGCACCACTCCCTTTATTCTGTGATATATTCATACTGCTCATACAATGGAAATAAGCCAAAACCCATATAGCATATTCTGCACTTGTTACAAACAGACAAAAACATAAACATTGGCGTGCTTTTTTTGTTTTGTTTTGTTTTTTTAAGACAGGGTTTCTCTGTATTGTTTTGGAGATTACTCACTCTGTAGACCAGGCTGGCCTCAAACTCACAGAGATCCGCATGCCTCTGCCTCCTGAGAGCTGGGATTAAAGGCGTGCGCCACCAATGCCTAGCATGTACTTTGTTTTTCTTGCTTTGTTTATGAACAAAATCCAAACACTCTGTATAATATGCAGTGGAACAATTGACAGTACCATCTTTTTCAAGAATTGCCTTAGAATCTTTCTAAAACATCTTATGCCTCGTTCAGGTATTTGTTTCTATTTTGCCCAAAAGTGTCAGGGTTACACACTGGAAATTTTACTTATAAAACATCCTCAATGAAATCAAGAATAGAGTCAAAATAACTAAATCATGAAGACAAACTGGGATTCAGGAAAGAGGCAAGGGCTATTTCAGTGAAATGAACCTTGTTCTTGGTTTCTCAACTCTTCTGAGAGAGTTGTTTTATTTTGATTTCTTCTTTTGAGTGCCAAAGATGAAGTGCATCAAATCGTTTGTTTGAGCCTTGTGATGACCTGTGAAAGTGTAACTTTAAGGGAAAGTTTAGGAGAAAGCATATATTATTTGTATAATGATCTCAATAATTCTTTTCTCAAAAATATGCACAGGTCTGAGGGTGGCTCAGAGGGTAAAGATCTGGCCTAGAGTTGAGTTCCCTAGAACTCATGTGAAACCAGAAGTGCTAGTGCATGTCTGTAACTCAGCATTCCTGCAGAGAAAAGGGAAATAGAAACGGAAGAATGGCTGGGAGCCTGTAAGTCAGTTAGCCACTAGTTTTTGCAGCAGTCAACAAGACTCCCTGTATCAAACAAAGCAGAGGGAGAAGACTGACAGCTGATGTCCTCAGACTCCCACACATGTACCCTGGTATGTATGCAACACACACACACATATGCACTTTGTATGAAAATAAAACCATAGTATTAAAATGGTTGAAAAAAAGAGGCCACACAATTCACAAAAATAATCTCTGGTGGAAAGAAAAGTGGACTCTCTTCATATTGCTTTGCATTGAGATCAAACTTGTGAAAAAATCACTTGTGATATCATCAGTAAGGCTCTGTGTAACAAGAATTGATTACACTTTTTATTCCTTTCTGATGCATATCAACAAGTTTATGTGGTCTTACATAATTATGTCCATGGTGTACATAAAATATTTCTTTCTACCTTATGAAACAAGTATATATAATGGACTGTATATGAAAAGAAATAAGGAAATACCATATACTTAGGTATCATTAAAGTTTAGCAAGGAATAATGGATATGTAATATTTGATTCATCTTGATAAATGGTGGAATAGAAAACAATTGTCTTTTCAAACAGAATGAGATAAACTGGAAAAAACAGAAAAAAATATTTTCTTTGTGGCATTCAGATTGCTGAAATCAAGAGTTCGCATCATAGCTGGGCGTTGGTGGCCCATGCCTTTAATCCCAGCACTCAGGAGGCAGAGGCAGGTGGATCTCTGTGAGTTCAAAGCTAGCCTGGTCTACAAAGTGAGTTCCAGGACAGGCTCCAAAGTAATACAGAAAAAACATGTCTTGAAAAGCCTATAAAAATAAAGAGTTCACATCATTACTGAATTGTATGTATGTATGTATGTATGTATGTACGTATGTTAACATTATGTCATGTTTATGTGAGTACATGTGGAGTCCACAGGACAACCTTTGGGTTTAATCCTCAGGAAATCCACACATCTCCATTGAGGGAGGACCTATCCCTAGTCTGGAGTGCACAAATTAGGCTAGAATGGCTACTCAGCACACCCCAGGGATCCTGCTTTCTATTCCCTCCCCAGCATTACAAGCATGCAACATTGTGTTTGGCATTTTAATGTGGCTCTTGTGTTCAAAGTCAGGTCCTCATACTCACTTCATTAACTGAACTATGTCCCCAGTACTATACTGGCTAAATGTTCACAATTTCACTATATTCCTGTTGATTGCTGTGTCACATTTTCCCTAACCTCTGTAATTATAATTATAATAATGTTTACAACTTAGTTATGTTGTTACTTTCACTGTCTTTTGGGACTGCTGCTATGATCAAACTTAATCCAAAATTCTCATCCATAGGAATATTCCTAAAAGCAATTGCTAAAATGGAGAAAAACCATCAATATGAACCATGGTTATATTTTCATGACTTCCAATATATGTTGCAAATTACTATAACACTTACCTTTTATTAATTTCTGGATTCACTTTGATACTTGATTTTTACTTTGATACATTTATCTTTTATTAACTAAGATCTTGGTATATTCATATTTTTGACCTATCAGTTCTTCCATCAATTTCTGGTGGAAACTTAAAAGCAGCAGTCCTCATCTGATCTCTTAAATAAGCCAGTGGTAGTGATCCCAGGCTGTGATGATTAGTTTGGACTCAAGTATATTTTAAAGTAAAGAAAATCATTTGTATGTATTCAGTATTTCAATGCAATGAAAGCAATCTTAAAATTAAGAATACATCGAGTGTTCGTGGCCCATGCCTTTAATCCCAGCAGTTGGGAGTCAGAAGCCAGTGGATCTCTGTGAGTTGGAGGCCAGTCTAGGCTATAAAGCAAATGCCAGGATGGGCTCCAAAGCTACACAGAGAAATCCTGCCTCTAAAAGCCAAAAAAAGAGAATTAAGTGATTTTTAAAAGTATAGACAATGAGTAAAACAAACAGTAATATCTGTAGTGTATAGGTACCTCAGAAACTATTTCATGAAAATTACAGATAACTCTAAGTAAAATGGCCCTGCAAACATTTTATAGAAGAGATATAATTGAATAATGAATACATGTGAAAACTTTTCATGAAAACAGAGAAATGTGGACTAAAAGAATGAAATGCTATTTTTTCCTATGAGGAAAGCCCGAGTTGGAAATGAACTCTGTTGCTTGTAAGAGTGTGGGGAAAAGATGCTGCAACCACATTGGTGGGCACATACTGGTATTTTAAAAGAAATTTGGCAGTAGGTATAAAAGAATTAATGGAAATATTATATTATAAAGCTCACAGTAATCTGTGTTCTTATATCTGGGGACCTACAACCTGTAGTTGGACTGTTTGGGGAGTGCCAGCTCCCAAATAATGACACAGAGATTTCTTATTAATTAAGAAAGCTTAGCCTTAGTTTAGGCTTGTTCTCAACTCACTCTTAAAACTTAAATTAACCCATTCATATTTTTCTGTTTTCTGCCACGTGACTCCTTATTGCTCCTCCATAATGTGTCTCCATGTCTCACTGGATAAATCCCTACCTCTCAGGCTCTTCCCCCAAGTTCCTCTCTCTCCCCAAAAGTCCCCTTCCCCATCCTATCTTCCCTATGTATTGGCTGCTGAGCTCTTTATTAAACCAACAAGAAGGTGCCTTAGGCAGATGAGGTAAAACACTCACATCTTCATAGTGTACAAAAAGATTATCCCACAACACCAATATGCAGTCATTTATAGCTACAAAGGGTGATCATTATTATTTCTTCCCATCTTATTACATACTCATCCTGGATCAGCTGGTCCTAGAAGTTGCAGCAGTCTTCATGACAGTAGCACATGACTGTAGCACAGAAAATGGAAACCACTCAAGACTGCTTCTGAAGTGTGTGCTCAAGAGACTTATGACCTTTCCGCTAAAGTTTTACTGCCAAAAACATGTCACATGATCCATTGAAACGGGGGGGGGGCATAGTCTTTCTTCTTTTGTGCAGGCTTGTAGGCAGAAGACAAATGTTCTGAGGAATAAAAATATTCACCTTCAGCTTTGACCAGGCTGCTGAGCTCTGTTGCTATTTCTTTCACAAAATCATGTGCTTGATAATGGCACCCATGGTGCAGAAACCTCCATGTAATAAAATGAAGAGGCAAAATGATGCAAGCAACCACTAATGTTTTGAGACAGCTCTACAGACAAAAGCACCTGTGCATGGAGGGATGCACATAATGTACAGTTGAAAACAAGGTATTGGATATTACTCTCCTACTTCTTCTTTAACAAATTACCTGATGCAGAGGTAATGAAACAGTATTTTACCTCTTACAGTTCTCTAGGCTAGAAGTCTAACATCAAGGTGCCACAGGCCTGGCTTCTTTTTTGTGGAGGGACCCAGGAAATTTCCTTGCTTATTCATGAATTCCTGGGACTCAGATGTGTTTAGCTTTGGGAACTATAATCAGCCAATCACATATAGTTTGAAAATTTTACATGTATGTGCACAAAAGAAGATATATACAGGTGAATGAAAACAAACTGTAGGGATAGGTCACTATTCACCCACAGTTATCATAGGGGGACAGGCCTGGAAATACAGATGAATGAACTTTTTACTTGAAATTACACAATCATCATGATTTTATGTGTTTTTGAGGTCCATTAATTTAAATTTAAGAACTTTCTGTCTTGCAGGTGATTATGAAAAAATATACTTCTTGGAAAGTTATTGTGAAAGAAATATATGTATGATTAGGATGCTGTGGTGGGTATAATTTCTATACTAAAATTACATGGTGCCACACACTTGTCATTGGTCACCTGCTTTTTTCAATTTATATTTCAGTTATTTCTCACATGTTTGTGTACTAGAAGAATAAATATCATTAAAATGTCCTTTTGACTCAGTGTAATAGACAGATTTTTTTATATTGTATCTATCAAGATCCCTATACTGTTTTCAATAAAACATGATGCTTGGGACAAGTGGATATCTACAGGACAGACATGCAGCTGGATACTTCCTTTATTATACTACAACATACTGCAAAAAAGTGAAAATGTATTAATGACTTAAATGTGAGTATCAAAATTATAAAACTGCTAGAACAAAATTTATGGAAAAGCTTGTTGACATTATTCATGGCAGAAACACACAAACACATACACAAACACATACACCCACATATACACACACATACACACACACACACACACACTCACACATATGTATTCCAAAGTACAAGCAAACAGACAAAAAGGGAAATGAAATCAAGAGAGTGGTTAGGAGAATTTCTTGTTAAACATATAAAATAGACAAGAACACTTCCACATTAAAAAACAAATAACCAAAATAATACAGTGTTGTAGGACCAGAAGAAACATTTGTAAAAATAAATAAATGAATAAATAAATAAATAAACTAAATTTTAAGAAATGTAAAAGTTAGCCAACAGATATGTGAAAATATGCCTAATATCACTAGGAAGTTTAAATCAAAACAAGAATGTCGTATCACATCACAGTAGGATGCCTGTTAATTTTAAAACAAGATTCAGTAATTGTTACAAGTGCACAGAAAAGGGAACACTTCCATATTGTTTGTGGGAATTTAGACTGACATAGACTCATGGAAAGGAATCAAGAGATTTCTTAAGAAATTAAAACTATAATTACTATGTAATTCAGAAACCTTGCTTCTTGTTATATGACGACAATGAATGAATCAGGATTTTGAAGATAGCTGCTCTCCTACATTCCTTACAACTTTATTGATAGAAGTCAACTGTGGAGATTATTCATAATCATCAACTTTGATGAGATCACCTGTGAGAAGCATATGTGAGCATGCTTGTGGGGATTATTCTGATTAGGTTAATCGAGGTGAGAAGGCCTGCTCAATGTGGGCAACACCATTCCAGGAACTCGGATGCTGGACTTTACAGAAAGCGAATGAGAGCTGAGAATCAGTGCTCATTCACCTCTGATTCCTTACTAGGGATGCTATGTCACCAAGAACTTCGGGCTCCTCTTGCTGTAACTTCCCCACCACCATCTCATATATTACATCTGACTGTCCCAGCCCTCCTCTTCTTCCAGTCCCTCAACTCCACTTTGCCTCCTGCCCAGATCCAATCCTCCTCTGTTTTCCTTCAGAAAAGGGCAGGCCTCACAGAGATATCAATTAAATATGGAATATCAAATTGTAACAAGGCACCTTCCTATTTACTTGCTAGACAAGGTAACCTAGAGGTAACCTTGTAGGAGGAGAAGGGCTCCAAAAGCAGGCAAAAGAGTCAGAGAAAGTCCACATGTCTACTTTTAGGAGTCTCACAAGAAGAGCAAGCTGTACAATCATAACTTATATGCAGAAGCCTTGGTCAAACTCATGCAGGATCCCTGGTTGTTGGTTTAGTCTCTGTGAGCTCCTATGAGCCCAGGTTGCCCTGTTAACTACATACAGTCAAAGGCCAGCATATTAGGCAGTGAAATTATAGAATATTACCATTGCTATAGTAAAATTCCTTTAGACAGCCCTATTCTGGCTCCAGGCTTCAATGTGAATGAAGATGAAATTAAGATTAAATTTTTCTAAGTAATAAATCATCTATGATGAAGCAATATTTCTCAGGTCATGGGCACTGTCATATAGCATATCATATGTCTCCGCTGTAAAAATCTTGTAAGGGTAATCCTATCTTCAAAGTACAAATGAAGCTATCAGGGCATAGGAAGGTTAATATCTCTAATTTGGATATGCCCTGGGTTTTGAACTCTGATCCTCACTGTGTATGATGAAGCCCTTGAACACATCTCTGAACAGTACAGTTGTATGCTTATACGATCAAAGCACTCACATGCATTTGTTATTCATAGAGTATCTTTATATGTCAAGGTATGTCTTCCATGATGAAGTGACTTGCCCAATGATATCTAATGTAGGATAACTAAAGTGTCCTCTGTAAAACAGAGTCAGTGTCCAGAATGAACTTCTCTCATCCCATCTTCCTACAGAACACCATCGCTTCACCCTCTTTCCCAAACAAATGTTTGGAATTTGATGTAAGACTACAGAATATTTCAGATGAAAGCTGATGACACAAAGTTTCTGCTATAATCATCGGGTGACATAAAATTGCTTGAGAATATTGCCTATACTTGCTGATGGCTTGAAAGTAAGACATTCAACAAGGCCTGGGATACCTGCGCTGTCTGTCTAGCCCTTGCCAAGGATGCCTTTGATCTTAGATTCAGTCTGCAGCATTACAACACATATCGGCCTCAAAGGAAATTTAAGCCTAGTTTTGTTTCTAAAAATATCCATTGATGAATTAAATAGTAATATATAAAAAAGGCTGTGCGCGGAAGGCCATAACCCTGAAGCCATGGGAGGCTAACTTGGCTGCTCTGTAGTCATGCATAGCCTGGATCTGGACTGGTTGCTCTTTCCCATCTGCCTAGAAATGCTGTCAGTTTGCCAGGCAGTGCTCCCATGGGATGCTTGCCATCCAGAAGCCCTTCTCACGATGCAGCAGAACTTTATTGGCTTGCTTAAGCGTATCCTGCACTGAAACATAGTAAAAAATTTTGAGTGATGCTTTATCAAATTTACTAACTTAAAGGACATAAAGCAGGCAAGACTGAAACTCACTCTAGAATTTAAATGGCACAGTAAATGGTGTGTATTAAAGAAAGGAACATTTTGAATGCTGATGTCTCCCAAAACAAATAAAAAGCAAAATAAATTTGAGAAGAGAACTCTAGATCAATTCTTAGGTTTATTCAATAATTCATTTTGAAGACAGGCAGCTGGAAAACTTCACAGTACTTTCCATGCTGAAGCCTACAGAATTTTTAGGGGTCACTGGGGTGAACATGAGTTTGGGAAGGAAGGATCCATGAATGGTACAAGTGCACCCAGTCCCTGGCAAACAGCAGCTCGGAGTATGTCTATGGTATATAAGGAACTACCAGCATCTAAAGAAACTTGGATGGCTTAAGTTAAATTTGAAAACAACTATCTTTGAGACTTGGTGATGGCTATGCTTATTGTGTATTTGTTATATAACAATTACAGGTATCACTGATTTAATCTTTAACATAACCATTGTAGGTCTAGTTCTCTTATTTATATATAAAACTGGCTCAAAAAGGTTAAGTAGTTTAATTCATATTACTCAGTTGGTAACGGGCAATACTAAAATTCACTGAACTCTGAATTCCTTCTGAAGTGTTACTAATGAAGTCTACATATTAGAAAAGTTGGTTTTCTAGTTTTCGCTCTGCTGCTATGATTAAAACAATACTATGACCAAGATCAACTCAGAGAATTAAAAGGTTCATTTGGCTTACACTTCGAATTCACAATGCATCACTGAGGGAAATCAAGGCAGGAACCATGTAGGATAACTGATACTGCTTCAATGTTAGGGTCACTCTTAGTTTTTTTTCTTTCTTTTCTGTTCCTTTTCCTTCTTCATTATTTTCATTTTGAAAATTCAACCCAGAAAACTTCTCAATGAATAGTTCTATGCTCAGTGGGCTGGGTCTTTCCACATCAATGAATAATCAAGACAATACCTCACAGATATTTCCACAGACAAACCTGACCTAGGAAATTCTTCTGTTGAGGCTATCCTGGATGACTCTAGGCTGTATCAACTGGACATGTGAAGGTAAGTAGGATACCTGAGTCGCAAAACCTTGTTCTAAACATACACTAAATACTTATTAAAATAAATAACAGTTTTATTAAACACAGTTGTTATTACGTATCATGAGGTAACTGTAATCTCGATCTGCTAGGAGCTTCATACTATTACATGGTAGTTGACAATCTACATTTGTCTAGACATGTCCTCTGCCACAACACTCACACACCTGGCCATTTTTTCACAAACAAAATTTCAACAATTGTGAACCAATTGTTTTCTTCACAAGTGTACATTGTTGGAGTCTGCTTCCTTCAGTAACTTTGCAATAGTCTCTCCTGGAGAAGTATTATTCATCTTTAAGATTTAATTTCCTTACTTTCCTGAGTTTCAGCATTTCTGTGGTATTTTGAGCTACAAATATTCATCTCGTTATTATTTATCATGGTATAAAATACACTTAACTCTTCATATGTCTTGCAGGGTAAGGATTGTATATGATTTATAGGTCCATATTTCAATGAATTTGAAACAGTCTTTGCACCAGTCCCATTCTATATACTTATTAGGTAAAGTCCAGAGAATGATCAAACATCAGTCGACACTCAATTCCATCCGTTGTGTAGCAAGTAAGAAGCTACATCCATTCTTCATTCTTCATGCCTTAGCATCCTAAACAGTTTTCCCTTTGAAGTTTGTGGTTGCCTTTAACCGTCGAGAGGAATGTATACCCACACAGCTCCGCAGGGAATGCTGATACCAGAGAAGCTTTCCAAACTTTCAGGGGGTTCCTTTTTCTCCCCAATGCTATTCATTCCATTCCATTATTTACACTTGCATGAATGTTGCAACTTCTGTATCATGCTGGAAACTTCAATTTTAGCAGGGACATAGATGTTTCTTTCCTTATTTAGCTATATCCTTGTTTTTCTTCCCACTGCCTTTTACAGTACTCCATGCATAAAGTGTCCCTGGAATTATCTTTAGTAGCTCTGTATACAAAATGCAACAGAGAAGGGGAAGGGAGATTAGGTAAGGGAGGGAACATGTGGAGAGGAAAGTAACATAGAGGTCCACTTCAGGAGGCCATATGGAAGTCTACCATAGTAGAAGCTCCTTACACACACACACACACACACACACACACACACACACACACACACACACACACACACACATATTTTATTTATTTCTCGTATATGTTTATTTCTCATATATATGGTGATTTGAAAAATAATTTTGCCCTTAGACTCAGACATTTGATGACTCGATACTCTGCTAGTTGTGCTGTTTAGGAATGTTTTGGAGGTGTGGCATATGGCTTTGCAAGAAGAGAGAGAGAGAGAGAGAGAGAGAGAGAGAGAGAGAGAGAGAGAGAGAGAGAGAGAGAGAGAGAGGTCATCAAATAACAGGGAGACAAAGCCCTAAAGTTGATATTTTTCACTGCAAAATAAGTGCCAAGAATAGGTTACATCTAATTGAGTTGTTGATCAAAAGGTCTTATAGAAATCCACAAACAGTTCATTCTTTGCCACAGGTATTGGTTGCTTTCCACAAACTGATAGTAAGGTCATATTGCTGAAGACAATATTTACACATCTCATTGAACACAGAGAAGTTGAGCTGGTGCTTAACTAGAGTCTTCCTCCCTACTAACTATTGTTCATGATACTGGAAAGTACTCATGCAATGATACCAGAGAAAGAAGATAATCACCAATTCAGCTACAAACCCTATTATCTACAATTGTGATCTGTCTGAATAATATACCAATACAATAGTGACATAAATGCTGTAGGGGTAACCACCATCTGATTGGATTTAAGGCTCACTCCATAAAATGGAACCCAAGCCTGACATTGCTTAGGTAGCTGAGAGCCTCAGACTATATAGGTCACGGACCTAAGGGAAAAACCAAATACTATTGTTTTACTAAAGGAACACAGTAATAAAATGTCTCCTAATGACATTTTACTGTAACTATAGATCAATCTCTTTCTCAACCATCATCAGAGAAGCTTCTTCCTGCAGTACATGGGAAATAATACAGAGATCCACACTAAACATATAACAAGAGGGATCACTGGGACACTTAGTCCTATACAGGGAGAGATCATACATCCCCGATAGTCCTAAATGGGATATCTCAATCAGACTCCTCCCCTGAACAGTCAGGGAAATATGTGGAAGAGGAGACATAAAGATTGTAGAAGCCAGAGGTGTGTGGGACACCAAGGAAACAGTGTCTTCCAGAAACAACAGAACTTATGCACATATGAACTCACAGAGACTGTGGCAGCGTGCACAGGGCCTGCATAGGTCCACGTCAGATGGTGTCACAGCACTGTGATGGGCAAGTGAACATTAGCTTCTATCACATAACCAAGAAGCTATCTACAATTGACATTTGCTTACAAAGGAAAATTAGTTTTTTTTTCAAAAAATCTCATTGGGTATACAAACAACATGTATGGGCAGACCCAATGCCTAGCCGTAGACAGATAACACAAACTCAATGGAATTTTTATTTCTTATTTTTTCTTTTCTTTGTTTTTATTTATTGTGATTTATTTTTCATTTGGCTGTTTCTTTGAGAGAGAGAGGGTAGGGAAGGCATGAGGTTGAATGGGTTCGAAAGTAGGAGAGATCTGGGAGGAGATGTTGAAAGGAAATTGTGATAATACATTTGTATGAAAATCATTTATTTTCAATAAAACAGGGAAACAACAAAATGTGATGTAGAATACAAAACCACCGCAGCCTTTGTGAGTGCATCATATAGAACACTATAAGTAATAATTTGGAGTCAGTATTTACGCAGAGTTTTCTTTGTATTATTAAGGAGATTTAAAGCAAAAAGAAATCATCAGGCACTTAATTGCATGAGGTGTGGAGCCTCATTAGAGATAAATGGTCACTATCATTTCTTTGTACTTAAGGGCTTATGTTCAGTTACGTAATAAATGTTACTCTAACCATAGAGTTTATTTTGAGGATAAAGGCAAAACTCATAGGTAGGTCCAACATATGTTGGAAGATTAGATCAGTTTTCTATGATAAGATATGCCCCAAAAATTTTAACCAACTCTACTGATTCATACTTACTGATGACAATTCTATCAGATATTCTTTATTGTACAACTTTTCATGGAAGTAATATAAACTCAGAAAAAGAATAAAACATGTTGATAGTGGTCTTAGTAACATGGGAGAAGAAATATTTGAGAAAAGACAGGTTGAGAGATAAGAAGCTGCTGACTCCTAAGAAAAGGAGGCTGCCTGATAAGACCCCTGAAAGCCAGCATGATGGGTGTGATACCCAGCAGCATCACCACAGTCATTAGTGCTATTGTTTCATTCTGACCTGTGATGACAGGCCTTCCCATTCTCCATGGGATTAGACAAGTTGCTCTCACACATTCTTTTTTTTTTTCCAGTTTAAATTTAGATAAGAAACGAGGTTGCTTCACAAGTCAGTTCCAGGTCCCTCTCCCATTCCCTCCCCTCCTCCCTTGCCCTCCCCCCAACCCCCCCCGTTATCCCCTCATTCCCCCAGGGAGGGTGAGGCCCTCCATGGGGGTGTCCATAGTCTGTCATTTCATATAGGGCAGGGCCTGGACCCTTCCCCAAGAGTTCAGGGTGAGAGTGCACCTCACATTGTTCTATGGGAGTCCAAAGTCCGTGTGTATACTTGGGATGGGTACTGATCTGCTGCCCAAGGCTCAATAGATTCCCTAGGCCTCCTCACTGACACCCAGATTCAGGGGGTCTTGATCAGTCCCATGCTGGATTCCCAGGCTGATGCCTGGGATTCAAGAGTTAACCTTTGTCTGGTGAGCTGTTTCTGGGGGTTAAACCAGCCCAGTCTTAATCCCTTTGATCCTCAGTCCTCCCTCTCTGTTACTGGCTTTCTTGAGGTCAGCTCAGTACTTAACCAAGGGAGTCTGCCTCTTCTTCGATCAGCCACTAAATGAAGTTTCTGTTTCCCAGACTCTCTGGCCATAGGATTGTAGGCTGGCACTCCCCAGATCTATGTCTAAAATCCATATATGAGAGAGTACATGCCATGTTTCTCTTTTTGTGACTGGGTTACCTCACTCAGGATGGTTTCTTCTAGTGTCATTCATTTGCCTGCGAATCTCATGATTCCATTATTTTTTTCTGCTGAATAGTACTCCACTGTGTAGATGTACCACATTTTCTCTATCCACTCTTCAGTGAGGGACATCTACGTTACTTCCAAGTTCTGGCTATTACAAATAAAGCTGCTATGAACATAGTGGAACAGACATCTTTGTTGTATGAAAGGGCATCTTTTGGATATATGCCTAAGAGTGGAGTTGCTGGGTCTTGTGGTAGGTTTATTCCCATTTTTCTGAGGAATCTCCATACTGATTTCCAAAGTGGCTGAACCAGTTGGCACTCCCACCAGCAATGGAGGAGTGTCCCCCTTTCACCACATCCTCTCCAGCATAAATTGTCATTGGTGTTTTTGATTTTAGCCATTCTGACAGGAGTGAGATGGTATCTCAGAGTTGTTTTGATTTGCATTTCCCGGATGGCTAAGGATGTTGAGCACTTTCTCAAGTGCCTCTCAGCCATCTTAGACTCCTCTATTGAAAACTCTCTATTTAGTTCTGCAGCCCAATTTTTAATAGGTTCCTTTGGTGTTTTGGAGACTTGCTTCTTGAGTTCTTTGTAAATTTTGGAGATCAACCCTCTGTCAGAAGTGGGATTAGTGAATATTTTTCCCATTCTGTGGCTGCCTTTTTGTCTTGCTGGCTGTGTCCTTTGCCTTACAGAAGCTTCTCAGTTTCAGTAGGTCCCATTTATTAATTGTTAATCTCACTGTCTGTGCTACTGGTGTTATGTTCAGGAAGCTGTCTCCTGTACCAATTCGTTCAAGGGAACCACCCACTTTCTCTTCTAAGAGGTTCAGTGTGGCTGGATTTATGTTGAGGTCTTTGATCCATTTGGACTTAAGTTTTGTGCATGGCGATAAACATGGATCAATCCGCATTCTTCTACATGCCAGTCTCCAGTTATGCCAGCACCATTTGTTGAAGATACTTTCTTTATTCCATTGTATATTTTTAGCTTCTTTGTCAAAGATCAGATGTTCGTACGTGTGTGGGTTAATATCCAGGTTTTCAATTTGATTCCATTGGTCTACCTGTCTATTTTTGTGCCAATACCAAGCTGTTTTCAGGACTATAGCTCTGTAATAGAGCTTGAGGTCAGGGATGGTGATGTCTCCGGACGTTGCCTTGTTGAACAGGGTTGTTTTGGCTATCCTGGGTCTTTTGTTTTTCCATACAAAATTGATTATTGTTCTTTCAAGGTCTGTGAAGAATTGTGCTGGGATTTTAATGGGGATTGCATTGAATCTTTAGATTGCTTTTGGCAGGATTGCCATTTTTACTACATTGATCCTACCTATCCAAGAGCATGGGAGATCTTTCCATTTTCTCAGGGCTTCTTTAATTTCTTTCTTTAAAGATTCAAAGTTCTTAAGATACAGGTCTTTCACTTGTTTGGTTACTGTTACTCCAAGGTATTTTATGTTGTTTGTGGCAATTGTAAAGGGTGATGTTTCTCTGATTTCTCTTTCAGCCCTTTTATCATCTGTATATAGTAGGGCTACTGATTTTCTTGAGTTGATCTTGTAGCCTGCCACTTTGCTGAAGGTGTTACTCAGCTGTAAGAGTTCCCTGGTAGAGTTCTTTGGGTCATTGATGTAAACTATCATATCGTCTGCAAACATTGAAAGTTTGACCTCTTCCTTCCCAATTTGTATCCCCTTGATCCCCCTTTATTGTCGTATGGCAATAGCTAGAACTTCAAGTACCATGTTGAAAAGGTATGTAGAGAGTGGACAGCCTTGTTTTGTTCCTGATTTTAGAGGAATTGCGTTGAGTTTCTGTCCATTTAGTTTGATGTTGGCTGTTGGTTTACTGTATATAGCTTTCATTATGTTTCAGTATGTCCCTGTTATCCCAGATCTCTCCAAGACCTTTATCATGAAGCGGTGTTGGATTTTGTCAAAGGCTTTTTCAGCATCTAGTGAGATGATCATGTGATTTTTGTTTTTCAGCTTGTTTATATGGTGGATTACGTTGATGGATTTTCGTATGTTGAACCATCCCTGCAGCCCTGGGATGAAACCTACTTGATCGTGGTGAATGATTGTTTTGATGTGTTCTTGGATCCGATTTGCCAGTATTTTATTGAGTATTTTTGCATCAATGTCCATGAGGGATATTGGTCTGAAGTTCTCTTTCTTAGTTGTATCTTTGTGTGGCTTGGGGATCAAGGTTATTGAAGCCTCATAGAAAGAGTTTGGCAAAGACCCTTCTGCTTCTATTGTGTGGAACACTTTGAGAAGAATTGGTATAAGCTGTTCTTTGAATTTCTGGCAGAATTCTGCACTGAGGCCATCTGGACCTGGACTTTTTTTTGTTGGGAGACTTTTGATGACCGCTTCTATTTCCATAGGGGTTATAGGTCTATTTAAATTGCTTATCTGTTCTTGATTTAGTTTTGGCAAATGATAGCTGTCCAGGAAGTCATCCATTTCCTTTAAATTTTTAAATTTTGTGGAGTACAGGTTTTCAAAGTATGACCTAATGATTCTCTGGATTTCCTCAGATTCTGTTGTTATGTCCCCCTTTTCATTTCTGATTTTGTTAATTTGCGTGTTCACTCTCTGCTGTTTGGTAAGTTTGGACAAAGACTTGTCTATCTTGTTGATTTTCTCAAAGAACCAACTCTTCGTTGCATTGATTCTTTGTATTGTTTTCCTGGTTTCTACTTTATTGATTTCAGCCCTCAATTTGATTATTTCCTGGCGTCTACTCCTCCTGGGGGAGTTTGCTTTGTGTTCTAGAGCTTTCAGCTGTGATGTTAATTCTCTGGTATAACTGTTCTCCTGTTTCTTCATGTGAGCACTTAGTGCTATGAACTTCCCCCGTAGCACTGCTTTCAAAGTGTCCCATAGGTTTGGGTATGTTGTGTCTTCATTCTCATTGAATTCGAGGAAGTCTTTAATTTCTTTTTTTATTTCCTCTTTGACCCAGGGATGTTGCAGTTGAGCATTATTCAATTTCCATGAGTTTGTAGGTTTTCTGCAATTTGTGTTGTTGTTGAATTCTAATTTTAAAGCATGATGGTCTGATAAGATGCATGGAGTTATTCCAATTTTTTTGTAGCTGCTGGCTCTCAGCACATTCTATTCCCTTCCTGATTCTAGGGCCCATGTACCTGTTTACTATGAGGGTACCTAAATATCTGAAGTTTTTAAGGATCCTTTGGAAAGATAATTCTTTCTTTGAGGCTTCAGTTAAGGAAATGCAAAGTTGATAATCCCAGGCTACTTGAGACATCACCTTATAGTCCTCTAAATTTATTTATGGACAAATTTTGTTTTTATACAATCAACATGTTTCAGCAGTGTGCAGTTATCAATGGCAAACACTAAAGTCGAGGGCAGAGGTTCTCATTTCTATTTCTCCTTTACCCATATCCTATTAGTTGATATTTCTAGTAAATAGAAATACTGGAGATGATTCTAAGGGATTAAAGTTAATCATAGTATCAGTTACAAAACAAGGCTAAAGGAGCTAGGGAGGCTCAACTGTTAAGTGTCAGAAAACTGATTCTATTATGTAACTATGGTATGACAAATGGGCTCTGAATTGATATAATGAAGACTCGTTCCTACCACAGCAATGTTTATAGAATGAAATTGAGAGAAGGGGAAGTGAAAATAAAAAGCAGTAGACTGGATTAAAATTTTTTGACCATCTTTTCACAAGTGAAACTCTGGTTTTTGTATACAGTGTAGAGCAGATTTTAAAATATGGATGGAGTTTGGAAATGAAAAGATGAGAAATATTTAATTAAGGACTGTAGAGTTTTGTTTTAATAAGGCTGCTAGTACGTAGCCAACACTTTGTATACCAGAATACTAATGTTTCAGTGTCATTAGGAATTATAGCAATCATAAGGTGATTAGGAATGCCCTGTGTCATAGTGGGTAATGATCTTAATGAATTGTTATTACTGTAAATGTTCCATTCTGCTATGCTGCCCTGCTGTTTCCGTGCATCTGTGATTGGTTCAAATAATCTGAAGCAGTAAACAGGACCAAGGTCAGCTGGGTGAGGGTTCTACAAGTACAGATACTTCACTGACAAGCAGGAGTCACACTGGGTCTAGACACAGTGGGATTTCTTACATGTCGAAGCCCTCCCCCCAGACTCACATGAGAGTCAACACATTTTCACAAAGCCTTTAACAACGGAAATGCTTTATTATCCCTGATGTTTTTTGAGCAGAACTAAACTCCAAGGAAGGGCTTTTCTATTTGCACCCTGTTTTGAAAGGATAAGAACCACATACACAAATGATCAAGATGATCTGAAGCCTTTTGATAGTGTTGGGCGACATTAGGGATAAATACTCTCTTTGATACACATCCCTTTCAACTAGGAAAGCTACTTTTGTAGGTCCGTGATCATTTCCATCACCTTATCCTCACAGTTTCTTTGGTAACTATTTTGTTCATTCATTTGCGGTCTGAGACCACAGTGGACCAAGTCAGCCCAGAACGAGAGAAACCCATGAAAAGAAATGTTTATGGAAACTGAAGATATGGTTCAGAAATCAAGAGCATTTGCTACTCTTCCACAGGACCTGGGATTGATTCTCAGCATCAACACTGTGTCTCACAACTGTGTTAAACGCCAGTTCCAGGGAATCTGACACCCTCTTCTGGTCTCCACTGGCACTGGGTATGCAAATGGTCCAAGGACATATGTTTAAATAAAATGAAAAAAATCTAAAAGTAAATATATTCTATAAGTATGTATCTTCTGTAGAGAAGTGTCTAGAAGTAATGATTGAACATAAATTATCATTAAAGACAAAACCAAGAAGAAAAAATCTTAGGGAGAATGAACTAAGAACTTGAGGAATATTTGTAAGGATTTCCCTGTAGAATGTTGTATAGCACCTAGACATATAACATATGTGTGTTGAGCATTCTGAGCAGCCTGACCATGAGTGGTCTGATAAGAAAATAGGGTTGAAATAATTTGGATCCTAATGGAAATGTACTGTAGCATCTGTTGACTTTCGTAGCAAACCATCCAAATGCAAGTTCTATAAGAAATTTCTCAGGAACTTTTTCTGCATTTGTTCCACTGTATATCATCCCATGGGATGAGTTTATATTATTAATGTGCATTTGTGCTCCTGGATTCATATTATGGATGTCTGAAGCCCACATCTCTAAAAGCTACTTCCTCTACACTTGTATTTTGTAACAGCTCCCTGGTCTGTAGCTGTAATTCTGGCCACAGGCACTAACCACCACCCCTTAATCAGAACGTGACAGATATGAGAAAAGGTAGAAACAAACTCTAAAAACTTGTCTGGAGGAAAAAGAAAACCCTCCCAGAGTCATTAGAACAAAGTAATAGTCCCAGCCAACAATAAATAACATTTATTAAAAACAAAATCTATACAAGGCTTGCTCTTGGACACTTTGTTTATAGATTATTTCAGCAAATGCTTTTTCTCACTCTATAAGGTAGAAATTATTTTTTCTAAGTTTATACAGGAGACAACAGGCTCAATTGAATGGCTTGTTTTATGTCACCCAGATAGTAATTGGATTGAAATGAAGATTTGTCTGACTTCAAATCTAAGTCCTTACCTCCTCACATGAGACTAAACACCTGCAACTGGCCAGGTACTACATGCATGCTAGGTTGTAAGTTCAAGTACAAAGACTCTTGTTGGTTATTTTTTAGTCTTTTTCTTTTAGATATTTCGAGATCTCACCACCCAGCTCCCAAATAAATATGGAGTCTGGAGTCTTATGAATGCCTAGCCTTAGCTTGGATTGTTTCTTGCCAACTTTTCTTAATTTAAATTATCCCATCTACCTTTTGCCTTTGGCCTTCTCTATTCTCTGTTCCTTTATTTACTTCTTACTCTGTGGCTTGCTGTGAAGCTAGATGGCTGGCCCTTGGAGTTTTTCTCTCCTCCTTTTCTTGCTACTCGATCTCTTCTTTTCTATTTATTCTCTCTACCTTGCAACTCTCTCCTACCTAGCTATTGGCTGATACAATCAGATGTTTTAGATAGGCAAAGTAACACAGCTTCACAGAGTTAAACAAATGCAACATAAAAGAATGCAACACATCTTTGCATCATTAAACAAATATTTCACAGCATAAACAAGTGTAACACATCTTTAACTAATATTCTACAACAGACTCTGGTTATGGAGAGAAGAAAGTTCTCCTTCCTAAGGACCTAAGTACAATGGCTGCCACAGCATTTTGAGTATGAACTGTGGTTTCATTTGTAAACTAACTGAAGCTCCAGTTTTACTAAACAGTCTAGGTGTTTTAAAAAGCTAAAATAAGTAAATATACATCTCATGGGTTTCCTATTGGCAGTATGAGAAGCGACCACACACACACATGTTGAGTAAAAGCAACACAAATTAATCATTTTCTACTCTTTCCTGCAGAAGTCTGGCATGATTCTTTTTATTTTCTTTTTTCTTTTCTTTTCTATTTTTTTTTGGTTTTTATGAGACATGGTTTCTATGTATTGTTTTGGAAGCTGTCGGTCCAGCCCGGCCTCTAACCCACAGAGATCCACCTGCCTCTGCCTACCGAGTGCTGGGATTAAAGGCGTGTGCCAACACCACCCGGCTGGCATGATTCTTACTGGTGAGAAATCAGGGCTGTTTTAGGGAATGTCTAACTCATTGTTTTTCCTACTTTTTGAAAGATCTTCATATACTCTGTCTTCGAAATTGGTGTTGTCTATTGGTGTGGTCTCATTCTCATCACTCTGACTGTCGTCTGTCCTTTGCTTTCTTCCTTATCTTTTGCAGATACAATCACTGGGCATGACCAGGAAGTCAAAGAATGTCCATATTTTAAAGTGACCTGATGGGACTGATCCAGACCCCCTGAATGTGAGAGTCAGTGAGGAGGCCTGGGCAACCTATGGAGCCCTGGTCAGTGGATCAGTGTTTATCCCTGGCATACAAACAGACTTCGTGTGTCCATAACACAAAGAGGGATGCTCTCTCAGCCTGGACTCTTAGGGGAGTGCCTGGACCCTGCCCTGGGTGAAATGACAGACTCTACATATCCCCTATGTGGAAGGAACTAGCAATAGGGTGTGAGGCTGGGGGGGGGATGGTGGGGGGATGCGGGAGGAGGGGAGGGAGAGGGAACTGGGATTGACATGTGAAACAAGCTATTTAAAATTATGTATGTATGTTTGTGTGTGTGTATTTGTGTGTGTGTGTGTGTGTGTGTGTGTGTGTGTGTGTGTGTGTGTTTCTGTGCTGGAGCATCCATAGGTGAGCTTGCAGGGAGACCTATGGCTGATTCTGATTTTGGGTGTCTTCCTCTATCTCTATTTCTTTTTTTTTTTCCAGGCAGAGTCTTTCAGTTAACCTGGAGCTCAGTGATTGATTAGACAAGCTGCTTAGTGAGCTCCTGAGATTCTCCTGTGTGTTCTGTCTCCAGACCCCTAAAGCTGGGGCATACTGCCACACCTGGACACCTTTTATTTTGGATTCTGGGGATTCTGAGTTCCTCATGTTTGTACAGCAAGCTCTTTGTCTACTAAGCCATTTTCCAAGCACAGATTTATATTGCTTTTGTCACTATAAATAATGCTATAATGAACTTCTTTGTTCAGTGTTCAGTCTTGCAAATGTATCTCTGAAAGGATTCTTTAGAAGAGAATTAATGTAGCTGAAAAATATCATGTCAATCGTTTAAAACAGATACACACAGAGTTCCCCAAAATGGAAATGTACAAACAAATCTTACACTCTTCATCCTCTTTACCTATCTATGCCCACACCTGCCTGACACTCTGGTTCCCCTCTTCAGAGGCAATGAGAGAAATAGATCCCATTTGTAGTCTGTAGCCAGCTTTATGGGTACCTAAAATGCATTATCACAAGGAAGGGAACATAAATCAAAGCAAAAACGAGTTATCATTATCATTATAACATGGACAACTTTCTGTATAATTATTGGTCACGTAGACTTGCCTTTTGGTAAACTATTCACATTACTTTCTCATTATTCTATTGGGTTGGTTGACTTTTCATTACTAGTACATAAATATTGTTTATTTTTCAGACTAACCCTGTGTAGTCTACATTGCATAAACATTTTCTCAATCTATTAATTTTCTATAGACTTAATTTATGTTAGACCATGCAATAATTTTTCTTCTCTTTGTATAGTAAATTGCTCTCATGGGGCTTCTAGTTTCTACTTTTCATTAAGGAAGTCCCTTGTCCACATAGCATTTTAGTTTGTTTCAAATCACTCATACAATTTAGTTTGCTTCCTATATAATATTTTTTCCTCCTAAGAGCTTTAGAGGTTTCTCAGTGGTTAAGAAGGCCACTTTTGCAGAAAGCCCAGGGTTCAGTCCCCAGCACCCACATAGCAGCATACCACTATCTAAAACCCCATTTGCAATGGATCTGGAGATCCCCCACAGAAGGCCTCATCCTCCTAGGGAATGGTGTGGGATTGGGTGGGGGTTGGGTGTGCTGATGGAGGGGTAAAGGAGGAGAGCTGGGAGAGGGAATGGGATTGACATGTGAAGCAAGCATGTTTCTAATTTAAAATATATAATGGAAAAAGACTGTAATAACAATTAATGAATATATAGCATGATTGGTAGGCAATAAAATGTCTCCTTCACTATTTTTGTTGTAATGTTTTCCTTAACTATTCTTGAAATATTCATTCTTCTATAAAGTCTTTAAGAAAAAAATTGTCTTGTTCAGAGGCAGAAAAATAAATCACAAAGGATCAAAACAAAAACACAACAAAAGCCCCTTGAGTGTCCACATGCGAGTATATTAATGTATTTATCTTGGAAAAAATATTTACTTCTATCCCGGTCTTAGCAATACAGCTCTCAGTTCTGAGCTGTGTGTGTGTGGCTACCTAGACAAATATGCATTTGGTAGCACTCTCTGCAGATGAGTGCGCTGTATGCTCACATCTTTAAAATTCCCTTGATTTACTCTGCTTGCCTGACTACATAGGGTGAAATTGATGGAGATTTTTTTTTACTATAATCAACTTGTGCTCTGTGCCTACACTTGGAAATGCAACTCCTTAAGCCTGTTTTTTTCATTCACTATTTCTGTTTCTTCCACTTCATCATGCATTTAGGAAACACAATCCATACTTTAAGTTTATATGACTTTGTGATAACTCAGAATGTTTTTAGAATTTGCTAGTTTCCCCATACAATGCAGTGAGATTAGTCATTTAGATTGGGCTCAAAGATGTTTCAGCATACAGATGGTGGGTTTTCCTATGTGTTTCCATTTTGTTCTTCTAGATCCCATTCCATGTAATAGCCATTCTGTATTTAGGGATGGTAAAACAGATTTGTTTAATCTTCCTGCTTGGTTCAATTTGTGGTAGCTGTGTATAAATTTCCTATAAGTAGAAGCAATCCATACTGGAGGGAAATGCATTAATATCTAGTAGAGAAGCAAACAACTTAGCAGTCTGAAAAGTTCCTGGAACTTACTGGATTCACAAGGGCCTTACCACAATGATAAAAACAGAAAGTATTTGCTGGGGTGAGGGAAGGAGGCAAAGCTGTCTGGTGGAGATTGTCCAACTAGTTATGTTACCTGGGGGAGATTCACTGTCATGTAAAGTTTCCTGCAATTTGTACAGAAAGAGACTCCATGGTTGTGGTTTACTCAATGTACCAGTGTTGGAATGAACTTAACATTGTTGTAGCTACCTTTGAGTCATCCTGGTCCTGTTAGTATCCCTCAATCATGCTGCTATAGGTAATCCCAGTAAACTCATTGGTCCACCAAGTTAGACTTTTGTGGAATTGTTACTTTAGCTTGTCGTTGTTTCCATATCTAGTAATAATAGTCCTTTGTGTTGTTGCCAAGTGATAACGGGGGCAGAGAATGTATTCGTGCATCTATTTTTCATAGGTCAGCTGCATATCTCCACTGAGGTTTTCACCTCTTGCTAGAAGCTTTTCCCCAGAGCCACTCCCAGAACTCCAAGATCTTGCTCTTGCTTATGCCCCTTGCATGGTAAAGGAAGTACAAACAACATAGCTGACATCTGAACTCCTGCCACATCCATGTACCCTTTCCTAGTGTCCACAATACTTACCCAGTCATCTGAAGAAACTCCTTGTGTATTCAGTTTCAGTTTGGGTGTGATGTTTTCTGTTGTCTGGGCCCTCACAATGCATACAGTTTGTTAGACTCCATTCTCTACTGACTTTATTGTCTCCTAATACTGTTCCCTGGAAGTAGTGTGACACCTCCTGAAGTCCTGATTTGGTGAGGTAGTTGATTTTCTATGAGTAATAACTTGACTGAGTTATTGCAGAACAGCGCTTCACAGGGTCTTGTCAGGACCTGTTCCTCCTCTTTGCTCTTAGTCTTCCAATATAAGTCCAGGTCCAGAGTGTGGTGGGGATGTCACTTCTTGAGCTAAGGAAGGCCTGGCTAGAACAACTTAACACATGTTCTTCTCCACCCCAAACAGGATGTTCTCTATTTGCAACCCAAAAAAAAATCCTGTGACTTTGGGGTCCAAAGTCAGGGTGAGCTAATGTTCAATGTCCCTTGAGTACAAATGGAAATTTTTCAGATCATATTCTGTCTACGCTGGGGAGCTTTATAGTTTGCCATTCACCTGCTAATGACAAACATACTCCTTGGACTTGTACTGAGTTTTCTGCTCACCTCTTGTTCTTGTTTATAACTTACTTCACCTACGTTATAATACAGTTCGCAAAAGAGAACCCACTTCACAAACACAGCAGTTATTGTGATTGTGTTATTGTCGAAAGAAATTTGGACTTGGAATAATTGGATCTCCTGGGATCTCATAAGACTGAAATCAAGGAAATTACAGGGTTATCTGGCTGTAATTTATTCTTCGTTTCAGTTTATCTTTCTTGTTGCTTTCATGGATGGAATCAAATTCAGGACCTTGTACATGTGAGTCAAATACAGTGCAATTGATCCAGACTCCTAGTCCTGGCACTGGATGTGTTCTCATATAAAGTTTGAGATTATTTTAAAATGTCATTCAGTTGGTAAAAGCCTGTAATTTCTTCTTATAGGTTGAGGTTCCTGTTTTTAGGTTTCCAAAGCCGAGTTGCCTGGTAGCATAGTCATCTCACAATGTGACAAATATTTCCTCAAAGTCAGTAGGTAAACCTTTCCAGTCTTCTATACAGGAAGTTTAGCACAATAAAGTAGTTCTGTAATATCATCAATTACAAGACCAATGGCTCCAGCACCTGAACTATATAAATAAATAGATGAGCAATAATTTATTCATTCATAAATCCTCCCTAAATTCAAGGCAAGGGAGCATGTTCTATACACATTCCAAACAGGAAATTTCATTAGCAGAATTCTGAATGACTGTGAATCTTAGCAGTCATTCAAAGATTTTGATTACTACAACAGTTGGGATTACCTAACTCTTGGTTATTTCTTCAACAGACTTCACAATTTTTTTGTTTTTTTTTTTTTTTGGTTGCAACATTCTTCCTTTGTTAGAGGCTCATCGTTACTGTAGTTTCCTAGTATTAAATAACCTGCTGATTTATATTAATGTAATATGGTAAGTTGACTTGGTTTCCCCAGAGGCAACTCACTGATCTCCTGCATGGGTAGGGTGTGAAAATGGGAGGGGGGAAAAGCACTTGAGGCTCTTGTGCAGGTAGTTAGGTGATGTGAAGTGAAGACCCTACCATCAGATGTGCAGACTTTTGCTTAGTTACTCACCTTAGATGGACTCTGCCTATAACTGAAATTCTACAATTTCTCTAACCCTGAAAATGTGCAGACCTGTTCTGGCCTGATCTTCCTTTCCTCATGAAGTTCCATTCTCAATATACCGTGAATTTATTCTTGAGGACTAAACATTGCCTGTGAATGTGCTTGCAGGGTGGTTGTCTGTGTGTTCTAAGTGGTAATGGGAAGCTTGACTTTGACTATTTCTGTGATTGTTCTAAGTAAGATAACCAGACTTACCTTTTTATTATTATTTCCCCTTCAACATTCCAAATATCTCTAGTTTATCAGGTTTTTGTTGGGGCAGGTTCATTGAAATAAAAATTCACTTGTTTATCTTTCAATTTGAAATTACTTGCCCTGATAACTCATTTACTGTTCCTAACAGCTTTTCATTTTCATTCACCATGCTTTGGAAGTACAGTAACTCAAAAATTCTCTGATTATACTTTTGCTTCTGTTTTGGAAGACTGGTGACTATTGGGTAAAAAAGGCACACACATGATTCCATTCTTTTATGGAAACCACAGGTCAGTATTCTGATAATTATTACTGTTGTTATTTTGCAATGAAATGTATCAAGAATAGTATCTGTTCAAGGAATTTGATTTGTTTTATTGGAAAGAAAGATTAAACCCTGTGTCTCTGAAGGATTGGATAGCCCACAAGGACAATGATAACAGAAATTTCATGTACCACCAGTGTTGATTTGACAGCATTTTTGGACTCTACATTATTTAATGCCCAACCACCCCAGCAAAGCTTCTCCAAGAAGGGCTTACCTTTCAGAAAAAAAGAAAAAGTGATGTTAGTAACACATCTGCCATCAGCATTTGTTTTATCCAAAACCACCTTTGTCTTTAAAATTTGGATATTAAATCCAAGGATCAGGGATTTGATTGAGAAACACAAATGATATGGTACATTCAAGGAAGCATTACCAGTAAAATGTCCAAAATGAGACAGATATTTTTATAGCTTAATAGAAACACAGTATTATGGAGCTATTTTCCTAACTGAAAGAATGATAAAATATTTCTATTTACAGAAACAATATTCAAGCTTGTGGCTATGACACTGTGGGAGATATTGAGATGAAAAGACATGGGGATCTTCAGGAACTCACAAGGCAGCAGTATTAACCACAACACACACATTATCATTATTTTAGTGTAAGGGTAGATTAAGTTGTATTGAGGGCTTCGAATAAGCATACTCTATCCCACTGCTTTTCCTGCTTATTTTAAATAAGTTGACAAACAAGAGTGAAAAAGTATCTCATATATAGACTTGCGCATAGGCTAGTCTCAAATCACCCAAAGGGAATTTGTTTGAGATCTGACATTTTTCTGGCTTTTTAGATGCATAAATCATTGTTAATCAGTGAGCTAAGGTCACAGGTAACTTTGGAGGAAGTTATAAAGCAGATAATAAGTTGTTTTTGTTGGTTTTTTTCCCAATGGCTTGTTTCATAAACAGCAAGAAATGTAGAAAAGAAAAACCAAAACTTTCTGCTCTCTCACTTAGGGCTGAGAAAGGAAGGTGATTGTCACTGAATGTCAATGTCATACAAAGAAAATAAGAGCAAAGACAGTTAATTAGCATTAAAGAAATGGTGTCCACTTTGAGAAGTAGATTTCCCACCATCCTTCCACTATAATCAAGCCACCAATTGCCATTCTATCATTCTAATCACAGGCTTCCTTTTGAAGGGCATGCTGCAGAATAATTAGTTTGCAGGGTCACTGAACCTCTGTGAGTGTCTCACCTCTAAGGCCACAGGTGCACATTTCAATTCCAAGGCTTGTCTGTTCAGTTCTCTGCTACAAACCCTGGGATGTAGTCAGCCTGAACAAACATTGCTTGGAAATGAAGTTATAAGGCCTTGACTAGCTCACGTGGAGAGAATCAGTTCCACTCTTATTTTTCATCATGTTTAAAGATGAGATCCTTTTTTATTCCTTATAATAAAACCTGTCTTTCATTCTAAAACCAAGCAAACGGAAGAACCAAACAGAGTGCCATCAGTGCCTATTGCAGATTACATGTATTTTGGATGTATTTCAGAATTATGGATGTAAAAATGAGTATCTTCCTTTTATTTGTGTGACTTAATCTCGAAGATAAAATCCCTCATCCATTATCAGGGTCAGGAGTGTGTCTCAATGATACTCTCCCCTTCAGAAGTAGCTTCTCTAGCTTTACTTTTGTCTGACGCAAATGGTTATAATCTGTGTATTTTAACCTGCAAAGACTCCCATAGTTGTGCACAAAACTGATCTAGTTCCATTGTATTTCACATATCAGTGAACAAAGCTATCTTCTGAAAAATTACTGCAAATTCTTCATTACCTATGACAATGACAGAACTAGAAGAGACAGATGGAGGTCTGAATCCCAAATGGATTCCTCAGCCTCAGAATAAGCATGTGGCTGAAGGTGGGAAACTGTGTTTGACTTGCAAATTTGTTATGCAATAAATACAGAATGCATCGATGTTGGTTTAACCAACCCATAGTCTCTGAAATAATATTGTGATTTTATTTGGCTTCTTTCCTCTCTGTAGATTCTGTAAGGTGTGGGTAGAGATGTTCTCTAGAGAAGCATGGAAAAGAGAGCAGAAAGTGGCAACAAATACTGTTGCTCTTCCGTGGAGTAATATGAATTCAGGAGACTGATGACATATTTTCCTTCAGTGTACTGCTTATTAAATCTCTCAGATTTTATACTTGAGTAATTATCAGCTGGATGTGAACAGATTATTTTCAATAAAAAGTGAAAACAAATCATATATATTATATTCAACTATTGAAATTCTTTAAAAGTAATTGCTACGTCATGTTTTAACATTTTCTGAGGGCTTTAAAGACACTTAGGCTGATTTTAACACTTGGAAATGGTTAGACAGCTACTACTCATCACAAACTCTGCCTAAATGAAGACTTTCCTCTTTCCTTGGCTTTTCCTCCTTCCACTAGAAACCAAGGGGAACAATAAATTGTTCTTATAATCTTCACATCAAAATTTCCAACCCTCATTCTATGAGAATCAGGATTGTATATGTGCTTTGCTCCATTTGCACTGCAGTAAGCTGTCCTAGAGTAGTTGCAACTTCCTTTATCTCTTTGTACTGAACTTGGAGACACTATTTTTAAGTTTTAGGTATCTCTTACCTCTTCTGATCTAATATACTATAGATATAAGTTTGCTGGTTCCATTGACTCAAATACTATGTGATAGAATAGAACCAGTTTATTTTTTAATTCAGTAATTTATAAGCTTTTACTGCTCTTAGTCAAGAAACTGGCAGTCTACATTTTAGTTGCACAGGTGGGCCACATTTAGGTTGAGTGTCAGCGGTGTTACTGGAGAGGGTATTATGAGAAGGTTAATGATGGGTAGATACTAGATGTTTCTCACACTTTTTCTTTTGTCCATGAATTCCTGAGAGAGTACCAGGAAGACATTGCTTCATTCATACATTTTGAGGCCTTCTGAAACCACAAGTTGGCCGCAAAACTAGTACAAGGATGTGGGCAATAAAAGAATTTCATGGAATACAATCAGGTCAACATGGAACATCGCCCACATGAGCAAAGGACCGTAGGCAAGTTCTCCTTCAGTCTACTCACTTCCAGTCTTGTCTGTAGGGTGCTGTTTAGTAGACAGGTGTACTTGGTGCAACAATGTCTTCTCATTTCTGAAGATCCACCAATCCCTCACCTTATCACTTACACAGCTTAGAGAAGGCTAACAGCTTGCTGCTCCTGTAGCATCATTATTCTAAGTCAACTTTGACTTTTTCTTTAGTGTAAGTAGTTTATGAGGACTCAAATCCTTCCCTTTCTTTCATGCTTCTCATGTTCTCTTTTCTGTCTGAAATTAGCTATGAGATAAAATACAGAATTAATTGAACAAATTCACCATAGGTTGATACACACTTATCTCAAAAGGTGCCCTATAAAAATCTGATCATTCATTTATATTTCAGTTAATTTAGTTTAATCATATATTTCATTCATAGAAAAATTCAAAGTGAAGAAAAGGATAGAAACTACTTTTTAAAAGGATTAAACAATTAATTGTATTTCTCCAGATAATCTAAAAACCTGATGAATTATGCATAATTATTGAATAGGATTTTGCTGAGTAAAAGGCTAAATTAGTTGCTCCAGTTATCCTAGGCAGTAACCCAGGAAATAAATATCTAGTTCTATGTGAATATAAATTAGGACAATTTGAAGAAGAAACAACAGGAAGAGAAGGAAGTGGGTGAGGCCAGCAGAGGGAAGAGGAGTAAGAAGATATGAATACACACAAGGTCCTTTCAATGTTCATATCAAATTATATCTGTCTATAGTGTTACTTGAAGAAAATAATTACAAATTCTGGGTCAAGTGCACTACACACAATGTGCATAATTTTATTGCATCTGGACCAGGAAAGAATGAGTGAGTGATAAAGTCAAGATAAATTATAAAACAATGACAAGCTAACACCATTTTGCCTTACCATCTTAGTCTTTCCTTACTGACTTCAAAAAAAAACTAAAGAAGCATTAATGATTTTGCACTTCAGGATCAGAAGATTCCCATGTAAGTTGAGCCATACTACCCAACATCTTGAGGCTGGAAACCGGAGAGTCTAAGTAGGCACTGAATGCAGCCATTCTCTGTGGATAGAAAGAAGAATTGAATACAGAAAAGAGAGGGAAAGGAAAGAAAATAAACAAAAAACTGCATGACTGCCCCAATAGCAGAAACCAGTGCAAAAGATCATTTGTTTTTATGCCAAAGGCAGGCAGCTAGAAAGCTGGAATAGCCTGGTGGTTAGTTGGGGACTTTTGCAGACAGTTGAGGTTCCAAAAACTGTAGGAGCATTCAGCTAGTTTTTAGAGCTTCTGAGAAATGCCTTACATTTCTTTTCCCCAGCAAAAGCAAGCTCAAGTGGGATCCAGACCGCCACCCTAAAATATTGCCATCAGCACTAATATTTGGGGGGCTGTTTGGGGAATCTAACAGACATTATACATCACAGCATTGCTAACAAAAGGACAGTAAGAACTACTAATATACAAACTATGGAGAGCTTTTCAGGAGTACACTGCCTATTAGTTTGTTGCTTATGTGTTACAGAAATCTCCAAAACCAGGCAGCATTTCTTTGCCTTGATCATATGTAACATTTACGACCTACATGAAACTATACTGTATTAATAACGTGAATACCAGGAGACGGACTTTCCAGAGGTATTCTTTGCATGGCTCTGGTTATGTAGGTTAAGTGTTTTGTGTATGAAATTTAAAAGTTAAATATTTTAATAAATAATAATGTGATGTTGATTGAAAAATAAGATTGCATTATGACATGAGAGCAAGTTCATTTAAATGCTGAGGGTATATGAAATGGTACTATAAAATGTAGTGGTGTATAAACAATGCCTTTATGTTACAATCACTGCGGATGGTGCAAAAGTGAAATCTGGAAGGAAGCATAGCACACAAAGTGAAGCTACAGGGAGTAGTGTAAATCAGATTTACTTTCCTTGTGTTATATATATATATATATATATATATATACACTACTCTTTGAAGTCCAGAAAGCATTAGATGTTCAGAAATTTGGGGATAAACTTATTCAAAATAATTTTATTTATTTATTTATTTGGGTTTTTTGAGAGAGGGTTTCTCTGTATTGTTTTGGAGTCTGTCCTGGGACTTTCTCTGTAGACCAGGCTGGCCTTGAACTCACAGAGATACACCTGCCTCTGCCTCCCACATGCTGGGATTAAAGGTGTGCTCCACCAATGCCTGGCTTCAAAATAAATTGTAAAACTCAAGTATTTCTCTTCTGTCAGGTGAGAGGAAATGTGTATTTCTTCTAAATTGTCAAGCATGAATCTATAAAATAATGATGGTTATTGTCTTCAAGCCTGCATAGATTTTACTAAATACAAATAAAACAATACAGGAAAAATTATTTTAAAGCACTGATGAATATAGAAAGCCCAGGTGACATTACATTGATTTTTAGCTGCCATGTAGTAGATTGGTAATACAGTAAATGAGCTATCACTATTGTGGTGAAGAAGACCACACATATGTTATAAAAAGATCACTACTCTCAGGGTCTGCCTGGTATTTTCATTTAAAATCCACAAGAAGCAGATACATTCCATAATGATTTGGTGGCATGTGCTGACCACTGATATTTTTTGTCAACCCCCACGTCACTATTTGGTTTCAAAGCAAAAGAAACCTAATTTCTGTGTACATATATCACAAAAGTCTAAAATACATAATAAGCTATGAGAATTACTGAGATGTTGTACAATGCTCACAAACTCTACTATAATAATTTCCAGTTTCCTTGTACTGTAGGACTGGCCCAGAAAATTAACTTTATGATAGATTAAGCACAAGCACAGAAATTTTATCACTTTTCTCATTGACAGGCGGACTGCATCCCTTCAACTGGAGTCAGAACTTGCCTTAAGACACACTCCCAATTCCTTTACATTCTGGTGATTAAGAGTCTTGCTATGCCATTCCAAATAGAGGGATGCTCTCTCAGCATGGACACATGGGGAAGGGCCTAGGTCCTGTCCTTGATGAAATAACAGACTTTAGAGATACTCCCAAGGAGGGCCTCAGGCTCCCTGAGGAATGATGTGGAGATTGGGTGGGGGGGGCTGGAGGGCTGGTGGAAGGACAAGGTAGGAGGGTTGGGAGAGGGAGCTGGGATTGACATGTGAAACATTCATGTTTCTTTTTTGTAGTTTTTTTCTTTTAATTTTAAATAACTTGTTTTACATGTCAATCCCAATTCCCTCCCCCCTCCCCTCCTCCTGCACCCACCCACCATCTCCCCCATCCTCCCACCCTATTGCCAATTCCTTCCACATAGGGGATATCTAGAGTCTATCATTTCACTCAGGGTAGGGTCCAGGCACTTCCCTAAGAGTCCAGGCAGAGAGAGCAACCCTCTTTGTGTTATGGACACACGATGTCTGTTAGTATTCGAGGGATAAACACTGATCCACTGCTCAGGACCCCATAGGTAGCCCAGGCCTCCTCACTGACTCTCACATTCAGGGGGTCTGGATCGGTCCCATGCTGGCCTCCCAGCTGTCGGTCTGGGGTCCAAGAGCTCTCCCCTGTTCGGATCAGCTGTCTCTGCTGGTTTTGCCAGCCCATTCTTTGCCAATTTGCTCATCGCTCCTCCTTTTGTCGCTGGGTTCCTTGGGTTCTGTTCAGTATTTAACTGTAGGTGTTTGCCTCTGCTTCCATCAGTCACTGGATAAAGGCTCCAGGATAGTTATAGAAATCAAGTTCACTATCAGGAATGGTCATGTTTCTAATTTAAATAAAAACATTACAAAAAAAGAGTCTCGCTAGGTACAAGAAGCCATAAGCCTCCATATTATATATTTAAGAACACAATAGAATGCCTGAGACACTCTATGTATAACACCCTCAAGTCCTTGAGGATTGTCATTTTGCAAGCCAGTGATAGAAACCTTGATAGACATTACAGCTAAGCTCAGCCTCCCAAGAGTCCCTATTCAGATTCCACAGGACAATGACATCTTGGAGCTTCTAGACCAGGCTCTCTGCTAGCAGAATACAGAAGAATCTCATTAACAACAGGGCAACTGAAGAGCTCTCCAACCCCTCTTGATTCCTGACATACAAAACTGTGAAATAAAGCTAACCAGTTATTTTTAGCACATACTGCAGTAGTTTTAACACAATAGTTAGTAAATGGAGTTCTCATCTATGAATATATGTTACTTTCTGTATTTCAACCAGTTACATTTCCATAAAATTAACACATTAATATTTCACAAAAGGTCTATTTTCACTAATCTTACATTTCTTTTTCATTGATTCATACAAATCAACTAATAACTTTGAAGTACATTTATATAGTAAGATAGTGTTTTTATGGAAGCACTGTAGCTCTAAAATATCCCTGACACACATATTGAAGAGAATTCCAATATAGACTTAGGGAATCATTTTTTTATGTATTAAAATAAACGGGTCTTTGAGCATGATGCATTACGTGAAAAATAAGAGAAATTGAAAGTCTATAATCAAATATTTAAAGACACAGTCTGGTATGTTTGCTGTTAAATTTTGTCATCTGGTAGCATAAAATTTACTGAATCTTTCATGTTATTTACAAAGAAAGGAATGCTACCTCTCTAGCAATCCAAATGAGCTCTTTTTTAAAAGCAGGTCCAAAGCACCAATTGCAAATAAAAATTGATATCCCTTAGGCATCATTCGTAGTTGCTCTTTTTCTAACTAAAATGAGTTTTAACCTGCCTTGAAATAAAGAAACTCTTAATAGTCCAAATATTACCTACAAGCATTGTGCCCTCAACGTTATCTGTATAATTCCATTCAAGTTATAGTAGCAGAAGTACGTGGCACAGTTTCAAGCAGTGTAGAGATACAGTTTCTAATGCCTGCATTTCTGTCAACAGAAGAGAAAGACACTGTGTTTTCAGTGGGATTCATAATTTAGAGGCTCAACAACTCAGGCCTTTTTAATATTTGGTAGCACAAGCTGTAGGGGAAATATTTTTGGTTTACTTTATGACTACTTTTCAAAACCTGATGTACCTTACTGCCCATTATTCAGTTCATCTCTCACTGTATGTATGGCATGTACTGCTCCAAGAATAAAATCTTCTTTACACAGAGAGAAACTGTTATCAGTGACATGCTACCAGATACATACTCCATGTCTACAAAACACCAAGCCCTGGGCACAGTATTGAACTTTAGCCATGGTGAGTTCAGATAGAAACTATGGCTCAAAGAAACATCCCACAGGTGCCCCATAGCGACCAAGCAGAGAATGAGAGTTACACATGGTATTTTTAAATTAAGAGAATAAAAGTATTTATTGATAATTTTATCATATCCATCACCATTCTTGTATCTCTGGCAAAAGACTTGACTAAAGCAATTGGAAGAAGTAGAGGCTTGTTATGATTTGTGGTGTGGGAGTACAGCCTGTCATGGTATGGAAAGCATTATGTTGGGATTGGTCATGAGATAGCTGGTCACATTTGGTCCTCATTCAGAACAACAAATGACTGATGCTCAAATGGATTCCTCTTCAAACTCCTTACTATTCAGTCTACTAAAATATTTTATTCAGTCCAAGACTCCAACACAAGATTATTGCATCCACATTGAAGGTGCATCTTTCACCTCAGTTAAGCATTCCAGACAGTCCCTAAAAGATGTAGCCAGAGATATGTCTTTTTGATTCCTAGGTAATTTCAAATCTGGTCAAATTGACAACCAAGACTAACCAGCATACACAGCAGAATCAATGTTATGATTCTAGGGATTTGTCCTGTGGCAATATATTCAAATCTTAAACTATTTGAATACATTACATCATAAGAAAAATGAGCCAAATTTTTGTCATTGATGAAATGTAAGAATTGAAGAATACTGAATCACCAAGGAAACAAGTGAGAATTAATTTTCATGTTGATAATTTTACTTAGCAACTAGAGGTAATGCGTTTATTCATAACCTAGTACAGATACTAAGTTTAGTTTATTTTCAAGTTAGACCATTCAAACTTGAAACTTTAACAAACACATTTTTGCAATTTGGCCATCATTAAGGGCACGGCAAATAGACTTCTTATGTATGTACTTGAAGCTCAAGACCTCTTTCCAAATGAATATTCAGAATTTTCTCTCCATGACACTGAAAACCCATTTCCAACCCAAGGCCTATAATTACATTGGCCTTTTTGTCTTATTTAATAGAAATCAGAGACACTAGATTTGGTATCTGATCCAAATAAACACCATCTATAAATTATTGAGTTGGCTGTATTAAAGCTCCTTTGTGAAATATTGTTAACATAATGGAAAAATCTACAAATTTAAAATATTTATTTCTTTTCATAAATCTACTGCACTTATAAAAAGACAAAGAGTGGGAAAAGAGAGCAAGTTAGTATCACCAAATGGGAAAACTCTGAATAGGAGGTGATCTTATGAGGAGTATTGGGGATGCTGACAATATTGTGCTTATCCTCTGGTGTATGCATGGTTACACAATGCATAAAGTCTACACATATAAAAACTCCTGGAATCATATGCCCAAAGCAATGAATATCACTATTAATCAAGCAATTATGAGTCCACTTTGATACAAATTAGCACTTCAGATTTGTATTCAACTCCAATTTCCTTGAAAGGCTGAGAAACCTTTTCCAGTGTTCTAGCATAGACTTTAAATACACCCATTTTTCTTGATTCATTCTACCATGAAACCTAGAGTCAGATGTAAAGGGTAAGAAAAGTGATTATAAACAACAAAAACTGAAGTGAAGTGAAGAACCGCATAGGAGCTTGGATCAGAGTGCATGCTCTGCTGATGCTAAATCTAGAAAAGTTCTCAACACTCATGAATTAGGTGCAAATGAGCACATCTGGATTTTGGAGCAGTGTGCTTCCAGGGAGACACAAGAGACAGTGAATAAAACATTCTGGTGTTGTTATGCACAAGTCTTTGCAATGAAGTTGTCTAAAGTTTCTTTATGAAATTGTATATTCAGTCTTATTTGCTAATGTATGTAACCCAGATTAAAACCAGGAGACTAAATGATTCAACTCTCTTTGCCCACTTTCTTGCTTTCTCAATACATTTTGTCATAACAGAATATTTATTTAATAGAGGGATTGGAATGTAAAAAAATAAATTAATGAAAAATGCAAAAAAAGTGTGCTTGTAGTTCTAAAGCAATTGGCCAGGCCTTTTGAATAACTTATACCATAGCTGCCTATAAAGCATCTTTTTTGCAAAGAACCTGCCAATTGCTTGAGTGCAGGAATTCTGCAGGATCTGGGAATTAAGGATCCTGTAGTACACATTTCCCATCCAGCTCAGACTTCGATGGGATCGTCATGGATGATGCTATTATGATAAAGAACACGACATCAAATACTTTTTCATGTCAAGTCTCAGACACCAATGGATCTTCCCTCAAAACATTGTACCGGATTTCTGGAAAAAATAACCCAAACAGTGGAATCTAGAAATGGACGGTGGTGACAGGTCCTGATTGCAGATATTTCTGGCAGATACAGTTAAAATGGCTAAAGGGCTAATTTTGTGCATTTTACTGCAAGAGGTTTGAAATAACAGCATAGTAAAAGAGCAGATGTCTTTCATGCTGTCTCTTTGTGTTCCTTATGATAATTTTACTGAAGGTAAAATAAGAGTCACTATTTGCATGAGGAATTTGTCACACCTACAAAATCCTTAAAACAAATAAAAAAACAAGGCAAAATATTCTTACAGCGAGGATATACCCCAGAAGGTCTGGGATTTAATCCTTAGCACTATACAAGGTAATTTCATGGTTCATTAATTCTACCATGCTCAAGCAAATAAAACCTCTTACAGCAGACAACAACATCCCTACTCTTATCCCCTGTGCTGCATGAGAGCCCTATCAGTGTCTAGAGAATGTCCACTGGGAAAGAAAATAAATCCTCCACTAATTCAACCTAGTTTCCCCAATAATCAGGTAAAAAAAAACACTTCTGTGCTGATAGTTGCAGTCTCTTCTTCCACATCTTTGCTTCATGTTAGGAAACCCCATTTGGCTTGCATCTGTACAGGAGAAACTTGGAATGTCCATTTTCACAAACATTTGTCCATTGTCAGGCACTACAGATAGCACAGTAAATAATCAGGCTCCACCATAATGGATGTCCTTCTCTGATCCTCTTCTCTGTTGAGGGAGCTTCATTGTTGCTGAGTTGGATGTTCCTCATGTACTTCTTTCCCAGAGTAGTAACTTACTCAGATCATTGCCCTTGAAGAGATAAATGAGGCATGCAGAGCTCAGTCTCTTACTCATCCCTCTGTCTGGGAAGCAGCTTTGTCCACATAGATCATGCATTGTCTCCTGCTTCTGCCAGAGGCTGGATAAATCTGTGGAGTTTCCAGCACACCATCACAAAGCATTGTGGAATTTTTGTCTTCTTATCATCCTACTTGCCCTTTCACTTTCTTCCTTGACTTCAGAGCTTAGGTAGAAAAGCCAGATGCTGTTTATTCAGATTTCAGAAACACTCTGGCATCTGCTGTGCAGCTTGCTAAATTTGAAAGAGAAGATGAGTGAAATACAGAAGCAGAGAATGTGTGAGAAATAACTGAAATTTCTTGTGTCCCTAGAGAAAGCTGAGTTTTGGAATTCATCAGCACCATTTGAGTAGGCTGAATAGGGCTTGTTCTTAAAGAAAGGTACATAGACTTCAGGAAAAGCTTGGACTTAAGTTGTGAGCATGAGTCAAGGTGGGCGAATATATAAGTTAGTCAACTGTCTGTTACTGAAACAAAGAATCTGATGCAATGAGGAAAAAGACATGTGTGCTTCACAGATTTCCAGGTTCAAAGCTCAGTGTTAGTCAGCTACATTAACTTGGACTTTGGGGATGCAAGGATAGCAATCCTTTATTGGTGTGTTCATTGCTTCATAAACTGAGATTTGAGTCTATCCTAGGGCACCTGTGTCCCTAGAAAGAAATAATGCAGCTCTTGTTAACCATGGTGAGATGTATCACACTGATACTCACACAGCTGGGAAAGCATTACTTGTTCTCAGAGCTTCAGGAGGCATATAGCTTATCCTTCCTGCACTGGAAGGGACTCTCAGAATGTGATGCAGCATTCTATATAAGTTTGTAGCATGCCATCTGAGGAGACTTATGTCCAGTTGGATAGGCATGAGATGGACTAAAATGAGGAAGAACAAAGGAGTCCTCTATCTTTCTTATTCAAGGCCATAATTCCATTGTTATCTTTCTCTTGTAAAACAGGACTCCAAGGTCTTTGGCCCTGGTCTCAGGGTTTCATGGTAATCACAAATTCTTGGTCTGTAAGTTCTATAATTGCTCTGCTACCTTCCATAGATATGAAACTTTTCAACATGACTGAAACCGACTACTAACTTTCCTTATTCCCACACATGACTCATTACAATCATGTGATTAATGTCACCTAATAAACTCCTCTGCATAGAAGTGCACTTTGTTTTCAGGACTATAGCTCTATAATAGAGCTTGAAGTCAGGTATGGTGATGCCTCCTGAAGTTCCTTTATTGTATAGGGTTGTTTTGGCTATCCTGGGCCTAGACAGGTAGTCCAATGGAACTGAATTGAAAACCCTGATTTTAACCCACACACCTATGAACACTTGATTTTTGACAAACAAGCTAAAACTATACAAAGGAAAAAAGAAAGCATCTTCAACAAATGGTGCTGGCATAACTGGGTATTGGCATACAGAAGACTGCAGATAGATCCATGTCTATTCCCTTGTACAAAACTTAAGTCCAAATGGATCAAAGATCTCAACATAAATCCAACCACACTGAAACTCATAGAAGAGAAAGTGGGAGATACTCTTCAACAAGTTGGTACAGGAGACTACTTCCTGAACATAACACCAGTGGCACAGACCCTGAGAACGACAATTAACAAATGGGACCTCCTGAAACTAAGAAGCTTCTGTAAGGCAAAGGACACAGTCAAAAAGACAAAAAGGCAGGCCACAGAATGGGAAAAGATATTCCCTAACCCCACCTCTGACAGAGGGCTAATCTCCAAAATTTACAAAGAACTCAAGAAGTAAGTCTCCAAAACACCAAAGGATCCAATTAAAAGGTAGGGTACAGAACTAAATAGAGAATTCTCAATAGAAGGGGCTAAAATGGCCAAGAGACACTTAAGAAAGTGCTCAACATCCTTAGCCATCAGGGAAATGCAAATTAAAACAACTTTGAGATACCATCTTACTCCTGGTAGAATGGAAAAAATCAAAAACACTGAAGACAATTTATGCTGGAGAGGATGTGGAGAGAGGGGAACACTCCTCCACTGATGGTGGGAGTGCCAACTCATACAGCCACTTTGGAAATCAGTATGGAAATTCCTCAGGAAAATGGGAATCAGTCTACCACAATACCCAGCAATTCCACTCTTAGGCATATATTCAAAAAATGCAAATTCATACAAGGACATCTGCTCCACTATGTTCATAGCAGCATTATTTGTAATAGCCAGAACCTGGAAGCAGCGTAGATGCCCCTCAGCTGATGAGTGGATAGACAAAATGTGGTACATTTACACAATGGAGTATTACTCAGCAGAAAACACAATGGAATATTGAAATTCATAGGTAAATGGATAGCACTAGAAGAAACCATACTGAGTTAGGTAACCCAGTCACAAAAAGACAAACATCGTATGTTTTCACTCATATATGGAATTTAGACATGGATCAGGATAGTGCCAGTCTGCACTTCCACTGACAGAGAGTCTGGGAAACAGGAAAGAACCTAAGAGAGATATGCATGGTACCCCAGAGGAGAGGAATGAGGAAAAATCTTCTGAACAGATTGGGAACACGGCGAGGGGTGGGGGTAGTGGGAGCTGGGAAGAAGAGAGGGGGCAAAGAGAAAGAGAAAGCAGGTCATGGGGGAACAGAAAGGTTGAGTGGGGGATAGAATAGGGGGAAGAGGGAATTATAGGTTAGAAGACATCTGGCACCAGTGAGACCTCTAGTGATCTAAAGGGATGACACCAACTGGCAAACTAAGCAATAGTGGAGAGACCACCTTGAATGCCCATTCCTGATAATGAACTTGATGTCTATAACCATCCTGGAGCCTTCATCCAGTGACTGATGGAAGGAAAGGCAAACACCCACAGTTAAACACTGAACTGAACCCATGGAAACCAGTGACAGAGAGAGATGAGCAATGAGCAAATTGGCAAAGAATGGGCTGGCAAAACCAGCAGAGATAGCTGATGGGAACAGGGGAGAGCTTTTGGACCCCAGACCGACAGCTGGGAGGCCAGCATGGGACTTATCCAGATCCCCTGAGTGTGAGAGTCAGTGAGGAGGCTGAGCAACCTATGGGGCCCTGGGCAGTTGATCAGTGTTTATGCCTCGCATACAAATGGACTTCGTGTGTCCATAACACAAAGAGGGATGCTCTCTCAGCCTTGATTCTTATGGGGCTGCAGGGACCCTGCCCTGAGTGAAATGACAGACTCTAGATAAATCCCCTATGTGGTAGGAAGTAGCAATAGGGTGGGAGGCTGGGGAGGATTGTGGGGGGGTGCGGGAGGATGTGAGGGAGAGGGAAGTGGGATTGACATGTGAAGCAAGCTATTTAAAATTAAAATAATAAAATAAAAAAGAAGTGCACTTTGTTTAGAGTTCACACATGTAATCACTAAAAGTGGAATGAAAATCAGCCACTGACAGAATGAAAAGTTGAGTATTTTTAGAGAAAGTCTTTCTCTAGACCTTTCACCTATGAACCTGTCCAAAAGCACTGTACACCACACCTCTCCCTGTCCCAAGTCAGGGAGTCACCATGCTTTCTGAAGACTGTTAGAGCAACCTGACTATAAGAAGATATAATGTGACTAAGGTCATTCTCTCCTGTGTGGCATCTTTTAGTTCCATTCTCCACCTAAAGGAAGCTAGGCTAATGACAGTCTCTTCCTTCAATGAGGACCAGAGAGGGCCTGATCTAACAGCTTGCCTCATTAGGTAGAACGGCATTGAGCAGAGCCCCTTGATGGATATGGAACATGAATCCCAGTGTTTGGGAAGATTTTCTATCATAGCTATAACATAGCCAGTCTTTTCTGATAAAGGAAATAGTTGCCAGAAATTAGATGTTCTCATAACAAATAAACAAAGAAACAAAAATCTCAACTTTACAGCACTGTCCTAATGGTTAGGAAATGGAGAGTGACATTACTAATGTTCCCACCTGTAAGTGCGATAACTATTATACAGTGGCATAATATCTGGTGAAAGCATTGAGTGCATTAACCCCAAAGACAGATAATGTACCAGCAAGGTCACAGTGAAGAGTTCAGAAAAAAGAATATAGCACTGCAGGATGGGAGCTGTTTTCAGCATCTGAAAAGGTGTTTATACTCTCAGAAAAGACTGTTAAGAAAAGCAAATATAGAAGGAATGTAGGATTTGAAGAGGCAATTAGTCATTCTTACCACAGAAAATTTTAAGGCAGGCTTCTTGAGTGACAGAAGCTATGAATTTGGTTTGGTTGGGGATAAAATCAAGGATTTTATTTTTTCCAAACACTGTTAATACCTTGAAAAACAGACTTGTTGTAGTAGCCAGTAATACACAATAGGGCTTATAGATTGAAAATGAATGTATGGTTCTCACCTTAGATCTGAAAAATCTCAAGACACTAGTAATTCTAGGGGAAAGTGTGCATAGAAAAGGATGCATTCTTGGTTATTGGCATAGGAATGTAACTATAATCAACTATTAAAAAGGTGGAACCAAATTTCCCTAGAGAGCATTGAACCATGGATTTTCCTGTGAAGCCAACTTGAGGACTGTGTTTCTGAAGGGAAAGTGATCCTATAAAGTCAGCTCAGTGAGATGTAGAATTACTATGAAATAGTGAAAGAATACAAGGTGCTTGCTGTCTAAAACCTAAGCTTTCCTCAATGGTAATGCCAATATTGCCCTGTTTATGTTTTATCATTGGGTATTTTATACATGATAATGATGGTGAAGGGAGAAGGTGAGGAAAAAATGTTGTATTTTTGTGGTGTCTGTAGCAAGAAAGTTTAACTTCTATGAAATCCAATTTGTGCTCTTCATGAAACCTTGGATGTACAACCTTCCATTTAAATTGGCCAATTTACAGGAGATACAATCAAACAAAACGGGGAAACTGACTCTCCCTCTCTCAGCAACTACAAATTACCCAAGTTCCCTTGACTAAGAGTAGCACTTTGTCTCAACTCTACTCACCATGCTGGGATTGTTTTTCTGGATTAGGCTTGTGCCTGCTATCCCAATTAATGTGAGTTCATAAGTGCAGCTGTTCTGCTCTGTCTGGAAGACACCGTTTATGTGTAGTCATCTACATACACTCGTTCTGTACTCTCTTCCTCAATGATCCATGTGCCTTGGGAGGTTTACATTTTATTTTTCTGACTTTAGAAGTGATAAATGTGATTTTATTCTTTCTTTGTCTGATTTTCCATTTTAGGAAATCAAGTTTAGAAGAGAAAGGTTGATTTGGCTACAGCAAATATGTTTGTCAGGCTCTGTTCTTTCTTGCAGGTATTTAAATTGCCTTTTCAGGAAGTATACTCACCACAATACTCCACCAAACAAATTAAACAGGATGAATTTATTTAGTACGTGATTTCAGAGGACTTAATTCTTTTGTGCTGGGAAAATATTAGGGTAACTGTGTAGTTCATGGTGGCAGGAGAATGTGACTAGGGCTCTTCACACTCAAATAGACCAGGAAGTAATGAGAAAGGGCTGAGAAAAGACCTTCAGAGCCTACTCCTACTGACCTACCTTTGCAACCTATAGCTAACCATCTACTGGCCCCCAAGTTTCCCCACAACAGCACTGCCAACATTTGAAAGAGAAGCCTATAGAATTCCATAGGCTTACTACAATAGAAAATTTTTGTATAAATACATTCTTATACCTATTGTATTTGCAATAACAAAGACATCCTCATGCCACATATACTAATGCATGCTTGTGATCCCAGATCCATGAGGGGAACTCAGAGACAAGGGTCACTTGCTTGAAGCCAACCTAGGCTATAGCAGTGATAGTATGTCTAAAGAAAGAAATCACTGATTATTTAATTATTTATTTTTATTATAATTAACTGGTTAGAGCTTACTTAAATATATGTCATTTTTGTATACATATGTGAAGGAAAATCATTCCTATTGTGGACTGAATGTTTATGTCCCATTTTCCATAGTATTGAAACCTTATTTCTCAAAATGATGTTAGGAGGGTGGCCTTTGATGAGCTTAATGTCCTTAAATAGAGATGAATGATCAGAAAATGTTTTTCTCCTGGCTCTGCTCTCTTGCTCTCTCTTCATTGCGATGATACAAGAAAGGGACTCTCTGTAAACAAGGTTAAGGGCTCTCACCATGCACTGGATTACCAGCCAGCACCTTGAATTTAGAATTTCTGGCATTTACTACTTAAGCAACTGAGTCCATAAAAGTCCTTACATTTATACTAGTTTACTTTAGAAACACAAGATAGCAATTATTACTTAAGAGAGAAATTTAATACTTCAAACCACAATTTTATATCGAGATAAGCATTGTTTTAAGTATAAAAATAGGTGTGTTTCTTGTAATTGAATGAAAACACTGTTTAGCACTAGGTCTGATGTTTTTCCAAGGACATAAAAAGATACCTGATCAGTGGAGTGAGGGTTAATGGACGGTTAGTGTGCAGAAGGATGGCGTGGCAAGTTCATTATTCCCAGTATCCTCTAGCTCATTTATGTCACTACCAATACAAACTGTAGTTTAGCTTATGTGCATATGTACTTGTTTAAGAACATTGTGACCACTTTTCCCCTCAAAACAATGCTATTACCACACTTTCTTATAAACCAGGGTTAGCCACAGACTCTTCTACCAGTCTGTTCATTGCATGCCTTCTTTTCTAGCATAAGTTTACCTTGGGTTGGTCTGGAGCAAGACTTGCTGGCAGGTAGAACAGGGCGACTAATAAAGTTAGTGCTTCTGCTGCACTTGCTCCTTGGGAAAATGACACCATTAAGTTATACCAGGTGGCAGGAGAGTCTTTGGCATACAAGGGTTACGAAAGGAAATGCAATTAAGGAGGGGGATGAAGTGCACTGTGTTTTAAGACTTCTCAATGCTAGAAAAGTCCACTGTTTATACAATTTTGTCCTAGAGCTTTCTACCTAATGTATCGCTGAGTACACTTTTTCATTGATGATTAGAGGATCTTTGATCTTTCTCCTTTTGTAATCAGCATCTGCCTGATGAATCAGACACAAAGATAGGACTGAATAGTTCTTGTAATAGGCCATTATATATCTGATATATCCTCATTAGCATTCATACAAATCTTTTAAAGGACAAGAGGGCTCATGTGTATTTCAACTCTTAAAGTATTATGTGGTATATATCAGTAATTTAATCTTCTGAGAACAAAGGTATGGATATTAAGGAATCCTATCATTGAAAAACATATTTAAGAAAAAAAGTACCCCTGATGCTTCAGGAAACACTCAGCTGGAGATGTTCACCATTCTAATTCAAACTCTTTCTATTAGACAAAGCTGTTTAGCTTAGGTTTCCCAGGAAGGTGAGCTTGCATCAATATCTCTAATTAAACTCTGAAAAACCTCTCATATGTATATATATATATATATATATATAATGCCTTTGTTCAATCAAAGATATTATCTATGCCTGGAACATGTGAACCCTGACATGGCAGTCTGAGTTGGGTGTTTCTATCTTCACTTGTCATAGGAATATATCAAGACTCAACTTCATAGTCCAAAGTCACTAAGAAAGGAAGAGTGAACATGACAACATTTGACTTCTACATTCAGTGGTCTTCTCAGAAGACTGGTGTAGGTTGGCTGTAAAGTGTGGCCACTAGACTCAATGTGGATTCAAGAAGAACTACCACATATTCACCTAAAATGGTGTGGATGGATTAACAGATTCCCAATTTACCTTCTCTACATGAGACAACACACAACACAAGTTTCCAGCAGAGAGATAAACATTGACCTATCTGAGGCAACTGCTTCTTATATGATACTAGCCATAGAATAGTTAATGCCCTGTTTAAGCTCTGTGTCTTCAGCATCTATACCTCTCTTATATATGTTTCATTTGTTTGTTGGGTTTTTTAGACAGTCTTAGTATTATCTAGCCCTGGCTGTCCTGGAACTCACTAGGTACACCAGGTGGTCTCAAACTGACAGAAATCAACCTTGCCCTGCCTCCTGAATGCTGGAATTAAAGTCAGGTGCTACCACCAGACCTTTCTGTTTTATGTATATGTATGGCTGTGTGCTCCATGCCTGCATGATTTCATCATGTGTGCTTGTGTGCATGTACCTGATATTGATGTTGGGTTTACCATGGTCACTCTCCATGTTTTGTTTCTTGACACAGAGCATCACAGAACACAGAGATGGCCAATTTGTGAAAATCTAGAGGACTGACTTTCTTTCCTTCCAAAGTGATGGTGATTCAAGGCAATTTGCCAAACTACCTGGCATTTATGTGGGATCTGGGAATCTTAACTCAGGTCCTCATTCTTATACAAGGGTTTGGATGCTGGGAAAGCACTTTATCAGCTGAGCCATTGCCCCAGCCTCAAGCTTCTAAGCTTTTATGCTTTCTTATATACTTGGTTCAAACCCCGAAATTTTGATTAATTGAGAGTTAAAAGGTTTTTTGTTCCCTTTTGCATCTATCTAGTTTGTATTATCCTGTAAAGCCACATATCACTTAATGAGAGGGATACATTCTGAGAAATTGTGTTGGTCTGTAATTTTATTGTGTAAACATTCTAGAATGTATTTACAAAAATAAGACATAAATAGGTAATATGACCTTGTGGGATACTATTTGTATATTGTTAAGCATTGACTGAAAAGTTTTCATGCATCATCATACTGGTTTCTAGTGTTGTATATTATCTCTCAATCACTTCTAACACTGTAACATCATTGATTCTGGATGCTACATAAAAAATTATTGCTGTAAAATCTGTCATTTCCTCAGGTGCTGTGTCAGACCCAAGAAATGATCCAGACAAAAAGAAAAATACAAAATTTGGTAGATTATACTCATAAAAATAAAGATATACGGGTCACAATGACCCATTTAAATACTTATTTAGATGTGTGAGATTTAGGAGCCTAATTCAGCTCATATTAAATGTGCTGTTCAACTCTAACGTCTGACAGAGTGGTCACTCCCCAGCCGCTGTAACCCATTTTGTAAATGGCTGTCATGTGGCAAAGGATGGATTAACATTTTCTATGTTGAAGATTCAGATGAAATTTCTCTGTGTAAGTTATTAACAACCATTTGCAGGATTAAAGAGTTTCTCAATATATGCTGATGGCAGATATGCTAATGGTCCTGAAGAAGCCATTACAGTTTATGGTATCAGTGATCTGATGAGAGAATATAATAGGAACATCATTGCTCTGACCCAGCAAAAATATCATTCATACCTTATGAGACATAATAAAAGGTATTAAACTTATGTGGTGGCTTAAGATACAAAGAATGGTAGGAAAATGGTAGGTGACCTTGTGAATCATGTCTGCCCCAGTTACCAGGGAATATGATGACAGTCAAAATGGAAAGTATGTTTACTTACTTATAAAACACATCCAGGGTACTCGAGAAGATCCACTAAATAATTAAAACAAAATAATAACGAATGATGAAATAGTAGAAATCAATTACAGCCTTAATAACCACACAGAAGTTTTTCAAATGCCTATGAAATGCATATATATTTTTTTTTCTGTTGTTTGAATCATCTTGAAGAAAACCCACAATCCCTTACTCTTCCAATTCCTGGTCTCAGATGATTAAATACATAAACAACCATTTCACATAATGCAATTCTGAAGTTTATTTGTCTATGAGCTTTGTGTATGCTTTTAAATACCCTCTGCATACTTAACATTTGAATACAACTATTCAGCCTGCAAATGGGATCCTATGAAGGCAGGGCTGGTGGGGACCACTCACTGCATCTCTGCCTCAGTTGTCTTTATATTTTCTTGTGCTCCACCAGCTTGCTCTATCATCTATTATCTGTTTATCTATCTATCTATCTATCTATCTATCATCTATCAATCTATCTATCATCTCTCTATTCATTTTTGCTATGAATTTTCTATGTGTTTTACTTGTGGGGATCATGTTTTGTTTTTCTCTTGATGTGTTATAGCTGCACCTTGGAAATCACCACAGGGGAGTCTGAATCAATATGCTAAAACAGTATCAATGGTAGGGAAATTAGACTTTAGTGCAAGTCAGAAATAGCCTGAATGAAACTTAAGGACAATAAATTGAAAGAGGAAAATCCTACCCATAACCACACACTTCTTATTGTATTTGTATTTATTTCAAGAAGAGGAGAATATGAAGCAGCAGAACCTAGAGAGTATACAGGCTTTCCACATGTCTCAGGTGTACCCAGAGTATCTGTGAGAATATAATACCTGCAACATGATAATGCTTTGCTTTATTGGCAGTATCATATCAACCAATATTCCCTCCCTTGTTTTAGAATCTTACAACTTCCACAAAGGTAAGGTAGCATGGATATTTCAAATGGAAACATTTGGACAGAGAAATGCTGTGCAATTTGCCTGTGCAAACACAGCTCATGGAGAGAAGATCTTTTAAGTGTGTGTGTGTGTGTGTGTTTTGTGTGTGTTTTCTAATGCATGAATAAGAGTGGGTTAAAGAGTCAGATTTCCTGTAAAAATGTTTCCCTTCATTTAGGATAAACTGCTTTCCACTGCATAAAAACAATTGCTTCAGATATTTGTTCAGTTTCATTGTTTCATAAGGTATAATTCTAAGTTTGTGTAATATATTTTGAATTCTGTTTCATCTTTCTACATATTTGGATAATGTCTGTTGTAAACACTTGGTCTTCTAATGCTTATATACATTATCAGAAGATTATAAAGATTATACAGAGTAATGTATAAGGAAACTCATCTCTATTGGAATATTTAAGGTGAGGGACTATAGGTATTAGAAGTGTTTTATACAGAGAAATATTAACATATGTATGTTGAGTATTTATTGCTACTCAATTCTTCTGCAAAATCACCAGACATTGTTTATGACACATAGGAAGAATTTACTGTAAGATTTTGCCTCCTGGAAATGTCTGATGCTAAACCCATGAAGTCACACCAATACGGCTGTCTATCGTTGAAAAAGTACAGCAACAATAGATATGCTACCTTGGACAGAGGAAAGACCACAAAACCTCAACCCCACACAAGGGACTACTGGCAACTAAGAAATGACAAGAGTGAAGCCAGGCATTGGTGGCACATGCCTTTAATCCCAGCACTCCGGAGGCAGAGGTAGGCGGATCTCTGTGAGTTTGAGGCCAACCTGGTCTACAGAGCAATTTCCAGGACAGCCTCCAAAACAATACAGAGAAACCCTGTCTCGAAAAACAAAAACAAAACAAAACAAAAAACAACAACAAAAAAGAAATGCCAAGAGTGGGAGAAAAAGCTTTCACCAGGAAAGAACACACTAATTGCTTATCCCATATGAAATAAAAAAGTAAAATTTTGAGATGAGAAGCTATAGAGATGTTCTGTAGTGTGGCTTGCCATGGCACAAAGAAACCTGGGATGGAGAAATGATGTGTTAAGGAAGGAAAAGCACAAACCAAACTGAACCTTGCAAGAAGGAAAGGACTTGGAGAAAGACTTTCCTTTAACTTTGTCTTAAATTACCTCACCTGGAGGCATTGCACAGGGTTCAGCCTATAGTCTTTGTAGTACTCATGTATAAGAGGTAAGGTTTCCAGCTTAGAGAGGATTGGAAATAATCTTATTTGAACTTGAAATTTAACATACTAAATTTTCTTCAATTTTTGTGACCAAATGATTCAAGAAATTACTCAGTCCCTCCCACCCCCTACACAGAGCTTGCTAGTGCTGATTCCATGACCATATCTCATGATCTTTTGCTCTTGGCCATTTGTTGTTTCTGTCTTTTGATTTCTATTATTTTTGTTGTTGTAGTTGGCACAGTACAAAAGAACATGGCCTACCTACAACACTCAACAGTCAAGATTTAAAGGCTCTGACTTTGAATTGTTTCCAAATTTCTCTAAAGATGCTCTGGTGAAATTTGGGCCAAAATATAGAAACCTACTTCCCTCCGCAGACAATAGCCTGCACTTGTAGTACAATTCATTGTTGTGTATAATCTCATGCTGTCTTTGGGGCTACCCAAAGTGTTGAACAGATTGAAACATGACCTGAATACATACATGTTCAAAGCTCCCTCCTAGTCCGTGTCTTTGCCAAGCTTGCAATAAGAATAAGCAGGATTCTCAGCTAGTACCATACAAGGTTCCACACTTAAGCTGTGTACTGATGATTTGTATGGGTAAGAAACCTGGGACCTAGAGTGGAAAACCAGTAGCTTAGATTAGTGTTCTACACACCTAAACCTGTGACAATGTAGGAATTACTGCCAACTCATTGTTTGGTAATTGATAAGCATAAAATAGCAAAATTGTGAGATTCCAAGTCTGTTTTGCAAATGAGAAAATAGATGTTAAAAGGTTAAGTAGCTGAATTGAGTTCTTACAGTTAATATAAGGCTAAGCTATGCTAAAATCAGGCCCAGTGGCTAGGGCACTTAAAAGGACTGGTCCTATTGTGATGGGAAAACTCTAGGATGGAGAAATACCATGAACAATTGAGTTAGTATTTCACTTTCCAAAAAGAATGAAACAATAGAATATTCCGTAATAAGCTGTCAAAACATGTCTACTACTGGGTATGGCACTCACGATGAGACACTTACACACAAATATGTACATATATTTCCTCAGAAAGTTATTCTGTTAAAAAATGGGCAAAATTCCCAATGTTGCTGCCATGTCAACTACTGGTATCATCAAACGTTTTTAATCTCTTTTCTGAGCATAACTCTGATATTCAACAGCTGGGAATAGATAAGCAATATAAATCTCTATTTCTCAAGAACAGAAATGAAGTCTATACTTTCAGATAACTCAATAAGCTCCAACATCAGTAATAAATACCCAGATTTCTGTATAAATTACCCTGGGCCTCAGAATATTATGCTCAGTTCTGAGTTTATTTGTTTCATATCTCATATCTGTAGGTATACAAATTAAAAAGAAGTGCTTTGAAATGTGCTTATGTTTGGAGGGAGGAGTGTGTTAACAGGGTAACGCTGAGAAGTGCTTGTGTCTATTGCATCTCTTGTTCTTTTCCTTAATTGCATTTAATGGAATAAATGCACTATAAATTCAAAATAATGGATGTGAGTGTCAAGAGGAATGTTTAGATGGACTGATGTTCACGATGTCTAAACTGCCTCTGAACAAGGGGTGTCTCGACACCTGATAATAGCTATGGCCTCTTATTAGTTGCTCTAGCTTTTGTAGAGAGCCAGGGTCAGAGACAAGTATGGCAAAGTTCTAATATTTTTATGGCTTAGATGAACAATGGTACTTCATGTTCAAGTGTTAGAAACTGCTGGCTTGCCACATGCCCAAATTATTCTTTTACCTGCGGTCAAAGTAAATTTTAACCTCTGCTGTCTTGCAGAGGTCCAAACTGATAATAATCAAGTCCATTCATTCCTTCACAAACTAAGCCATATGGTTATAAAGCTTAGGTAGTTCTGGGAGCCTTTGAAACTGAAGGATTTGAGACATTGAAATGGGCAGTGTCATGAAACCAGCCAACTTGGGCACTGACTAATAAGCCCCTGTATTGTATCAGAAACCTATGGGGATTATTTTGGCAGTTCATTCATTATCAGCTAAACACTTCATTTAAGTCAGAATGTATTCCCATGTCATGTACCTGCCATGAACAACAATGATGAATGTATATCTACCTGTGCTACATAGGCCCATGCATAAAAGAAAATCACCCCCAGCCAAATATGTATCAGCCCCTCTCCGTGCAAATCACTGTGCTCTAAACACAGAGATTTCATTAAAGAAGAAAAGCCAAAATATCATTCTGAAGTTTTCTTGCCTCACTGAATTTATGACCTTTGTTGTTGCTTTAGCAAGATATTATTAAATTCAAGATATTAGGATTTTGAAAATAATACTGGAGAGAAAATTAAATCCATGTCCATAGATATAATTTGAATTGAATGTAGGTTTTTCTTGTGTTTTTATTTATTTATTTTTTGTAAGACTTAGAAGGCTGCAACTCAAAATGTAAAAGTGGTGAGTTTTATTCATATATAACAAAAGTGGTTTTGTTTGTTTGTTTGGTAGATAGGTAAGAGGACAGAATTTGAGATTTGTATTATCTTTTTCCATCCTTGTAGCATGTTGGAACACAAATGTATTATTTGCAGATCCATCACACATAGTATGTTCTTTTTGTGTGTAATAATAATAGGTTACCTTTTGCTCTGATAATTAATACTTTAACTTTAAGGGGTGAGGTGAGGTGTGTAATTGCAGATGGCATAGTAATAGTCATTTTATTATGTCACAGTGGTTTTCATAACAGGCAAATGAAGCAGTATGGGAAACAGAAGAACAGGGCCACTTCAATTATAGTTTGATCACCATTTGGGACTTGGGTCACACTTTTTATATTGATTAAATATGTATCCTTTATTTTACATACATACCACAGTTTTCTCTCCCTCCTATCCTTCTGGTCCCTCCACGCACTTCCTTTCTATGCCTCCCCTCCACCCCTCCTCCATCTGCATTCAGAAGAGGTAGGCATCCCATGGATGTAAACAAAGCATGGCACTTCAAGTTGAAGCAGTACTAAGCCTCCTCCCACCTCCCTGCCCCTCATCAAGGCTGGACAAGTAAACCCAGCATGTGCAATAGGTTTCCAAAAAGCCAGCTGAGCTCCAGGACCAGGCTTATACAATCCTTTCTCTCTCTTCAACAAGATTACACATTTCTATAGTCATCTGGACAAAGAGAAAACAAGAAATTTCCTGAGGCCTTCATCTTCCTTCTTAGCCTGAAAGATTTGCAATATCTAGTATCCACATGACAGAATGATTAGTAACAACACTGCAACTTCAAAGGATCCCTTGGATTTCCTCCGGATCACAAAGGACATGGTAAATGGCCTACATTATGCTATGGTTTGATACACACCACATGACAGTGCATAATGATTTAGTCTCTGGAGACAAACAGCCTTGGATTGTAATTAACCTTAAAATTATTAACAACATGACTTTATTAAGCAAGTTAACTCACCCTCAAACCCCCATATGGCTCAGTTTTAAAGTATTTATTAAAATATTTCTACCTTTAGATTTAGTGTTGGGTTGGATGATTGATGCTTATAAAGTAATTAAATGAGTATTTTACATACTGAAATATGTCAATACATATAAATATATTATACTAAAACACTGTGGATATTATACTTAATAAGTATTGAGATGTTTTACCCTGTTTTACTGAAAGAAAAAGATTGAAATGGACACTATGCTTATTCCAATGGATGCTAGGGTTTCAGAAACTTACAAACTACATTCCAACATGAATGAAACAATTTATATCTCCACAATTACTCCTGTAGAGTTGTTTCTCAATATCTTAGTGTATTTTTTATTGTCTGTATTTTTTTATACTTAACCCATCTTGGTGGGTATGAACTTTTTTTTTTCCAGTGGACATTTTATTAATAGAGCATCAACTTCTCCAAACCTACAGCTGGTATTTTGTCTTTTTTTCCATGCTGTGTCATGAATAGTGACAAAGCTAACCAGAGGCTACTCAAAGAGAACTAAGCTTTTATAGCTCACTTTCTTTTACAGGCAGAATATAAATAGATGTACTCTAAAATGCACTTAGCCACTAAGGGATTTAAATGGGATCTTGAAGAATGTAGACAAATCCCGATGCAGTAAAGATGAGCTAAGATGCTGCGCAACTGTTTAAGGGTTCCTGGTGCTGCATCTCCGCCACTAGCTGAATCTTGTGCTAACACCAAATGGAGATGCGGAAAACACACTAAGTTGACTTAGGAGCTGTGCACAGGAACCAAAAGGCAGGAAAATACTAAACATTGCTGAGAGCATCCACCCCAGGAAGGACTTTACCTTCCAGGAGCTCTAGACTGGCACCACCCCCAGTGCTGACATGGCTGACTTTGTCCTCTGTATTCCATTTGGCACAGCAAGTGGCAGTGTCTCCACCACCTATGATAGTGATGCAACTCCTAGAAGTGGCTTTTACCACCTCATCCATGAGGGACTTGGTTCCCCTTGCAAAAGCTTCCCATTCAAAAACCCCGACTGGTCCATTCCAAACAATCTGCTTAGCTCGAGCCACAGCCTCAGCATATTTCTTGCTGCTCTCAGTACCACAGTCTAAGTCCATCCAGCCAGCAGGTATACCAGAGGCCACAGTAGCTTGGCCAGTCTTGGCATTCTCATCAAATTTGTCAGCAGTGACAAAGTCAACAGGCAAGGTAATCTTCACACCATTTTTCTCAGCTTTGGCCATAAGATCTTTGACAACCTTGGCCCCTTCTCCATCATACAGAGAAGTGCCAATCTCCATGTTGTTGAGCACCTTAAGGAAGGTAAAAGCCATTCCACCACCAATGATCATCTCATTGACTTTGTCCAGCATATTATTGATCAGCTGGATCTTGTCTGCAACTTTAGCTCCTCCCAAGATAGCCAGGAAGGGGCGTTCAGGACTCTCCAAAGCTTTGGCAAAGTAGTTCAGCTCCTTCTTCATAAAAAATCCACCAGCCTTCTGTGGCAGATTCACACCCACCATGGAGCTGTGGGCTCGGTGTGCAGTCCCAAAAGCATCATTGACATAGACATCCCCAAGTTTAGATAGTGAGGCTCGGAAAGCATCAATTTTGGCTGGCTCAGCTTTAATCTTGTTTCCAGAAGCATCTTTTCCCTTCCCTTCTTCCTCTACATGAAAACGGAGGTTCTCCAGCAGAATGACAGTGCCAGCTGCTGGGTTGGCACAAGCATTCTCCACTTCTGGGCCTACACAGTCCTTCAGGAACAGAACATCCTTGCCCAGCAGAGATTTGAGTTCTGCAGCAACTGGCTCTAAGGAGTACTTGTCAGGCATGGGCACACCATCAGGCCAGCCCAAGTGGCTCATCAGAACAACAGACTTGGCTCCATTGTCCAAGCAGAATTTGATGCTAGGGACAGCAGACTTGATCCTTTGGTTATTTGTTATCTGGTTGTTCTTCATAGGAACATTGAAGTCCACACTCATCACGACCTGCTTCCCCTTCACGTCCAGCTTGTCCAAAGTCAGCTTGTTAGAAAGCGACATTTTGGCAACACGGTACGATCAAGAGGCTCGGATCTGAGGAAGAGACGGTGGGTATGAACTTTTATCTCACTCTAGTTTTCCCACTTCCCAACTGACTAGCGATATTGAACATTCTTCTTCATGTACTCATTAGCTATTTGTGTATGCTCAAAGATATTTCTGTCCCAGTCCTTTTTCCTTTCCTTTTAGCAATTATAATTATAAGAGTTTGGGTCTGTAATATTCTCGAATCTCTCTTTCACTGTTGCTTTCATTCTGGTCTCACCAATTGATTTGGGAAAAGTCTCTCTCAATTCTCTTCTTTTTGTTATCAGAGTTTTGAATGCATTGCTGTTAAGGCTTATTTTAATTTTTTTTAAAAGATTCATCAGTGGAACCATTGTTCCAGGTCTTTTCTTTATGGAGAAGCTTTTCATATTACAGAGACAACTACATTATAGATACTGGTAGAATTCTGCACTGAATCTTCTAACCCTGGGCATTTCTCACTTTTCCTTTCCTCTCTCTAAATCCTCCCATGTACTCTTCCCTGCTCTTCTTCAAATACATTATCTTTTTAAAAAATGAATTGTTATTTCACATACACACAAACATACCTACACACACACACACACACACACACACACACACACACACACACACACACAACCTACTCAGTCCTTAGACTGCTTGGCATTAGGCAGCCGGTTGTGCTCTTCCCCGGTAAAGGTCACATATCCATTTCCAGCTTCCCTTAGTTGCCTATAGCTCTTTGTGAAGTACTGAGGCTTCATGGGCTTTTCTTGATCCAGTTAGATATGTTCATTGACATCATCCTTGCTGAATTCACGTTTGGTAAGTCATGACAGTGAGATGCTTTGGGTAAAGGTTCTGATATTAAAACAGACTTCATAATTCTCTAGAACTTACAATCTTTCTTTCTCAATTTTTATAATGTACCCTGATCATTAGGTGCTAGGATTGCTTAATAAATATCCGTTGGGACTCGAATCCACGACTCTTTTTTTTCCTTTTTTTAAATTTAAATTAGAAACAGCTTGCTTCACATGTCAATCTCAGCTGCCTCTCCCTCTCCTTCTCCCCCACTCCCCACTAGCCCCCCTGACCCCTCACCCAATCCCCATTCCACTCTCCAGGGAGGGTGAGGCCCTTCATGGTAGTTCTCCAAAGTCTGTCATATCATCCAGGGTAGGGCCTAGCCCCCCCCCATGTGTGCAGGCTGAGAGAGCATCCCTCCATATGGAAAGGGCTCCCAAAGTCCATTCGGATGCCAGGGATAAATACTGATCTCGTACCTAAGGCCCCAAAGATTGCCGAGGACTCCTCACTGACAACCATGTCATGTTCAGGTGGTCTGGATCAGTCCCATGCTGGCCTCTCAGCCATCAGTGTGGGGTCCATGAGCTACCCCTTTTACCCACAGGATCTTGGCCCCTTTGCTCATTAGTCCTCCCTCTCTGCAGCTGGTTTCCAGGAGTTCAGTTCATTTTTTAGCTGTGGGTGTCTACCTCTGCTTCCATCAGCCACTGGATAAAGGCTCTAGGATGGCATACAAGGAGGTCGTCAATCTCATTATCGGGGAAGGGCATTTATGTAGCCTCTCCACTCTTGCTTAGATTTCCAGTTGGTGTCATCCTTGCAGATCTCTAGAAATCACACTTGTGCTAGATGTCTCCTCAAACCTATAATGATTTCCTATATTATGGTATCTCTCATCCTACTCTCCTCTATTCTCCCCCTTCTTCAACCTTCCTGCTCCCCCATATCCTCATAACTCTTGCATTTTTGGATGGTTGTGGTTTACTGGACTCTATCTTCTGCAAAGAGGATGATTACTTGATGAGAGTTCTGAAGATTATACTAGTCTGCAGGAAAAAGGACAAGTGTTTATAGATTGATATTATGGATTATTCTTATTTAACAAATTAGTGCTTCTATATTTTCTCCCAATAATCATGAATGCACTAGCATTTAGTTCCAGTACCAGGCATGGTGCCTTTGTTGAGTGGGTGTAAGTCCAACTAGAGAGCTTTTGGTTATTGGCAAGGTATTTGAACCACTAATACACACTTAGAGATCCATGCTGATTGTTGATGTGTGTCATAGGCCTGATAGCTGGGTAGGACAGTTGGCTGCCTTCCTCCTTTGGAAGCTTGTAAGGTACCACCTTCTGGTACCATGAAAACTAATCCTCACAGAAGGGCATTCAGGTCTGTTCCAACTCAGAGGTCTCTAGGGCCTGTTTCTGAAAAGCACAAAATTGTCAGTAATATGGACATAACTTCCACCTCTGGAGTGTAATCAAGAGCAACAGTAAAAAGTCTATGTATTTGTAGAATCTTTTGGCATCACTGGTCAACAACTCAAAGGAGGGCTTTTCAAGGCTCTTATTATGTTTTTTGTTAGTTGGTCTTTGGCTCTTGAATGGGTACTATCAACCCAGACAAGAAAATTTCACTAAAGTAAATATGTATATATAAAGAATATATAGATGAGTGTATTACCTTAAAAGCAATTGACAATGGGCATTTTGGTGATTTTAAAGATACCTATTATTAAAAATAATTACCATGTTTATTTACTAAATATTTCACCTCAAAATGATCCTGGAAAATACTATGGCAATTTCTATATTTAGGAAAAAATATGTTTTATTGATTATTTTATAAGAAAAAGCCAAGAAATGTACAAATAAGATGTCAGAATCAGCCAGTAAATGATCTAGAGGGATTGACTCTGGCATTATGCCCACAGCTTCTCTTTGACAAGAAGTTTTAACCACAAATAGTTTTTCATAGTGTTTTGTTTGATTGTTTGTTTTCATACCAAATGAAATTACCATCTCTTAGTAACAGGCAAAATATAAAATATTAATATAAAAGTGACCATGAAGAAACTGGTACATTTGGAAGTGGAAAGGGGGGGGAATGTTGGGCTATTGTTCAAGAAGTTACAGGCTGGACACTTAGAATCTGTCTAAGAGTTGTTTTAGCTACATTAAGATTAGTGAAGTCAATGAGAACCCTAACGGCTCAGTGGCCCTCATCTAAACATAAACTCCAATGACTTCTTTCATTTGAAGGTAAACTCCCAGAGTGAGCTCTGTACTGGCCAGTTGACCAATTCACTGCTGACTGGGTTTGCCTAGCAAGAGAGCATGAATATTTAAACCTTGTCTTTCTTTAGATGCAGAACAGCAAAGATGATTTTCCATGGAATTTAGCACTAAACTCAGGCAATTTGTACAGCTGTGCATATAAATGGCTTTTCACATAATCTCCAGAGGCCAGGGTCAATGTTCCTCGTACATTTTAATGCTGTAGATGACACAGCGACATCCTTCCAATTTATGTTCCCTCATAATTGAAAGGGGCTTAATAAAAGTGAGGAAGAGGCAGTGTGTACACAGTGACATCGATTTCTGCTGACAGTTGAACAGAAGTTAATTGTAATTTTAATGTAATTTGTTCCATGGTTAATGTTGAGCCCTGGAACATACCTAAATCCATTTTAAAGGAAACTGTATGCTTGTGTGAATACTATATTACAATGAACCAATTATGTAACTGTCCTAAAGACACAAAACATAACTTCCGCAGATGAATATTTTCATTATTTTACTTATAGGTATGTTTGTTTAAAGAAACAGAAAGCTGGTCTCTATTATCAACACAGAATGTTTGTTAACCAGTCAGATTTTGAGGTAATGCCAATGTTATGTTACTTGAAATAAATGCACACATGAGTTGCCTAAGTAGCAGCACAGCATAGTATTAATTGCTAAATTTAAGCTTATCTTTGTGAGCTGTAGTTAATATTTAGTCTGGGTGAAATAGTTTTTATTAAGCTATTTTTTCATTTGGTACAGCTAATAGTTTTGTTGATAATTCAAACATGTCCTGCTGTGACTTAAAAACAAATGCAAAACTGAAGAATGGTGGTATTCTTCAACTCTGAAATTTGCTAATTGCATAGTTATTCAATTATAGGTAATATCCTTTTATTGCTAATAAGAGTACCATGTGTCAACATGACTGCAATTCTGAGATGGAGTTTGCCCTCTTTGCCTTGTATGGAATTTAAAACTGTTCTGTGTGAAACACTATGGGAAATTAACACTTAGCGGTGGAAGACAAGGCAAAGAAGTTAGCAAAAAGCCAGACTGAATGTTTTCCCACACAGATACTTTTTGTGGGGGATACCTCCACATGGATTTTTTTTGTCACCAAAAAGCAAATAAACAACACTCTCCTGTATTCATTGTCACCTTGGTTAAAAAATTCTCAAGTAACTGAAAATGTTTCATGTAAGAAAACTATCCAATCCTCTATCTACTAGTCAGGATCTATTGTCATGTTGGGTAGAGAATAAGTAAAAAATGACCACAAAGCTATGCCTTTGGTATGACAATAAACGCATCAGAATCAAATAACTGAGGAGATAATGACATACAAAAATAAGTTATTATTGTCTTACCCCAGAGAGAATGTGTAAGACTCTTGTAATTCAGAGTACAAGAATATGTATGTTTACATTTATCATGTGTTCATCTTGTGCTCCTGAACTTTGAGAACTATTGGCCTGAAAGGTTCACTGGATGTCTGGGTGATGGCTATAGTTCAGATCTGATTTGGTGGATTTTTACGTTGACTGTAAGTATAATTAAACAGCTTTCTATCTTCTGTTAAGGAGAACACTAATTATCATCTTGCTGGTTAGCAGAGCTAAATGGAAGTCTTCTAATGGGTTCTGAACTTTAGTTTTGTTTCTAGAAGGTTATGTTGATTAGGCACTATGGGATACAGTCAGTACATATCTCCTCAACTTTCATATCTCATGTGCTCTATTTTTTTTCTTGAAGGACTTCTCCCATGGCCCATTTCTAGCTTCCTGGATTCTCCAGATGTTTCATATTAAACATACAGTTTAACTAGATATGACATGGGAGGGTGAGATATAAGAAAGACAAGATGACTAGGTTAATAAAAACTATATGTAAAATTCTATATAAGAACCTATCAATTTACAATCAAATTGCAATATAATCTAGCAGAATTTGAACAGAGATACCAAGCATGGATGGATAATTTGTTCCTAGAAGCCATTTATTTTTAAGTAAAAATCCTAGTACCAGGTATGGATTACCTCCTTATGAGATATTGGTCAGGGAATTCTTAGAGCATCCCAAAACAATAGAGGTTATTGCCTCTGCTCTTGTTTGCTTACCAGAAAAGGATGGTAAGACTTCATTACTGAAGATATCATACTATTGTACTATATTCTTGAAAGAGAAATTAAAAAAAAAACTTTGCTTAAAGCTGCCTTCCTGCTGGATAGTTTTCATAGTAGTAGGGGGTACTATGATAGCTGCTTAATGAGTAAGACATTCATAAGCTTCCTCAGCAGTGGATCTCCATACTACAATAGCAGCCTCCCAAGAAAGATGTCATCATTAATGAACAGTGGCATAGATGTTATGGGGATAACCAAGAGCTTTTTGCTTGGATTTGAAGGCTCCTTCACAGGAGAGAATTCATTCTTATTGCTGTAAACATGGTCCCAAATTCATGGTGGAGAGGTCACAGACCCTAGGGAGTAACCTACAACTGCAATTTTGTTAACCCAGAAGGATTAACAAACTACCTTATGACTATTTAGGTTTACAACCATAGATTGGCGATATTTTCCACTTTGGTGAGAGAACCTTCTTTTGTCATTGGACAGCTTGCAAAGCAGACACGCAGAACTGGTCAAAGTGCGAAGATTCGGGAAATTGTGTGTGCCTAGATCTAATAGGACATATATACTACCCACTCCCTAGCTTATATAACACAATGAGAGATGATGTAGAAGTCAAATAATGGCAGGAGTGCTATAATAATGCTGTCCCCTGAGTATGACAAGGTCATTGCCATCATGAACAGTGTTACCTGTATATGATATGTACAAGATTGTACTTGTGGACTCTCCATCACAGGTGGGATATAGACATGGAAACCCCTACTAACTCTGAGACACCATTGACAGTTAGTCTGTTGGGTAATGGGAAGTCATTTTATTTTATTCATTGGCTAATTGCCCAAATAAATAACCCTCAAATATGCCCATGTCAATGACCTTAATTAAACTTAGTGTACCATTTATAAAAATGACATGAAAGAAAGAACAGGATTTGTTGGGAAGGAGAGGAAGTTTAATGAGAACAGATTTAAAGAGACATAATTGTATGTATGTATGAAATTCTCAAACAACAAATTTAAAATTATCTTCAGTATACAACTTGTTAGGAAAGGGCATTATTTGATTCACTTAGTGTTTAAAGTTTGTATCCCACTTCATATTTGCTACACTGCATGTTCTTGTAGGATAAAGAAATAAATGGAATTATTAAAAAACTATAAAAAGAACATGAAGACAGATTGCCTGGAAAGTATGATTTTCCTTCTAAAATGATATTCTACAAGTGTGATCTGTGGACCATTGATATCATAGTAACTTAGGAAGATATTAACAGTGTATCCCATTCAATTAAATGCAAGGACATGGATCAAAAATGCATTAAAATATTTTTCACAACCCTAGTCTGGTTCCTAGTCAAATCATACATATTTGGTGACCTCAGGCAAGTACTTCCTTCTCTGCTTCCTGCTCCTAGACTAAAAAAGGCAAAAAAAAAAGTACACAATGTGTCTGGGTATCACCTAACATTAATTGTGGAAGTTACCTGTCCTGGGAAATTCTGTATTCCAGAGAAAATCAGCATAGTTCTTCCCCTAAAACCTAATTTCAAATCCTATTTTGCCAATATACCTGTTATAGGGTTTTGAGTACAAAACTAAACCATGCTGAGACTCAATTTCCTCAACTTTTAATGCCTATTTTTCAGAGATATTGTGTGGATTAAATGGAATTAGATGTGATTACATATTTGAATTGTCTACCAAGCAGACCTTCCACTTTACTTACCATTGCAAATAATAGACTTAGGCCCAGAGGGAACCTCCTGTTGCAACAACAAGGTGGATTCCATTTCATTTATTTTACCTGCTCCCCCTCCCTGACCCACACACAAAAAGGAGATTCTTCTTTGTCAGTAAATAACAGGTTGTCATAAGCTGTGTTTAGGCAGATATAAGATTTTTTTTGCAATTTGCAAGTATGCAAATTGAGTCATGACTCACTTCATTTTCATGTAAAATTAATTAACTATAAAACTTTGTATATAAACAAAAAAGGGAAGGAGTTTTAAAATATGGAGATGTAAGTTTTAGAATTTAGGCAAGATGTCTCAACCTATATAAAATACAGTTAGTATTACTGTTAGAGTTTCACCAGATATATGGACATAGCCCTAAGTTCAGGTTATATCGCTAGTACTGTCTTCAATAAACAGCATGGAATAAGACAGTTCTTTATTTTTCTAGTACTAAGCTTCCAATCTTACAAAAGGATGGGATCTGATAGCACGCTAAATTGATCTTGAAAGTTCCTTCAAGTTCTATGATCCTATTTGAGATACATTATTTTACATATACTTGAATTTTCTCAGAGAAAGGGATAAACTATATTAGGGAGATGGATTTTAGATTATTTTCTTTTTTTTGACTTAAAAATTTTTAAATTTGGACACGCATGTAACTTTTTTAGTTTAAATTAGAAAAAAGTAGCTTCATATGTCAATCACAATTCCCTCTCCCTCTCCTTCTCCCCCACCGACACCAACCTCCCTAATCCCCCACCCAATCCCCACTCTGCTCCCCTGGGAGGGTGAGGCATTCCAAGAAGGATCTCCAAAGTCTGTCATATCATCTTGGGCAGGGCCTAGGCCCTCCCCCATGTGTCCAAGCTTAGAGAGCATCCCTCCATGTGGAAATGGCTCCCAAAGTTCATTCGGATGCCAGGGATAAATACGTATATACTACCTGAAGTCCCATAGTTTGTCAAGGCCTCCTCACTGACACCAAAATTAACGGGTTCTAGACCAGTCCCATGCTGGCCTCTCAGCCATCAGTCTGGGGTCCATGAGCTCCCCCTTGTTCAGGCCAGTTGTTTCTGTGGGTTTCACCTGCCCAATCTTGACCCCTTTGCTTATCACTCCTTACTCTCTGTAACTGGGTTCCAGGAGATCAGTTCAGTGTTTAGCTGCGGGTTATGCTTCTGCTTCTATCAGCCACTGGATGAAAGATCTATGATGACATATAATGTAGGCATTAACTTCATAATCAGGGAAGGGCATTTAAGTAGTCTCTCCACTATTTTTTAGATTGTCAGTTGGTATCATCCTTGTAGATCCCTGGAAATCCCACTAGTGCCAAATCTCTCCTCAAAATTGTAATGATTCTCTCTATTGTGGTATAACTCATTCTACTATCTATTCTCCCTTCAAATCAACTTTCCTGCTCCCATATGTCCTCCTCTCTCCTAATCTTCTCTCCTTCTTTTTCTCCCAGCTCCCTCTCCCCTCCCCTCCCCCATGCTCCCAAACCCATCAGGAGATCCCTTCCCATTCCCCTTCTCAGGGGTAACATGCATATCTCTCTGAGGGTCCTCCCTGTTTCCCAGATTCTCTGGCAGTGGGATCATACACTGAAATCCCCTGCTCCATGTCTAAAATCCATATATGAGTGAGTGCATCTCATGTTTGTCTATCTTCATTTCCTATAGAAGCTCAGACTCTGTATGTCACTCTCCAAGCCACACTAGACCTTCTATTCTAGTTCTGCTTACCTGGAATAGCCACAACCCTGGAAAAATTTAACTTTTTTTTTATCTTTGAATGAATGCCTCAGCAATAGTAAAGAAACTTTGCTGATTGGACTTGTTTTAAATTTATGCCTAGAGTGTTAAAATAAATCTCCACAGTGACAGACACTCCTGCTAAACTTTTCTATTAAATTAACTTACCCACTTTGTAAAGTGACAATTCATGTCTTTGCCTTAAATCTTCAATGCCTACTATCCACATACTAATAAACCTTGAATACAGTAAATGAACTTCATGAGAATTGTTTAAGCTTCACCACAATTTCCACAAACAAATATAATGTCTCTATTGTCACAGATTTGTCATTGTGGCTTCACCTCATATAGTAAAAGTGATGCCTCTGATTAAATTCAAGTTAATTTCTTCCACAAGTTTCATCAATTATTAGCATCTTAAAAGTTTAATTTGTACCACAAAATGCTTTATTTCCCAAGTAACTGTTCTTCGCTAATTCTCTCAAAGTATGTTATAAATATTGTCTCTTATTCTCATGTAAACTTGAAGTTAGAGATTTATTAATCTGCCCAGACTCATGGAAAAAAATCATAGAACTAATTCCTTGTCTTTGTGGGTTTTTTTTTATGTGCTTACTTCACATCTCATTTTCTACCATTTCTAGTAAAAATTTAACCTCATCCCTTATAACACAATATATTTTTATTATAGTTAGTTCTTAGCTTTTCACCAATGTGAGATAGCACAGCTTAGACAATAAATTAAAAAGGAGAAAATACTGAGTTTTGACTGTAGCTTCAGAGGCTTCCAGTTACTGTTGTGCGACTCCTTTGCTTTGGAGCCCCTGACTACACAGAACAGTGTGGCATGAAACACGCTGTGGGAAAAGCTGCTTACCTCATGATGGCCTCACAGAATAAAGGGGAAGACATCAACATCCCCAAACCCCAGTTAAGGGGATCATCTCAAGGACCTAACTACCTCCCACTAAGATATCCATCTTAAAGGCTCTTCCCCCTTCCCTACTATCAGATGATTAAAATTTCAATATACTTTATTTGGAGGGTATTTAAATTCTAGATCTTAATAGTTCTTTACAAAGTTACTAAGTGCTGTTGATTATATTTAATTTGATAGATTAGTTCAACCATTCTAAAGCACTATTTCCTTTATGTTTATGTAATCATAGTCTTCTGGTCTTTTTCTCATTTTACTGTCTTAACTTGAATATTGCCATTAACAAACCCAAATAATCAGCTTTGTATTATTCAGTTTATTTCTAAGATGAAATATGGCAGAGCAGAGCTACTAACCATAAATCTTCCAGCTTGATCCACAACATTCCATCAGCTCAGAAAATGTGACCATGAATTTAATAAACATCTCAGTCTATCAATCTAGGAGTTAGTATTCTTGATGCTTTTATCTTTCTTTCATAGTTCAGATCCACTCTACTAATTAGGTCTTTCCACCTGCCCTGCAAAAGGCTAAGTAACATTCAGCCACTTTACATGGTGAATAGTAGTATATCACAGCCCTAGAAAACTGTCATTCTTCATGCCATTCTGCATTTGCTTTGGTCTCTTCATAGATCACTTTACACAAAAGAGATACAGTGGCCATTAAAAAATAAATTAGTTCATGTGTTTAGTATATCATGATGCTATGGTCTTTCACTATATTTAGAAGATGATATTATTGAGTCTTATGAGGACATTCTTGATTGGATATGTGTTTACTTATCTGTCTTAGTTGTAAACCTACTGCTGTGCTAAAACAGCTCTACTAAGGTAAATTACAAAATAAAGTGATTAATTTAGCTTTCAGAGGGATAGGGTCCATGATGATGAAAGCAAAATCACACATGAGAGCCTGCATCTTGATCCACAACCATGAGACAGAGAGAAGTACTTGGAGTAGCATGATGTTTGTAAACATCCTCCTAATGGTACACATCTTCCAACAAGACTCCACCTCTAAATCCTATCCAAATAGTTCCACCAACTGGAAACCAAATATGAAAATGTACGAGATTGTGGAGGCCATTTTCATTTAAGTCACCATAGTTCCCAGTTCATCCATATGTTTTATCTCAGTTGCTCATAACTTCACCTCCACACTGACATTATTTCTCATCTTCAAAAACAGTAGCCTTTCCATCTCTACCTTTGAATCTTGAAAATTCTCTGGCCACTTTATATCACTGTTTTTATTTCATATATTTGAATAACTGTCTGATTATTATTGGGAATAATATTAAGAAAATATCAATTTTCAAAGTAATTATTAATTCCTCACTAGAGTGTCCTGGCCTGTAGTTGCTCCAGGTAAAGGAGCCCTCTAAGTTATTTTGTCACATTAGAACTCTGTTTTTTATTACAATTGGGATATTCAGTACCTGAAATTCTCTTCTGTGTGTTTACAACATTCCCTTATCTACATGAAAACACACAAGATCTTATAAACATTAGTGGTTATATCCCCAGAGCCTAAAAATAGCACCCAGCAAATAGTAAACAGTCAATAATTTTTGATTGATCAAAGGCCGTGCTAGTACTCAGCCAATAGTTATAGATCTTCTGTGCAACCACCTGAATGTAGACTTACAAGATAAATCAATATTCCATTCCATTAGTTCTGGTCAGCTGATCTGACTCACTGAGATTCCTTTATGCCATAAATCTCACACCTATCTACTACCGTTCTTCTTGATTCTTATTTTTTTATTTTTTTTACCCAAATGCATTTTGTTTCCTAGTTTATTCTTACTTAATGTACATTTTTGAAGCATTCATACAAATTTAAAAGTAGAATTTTTAAATTGATAGCTATTTGTTAAGGCACTAATGGCTTTTTTAAATTAAAGAAGTCAACATTTAAAAACTGCAGAGACCAGATAACTATGGTACCCAGGCCCAATTGACTCATCTTCAACACAACTCCTGTACCTGAAGCTTAAGAAACACAGAAGAAGAGGGATGGGAATGACTGTAAGTGTCTGCAGTGAGAAACATCAGAAGAATTACACACATGAAGTATCAATATCATGGCCATGTTAAAATGACCTGAACAAGGACATCATAATAGGCATGCTAATATGAAACCCAGAAATCTCACAGGGTCCTAATACCAGACAAGGAACTACACACAATGAATTAATTCTGAGAGTAGGAGAAAATAATCTTCCCCAGGGAAATCTTTCAACTGGTTTTCCAATACCAAGTGGTCTTCTCTGAAGTCATGTATATGCAAGTAACATTATATGGATTAAGCATATTTTACAATGTATTTGAGTATATAAATATAAATATTTATATATACATATATGGAAACAATTAAAGAAAAGAGATCAGAGGTCATGAATTTGAAAGGGCCAGGGAGGTATGTGGGAAGGGTTAGAGGGAGTAATGGGAAAGGAGAAAAACAATGTAATTACATTTTAATAAAAAATATTTAAATGTAGAAAAAAGTCAAAATGTGAATATTATCTCCACATCTTTTTGTGAGAAGCAAAAGGTTTTGAATCTATATCTCAATTTCCCCATATGTCAAATGGAGTTTGCAATATTTAGCTTTAAACATAGCACATATAAATTGCTTGCTTTGGAGCTCAGCATGGAGGAGTTGTACATACAAAGAGAGTAAGGCACTTTTTAGTTATGTGACCTTCAACTAGGCCTTAAATGTCTTCAAGTGTCAATTGTCCCATTTGTAATAATTGGCATCCCATCTCCCTCATAACTCTTACTTTAGAAGGTTGCCCAGATAAATTTTAAATAAAATGGAACAATTAATCAACATTCCCCAATCTTTCTCAATAATGAGATTCACCTGGGTTTTTTTTTTTTGTCAAGCATTCAAATCATAATTGCCTACCCCAAGAATGTCAGATTCAGCAGTTTCTGTTTGTTGATCAGAACTTATGCCTTTAAGGGTAACCAAAGTTCTTTAACCTGAGGCAAATATGAAAGTAGGATGATAGTTTTGCAGTGCTCATGTTACTACTTAGTTTGGTAAGAACTAGGTATCCTACTGTTAAGTAAGCCTGTACAAGAGCGGGAGTGCAAGGCAGCTTTTCTGCCATCCAGTTCTCATTTGTATGAAGTACAAGGCACTGTCTGTCCAAAGGAATTGCTCTTTAGAGGGAGAAATGGAAGATTTCAAGACATTTTACTTTGAGTAGTAGAGATTGGCTTCACTGTTTTCAGACTTGCATCAAACTCACAATCCTCCTGCCTCAGGCTCCCACGTGCTAGATTATCGGTTTGCACCACCATCCTCACAGTTAATCAATTTAAAAACTTGAAACTGTTACTATCTCATGTACTTCAGCTTCTCATGAGTCGTTAGATTCCTCAATTCACAAGTAAAGAATGAAGGTTACTCTGCTATTGTGCCTCAGAGAGTGTTACTGGCATAGGCTGAATAGGCTGTTTTTGTCTCTGGAAGGAGTAGGTTAAGCACAGGCTAAGGAACAGAACAGGTCTGTGTGATTTGTGGCTGGTGTCCACCCAAAATTAAGGCCTTTAAGATGGAGAAAGATAAACATGTTCTATTCCTTTTTGTTAGAATTCATATCACTGTTTTTGGCATGTGTTCCTAAATTACCTTTGCCTGATGTAGCAAAAACAAAACAAATAAGCAAACAAACAAAATATAACTCATATACACCAGAAATTTTCTTTCATCATTTCCAAGAGTCTCATCTTAAAGATGAGGTTTTTAACATATTAATTTAAAGGAACTCTAGATATTCCAGTTACTATCCTTATCCCGTTTCAATTCCTGTCAGCCATGGCACCTTTTTGCCTAGATCTCTATATTTCCACTTCTCGATATATAGACTTTAAATTGACCAGTTTATATCTGATAGAGTATTGTCATAGGTTAGTTATAAACAGATTCATTAAATCAGCCTATAAATATCTTGGTACCTAGAGCTCTTCGTGATGTAACAAGACATTGTAGATGTTGTTAACTTCCAGCCTAGCTTACAATTGGAAGCCTACATATTTCTTCTTCCTAAATCACCTTAGTGGATTCAAACAACAAATATTGCTATCCTGTAAATTCTGGGTTTGGGAACTTGTAGATTGCTTAGGTGGATTTTGGTACAGTGTCTTCCCATGGTATTATCCCAGAGTACTCACTTAGTATATAGTAATTTGGTATGTGTAAGATAAAATATCAAATTGACTTCTTTCTTCAGAAGACTCCACAAGGGTCAGCATTAAAACATATTTTTCTTGACCAGGTATAGAGACACATACAGTAATCCCAGTGTCCCAGAGGTTGAGAAAGGAGATCATCATTAGTTCTAGTCCAGCCTGTACTACATCCTGGGATGCTGTCAGGGTAAAGAAATAAAAAGTAAAAGGAACAGTAAAAGAATTTTCTTTACATTTAACTAGGCAATCCTTATAACCACACACCTTACCCTTTTAACAAATGCAGACTTTCCATTTCATAACTGAAAAACAGTATTTTACTCAATATTTCTCTGCTAAGGCAAGGTTGAACTTGGTCAGGTTAATGTGGCAATGTGTGAGTTCTGTAGAAAAACACACCACTTTCTCTCACACTGACTTTCCCTGATGATTTGGTGTTCCTAAGTGCAGGCATCTTCATTACAGTGTCATTATCCTTTTTCGGCTTTTTCCATGATAAAGTCAAGTCACAAATTAGGTATAATTTCCTTCCATCCAGATGCATTATCTCTTCCTCCTATGATTTCTTTTCTTCTGATCCCTTAACAGATGAAAGATCTGAAGAGAACCACTACTTTGGAATATCTAATTTTCCAAAGAAAGAGAATCCTCATTTGCCAGTAGTAAAATACAATCTTTAATAACACAAACACGAAGGATTGCAATTCTACTGTTATTCTGGTTAACATCACTCTTGGAAATTACCAGTGGACAAGCCTTTCTTCAATCAGAATGTCAATTTTTGTGATGTAGATGAAAAAGGATATTTTATCTTCTACTCATGAGTCTCTGTGGCTCCTTCAGCTTTCCCAGATTCATTATCCCTTGGAGAAAAAGTGTGTATAATAAGTGCAATTTTTATTCCCACCACACATTTCAGGGTACAGAGCCCTGAGGATATGCTACATCTTTGCTTTGATTTATGACAATTTTAATGCCTACAGTTAGCATTTATTGCACAGATTTCAACTAAAAAAACACAGAGACTCTTGCTGAGGCAGTAGAATGAAAGAGTAAGCTTTTCTTAAAATGGAGGTAGCTCACCTTAGTTTCATCAAAAGTTGAAGATTCCTGGTGTGGTGTACTAACCAACTGAACTGTAATGCTTTGGAGTTCACATGGAAGAGTCGGGTTTACAGAAGTTAAATATATGAGCCCTCACTTAATTTTACAATCTCTATTGCTACCCTGTCTTTGTCTGTGTTTCATTTATTCATCACCTGGACTCACATAGTGAAGTTAATTTCTAAAAACCCTTTTTAATCATTATTATTTTTTATTTAAATTAGAAACAATCCCCTCAACCCCCTACCTTTTATCCCTAACAAAATTAGAACATCTCCACTATCACACAGTGTCCACTGCTATGCCTGACATGAAAAAGAAACGAAAGCTATCGAAGGGTCCCTTGCACACTAAGGCATCGCTGAAGATAGAAAACCATTCAAATGATCTAAGGACCAGTCTCTCTCAGGCTGAGAACACCAATTGTTTATAGGACATATTTGAGAGAGTTTTGGGTTGTTCTTAGAAGGAATTGATATTACTATGATCCTTTAAAAGGAAAAGTCCTTAATGAAAAATAGCTGTTTTGTTTCCTTTTATATTATATATCATTTTTATGATTGGCTTTATGATCACATTTTCAGGTATGGCATACTTTAGTCATCTTGACTATAACAATGATTTTGTGTTTTCATAGAAGAATGTCGTCATTTCACAAACATTCAAGTCAAATTTCATAGGATCAAAATGGCTATTGTCTTAATTTGATGATGTTGTAAGCATCATCATCAGTAAAACAGATGAGATAAATGTAGCAAAATGCAGGTATATAATGCAGTTAATTCATATTTAATTTAATCCCTATAGCCAGAAGTAAAATGAACATGGAGTAAGGTCCACGACTACAAGAGCAAACTTCATAGGTCCACACAGTGATAGCTAAGATTAGCCTTGAATGGAAGTAAGGAACCTGTCAGCCAGCTTTATTGCTTATGCCTCCTTAAGGCAGAAGTCACATTACTGTGTAAATAAGTAATGAGCAAATATTTAAAACGTATATTCGAATAAATGTTAAATGATGTGCCTGCCTAGAAGTCTGGCTTTTAACAGTAACTATTTACATATCTCTAGGTCAGAAACATAACCAATGAAAGAACACCAAGACTGAAGGAATCAAGAAAAGGGAGGACATTAATCACAGGGCCACAGGAGAACCTTCTATGGGGTAAAGTTAGATAAAGACTAACGATTATGTTTTTAGTAAGTTCACAGAGAAGGGCTTCTAGAGACAGCCAACAGAGACAACTCTCCAAGGTTTCATCACTTCAGTGAGCATTCAAAGTTAAAAACAAAATGACAGATACTTAGTTATAGACTACTTTGTATAAAAGATGAGGAAACAAAGTAAAATGTTTCCATGATTAATTGTAGAAATGTGTTAATTATGGAGTATTCCATTAGTTATCTGAAAAGAAGGTTTATTATCAAATTTTACCAAAATACAAAGTAAGTGAAATAAAGGGATATAGGCAAAATAGACTTTAGGTGGAGCATCACTGAGGGAATAGTTTGCTGTATTAAACCTCTTCTCTTTCAGCACTATGTTGTGTACACTGGTTGTTTGATTCTCTCATTCTTTCTCTCTCCCTCTCTCACTTTCTTGTTCTCTCTCCTTCTTAACCACTGTTACTTTATCAATAGTTAATATTAGCAAATGTATTCTAAAAAGACTAACCATGAAACACACAGTATTTCACTGAAGATTCATCTACTTATGGTGAGAAAATATAATCATTGAAAACTGCTCTATCTTTTTATTGCCCCCTTTGGGAGAAATTTATATGATCCAGGACAAAGATGATACAGAAAATGAGCAGACTAACTATACAACAAAGAGGAGAGACTTAAGAGAGAAACAGATATGCTTCAGCCAAGTGCTTCTTTTGACTTTGTCACTAGGGATAAATGTGAGCTACTCATTAAAGTCTGAAGACAGTGTCAAGGAGGAAGCCAGCTCTTTATTCTCTTAAGTTAAATATGCTCATTTTTCCTCAATTATTTTACAAATAAGTAAACCTACTGTATACTTTTCAAATAATGACATAGAATTGTTATGCATCAAATTCATGTGTTACATTTGCACGCATGTGAAAATGTGCAGGTGTGTGTAGGCTACAGGTAGAATTTTCTTCTGTTGTTTACTCACTTCATATTTTGAGATGGGTTTTTCACTGAGCCAGGAACTCTGTTTTAGATATACTGAATAGGAAAGAGTCCCTGGAACCTGTGTGCCTGCAGCCCTGGAGTTGTAGGCTCATATCACCACACTTAGTTTCTTATGTGGGTGCCAGGAATCACAACTCAGGACCTCATGCTTATTAATCAAACTTTTTACCCATTTAACAGTTTCTCTAGCCAGGGAACTATTTCGTCCATGCCATAATGTTGGACTAGGCTAGCCTTTCCTTAAGAAGCACCAACACTGATGAAATTTGGGAAATAAATTTGAAATTAGGTATATTTCTTGGTATTATGTATAAAGCACACTTTCAACCTGAATCCTTGTAGCAAAGAACAGGCAAGTTGTTTCTTTTATAAAATATAATTTTGAGACTTTCTTGTTTGTGATCAAAAATGTAATTTAATTAGTAATTCTATAAAGATAAAAATATAGTCTAGTGCATTTCTTCTCAATACAAATATTTTTAATTGTGTTTTGGAAGGGAACACACAAGCCATATTGTTTCCAATACTCCCTTTAGTCAGGAGAAATAATCATGAATTTGACACCTAACAGATTTGAATTAATTTTATAATATGTTTGAAGAATAATAATTGAAATATTGCTAGGAAAAGACACGTGTTACATCATCACCAGTAAGAGAGTTGTTATTCAAATCACATGCTAAAAACAAACGATTAAGAAAAGATGTTTTTGCTTACCTTTCATTCTACCCACTGGCCTTCTTCTCTATATTTACCTTCAGAAACATAAAAAAATGCACACAGTTTTCAACAGTGAGGTGCAATTAGAAAGATGAGGGAAACTAGGGAAATAATGCACCATATGGCAGAAGCTATAGAGGATACAAATTTTCAACTTCTGCAGTGAGAGTATCTGTTGTAACAAAAGCTAATCACACGTGGTTTTGAAAGAAGTACAGCACCATATATAGACTTCTGAATACAAGAAATATGACCTTAATGGAATTAAGATGAGAGATGTCTATCACCTGTTTGGATTGGCTCCTTTTCTGGCAAGGGTAAGTTTCTTTACTGAAATTTTCTTTTCCCATTATAGATTCTGGTACCAGGGCAAGATATTTGGATTTTAATATCTTAATATATCCTATGAAATATACTAGAGTACTTTACTATTTTGACCTTTTGGCATATCATATTTTGCTTCAGATGGCCAATTCACTTTTGGCTCTCAAGCTCAGGGAGGCTGTAAAAGAGTGAAATGAATGGATTGACTACAGCTAGTCACAATACAGAATACTGAAAAGGTCATTGTATCTCATCATCAGTGCTATTATTCATGGAATATACAGGATCTTAAACATTTGATAGTGCAGTCTTCTGACAAAGAAATCTAAGAAAAATGAAATAAAAAATCTGTTTCATGCCAAAATTTCACCATTAGTAAAGAAGAATGTAGCAAAATCCTAGTACAAAGAAGGAAAGGAAAACACATTTTACTTTGTTCTTCTCTTTCTTTTAGGTAAAATATGGATACGTCCTTAAAAGGAAAAGGAGTTTCCCAGGCAATCTATAAATGTTCAGAGAGCAGCTTGACACTAACTGGATCCAAAACCTCAGATTTATGACATGTTTTATTTTCAAAAATTCCTGGATCATGTTTATTTATTTTGTGGAGATGGGGTTGTATAATTTCACCTCTAATAGAAGGTGTTTAAAAAAACTTACCTACTGAACAGAATTACAATAGAAAACTTCAATGAATGCTCTCTTTTATAGAGACCTTAAAATATGTTTGTTTTCAACCATGTATGTTATTATCAAGTGACCAGAAGAACACCAACCTCCTTGTAGGCAGGCTAAGGGTGGTTTCTGAGGTGGCCCATTAAATAACATAACCATATCTTACAGAGAGCTATTTTGGTGGTAGACTGAAATAAAATAAAGTTTGAAAATGGGGAAAGTGAGTTAATTTGAGTATATTATTGTCATGATGTAAAAATACAAAGAGAAGAAACAAAATCAAAACATGTGAAAGTAAAACACCAAATCACAGACAAGGGCAGAAATATTAGATCTGTTATCATTAACTCTCAAAGCCAAGAAAGTGTGTAAAGTTGTATTTCAAGTTCATGTCCCATGAGAACGCATGAAAGAACACAGCATATTAGAAGAAAATATGAGAAAAGAGGTGCCATGAAGAAATCATTCTAGTCCAACATAGAAAATGTTCAGACCTCTACTTCTAACATGGGAGGAGGAAGGAAACAAATATAACAATCAATCAGAACACTAATTAAATCATGGGAAATAGAAAACTGTCAGAATTACAAACTTAAGGGCAAATAGATCCAGCTTACTAATGAAAAGATTCAAGCATTTCTGATATCCTAAAAGCACTTAGTTAACAAAGATGTCCAAAGTCAGAGAAGGGTGGAGATCAACCTATCAAACAAAAAGAAACCACAAATAAGTTTGCATAGCACTTGTTATACCTGAAATGGAAGAGCTCAAATCAAAACTAGTTAAAGTCATATAGAGGGTCACCATATATTAATGGAAAAAACTCATCAAGAAGACATAAAAACTATAAAGGTTTATGCACTGTATTTTGGATATCACAGTATCATAAAATAAATAACTAAAAGGCAAAAATGAGATAATATTTCTAACACTGCAGCTTCCGTGGAGACTGTTGTTTCCTCTCAAACTTGATTGGGTATTTCGCACTAAAATTTACTAAAGAAACTTCAGACAAAAATGCCACAGATTTACATGTATCTACAAAATATTCCATTCAAAAGATAGGTAACACATATTCTTATAAGCCGCAGAACAAGGTTTAGAAATAAAAACATAAATTGAAATAATTCTTGGCGTCTTATCAGAACACAGTAGAATAAGACTAGAAATTAACAACAAGGAAAGCTTCAAATTACCTACTTCATAAATATGTATAAACTGAATGATACATATTTGAATAAGCAGTGCATCATTAAAGAACTTGGGGAGGAATTTTAAAGTTGGTAAAGTCAAGTGAAAATAATAACATACTGTACCGGAACCTGCAAGACATACCCGAGGCAATCCTAAGTGGAAAGTTTATAACCACAAGTACTCACATTCAAAAAGTCATAGAGATTTCAAATAAATAATCAAATGATATACATCAAGGTGAAAATGTTGAAACTAATCCCAGCAGATCATGAAAAATAAGAAAGAATGGAAGATAAATTAATGAAATAAATACTAAAGGAAGAATATATTTAATTACTCAAATATTTTCTTCGAAAAGATTAACAAGATCCAAAAATCCCAGATAACTCAACAAAGGAAAGAATATCCAAATTCACAGAACAGTTTATGAAATAGGCTTGTTACAACACATACCAGTGAAATTCAGATCACTTTAGAATATTTGAAAACTTATAATACAAAAGTCAGAACAGAACAAATTCATAGTTTATAAATGCATATGACTATCCAAATTAAATGCACATGGTACAAGCAATTCAAACAATCACATGACAAGCAATGATACCGAATCAGTAATTGATTTTCCCAAAAAAAGAATACCATGGCAGATTTTCAACTGACTTCTATCAAACTTCCAAGAATTTTGGAAGATCTAAAAACCACCATTTCTCAAAGGATCCCACAAAATAGACAACGAAGGGATATTATCAATTCATTCTATTAAGCCAATATTATCTTGGTATCAAAGGCCACTACAGACTTAACGCGAATTATAGACCATTTCCCCTGACTAAAACAGATGCAGTATTCTCAATAAAGTATTTGCAAACATAATTCAAGAACACATTAAGAAGATCATATATCAATCCCAAATTGGTTCCATCCCAAATATGCACACAGAATCACTAAACAAATTACACCATGTGAATACACTTTAAACAAAACCTATAAAATCATCTTAGTGAATAAAGGTATGCACCTGACAATTATGCTTGATTTGATGATGAAACTCTGGAAGAAATTAGGAATGGGACAATAACATTTCAACATGACAAGGCTGTATAGGACGAACCTACAGCCAACATTACACTAAGTGGAGAATCGGAGAGCATTGATTTTAAAGTCTAATGAGACATTAATACTCACTCCATCACATTTTGCTGCCAAGACAATTTAAAGAAGAGGTCGTGCGTGTGTGTATGTGTGTGTGTGTGTGTGTGTGTGTGTGTGTGTGTGTGTGTGTGACAGAGAGAGAGAGAAAGAGAGAGAGATAGAGAGAGAGACTCAATAGAAGCTATATTCATAGGGTCAAAATATTTCATAAATATGAATTGAACAAGGAGAAACAAACATGCAAACTCGATAGAGAAATCCCTAGATATCTCAGTCCTACATAATTAATATAGGAACTTGAGGAAAACTGGGAGCAGGAGAGAAGACCACACAAATTAGTTATCCAGTGCCATATGGTCATCTCTGAAAACATACAGATATGTAATGTTCTATGAACTAAATAGGTTGTATTTAAGGATTAAGGACTAATATGTATTTAGTAGTAGTAATGAAAAAAGAGGCCATGGATTTGAAGGAGAGTGGGAAAGGATGTGTGAGATGGTCAAGGGAGGAAAGGAGATAGAGGAACATTGCAATTATATTACCATATCAAAAATAAAGAAGACAGGGTGAATTCCAGGAAGAATTTTACAAATGTTGCTATGAAGTTGAACATAAATTCTGAGTTCCCATGATTATTCAGTGAAACTGCCAGAGTCTTCCTGAGGAGGACCACCATGTCCTTCTTCCTGAATTTTGTTGGTGTTGTTTGTCTGTTTCCTGGTTTTTTTTTCAGGATCAAGTCCCTGAGGTCTATGATATCTAAGAGGAAGCTACACATAGAGGAAGCCAAAACAAACAGCAACAACAAAACAAACACTAAAAGGGAACTGGTTTGGTTGTTGTATTACTATGGAACTCCAGGTAGCTGGAATTTAGCTTTTTCTGGTAGGTGGACTGTGTACTATGCTGTAAGCTGCTTTTGACTGTTGTGTGTTTAAGGAAACCATTCTGACTAACATCTAAAAGCACACACAGCTTTCACAAACTTGTGTATAAGTATCACACAGACCAGAAATTTCCCCTAAGATAATTCTCCCTACCTGGCCAAGGATTGTTTTAAAGTGTCAGAAAATGCATGCATCCCTGGTGTAAAGTTAGGTTCTACCGACATCAGGAAAAAACCTTGATAAGGCCCCATTCCCTGGAGAAGAGTGATTTTTCATGCCTTAAATAAACTAAGGGTATAGATTAATTGAACCTTTGCACTGAAAAATGAAACATTTTTATTTATTCCAAAGCCATAAATGTACAGGTGAACTATTCTACCTCCTTATAAGTCCCTGTTTTAATTATGAAAGCAGGCCATTGGGGAATACTGCCCCTCCCAGTTTTATTTTTTAGAGTGTCATTAGACACCAAATGTCAAAGACAACTCACGCTACCGATTTTATTTTTACAAAACATGGCACACAATTTGTTTTGTCTCTGTATTTTTATTACCCATAAATTTTTAGAAGCAAAGCCTCACCAACAGCTGTTCACAAATGACCTCTTTAACCTGTTGAACCTTTTGAAACTAATGTAGGAGCATTATCTTGAGAGTTCCAGGCAGCAACAGTAAAGGTTTCTTTGGGATTTTAGCGTTTATATATTTCTTAATCAGAAAAAAATCATATGCCACTATTTCCTGAATATTCCTTGGCATTCTACAGATCCTAGTCTTGGCAAAGATGTTTCTGCTCAAAAGAACACAGGATGGTTAAACTAGAAAGAAATATTATAGCTCTGGCTCTTTTTACAAAAATGAATTTTGTTCACTAACTCTAACCTTACCCATCCCTGTTGAAATGGACAGGCATGAATATAATAAAGTTTTCCAGTCCTTTCTCTGTGTGGCAGAATGGAAGCTTAGAAGCAAATATGATTTGCTTTAAGTGAGAAGTAAGGTAGTCATATTTTAATGTACTAAATTTATGGTTGCAAACTTACAGTGGCAATAGAAGTCTGAGAATCATATATGTTCTTACTTAATTCCTGAAAAGCATGACTGGCATCCATTTTTATATTATCACATAATATCTGTATAACTCAAACTCCAAGTATTTTTCTATCCTTTAATACCTCTGCTGTTTCTGCATTGATCGATGTTATTAAATTATGATGTCCTTACAGTTAAAAGCACCTTGAATGCACATTTGTGTGTGTGTGTGTGTGTGTGTGTGTGTGTGTGTGTGTGTGTGTGTGTGTGTGTGTGTGCATGTGAGGGTAGAGGACAACCTCATGTGTTATCCTCAGGAATAGGACCCTCTTTGAGACTGGGGTCTCTCATTGGCCTTGACCTCACCATATAGGCTAGATTGCCTCTCCATGGAGCTGCAAGAATTCTCTTGTCTCTGCCATGTAACTCAGGTCTTTTTGCTTGTAGGCCAAAAAATTTATCAGCCTGTGCCTATTTTTCTTGAATATTGATATGTATGTTAATACATGTACTCAGACAATACTGCCTAGGGACCAGAATAATAAAGATGTTATATAACTTCATTTATTGCATAAAACATGTGAATTAGAATAAAGTATATCAAGATGCTATTTTTTATTTCCCCCATGTTGTAGGTGAGAAAAATCAGTCACAGAAAACCTGCATGGGCCTCTAACTTTATAACTAAAACAGAATTCTGGATCACTTGTAATTACAGAGTTTGAGGATCTTTCCAGCACTTTCTAGTGCTTTGAGGTCCAGTGCCTGAGACTTTGCAGTTGATGTCCTGATGGGGGACCTGTGTTGATCCCATGGGTGGCCTTTTGATGACCAAGCCAGTGTGGCACTCTGGTTTTCTGTGTACAGTAATATTATTCTAAATAAGTGTTCATTATAGCCTTAGTTATTTATGAAAATAACACAAATATGTATTAAAACCCGTAAAATTACACTTTTTAGGATTGTGAAATTTAAAAATAAGAAGGTTTTAGTGGCATCTTGCTTTTCCAGTGAACTTGTGCTGGTGGCCACATCCTAGGGGCACAGTTTCAGATGTAGAGATGTGACCCGATATGAGGTAGAGGAAGGGCTGACTCACTTTCTTTGGTTGTGATGAGAGCATCAGATGGGCAGAGACTGCATCTTCTGGAGCAGGAAGACCATGGTAGTTATTTACTGTTATTTGCGTAAGTGCTTCCCTAATGAATACCTGTTTATCCTTTATCTTGGGGCTTATGGACTCATTTCAACTCCACCTTCAAAAGTTTAAGTTGAAAATAAGGGTAAGGAAGCATCATAAGCTCCTTTACTGTTTGAGTCAGGAGAGGCCAACCAGTAAGACTGATGTCTTTACAATAATTCATTTTCCTTTCAGATTTTCTCAAAGGTTATGCTAAGCTTCCAAGTTGCTGTCTCCCATCCCAGTCCTGAAAAGTAAGGCATAGGTTTCTGAGATCTTTGTGTCTTCCATTGCCTCATGTATAAGGTTTAGGATAACTGTCTTAACTTCCTTCACCTGGGCTTCAGTGAAGGCACAACCAAGATGAAATCATGTCACTAACATTTAAGACACAGCAATATGGGTTTAATTTTTTTGTGTACACGAAGGCCGAATGTTAACATATGATTATTCCCTGCCAAGCCATAGAGCACAAGCTGGTATTTGATGAATCTAGAGAGTCAAAAAGCAATAATGTTTTAACACTTACATAAAACTGCCTTTTGTTTAATAGGAATAAGTAATGCTCCCATCATAATAAAGCCAATTCTGTGAACACAGAACTGTGGCCTCTAATGAGATGGGATTTCTGGATGTAAGGCAAGTGCAGTAGCCTGCAGAATACCACAGTTCTGATCTAATGTTCTACTAAATAAAATTGCAGAGGAGAACACCATATAATTAAACTAATTTTCTCATGATTCATAAAGTTATAGATTGACGGTGTTTAAAATTAGGGACAGGGAATACAAATTTTCATAACAGAATTACAAGTAATTATCAGAGTTCCTGAATTAAAAAAAAAAGTAAAAAGACTACAGAAAGTATAAAATAACAAAAACCTCTTCCTTTTTCTTGCTTCTATACAGACTCAACACTTTCTGTGTTCCTATATCTCTCTCAAATTTTGGAATTATGTGTCTCTATTTCAGTCAATCTGTGTTACTATCAAACTATAAAGCATAAAATATTATTTTGAATAATAATTTTAGAGATGTCAAGCCATAAGCAAGTGGACCCATGGCTTTTATGCTTGTGGTGAAGATATCAACTGGTGATCCCATGGCTTACTTCATGGCCAGAAAGCACACAATGAAAAATGAAGAAATGGCCAAGCGTATCATGATGCCACTAAAAGACACACTTCCAGTGGCCTAAAGGACCTCTCTTCAGCTTGGTATTTCAAAGGTTCTACCACCTCACCATAACAGCATCTGGAACAAAGCTATTAACATGAGACTACCAAACACACAAGTGGTTATTAGCACCTTATCCTGCCTTTTAAATTTGTTTTGGCAAAATGATGTTAGTCCAATATATAGATTTGTTGAATCAATATGCTGAACATTGGTTCGCTCCTGGAATTATCTTCAAGAGCTATCTGACTGCCCTCCTCTTCTAGTACTCTCCCTGCCTAGTTATTCAGGACTTCAACCATTAAACCTTCTGTGTTGACTCATTGGTTGCCCTCATCCTATACAAGATATATCCTGTCAGAATGGGTTTGGGTCCTCCTCATTTATTCCATCCATTCCACAGTCTCTTTTGATGGCCCTATGTCCTCATTAGTCTCTGGTTGTATGTTTTCTTGAATTCTCTATGACCTTTATACAGGTGTATCTCAAGAATAACCCAAACCAAATTCAAAATAAATGAGTGACAGTAGAATTGAATAGCTACATGTATAGCTAGAAAAGCATTATAGCAGAAAAAGCACTAAGCATAAGTCCAAAACACTACCGATATCAGTCAATACCAACTAAGCAGGTGATGTACTGGTTCTTACTAAACAGTAAGTAAGGTATTCAGTAGCCTGTTCAGCAAGTTAAACTGTTTTCATTTAACTATTTCTTGTATAAATGAATTCCTTTTCATGTTGATAAGTTTGTCTAAAATCTTAGGTCACATCCATTTTTAGGTTTCTGCCTACATGAAGTTTTTTTGTATGAGAAAAGGGTATGTCTGTATAAACCAACATGTTCCCCAGCTCTGGGAGTGAGAATTTAACATATATCCAATCCCTGGGACAAGGTTTCTCTGAAAGGCTGTTGAACAGACATAGGGAAGGGAGGACACCAAGAGTCAGATGTTGGGACCCAGTACTCTTCAGGACTACGCCATTTATTATATGAGTCCATCAAAGGAAGAAAGCCAAAAGGTTCAAGGAGTGAAAACTTATGCTATATTTCTTCGGGATTTAGATTGAGAAACATTGAGACAGTTGAATCCTTTAAAGTTTTTGAAGTGCTACAATTGATGATTAAGGTTAAAGTACATGGTTTCCATTTGCCTCATAAAAAGTAGAAGGACTCAAAATTAGCTTTCTAAATCATGATCAATCCTTTTGTTCGAGAAAGAATTTCATCATAACAAATCGACCAGGGTTCACTAATGACTTGATTTGTTTACATTTACAAAATACTTAGATTCCCAACTCTTCCCAAATTGCCACCTAGTCTAGCTGTCACTGCAGGAATGCATCACTTGTGCTCATGTGAAAACAAATAATGTTGATTGTAAGGGCCATTCTTTTCTGATTGATGACTGACCTTCAGGAGCTCCTAAAAAGCTTCCACAGAGCAGTTTGGATGTACATGCTGGGAGGTTTTTCCTTACCATAGAGACCCAGTAGTGAATGCTGAGCTTGTGGAGGGGATCATGCAAATTGAAATACTCACAAAAGACCTCCTGATTTGGGTCCACATGTAAGTTTAGCCATTTGAGTAGAAACAGGCTGCTCTTTTCTGAACCACATTCTTGCTTGTCATCTCTCATACACCTACCAGATCTTCTCATATTAATTCTCATCTCATGTTCCCAGCCTGTTGTTGTCACATTGTCTGAAACTGAAAATAAACACAGCCGCCAGCAATGCTGTCTATACAATATGCTCTCCCACTGCCAGACTCCCACAGAGCAGATGAGTGTGATACATGTGAGAGTTCCTTTTCCACAGTGTTGTGAATATTTGCCAAGGCTATCACTTCTTAGGAATTTTTCACATATGATCATAAATTTCTTTTTCTCTCATACATATTTTTGAGATATATTACCTATACGATAAAATGAACAAATATTGAAAGATTTCGACAAACTTATATATATACATATATATATATATATTTCATGAAGTTTACAACCATCAAACAAGATACAGATAATTTCCATCTCCCAAAAAGTGCAATAGAGTCCCTTTTAATATGCTTAATATTCCTTTCCCCAACTCATTTCTCAGCCCAGATATACCCAAGCATTCTCACTGTAATTTCAGCATAATCTAGTCTGCTTGTTGTTAGTCCTCATATAACTAGATCTGTGCAGTATGCTGTCTTCTGTGTTTGTTCTCTAATCATAACATTTTGAATTGTCTCTGTTGAGTGTATAAGAAGTTATGTTCCATTTTACTGCATAGCAGTGTTTCATTATGTGATAATATCATTTAGCCAATTCCTTCTTTATTGGTGGGTATTCTAATTGTTCACAGCTAGGGGCTATTATGGCTAAAGTTGTTGTAAATAAAGGTTCACATACAAGATGTTTAAATGTAAATAATGTTTTCATTTCTGTTGTATTTACTAAGCAGTTGGACACTAGGTCCCACCATAAAGAATTAAACTTTGTTTGATGAGATTTGCACTTACACTTGCATCTGAATATTAACAACCCTATAGTTGAAACACTATGTAGTTGAAAAGTAACATACATGCCAAAGGCGATTTCAGAATTTCACACTTCTACCAACAATGAAAATTGATGAGATACCTTTTCTTCCCCCAATTTCAACCCAAGTATGGCATTTTCACCAGATTCATATTTTTCCATATAATCAATCTAACATATAGATTCATATTTAATTGTGGGGCTGATTTGTATTTCCTTTATGACTAATGATATAAAGTACTTCCCATGTTTCTTAACAATTCTTGTATAACTTTACTTTTGTAAATTGCCCGATTTTGTCCATAATTTTAAATTACATATGTTTTGTTGTTTATTTATAATGGTTTTTCATTATTTTTGGATATAATTCTTTTGTTAGACTTTACAATTGAAACAAATTCTATGTCTGTTTTGTTTTGTATAAATATCTTGTTCTAGAACAAAGTTCTGAACAGATTATCTTATCCTTGCCATCTGACTTGATATTTTCTTGAAACAACCGATAAAATAAGCTGATCAATCTGACTTACTTGTAATCTCCTACTAACTTTCTTTTCTAATTTATTCTTATCCAACACTGCTTAGGTTCCAGTAACTTTTGATAATACAGTGAAATTGGGTAGATGATTGGGCAGTGAAAGTCTCCTAATTCATATGTTGCTTTTCAAGGTTGTGCTGACTAATCAAGAATTTGATTAGAATTACATCATAACTGATACTTTAAGAATTAATGCCTTGACAATATTGAGTTTTCTAGTACTTCATGAAAAGATGTATCTTTGTTGATTGCATTGTACTTTTTTGTTGTAGTAACACTTTATAGTTTTGTGTTATGTCACAAATATTTATATCATTTTTGCATCCTTTGGGTATATGCCTAAAATTGGTATATCTGCGTCTTGAGGTGGATTGATTCCCAATTTTCTGAGGAACTCTCATTGTGATTTCCAAAATGACTGTACAAGTTTACACTGCCACCTTTCTCTGTATCCTCTCCAACATAAGCTGTTATCAGTGTTTTAGATCTTAGCCATTCTCACAGGTGTAAGATAGTATTTCAGGGTCATTTTGATTTGCATTCCCCTGATGACTAGGGTTTTGAGAAATTCTTTAAGTGTCCTTTGGCCATTTGAGCTTCTTTTGGTAAGAATTCTCTGTTTAGATCTGTATCAAGCCTGATGCCAGGGAAAACCCCAGGAATCCACAACAGTGACACCAACTAAGACTCCTAGCAATAGTGTATAGTGTGCCTGAACTGGTGCTGTAAGCAGATTGGTGACTTCCCTAAGAGTATCAGAGATATTCTATCTAGAAACTGATGGAAACATAAGAAGAGATCCACAGACAAGCACTGTGCTGAACTCCTAGAGTCTTGCAGAAGAAAGGAGGAGAAATTGTACCAACCAGGGGGATCATGATGGGGGAACTCCACAGAGATAGCTGACAAACTTATGGATGCTGGACCAACAGTCAGAGAGCCTGCATGAGATCTACATATGTGTGACAATCATGTAGCTTCATCTCTTAGTAAGACTTCTAACAGAGTAAGTAAAAGTAGACCTCTCCCTGGCACTTAGCTGGCTTTTGGTAACCTGTTCCCCATCTGGCCTTGTCTGAAGTTAAGGGGAGAATTTTGGTTCTGCCTGAACTTGATATGCCATGCTTTGTGCAAACCCATAGGATGCCTGCCCCTTTCTGAATGGAGATGGAGGAGGGGTGGATGGAGAGGGGAGTAGGTGGGGGAAGGGGAAGTGATGGTAAGAGAGGGGAAACTGGTTGGCAAGTAAAATAAATGACAAAAAAATCATTTAAATAAAATAAAAAGAACAAATATTTGTATTATATTTACTCAGAGGTGTTTAATCTTCTTTGAATGCATTATTGTTTTATAAATTTCCCTTCTAATTATGACACAGAGATATAATCGTGCTTAACATTGTGTTATATAACTTTATTTCTCACTAAATCTTATTTGTATCAGGACAGAAAACTTTAATAACTAAACTGAATTTTTCCTGTATACAGCAATTTTACCTTACTTATTTTATTGCACTGGCTGAAATTTGAAGTTCAGTGACAAATAAAATAAATGTAGGTATGGCACACATTTTTAAATGTTATCTCAATGCCTTAATCTCAATTAACATTATGGTATTAACTTCCAAGTATTCATAGGTACACTATATGTTAAGCAAATTTATTTGCCCTTCTTGTTTTCCTTTCCTGATATATTGTTATTATTATTATTACTAATTAAACTTGGTTATCTTGACTCTCTTATAAATACGTTTTCTTTTATTCTTTAGTGAGGTGATATACATTGATTGGTTTCAACAGCTAAATTGATTTACATTTCTCAGATGTATGTCATCGAAACATTTTTCCTATTGAAGAATAGCTAGGTTTCGTTAGTATCATTTACTATGGATATGGACATACAGTTTTCTTTCAAATGTCATTAGATTTGTGCTTGGCTTATTCCATTAGTGAGAATTTCAACTTCAACCTCTTTTCTGAGCTTGTGTGATATTAGTACTATGTCTCTTTGAGATAATTGCCAGAATTCAGCCATCAAGAATATTTAGACTACATTGTATTACAAATTGACTTTTTTATCTATAACCTGCTTTCTCAATTTTTTTACTTTGTTTTTATTTAGTTTGAGTTTATTTAAATTTCCTGGAATTTTTCATTTTACCTAATTTGTTGGCATGAAGTTAGCAATGTATCAGCCTAAAATGTTTAATAGCTATAGCTTTTAACGTGGTATGTCATCCATCATTCTGGATTCATTTAACTGTTTTATTCACACTTTTTGTTGATTTCTCATATTAAAGTGGTATAATAGTATTAAGCTGTTTGGAAAGCCAAATATGGGCTGGCAAGATGGTTCGGGTTGCAAAGGTGCTTTTTTCCAAACCCAAAGACCAGAATTTGATCCCTGGAACCCACACAGTGGAAATGGAGAACCAATTCTTGGAATTTGTCTTCTTTCCTACCAATGCATAACATGACATGAGTCCTCATCTCTGACATTAAATTAAAAAATGCAATAAAAAATTTAAAAGCCATATTATCGAGATGCATTTTAAAAGTGACATTTTTTATAGACATGTCTACAGAGTTTACAATTTTTTTCAGTGATTTTTTTTATTCAGATTTACATCTCAACTCATGTTTTTATTTGTTTAGTGTGTTTAAAAAATAAAATAGAAAAGAGTCAAAAGTCTCTTTGGCATTGTTCTAGATGATATATTTTTTGAAAATAACTTTTAAATCATAACGTAAATTGTCTCCCCAAGTGGCATAACTTTGTGTGTGTGTGTGTGTGTGTGTGTGTGCTCACACGTGTGAGGTCGTGTGTAGAGGTATCAATTACATCGATATATTTAAACTATTTTTTTAAAGAATCATATTAAGATATTTAAATAAAATTATAAACATGTGAATATTTTCATTAGCTTTGTGAATTTTGCTTTTTTATCATGAAACCCAAAAAGATACATAAAATATTATGGTATCTATCTTGTCTTTTCCATGAGCATTTTTGTGTCATTATGTTTTGTTCCTTTGTCTCTGGTTTTATTTTATGTTTTGATGACGTATTTGCCTCACTGTGTTTATTTTTCACATTTTTTGGTCCTCTGATATTTAATCAGTCTGAGCCTTTATACTTCAAGTAAATATTATGTAAATGGTATATAATTGGGTATTGCTGCTGTTTTGTTGATCTCTTTCTTATTTACAGTTATTATGACCTTACTATTTTAATGATTCTTGATAGTTAAATTTCTCTGTACTTTAAATACTTCCAAATTTTCCATCTGTTTTGATTTCTGTTTGATACGTTCCATTAACAATTTTTGGCAAAATAGATTTTTCTGATTCAGTTTCTCCCCATGTACTATTTGCATTTCTTAGACATTAATATTTTTGATGTATCCCATATTATTATACAAGTAAATAATCTTGTATGTTATTTTATCAAATAATTAACATTTAAACAAACTAGGATATATATTTACATATATGTCGTATACATACAAATATTTTATATTTTTATTATTATTTTAATTTTATATTTACTTTAAATTAGAAACAAGTTTGCTTCACATGTCGATCCCAGCTCCCTACCCCAATTCCTTCTCTAATCCCCACTCTGCTCTCCAAGTAGCATGGGTGATCTCGAAAGTCTGTCATATGATCTGGGGCAGGACCTAGGCAATCCCCCATGTGTCCAGGCAGAGACAGCATTCTCCCACGTGGAATGGACTCCCAAAGTCCATCTGCATGACAGGAATAAATGCTCATCTATTGCCTGAGTTCCCAAAAGATGCTGAGGCCTTCTCACTGACTCCCACATTTAGGGGGTCTGGGTCCCATGCTGCCTTCTCAGCTATCAGTCTGGGGTCTATGAGTTCCTCCTTGTTCAGGTCAGCTGTTTCTATGGGTTTCACCTGCCAAGTCATAAGTTAAGTAAGATAATAGGTAGACAAAATATAAGACAGATCTTAAAAGTAGGAAATCCCTGTAATAATTTGCAGCTCCTCTCACTTGGCACTTAGCTGGTTGGATTATTGTAGAAAGTGGCAAACATTTCAGGAAGTAGGACTAGGTTTGAAAATGTCACAGTACTGTATCTGAATGCTACATCTTGTCTTTAGTCTCCTCATCTTTCTAACTCAGGTGCTGAAAGAGTTGTCTTCATGTGCTCCCCAAGGATGATTTTGTAGTTGTTGTTGCAACTCCCACCAACAACAGAACAAAACTAACCAGGAACTGAACCATTCATCCTTTAAATAGCGTTGCTAGGGTATTTGAAATTTACCTTGGGGAAGGAGGATGAATTTTTTGGGACTGCCTAATCATAAAGTGCAGAGCCTTTGGAAAATGGTTTTCCAGTGTAATTTGGAAAAGTTTGGAGATGTGCACTAGAAACAATCTCAGAATGTTGCATGTAGAGCTTTGTAGGTGATCCTGGTAGTTCAAGAGACTAAAAGACTGACAACTGTCAATCAGGAGTGTCAACATAACAGGTAATGCTTTTGATGCTTCAGACAAGAACAAGGTATCTTTAGAGAATTGGACTTGAGGCTAATTCATGTTATATTTTAGTAAAGGAATGACCTATCTGCTATCCTAAGATATAAGGTGGGGGATAGTTTAAAGTGATAGACTAGTAAATTTTCCAGAGAAATTTCCAAGGCAGTGCAGCATTCAGGCTACAGTATAGTTATTGCTAACTGCTATCAGCTAGGTTTACAGTGACAATTTGTAGCAACAATCAAGATGTAAAGAATTGGAGGACTCCAAGTTTGCCAATATACAAAGTCTATGAAAGTTTGGGGATAAGTAAACCATAACTGTTACATAATTTTGTGGCTACAAAAAAGAAAACTCACAGAAAACCCTAGTTCCTTCCATAGGGAAAAAAGAATGCCTTTAAATCATCTCAGGAACTGACCATATTCTGACCACTGCAGGCTCAAGATTGTAACTAACTTAGAAGATGTTATTTTGTGAAGAGAGTTCTAGGACTCTGTGTGACATAGAACGAACGAAAGAAGTTCCCTTGTATTCAGGCCTCCAGGTATTCCATGGTCACCCAAGCTCTGTCCAAGGCAACATGGCACTGCTTGAGCTGGCAGAATACCTCAGACCCACCTATGTGATAGTATCTTTACAATGTTGTAGAATTTTAGAAGAATAGAGTCAGAGAGGCTTCTACACAGATCTCAAAGGAAAAGCTATGGAATCTGTATCAGTGTGCAAATCACTGAAGTTCACTTGGAGAGGATAGTGTGAAAAGTTATGAAGCTAAAAAGATAGATGTATATTTGAGGAAGTTGATGAAAGGAGCATCAGGCATCTGCTGAGAATTGTCACAGTGAATGGGGATAGATCCAGAGAAACAACATAGGCTGCTACAAACAAGACCATGGGAGTGTGGTTGCCTAAGGCCCTGGGAACTGTCAGAACAACCTCACACATGCCTTGATGTCAGACATCTGCCTTTTGCTTTCATTTTCTGTTACATAATTACAATAGGCCAAGATAAATGAATTTTTTCCTTTTTATTTAAATTAGAAACATACGTGCTTCCAATGTCAATCCCAGCTCCCCCCTTCTCCCTCCCAATCCCACCCTTACCCCTAGCCCATCCCCACATCTTTCCCCAGGGAGGGTGAGGCCCTCCTTGGGGGGGTATTCTCCAGAGTCTGTCATTTCATCCAGGGCAGAACCTAGGTCCTTCCCCATGTGTCCAGGCTGAGAAAGCATCCCTCCATGTGGAATAGGCTCCTAAAGTTCATTTGTATGCCATGGAGAACACTAATCTGCTACTCAAGGTCCCAGAGATTTCTGAGGCTTCCTCACTGACACTATATTCATGGAGTTTGGATCAGTCCCCTGCTGGCCATTTAGCCAACAGTCTGGGGTTTGAGAGCTCCCCCAGTCCAGTCAGCTGTCTTTTTGGGTTTCACCAGCACGGTCTTGACTCCTTTGCTCATCACTCCTCCATCTCTGTCACTGGGTTCCTGCAGGTCATTTCAGTGTTTGGCTATGAGTATCTGTCTCTACTTCCATCAGTCACTGGATGGAGTCATGATGATAAATGTTTTTTTTTTTTTTTTGGTTTTTCGAGACAGGGTTTCTCTGTGGCTTTTGAGGCTGTCCTGGAACTCGCTTGGTAGTCCAGGCTGGCCTCGAACTCACAGAGATCTGCCTGCCTCTGCCTCCCGAGTAATGGGATTAAAGGCATGCGCCACCAACACCCGGCATGATAAATGTTTTTATTTTCCTTTTTTTTCCCATGTCATATTCACTTAACTTATTTTAAACAATTTGGAAGTGTAAGCCATTATCTCTTTAAATGTTGCTACTGTTCCAATTGTTTTCCTATTCTTTCCTCAGATACACCAAATAGACATATGTTAGGTCATTTGATAGTATGTCACACATTCTATTGCTTCATTTTGGTCATTTGAGTCTTTATATTTCACTTGTTGCCTTGCTATTCTATTGAGGCTTCTCTCAATTTTTAATCTTTCATTCGGCTGTGTTCAGCGGCATGAAGCACATTTGGAGAGTTTTTAATTTTCATGAGGTTTTCATTTGTTGCATATCTTGGCACATTTTAACAACTAAAATTTCTTCTGCAGCCTTTACACTCACACCTGTTTTTCATCCTTCCTAAGCTGCTGCTGGATGCAGCATTATGTTAATAGGGAAGCCAGCTGATAATCCTCACAGTCAATCGTGAGTCTGCTTTGACTAATCACATCCCAGTGAACCATGTATCACAATGTCTGGCTTCCTCATTTAGTCTTGATTCTCTTACTATATTTCAAAATTCTTTCAGGTATGTGAAAGAAGACACATGTATCTACCATTGACTAAATAGTTATTTGTATGAAAGTTCACCCTACTGGTACCAGTGTCAGCACAAGTAAGAGCCAGGCTGAATTTGGATTTGGGCAGCTTTGGTTAGATTTAACCTTTTACCAGTATTTCACAGTGAGACTAGGATGTTCCATGGAAGATGTTGTGAGCATCAAGATGGGGTCACTTGTTTTAGAGCAGAAGTACAACTTTTGAGTAGATTGGGATTCTGATTGTTTTTAAGTTCCTGGCTCTATGGCTTTTTGCTCTTGGGAGACACAGACATTGTTGTTCTGCATGCAGTTTTCTCCTGGATGTGACCTTGCTTGCTATGGAGACCTAATTTATGACCGGAGTATTTTTACTTCTTCTGCCAAACTTTAGTCTTGGTCTACAAAACCCACCCAATTATTACAACCACCTCCTAATGTGGTTATGTTTGTAATGACTGATAGTTTCTTAGATGATCTGACTTGCAGTAGGTTTTTCTTTATGTGTGACTTGTTTCTCCCATCACATAAGGAAATTAATCTGATGTACAGTGATTATTTAGGAAATGCTGGTAGTTCTTTTCCTCTGAATAGCTGACTTGACTCAAATTTGTTTAGATGATTTAATATGTATATTTTATGGAGATATTTTAAAACTTTCAGTGTATTTTATGATATTACATGTACACATACAAATACACAGACATGTAATTTGAAAAATAAAATGTTTCTGTGAGGATTTTAGAGCCTACGGAAGAGGTTGTCTGTGTGGTAAGTGATTATTTTAGTGTTATAGGTTAACTCAGGAGTAAAGATTCTTTGGTTTAAGACAGCATTAAACTTAAGTGGCATGGTACTGTGTTGCCAAGTTAGCCATTCTCGGTGCTCTTGGGGCTTCCTATGAAACCATTTTAAAATTGATTTTGAAATCATGCATGTTTTTAATCCTCTTGGTGCATGCCTGCAATCCCATTACTTAGAGGCTAACATAGGAGGACCACAGCTTCAAAGTCTACCTATTATGCAGGGTGAGCTTGAGATCAGTTTGGCAAATGTGTGAGACCCTGCCCTAAAATAAATGCTGCAAAAAGTCTGGTGTTAGAGACCAGATGTAGAGCTCTAGCTGCACTACCTCTGTAGTGCCAGAAGAATAAGAAGGCAAAGGAGAGGAGATGAGTGGGAAGAGAGTTTTACCCTCTAGGATAGCAGGTGTTTTTGCTCAAGATCATTTAGAAGTAATCCAAATCAGCATATGGAAGAAATCACAGAAGCACTGCTGCCTGGTCTTTGTCCTTGTCCTGGTCACTCAACAGGTAATCTACACATGACAAAACTGCCCACCAATTTTAAAGGCCTCCTGAGGCAGCAAGGAACCCAATGGTATTTAGTAAACTTTAGGTCAAGAACATCTGTCACTTTAGATTAAAATCTAACAGTAATAGCATCAAGATCAAGTTAAAAAAGTAGACTTAACTTGTAACAAATTACTGCTCTGGTACATTTTTAAGTATCTGAAGCAAACAATGATTAGTTTTTTTTGTTTACTTAGGTGCTCAAAGAGTCCTAAAATTGGAACTTATTTAATATTCAAGTGACTTACTCTTTATAGAAATCAAATAAGTTCTATTTGTAATAGAAATATTTCTTTCAACAGCATTTTGCTAAATATTTTACAAATATTGTCTCATTCAATATTATAAAAATGGTAAAAATATTAACTGACCTTTTCTGAAATAGAAGCAGAAATATAGATCATGAGTAGTGTGTTGCAAAAGATATATATCTAGTATATACATTATAATACATAATGTGTATATTGACATATATAATGCATAGCATATATACATATACACACACTTATATACAATATATCTTTTGACATACCATTATATGGTTTATGAGTCCATTGTTTTTTCCTGCTGTGCAATCATTTCCCATTATTTCTGTAATAACCTATGAAAATTAATTAAAGCATAATTTTCTATATACAAAATGATTTAATTGTAATATAGTTATACATAAAAGCATCACAGTGCATTGCAACAATGTAAATCATTGTGATTTATGAATAAAAATAGCAATTCAGCATTTTTTTATTAAGGTCCAGGACCTCACTACACAGCTAAAAAGTTAGTTTATCTGTCTTTTCCTTAAATTTGGTTTCAGCATTTTGTTCCCTAAGTGAAAGAACGTTATTTTTGTTATTTTAAATGCATAGGGTCATAGTAATCCTGTCCTACTAGATAAAGACAAAAGCAGTAACAAAACTCAAAAGCACGTTAAGACAAAAATATTAGAATAGAAACACATGTTCATGTTTACATATATGCACATATATACCATTTGTAATAGTATTAGTCTATAAATATGTACTTACTATATGTAGGAATAAATGTTTGGAAACAAAAATTTTGAAGTAAAATATGTAAATTCATTTTCTGTATATTAAAATCTATATTGTTATGCATTTTGATTTGGATATGCACATTTTACTTGGAGATAAGTTTCACTCTGAATTTACAAACTGATATACTCAAGCATGCTTTCCTTCTTGGAGGCCCCTTTTTAAATTAATTGTCCCTGAAGAATGGAAAGAAAGCAGGGAAGAGTGATGTAGATGCAAAGAGAGCAGAAAATCACAGGCAGGAAAGCCTGACATACCCAGCACTCTTATCTCATCCCTCAGGTGACAAGAAGCCATTTTTAGCTATAAGCAGGGGATTGACCTAGTCAAAATATGCAGATAACCAATTCCACTAAAATGGTTGGGGGAAAAAAAAGAAACTACACAGAATATAAACAAAAAGCTACTTAAGCTACAGGCTATTCTAAACCATGAAGATGTTCCCCAAGGCCTATGGACAAGAGGATGTTCCATATTTAGAGCATAATTAGGTGGTATGGCTAACTACATTACAGAGCAGTAGGTAGGAGGGGCTGGGGGAGAGGGAGGAATCTGGTGACTCCCACACTGAATGGAGATTATTGGTATTTCACATGAGACAGGTGTGTTGTGAAGATGGACTACATTTTATCTGTTCTCTTCCTTTTGGCATAGAAGTCACTCATACAACAGCCCCTTATGATGTTTGTTAATGAAGTTTTCCTCTTCTCCTTCAGCTGCCAGGGGTGGTGTTACAGCTTGTGTAAAGAGTCATCAATATTCTTCAGTCCTTTCACCAGAGGCTATCAAATGTAATCGCGATCAAACCTTTTTGTTCTTTTTAAAATTGGAAATCAATCAGCACAACTCATGGTTCATCAAATGTAAATCTGGTGACTATCAGTTAGGACCATTTCAACGCCAGTGACCTTCTTGTGGTGCTTACTTGTCAGGCAAATCTGATGAGCATGATCGACAACTCTTGTAACAAAACTCCATCTCTTTGCCCAGCTCTTTGTTAACATTTGTACACATCATAACACTAAAGGGATGTAGTATGCTAGTTCAAAGATAACTTCATAGATATGATCACATACAATAGAGCACATCTAGGAAAACCCTGGTAGATCTGAGAGGCCCATAGACCTACCTACATGCCCTTGCTTGTCAGGAGGCAAGCCAACCTGTAAACCTCAGCCCTTCTCTCTCCAGAGGTTTTGCTCCAGATTCATCTCCTATATGTGAAATGGCTCTGCAGCCTCACCAGGAATTAAGAGTAATTAGCCCTTCATTTAACCACAGGGTGCTGAAGGTCCTCTGTTCACTCAGCGTTCTTCAGTCAGAGAGCACATACTATCACTTAAAATTCAGGGTGCCATCATCGGCTGTATAAGCAAGCTACATATCTTGAATTTCTTAATTTAATTGAAAGTGCATCAGTCTCCAGTGGCAATGCTGCTCACTTAATGCAGATTTCTTCAGTAGTTTTATGTCCCTGATACTTTACTAATACTTGAGGAGTCAAAGCATTTAACATCATTTTTGTAGTAAACTGCAATCTTGTCACAATATAGGAGTCTGCAAAAGTGCATGAGTAAGATATAAAAGTCCCCATCTATATTTCCATCTGATATCACCCTTTGCAATCTTTTATATAGTTATCTCATGTTGTGATTCCCCCAACCATAAAATTATTTCTACTGCTACTTCATAACTATAATTTTGTTAGTGTTATGAATTGTGATGTTAATACTTTTGGAGATAGACGTTTGGCAAAGGGGTCATGACCCACAGGCTGAGAACTGGTAGTCTAGACTCTGTTTCATGTACAGAGAGATATCATGGAGGCATTTCCTCTATGGAAGTTCACCCCTTTCAGATGACTCTAGCTTGTGTCAAATTGACATAAAGCTAGTCAAGACAGTTAATAAATATTTATTGAGATCCCACATGGCAGACAATATATGAACTCTAAGAATCAGCTAAGAATAGCTCTTTTGAGTAAACATGTATGCCTTTAGTCATAGTGTATGTAAGCCTGCAAGTCTAAGGCATAGCTCATTGCCAACTCAAACATGATCCTGAGACTTGTTCATTGCCACCCACTTCTACAAGATCAGGAGCTCGTCCCAGCAGAGCTCCTGATCTTTGATGAGTCACCAGAATCAATGGCCAGGCTGATTAGAACAGTGACAGTTTTGTTTATATATAAATTTCTTGCTAATCAGTGATGTCAAGACAGAAAACAGGCAAATGCCAGTTCAGTGGAGTTTTACGTGTTCTTGCAAACTCTTTCCGGTTGTGCTCGGCAGAGGGTGGCAGAACTTCTTCAGTCCTAGGAAGACATTTTTAGAAACAAGTTAGCCTCAGGCTAAGTTAAAAGGAATGGTTTCTTAGGAAGTCTATATATGCAAATCTTGTCTTTTGTTGGTTTTGCAAAGGAAAGCCTCAAAGTGAATATAGATTTTTCTCAATGATTGAGTACATGTGTATATAAAGGATCTCTTGATTAGCAATAATAAGAGGATCTTTATTAGATGGGTTAGTTGTAGATTCAGTCTCCAGTGTACCCTTTCCTGTCACTCCAGGAAGGTACTGTCACACAATGGGTGGTGTTACTTTACACCTTTGTATTTTAAAAGCCACATACTCCATTTACAAACTGGAGGGACATTTTCTCTCCTTCATTTGGGATGTCAAAGATTTCATGAGGATTCCTGATCGGTTCCAGAAATAAAAGCCCTAAAGAGTTTATCTCTAAGACTATAGCATGGTTAATATTTCATGTTGAGAATAGCAGATTCCACACAGGGAATTTCTATATAACCTGCTAAGCAGAGGAGTGAAGGCAGACAGTCAGTCATGACCAAAAGCTGACAGAAACTCCATGTTACCCACTTCAGGATTTTCATCTTGCATACACTCTGTGTGTATAATCATAAGTCCAGAAGCAGAATAAATAATGAAAAAATTTTAAAAAGTTGTTCTAACTGTGTCACTAGCACAGTTGGAGTGAGTATTCAGATACTCATTCTTTCTCCATACCTTGTTTATGGATACAAGGATTAAGGTTAACAGGACTCAGGCTCAATATAGGTTAATATAATTTTATTGGGGAGAAGTTACTTACACAAGAAGCAGATGGCTGCTGCAAGTTCTCACTCCAAGGATTCACACCAGGCTGTTCTCAGTGACCAGACCAGAAGCCAGAGAGAGCCCACTTGTCCTCTGACCCCAGAGCTAAACCCACTATCTGTCAAGTCCAGACCTGTGACCATGCCCAAATGGGCATGGTCAGTGCTACTTGTGAGGACAGGGTGGATATCTCAATACAATTCCCCTTTTAGTCTAAAGAAAAAGATTTAGGCTTGATTCAAAACTATATACAAATATATCAAATATCAAGTATGCTCTAGGAGAAGGAAATGTAAGGAAATATGCACTTAGGACCTATTACAGTGAAGCAACAAGAGGAAATGGTAAGAACTACGTATCTACTCCTAGGGTAATGGCACAAGAGGGATTACTGTAGAGTTGCCCTAAACTGGAAAGTTTAAGTCTTGTTCCTAATCTTTCTGTCTAGGAAGAGAGGACAATAATGATTGTAAAAGTCTAATCTTCAACCTCATCAAAGACCCAAGAAGGAAGAGTAAGTAGGAAGTGCAGGCAAGCAGCTTCCAAGAGTTGCAGCAAATACAGTAACAGCAGGCTACCTGGACAGTCACCCAAAGTCTCACAACCCCTTAGGGGCAACCAGCTTTGGCTAAGGCCTAGAGTATCTGACTGACCAACACAGAAGCAGGCAGGTAGAAAGGTTGTCTTACCCTGACTTGGCAAGGTTCAGCTGTCTTCTATGTTTATCTCCTGCAAGCACAGTAGGACAGCATGTCCAAAGTCAGTGATTGAGGTGGGGGTAGTTCTTTGCCCAAGAGGCCGTTAGCTGAGAAAAGAATGGACTCCTGAAGGAGTGACATCAGTGCCCAACATATTCTCAGGAATAGCTTGATGCTTTCAGGAGCAATTGTGTCTCATGTCAATGGACTACTAATATTAAAACATTTAAATGCCATATTCTGCAGGTCTACACACTGTCTGAAGATTAAGTATCTATGTCTGACTAATCCCATTGGTATAAGAAACATGTGTGTTAATAATCTGTAATTTTCAGGAAAATAGTTGTACAATGGCTGAAGCTTCCCAGAATAATTTAGCAAGGACAATGACTTCAAAAAATGTAACTATATACATAAGTATAATAATCAATAACAGAGATAGAACTGAAATGTCTTGACTAGTGGTAAAACTGTAAAGAGCAATGTGATAAAATATCCTAAATTGTATCAATATACAAAATGTATATTCATGAAGATAGCTTTGTTTTTGTGTGCAAAACATCATAAACAGAAAGAAAACCCTAAACAGTTGACATACAAGAATTTAATAATTTAAGTTATCTGTAACTAGCAGTTGCTAAAGTTAGTCCACTATAAAATATTTTAATCTACCTATATGCCATCCTAACCGTACCTTTCCCATCTATAACCTTAAACTTATCTAAAAGAGATACTTAAGTCTGAGAATCACATTCTACACCCAACCCTAAACCACAAAAACCAACACTACAAAGGTGAATACTATTCCTTAATGCCAACAGTATGGAAGTAGGTGTTGTTTTCTTAGGATTACTTCCTGCTGAAATGGGACGATGATGACTCTATGGGATCCTGTAGGAAAAAATTGGAGCAACAAAAAGTCTGGAGAGGACTAGCTGTAACATTTGAATCTAGTCTCTGCCAGACTGGGAATGGTTTACAGAAGTTCATATCTGGGCATGGTCACAGGTGCAGATGTGAGGGAGAGTGGGTTTAGGTCTGGGTTCACAGCACAGTAGGGGTGGATGTCTTTATACTGACTCTTTAAATCCTTTGTCTCTGTTTTTCACAACAGAAATTGCAGTCTAGGGGGTTGTGACCTTCAGTAGTCAAGACTAATGTTTCAAAATGGGAATTTAGACCCTGGGGATTTTGTTCTTTGATGATGCTACTATCAAAGATTATGGCACTAAGGGACTTTTGGGATTATGATTAGCACAGATTTTCTGCTAGGTACTAAAATTGGCTGTATGCAAAGAAAAATCAAGAATCATATTGGGCATATGCTTCCTTTTGGCATCAGTCTTGCTCCAATTGCTAGCCTAAGATTGTCAATGAACTGCATTATTCAAGCTGCTTATATTTCTATCTTCACATTGGCATTGATCATTGCCAGCCAAATTTTTCTTATTTACAAGATACCCTGGAATGGCACAAGATTCACATCACTGGAAAAATCAGACTATTGTTCCATATCATAGGCACCTTAATAATCATCACTATAGAACATTTTTTTTTGCTAAATGGGACTGCTGAGTGTTATTCTTCAAATCATTCATGTAGCTTTGCTAACTCAGGGTGCCTTTTCATATGGTTTCTTTGCCACACCAGAAGTATATTAAGCTGAAAATCAATTCTCACAGAATTCACAAAAATAGGTTTTAAAGTAATATTCATTTTTTATTTACATGTATTCATATGTGTCTTGTGGGCTTATATAAGCTTTTAGGGTTGAAAAGACATTGGATCTCCTGGTACTGGTGTTAGAGGAAGTTGTGAGCTGCCTTATATGGATACTGGGTGCCAAACTCTGGTCCTCTGTAAGAGCATTAAACACTTTTTACTGTGTTTCTGGCCATGTTAATCTGCCAGCAGCAGTTGGAGTATAAGTTTATGTTTAGATGGCATTATTCCAGCTGAGGAGGTGATGGTATAGCCCGGCATGGATTTGAAACTCATGATTGTCCCACCTCAGCCTATTAAACATACTTTATTTTTAGTATGTACCATCACATTTCTAAGTGAATCTTAAAGAATCTGTCCATTATGGATATAGAATATTACATACCTGATGTCAAAGCAATAATCTGCTACATAAGGCCAATGTTGCTGCACTGACCGCTACCCCTAGCCTTATGACATGAGGGATTTCATTTGTTTTGTTTTGAGACAGGGTCTTCTTACCAAAATTCAATCTAATAGGTTGTTTCCCAACTCATGATCCCAAACCATGGCATCTCAGATCAAAACATATTTTCCCAGACATTCTTATGTTGTTCACCACTACCACTATTTCCAGATCTATCTTTTCTTTTGACTTAAGCACATTAATAACTTTCATGATTATCCTATTGATAGGTTTTGTGATCACTTCCTTTCCCAGTTCTCCTCGAGTGAAAATCTTCCTTCCTTCCTTCCTTCCTTCCTTCCTTCCTTCCTTCCTTCCTTCCTTCCTTCCTTCCTTCCCTCTCTTTCTTTTTTCTTTCTTTCTTTCTTTCTTTCATTCAGCTGTTTTATTGCATTTTAGTCAAGTGCCTGGAACAAGACAGAAAAACAGCTCACAGTTGGGGGTGTTGAATTTTCAATTCTACAAAGCAACACTTGTTTACATTTTTAAGGGTTTAATTCAGAATAACAAAATAAGCCTAATGATGAGTATGGGATAGAGAATGTATATGGCCTGCAGAGCTTGTAGTCTTTAGAATCTGGTCCCCAGTAGAAAGCATTTTCAGCCTTCTGGCTCCTTGTATATGTTGAATGACAGAGAGCAGCCATGCCTGTAGGTTGAAGCCCTCTGGGATGTTAGTTTCTGGCAGTATGACCCTTCCATCTTGGCAAACCTGAGCTCCTTCTACTGGCAAAGAGGATGGTGCTCCTGGTCCTGTTGTTATTTCCGTATCTGTAGCACAGATGTAGGTTAGGCATCTCGAAATCAGGAGCTATTCAATCAGCTAGTGGAGAATATTCATTGTTATTTGGGCTGCCAGTGTAATTAGCTCATTTTTCAGAAGCCTTTGCACCAAGGCTTGTTTGTTTCTGGTGACTGTGCTTCATCACTACCATTCACATGCATATTAGCGTCTCAAAGAGCATGTCGCTATTTTGATCTTCTTAGGAGTTAAGATAAAATATTCAATATCTTTCCCCCATCCTCTCACAGCTCTTGAAGACAAAGCATCTTGGTCTGCATGCAGCTAATGGCCAATATTCCACAGGAGCCTTTGATAATGGCCCAGATAAGAGTGAAGAGCAGCCAAGCACAAAGTACACTGTAATAAGGTCACTAAAGCTGTAAATTACTGGTTTTCATCCTTAGATATGCCTTACAGTGGCCTGAGAGTGTTTCGCTTCATTAAATGTGTGAAGTCGCAACTCAAGCTAAATCTCCCTAGAGATATTAAATGCTGAACATATGCAATTAGACCAAATGATGCTCCTAACTTGAAAAGCCCAAGCTTGTGTTTAAAACTGTTATCTCAATTTCTTGCTCATGTTTCCTCTGTCTTCACTGTCCCCTTACCCTGACCGATCATGCCCTCCATAATGAGCAACTTTGAAAAAACCAGGCAGGGCCCAGACTCAGTTGGCTGCCTGGTTGGATCCTCTTCACAGTTCTCTGATGATTGTCACAGGCTTTCAGAATCAAACCTGCCTTTGCCATTCACAGTAGCCTTTCCTGGTTACAGTTCAATTAATTCCAGTGTGTTACAGAGATGATAATTTCGGCCCCAAATAAAAGTGATATAGAATTAATGTTGTGATTAGAAAGATTTAATGTACAGATGCAATTAGAACATTCTGGAGGTACTATGGAGTGTGAAGGAGTTGGTGCCAAAAACTCATTTATCATATTAATGAAAGAGAGAACATGAGGTCCTTGGGGGCTTCTCTCCTGAGCCCCTTCCTTGATTGCATCTGCTAGTGAGTTCTACTTAACATTGGTGCAACCTGTGTTTTCATTATCACATGCTTAGTACTGAGAGAAGACACAAAATCCAGAGGGGCCAAAATCCTTGCTTTTCTGTATCACCTTGGGTTTCTCTGTAGATAAACCTTTGAGTTATGAAAATGTCATAACTCAAAGTCATATTGGAGAGGCACAAAGGAAAAAGTAGTGAATTTGACAATGTCCTGAGATATAGTGAGACCCTGTCTCAAAAAAAATCAAAGCAGCAAGAAAAGACAAAGGTGGCAGCAGAAAATAAGTAAAAACAGAAGGGGAGATAGAGAGAAGAAATGCATTAGACACACTGTGGTTTGTGCCTAGTCTTATTATAACTTGTTAGTCTCAGCTTAGCCATGCCACACAGTGCCATTTAGGTCATCAAGTATTCACTCTGGAAGTCACAAGGCTGTGCTAAGAGAATAAGCTGCTCTGAGAAAAGATTAACACTAAACAGCCCAATAGATTTCATCTAGATGATACATATTATTATACATTATAACACTATTAGATCTCAAGTTCAAGCATTGCCTGATGGAAATCATCAATATCCCTGGTAATAATTGCTGCCCTTGGTAATGAGCTTTATGTAATAGTGCTAAATAAGAGACTGAGCCAATGCTTCATAGATAATACAGTGTTTCAGTTTGTGATAGATTGTTATGGAATCTGTGACATCTTCCAATTGAGTTTGATATATATGCTCAGAGTTCCCTTAGGGACATTGATTATATTATCATTATATACAAATTTTCATCTCATAACCTCTTTAAGGAAATAAATAATTCCTTATTGATATAATTTTAACAATTTCATAGAGAAAATGCATCATTAATTTTTTTCACCTTATTTTAATTCTAAATGTTAAGATTTAAAATTAACAACTGTTTTAGTTCTTTTTACAAAAACTATATATCTTTCTTATATATTTGTTTAAAAGATATGTCCAGACAAATGACAAAATATAATGATTATTATTTTTTTCATTGAGCAAATGAAACCTCTCAAGTCATAAGATGCCAGAATTAATTTATTTATTTAAATTTTCCTTTCGTATGAACATCAAACTTTTAAATATATAAGAAGCATGTTTTAAACCTTGTGAGCTTCTTCTATAAGAATATTTATTGTTCATTTGAAATTAAAATTTAACTAGACCTTTTGTCTTTTGCATTTGGTGAATCTAGAAATTTTCCTAAGTCACTATCTGTGGTGACATATTATTTATGATTTAATGAAGATTGCCTGAAGTATGAGACTGCAAAGCCAGCCACACTAGTCAGCTATAGAAGTTGGGGAGTGATGGCACACACCTGTAGCCCCAGGACTCAGGAGACACAGGCAGATGGAGCTCTGTGAGTTCAAGGCCATCCTGGGCTATATGCAATCAAATGAGTCTAAAAGAGTAACAGAGCTCACACCAACACTAGAGATTATATAGGGAGCTCAGTGCAGTCTCAGAAGGCAGTCTGGGATCCTGAGGCTTGGAATAGAGCAGTGCTGTCTGGAGATGCAATGTGAGGTTTGACGAATCGTCCCTTTAGTCTGAGTATTGATAGAGGTGAGAACTCTCTAGTGCCTGACTGTTTTGCTTTTCTGATCCTCAGCTTGAACCCCAATATCTGTCTCTGGGTTTTTATTATTGGTGTTATACCTATCACTGGCTCCATTAAATCCAAACTAATTTCAGCAGTATTTATTCAAAATCATGTGCAGACTCAGCTCCCTTCTCATCTCATCTTGGGATATGTCGTAGCATCCCCAATCGCACACCATGAAACTACAGACTTTGCTATTCCTCACCTCTCCACTGCTGCCCTTTTCCTTCTTTCCTCATCTTAGGCAATAGGGTCCCTATTTCACCGAGTAATTTCTCCTGTGTTTTAGCTGTTTCCACAAGCATTCTCTTGTTACTTCCACTCAGTCTAATGCTGTAACTTCAAAATGAGAAGGAGATCCTCATACTTCTTACATCTCCATGGCTTTAATGATCTCAGGAACTGTTTATCCATTACATAGGGTGTTCATAACTAGCCTTGCAACCCATTTTGCAGCCTTGTTACTTAATCGCCATCATTGATGAATGTGGCTAGAGCTGACAACCAATGACTCAAGAGTATCTGTGCATGGTGAATTAGGCAACCTATTTCCTTTCCCAGAGCTCACAAGATACCTTATGCTTTGTCTTTTTTTGTGTGTCTTCAGACATAACTTTCTCATTTTGACATAGAGTGTTTCTCTTGATTCTGTTTTGTTTGACCCAATTATATTCATTATATTTCCAAACAAACACATTTCTTTTTAGGTACTTAATACTCCAGATCTCTGGCATGATGCCTTCCTTCATAACACTTCTTAGTATCTGATGCAAAAGCCATTTTATTTTTACCATGGTTTGGTGTAGATAGTATACTTCCTCACTATAAAGTGTTAGCAATCATGGAAATGCCCCCAAACAGGTTCACAGGCTAATCTGAACAAGACAATTTTTCAACTGAGTTACCTTCTTCCTAAGTGTGTCAAGTTGACAACAAAACAAATGAAAACAGGAGGCATATTAATAATCCATACAAAGTGAACAAGTCAATGTAAAATAAGCATTGAATGACATACACTAGACAGGCATGTGCACCCAGACATTGTGATGAAGGACTATGAAGGTGGTTCAAGTCTGGAGAAACACCAAGCAATATAACACACCTCAAGCACTCCCACCCTTCTAGTAGGTGACTGTGTTACCCCCTTTCCATGTTTTTGAAATAAATTCCCTGCAGGGCTTCTACCTTCCTTCATTTTGGATCACCATCTTGACGCTAATTTCACTGAGATAGTGAGATAAACTGAAGTTACACACCAGGTCTTTTTCTACCTCACCTGTGCATGTCCAGGTGTCTGCAGCATATGCCCAGCCTTCCTATTTTACCAGTACTGAGAGTAATGTGACACTATCCAAGGCACCATTAGTAGTTGCTTATTACAATCCATTTTCCTTGCTGGCTGGAGGATACTGTTGTAGCAATGCTTCTCACTCTAGTATACACTATCAAATATTCAATCACCATCAGGCCCATCAATACAAACATGCAATTCCGTCTTAAAAAATTAATGGAGACAGACAAAAAGTCATTGGCTTTGCCTTCTTTACAACTGTCATACTACTTATTTGCTCGCTTTTGCAGTAAAACTCTGGTTATGACTATCTTTGTATTTCTTGTGCCAAACCTACATAGTCAGGAATTCCAATGACCTGTATGTATTCCTAAACATAATATTAATTGGTCAATTCTTATCTAACTTGTCATAGTAGAAACATTTCAGCCATGTTATAATTTTCTTTTATATGACATTTCATTTGTTTTCCTAGATGGACAAATGCTCTTGATTTTTCTGCAGTTTTACTGCATTCTACACAGTATTTTCTAGATCCATTTCTTTAGCCAACTTTCTAATTTTAGAATCTTCCCAGACATCCTCCTTATAGAGGCACTGGATAGATTGAGTTGACAACACAGTACTTCAAAACTGACCCAAACATATAGCAACAATTTGATGAAGTAAATGTTACTTTAATCTATGTTTTACAAGTGAGAGAAATAGAAGTTAAGAAATCTAAATACTTTATGAGACACACACTAAGAGGCAGAGCTGGCATACAAATTCAGTTTCATTTTATAAAACATTTACTTTTAAGCCTCTCCTTCTAGTCCACAATGATTTTTCAAATGGAATATTACTTTGCTATTGTATTTTCTATCTGTAGGAATATAAGAAATGACTGATTTTTGCATCTTATTTAGCCTATAATGTGAGTTTTATCCATTAATTCCTATTTCAAATCTTGTTTCATACACTTATTTCAGATGTTATTATATGGTTAAGGATTTTCAGAAATTATTTAATAACAGAAGTAACAGAGCAACCTTTATTAACTTGAGCAATTTATTATTTTTATGAAAATCTTTTACTGTTTGTTAATAGGTTCACGATGAATTGAAAACATTATTTCTCTGTGTCAGTGTAGAGGTATCTTTGGAGCTTTGTAATTTTTGCTGAGAGCATTGAAATCTCAACTATTTCTGCCTATTATCTTAAATAATCGTGGGAGAACAAATAAGGAATATTTGTCAAAGGCCACTGAGTCTTATGAATAGAAATTGTGAGTTGAAGTCTCATAAAAATAACAGTGATTCAAGTCTTGTCTATTAAGATATCTGGAGTGCTCTGACAGAGACCCAATGAATAAATAAAAGTAATTCTCACATGGTGTGTGCAGCAGCTTGTTCCCACAAGTTACTAGGTCTCTCCTGATGTAGAACCAGAGTTCCGGGCTCATAAGAGAAAGGGTATTGTTTGAATGACTTTTAGGATCCCACTAGCTCTGTTTTCTCATTTCCATTTTGGACCATTCCTTGTATCCCTGAGATTTCTTTCCTTTTTTTGAGATGACTGACTATGGTTAGCAAGTGTCTTCTGTATAACGTGGGGACAAAATCCATTACTATAGGGACTAATGTTGTATGTAGTGATATGCACTACTCAGTACATTGTGAAAGGAATCATCCAGGACATATTTACATGGAAGATTTGAAGGCCACAGCAGTGCTCTTCCATAATATTTCCTGCAGTCCCTATTACAAGAGTAGCATGCCCGACATAGGACTGCCCTATTCTAGTTCAGCCTCAGAACAAAGACACAAAAGATTGACCTCTAGACTAGGAAAGATGGTATCTATCTTGGAGAGGGACTAAACATATACTAATGATGGAAAGGACGGAAGCAAACCCTTGTGATCAAGGTAAAGTTTAGAAAACAGTTTTGTCCCACAAACTAGCTCCTTCAGTAAGATTGTACATTCAACACCCATTGCAATGTGACTCACTTGACCAAAAAATTGACAACAGAAAGGACTCATGAGATACCCAAGAGAAGCTTGGTTATTTCTCAGTCATGATCGGAATAATGTGGCTGAAACATGATCTGCTTCAGTCTGAGATTGCAAAGGCAGGTAAAGACACACTGGGTAAGGCACGCACTGAGTGAGTATTGGTAGTCCCAAGTCATGAATATTTGGGTTTTTTCCTCAGCATTGTGGAAGCTGGCAGACATGCCTTATTTCTCTCAATTCTCAATTCTCAATTCTCTCTCTCCCTCCCTCCCTCCCTCCCTTTCTTTCTCTCTTCCTTCCTTCCTTCCTTCCTTTCTTTCTTTTTCTAAGTACAATGACCAAATTCTTAGAATCTATCTGGAACAAACAAATAATGCATAAAAATAATTGCATACAAATATGCTATAGTCTTACCCCAAACTTATTAAATAATAAAAATGTTAGGAATAATTAATGTATATGAAAATATTCTTTAAATAATTTTGTTACTTTGATAGAATGGCATATTTTCAACTTTTTAGAAAGTCATATAACTACACAAATTTATACACTATTAGACTTGTAGTATAATATATGACTGAAAAGTGTACTATAATGAATTTTTCTAAGTTATAAGTATTTTAGTTTTAAGTTTATTTTGTTGCTATTTTATTGCTATTAATTTGTTTTTGGAAAATGCTTTTCATTTATATAATGGTAAAAATGTCAACAGGTGTCCAGCTTACAATAAACTGTAGATTGTCCTTTATAAGGCCCACCTTGCACTTGAGTCCTGTGTTAGTCCATGTGACACTATCAAATCAAATGTTTTCTCAACAAAAACATCAGAACATGGAATTCTTGGGGTATTACTTACTGACCATAGATTTTTCAAACTCTGAAATTATTGTACAGTATCCAGAGCCGTGGATTTGCTTTTCACTGTAAAACATGATCTGTTAGACCAGTTGCTTATCAGTCATAAGCTTCACACACAGAGTATCAGATTCTAAATTGTCAGCAGTCTGAAATATATTAAATGCCATTATAAACTAAACTTTTCTTTATCAAAGAAAATTGTGTGAAAGCACTGAGTTACTGTGAAAATCTGAAATCAGCTTGATTTCAAATAGTTAATTTAATGAAGAAATAGAGACAGGCTTATATATTTTTGGATGTCTCTATTTTTCTAAGGCCTTATTTTTTCCTTAAAATTTCTGAAAAAAGAGTCATTTTATTGGACTGTGAGCTTTCTCTCAAGTTCCTCTTAACATTTTACAGATCACAGGGATCCATTCATCTTTTTAACACTGTATGACTACTTTAAGGATCATTAAACAATTAAAAGGATATTACAAAATGATGCTTTACTTTAATCATTTCCTCTTTCTCATTTGTATTTCGGGCATTCATTCTCCTTGCCATTTTAATATTTTTTATGACCAGAAACAAGAACCATCTTGTAATCTTGTGGTCAGAATCTGTCTTGAACATACCAAACATATATGTATATATGTATGTATGTATGTATTTACACACACACACACACACATATGTGCATATGCTCCTTCATATTTTGGGGAAAGTGAATTGTGGCCCAGAATTTTCATTACAGAAGAAACATGAATTCACATGCAACTAAATCTCAGTCTTTCTTAGCCATGTTGCTCCAGAGAAAAGATGCAGGGTACTTAGCAGTTATGAGCTTTTCCTTTTGGGGATAAACCCTGGGATGAGTGGATCTCACCATAGGGGTTTTTTGCTTGTCTCACAAATATGTAGATATAAGGATAGAGCAAGTCTGGAACAAGATCAAAGGTCTCTTTAGTTTTCTGTAGTTTAACTAAAATCTTCATGGAAATCAAGTGGACTTGTAATTATTTTTCCCAACTCAAATTATACCAGAGGTAGAGAGAACACCTTTGCTGCCGAGACTCAATTTTTCACATGACATACTGCTGACAGTACAGTTGCTGATCAGACTTGACAGAATGGACTCCACACTATAAAGTAAAAAAAGCATTATTTTCCCTACTTTAGGTGCAATATCCACATCAGAACTGTAATTTTATTTTCTGTTTTTCAGAATAATAAGAAGAATTGTGGAATTATACATATGCATGCTGCTACTAATATGGCATTTATTCTCGAATTGGCACTTTTGGTAGTTGTGTAGATTAGAATGCACTCAATTATAAGTTCTCGGGTTATATAATTATCTTGTATGATAACTTTCATATTGTATTTTTTCACTATGCCTAAAGCAAATTCTTTGACACATTGTACATAATACTCTATTCTGATTATTTCCTAGTTAATACTTTTATTTATTATTAACACAACTATTTAAATTTTTTGTCGACAATATCCTGGGACCAAGATGATCATTCTCATGCTATTTCCCAAATTAGAAGAAACATCATCGCAATTACAGTGCTAAAATTTAAAACTCCAATCTGCCTATCTCACTTCCTCTTTGTCTGTCTGTCCCAATTCCTTTCCCTAATCCCCGCCCCCATCTCTTTTAGTTTGTGCATGTGAATATAAGGGCTTTGGTCAGTTCTTGATGTCCACCTTGTCTCAAGCATGGACATTCTTTTGTTTCATGTTGCATAAACCAGAATAGCTGGTCCACAAGCAACGTACCTCTGCTTATAGTCTCATCTCTCAGTAGGAACACTAAGATTAAAGGTATATGTTACAGAATTCAATATGTGTGTTTTTTTCAGGGAACTCATATTAAGGTCCTCATGCTGTGTGGCAAACACTATGTTTAACGGGTCATCCCATAAGCCCTAAAATGGTAGCATCTGGTCCAAGACATCTTATTTGTAGATGAAATTGAAGATGAATTAGTAGAACTCATGCTCACAATGCATCTAAGGTGTGCCATCTGAGTGAAGAAACAATGGAAGGGTACCTATGATGAACCCCAGGTCATGGTTGTCAGCATCAGCATCTAGAGAAAAAATCATTGCAACAATTAAATAAGATTCAATTATAATTTTGATTCATAGGTAGGTATTGGTGGCACATGCCTTTAATCCCAGCACTTGGGAGGCAGAGGCAGGCAGATCTCTGTGATGTTGAGACCAGCCTGGTCTACTGAGCAAGTTTCAGGACAGCCTCCAAAACAATACAGAGAGACCCTGTCTTGAAAAACCAAAAACAAACTAAAAATTTCATTCATCTAACAGTACAGTCATACATAATTACTTTCATAATGCCAATATGTTATAATATCTGGTAAGGTATCTATTTACTACTAAAATTCCTAAAATAAATAGTCACTAAATCCTGGAACTTTTGAATTCTGTGTTGAGATTTCCTGGAATCCTGGAATGTTAGTGACGAACGTTCAATAGTTGCTCCTAAGTGGGCAGGTGGCTTGGTCTATATGAAGGCCCTCAGAGTATTTCCTTCTTTTTGACTATTTGCTAAGACTGCTATGACAGTTCTATATCTTCCTTCATGAGTTTTATTTTTCTAGATGTCTAGGGCTAATGTCCAGGATCTTGGAACTGTAGAGTAACGTTCCTGCTAATATATTATAACACTTATGTTACTACATTTAAATTTGTTAACTTCTTGTTGCTATGACAGTTTAAGGGAAATATTTTATTCTGGCTGGTTGTTCAGGGAATATAATTCATCATGGCAGGGAGGGTATAATGGATGGAATGGCTTACAGTTGTAGCAGAAAGATAATGAGGGGAATGCATAGATCTCCATGGATCAGGAGACAAAAATCTAATGCTGGAATGAAGGCAGAATGTAACCTTAAGATCCCATCTTTTGGACCTGCTCCTTCCAGATAGACCCTTGTCTAAAAAGATCCACAATCTTCCACAACAGAACCACAAGCTAAGCAGAAAGCATGAGCAAACACATTTCACAAACTATAAATTTCCATTTCTGACTCCCGTAGGCTCATGGCCATCTCATAATGCCAAATGCATTCAATCTAATTACAGGAGTCTCCATAACAGCATAGTTCCAACTGATTCAAAAGTCTAGGGTCTCCTCGGAGACTCCAGTAAATCACTTCACTGTGAACCTGTATAAAATAAAAGGTTCACATAAAATAATACGTGGAAAACACTCGCATCCTAAAGTCAGGAATGGGAAAAGAATGAGGAAAGGCTTAACCCAGGCAAGACAGAAAACAATAGTACTGTATCTGCATCACCAGAATTCTGGGGATGAGTGGAACTCCTTGGGCTCTAGCAGGATGGGTATCTCTGCCCATATAGCTCTGCTACCCCCTACACTCATGGTCTCTCTCCTGGTCTGGTTCCAGTCAATGGTTTCAGATTTTCTTGGCAGTTGTCCCACATTAGGGGCATCTCCACTATCCTGAAAATGCCAATGTAGCCAAGGCTTCAGCTTCCTAACTTTTATGCACAACCCACTAAAGAGCATGATTCTGGTACAAGCTATATGGCCTCACTACTTTGCAGAACTGTTGTGCAACTGTCTTGCAACTTCTTTGATCAACACTATAAAAGCTCCACCAAGTTCTGTTGTCTAACTCCTTTGGACCTCAGCTACAATGGATCCTGTGTGCCACATTAGTTGAACTGGGCAAACCATGTCAGTACATACCCCTTTATTAAGATATCTGTTGTCTCACTGTTCAGGCATTCTTATTTCTGAATGACAGTTTTCAACACAGATGTTAGTTTTACATCCTGGAGTCTTTGGTGAGTGTACTATTCTCCTCAAGGTACCCTTGTGTACTGCCACAGTGAAACCTTTCTCTTTAATGTTGCCAATATTTTTATCAACTACCCCCCCCATTGTACACAGAAACTTGCATTCATGGTCACTTTCTCCACTATAAATCTGCTAAGGCTACCCTCTTGCCCCAAATTCATATTTTCCCTCATTTTTCTACTCTGCTTTATTGTGTGGAATCTTTCTACAAACATGGCCATTTAGTGAGCAAACCATGTTACAACATGATGCCTGGCAAAAACTGTGTAAAGGATGAGGATTTATTCTGGATTACAGTTCAGGGAATTCAGGCCATCATGAGGGCGTTGACTTATGGTTGCATCAGTTGGAAAGTGAGCAAACTGAACACAGCTGCATGGGGTAGGAAATAGAAATCCAAACCTGGAAGTGAACCACCAACATCTGATTTGTGACATTCAAGCTGTTCCTCTATGGTCCTGCATTGGCTCCCCAAGCACCCCATACAAATGTTTCTATAATAACTGAAGCCTATGCCACCACTAGGGAACCACGTTTTAATTTGTCGTCTTGTAGAGGAGCATTTTACATATAAACTATATCAGCAATAAAAATGCTGTTTACTTCAGGGCACCCATCTTAGCATGGTTCGTTTTTTTACTCTTCTATGAGTTTCTTCAGTCGTGAACTTTTTTAGTGTTGAATATATACCTGAAACCCTTTATCAAACAGACAGAAAATTTTCAAGAAGAATTTAAATTTTTAGGACTGATTTTAGTGTTTTGTTTTTCTTTCTCTAAGATGCTGATCAAAGGCAGGAAAAGCTATTATGGGTGTAGAAGGAATAGCTCATTTGCTTAGAGACCCATCTAAGTGCTTTGGTCCTTTTGAAAATGCTTACATCTCAATTCTATCCTGAAATACACACAGTGATTTATGGAGCTGTTTCTTTGGTATTATGGCTTCTCTAAAAGGCAAAACAGGTGTTTGTGGGGGCTGAGGATGGATGTTGTTGAGACACATCTATAAATGTTGTGAAAAAAATAACCAGGAGTGTGTGATATCCATAGTCAAACCATATGCCTCCTGCATAGAATTTATCATTGCTCTGAGGGGGAAATCACCACCACTTATGTGCTTATGAAATCTACAATGTGTTCAGAAACTCATCCTTTAGTGTCATCAATCATTTATTAAGAGGCAAAGAACAGTCTTACTTTCTTGAATACTCTGTTCAAATTTAAAGGTATTTCTTGAAAGGAATGTGCACACTATTTCTTAGTGCTATAACATCAGTTTTAAAGTTACACCCTTATGTTTTCATGTCAGTCCGAAACAAAAGCACACGGACTCACCCTAGCTCCTCCATGATTCTCATGGTAAGAAAATGTTGGAAATATAGATGCCTGAGAGTTCAGCTGAAATGAAATAATCCACACCAATGATGAAGATATAAAATTAAAAACAGTATGTATTTTGTTCTGTACATAAAATCTCTGATTTGAAGTTCTTGCAGGTGCTGGAGAGTTGACTCAATGGTTAAGACACTTGCTGTTCCTGCAGTGCATACGGGTTCAGTTCCCAGCACATACATGGCAGCCCATGCCAAATTACACTTCCAAAGGGATGGATTTGTCTTCTGACCATAAATGCCTACAGTACACATGTACGTATAACAAAATAAATGCATAAATAAATAAATGGATACAATTCACTATGCATGTGTATCATACTAATAGTATCCTTTCTTCTGCTGATGAACATCTAGGGTAATTCCATTTCCTAGCTATGGCTAACAAACCACCGATGAACATAGATAGAAGACCAAGTATCTCTGTAGTATGACAGAGTCCTATGGATGACCATTGTCTTACTGCTTGAGGAAAATCTGTGAGGCATTGCTAAGATGACATTCCACTTTCCAAACTATGGACTTCAAATGCTGGTTCTCTTCAACTTGATCTCAGGGATTTTTGTGAGCTGCTCCTGGCCTGTTTTTGTGGCTCATTTTTCTGTTAGACCTGTAGATCATTTCTAAGTGATGTTGTCTGAGGAAAGAAAATACATTCTAAGACACTCTTAGACCATCTCGATAATAGTCTTTAATCTTTGAAATCCAGTTCCACTCAGGTTGGGTCAGAAGTGTTGTGTTTATCACGGATCACAAAATATTGTTGCTTTTATAACAGTCTAAATGACTAATTTAATTTTTGCCAATAAATATAGTAAGTTCCTATAACCTAACTCTGTCTTCACTGCTGGGACATATTATTGAAGGTGAAAAGTGTGCCCTGTATTAGATGCATTGATTCTTTTAGAAACCATTGGCATACCATGACCTCTAGGGAAATCTCACAGACAAGACTTGACTGCACTGTATGACCCGTCAGGGAAAGACTTGTGCATATTACACAGCACGGATGAAAACTTTCATCTCCTCCAGATCTCAGTGGAAGACTTCTCCCTGAAAATATTTTGAATAGATTATTTTTAGTGTCCAACCTGAGACTGAGAGTTTATTTGGATAGAGTGTCTCTGTCCTAAGGAGATGGGCTGCAACATGAGAAGAAACTAAAAGCTCAAGGCTTTTAAAGTCAAGCAATAAGGCCTGCTGTTTTACCAAAAATAAATTACTTTCTCCACTTTGCAGAGGCCCTGAAGACTTAAAGTGAAACAAAAAAATATGTCCAAATTGTCAAATGAAGCAAATTACCTCATGGATGAACACTCAGTAAAAATGAATAATAAAAGCAAATGTATTTCTCCAAGTTTTTCCAGATAAAAAGTGAGTCTAAGCTTTCGATCTCATATTCTTATCCTCATTTTAAATACTATAAAAGGATATAGAAAGATACATAATCAAAACAAAATGCTCTACTATTTCAGCTATGTTGTATTATAACAAAAGGGAACTCTCACAAAACACTATAGTAGAAAAATCAGAAAGTGCCTATTAGACGTTTTGTTTTTGATTTTCACTCTAAGAAACCCAATCTAGGTACATGGTTACATCTTCCCAAGAACCTAAAGCACTAATTACTTGTTGACTACCAACACTTTATTGTGTGTATTTGTGTTCTAAAACAATAATTACAATTAATGTACTGTGTTCACTTATGAGAAGCCTCTGGTGTACATGGATTCTACTAACAGAACCAACTTGATTATCACTTTCTTTGTATATTTTATTTATTTATTTCCATATGGTTTTGATTACTTTGTGATATCTCATTTTTGTCTGTTGTGTAATTCGTACTTTATACAACATTGCAGTGCATGTGTAACACATGGATCTTATTAGAGAGGGTATAATTTTCAGAGTGGGAAAAGTAAGCTCTGGTCTTGGAAAGCCGTATTTGTTTGTTTGCCACAGAATCACTGACAAACCATTGCCTCATGACACATCAAATTTGGCCTTAAATTTTAAAGTTATTTTTTTAATCTCCTTGAATCTCAAATAACATTTTCAAAGGTCAAACAGTTATTTTCTTGTTATAGTTTCCTATGTCATATTAGTACCTAACAAGAAACTGGAAAATAACACTTTTGTAATATCAAGAGCTGACAGAAGATTCTGGCTTCAATTTGGCAACTAATATAGTAGAATCAGAAATGTGCATATACTCCTCGAATTGTCCTTTGACATTTAACCAAATTGGCATCATTTCTGGCACATCTGTCAATGATAAGATCCACAGACATTAATCTGTCCAGTGGCAACTAAATCACCACTAGCTCATTGAGGCCACTTTTCAAAGATTAAGCAAAGATTTCAGTCCTCAAAATTACTTTACTTTTTGGATTATGGAATAGTTTTATTTCAAGTTAAAATTTTGCTTTGTCGATGAATATGATAATATACACGTGTAAGTAACCCTAGTAGCTAAAAAGCAGAAGCAGAAAAATTGCCAAGGTAAAACTATATTACTTTATCTATGACACCCTAAAATATTTTAATATTATCTAATCTCCTAGGAATCCTTAAAATTTGCAGAGTCTCCACAACCTGCTGGAGAGGTACTCAGCCACAGAGGATTGGCTTTACATACATTGAATAGGATAATAGTAGGTGGACAAGGTAGGTTAAACTCAAAATGCAGGGGCATACTGAATGCTGGGTCTTGGACTTCATCTGGTGCAACAGTATGCCAAAACTAACTCTTAATGAGGTCATCCACATTGTCCAACTAAAGCCATTGTTTCTAGAATCACCTAGTATCAATCATCTACTCTAATATATCCATCAGAACGAAAGTGATTTCTGAATTTCAAACCTGTTTAAATTATTTTATACCTTTCTTCGGTTCTTCTTCCCCCAGCCCCCAGGATAAAAATCCAAAACTCTTGAGCTAAGGATACAGGGCCATGTATGATCTATCACCTGATTGCTTTTACAGCTCCTTTTATTTATCCTAACCTAATCTGTCAGCTTCTTAACATTTCTTAAATGTGTTGTGCTTCTCACTTGTCAGTGAAGCTGTCTTTGAATAGAAAGGTTGCTGGATTCCATTTCCATCTATTGTCTTATCTTCCAAAGGCAGCCCATTTTTCCTTGGCACATCTATTCCCACAGTGACCTCCTCAACTAAATGCTTCTACTCTGCTGACTTAGAAGCCAGGACTTCCTTATATTTTGATAATGACACTAGTTTTAAATTGACTACTTATTTAACTGTCTTGCCTAATACCCAGTAGCCTCCAGGCAGGCAGACATTTTTCACATTTCCCTTTATTTAGAAGCCCCCCCAAGGATGTTCAAATAGGTGCATCAGATAATGTGCTGTACAGTTCAAACTGCATCTTACGAAAATTACTCTGGCATCAGAGAGAATAGGTTGGAAGAGAAGGAGAAAGAGTGAAGGTGGGGACCATGATGGGGTGGAGAGACAGGGTCACAAGGTTTTTTGTTTGTTTGCTTGTTTGTTTTTTGCCCATTAATCACTATTGTCCTCATGAAAATTCCTCTGAATGCATTAGTGTGTTTTCACACAAGTACATGTGTGCATGTGGGGGGGGAGGGGGAGAGAGAGAGAGAGAGAGAGAGAGAGAGAGAGAATGAGAGAGAGAGAAAGAGAGAGAGAATGAGAGAGAATGAGAGAGAGAGAGAGAGAGAGAGAGAGAGAGAGAGAGAGAGAGAGAGAGAGAGAGGGTGGATGATGTAAAGGCTGGAAAAGGTCATTTTAATCTCAGGTGGCATTCCACCATGTTTATCAGCAGAGGGTTTCTCAGTGGCCTGAGCTCAATGACTCAGCGAGGCTGGCAGACCACAAGCACTAGGATCTGCCAATATCCACCATGACTCTTGCTTCCAGTGTTAGATTCCACAAAATAATCCTCTAGAAATGCAGCTTGAGTCATGAATTTTCCAGGCTGAAAGAACTTTACCCATCTCCTTTGATCTGTAGCTGAGATCAAATATTCAAGTCCAGCCAAATTGTTAAGTCCTGTCTTTCTTCTCTGTCCCTGGCTCAATTACAGCTCAATGGTAGAACACTTTCACGGTGTGCAACCCCAGGACCATAAAAAAATCAATAGTATTATATCCAAGCCACAATATCTGATACATCCCTGATAGGAAAATCATAATGAGTAATACAAATGTCTGCTTTTGTGGAGCTTGTTCTTTTACTAGAAGCATCTTTCTTCTTCCTTGAATGAATTCTTCATATTTCAAGACAGGTCTAAGCATGTTTTGATGGAAGATGATTAGTAGTGTATTTATTAAGTGTGTTCATTTCCTCAAAGCATGCATGATTATGTGGGTAAAACTTCTCCACTAGCTCAGTGAGTATTATAATAAAATATATGCTGTTTCTCATACCAGATTTATGAAAGACTGGAAACAGTGGAGAGGGCTACAGTAAGTTAATATGACATACACATGGTCCCCATTTCCATGTGGGATGTGGTGAATGGATTAAGTAGGTTGATTTATTTTGTATAATCTACACAGAGGCTTAAGTGCTCGCTTAACTGAAATTAATGTTATGCTACGTAGTCCATAAAGTATTGAGTATTAGAAGCAATGGTGATCAGGACAAACATATACTCTCCTCAAGCAGATGATATTTGATTGATAGAAGAAAGGTTAATAATGGCCGTTTGATCTATTCCCGTAATCCTAGCCATGTAGGAAGATGTTTCAGAAGATTTCAAGTACAAGGTCTTCCTTTGTTGTAGATTGAAATCAAGGCCAGCCTATTTAAGACTGCAAGACCTTGTGTCAAAATAAAATATAAAAGGCATCAGACTATATTAGTAACTTAGTAGTAAAGACCTCACCTAGCATGTCTGAGTCCTGACAGTCAATGCCCAATACAGGAAAAATGTTCAGCTACCTAAACTACTTCTGCTATAAGTGGGTTGAGAAAGTTCTAGATTTGTGCAACATCTCCCTTACAGGGAAACTGAGTATTACTAATATATATTGTGTTCCATGATTATAATACACACTGTCGAGGGAAACAGATTAAGTAGCTTGTCCTCAAGGCAATGTCATTACAAATGCCAAGCATGCCATTCAAGTGTATCTATCTCCTGCATCACCTCTGGGAGTCTGCTTGGGGTTTGAGTCCCTTCTTGCAGAATATGATTTTGAATTTTGAATTCATGAGGATTTCCTGGTCATATAAATTAAAACATTGTTCACTTTCCTTTTTAAGTCTCTCTCTCTCTCTCTTTCTCTCTCCTCTCTCTCTCTCTCTCTCTCTCTCTCTCACACACACACACACACACACACAAACACACACAAAGAGAAAGAGAGAGAGAGCAAGAGAGAGGAGAAAGAGAGAGAGAAAGAAAGAAAGAGAAGGAGAGAGAGAGAGAGAAGGAGAGAAAAGGAGAGAGAAATGCAAACAAATCCCAAACAAAGGCAGGCCACTTGAAATCAACCAGTATGGTTTGATTTTCTTCATACCAAATAATAGAGTAGCAATGTGTGTGTGTGTGTGTGTGTGTGTGTGTGTGTGTGTGTGTGTGTGTATGCACGCACGCGTGCTCGTCCTCGTGGATTATGGGCCTGGAAAACTGCAGTTCTAATAAATAATTAAAATACTTTCCTGGAGTTTGCGCTTATTCGTAAAATTTTTTATTTGGAATATGATTTATTTTGGTACAAGTGTGTTAACACCAGAAATGATAAATTCCTTACAAATAATTAAGAATCATTGAAAACTAATTGCTGGTGTGGATGATGGCATTTTTTCTATTTTCCCATGAACAAGCCATTGAAACAGTAGTCTACATTAATAAGAGTATGGAAAGACTTAGATTTGATATGAGTTGGAACAGAATGATAATGTTTAGGACAGGCATACGTGTAATGAGTAATTCATTTTCTCTCATCTTTAGGAACTATATTTTTTAGATACTTAATTGCATTTTCTCTGTGGAAATGTTCTTAGTCACGGATGCATATTAGAAATCTCTGAGGAGGAGTTGGGCGGTGGTGGCACACGCCTTTACTCCCAGCACTCAGGAGGCAGAGGCAGGCGGGTCTTTGTGAGTCCGAGGCCGGTCTGGACCGACAGCCTCCAAAAAATACAGAGAAACCCTGTCTCGTAAAACCAACCAACCAACCAACCAAACAACAACAACAAAAAAAGAAATTTCTGAGGAGTTTCTAAAGGACATTAACAATTAATTCACACTCCTAGAGAACATGATGTGTTAGTATTCGGGCATGTGTACTGGCCAGCCATTGGGGTTCTGACAAGATATGCCCTCAAGCATTTAGCCACTTGTGCATATTTACTATGTTCCCTTTTAAAAGGCCCTTCCCATCTCCCATTTCTCTCTCTCTCTCTCTCTCTCTCTCTCTCTCTCTCTCTCTCTCTCTCTCTCTCTCTCTCTCTCTCTCTCTCTCTCTCTCTCTCTCTCTCTCTCTCTCTGCCTCTATCTTCTCTTCTCTCCTGCTCTCCCATTCCCCCTTTGCCATTCACTTTCCTCCAATTAAAAAGCACCTCCACTAAAGGCAACATACACATACAATATCTTTTGAAGGAAAATAGATGGAACTGGTTCAAGATAAACATGCAAAGCAAAATAAACCAGATTCAGAAGCAAAAATATTGAACATTTTCTCTAATATGTGGAATCAAGACTTAAAGTTTTCAAGAAAAAAAACAAGACAAAACAAAAAACCAAATACAACAAACATTAATGCTCTAAGTTTACTGACTAAATGGAACTTCATAACTGTAGAGAAGTGAAATGTTACAGATTTACAGTCGACTTTTCTTGGATGGTTTCTTGCCTTCTTTTCAGTCACTCATTTCCTATCTCTGTGTATGACCTAGCATCCCTGTGACTATCAGGTGAAACTTGTTGATATGCATTTTCTTCACAAACCACTAGCTCCACAAACCCCGAACCAAGAATGTTGTCAGATACTATCTGAGGCCTGCAACAGAGATCTCTTGCTTTGCTATAACCTATCCACCTGGTATTCCTATCAATATAATTGAAAAACTCTTTTATATATGAATTTTCTTCTGTGTGTAATTATAAAATATTTACTGGTTCCACACTGGAGCATGTACTTGACTTATCAGAAAAGTCTTTTCCATTTAAATGTTTTATTTGGGATTGTTTTTGTTACCTTTCCACTGCTGTGAGAAAACATCACGGCTGATGTAAGTTATGGAAGGCTGAGTTCAATTTAGAGCTCACAGTTCTAGAAGGTTAGAGTACATGACTATCATATTGAGGAAGATGGCAGCAGCTAGGCAGTCATGGCATTAGAATAGTAGATTAGAGATTAGAGTTTACATCTTTTTTTTTTTTTGCTCAGGAGTTTAGAGGTATATTTCTTGTTTTCTTTTATATTATTTATTTTTAAGTTTAAATTTAGATTAGAAACAAGGTTGCTTCACAAGTCAGTTCCAGGTCTCTCTCCGTTTCCCTCCCTTCTCCCGTGCCATCAACCCCAAGCCCCCCAATATCCCCTCATTATTTCCCCAGGGAGGTTGAGGCCCTCCATGGGGGTGTCCATAGCCTGCCATTTCATCCAGGGCATGGTTGTCATTGGTTTTGCTGCCAACAAGCATACCTTAGAACCTGGAATGTTACAGGGTCCAAACAGTGAGTCACCATTTGACTGCCACAGGATCCGGCCAATCCAACTGTTGGCATTGCAGTCTTTAGCAACAAATGTTCTCTACTTAGATAACAGAGTTTGTAAGACTGAGTTCAATTTACCCTATAATTAGTGATCAAAATTTTTAACATATTTTTGGGCTGTGTTAATATTTAAGAATGAAAGAAAGTCTTCGATGATTTCAAGGCCCGAGTGTAGTTTTAGTTCAAAATGTCAAAAGTCTTAATGTGTGATTTTTCCTGTTACATGTAGATAAAAGCATTTGCCTTTTGTCCTGAATTCTTGTGAAATAATCTATAGCAGCAATTCCTTGATATGTTGGAAGATTTTTTTAATAGGCACTTACTTCCAGGCAAGGTTACTAACAATTCTACTAAGTGTTTGATATATGCCTTGGATTTTCTAATCAAACCCCATTTGCTAATGACATCAGGGACTTACTTCCTTCAAAAGTCACTGTGTGTGTGTGTGTGTGTGTGTGTGTGTGTGTGTGTGTGTTTGTCTTTAGGTGGGTGGATTTCAGGAAACTGAAGCCTTAATTATTTTTAAGCAGAGGACTTTCAATATGGAAGCACATGCTTAGGAGATCTTCCCTGAGGAGGGAGCCCAAAGGTAATAACCATACTAGCGCACAGTACGTACCATAGCCTCGGCCGTGGTCCACTTCCAGAGTCTTGTTACTCCCAAACAATATAACTTTCCTCTCACAGGTATAAATAATTTAATTGACTTCTTTGCTCAGGGAATAAAGAACAAAATCCTGACTATGTGTTCCCAAGCCCTGTTGCCTTATTCTGTGTTTCTAGTTTTCTGGGTGTTGGTGTATTGATTCCTTTGAACCCTTTCTCAAGGAGTTCCCCAGAGGCACAGCTTGCTATCATGGCATAGCTTGTAATCATCTATGTTGCTTACTGTTCATTCCCTTTTTACCCTGTTTTCAGCTACTGGATAGCTCAAACTTCCTTTTCTTACTTTCCTCCTGCTAGGTTCGATGATAAGGCTTTGGATCTGTGTAATTAGAAGTAATGTCAGATTTTATGGGTTGAAATGAAGTGAAAACCATTTGCCTGCTGTCTGGGTGTTTCCTGTGGAGGGAAATGTCAGGATTCCTGCTTCAGTGGCAATGCTCCCTATCAATGAGTTTTTGGAGTGTTGAAGGCAGTTAGTTGGGTAGGTAACGTTGGACAATTACCTATCTTTCTGACTGTTATCAGAATTGCAGATTTGTTTTTAATATTGAATTTCATTATTTGTAGATTATTCTCTAGACTTAAGATTCCTCAGTATAGAGCAATTTCTATATTTTTATTGTTTTCCAAATTTACTTATGGCATTTGATTTCTGCTGTTAATTTTTTCTTTTATGTTTTTGTGAAAATGTTTTGTCTCTCTGGTTGTTTTTAAATGTTTCTCCCTGCCATCAATGTTGTGAAATTCTATTATAATATGTCTATATGAAAATTACATTTCATTCAAAAAACATGGTAAATTTCTGAGTGGTTGGTGTGTAAATAAGTCAGATTATATAACATTTTAACTGGCCTGAAAATATATAACTATATTAGTCAAATACATACATACATACATACATACATACATACATACATACATACATACACACTTGATGGTGCTTGTCCATTCTTTTTCTGGCATTCAATCTATATGTATACAAACATTTCCAACCTGTCATATGTATTTTAAATCTATGTATCTCATACTTAAAATTTTAATATATCCTATATTGTTTAATTTAATATTTCTTTAAGTCTTTTTGATTTGTTTTGTTTTGTTTTTGTGACAGGGTTTCTCTGTGGCTTTGGAGGCTGCCCTGGACCTAGCTCTTGTAGACCAGGCTGGTCTTGAACTCACAGAGATCCACCTTCCTGTCTCCTGAGTGCTGGGATTAAAGGTATGCACCACCACATCCTGGCTTCAGGTTTTTTAAATGTTACTTAATTTCCCATTATTGTTTATTGGAACAATATAGTTTGTCTTTTGATATGTCTTTCTTTATTGTAAATCTTATCAATATTTGATCATTCCTTAATTCCAACATCTCTCTGGGACTGCATCACCCATTTATGTATGTTTTTTATATATTGATTTCCTCCGTACTTGTTTACCTTGCCACAGTATTTGAAGTTCCTGATATCTAAATATGGCATATCTTGGTTCTGCTGACTTTCTTTCATATTGAGCATTCCTGAAACTTTTGTTACCTTTTAATGTGTAAGCAGATTGTTGTATTTTCCCCCATGGTTTCCTAACTTAGAAAGATTTCCTTGGAGAGTTAGTTCTTCTGCTGATTTAGATTACAAGGGCCCTCTGGGATAGCTGCTGTAAAGGTGTTGGTGATCCCTTTCCAATCATCTTTACAAAGTATGTATGAGACAAAACTTCTTTCATGGGAATTTACTGCTAGTATACGCCACTCAAGTCATTCTACCTAGTAGAACTATGTTTGCGGTTCCCTCTCCCCCATAATGTAGTTTGAGTATCTTTGAAAAGAATTAAGGGTTGTTTTTTGGAGAATTTTTTTATTTCTCATATCGCTTTGAAGATTTATTAAGTCTAGAATACATTTGTTTTTTGAAATGGAATGATTCAACAGAATATACAATGACCTATATGCTACAAGCTAATATCTATGATTAATTATTTAGATCTAGTGATAATATTCATAGTGAAACAGGAGGTTTAGAGCTATTTAGAAATTATAGGTTGGAGGTGTGTCTCGGATCATTAAGAACCCTTGATAATTTCACAGAGGTCCCAAGAGGACCCAAATTCAGTTCCCAGCACCCATGTCAGGCATCTCACAGTGACCTATAACTCCAGTACCAAGGGATTCAATACCCTCTTCTGGCCTCCACAGGCACTCAATCCCATGTGACAGACACATAGATACACAGATATAAATAAAAGAATCTTAAAAAGACATAATGGTATTGTCTTTCCACACCCTTCATTTCCTTCCCTCTTTGCCCCTTCCATCCCCTCTCTTCCACTTCCCATCCTTTTCTTTCTCCCCCCTCCCTCCTCCTTTATTCTCCTCTCTTAACTGTCATTCCTGTTTCCCTTTCATTCTCTGTTCTTTTCTATTCCATTTTTAGTTTATGCCACTTAGCAACAATATGAACCTCAGGCTCTGGCATTTTCTACAGATAATGTTATATTATATGACATATATGCTAATATTTATACATATACATATATATATATATGTGTTAACACTTGTTTGTTCCTTTTGTATTATTTCCACACACACACACACACACATGTGCCCACACACACACATACTCTTCTTCAGGAATATATCTGATTGTGAAATGGTTAAGATATTGGTGAAAAAAAATTAGCACTCAAATGAGTTATTTTGGAGTGAAGGGACTCTTAACAACTATGACACATCAGCAAATATAAATCAAGTTTGTCTGGTGTAAACTAGGATATGCGGACATTCTGGTCCCAGCATGTATACATTCAATTTCAGTGGATAATGCTAAGTGTTTTTAATAGATGATGCCATTCCCATCCCCATTCCCATCCCCATCCCCATTCCCATTCCCAGTAGCAGTATATAAGTGGCAATTTCCAATTCACCACTTCTTCAGAAATTCTTAATATTCTTAATATGAGGGTGTGTGTCGGGGGGGGTATGTCTCCTTTTGCTTTCACTTAGTACTTCTGTGACAGTAACCAGCTCAAATATGTCATTGTGATTTACACATCTGCTTCAGTGTACAGTTGCTCTACTTTCCATCCTACTTTTTATATGTACTGCTTATTTATTTTTATTAGTTTATTGTTGTTATTTTGTACTAAGAAGAGAAGCCAAAACAATTTTATTAATTTCTATGGAGATTTTTAAACTGGCTTGCCCAGATGGACATCTACAGTGTTAATATTATTCTGATGGGAAAGCATGGAACCTTTTTATCAAATTAGACTGACATTTCATTTGTGTGAATCACTTACAGAATTTTCCATAGTTTCAAAAAGATTCCTCTGGAAAAAGGGAGAAAATAGACAATTACAGATGTGGTTTTTTCCTTATTGGAGCTGAGTTTGGAGCAGAGGGAGATGGGTTAGGCAGACCTCAAGGCTTGAAGGCTTTTCCTCCATATCTAGTGGTCTTTATGGAGCTCATTGCCAGTAAAAATTGCTTCACTTCCTGAGCTAAGAAGAATATACGATGTCATTGTACCACTCCACATTTTTTTTCTATAGTACAAAGAAGTCATTCTAACAGTATGTTCTCGGTATTTAATGAGAAAAATAGAAATTAATTCATCATCTGGAAATAGATGTAACCTATGAACAAAGAGGTAATGCAGTATCCATCCACTGCCAACTACCCTCCCTGCATCATTCTGTTTTAACATCCTTCAGTATGAAGAGCCAACTTGAGCCACTTTTGTATTCACAAATCACCCCCCCCACATATTTGTAAATCTCTGCATTTTTTATGACCATCTGTTCATTTTCTGTTTCCCAGGATACAGAGTAGAGTTCAATTCCAGATCTTCTATTTTTCTCTCTCTTTTTATTCAAGCAGATTTTATTATTTATTATATTTTAACTCCTGGAAGAATCCAGGATCTGAACACATTCCATTTGGAGTGATAGCCTCTTTCTCTTACACAACATCAATATTTCCCATCCTGTCTTCAATGTCCCTGTTCTCATTACCAAAGCTCCAGACTTCACCCACATTGCTGGAAAATAATGTGCCAATCTTTCTTCAATAATTACTTTAATTCCCACAGAAGGATATTTTTTATATTAAACATTCAGAGACTCATTGTGAAGAAATGATTGTAATTTATTTTTAAGCTCTTAAGTTGTTTTGTACACTCTATGTATTTGTGTGTGTGTCTTTGTATATGAGAGAGAAAAAGAGAGGGAGAGAGGGAGAGAGAGAGAGATGTTGCAGACAAAGCATAATCATAGATCATAGATAAAACTGGTTTAAGGGACACATTCTCAGAACTTTCTGTTATTTCATTTCTAAATACATCAAATAAGCTGTGTTTCCTATACACCAATTCCCCTGACACCCCCCACTTACCTTTCTTTAAAAAAAGATCTTATGCAAAATGCTGGGCAATTAAGGGGCTGTGAACACTGCATTTAAACTTAAAGTGTTTTTGTAGAAAAAATAACAATAAAGTATAATCCCATTCTGTTCAAATGATAATTAATAAGAATTTTAATCAGGACTATTAAATCACAGTGCTTTGCAATGTGATATTACAGTTTGAGAGCTAAACACATCAAAAACATTACTTCTGCATCATAAAATCCAGCTCAGGTGCTTCTGGGTTTTCTACAGTGGCTAAAACCCATGTTTTGACATGGGGGTCAGGCCCATTTCATGGAGTAGCCCTTGACCAGTTCCTTGGCTTAACTGCTACATCTATTCTGTGAAGCAGCCTATTAAGTCATCACATAGAGCATTCTGAGGCCGAAGACAGAATGACATTGTTTGGTTTTATATCCTGTTAAGCCTAACTAGAAATATGGCCCCAAAATAAGATATATCTATATATGAGCACACTGGAAACTGTAATCCTTCATGTTCTGATGAGAACATTTAATGATTGAATTAATTGTATTTAAATGTAAGGTATAGCCAGTAGTGACACTAGCCTCTGAGACTGAATTTGTAGACCTGACCATGGGAAGTTTGTAATAAATTCTATAGTTCAGTAAACTTCTGAGACAAATCTTTATTTGCAGTCACATAAAAAAACCTCTTAAAATATTAGGTGCTCCCAAGTCTATGGAGAAACCAAGATACAATTTGCCACTTACAGCCATAGGGGATGGGTAAATGTGGGCTGGAATGCCACAACTTCCCAGATAGCAACTTTCTACAGTTACCAAGCTGCCAAAACAGCAGCAGCAGCAACAACAACAATAACAAAAAACAGCAGATCTCTGCTCTCTCAAAATTTTCATTTGCAATAAAACAAATACAGCCCTTAATCTGATATCCTTTTGTGTCTGAAAGTATCAGGAGCTAGACAGGTGTACTCTGCCTACTGGAGGTTGTTTGGGTAGTATCAACATGCTTCACGCAGAACACACTGGTCAATACAACATTTCTGAAAGATGACATCATCTAGTGATACCTTAGTCATCTTGCTTTGTGGAACTATACTATATGGCACTTGCACAGTGACAAAGTTGCCAAATGACACATTTCTCAGAATATACCCTGTCATTTTGAACTGGGTAACTGCAAATGAAAGTATGTAGTTCTAATCATAACTTTTTGGAAGAGAAGGGTATGGCTATATTGCTTTCTAAGTCATTTTGTACCTTATACAAGGCAAGAGCCATTGGTAGTGAAACAAGCTATGGCTTGAACTTACTTTGTCCTGGTTGAGATTAAGCTAATTCCCCCATGGACTTCTATTTTGATTAGAGAAAGTGCTGAAGTATTAGTGAAAGGTTAGGGAGAATCCTTGCCAGGCTTCTCCTGTGCCTTGCCTGTTGTGTTGCAAATGCCAACTGTGGAAAGAGTCTTTCCTTATTTTGAATTTTCTATGGGGGTAGGCTTTCTTTATGACATTATCACATAGGTTTCTATCTTTCTAAACTTCTAGTTTTGTCCCTAATTTTATCCTTTTAAAATTTGCATCAGTGATCTTCTGTGCATTCCTAGTTGGAGCCCATTACTCGTAATTGAATTATATTGACTGGATGCTATCATACCCTCTGCTCTTCCTACATAACAGTGTGGAATCTTTTCATGCTACCAGCTTTGAGCAGCTGGAGCTCACTTCTCTTCTCCACTGCTAAATGGACTTTCTTTTTTTAATTAGCTGACGATACTTTACAGCATTTACTGGGCTAGCTTTCCTACAGCTCTTCACTTGGTGGACCTGTTTTCATGATGCTGTTTCCTGTGGATGTTTGCACACATGGGGTAAATAGTGACCTTATGAGTTAAGTAGCTGGATCCAAGACTCAGATGAGGAATTTTTGGTTATAGCTGGGTTTCTGATAGTAAATATAGAATAAAATAAAATGGTAATTTTAGTTAGATGACTAAAGTACATGACTTCATAAGAATGCTTGTGAATACAAAGGAAAAATAAGATGTCTTGATGAGCAAATGGCTGAACACCCCAATGACCATTTGCCTGCTTGGTCATCTTTTCTTTCTTCGTGAGAACAATGTTATTTTTCTTCAAGTTTCAGCTGTATTTGTGGAGTCATCCTTTATCCCTTTTCTTCTGGGCTGTACTCAGGACTGAACTAAAGGCTTCTCAGGTGCTAAGCAGGTGTTCTACCACTGAGATATATCTTTAACTCTTTTGATTCCCTGAACACCAATAACTACTAACAATTTCTTTTATTTTTAATGTCAAAATATATTTTATTTCTGATCACATCAATTCATTTCCACTGCCACCTCCTTTTTAAATTCATGTTTGCTCTACATTCTTTTTTGAAATATGCAATAGAAGAGGCTAGGGAGATGGCTCAGTACTTAAGAGCATTGATTGTTCTTCCAGAGAACCTCAGCTGGATTCTCAGTACCCACCTGACTTATTACCACCATTTGTAACTGCGGTCCCAGGGTATCAAATGCCCTTCATTCCCTGGACATCAGGCATGCATATGGTACAAAGACATACACGCTAGCAAAACACCGGAACACATATAAAAACAAAGGAAGAAGCAGTACAAATCATATTCAAATGTCAACCAGATCATTGAACTACCAGATTAAAATTCCAAAGATCATTTCTGCATTTAAATTAAATTCTAAGCCAGTTATATTGATCTGCAGATCTCTGACTCTCTGTTTATTTTATGTTTCTCTTTTTTCCATGTTTTTTTTTACTTAAATTAGAAACCAGTCTGACTCTCTTTGATCATATAGTTTGCCATTACCTTCTTGGCTCACAAAGCTGTCTTCAACTTAGTGAAAACTAGTTGAAAGGAAGAAGTGTCTTAGTATTAAAATAATTAGCATAAATTTGAAATTACAGTAAATGCTACAGACAATTAACAGGGACTACATGGGCATCTTGTTAGCAAGAAAAAAGAAAGAACATTCTCCAAAGGAGTAGCACCTACAAAGATAAGAAGAGTCATCCCAGGTATGAGAAAAGGGTGAAGACCAGTGTGGCTACTGATGAGCAGGAGGATCCTAAAGTGTCAAGAGTGGATAAGAATCACAAGACATCAGTGGTTAGAATAACAGGACATCAGGGTTTAACTTGTATATTGGAACCAAGAAAGAGAGGTCAGGAATGCATATGTTTCAAGCAGAATCGTGAAATCAGATTAATATTTTCACACATCAGTGTGCTTGCCAATGTAGGCTTTATGAAGATCAGTCAAAGATGCTATTAACAGTTTGGGGATGAGTTTCAGTGAAGTGAGGTGTATAGAAATGTCTGTGATGTCAAGGAAGGAATTGTTAATAAAAGGTCACAGCACACATAGGAAGGTTACAGGGACATACTTAAACATAATAAAAGCTATATACAGTAAACCAACAGCCAACATCAAACTAAATGGACAGAAACTCAATGCAATTCCTCTAAAATCAGGAACAAAACAAGGCTGTCCACTCTCTCCATACCTTTTCAACATGGTACTTGAAGTCCTAGCTATTGCCATACGACAACAAAGGGGGATCAAGGGGATACAAATTGGGAAGGAAGAGGTCAAACTTTCACTGTTTGCAGACGATATGATAGTTTACATCAATGACCCAAAGAACTCTACCAGACACTAGAAGAAACCATCCTGAGTGAGGTAACCCAGTCACAAAAAGAGAAACATGGCATGTACTCTCTCATATATGGATTTTAGACATAGATCTGGGGAGTGCCAGCCTACAATCCTATGGCCAGAGAGTCTGGGAAACAGAAACTTTATTTAGTGGCTGATCGAAGAAGAGGCAGACTCCCTTGGTTAAGTACTGAGCTGAACTCAAGAAAGCCAGTAACAGAGAGGGAGGACTGATGATCAAAGGGATTAAGACTGGGCTGGTTTAACCCCCCAGAAACAGCTGACCAGACAAAGGTTAACTCTTGAATCCCAGGCATTAGCCTGGGAAGCCAGCATGGGACTGATCAAGACCCCCTGAATCTGGGTGTCAGTGAAGAGGCCTAGGGAATCTATTGAGCCTTGGGCAGCAGATCAGTACCCATCCCAAGTATACACACGGACTTTGGACTCCAATAGAACAATGTGAGGTGCACTCTCACCCAGAACTCTTGGGAAAGGGTCTAGGCCCTGCCCTATATGAAATGACACACTATGGACACCCCCATGGAGGGCCTCACCCTCCCTGGAGAAATGAGAGGATAACGGGGGGGGGGAGGGGAGGGCACGGGAGGAAGGGAGGGAATGGGAGAGGGACCTGGAACTGACTTGTGAAGCAACCTTGATTCTTATCTAAATTTAAACTGGAAAATAAAATAAAAAAAAACCAGGCTATAAAAAAAAAAGAGAGACTACTGAATGTACATCTATTATTTATCAGTTAATTTCAGGAACAGTAAACTATTAGACAAGTTGTATATGTTCAAATAATTGGCCAACACATTACAAATGGAAAAAATAAATCCCTACCATGCTGAGACATGAATGCCATCTTCATTGTAGATGCTGCAATCAAAATTGTGAAGGAGCCTCACTACTGCTACTTTCAGCCATCACAACTAATAATAAGGTAGGTATTTGGCTTGAATAAAATATAATAGACTATAGACCGACTGATATCCCTTCCAATACGGCTCCTTATCCCTAATTGAATATACTAAATCCCAGTGAAGTCTTCCCTAATGACTGCCTGATCATTGTCATGCACCTTGTACAATACATATTTATATCTAAATATAAAGCTTAAGACTTTCACAGATACCTCTGAATATATTTATATCTAGAATTTGAATTTGAATATAAAGATAAGGATCTATCTCATTTTTCTTTGACGCCACCACAGCAATCTCAAACGGACTACAAATCCTTTGATATCTATGTGTTGAGAATGCAGCCTTTATCCAACATGGAAACATCTTTAAAAACTGTCTATTTTTTCCATATCAAATGTATCCAGTCTGAATTATTTGACCATCATTGCCACAGATAATATAATGATCCCATGCTGAAGTACTTAAGTGTATGATGTAATTTACTTCCCACAGCTCCATCAGACCTCGGTATCATTGATTTAATGGCCATTTCTCTATTTTTCAAAATCAACTCCATAGTTACCCTTCAGTTTATTAGCGTGCCAATGCTCAGAGCTTTTATTACACATCCGTAAATTTATTTCTAAGATGTGTGCCCATAAATTACTCACAATCATTTAAGTGCAGCACTTGAAGAGAAGAAATTGGAGAAAACAGGCCAAGTTAGGGCTCAAATCTCTTTACCTTTTCCTGTTGAGTACACTTCCTGTAAATGAACACAAGGAATTGAAAGGAAAATGTCACCTGGCATGGGGCATATCTGTGCCTTGAAACAGATGGCATAGTTCTGCATGGGGAGAGGGATGAAATGCCGCACGCATGGCTGCAGTGCAAGGATTGTGAGCAACTGGTATCCCTGGGAAGCTAGCCGGCGGGCTCTGACATTAGCTCTTTTATTAAGTTCAGCTGTAGGCTGGAGTTGCCTGTGTGTCCAAGGCTTCCATTGTTTCATGGCTGTGCCTCCGGTTCATATGAGATGGTGTGAAAAGCAACTGTAGCGGGTGGCAAGACAAGCAGGATTGAGCCAGATAGGAATATAATATGCGTTGGTCTAGCTTTTTCATTTACTCAGGAAGAAAAAGAAACATGGGTGAATTACTCAAAGAATGGGATTTGCTTTTCAAAGAAAAATTACTTGAGCAAGGTGACACTCTGTGCAATTTTCCAAATTTTCCAAATTACAGTTCCAGTGAATCCTGCATTATATACAAAAATTGCACATCCCGTTGTGAAGTCATCGTCAGGGAGTAAGTGAGTTTGCAAATGTCCTGGCCTCTAAAGAGGCTTAGCAGGCTTTATCAGCATGATATTTGCAAATATTGGGGTGCCATTTACACACACCAAGGGAAGCATTTCTCTTTCTTTGATTCAGCATGACTCTTAAAAGACAGGAGATGAATTTATATGACTAGAGTTTACTGTGCTATGCTCTCATCTCTTGACTATACTCTGTGACCTTACTCGTTTCTTTCTAAAGATAATTTTCTGTTGGATACTTTGATTGCTTGGCTAATCATTCCCCAGAATAATTGTAAAGAGGAGATGGAGAATCAGGGGTGGCACTCTGGATAGGTGAAATAGGTATATACTAGGTCTGGGTTATGATGCTTTGTGTTCCTGGTGCCAGAAGGTAGCAGACACTGTTGCTGATCATTAGGTCTGTGCACTAAGTAGTTTTGCATTTATTTTTGTTTTCTGACATTGAACAGCATTAAAATTAAAACTCTCTTCACCACTGTGAAATGAAACTTTGCCTATACAGTAAAGTTACTAGTGAATTCATAAGTGCTCTTAAACCAACTGTATGTACATGGCAATATAGATATGAAATTTCCTGTATAACTTGTGCCATTGGTATCTAACACAATTACAATCTATCATATGTGAACAGAGCAAAGCAATACAGGATGTCAACAGTTATATTAGCCAGGTAGCTTTATGCAAATTTGGCTTTTTCTCTCTATTCCTCACAATTATTTCAATCTCTTTTCTGTTTTCTTATTCATTTTGGAAGCAAAACTACTCACACTAATACCTTGGAAATTATGACAAAAGACCCAGTATCCAAAATGTTTATGGTGTTTTCTTTCTTCAAGTAGAATAGTACTTATTTTTAAAGCAATGATAGTTAGATGTAAGTAAACTTTAATGAGTATGGATGAAGTGTAAGCATGCACAGCGCAGATGGAATCCAGAGTGCCCCACTCTGCTGCATACTGAATTACATTCTAAGTGACCTATTTTCTTAGTTATGAAAAATGTGTTTTTGCCACATTGCTATCATATATTTTTCTGCATCTTATTCCATTTCTTGGTGAGGCAAGATATGTGGTTAAACATGTGGAAACAGAAAAGAAATTTAGAAATATAAATAGTCATAACAACATTGAGAACCATGTGAACAGGAAAAATACCACTTGACTATATAGAGAATTTTCTTTTTATTGTGTAATATGATTTATTGCCACCTACCAAGGAAATGTTTAGAATCTCAAGTTAGAAATTTTCCACTGTGGTTCTTGAATTAAAGAAGAATCTCCCCAAACTGAGACTCCTCTGAGGGGTAGAGAGGTGTGGTGTCATGAATTCTCTGTTTCCCAAGATCTTTGAATCAACTTTGCATTCACTAGTAGCAAAAGAAATGATTGAAAGGATATTTCTCAAAAAGAGTATAGAAATAGGCAACAAAATCCACATATGAGTGAGTACATATCATGTTTGTCTTTTTGTGCCTGGGGTACCCTACTCAGAATGGTTTCTTCTGTTGCCGTCCATTTACCAGCAAATTTCAAGATTGCATTGTTTTTCTCCGCTGACTAGTATTCCATTGTGTAAATGTATCACATTTTCTTTATCCACTCACAGGTGAGAGGCATCTAGGTTGCTTCCTAGTTTCTGGCTATTACAAATACTGCTGCTATGAACATAGTGGACCAGACGTCCTTGTTGTATGAATATGCATCTTTTGGGTATATGCCTAAGACTGGAATTGCTGGATCGTGTGGTAGACTGATTCTCATTTTCCTGAAGAATTTACATGCTGATTTCCAAATTGGCTATATAAGATGAACTCACACCATCAGTGGAGGGGTATTCCCTTTTCTTCACATCCTCTCCAGCATAAACTGTCTTAGTATTTCTGATTTTAGCCGTTCTGACAGGAGTGAGATGGTATCTCAGAGTTGTTTTGATTTGCATTTCCCTAATGGCTAAGGATGCTGATCACTTTCTTAAGTGTCTCTCAGCCATTTTATACTCCTCTATTGAGAATTCTCTATTTAGTTCTGTATGCCACTTTTTAATTGGATCATTTGGTGTTTTGGAGACTTGCTTCTTGAGTTCTTTGTAAATTTTGAAAATCAGCCCTCTGTAAGATGTGGGGTTGGTGAATATCTTTTCCCATTCTGTGGGATGCCTTTTTGTCTTGTTGAGTGTGTCCTTTGCCTTACAGAAGCTTCTCAGTTTCAGGAGGTGCCATTTATTAATTGTTGATCTCAGTGTCTGTGCTAGTGGTGTTATGTTCAGGAAGAGGTGTCCTGTACCAATTTGTTCAAGGGTACCTGCCACTTTCTCTTCTAAGAGCTTCAGTGTGGCTGAGAGTGCCAGCCTACAATCACACTGCCAGAGAGTCTGGGAAATAGGGAGGACCCTAAGAGAGATATGTATGGTACCTCAGAGAGGGGGAATGGGAAAATATCTCCTGAGTGAACTGGGAGCATGGTGGGGGGGCTGGGACAGGGATCTGGGGAAAGTGATGCGGAGAAGAGAAAGGGAGAGGAGGACATGGGGAACAGGAAGGTTGACTAAGGGAAAGAATAGAGGAGAGCAGGATGAGAGATATCATAATACAGGGAGTCATTATAGGTTTGAGGAGAGATCTGGCCCTAGTGAGATTTCCAGAGATCTACAAGGACGACACCAACTGTCAATTTAAGCAATAGTGGAGTAACTACCTTAAATGCCCTTCCCTGATAATGAGATTGACGACTGCCTTGTATGCCATTGTTTAGCCATCATCCAGTGGCTGATGGAAGCAGAGGAAGACACCCACAGCTAAACACTGAACTGAATTCCTGGAAACCAGATGCAGAAAGGGAGGAGTGATGAGCAAAAGGGTCATGACCTGGAGGGTAAAACCCCACAGAAAAAGCTGACCTGAACAAGGGGGAGCTCATGGACCCCAGACTGAAGACTGAGAGGCCAGCATGGGACTGATTCAGACCCCTTGAAAATGGGTGTCACTGAAGGGGTCTTGGCAATCTTTAGGGCCTCAGGTACTACATCAGTATTTATCCCTGTCATCTGAATGGACTTTGGGATCCCATCCCACATGGAGGGATGCTCTCTCAGCCTGGACACATGGGGGAGGACCTTGGCCCTGCCCAGGATGATATGATGAACTTTGGAGATCCCCCATGAAGGGCCTCATCCTCCCTGGAGTGCGGAGTGGGGATTGGGTAGGTGCTTGGGGGTTAGTTGTGGGCAGGGGAGGAGGGAAGGAAGAGGGAACTGGGATTGACATGTGAAACAAGCTTGTTTCTATTTTAAATAAAAAAGTTACTAGTAAAAAAATAGACAAGTATATGAAAAATTCTCAATATCCTGAATTCTGAACGAATTGCAAATTAAAACAACTCAAGACATAATCCCACCCCATTTAGAACTATCATCAAAAAAATCAAAACTTCAAATTGCTGATAAAGATGTGGAGGAAGTAAAAGTAGTGTACACTGTTTATAGGAATGCAAGTTAATCCAGCCCCTTGGGAAATCAGTATAGAGGGTTCTCCAAATTAAAAAAATAAAACTACCATATGATAATTGTTTACTGCTAGGTATATCTGCAAAGGAACAGAAGCCAATATACCAAGAACTGCACTGGCATTAGTTCCCATCTGAAATCACCCAGCCTTCATTGTCTTCTTCAGCAAAATCTTTGTTTCCTTGAGTACACAAAGTTACTCTTTGTGGACATTTCAGCAGAAAATTAAACTGACTTAATTTAAGGTGATAGATGATTGATATTAACAGATAGCTTCTAAGAAATGTAAAGGTTTTAACCTACTTCATATCAAGTTCATTGATAACTATGGATATCCTGTTGAATTAACATAACTCTTATTATAATACAAGCATTTGGAAGATTCGACACTAAGGTACCCTGTAGGGATACTCACATTTGTGTTATGAGAGTGCTTTCCTGAAATGAGACACTGAGATATTTTACCTGAAGGTTCTAATTTCTTCATTGCCCTCATAAACACATCTTCTGTTGGTTCTCATACTATTCCAGGGAAATCTTTAGTATTTAGTGATAATCAAAAAAGTATTAAAGGCCATAAGTGTACTTGTGTTGAATAAGTAGAAGAGAAGAAGTAGAAAGCAGTGTAAGTAGGTCTCTGCATCCTTTAGTTGCAAGTCATAAGGAGTCAGTATGTTCCAGTGGAAGGAGCAGACCACACAGCAGTACATGGGGCATTTGGAAGAGAGCATTAAAGAGCTCACAGAAGGAGTCCATTATCCCATCACCTGTGCCCATTGGTACAAGCTGGGAATTGCCAACTTCTTTGGCTTGAATGTTTGTGTCCCTTCACCATGCATGTTGAAAATTTAACCAAAAGTGTTAAATAGGAAGAGGTAGTCTTTAGGTGACTGAGTTCTGAGGTCGTCACCCTTTTCTGGGCAATTAGCACATATATAAAATGAATGGAAGGAGTCTATTTGTCTCTTGTGGCTTTTGGGTTGTGGCAAGTGTTGCCTTCTTGACATAATAATGAAAGTCCTTACTGTGTATCATGTCCACTGCTATCTTATACAGGAGCTCCAGTTTTCAGGACAGTGAGCAACACATTTCTATTGTTTGAAAATTACTAGTTAAGATATCTTATTACAACAACTCAAATGGGCAGAGGTGCCTGATTTAGTCAGGTATCATTAATATAATATATGCCCATCATTACCTTGCCCATTGCTGTTTGTAACTTCATTGGAAAGAACATACTGACTTAATCAATGTCCCTGAATGAAGAGGTTGTAGTTTTGTGCTAAAATCTCAGGACCATCACAAAATAAATACTATGATTTTGATGGCAACACTGTTTCTTTTAGATTTTTCTCCTTTTCTATAAAATGTGAAATATATATATACATATACATATGTATATATATATATGATGTTTAAAATAACTCGTGAAAGTTGTAAGAGGCAGCCAGACTTGTATTAGATGCTTTATAAATTCAGAAATTTTCATAAAAATCGACTTTTCTTTCTCAGTTCTGAGTAGAGAGAATAAGGCAAAAATATAGTGAATAAATTGCTGCAGCATTTCAGTGATGGAATGCTGTATCCTTCAGAACTGGAAATATGTGTTCTTCAGTCTTCAGCCTCCATCGACATTCTCCAACATTCCATGCTGCCTCTGATAGAAGCTCTCTGCAAATGCAATGCTGTGATATGTAAGAACCAGTGATTCTCAATATAATTGTTTAAAAATCATTACTTCTTATTTCTTACATCATGAAGCAGAAATTATGAGTATTCCTAATGTTTCAGCATAATGATAGAGCCCTGAGTTGTTGTGAGACTTCTGTGATTATGAACCTTCAGGGGTGTATGGGATGCAATAGGTTCCAAGCACAGGTGTTGGGTTTTGGTGTATATTGAGTCATTTGTAATAGAATCAATGCTTGACTTCATAGGCTAAATCATATTGAGCCCATACAGACTTTCCTCATTAAGAATTTTTGATTAGATATTGATGTGTGATGGTTAGACTTGATGGAGACAACAACAGTGAGACCTTAATATTTGCATGCTAATTATGCATGTAGACCTGTGGCAAACACCTGGAGTCTTCTGTTTCATCTATTGATCTTCATGAAAGTATATTTTTTTGTTGCTGAAAATCTCTCTGTGTAGAGGCCAAGACAGAGTTTAAATAATACATGTAGGATAAGGCTTGACTATAATTCCAACCAGAAAAGGCCCAATTTCTAACTGCAAAGTTTCATATGAGATATATTTACTCCCCTATCAACTGAAGATGCACCAATAAAATATATTCAGTGACCACAAACGATATTACAGACTTGCAATCTTAGTAATCAGGAAACTGAGGTTGGAGGATGGAAGTAAGCATGTGACCAGTCTGAGTATGACATTGTCTCAAATATGTATATATACATATTTATATATATATATATATTTCAATTAGTTAGGATGGTATACAGAGGAGCATATTAGCACCAGCGTTAGTTAAAATCACAAGATTTTTTTTCACAAAAGGAGTGAGACCATGTTATTTCAAATAACACACTATAAAAACTAACCTGTGTAGGCATGGGAGCTTTAGGAAGAAAAGATGTTTAATCAAGAAAATCATGATTGGAACACATCTGTAATCAGCAGGAAGGAAATCTGAAGAAATATTCTGTTATAATTTGCTAATTGACTAAAAGAAGGTCAGCATGACACCAATGAAAATAAACAGTTTGTTGTTATTTCTGTTTTTCTCAGGGAAGGACACTTTGACTTTAAAATATTCACTCAACATTTATTCTATGCTTATCCTGTTAGAAGACAATATTGTAACATTACTGAAAAAATTCAGACTGACTCCTGCCCAGAAGGAACTTTTACTTAAGGTGTGTTAAAAGAATATACACAAACCAATAAATAATACCACATGGAGAAAGTGCTTTGAAGTAAGACAAAACTGGGTTAGGAACTGAGCTACTGTAGATGCTATGGTGCATAGAAGAAATCTAGCTGAGCTTAGAGTAAAGTTAACTGAGCATACACCCCAGGTCACTTGGTAAAGTACATTCAGTCAGAGATCACAGCAGATGCCCAGACTCTGAGGCAGGAATGTGCATCTTTGTAAGGTGAACAGCTGGAACCATTTGATTCAGGGATGATATAGGGAATGAGGCATGGAGCAACAGGGAAAATCCTGAAGCTGATGACACAATGTTAAATTCTCCCATATCAAGAGAAGCCACCGCATGACTACAACTAGATGACATGGTATGACTTTGATTTTGAAACAATTGGGCTGACTGTTGTGTGAATAAATACTTTGAGCTCAAGAGATGAAAGAGTAAGGAGGACAATACAGGAGTCCAGGTGAAAGATGATATGGACCTGGCCTATGGTGTTAATGTGAATGAGGCCTGGTGGAGGGACTGGAGTCACAATAGCCTTGCAGTGGAGAATTGATGGGATAAGAATAACCCAAATGGTTATATCTCATGGCAGAAGGTCCATTGAAAAATAAAATATCACCAATAAGGCCCACAGCATATTAGCTCATTGATATGCTAAATCACATATTGTTTGAGTAAAGGTTCTGGAATGGCTTGTGTGTTTCCAGGGGCATGTGAGGTGTGTGTGTGTAGATGTATGTGTAGAAGTGTGTGTGTGTGTGTGTGTGTGTGTGTGTGTGTGTACATGTGTGTGTATGTGTAGGGGTGTGTTCAGGTATTTGTGTAGGTGTTTGCCTGTGTGTAGATGTGTGTGTAGGTATGTGTATGGGTATAGGTGGAGGTGAAGGTGTGAGAAAACACTTTATTTACTGTGTTCATGTTTTATTCAGAGGGTCAGAAGACAACTTGAAGGAGTCTGTTCTCTCCTTGAACTATGGGGATTCCAGAAATCAATCTCAGATTGTCAGATGAAGCAGCAAGCACCCTTTGACTCTTTTTTAAATAACATGTGTATTTTTTGTTTTCATTTTAGCTAGCTATCTTATATAAATATTTCTGAAGTTCAGTTCTGAACATATGAGCTTTGTTTCGTTATCTCTTCATTGCTTATGAGACAAGATACAAATTCTTCAACCCCAAACTTAATCTTTTCAATTATTCTCATCATGATATAAACATGTTTGTGCTCCTTTCATCACCACCTACTCCCTCTTGTCCCTAGCAGTTCAGTTCAGGCTGATCCATGACTCACCCCCTGAACCTTTCCTGCCCTTCATATTTGGGCAATCTCTTCCTTTGTAAAAATGCCATTGTTTTTTCATTCACTAAATCTCTCTAAGGCTGAATCTGTTACCTCCTTATGATTACTTGGAAAATGCTTAGGTAGCTATGCTAGAACCAATTACTTTTCAACCAAAAGCATTACCAGGCTTTCTTCCAATTTCCATCTTATACTGGTCACAGCCAATAGGAGCCTTTCTCTTCTCTGAATCCCTTAGTATCCCATTGAGGCTCAGCTCTCTCATCAACACCACATCCCCTTTGTCATTTTTCTCTGAGGACAGCATACAAAGCAAATTATACAATTAGTCTCTCAAGATAATTTAGCTTTGGCTCTCTTTTTACAGTGTTATATCACTTGACCACATTTCTGTTACTCAATTTTATACAAATTCTCTCTTCTTTTTTTTTTGAGATGCCTTAACTTACACAAAGCCCCTTCAGTAGCTTTGCACATTTCCTTCTTTTATGCCCCCTCCCCCAAAATAATCTTCCATTGAAGTAGATATTAAACTCTAGTCGTCGAAGGCTCAGGTTTCACAGAGTTTCTTTTGGGGGGAGGAGTTGAGACAATTGATTTTTCTAGAAGTCTTCCATCTTTACAGTCTTAGCCTTCATACCAATTTATGACACAATCCTTAGTATACTGAGGCTATACACATATATGTGCACACTCACCAAAATAAGTGCCTTTTCTTTGGAAAAATGAGTCTGTTCTTTAAAGATACTTTAAAAATTGAATATCTGACCTGCATTAGCCCAGGAATTTTCAGTTTCCAATTTCCTTTGAATCAAATTCTCAAGCACATTTATGATTTCATTTTCAAGTTGATGAGCTGCAAGTCATGGGCGTTGTCCAGGCTCAAGTTCTCCCAATAAAAATCACAGATAATAGAGCTGCAAGGACGCATTCTGAACTGCCCAGACAGCATCTTCTTTTACAGATGATGAAAATAGTCCCTACCAGGGACTGATTGGTTCACGTTCATACAGTGACTTAGCACAGAAGTCAACAGACGAAAAATCAGAAAGAAGTTTCAAGAAAGAAGGTCATTGTATTCTCCATCTTGCCAAAACTGCCAGTATTTTCTGTCACATTGCTAGCCTTATATCGTCCTCAATCCATTGAAAGCAAATGTGTCTCTTGTTACTACAATTAACTACCAAATGTTCCGAGCTTACCTTGCAAAGGCTGTCAGCAGCTGTTTTCCTAGCTAGTTTCTAGTCATGTTCCTTCTAGTCACTGTTCCAGACTTAGTATGTGTTGTGAATGGTGCCATGGCAAAAAGAGATGACAAGGAAGATCTAATGGCAGAGGCTGTTGGGTGAATGGTGTAGGAGATGTGAAGAAGAAATCGTTAACTGTCTGGTTCAGTCATCCAGGGTGGCTAGCAGGGTTTCATAGAACCAGTGTGTGAGAAACAAATCATGAGCTCTCTGCTCAGGGGAGATCCAGTCATCCTAGGTGGTCAGCGAGGTCTCCTAGACCAGACTGAAAACACACACAACAGCTTAACTTCCTGCTCTGCAAACAGTGTGAGGCCAAGACAAACTGCTTAGCATTTCAGAGCTTGGGTTCCTCATCAAACATTTACGTGGCAACAGTAACAGCATTGTTGCATAGATTAAATTAGATAAATTATGTAAGAGACACTGCCACAGACTACTCGTTTAATAAACTGTAGGTGTTGATAATTGGGTAAACTAACCTGACTAATAATATAATAATAATATAAAATTAAAAGGGAACTACTACATTATTAACATGATATCAGATGGTAGGCATACCAACTGAATAATCTTACTTGGCCCTGCTGCAATTGTCACATGAATTGTATGCTTTTAATGAGACTCTGAATCCTGCAAATTTTCACCAGCAATTCTGACTCTGATGAACACACAGCACATAACAAATCCATGTTTCTGAATCTTTCAGTTACTCTAAACATAAAATCTTCCATGTAGTGCTCTTTGCTATAGTCTCTGGTGATGTGTGACTTCGCTTTATATGATTTCATTAGTTTAAACAGAAGGAGCAAAAAGATGAGCCTACCTATGCCATCATTTCTTCTGAACCAATATCAAATGCCACAGTGAAATTAATGTAATTTATATGCAGATTCCTGGAAGGAATGGGAACTGCTGACCTCCTGTTCTGCCGCTTGGAATCTCCCTGGACGCTGGAACAGAGAGTTTGAAATATTAATGCCTTGAATAACAAATTAGAATACATAGCAAATGAGGTGCAAGCACAACAATTTTAATTAGTTTTAGGCACATTTTAATGATTGTTTGTCCATTAGTTCCAGTAAACATAAAAATGCAAGGGGAAAAAAGATGGAAGAGGTCCTTCCTGCTTAGCTTTGTTTTAACTGAAGCCTTTGCAAAGATATATATCATTTTAATTTTGGTTCCAAAGGCTTTTATGTAAATTAATTGCATTGGAGAATTGGCAAGAACATTTTATCCAATTTGGAACAGCAGTGATTATAAGCTTTACATTAATATAACAACAATTTAACAATGGCTGATAGATGGGCCACAGCCATGCAATTATCAAAAGTGAGCCACCCTCTTGATCTCTAATTAGGTCTATAAGCAAATAGAGTTTTGCTGGCACTAATTGCCATATTAAAGCTGGCAGTGAGGTAGTGCATCAGCTCACCTTGAGGGAGTCAGCCCAGAGTAGTGTTTATCCAGAGATTTTCCATTTTGGGATTCAATCAGATATGGAATTCAATTATATACGTTGTGAAATAGACATTTAAGGGAATTGGAAAGTAGCCTCCTCCATCAGTCTGGTGAACTGGGGTGTCAGTGACTCAAGTCTAAAGAATCAGCATTAGATTCTGTTCTCCACTGTCCTTATACCTCATCAGGGTTTCATCCTCTAAGCTATCTAGCAACGCAATGCAGAACTTCACTTAGTGCCAGACAAATGAGTGTATAGCTGGTGTGCAATCCCTTGATGTGTTGCTCCAGTTCTGTGGGGATTAAATGGCACTCAAAGGGGATTTAAAAGGTGTTTGAGCGCCTGACTAGAACACATGGGACTTGTTTTAAAGCACCAAGGAAACACCTTTATTCCTTTCAGTCTTCTACTTAAAAGTTGGCCTATATGCCAGAAAGACTTTTTTGGTTGTTTTTTTTTTCTCCAGCTATTCCAATGGGTACACCAATGACATTAAAAATGAAAAGAATATTTTAAGGCAGGTGTCAGCATGTACTTAAACTAGACCCAGGAAAAGTACAGTCTACAGAAGTCAGAACAAAACATCTTCGAATACATTTTAATTGTTTTTACCAAAAAATGTATATCATGCTGTGAGTGATCAAGCTAAGAGGATTTTCCAGCCATTATTTGATATGTATCTTTTATATATTATGCCAGGCATGCCATGAGCAGTTGCAATAATTAACCAGTAAACACAACAGTCCACGTACCTAGAATTCTAAGGGGATAAAAAAACAACTGATTTGATTTGAGGAGCAGACTAACAATAAAAATCGAACCACCAACCAAATAAAAAGCGAAAATATGGAGGAAATATGAATTTTATAGTAAAACAATTCAACACAAACCAAGAAGATCTTTATGTACTTCAGCAGTGAAACGGAGAAGACACAAAACGAACCTGAAGGGCATTGTGTAGAGATCAGGCACCAGAGTGACCTCGAGTGATCTAAAGGTATAACATCAATTGGCAAGCTAAGCAATAGTGGAGGGACCACCTTGAATGCCCATTCCTGATAATGAACTTGATGTCTATAACCATCCGGGAGCCTTCATCCTGTGACTGATGGAAGCAGAGGCAAACACACAACTAATCACTGAACTGAACCCAAGGAACCCAGTGACAGAGAGAGAGGAGTGGTGAGCAAATTGGCAAAGAATGGGCTGGCAAAACCAGCAGAGACAGCTGATCTGAACAGGGGAGTGCTCTTAGACCCCAGACCGACAGTGGGGAGGCCAGCATGGGACTGATCTGGACCCCCCAAATGTGAGTGTCAGTGAGAAGGCCTGGGCAACCTATGGGGCCCTGAGCTGTGGATCAGTGTCTATCCCTGGTATACAAACTGTCTTCATGTGCCTATAGCACAAAGAGAGATGCTCTCTCAGCCTGGACTCTTAGGGGAGTGCCTTGACCCTACCAAGAGTAAAATGACAGACTCTAGATATCCCCTATGTGGAAGGATTTGGCAATAGGGTGGGAGGGAGGGGGGAAGGGGAGTGTGGGAAGAGGGGAGGGAGAGGGAACTGGGATTGACATGTAAAACAAGCTATTTAAAATTAAAATAAAAAATGATAAAAAAATAAAACACACTATTCCAACTTTGTCAGTAAAAAAAAAAGAGTGAAATGGCTAGAAAGATGGGGCTTTCTTTCCATTATGCACAAATTCTGGTGGTTCATTTTCAACAATTCCACAAGCCAGATTAGGTCCAACTATAAATGAACAGAAAACAAGAGATGCCTGCCAATGCTTGCTAGTTTATTTCCATATCCACCCAAAGAAAGTCTGCTGTGTATCCACTCCGACCCAAAGTAGAAGTTTATAGTAGGTAAGTACCAACAGCTAATAAACAGAGTGTGAGATCTAGAGATGAAGTCATAAAACTCAGAGAAAAACACACAAGTAAGTGATAGCACGAAAGGCAAGCCCTGGATGTTGAGTTTGTGTTCTCCTCATAACTCGGAAAAAGCAAAAGGAGTAAGTGATACGCCTTAGGGTTTAAAGACTGTGCCCTGCCAACCTAAGCTGATGCAAAGTCATAAAACGTCTCTGGTGCTAACATTATGAAACAAGGATATTTGTTTCTCACAAGCTTCACTATCACTAGCAATTATTATTTATTCTATTCCACCTGGCCACACAACTAGCTGTTTGTGGACAGTTAAGAGAAAGAGAGTGTTTGTAATTCACATTGCACGAGTGACCCCAAGGAGGATCTAATTCTAGATTTCTATGTCTAGGTCTACCATGCTATGTACCATTTAAGGGTGCCAACCCCTCCTTTAGCCCCTTTTGAGACTTGAGGTAAAAGCAGCCATGTAGGAAATAGTGATTCAATCTGTTCCTCCTTGTCCATTACCACTACTTACTAACACAGAGACCTTATCCTGACCTTAGTTACAGGTTAAGGGATGGGATTCCCAGAAGATGGATGCAAATTCTCATGTAGTTCTTATTTCAGGAAGTTTTCCCTCACATACAAGGCATTGGTGAGTAGGGGAGCCCAGTTCAGCAGGGATCACCCCTATGATGCTGCCCAGAACTGTTGGTCTCAGTTTATATTTAAGTATTCATTTTATTCCAACTAAAATTTCCTTGTCCTTTATTGAAATTATGAATACATACAGCATTATGTTAGTGTGCTATGGGAGACAAAATCATAGAACTAGAAAAGGAAATTATTACCTTTCACAGTCAGGCTTAGTTCTGGCATTTGTGATGACAACCCTCATGTTATTGAAGGCCACATCACCCCAAATCTTCCAGATGCTGTCAGCAGCCATACTCAGAAGGACATATAGGGAGGAAAGGAATTGAGAAGGTTCTAGAAGAATCATACTTGAGAGCATATTTAGTTAAGGTCACTCTTTTTTTCTTTTGTAATTCTTCTCTCATAAATTACATCCTGACCACAGTTTTTCTTCCCTCCACCCCTCCCAGTCTCTACCCCCACCTCCCTTATCTTCCACTCCCCATCCATTTCCCTTCATAAAAGTTCAGGCTTCCAAGAGATATCAACAAAACACATCCTAATAAGTACAATAAAAATAGGCACATATCATCCCTTCAGGACTGGATGAGGAAACCCATTAGGAAGCAAACAGTCCCCAAAGCAGGTAGCTGGAAGAGTGATATGTTTGTATCCCATTAATATAATTTTAGTATTTAAAACAGAAGTTTAATGTGTTTGTTTGAGTGCATAATGTGTGGTGACTCAAATTTGCTACCTATAAAGTTAATGTTATTTTGTCATTGAAACATTGTGACAAAGAAGTAGGGGAAGAATCATGAGTTGTAAGGAGAGTGTAACTAAGACTCTATAAAAGGAGGGTGGGAGCATGACTCTACTTTTGGGATGTAGCTGTCAATAGATGCTAATGATTCATGAGCATTGGAGGTCTATCCATTTTCTGATACCTTCTTCAATTTATTTCTTCCACTTCTTAAAGTTTTCTATTGTTTAAGCCTTTCACTTGCTTGGTTAGTGTTACCCAAGATAATTTTTGAGGCTATTGTGAAATTTTATTGCTTCCTTGATTTCTTTCTCATTCCTTTTGTCATTTGTGTATGGGGAGACCACTGATTTTATGAGTTAATTTTGTATCCTACTACTTTTCTGGAAGTGTTTAGCAGCTGCAGGAGTTTCCTGGTAGAGGTTTTAAGGCCACTTCTGTATACAATCATATCGTCTGCAAGTAAAGATACTTAGACCTCTTCCAGTCCTAAATTTACGAATTGATCTCCTTCAGTTGTCTTATTGCTGTAACTAAGACTTCAAGAACTATATTGAGGCCGGGCAGGGTGGCACACACCTTTAATCCCAGCACTTGGGAGGCAGAGGCAGGCAGATCTCTGTGAGTTCGAGGCCGGGCTGGACCGACAGCCTCCAAAACAATACAGAGAAACCCCGTAAAACAACAAAAAAAAAAACAAAAAAACTATATTGAGTAGGTATAGAGAAAGTGAACAACCATGTCATGTTCCTGATTTTAGTACAATTGCTTTGAGTTTACCTCTATTTATGTTGCTGTTAGCTATAGGCTTCTTGTATATTATATTCAATTACGTTAAGATATGCATCTCATATCCCTAGTTGTTCCAAGAATTTTATCATGAAATATGTTGTATTTTGTGAAAGGCCTTTTTTTGTATCTAATGAGATGATCATGTGGTGTTTGTCTCTCAATATATTTTTATGGTGTATTACATTTATAGATTTAGGTATGCTGACCATCATCTCTGTATCTCTGAGCTGAAGCCTACTTGATCATGATGGATGAACTTTTTGATGGGTTCTTATATTGGTTTGCAAGTATTTTACTGAGAAATTTTGTGGCTGTGTTCATAGGGGAAATATCTTTGTAGTTATCTCTCTTTGCTGCGTGACTCATGTGGTTTGGGTATAAGGATAACTCGTGGCCCCACTAAAAGAGGCAATGTTCCTTTTGTTTCTAATTTGAGAAATAATTTCAGTAGTATTGGTGTTAATTCTTCTTTGAAATTGCAGTAGAATTATGCACTAACACCATCTGGTCCTGAGCCTTTTATGGATAGGAGATTTTTATTACTGCTTCTGTTTCCCTGGGGGTTATAGACTTGTTTAAGTCACTTATCTGATCTTGATATAACTATAGTGGATGTTATACATCAAACAATTCTTATTCTTTCAAATTGTCAAATTGATGAAATACAAGATTTTAAAGTATGTTGTTATGATTCTGCAGATTCCCTTAGTATCTGTTGCTATATCTCCCCCTTCCTTTTAGTTATTCTGGTTTTTGTTTTGTTTGTAATTTTACTGAATTCATGAGGAAACATTTTTACTTTACATTTTTTGTTTGTATTTATTGATTTCAGTCCTGGGTCTGCTTATTTCTTGCTGTCTAGTATTTTTAATTGTAACTATTTTTTTCTAGAACTTTAGGATGTGCCATTCATGTGCTAGTATGAGATCTCTCTAATTTTTTTTCCTGTAAGAAGTTAATGTTATAAACTTGTCTTCATTATGTCCCATACGTTTGGGTATGTTGTGTTTTCATTTTTATTCAATTCTAAAATTTTCTAATTTCTGTCTTGGCATACTTTTTACTCAGTAGTAAGTAGTTCAATTTTCATGAGTGTTTTCAGTTCCTTTTGTTGATATCCAGCCCTGATCCATGGTGGTCAGAGAGGATGAAGAATGTTATTTCAATTTTCTTGTATATCTTGAGATTTTCTTTGTGTACAAATATGTGGTCAAATATTGGAAATGTTCCACAAACTTCAGATAGGAAGGCATATGCTTTTGTGTTTGATGAAATGTTCTATAAGTATCTTATAGTCCATTTATATTATGACTTCGTTTAGCTCCAACATTTCTCTGTTTAGTTTTGTCTGGATGACCTGTATATTGATGAGAGTGGATAATGAAGTCTCCCATTGTATAGGGGTTGATATGTGATTTTTCATCCTTAAGTAGTGATTCTTTTATGTACTTGGGTGCCCTTATGTTTGGTGCAGAGATGATTAGAATTGAAACACTCTCTTGTTTGATTTTTCTTCTGATGCACATATAGTGTCCTTCTCTATCTCTTCATATTAATTTTGGTTTGAAGTTTATTTTGTTGAATATGAAAATGCCTACACTGGCCTACGTTTTTTTTGGTTTTTCGAGACAGGGTTTCTCTGTATTGTTTTGGAGGCTGTCCTGGGACTCGCTTTGTAGACCAGGCTGGCCTCGAACTCACTGCTTTTTAAGTCCATTTGCATTTAGTATCATTTTCTATCCCTTTGCCCAAGATAATGCCTGTCATTGATGTTATGTTATGTGTTTTTTTGGACATAGAAGAAGAGAAATACTTCTTGTGAATCTGGTCTCATGATTTGTGTCTTTTTATTGGCAAATTGAGACCCCTGATGTTGACAATTATCAATGAGTAGTATTTGCTGATTCCCATAATTTTTTTTGGTGGTATGGTTCCCCCTTTTAAGTTTCTTGTCTGTGATTATTAATTCCTTGTGTTTTGTGATTGCAGTTAACCTCCTTAGCTTGGAGTTTTTCTCCTAGTGCCTTCTGTAGAGCTGAATTTATAGATAAATATTGCTTAAATTTCTTTCTCCACCTATTGTGTTTGAAAGTTTTCCTAGGTAGTCTGGTAGTTTTCCAGGGTAGCAGTCTGGCTTGACATCTTTGGTCTCTTCAAGTTTGTAGAGAAAGTCACATTCCAGTTCTTTGAGGCATTTAGAGTATCCACTGAGAAGCCAGGTGTAATTCTAGTGGTTCTGCCTTTGCATGTTATTTGGTTTTCCCCCCTTGCAGCTTTTAACATTCTTCCTTCTAAATGTTTTGTGTTTTGATCATTATATACTGAGGGCATTTTTTTTCCTGGTCCAGTCTATTTAGTATTCTATATGCTTCTTGAACCTTGATACACCCTTCCTTTGTTAGGTTAGGGAAATTTTATTTTATTGTTTTTAAAAAATATTTTATGTGTTTTTCATCTTGGTTTCTTCTCCCTCCTCTGTTACTATTATTAGTTGATTTAGTTTTTTCATAGTGTGTCAGATTTCCTGGATGTATTGTGCCTGGATTATATTTTTATGTTTACAATTTCTTTCAATGATATATCTTGTTTTCAATGCCTGAGACTATCTCTTCCATCTCTTGTATTCTGTTGGTCATGCCTGCCTCTGAGATTCCTGTACAATTTCATAATTTTTCATTCCCTTTTTCACCTCAGTTTGGATTTTCTTTTTTGATTCCATGTCCTCTTTCACGACTTGAACAGTTTTCTTTATTTCATTCTATTGTTTGTGTTTTCATATACTTCATTAATGAATTTAATCAAATCCTCTTTAATGTCCTTAAACATATTCATAATATCTATTTTGAAGTTCCTGTTTTATGTTTCAGTTATATTGTATTTATTAGGAACTGTTATAGTAGGTTCTAGTGGAGATGTGTTGTTCTGTCTGTTACTTATTGTGTTCTTATATGGGCAACATGACATCTGGGTTCGGGATTATTGTAATTACAAGTGTTGATATCTACTCTTGCTTTTGTAGTGCGGGTTTTCCATTTCTTGGTTTCAGTGGTCCTCTCTGGTTCTGAAAAGAGTGTGGTGGGTGTGGGTTGCCTGGTAGGGACTGCTTCTGAGTCCCTTCCAGGAAGGACCACTTCGGGTTCCAGGTAGAAAGTGTTTCTAAATGTTGGAAATTGACAGAAGAAACTTGATCTGGGCTAGAAAGAGGTGTGCTGAGAGAGTCCACAAGAAGGAAGATAGCTGGGTCTTCCATGAGGATCTGTGGAGTCTCCAGGGAGTGGAGGGAGAGGGAAAACAGATTCCTGCATGTGTCTGCTACAGGATTAGGGTTGAGATTAGTGTATTGGATATGGTCAACAAGAAGTGGGATGAAGATTATCTTTCTAATTGTTTGACCAGGCTGGCTAGCAGGTGGGTAGGTAGAGAGTGCCCCTGGATTTTGGCAACTGAGGCAAAATGATGGGGTAAGGGAGGTAGGCTGCAAGAGAATATCTTCTTGCTCTCCTGGGAAATAGAGCAGAGCTGAAGTTCTTTTTTTAACCTATAAATGAGTGAACTTCTCAACGCTCATCAGAGATTATCCTTTTTGTATTATACATCTCTACAAGTCAACGTGCAGAGAATAAGAGAATCAGCAATATTCAAAGAACAATGGGACATCCTTATCTAACCACTCCCCACAAGGTTCAGGTGTTATAGCAGAAGATTTTGTAGAAATAGTGTAAGAACAGAGGGAATAGACAGACATTTTCAACCAAAGAATATTTAGTAGATATGACTGTACAGTGGATGCCGGTTCTTACAGTGGCTGGGTTTGTATATACACGAATTACACAAATTCAAGACAGAACCTATTCCCATGAAACCCAACACCTACCTGAGAAATTATAGGTAAGTGTTGGCCACTATGTATGGGGAAGAATCAATTTCCTTCAGGCATTAAGAATCTGAGAGGCTACTCCCATGCACATACAGGTAGAACTAAGTGGACTCAATGTTTTGTGTGTGTGTGTGTGTTTTCTTGTTTCTTTAAGGAGAGAACATTGGTGGGATAGGTATAGAACTGCTGAGAAGGGAACAGCATGTAGACTTAAAAGTACTTTATATTGCTTGAGAAAGTGCTCAACATCCTTAGCCATCCGGGAAATGCAAATCAAAACAACTCTGAGATACCATCTCACTCCTGTCAGAATGGCTAAAATCAAAAACACCAACGAAAATTTATGCTGCAGAGGATGTGGTGAAAGGAGAACACTCCTCCATTGCTGGTTGGAGTGCCAACTGGTTCAGCCACTTTGGAAATCAGTATGGAGATTCCTCAGAAAAATTGGAATAAACCTACCACAAGACACAGCAACTCCACTCTTAGGCATATATCTAAAAGATGCCCATTCATACAAGAAAGATGTCTGTTCCACTATGTACATAGCAGCATTATTTGTAATAGCCAGAACTTGGAAGCAACCTAGATGCCCCTCAACTGAAGAGTGGATAGAGAAAATGTGGTATATTTATTTACACAATGGAGTACTATTCAGCAGAAAAAAAAAACAATGGAATCCTAAGATTTGCAGGCAAATAGATGACACTAGAAGAAACCATCCTGAGTGAGGTCACGCAGTCACAAAAAGAGAAACATGGCATGTACTCTCTCATATATGGATTTTAGACATAGATCTGGGGGAGTGCCAGCCTACAATCCCATGGCCAGAGAGTCTGGGAAACAGAACCTTCATTCAGTGGCTGATGGAAGAAGAGGCAGACTCCCACAGCTAAGCACTGAGCTGAACTCAAGAAAGCCAGTAACAGAGAGGGAGGACTGATGACCAAAGGGATTAAGACTGGGCTGGTTTAATCCCCAGAAACAGCTGACCTGACAAGGGTTAACTCTTGAATCCCAGGCTGATGCCTAGGAATCCAGCATGGGACTGATCAAGACCCCTTGACTGGGGGTGTCAGTGAGGAGGCCTAGGTAATCTATTGAGCCTTGGGCAGTAGATCAGTATTCATCCCTAGTATACACACGGACTTTGGACTCCCATCCAACAATGTGAGATGCACTCTCACCCTGAACTCTTGGGGGAGGGTCTGGGCCCTGCCCTGGATGAAATGACAGACTGTGGACACCCCCATGGAGGGCCTCACCCTCCCTGGGGAAATGAGGGGATATTGGGGGGGATTGTGGGGAGGGTATGGGAGGAGGGGGAGGGAAACAGAGAGGGACCTGGAACTGACTTGTGAAGCAACCTTGTGTCTAATCTAAATTTAAACTTAAAAATAAATTAAAAAATAAAATAAAAATAAAAAGTACTTTATATTTATTCATGTATATTAATTTGAAAATACCATAGAAGACCACTATGACCTTTTGGGTTATAAGTGATTGCTCTGAATACTAAGAATAGTATTGAGAAGTACATGAGAAGTACAGTATCGCCACAGGATGGAGAGAAGACACAGTTGTATTAGAAAATCTTGCCTCGAAATAACCATGACTCATCGAAATGCTTAGGAGACTAATGTTATAGAAATTTAGGTTGAATTTTGAGCCCAAAATTGTTTACTTGAGGCATGATTTTGACCTAAATGTGCCCAGTAGTAAGGTAAATAAGAAACCCTTGGTGTTGAGAACAAGTCAGGAAGTTAAGAGGTCACTGTAAGTTGGGCTTCTTAACTTCAAACTCCTGCTCTGGTCTTACATTATTACTTTAGAGTTCCAGCAAGGTCTCCATCCCAAAATTTGATTGCCAGTTTACTTGCTAGGAGATATGCTTCACTGAACTAAGGCTAATGGTCATCTTTTCCATTTTAATGCTCTTGCCCTTAATTAATAGTTTAGTCTTTCATACCTTCATCTGTTACACTTAAATGGGTTTTTTAATTGGCTTTGCCTCATGGTTAGGTTTGTTGCCCCATTCTGGTCCAGAAAGGCCCCCAATTAGTTCTAGCTCCCCATTCTTCCTCCCTTTCCTTGGAACAACTGCTCTTTTCTAATGATTTAAGTACAACTAATATGATCCAGTAAGATCAGTGCCCAGCACTCTAATGCACTTAGTTAAAAGATTATTGAATTTATTAAGCATTTGTTACAATATGGCTCTTAACAAATGCATTTTGAACATATGACAGTCACAGTGAGTGAGTTAAAGGCTCATTATCTGGACTGCTGGTGTTCTTGCATGAAAACTGTGTTTCTTGTTAAGACCATTAGCTGTTTTACAAAACAAGAGCTGTCATTTCATTAGACTGCTCTACACATATCAACAGCTCCTGGGTGAATTCTGGTCACTTCTTGTCTGTGTCACAATTCTTTCCGAAAGCTTACTTTTCTCCTGGCCTCACCCACTGAATACCAACAGCAGACTAGTTCACTGTACATGGAGACACCAACTAAATAAGTAACAGTTAACAAAGAAACATGGAATGATAGGAGGATACATTTGTGTGCTTTTAGTCTAATCTCAATTTGAAAAGAAATTATTGAAACTGGAGCACTACAATAATTAATTCAGTCTAGATTTCAATTAACGTCAGAACAATAAGGATTAGAATTCAGACATTCTACCTTCAAATTCTGCAAAGTGAAACACTGTCCTTCTGATGGAATCCTTTGTGGATTTCTCTATCCTTCATTTATTCAATAAATATTAGCTGAACTTTCCAAGTAGTTCAATTCCAGATTTAAATTTACAATCCTGCCTTTATATAACTTACATTCCATCTTGCTAGACTAATAAGTCAGTGAAAAGTTTGATGCCTTATAGTAATCAAAGTAAATTGTGACAATGGGAATGGGGAATTATGGATATCCACCAGAATAAAGTGTTAGAAAAATGACTATTTTGGGATATAGTACATGAATAGTGACTTAGAGGAATTGATAATGAAAATCAAGCCACAGAGAGAGGGAAAATTTAGCAATCCTAAGTCAAAAACAAATGTTATGTGATGTATCCACAGAATAGCAATGAGTCCAGTGTCTGGAATAGAGATGGAGGATAAGAACAGCATGAGATGAGTGTATTCATAGACCATGGTTACTTTTAGTTCCTATATGAATAAAATTGTAAATCTATAAAAGATAGAAAGGGAACATTTATGATATCACAAAGGCTGATAAATAGTGACATGATCAGAATTCTCTATCTCTTCTGAATGATACAAGCCAAATTCAAGTCAATAAATGCCCCCACTGAGGCCAAAATTATGTCTTAATTGTAACTGATTAGGTACTGACAGTGTGAAAAGCCCAAGAAGAAATGTAGTCGATCCCTGACTATGTTTTCCCTTACAAATGAATGAGGAAACAAGTAAAAGGAAAAATTAAAAATAAGTGGTCCAATTTTTTTGATGTAAAAAGTAGTGGGGCATTCGTGGAAAGATGGGACATAGCATTTTAGAAGATACAAACATGTACCATACAGAAGATAACATAAATTGTGAAAGTGGAATAGAAATATATTGGAAAACAGAGATGTTACTTGGTAGCCTATTAAAAGCTGAGAAACTGAGATTAATAAAGGAGAAATGGTGAATGACACAGCCATGTCTAGGTGGCAAAAGTCAAGGATGGTTGGACCATGAAATAAGAAATCATTGTCAAGTTGAAATGGCAATGAAGAGTTTTAACTTCTTCAATTAGGAACTTGTATCTAATTATTAGGAAAAATAGAACTGTTTTAAAGGTTTTATGAACAGGGTAATGACAAAGAAAGTGAATAGGAACCATCTTTATCTCCTTTTATAACTCAAACAACAGAATTCAGTCAAGAATTTAAACTAATAAAATCTTAGAATTCTTGAAATATTTGAAAAATATTTCAAATGACCTACATCTATGGGCAAAGGGTGGTAAAATGATTTATGATCTCTGAACATTGTTCTTCACATCTGATAAAGTTCTGAAGACATTTATGAAAACATGTTGGAAACAACAATTGATTTTTTTAATCTACTTTCATTTGCTATTCATTTTTTAAGGGAGATGAACTTGTCCCCTAGCAAACTGCTGAATTCCCTTTGTCATGTCCTTAATGTCAATAATGGACCAGTTGTCACCCCAGATTCTTATATTCTACTTGCTTCAATGTTTGAAGCTATGTTTGGATGGCTGTAATGTGACTATGATGTAGAAGGAGGAAGCCACTCATAATTAACTGATAGTCTTAAGAAATTTAGTTTAAGTAATATAAAATATTTTCACACATTATGGAAAACATTAAGAAATTTCAGCTGAGAGCTACTGCTATCCATTCTTTTCAAAAGTTTATTTTTCTAAGTTGACCTCTTACATGTAAGCTTAAACACTGTAATCTCAGTGATAAAATATGTGATGACATGACTAGGAATAGTCATTAGCAGGAACAGAACTGAATTCACTTGTTTCACTTCTGTGCACATCTCAATTTGAGTCTGGTGTGAATCAAGAGAACAACATTGGATTCTAATTCTATCTGTTCAAGTTTGTTATTCTGCCTCTAAAAAAGACGTATGTTGAACAATTTCTGGGTGTTCAGAGGTATTATCATTTCAATTTCTCTTAACTGTAGTATGAAATTGTTCAGGTGTCTTCCAGAAAATTGTCAGAAATAGCAAGAGATGCTGGTTGTAGTTGTGCCAAGCTTTGCTGCATCCCCCATGGTTCTGAGTTAGACTGGAAAAACACCATTAAGAGTCATATAATTTCATGCTTCTATAATACCAGAGGGCACCATTGGCTGTTCCCAGTCAGAGAACTGTTTATTCACAGGAGCCTATCTAGGTGCTCTGTAGTATACTCTCCAATAGATTCTTCAAAACTTGTTCCACCAGAAATGTGTCCTGAGGAACTGAGCTAACATTTCATTCAGAAAATTAAAAATATAATTTGATACAGGACTCTGCTATGGAAGAAATAGCCTAAGAATAATTATGTGCATGTAATGGAAACAATCTCATTAGTTAGTTTGAATTTTATTTCTTACCAGATGACCTGTAATGAAAGGGATAAAATTCAATTCCTCTAGAGAAGAGATTTTTGAAAACAGCTATCTTGAGACTGAGTGATCCTCAGTCTACACATTGAAGGCATAAAGTCACTGAATCCCCACCTCCATGGTGTCTGAGAAGCTGGAGAAGTGCTGTTCACAGCCCCATTTTTATTTCAGAAGCAACTCTTCCAGATCTTCTATAGCAGCTGCTCATAATAGTCAACTCAGAAATCCAGGCAGACGTTGCCTAGCCTCTTTTATTCACCTCCCAGAGGAGTGTAACCTTAATTAAATCATATTTGTGTTACCACCAAAGAGGGAATAACATCCCAGAGGTTCGTAATGCAAGGCTATGAAGGCTGAACATGACACCCATTGTCTACACTGGATGCTTATCCAGAAAGGAATATGTTGAAGAAAGGTAACTATTGAGGAAGACAATAATGCTCAGCAAATGAAGTTCAAACAGAGAACAGTCTTATTCTGAGCTTATAAACATGTCTGTCAGTGACCTTGGCTTATTCTCATTTCTCTTCTGTTTTGTGTTTAGCATAATCCATATTGAAGGAGTCAAGACTGACGGCCCTTATGCAGATCGGTCACCCAAGGGCCATAACAGATGGTTCACTATGAAAGAGCGAGATGGAAGAACGTACTAACCTTTGATTGGAAGAGACCTTCAACTTTTTTCATCATTTCCATTAAACTTTGACTTTGGAATTGATTTCTATAGTATATTTTCAATAACACGTTTGTGTCACTTACTAAAAAACTGAACTAAACAGTGTCACATACTAAGAAACTGAAGCACATACATTTTTCTTTAGTAATTTGTATTTCACAAAAAAATTTTGGGTGCCAGATTACAAAGGATTTATGAAGTCATTTGGAGTTAGCTTCTCTGAGAAAATAAAGAAAACAATGGAAAACAGCTCAGTCTCACTTTGACTGTTTATCTAAATTCAGTAAAAATGAGACACATCTACAGCCCCAGTATTGGAGGCTAAGCTATGAAGATTGTGAATTCAAGGTCAGCCTATGCTACACAACTAGACCTTGTCTCAATAAACTAACAAATGAAACCAATGTAAAAAAATACGTTGGAAGAACCCTGGTTCTGCTTTCAATAGAATTCTCTGGATATAGGATTGATGCACAGAAATAAAGCAAACATCAAAGAAAGGTCTCTTAAAATTGTAAACAAATGACTGAGTTAAATGATACTCCCTGTCCTATACTGAGTTTTTCCTGTTTGGACATTCTCAAACTACACATGGAATTAAAAACCTAAGAATCAATAATCCTATGTTTCATACACTACTTGTTTCCTTTTTGTCACTTTGTATAACAGAAGATAACAGAACAAGAGCTAACATATTTTTTGGGAATGAAATCTTAGCCAGATGTGATAGTCTATTTATAATCCCAGTATTTGAGAGAAAGAGGTAAATGTATCTCTGTGAATTTGGGCTAGCCTGAAATACATAGTGAGACCCTGTCTCATAGCAAACTAAACAAAACAAAAATCATAGCAAATAAACAAGCAAACAAAAATTTAGTTCCTACAAAAGATGCTGAGTATACACAAGGCCAGTGTGTGGATATCACACCTAATTGTACTACTAAAGTACAGTTTTAAGGCATCAGAATTTGTTGCCACTGGTGATGTTATTATAATGGATGTGGAATGATGGAACAGTTCTATCTTGACCTTCAGGGTAAGCTTTGATACAAAGTTTTTGTTTTACAAAGGTATTTTCTCAGAATTTTGTCTGTATAATCATCCTGAATGAAATGAAAGGAACATGTTGGTTTTAGGTCATATTTGTGCATCACTTGACTTTGGCCTTACATTAGCATTTTCTGTACCTCAGATTCCTCTAAAGGAAACACAGCACTAACTCTAAGCTAGATGAGGCAAGGATCTGAAGGACTCCCCCTTTCCTAAAGGACAGCATTTTTACCCCCTAGAAATGGAAAACAAATATTCAAAATTGCTTTTCTGAGACATGAAATAACAAGGGGTTTGAACTCATCTACCCTGATCGCCACAAAATTGAGTAAACTAAAAATAGCTTGGTGGAGAAGTGGATGAGGAGCCCCCTTGGGGAAAACAAACTTCTGTGGGAGTCTTTTGGGAACAAACAATAGACCTATCAGAAACTTGCAACTTTTTCTTACTGGTTCAAGCACGGTTATACCAGATTTATTCAGCAAGAAGGCAAGGCATTCATTCAAGGATGTATCACTGGACCTATTTCCAATTACATTCTCTCCCTGCTTGTTTTGGCTTGAGTTTGGCTGAGTTCATGACTTCCCTCATGAGTGTGTTTAAGGATGCTAAACAAAACAAAACAAAATAAGAAGCATTACAGGAAATTGAATATGGAGTTCTCTTTTCTCCTGCTCCAGTGGGGGAATAAAGTCTAAATGAGTTAGGAATAAACTCTGACAACCAATGAACAGTCCTCACATTGTCTGTGAGTCAGTCTTTCATCTTTTAGAACTACATTTTCCCTTACAGTGGATTTGCAAGTGTTAAGATCCATTTAGAAATGGCACATGAGCACCTGTAATTTGGCATTCCGGTTAGAGTCCCAGTGTATCACACACTTGATTAATAAACTCTGAAGTGCTGAAATGATTCTCTGTCATTAATCATATTCTCTTCTACCTCTATATTACCTGAAATCATTAGATGAGAAGAAAGCCTAAAGAGCAATCAGCTAGCAGCATGCTAATGCAATGACTGCACTCTCGGCTCCAAATAGGCTAAAGAAATTAAATGGGAAATTATAAGTAGATATGATTTTTGTGTTACAGGTATTATGTGGAAAACTTAAATAAGCTATCTCTCCTCTCTGTAGGCCCCCTGAATGTGGGTGAGAGCTGCGGGACTTGGGCAGTCTATGGAGCCTCTGGCAGTGGAACTAGTAATTATCCCTAGTGCATGAACTGGCTTTTTGGAAACCATTCTGTATGGATGGTTGTTCAGCCTAGATACTGAGGGGTGGAGCAGGACAAATAATGTGACAGATTTTGATGATGCCCCATGGGAGGCCTCTTCGTCTCTGAAGATTAGATAGGTGGAGAGATGGTCAGGGTAGTGGGAAGACAGGAAGGAGAGGGAACGAGAATTGACATGTAAAATAGTATGGTTTTGAAAATAAAAACTACATTTTAGTGGCTTCTATAGAATGTATCTTGATTGATGGACTGGTAAAGTTTGCCTGCTAGAATAGAAATTAGAAGAACTGATTTAAGTAGAAGGATGATTTCAGGAATTCAGATATTTTTTCTAGCAGTTGAAATGTAAACTGATTAGCATATTAATTTTCATGTGTATAGAGCACACTCATCAGTCAGACCCACACAAGGAGATGACGCATCTTCTTTGAGGTGTGGGCTGAAATTTTCTTTATTATTCAATTGAATTAAAAAGCTGCATAGTCCAAGAGATAAGCACTTTTATAGCCAGACCTGAGGATACAGAGACAGGTGGAACTCTTGTGAAACGAAGGCTGGCCTGATTTACAAAATGAATATTGGACTGACAGAGATACATAGTGACTATCTCAAAAAATATGTTCAGCAAAACATATTTTGGAGACAAGATCCCCTGATTGGATGGGGAACACAGCGAGGGGTGGGGGGGAGTGGGACCTGGGAAGAAGAGAGGGGGTGAAGAGGAAGAGAGTTGGTCATGGGGGAACAGGAAGTTGAGGGGGTGGGGGTAGAATAGGGGGAAGAGGGAATCATAGGATCGAATACAGATCAGGCACCAGAGCGACCTCGAGTGATCTAAAGGGATAACACCAATTGGCAAGCTAAGCAATAGTGGAGAGACCACCTCGAATGCCCATTCCTGATAATGAACTTGATGTCTATAACCATCCGGGAGCCTTCATCCTGTGACTGATGGAAGCAGAGGCAAACACACAATTAATCACTGAACTGAACCCAAGGAACCCAGTGACAGAGAGAGAGGAGTGATGAGCAAATTGGCAAAGAATGGGCTGGCAAAACCAGCAGAGACAGCTGATCTGAACAGGGGAGAGCTCTTGGACCCCAGACTGACAGTGGGGAGGCCAGCATGGGACTGATCTGGACCCCCCAAATGTGAGTGTCAGCGAGAAGGCCTGGGCAACCTATGGGGCCCTGAGCTGTGGATCAGTGTCTATCCCTGGTATACAAACAGTCTTTGTGTGCCTATAGCAAAAAGAGGGATGCTCTCTCAGCCTGGACTCTTAGGGGAGTGCCTGGACCCTACCCAGAGTAAAATGACAGACTCTAGATATCCCCTATGTGGAAGGATTTGGCAATAGGATGGGAGGGTGGGGGGGAAGGGGAGTGTGGGAGGAGGGGAGGGAGAGGGAACTGGGACTGACATGTAAAACAAGCTATTTAAAATTACAATAAAAAATGAAAGAAGTCACAATACAGACATAAACAAGACACACAGAACAGCATGTCTTTGGCTTTCTGATTCCCATGGTTTTTCAAAAGCCATTTCCATGACTTTACATGTTCCCAAGCATTCATATCAGAGAAGATTATCAGAAATGAATATCCCTATAGTCCAAAAGACAGATCTGAGAATCATGAGGCTGAGAAGACAAGTAGTTTTCTTTTTGTCTTTTCTATATTTGAGGTTGAAATTAGGGTCTCACTTATGCTAAGCAAAGAATCTACAAACAAGTTTCATTCTAAGCACCATCTATTTCTCCACAATTATACAATGTATTTGGATAATATATATCCTGCCTCATCATATCCAATACCTCCTAGAACATTCTTCAAAATGTATGTCTCCTAAATCCATGTCTTTCTCTTTTTCTTTTAGTTCTTTCTTTTTTTGCTTATGGCCACTATGCACAAGGATATGGAGCTACACATTGGAGCATGCTCAATGTAAAAGTTACCACATCCTCAAAGAAAAATTTCTTCCATCCCTAAGCAGTAAACTGCCAATAACTCCTTAACTAAGACCTTATGAGCCTATCCCTCATTTATACTGAATATTTGACTCCCTTGACATTGAACAGGTTTTATGAAAGTACTATGAGTTTATGTGTGCAAAAACGATATCATGTTTATAAACTGCCTCTTCTTTCTAACCCCCTCTTTCTATGCTCCTTGAGTGTTGCAGGGAGGGTTTGATTTATATGTCACATTTGGGACTAAGCAGTCACTCTCCCTCCAAATTAACCGTTTCCAATTTGCTGAATTCTAAAGTCTCTCCAAGTTCAAACTCTTTCATATTAACCCATTTGTTTTCTTTTAAGTAAAAGGCCTCCCTTAACAAAACTTGGATTGCAAAAACATAGGTTCCCAAGAAGTTTCTTTTTGCGCCCTTCATTTTCCTGAGCCATAAATACCCCATACACTTCATTTCAGTACCTGCTTGAACCCTTGTACTCCCAGTATTTCCTCATCAACTTACATTTCACCTATATTCTGTTATTTCTCTTTCCATAACGTATTGCCCCTGACAAAGGCTCTTTCTATTTTCTTAGCTACCACATATAGTTCATATTAAATACATAAGGCAAAAGATTTGAAGCTATGATCCTCATGTGACAAAGAATATGCACTATTTATCTTTGGCGACATGGGTGAACATATTTGGTATAATTTTTCCAGTTCCATAAATTAATATCCAAATTTCACTACAGCTAAATAAAATCGTATTGTGTATGTATATTACAAGTTTATCATCCATTCATCATCTGATGGACATTTAGGGAGATTACATTTTGTAGCTATTACAAATAAAATAGCAATGAGCATTGATGCGCAAATGGTTCTGTAGAAAGAAAAAAATTTCCTTTGGGTATGTCTGGTCTCTTGGTATTTTTATTTCTACATTTGGGAAACTTATAAACTGATTTCCTAAGTGACTACCCTAGTTTACATTTCTAGGATGTATAGGTTTCCTACTCCTAACATCCACAGCAGCACTCACTAGCATTTGTTTTCCTGATGATGGTCAGTGTCAGTGAGATGATATATAATCTTAATAGAATTTCAGTCTTCATTTCCCCAAAGGCAGAGAATGTTGAATAGTATTTTTTCCTTTTTTTATTTAAATTAGAACAACATGCTTCACATGTCAATCCCAGATCCATCTCTCTCCTCTCCTCCTCGTACCCCCCCACCTTCCAACCTTCCACCCCATTTTTAAAAGTATTTCTTTTTTATTTAGGTTAGAAACAATCTTGTTTCACATGTCAATCCCACCTCCCTCTCCCTCCCCATCTCCCCTGCCCTCCTCACCAGGTTCCCCAGTCCCCCACCCAATCCCCATTCTGATCACCAAGGAGGGTGAGGCCCTCCATGGTGGATCTCCAGTAACTGTCATTTCATCCAGGACAGGGCATAGACCACCCTCCCAAGAGTCCTGGCTAAAAGAGTCTTCCATGTTGTGGCATGAGCACTCAAAGTCTATTTGTATGCCAGGGGTAAATACTATCTTAATCCTATTTATTTCTTCTTTTAAAAAGTTTTTCTGTTTAGTTATATGGCCCATTTTAATTGGTTTTTTGTTTGTTTTATTGGTCTTTAATTTTTTGAGTTGTCTGAGTAATGTAGACACTAATCCCATTTCAGATCTTCTCCTATTCTGTAAGTTACTTCTTCACTGTTTTTATTTTTTTTTCTGTATGCGGAAGCTTTTTAGCTAAGTGAGACTCCAGATATCCACGGTTAGATCTATTGCCTATTCTTGTAGTCATATTTTGAAATGTTCCTTGTGTACCTATATATCGAAGTCCACCCCGTACTTTTTTTCTCCAGGAATTTAAGCATGCCTGGTCTTATACTGAAGCCCATGGCCTATTTGCAGTTGATTATTATTATTTTGGTTTTACGAGTCAGGGATTCTCTGTATTGTTTTGGAGGCTGTCGGACCAGCCCCGCCTCTAACTCACAGAGAGAGATCCACCTGCATCTGCCTCCCGAGTGCTGGGATTAAAGGCATGTGCTACCACCACCCAGCTTGCAGTTGATTATTTTTTAAAGAGAAATGGGTAAGGTTCTAGTTTCATTCTTCTTCATGTTGATGTCCAGACTTCTTAGCACCATGCTTTGAAGATACTGTCCTTTCTCCAATATGTATTACTGGCTTCATTGTTAAGATGTAGGGGTAATTTTATGAATTTATGAAGTCAATGTCTTCTATGTTTCTGTTTTAGACTATAATCATGCTGTTTTGGATTATTATGTTTGCATATTTTGTAACTTGAAACTAGATGTAGTAATACCACCCATACAGCACTCTCCCCTCAAGATTGCTTTGGCTATTCTTGATCTTTTGTACTTCCACATACTCTTTTATTTATGTTTTTATTTAAATTAGAAACATGCATGCTTCAAATGTTAATCCCAGCTCCCCAATTCTCCCTCCACCAGCCCCACCCCTAGCCCAATCCCCACATCATTCCTCAGGGAGGGTGAGGCCCTCCTTGGGGGGACCTCCAGAGTCTGTCATTTCATCCAGGGCAGGACCTAGGCCCTTCCCCATGTATCCAGGCTGAGAGAGCATCCCTCCATGTGGAATGGGCTCCCAAAGTTCATTTGTATGCCATGGTGAATACTAGTCTACTACCCAAAACCCCAGAGATTTCTGAGGCCTCCTCACTGACACTACATTCATGGAGTCTGGATCAGTCCTCTGTTGGCCTCTCAGCCATCAGTCTGGGCTTCAAGAGCTTCCCCTTGTCCAGTCAGATGTCTTTGTGGGTTTCGCCAACATGGTCTTGACCACCATGCTCATCACTCCTCCAACTCTGTTATTGGGTTCTAGAGGGTCAGTTCAGTGTTTGGCCATAAGTATCTGTCTCTGCTTCCATCAGTCACAGGATGAAGGTTCTAGGATGTCACATAAGGTAGTCACAAACCTTATCATCAGGTAGGGACTATTAATGTAGTCTCTCCGCTATTACTTAGTTTTCCAGTTGGTGTTGTCCTTGTATATCTCTGGAAATCTCACTATTGTCAGCTCTCTCCTCAAAGCTATAATGACTCCAACTATTATGGTATGTCTCATCCTGGTCTCCTCTATTCATACCCCAATTCAGCCTTCCTGATCCCCCATGTCTTCTTCTACCCTCTTTTTATCCCCCTCTCTTTTTCCTGGTCCCCTCTCTTCTTCCCCCATGATCCCAATCTGCTCAGGAGATCTTGCCTCTTTCCACTTATCTGGGGTATAATGCATATCTCTTGGGAACATCCCTGTTTCCCAGACTCATTGGCCCTGGGATTGTAGGCTGACACTCCCCTGATCCATATCTAAACTACATATATGAGTGAGTACATACCATGTTTGTCTTTTTGTGACTGGGTTACCTCACTCAGGATGGTTTCTTCTAGTGCCTTTCATTTGCCTGCAAATTTCAAAATTCCATTGTGTTTTTCTGCTGAGTAGTATTCTATTGTGTAAATATACCACATTTTCTCTATCCACTCTTCAGTTGTGAGGCATCTAGGTTGCTTCCAGGATCTAGCTATTACAAATAATGCTGCTATGAACATTGTGGAACAGATATCCTTGTTGTATGAATGGGCATATTTGTGTATATGCCTAAGAGTTCCACATATCTTTTATGAATGCTTTTTCTAAGTTTGTAAAGAATGTCCCTAGACATTTGAATGGGGTTGGGTAGAATCTGTAGATTGCTTTTAGTAGAATTAGCATTTTCACAATATTATTCTTTCATGTATAATTATGGAGAGTTTTCCAATGTCTAGTATCCTCTAAACTTCTTTCTTGAGTGTTCTAATGTTTTCATTGCAAAGGTTTTTTCCTTAATGTATTTCTAAGTATTATACAATTTTATGGTTATTGGGAATGGGATTGATTCCTTGCTTTCTCTTTCAATTTGTTTGTTGTTGGTATATAGAAAGATCATTATTTTGTGTGAAAAATTGCATTAATTACTTTGCTAAAAGTATTCATGAGGTGGGAAAGATTTTGTTGGCATCCTTAGGATTTCTGATGTTTACAATCTTTGAACAGGAATACTTTAGCTTCTTTATTAAATGTCTCTTTTATGTTTTCTTCTCTTACTATGTTACCTAATATTTCAAACACTATACGGCATAGGAGTAGTCTGAATAGACAACCTTAATATTTCCCTGATTTTAGTGTGAACACTTTAAGTTTTCCTCCATTTAGTATGGGGTTGGCCATAGATTTGTCTGGAGGATGATATCTCATGCCTTGCCTCCGTGTGATTTTACAGCGAGAAAGGATGCTGGATTTTGTTAAATGGCTTTTCGGCATCTATTGCGATACTTGTGTGATTTATGTCTTTGTACTCATTTATGCAGGATATCATATTTATTGATTTATGTGTGTTAAACATCCCCTGGATCCCTAGAATGAAGCAAACTTGATTTTGATGAATGAACATTTTGATGGGACCTTAAATCTGGCTTGCCAGTATTTTACAGTGAATTTTTTTCACCTGGAAATATGTCTGCAATTTTCTTTTTGTTAGTGTTATTATGACTTTATTTGACTTTGTAATAAGGGTTAAAGTAGCTTCATAAAATGATATGAAACATTCCTTCCTTTTCTTTTTATGGAATAGTTTGGGTCATGTTAGTACTATTTCTGTGATGATCTGGTAGAATTCTGCAGTTAACTCATTAAGAGGAGTTGCCTGGGCTTTTATTATTTGAAAAAAAATAATTTTTAAAATATATTTTATCATAGTCTTTTCCCTCCTTCAAGTCCTCATAAATCCTACTCACCCCCATATCCATTCACATTCATGTTCTTTTTCTTTCTTCTAAAGATATTCACAAGCAGCAAGCAAAATGAAAGAAAAACCAAACCAGACAAAATGCCAAACAATAGCAACCACACACACACACACACACACACACACACACACACACACACACACACACACAAGTAAAAACAAACAAAACCTGCTCCCCACCCCTCAAAATAGAGTCTGTTTGGACAACCTGTGAGCCTGGGGCCTGCCCTCAAGCGTGGTTGATATGTGCGTGTTACTCCGTTGGAGAAAACGGATTTTCCCTTTCCCAGCAGATACACATCTCAAATAGCTTTTGGGTTAGGGGTAGCACTTTATGATCATCTCTTCTTCTTCTTCATGCTGGTACTTTTCTGGTTTGAACTTGTTAAGGTCTGGGGTGAGCTGTCACACTCTCTGAATTCATGTGTGTATCAGGGATGTTGTATCTGGAAGATACTGTTACCTTAGAATAATTTACCACTACTAGCTCTTATCCCCATAGACTTCTGAACATTAAAAGGAGTTGTTTGCTCAACTGTCTCCCACATACAGAGGGTCAAGTTGGTTCCCCTGGACTTTCCACAGTTGTAGGTCTAGAGTTCATTAGTTTCCATAAGCTTGGTTCAGCTGAATCTGTAGATTTATCCATCATATATTTCCCTCTCCCACTCTTCAACTGGATTTCTTCTGCAGGGTGTAGGTGAGGGGATGGGAGGAGAGGAGGGAGGGAGAACTTTGTTTGGGATGTAAAATAACATTTTAAAAAGTAAAGTTTTTACATTTTTCTTTTAATTAAGAAGAGTGGTTTGAGAAAAAAAATCATTGAATACTGAGCTATTCAAGGTCTTTCACAGTGTATACATTTTCCATCTGTGGGGCTCCATGTTAATTACCTCTATTGCAAGAAGAAAGTTCTTTGATGAGGATTGGCCAGTGCACTGGGCTTGTCCGATTATTTCTAGACTAGGTAGTGGAGTTCTCAGTGACAGTGCTGTCTATAGCCCCAAGAACAAAGCTTAGAAATCTTTTGAGCTCAAGAGTCATTATCTCATAAAGCCAAGGACACAGGTCTTCAAAAGCACCCTCAAAGTTTGCTAGCTTTATATAAAAAATGTTCCTTGCAGGCTCATGTATTTGAATACTTAGTACTCAGAGGAGCATGTTGTTATATGGTATTCTGGAAACGTTAGGAGTTGCAGCCTAGCTAGAGAACATATGTCTTTGGCCACTGGACCTTGTCCTTTGGTAATGTTCTCTTTCCTCTCACTCCATTTTTTTTTCTAGTCATCAGGTGAGTTGCATTATTCTAGCATATTCTCCCATTCTCAACATGATTCCTGCCTTGTTTCTGGCTCTCATAAAATGACTACCAACCAGATCTCTGAAATTAGGGTCAGGTTTGCTCATTTTAAAAATTTTCCCTATGAAGTACTTAGGTTATTGAAATAAAATATCTGAGACAGTAAATTGACAGGCATTGTCGCACAATAAAATGCAGCTTATAAATATAATTACATAAATATATATTTTAAAAAGAATGTTAACCTTCACTTAATAGTTTCTTATCCTAGAAGCTAGAAAAATATTATCCAAAAAACAAACAAACAAACCAAGGTGTCCACTTACACCATATGCAGCCTGGCCTTCACATCCTGACAAAGTTGGCTTTATCTTAGAGATGCTGGGATGATCTGACATATGTAATTCAGTCAATGTAATAAATCATATAAGTGTATTCAAAGAAAAACTTCGTTTCAGTAGATATACAAAAAATGACAAAATCCAATATTCTTTCTCAATGAAAGTCCTAGAGAGAGAGTAGACAGGAAGAAACATGAATGAACACTTTTAAGGTTATATGAGACAAACCCACTGGTAACATCATCCTAAATAGAGAAAAACTTGAAGCAATTCCACTGAAATCAGAATGAGACATGACTGTCCCCTATTTCTACTACTATTCAATATAGTACTTGAACCACTAATGGAGCATTAAGGCAAATGAAGGCAAATAAAGGAATGCAATAGAAAAGATATCAAATTATATCTATTAGCATATTATGTCATTTTGTTTGTGTAAGTGAGCTCAATATTACCCCCAGAAAACTCCTAAAGATAATCAATAATTTTAGCAAAGTATCAGGGTACAACATTTCCATAAAATTCAATAGCTTTTCTATAAATCAACAACAAAAATTCTGAGAAAGAGCTCATGAACATACTTCCATTTACAATCACATCAAAGACAATAGCATATTCAACCAATAAAATAATCTAGCTAAGGGGGGTTGAAAGACTTCTTCAAAGAAAACTTTTAACTGTGAAGGAAGGGATTGAGAAAGACACTACACAATGGGAAAAATCTTATGGAAAAAATTCCATGCTCATGGATATGTAGAACTAATATTGTAAAAGTGGCTATTCCACCAAAGTCAATTTATAGATCTAATGCATACCCTATGAAAATCCCTATAAAATTCTTCAAAAAATAAGAAAAAAAACTAAAATTCACATGGAACCACAAAAAAGACCCCAGAGAAACAAAATCCTCTAGAACAAAAAGAACAATGCAAGAAAGCTTACCATTATAGAGCTATATTATTCAAAACAGACATACAGAGCAATGGAACAAAATAGAAGACACAAACTATGTAAACATAATTGTAGCCATGTGATAGTTAACAACGATGTGAAAAAACATACACTTGAGAAAAGATAACATTATCAACAGGTGCCACTGGGAAAATTGGGTATGCAACTGCTGTAGAATGAAATTAGACACCTGTCTATCACCCTGTAAAACCAAATTAACTCCAAGTGGATCCAAAATCTCAATGAAATACTGAAATGGTGAAATTGATAGAAGAGACCATAGTCAAAACTCTAAAAGTTGTAGATACAGGAAAGGACTTTTTAATAGCATTGCTTTCAGGTAGGAATTAAGGGCATTAATTTTCAAATAGACCTCATAAACTGAAAAGTTTTCTGTATAGTGAAGACAATCACTTAAGAGAGGTGGAAATCATAGAGTATGAAGCAATCTTTGCTATCTATCTATCTGATAGAAAATTAATATCCAGAATAGATAAAGAACTGTGTATATTAACATATATACAGGATTTGCCTATCATCTCCTCCTTTCTGTGTAAATAAAAAGAAAGGTTTTAACTTTAACATAGTCAAATTATATATAACAGAACAGCTATCAAACAAGAACACAGTTACAATATTTTGTCCATCAATATTCAGCAAGATTTAAAGAAAATATCATCTATTCCATCCTTGTGAGTTGAAGTCCTATATGTAGCTTGCTTATCTTTTATCGTAAGTAAGGAAATCTATAATTATATCTATCTGCCTTCAACTCCATCAAAGACTACAGAAGGATAATATATAAACAATAGAATTTACAGAGACATCTTGCTAATTGTTGAAAGCAAACTCCATTGAACTTCACTGTGAACAGTCCTAGAAAAAAACCTGAATTTCACCAGAGGACAGGGAGGTGCTCACCCAGTGTTAGCAATTCCTTGTCCAATCCCTATTTCCTGTCACTTCTATTACAAATACAATTGTTTAGAATTTGTCATTTGTCCTAGTTTTGTTTTTATTGTTTTGAGAAAGTACTCTCACAAAAAGCAACCAAAGTGATGGCATTTATTTTAGTTCACATTTCTAGGATATAGTCCATTACTTTTGGTATGCCAACTCAGCAGAAACTTGTACCAGTCCCATCACATCGCAGTTAAGAGCAGAGAAATGTATGCACACATGTTTCTGATGCTTTCCTCCCATTCTCTACTCCTAGAAAATTCAGGACCAGAAGTCCAGGAATTATGCTGCCCATAACTGACTAGGTCTTCACATATCAGTTAATAATCCCATACAGACCTGTCCACAGGCTAATCCCAATTAGAAAATTCTTTTTGAGACTCTTTCTAGGCAATTCTCAGTTGTGGCAAGTTGGCAAAGTTAACCATCATATTACTCTTTCATAATCTCTAAGCATCCCCATTTTGGAATCCCCAAACCTAGATAAATTAACCTTCCATGAAATTTCTCTAATTCTTCAAAATTATGTTCAAGCAGAATGGGTCTTGTTGGTTCAACCCCTCCTGCTCCACAACTCCTATTTTAAAAGATAAAACCCTCTTCCCTCTTGATTCTGTATTGTAATCATTCTGGCAGGAATGAAGATATTTTAAGTAACTATTGTGCCCTTCCCTTTGGATTGTCAGACTATCAAGGCAATAGTCAACAAACAATTGGTGCTTCCCTAGGAATCACATGCTGTGAGAAGCAAAGAGCTGTGATCCTAGTGCTACTAAAAGGTGCATCTTACTTTCCCAGACGAGACTGCACATAGGTATCACAATTTATCAGATCACCTTTCTTCAGAGACTGGAGCACAGAAAATTTATAATAGGTAGGAGAATTTTTTGACTAGAACACTTAGCTATGTCTTCCTCTTAATTACCATGTATTTAAACTTGAACTTTATATCAGATCTCCATTGACAGACATGAGAGACTACCGGACCTCTTTTTTGCACTTCCAAATGTGGTGGTAGTAAATAAATCTTTTTCTTCTTCTTTTTTAGTAATTTCCACTTTAATTAGTCTGTTGAGAATGTGTAGTGGTGCCTGTTCCTTGGGGGATCAGTGGGCCCAGACTTTAACCCTACCAACCCAGACAACAACACAGCACCCTACTGACTATCTTGTCCCCTTCATTCATGAAACAGAGGAATAAAAATCACTTGTCTCCTTACAGGGACATTACACTGAAGCTCTCTGGGAGGATCCGTGGATAACGTGCTGCTGACAGAACATGGCTGACATAAGGGTCTTGAGCACCACTGCTCTCCCCACTCCACAGTTGCTGTTGAAATTGCAAACCTTCAGGTGAGCATAAAAGAGAATTCTTTTGAGGAGGTGCGCTGCCGTGTGAGTAAATCACAATATTTAGACCTTCCTACTGCACAGTGATGGCAGGGGCTGAGGCAGGTGCAAAGGCGAGCAATTATCCATACTTACAGCCTTCCTGACAGTCATAGAATTTGTTGATTCTTTTGTATGACAAGTTACAAAGAGGATGGCTGTACTGCATGTTTGCTCCCTGCGAATGTACAATGCTGAGTCTTGAAATGAGGCTTTGGCAGAACTACAGAACAGTATCTTGTGAATTAATCAAACACAGCAGTTTTTTTTTTCATGTAACCCAGCCCTCCGCTGTTCACACAGAAATGAGAAAAAAAAAGCAAAGCACTGCAAAACTCCAACATATGGACAACTTGACAAAATGAGTCAATATGTATCAGTCAGTGGGCAGTGGGGCCTATCTTCCTACAAGTTTGAGATAGGAGTCAATACATCTCAGTCAATAGGCAGTGTCTTGCTACAAGTTGGAGATTTGCTGTGCCTTCTTGTTTTATAAGTCTCTGCCTAGAAAGGACCATGCAGTCAGTGACTTTCTTCCTTTTAGATCTTACTGTTTTCGAGGTCAACTCAACTTGTGTTCTGGTTGCAGGTAATCTGGAAAAAGGACTTGATTCCTAGGTTATACACTTGATTGAGAAACTCTGGGCAAACTTATCAGTCATTCTCCACTGTGTGTGTGTGTGTGTGTGTGTGTGTGTGTGTGTGTGTGTGTGTGTGTGTGTGTGTGTTCCAAATTTTCCTGGGATTAAAATGAGCAGAAAATAAAATGTAACAGGACTGAAAGAGACTTCACCGATACCATTCAATTTCAAAGGAAGAAGAAAAGCTAAAGAAATGTCACACACAACTGTAGACACTCAAGATATCTCCAAGCTGCTATGGTGATTTCGAATTTGAGAAATTAAAAAAAAAGATTCCATAAGGAATTTTTTTGTAGAGAAAGAATTTTGGAGTTTACTCATGGCTCCATAGCCCCATTCTTCTCACCCCTGGTCATCTAACCAAAGTCCCTGACCATTCTGCAGAGAGATATCCAGTCTACTTTCTCAGTGATAAATCTCTAGCCCTTCACAAGATAGCTCGAGAATTAAGGAAAGCCTATCTGCTGAGGTGAAATTTATGAATCTCCAGAGTTCACCTCAAGTACCAAAGAGAAAGAAAGTAATTAATTTAACAGTGTGCTGTTGTTGAGATTTGCCTGAGAGTCACAAGTGTTCTGGGTGGCAGAGATGGACTTCTTACCTATACAGACTGAGTGTAAATTTGTACCAGAAAAATGAGTATCTCACTGAGATTGTGACTGTCATATATAAGACTCATTTCTCATGCAGGGAAGTGGTTCCCATGATCCTGTTTGTATGGATGGCCTTCACAGCAGAAAACTGGTTCTGCAAGTGCAACAGGCAGAGCAGGAATTCACACCCCATTGAAAAGTAACGAACTCACAACAGTCTTCAAAATAGATACTCAGAAAAAGAGCTAAGTTGTATATATGTATATGTTTGTCTGGAAGCAAAGGCAAGCATGTGCGCCTTTCCTAGCTCTCTACCTAATTCAGGTTCTGCCTAGCTATCTGCACATCCCACAGAGGATAGCCCTACAGATTCTGATAGCTTGCAGAGGAAACTGTAAGAGCAATGGTCCAGGTTCTCAACTGTCAAATACTTCCCACTCTAAATAGCCGTCCTTTGATTCAGATCCTCTTGTTCATTGAAACAGAATCAAGATGTGGTCCAGTTTTGCTTTCTGGTCCAGGAAGGTGGCAACCACGTTGTTGCTCCAAGGCAGCTGTTAACTCTCAAATTTATTTGGCAAGTGCCTGCTAACACAAGGTGCTGGGATGGATGGATTTCAGAATACCAGCTCCTGCCTTAATCAATGTGCAGCAGGCAAACGGAAGCATGTGGAGTCTCTAAAATGAGGCTTGCCAAATAATCCCCGTGAGTCTTTTGGTTCGGGGGAAGAGAGCTGATTGAACATAAGTGTACTGTCTGTTTATACCCTTTTTGTTCTTTGCTTTGGGATGGCTTTCCACAGAGCTGCCTACAATGGAATTTCCTAGAAATATTTTAACCACATGTATCATACTGGCAGAATTTGGAGCATCAACATTGATCATATTTTTTCTGGATTGTTCCATTAGTGGTAAGTCCTACCTCACCTTGTGTAGCATACATATTCCCCCAGGTATAGCAAGGGGCTCCAGGACAGAGACCAAGGATATGATTCCATGAAAAAAGGGATAGTCTAGGAGGTGAGATACAAACATAAAATATATAGAGCTCAGTTGTATTGATATCTCCTCTCTCTCTCTCTCTCTCTCTTTCTCTCTCTCTGTCTCTGTCTGTCTCGTGTGTGTGTGTGTGTGTGTAGCATTTTGAAATAAAGAAAAAAAATTCAGGATCTCAGGACTATATAAGATAAGACAATCAAAACAAAGAAAATAAATTCCAGCTATGAACACATAACCACTAGGAATCTGTATGTGAGTGTGAATGTGATAAGAATGAAAACATTCACAATGTTTTGTTTTTATAATTTACTTTTAACTCACTCTTATACTAAACATACACCCGATTGATCTCAGGTGGGGACTTAGGGGGACACTGTGAAATGTTGTTGGGGTTAAAGAGTTTAATGTCCTGGACAGACAAACAGCATGACAGGGACTCCAGCATCAGAAGCACACAGAATTGAGATGGCACTGAGGAACAGAAATCAAGGTAAACATGGCAGGAGTGGGGGGTCTCTTTTACCTTTCTGAGTAAGGGGAGTCTGCAGCACAAGTCTGGATCACCTGATCTGGGCAGGAGGCAGTAAATGGGGTGGAGATCAAGTTACATGATCAGCAATAATCCCTTTGATATGAATGCACTTCTCCAGGTGGGAGAGTTTAGCACCTGGAGTCTATTAGCTAGTGACTCACAATGTCTCAGTAGGGTTCCTGTCAATGTCTGTGACAGGGGAATAACTGTGGCATGTACCGTGCCCCAGGCATCAGCTGAAGTTATCTAGCATTATGTTCTTACAATACCATGGTATTTTCAGTTCTTGATGGTATACATATGTGATACTCTATTAAGAGAGTTAGTAGTTCCTAAACTGGTCTTGTTTTATATTGCATACAGTCTCACTCCTTTCCTTCTCCCATCCTCAACTTCCTGTCTCTCTTTTTCCGTGTACATACACACACATAAAATTTCCTCTTTAAATTGCCATACAGAATATATAAATATATATGCATATATGCTATTTGAAACTATACTTAATATGTGTAAGTGTACAAACACATTTATCTATGAGATTATATATATGTATATGATATAACTTATTTGTGATTATTAATTTGGAGTGATTTTTAAAAGGTAAAATCTATGTATTTTGCAAATCTAGTTACTTTCATCAATTATCAATTTATTATCTTAGCTGAAGTATATGAAAGTATTCAAATCTCAGTTCTATAAGTATAGACTATTAAATATCATAACATTAAGTTTTCTAAATTTTAGTGAAAGCTATAAATCAATGTATCTGTTAATAGGCCTAATTTTTAAACAATGGATTCTTATAGTTTTCCATACTCTTGATATATTTATTTCTCTACTTATCTATTTCATTTTTGTTCACATCTTATTTATCTATTTCCAGGCAGATTATTTGTTAAGTTGAATATATACCAAAGATATGTTTTTATTTTTGTATTCTACAAATGGCTTTTCCTACTTACTACTTGCCATTTAATATTTTAATGCATATTTGACAAGAGAGCCTTTTTAATTAGAAAATTGAATAGTGAAATCTGTGGACCTTTGTTTTATTTTTTGCTCAATATATTTTTTATTTAAATTAGAAACATGCTTGCTTCACATGTAAATCTAAGCTCCCTCTCCCACCCTTCCTCCTTTGCCCCTCTACCTGTCCCCCCAAGCCCCTACCCAATCCCAATCCCATTCCCCAGGAAGGGTGAGGCTCTCCATGGGGGATCTCCAGAGTCTGTCACTTTATCTGGAGCAGGGCCTAGGCCCTCCACCAATGTGTCCAGGCTGAGAGAGTTTCCCTCCATATGGCATGGCTACCAAAGTTCATTCCTGCACCATGGTAAACACTGCTCTACTACCAAAGGCCCCAGAGATTGCCGAGGCCTTCTCACTGACACCACATTCAGGGGGTGGTGGTGGTCTGGATCAGTCCCATGCTGGCCTCTCAGCCATCAGTCTGGGGTCCCCATGGGCATGTCTGCTGTCTCTTTGGGTTTCACCTGACGTCTGCTTTATAGCATCAGCTTTTGCTATCATGCTTAAAAAAATCTTCCCAATAACACATTTTGTAAGAATTTTTATGTTTGACATCATTTAATCTACTAAATATAATATTTTATATATTATAATTTATTCTTTGTATACATGCATGCAATTTATGTAAATTATATCCACCCACCACTATTCTCCCTCAACTCTATCTGTAGCTGACCTACACCTCGAATTTACCCTTAATCTTCCTGACTTATTCACTGTTCTATTGTTTCCAAGACACACCATAACCAAGGCACTTCTTATGAATTGGTTACAGTTTAAGATATTTAGTCCATTTTCATACTGGCAGAGAACATGGCTTTATACTTGGCACTGGGGCAGTAGCTGAGAGCTACCTCCTGATTCATAGGCTTACAGAGAAAAAAAGATAGAAAGAGCCTAGGCCTAGCATAAACTTTTGAAAATCCAATCCCAATCCCCCATCCATAACATAAGTCTTCCAATACACACACCTCTTAATCACTCTAATGATTCACAAGAAGTGCCACTTTCTGATGATTAAACATTAAGACATATTAACCTATGGGGGCCTATCTTATTCAAACCACTATACATCCCCCATCTCTCCTTCTCTTATAAATCATATACCCCAATTAATTGCCTATGCATGATTGTAGAGCTATCTAGTTGATCACACATAACCACCAGGGGTCACACTTCTAGGGAAAAAAATGACTCTTCTGTCTCCAGAGCCATCAGTTGCCTTTAACCCCTCAGCTAGTTTAAGAGCCTCGGGTCCAAAAGATATTTTTCCTCCAGAAATCCTACCAAGTTTTGAACATTGCAGTCTTTCTTTGATATTTCTTGAGCCTTGGGAGTGAAGATGGGGAGTGATATAGATGTTCAATTTAGGTGTGCATTCTACAATCATTTCTCTGTACTCTGACCACATCTGAGTTTTAAAAATTGCTCACAGCAGAAAGAAGCTTTTCTACTGAAAGTAAGGAAGGACTGACTTGTGATTACAAAAATAAACAGGTAGAGTACCCTTTGATACTATGTCTATTCAGCAAAAATTAATAGCAAATGTGCCTCTCAAATGGTAGAGGAAACTACTTCCTGAACATAACACCAGTAGCACAAACACTAAGATCAACAATTGATAGATGAGACCTCCTGAAACTGAGAAGCTTCTGTAAGGCCAAGGACACAGTCAACAAGACAAAAAGGGAGTCCACAGATTGGGAAAAGATATTCACTATCTGACAGAACGCTGATCTCCAAAATTTACAAAGAACTCAAGAAGCAAGTCTCCAAAACACCAATGGATCCAATCAAAAAGCGGGGGACAGAACTTAATAGAGAATTCTCAGTAGAAGAGTCTAAAATGGCTGACAGACACTTAAGAAAGTGCTCAAAATCCTTAGCCATTGGGGAAATGCGAATCAAAACAACTCTGAGATATCATCTTACTCCTGTCAGAATGGCTAAAATCAAAAATACCAATGACAGCTTATGCTGGAGAGGATGTGGAGAAAGAAGAACACTCCTCTATTGCTGGTGGGATTGCAAACTTGTACAGACAGTTCAGAAATCAGCATGGAGATTCTTCAGGAAAATGGGAATCAGTCTACCACAAGACCCAGCAACTCCACTCTTAGGCATATACCCAAAAGATGCCCATACATACAACAAGGATGTCTGTTCCACTATGTTCATAGCAGCACTATTTGTAATAGCCGGATCCTGGAAGCAACCTAGACGCCCCACAACTGAAAAGTGGGTAAAGAAAATGTGGTACATTTACACAATAGAGTACAACTCAGTGAATAAAAACAATGGAATCTTGAAATTTGCAGGCAAATTGATGGCACTAGAAGAAACCATCCTGAGGGAGGTAACCCAGTCACAAAAAAGACAAACATGATATGTACTCACTCATGTATGGATTATAGACATGAATCAGGGGAGTGCCACACCCTACAATCCCATTGCCAGTGAGTCTGAGAAACAGGGAGGTTCCCAAGAGAGATATGCAAGATACTCCAGAGAAGTGGAATGAGGCAAGCTCTCCTGAGCAGACTGGGAGCATGGGCGGAGGGGAGAGGGAACTGGGAAAAGGAGAGGGAGAGAATAGGAGAGGAGAGGAAGATATGGGAAAGCAATAAAGTTGTGATGGAGTAAGAATGGAGGAGACCAGGATGAGAGATACCATAATAGAGGGAGTCATTATAAGTTTGAAGAGAGACCTAAGACTAGTAAGATTTCCAGAGATCTACAAGGATGACACCAACTGGCAAACTAAGCAATAGTGGAGAGACCACCTTATTTGCCCCTCCTGATAATGAGATTGATGACTACCTTATATGCCATCCTAGAAGCTTCATCCAGTACTAATGGAAGCAGACACAGATACCCACAGCTAAAGACTCAACTGAACTTCTGGAACCCAGGGACAAAGAGGGAGGAGTAAAGAGCCAAGGGGTCAAGAATGTGTTGGTAAAACCAACAGAGACAGCAGACCTGAAAAGGGGAGTTCTTGGACCCCAGACTGATGGCTGAGACACCAGCATGGGACTGATCCAGACCCCCTTGAATGTGGGGACAGTGAAGAGGCCTGACTCTGGAGATCCACCATTGAGGGCCTCATCCTCCCTGGGGAATGGTGTGGGGATTGTGTGGTGGGTTTAGGGAGGGCTGGCAGAGGGGCAAGGGAGGAGGGGTAGGAGAGGGAGCTGGGATCGACATGTGAAGCAAGCATGTTTCTAATTTAAATTATATATATATATATATATATATATATATATATATATATGGCCATTGTTTCTTGGCCTGTTTAGAGGAGGGATCCTGTGGAGCAGGTCTCAAATCCATTCATAAAATGATTTGACATACCCATCACAATCATACCACTATTTCATCAGTGAAGGAAGATGTCATGGCAGGCAAGATATTACTGTGGTACTTAGGATTCAAAATTGATTGTTTTTTTTCTTACCAAGTGGCACTTTATACCATCATGAAAGTTAACCAATAGAAAGGAAGCTTCCATGTCAGTATGAACTTGACACATCCATGGTTTATGGTATTCATGTGTATGTAGTGTCTTCAGCAGTAAGGTTGTAAGGTTTTAACTCTGTTTGCCAGGATCTGGTGAGCAACCCAGAACAATGGCAATAACCTACATTGCTTTGGGGGTCTCTGGGATACCCTTGAACAGCATCTGTGGTTGTGATTTTTTTAATAACCTACAGCTTTTGGGTGTCCTGTCACATATAGCAAGAGAGTATGGAGGGAGGAATAATTGACACTAAATATGCATTACAAAGCCATATGGAGATTTACTATCTTATACGCTTCTTAAAATATGTTAGTTACTCAGTATGACTTATATTTCAACTTTTATACATCTGAAGTATTTTCAATGTGAAAAAAGTTTATACTGAGAATTTATTTATATTCATTAATAATATGCTGAGATAGAAAATGAATACTTAGTGACCTGGCATCATTAGTCATTAGCCAATATGTCTTGTAGTTTGGCCCTTAAATGTGGCAAGAATCACTATTGTATCAGGCAACTGTTACTTTTGTAATATTTACTATTTGCATTGCTAGAGAACAAACTCAGAATCTCAACATGTTATCGAAATGCCCTGCTTCTGAGCCAAACCTCTGACTTGAATTTTGGTAAGATTCTTTCATTATATATCTTATTATAAAATGTTTCTTTGTAAAGTCAAATGACAGTAAACATTCGGTCATTGTTTTTACCTCCACATTAATAAAGCATGTGACTATTTCTTATACACTTTATAAGAATTTAATTGTGGAGGGTGGTGTTATTCATCCTTATTTTACTAATCATGGCCTACTCACAGACACTGAAGAACTGATACCCATGATAAACCTCGAGGTGCAGGAGGCATATTTAGGCAAGCGTGTTCCTGCATGTGATGACTAGCAGTGTGGAAAAATGATATTTGACAGAAGGACCTCAGACATTCTGAGACTACATTATTTCCAGAGTCTTTATCATGGAACAAGAATCGTGAATTAAGGAAATGTTGAGGTTTCCGTGAGTTGAGGAAACAAAGTTTGTGTTTAAAAGTGAAATGACATGACGTAGAATATTGGAAAGAAGATAGCTGCACAGGTTCAGACAGTCTGTAGGCGGGTTCACTAGTGGCTGGACTGTTCATAAGTAGTGAAATTGTAAAACTTGTTTTAAAATAAGTGTCTGGAAAAAAGGGAAGTAATACATAACACAGTAAGTATCCATGGACCTAGAGCTAGTACTAATGTGACCTAGAGACAGTGAAAAGACAGTGCTGCTTTGAGATACTAGTATAAGCATCAGAATAGTCATAGGGCAGGAATAAGAACAATCTTTTAGACTAAAGACTATGACCTAGGCCTAAGGATGTAAATGAAGTGATACACCTCTGGCAAAATCTTAAACTAAATAAAACTCACAACCCTTACATGCAAGAGGTGAGAATCAGAAATATCTCCAGGATACCATTCCAGTATCCACAGACAAACTATGCATGAAGAAACAGAAATGGCATAATAAATAATTTTATACACAGTAAAATCAGTCCATTGATGAGCCAAATTATGAAATTAGTAACCAAATGAAAAGTTGCTGTCATAAATATTTTTGAGGACATAAAAGAAAACATCATCATAATAAATATCGGTTGAGAATTTTAGCAGTGATGTAGGAAGTATAATAAAATGAGTTCTTTATTTGAAATGATAAGTGCAAACAAACCTTCAGGAATTATGTTAAAAGCCTGTTCATGGAAAGAAGCCACATCTTATATTGAACTTACAACTGATACAATGATTAGAGTTGGAACAATAGGTAGAGGTTGGGATGCTTTAGGTGAAGAACAAAATTGCAAATTATTTTGGGCAATTTTGATGTCTTGCATAGTCATTGTTTCCCTCTGTGTCTTGCCTAACAACCTGTTATTAGTCAGTAAATCCTTTGGCATGTATGAACAGACCCCTAGCTTCCATCAATGCAAAGACTCAGAATGGATTCAGATAGCACGTGACAAGCTGTAGAGCAAGGTCCCCTCCTCTTCTGCGGCCCACCTATCTGATATGCCATGCAGTGCTTTTAGAGAGCATGCTGCTTTCTGCCATTTCTCTCCTCTATGCTTACAAAGCGTAATGAAATGTTACTTAGTTGGATTATGAGATGTGGCTAAGCTGAATTGTGATCTTAGGCTGTGGTCACTCATGTTTAGCTTCACCACCTTTAGGGTGAGAACCCTGTTTTTTTCAGCCACAATTGTAAACAGGAATTTTAAAGGCCAATAAAAAGTTTCCTAGTACTAGTCCACTCTGACATTTGTAAAACATCATAGACTATCCAAAGTAGTCATCATATCTTCAGTGCAAATGAAATGGAGACATGAAACATGTTGTCTCCAGAGAATAATGGATGAATATAAAAATTAATGAATTATTGCAAAATACTTATGTAGAGCAAAGTATTTAGAAACAGTACTAGCATCATAGCCAGAGGAAGCTATTTAAAAAAATCACAGAACATTTTTCTAATGAGGAAATTCAGAAAATAATCTGAAGGAGAGGAGAGTTGGGGATACTGGAAGGAGTGAAGGAAACTTCAGTTGGCATGTAGTGTATGAGAGAAGAATAAATCAACCATAAAAAGTTTAAAACATTTTGAAAAACAATGGACAACTGAACAAGATTAGAAAATGGTAAACTACCTAACCACCTATGTGTTTGAAACAGTAAATAAAAAATAAAATAAAAATATATATCCAGAGAGAGAGAGAGAGAGAATGAAGCTAAAGCAATGGATAAAGGAATTGTCAAAAGTTTCCTGTGAATAAAATCATAACTTGAATTTTATGATAGAAAAAGTGTTCTATATTATTGATCACATAGGCAAAGAAAGGGTTTCAACTTAACTCCAAATTTCTCAATTTCAATTCCAATGGGCAAAAAAGAAAATAACAAAACAACAAATAATAATGCACAAATCAATCATATTAACTATTATTAACAGAACACTTCATGCAATTCAAGCATCAATATTCAGAAAAATAACTATTGATGAAAACTTCCAACATAGCTCCTCTCACAAAGTTCTGTTGAAAATTATATGATTATATGCATATTGGAAAAAAGCACAGCAGAGTAGAAAAGATACCTGTGGAAGGTGGTAGATTATTAGGGTAGTAATCCTAAGAACTAGAATTGGCTGTAAGGGGACCTGTGCTACTGGAAGAGGAGAGATAAAATAAAATCCCCTGTCAGTGGAGAAGAAGCAGTAAAAGTACACAAGAAACCTTTGGAGAACAAAGAGCACCACTTTTTGTTACACACACACACACACACACACACACACACACAGAAAGGTAGGGGAGGAGGGAGGGAGGAGAGGGAGGGAAGGCATGAGGGAGGAAGGAAGGGAGGGAGGAAAGAAGGGGGAGAAAGGGAGGGAGGGAGGAAGAGGACTGCTGGTAACAGTGCATGCATTCACTGAAGCTACTGAAAGAGGCAAGCAAAACAGCAGTCAGCTAATAAAATCCTCCTCTAGATAATCAAGATGAAAACGCTGACAACTCATTCTAAACTGATTACAGGATCTCCTGGGAAGGCAATTTGGGCCTGTGTATCTCCTAGTCCTTTCCCTTTTGTGCAGTAATTACAGAATTCATTTCATTTTCAGAAACACCTTGATCTACAGCTCCCCATACAATAGTTTTGCATTGCCTTCATTCATCTTACATACATGAATGACATTTTTGTGAAGACTAGTTTTGTGCTATCTGCCACCCATCTGGTTGTTCAAATGCTGACTTCTATATGTGTGAAAACATAGGTTCTTATTTATCATTGGCACTCTTGCTGTATTACTCAACTTGTCTCGTTATAAGAGTGTGGGAACTTCTTAAGCTTGACTTCCATGTTCCGTGGCGTGTTCTCTTACTTTTTGAGAAACCCCAAATTTGAGTCCTATAAATTCTTTCTAAGCGCTCTTGTTTTCTTACTTGACCCAAGACTAGAGATCAGAAAAAGGCCCTCTGTTCCTCTTGCAGTATGGCAATTCTGTAAAATCTCATTTCTGTCTTCATCCCTCTGTATTGATTTTTAAAACCAATAATTCAATCCCAAATCTATTCCTGATACATCAGATATGCTTTTTGAACTAATTGTTTTAATTGGCACTAAAGATTGGAATAATAGGTAGGTACATTTTACTACAGACTAAACTTTGGGAAGTATGCCTCAATTCTTTAATTTAGTTCAATTCCCTTCATTTCTAGATCATTATGCTCAAACAGCCATCCACATTTTTAAAAATATGAAGTCTACATTGTATTAAGATTGGTAACTTATTCCAATTATTATATACATCTGGATCATATAGTAGATCTAATTTTAGTTTTTAGAGAATTCTTCACACTGATTGCCATAATGGTTTTACTAGTTTGTAATCCCACTTAAAAAGAATGAAGGTTGCCCTATTGTCAGTCCTTGCCAGAGTTTGTTATCAGTTGTTTTCTGGAAATTAGCTTTTTGGAATGGGGTAAGAAGAAATTTCAATTAATTTTAATTTGCATTTCTCTGATTGCTAAGGCTGTCGATAACTTTTAAAGATTTTTATTAGACATTTTATGTACTCTTTTGAGAACTGTCTGTTCAAACCATAGTTCAATTTTAAAGGGTCATTTTTTTTTCGTGGTTGTTTGGATTTTTTTGGGAGCAGTTATTTTTAAATTTTCCCATTATTCATCTATTAGGTTTATAGATGACCATGATTCCCTCCTATTTTTTTGGGATTCTTTTCATTGGATTATATACTTAGCTATACAGAAACTTTTTTAGTTTTATAAGGTTCCATTTGTCAATTGTTGATCTTCATTTCTTGGCAAAAGAGTCCTGTATAATAAGTTCTTTTCTGTGCCTCTATCTTAAAGGCTAGTGTCTGTGTTTGTTATTTTCTAGAAGTTTCATTTTCACATGGAGTTCTTTTGGTCTATTTGGCATTGATTTTTGAGCAGGATGGTAGATTTGGGTCTAATTTAATTTTTCTGCATGTCTGCACCTAGTTTTCTCATCATTACTTATTAAAACCACCATCTTTCCTCTATAGTTTTGGTTTTTACATCTTTGTGAAATATTGGAAGCTGTTAATTAGATGATCTCATATTTGTTTCACTCTTTTGCTCCATTGAACTAGATGCCTATTTTTGTACTAGTGGTATGTTGACTTTTATGACTGTATCTTTCTCTATAACTTGAAATCCAGCATTAATCTTTTTGCTCGGTATTACTTTGCCTATCAGTGAAAGGTAAATGCCACATGTTCTCTCCCAGTGTGGATCCTAGATCCGAATCTGTGCATGCAATAGATAACCCGAGGTTAGCAAAGAAACTAGAAACCTTATAAAGGAACCGTGGTGTGGGGTGGTGTCAGAGAAAAAGCTCTAAGAGAAGGAGACTTCGGGATACAGGTGGTATAAGTGAAAATTAAAAATAGAGAGGAGGTAATTAACTGAAAACTGCGAGGGAGGCCAGTGCCTGTTTTAAATGGCCCTGAGGAAGTGTATTGTTTATGTTTACTTAAAAATACATTTTGTGTGTTTGTGTGTGTGTGTGTATGTTAAAACAATAATTTAAAAGAGTTCAAGAATTTGAGGGGGAGTTGGGCAACTGAGAATGAGTAATGAGAGGGGATACAATAGTTGGGGCAAAAGATGTAAATACAGTATTCATATATGAAAATATCAAAAAGGAAGAAACTGGGTTAGCTTAGCATTTTTGTTCATATTAGCCTCAAAGAAAAGAAAATAATATAATCTCTTGAAGCAGAGGCAAAATATAGGTAAATTAGTGATAAGTTATATGGTTTGAAGTTCAGTTCTTTAAGTAACCCATGTTGAAGTAACCCTCTATCACCCGTGTGTGTGTGTGTGTGTGTGTGCATGATTTTTATGACTAATTTCTCTTCAGTTCTCTCAAGAAGATGGAGGACCTATTGCCTAGGTAACTCTGACTGCATATCTGATGAGCATGGGCTTAAATATTGAACTTTTCAGCTCCAAAGTGCTCTTCCATTATGTGATATCCTCTCCATGCAACAGTTTTCATTGTCTCACCACATAGTGTTTCCTCGCATAGCCTGAATTGTTACTTTGTTCACAAGACCTAGCACAGTTAGCCAATGGTCAACAAGTTGCTGTTGTAAGAATGTTCTTTTTTACTCATGCTTTGCTTTTCGCAGAATTTATTGAGTATTCTTTCAGACTTCTGATCTAACTGGATTTAGTACAAGTTGGTGTGTGTTGTAGCCCCACAATTTTTACTAGGATCCTCCAAATCTCACAGTCCAAATATTAAAACAATTCTTCCCCTCAGACTACCCTACCCATATTTACAATATCTCCCAAATTCAAGAAGTACCCTGAACAGCAAGGATCCCATTCTTCATTTCTAAATTGTGATACACCTGCTTATGATTCCAAATTCATCGATTTTTCTGTATAGATGATCAACTGCTTTGTGTCAAAACTTCATAACCATCACCTAAGATCCAAGTGTCCTTGGGGCTTATACTTTGTTCTCCATATTTCCATAAATACAGTGTATGATGTCATGTCCACTAAGCAAGTATTCCACCTCTGAGCTGTACAATAATCCTTGGACATATTTACATACCACATGCATCTAATCGTTTCACTCATTTCTCAAAGGGTTTCCAGTGAATTTCTCTGCCCATGAATTTATAATTAAACTCTCCTGTGAACTTCCTAATATTTTTAAGATATGTTTCCTGCTTACCTGATTGTCCATCTCTTCCCTATGCCTACTGTTTGCTTTGTTAGTTAGCAGTCCATTTATTCTTGTTTTGACTTATATGACATAATCAGTCAGTTTAGATTAAGTGCAATTCCTCGGGTATACACTAACAACTTAATAATGATGAATTTACATTAAAAGCCTTTATATTTATATATGGTTGATATATACAAATATACATATATATGGTTATCTTTGTGTAGTCTGAAAGGAATAAAAAGTAAACAGAAAATTGAGGAGGAGCTTTCTATAAAAGCAAATCTCCTTTAGCTATTAAAGAAGCTATATAGGTTAATGATCCTTAATGTTTTGATCACTCTGAATAAGAGATATTAGACAAGAACATTAAAATCGTAGGGGATATTCAGATGAATTTGAAAAGTTGATTAAAGTTTCTCTGATTGGACTCTAACCACTGGACTCACTTTTCAATTCAGAATAACATTAAATGATAGGATGTGAGAATTTTGAGATTCCCCCAACTTTAGTCAACATTGGCTTTCCCTGTTTAATATTCCACAATTTCTTTAGCAGCCCTCTCATGTTATGGAGCAGTTTTTTTGATTCAGTATAATGTGGCCTGTTATCAGCTATATATAACACCTCCTTACTTCATGGGTATAACATGAAGTCCAACTGAAATGGCATTATTTCTGTACACTTTGGCCATCTCTGATCAGCACATCTCTTGATTCTTCAGGCTTGTGCTTAAACATGCTTCCTCAGATGTTAATATAAAACTGAAGGTAAACTGAAGCTAGTTTAAAGCAAACTAATGATATCAATGATGAAAGAGGGGTAAAGTGGAAAATGAACCGTATGCCCAATTTTAGTGCAGCCCTGAAGTACATAAAAAACCATTTCCCATCACTGTGTGTGGCATATAAATAGCTCTTTCCATGACCCCAGCAGCCCATGTCCCAATGAGCTCTAGAGGATATCCTTAAGAAAGAGTTTTCAATGAGGAATTCAAACTCTGCTAAGAGAAGGCAGGTCCACACAATAGCCAGAGTTTCATAGTTTTCTGAACCACAAGAAAGAAGCAAGAAGTGCTGATAGCTACAGCTGTAGTAGGCGCTATTACCCGGAGAGTCAAGACTCTCCCAAACTCTTCAGTCAGTAAACACAGCATTGGGCCCAGTCCAAGAAAGCAGCTGTGCTGTTGAAAGAGTAAGTGCATATTGTTGTGAGGCTCTTAATTGATGATACCACAACATTAATGCAGATGAAATCCCCACTGTCATTAGAATACAGACTATTTAATGGCCAATGGACATGACCTTGCATGAGGAAGGGGAATTCAGCTACTTGGCATTTCTTTCACTATAGATCATGGTGGATTAATTAAAATTGTGTAAGGATAATATGATGCACAAGGTAAACATAAAACAACATGGAATTGCCCTGAAGAGCATTAAAATCACTATAGCTGAAAGTATGCTCCACTCTAAATGGATAGGGCTGGAAAGCAGCCATTGTGTGCAGTCCCAGCTCTGCCCAGGTTCTAAATAGCCCCCTCCTGTGAAGGACTGCAACTTCCCAACCTGATAGTTTTGTATTACATGAAGTGGCTTCAGAATTAATTCTTCCTCTGCAATGTTCACTCACAATAACAAGTCACCAAGGACTCTGATTTTCAGTAGGAAGAACCCTTCATTGTTTCCATTTAGCTAGGAAGGAGTAAGTTGTAACAACCACACCATGCCCTTGAAGACCACTTCACTGATGAGCTTGCTTGTTTTATTATTTGCCTAATATGTATTTTACATAGAAAGTGGAGGTGTCACATCAATGTAGAAATTTGATGAATGTGAGCATTTAAACCTTGGAACAGAGTTGTACTTTGTGGGTCTTCCAACTGAGTAACTATGATTTAGCTCAAAAAAGCTGTAGTTAAATTCAAATATAATAATTGGTAAAGAGTGAAATTAATATCTGATGTACATTTTAATATAGGCTTTACGAGGTAACAAGATTGCAATGAGGTTTAATCCATTTAGAGTAAGCTAGAAATTAAGTTCAAATGTGCAGCAATTTAAGTCAATTTCCTTGGAGAGAGTAAAAGTATACTGTTATGACTCACAGCATTTCTTCAGGGGATTTATATTTGGTTACTTCCTGTTACACAAGATATGTAATATAGTATTTGTGTACTGATTTGCTTCTTATATATGCATTGGCAAATGGGCAGACTAGCTAATATGGAGGATGAGTTATTTTTTAATATAGTCTTAATTGAACAGAAGCTTGAAGGACTAACCTTTCCAAGACCCTTATATAGGTATCAGTGGAAACTCACAATTTAGTAAGCCAATAGAAAACTATTCACATGTTTATGTATGTAAGCTCTTTGAGACATGAGTTAATGTAGCCCAGGCTGTCCTCAAACTAAATTTGTAGTGAAGGATGACACTGAATTTGTGCTCCATCTGCTTCCACCACCAGACTACTAGGATTACAGGTATACACCACCATACCAAGTTCATTAGTTATTGGAGATTAAACCCAGGATATCAGGTATGCGTCACAAAATGAGCTACATGCCTAGCTTCCTTCTTGTTATTTTTGCATTACATATGCTTCAGTGATAAACTTTGGGATACAATTAAATCTTGAGTGTTTTTTTCTTTTGGTTTTACGAGTCAGGATTTCTCTGTATTGTTTTGGAGGCTGTCGGTCCAGCCTGAACTTGAACTCACAGAGATCCACCTGCCTCTGCCTCCCGAGTGCTGGGATTAAAGGTGTGCGCCACCACTGCCCGGCTCAAAAATATTGAGTTTTATATGTGATAATTAAAAACATAATTTCTAAACAAATAGGTAGCATGTTTCCATGATAAACTAGTGTTTCTACTTATTATACTTAAAAAAAATGATGAATTTTAGAATCCAGGACCTCCTAGGAGCTTTCTCCTAGTATTACAAAAACAGAGGACTCACTCATGAGTACTCTAGAATACTTCTGAAGTGAGTACCTCCTTATTCTTATGTTCAGCATTCTATTCACAATTCATAAACATAAAACTATCCTTTAACATGTAAAGTGAGCCAATGAGTCCCTGTGAGGTCACTGGACATATAACACACACGTGGAAAGAGCGGTTAAAGAAAGCATATGCCCTTCAGAATCTTTACATTTTTGTGCCCCTCCAGTGAATTTTATTGATTATTTCCATAGAAAATGCCGGAGGTATTTTAATATTTTCATTCTGTAAAGCTTGCTGGCGTTACTCTACCATCTAAAAGAATAAGCAAGTAACCCAAACAATAAGTACTGATTTCATTGCAACAGAGGAAAAGAGTAGAAAACAAGATGGAGCCAAGATTTAAGGGAGTGGAGATGGGTCAAATGGATGCTCAAAGAGGTATGAAAGAAAAATATGTGACCCACCAGAGCAATGTAAGCTTTGATCTGAAAGCTTTTAGGGGAAGATAATGCAACCATTCAAAGAGGCATTATCAATACTTGATACATAAGGTCTCCAACTGACCTCGTGTTTCTGGTGAAATGCATCAAAACAGATTTCATTCACCAAAGAATCCAAAATAAAACAGTGTGTGCTGTATTTTTTAATTAACTTATTTATTTTTTCATTTTTATTTAACTTTTTATACATGTCACTCTCAGTTTCCTCTCCCTCCCCTCCTCCCCCACTCACCAATCCTTCCAGCCCCTCACCCCCTCTCCATTCCCCCTCTTCTCCCCAGGGAGGGCAAGGGCTTCCATGAGGGATTTTCAGAGTCTGTCACATCATCCTGTGAAGGACCTAGGTTCTTCCCCGTGTTTCCAGACTGAGAGAGCATCCCTCCACGTGGTATGGGTTCCCAGAGTCCATCTGTATGCCAGGAATAATTACTGCTCTACTCTCCAAGGTCCCACAGATTGCTAAGACCTCCTCTCTGTCACCCAGGTTCAGTGGAAAGGATGTCTGGATCAGTCCCATGTTGGCCCCTCAGTCATCAGTCTGGGGTCCATGTGTTCCCCCTCGTTTAGGTCTGCTGCTTCTGTGGGTTTCATCAGCCTGATATTGAATCCTTTGGTCATCATTCCTCTTTGTAACTGGGTTCCAGGAGTTCAATTCAGTTCATAGCTGTGGGTGTCTGCCTCTGTGTTCATCAGCCACTGGGTGAGAGTTCTAGGATGGTATATAAGGTAGTCATCATTCTCATTATCATGGGAGGGCATTTAAGGTAGCCTTCATGCCAGTTGGTATCATTCTTGTAGATCTGTGATCTCACTAATGCCAGATCTCTCCTATGACTTATAATGGCTCCCTCTTTTATGGTATCTCCCATCCTTTTCTCCTCTATTCTTATCCTAGATCAACCTTCCTGCTCCCCCATGTCCTCATCTCCCCTCCTCTTTTATCATTCTCTTGCTGTTTTCTATATCTCTGGAAAACAGATCTTGTGAGAGAGAATTTCTTTAAAGGGATGTAAAAGGGCGGGAGCTCTGCAATTTCTATTACTATATAAACACTGATGGTTGAGGTTATCTATCTGCTTTATGGAATATAATATATAATCCTTATTCAAGCATTCATTCATCTGACATAAGTTTGTTAGAACCTTCTTTTTTTCTCTTCCTTTTTTAATTTAAGTTAGAAACAAGCTTGTTTCACATGTCAATCACAGCTCTCTCTCCCTCCCCTCCTCCTTGCCTTCCCCACCAGGCCCCCCAGTTCCCCAGCTAATCTCCACACCGATCCTCAGGGAGAGTGAGACCCTCCATGTGGTATCTCCAGAGTCTGTCATTTCATCCAGGGCAGGGCCTAGGCCCTCCCAAAAGTGAGGATTCTGTTAAATCTGTATATTGCTTTCAGTAAGATTGCCATTTTTACTATGTTGATCTTACCTATACAAGAGCATGGGAGATCTTTCCATTTTCTGGTGTCTTCTTTAATTTATTTCTTTAAACACTCAAAGTTCTTGCAATACAGGTCTATCATTTGTTTGATTAGAGTTACCCCAAGGTATTTTATGCTGTTTGTGGCTATTGTAAAGGGTTATGTTTCTGTGATTTCTTTCTCAGTCCTTTTATCATTTGTAAATTGTAGGTCTACTTATTTTCTTTAGTTGATCTTGTATCCTCTACTTTGCTGAAGGTATTTATCAGCTGTAGGAGTTCCCTGGTAGAGTTTTTAGGGTCTCTTATGTAAACTATCATATTATCTGCAAATAGTAAAAATTTGACCTCTTCCTTTCCATTTTGTATCCCCTTGATCTCCTTTTGTTGTTTTATTGCTCTATTTAGAACTAAATGGACAATATTGAAAAGGTATGGAGCCTTATCTTGTTCCTGATTTTAGAGGAGTTGTGTTGAATTTCTGTCCATTTAATTTGATGTTAGCTGTTGGTTTGCAGTATACACCATTTATTATGTTAAGGGAAGTTTCTGTTATCCCGGATCTCTCCAAGACCTTTATCATGAAGGGTTGTTGGATTTTATCAAAGGTTTTTTCAGCATCTAATGAGATGATCATGTGACTTTATTGTTTCTCAGCTTGTTTATATGATGAATTACATTGACATATTTTCATATGTTGAAAAATCCCTGCATCCCTGGAATGGTGCCTACTTGATCTTGGTGGATGAGTTTTCTGATGTTTTCTTGGATCTGATTTGCCAGTATTTTTTTCATGACTCACTATTTTATTTCTGATGACAGAAAAACTTCCTGTGATGAAGACCTGTTTAACAGGGATCATGAATAAGAGTAATGAATGTTAAACTCAATTATACTTCATAAGGCATAATTTAGTTTGATACTTTGCTCATAATTAGAGATTACTAAAAGCTGCTACATACTAGACATTGTATTCAAATTTTGGTTTTCAGACAATAGTGAAAAAATACAAGCAGTTCCATAAAAAATCCTCATCCAACTTTGAAGCACATAAGTTACAGTAGCAAGTTCTACATGTATAGTTTCCCCACAAGGTAAAAACACCATTTCTGTTGTCATGCTCATATTTCTTCACTTTCTTTACTTTGTCCTCAAGTAAATGATGGAGCCTTATAAACATTAACTTTATAAATGATTTGTTATATTTATAAAAATTTACATATCAGAATAAATACTCCAAATTCTCTTTTATTGTACAGCCTATAATTTATTCTCAAATTTAGCCAGGCCAACCCTGATTTAAAATTCGTTGACTGTTTCTAAGCAGTGGTGCACTTAGATTTGGTCATGCAAGTAGCCATAATTTGCCAGTATTTTATTGAGTACGTTTGCATCAATGTTCATGAGGGATATTGTTCTGAATTTCTCTTTCTTAGTTGTGTCTTTGTGTAGCTTGGGTATCAAGGTTTTTGAAGCCTCATAAACAGAGTTTGGCAAAGACCTTTCTGCTTCTATTGTATGGAATACTTTCAGAAGAATTGGTATAAACTGCTCTTTGAATTTCTGGTTGAATTCTGCACTGAGGCTATCTGGACCTGGACTTTTTTTGGTTGGGAGACTTTTAATGACTGCTTCTATTTCCTTAGGGGTTTAGGTCTATTTAAACTGTTTGTCTGTTCTTGATTTAATTTTGGCAGGTGCTATTTATCCAGAAAATTGTCCATTTCCTTTAGATTCTCACATTTTGTGGAGTAGAGGTTTTCAAAGTATGACCTGATGATTCTCTGGATTTTCTCAGTGTCCATTGTTATGTCTCCATTTTCATTTCTGATTTTGCTAATTTGCATGTTCACACTGTGCTGTTTTGTAAGTTTGGATAAAGGTTTGTGTGTTTTGTTAATTTTCTCAAAGAGCCTACTCTTCATTATGCTGATTCTTTGTATTATTTTCCTAGTTTCTACTTTATTGATTTCAGTCCTCAATCTGATTATTTCCTAGGGTCTACTCCTCCTGGGTGAGTTTGCTTCTTTGTATTCTAGAGCCTTCAGTTGTGTTATTAATTCCCTACTATAACTATTCTCCAGTTTCTTCATGTGGACACTTAGTGCTTTGAACTTCCCTCGTAGCACTGCTTTCAAAGTGTCCCATAAGTTTGGATATGTTGTGTCTTCATTCTCATTGAATTCCAGGAAGTCTTAAATTTCTTTTTTGATTTCTTCTTTGTTCCAAGAATGGTGCAATTGTTCATTATTCAATTTCAATGAGTTTATAGGGTTTCTGCAATTTGTATTGTTGTTGATTTCTAATTTCATCACATGGTGGTCTGATAAGGTGAGTGGAGTTATTCCAGGTTTTTTGTACCTGTTGAGGTTTGATATGTTACCAAGTATGTGGTAGATTTTTGAGAAGGTTCCATGTGGTGATGAGAAGAAGGTGTATTCTTTTTATTTGGATGGAATGTTCTATAGATGTCTGTTAATCCCAATTGGGTCATTTAAAGGGAAGCCTTCCCGCCAGCCTGGTTTCAGAGCCGCATCAGTCCCAAATAAACACACAGAAAGCTATATTAATTATGAAGCTGTTGGCCTTGCTTGTTTCTTACTGGCTAGCTCTGACTGGCTAGCTCTTACTGGCTACCCCATAATTGTTAATCTAAGTATTTATCTTACTGGAGAGAAGCTTCCAGGCTTCTTATCCCTATGGCATTTACATCTTGACTCCCTGTGTCTCTTCTACCCAGAATCCTCCTGGACTCCTAGTCACACCTATCTTGCTTCCCTATTGGCCACAGTGCTTTATTGACATATATACAGGACTTCCCCCATAACTTCTATTAGACCCTTTCTTTCTTTGTTAAGTTTCTGCCTAGTAGTCCTGTCTAGTGTGAGAATGGTGTGTTGAAATCTCCTACTATAAGTGTGTGGGGCTTTATATGTGATTTGAATTTTAGTAATGTTTCTTTTATGAACATGGTGCCTTTGTATTTGAGCATAGACGTTCAGAATTGAAACTTCATCCTGGTGGATTTCTCCTGTGTTGAGTATGAAATGACCTCCTTCATCTCATTTGATTGATTTTATATTAAAATCTAATTTGTTAGATATTAGGATTTATACCCCCACTTGTTTCTTGGGTCCATCTGATTGGAAAATCTTTTCCCAACTCTTAACTCTGATGTAATGTCTATCTTTGAGGCTGTGGTGTGTTTCTTGTATGCAGCAGAAGGATAGGTTCTGTCTTTGAATCCATTCTGTTAGCCTGTGTCTTTTTATGGGTGAGTTAAGACCACTAATATTGAAGGATATTAATGACCATTGATTGCTCATTCTTGGTTTTTTTTTTGGAATGGTTGATGGTCGTGGAATTATATTTAGATTTCCACCTGTTTTTTTTCCTTTGGCTGTTGGTAATTATCTATTGGTGGAATTATCTATGTTTTTCTGGTTGTAGTTAACTTCCTTGGGTTGGAGTTTTCCTTCCAGAACTTTCTGTAGGCTGGGTTAGTGGATATGTATTGTTTAAATGTGGCTTTCTCATGGAATATCTTCTTTTCTCCATCTATAGTGATTGAAAGCTTTGCTGGGTATAGCAGTCTTTGCTGGCGTCCGTGGTCTCTTAGTGTTTGTAGAATATCTATCCAGGAACTTCTGGCTTTCAGAGTTTCCATGGAGAAGTCAGGTGTCGTTATGATAGGTTTGTCTTTGTATATTTCTTGGCTTTTTCCTTTGCTGCTCTTAATATGCTCTCTTTATCCTGTATGTTCATGGTTTTTTTTTAAAATCATGTGGCATGGGAACTTCCTTTTGTGGTCCATTCTATTTGGTGTTCTGTATGCTTCTTGCACTTTCATTGGCAGGTATTTCTTTAGGTCAGGAAAGTTTTCTTCTATGATTTTGTTGAATATGTTTTCTACCCCTTTGAGGTGGTTTTCTTCACCTTCCTCTGTACCTATTGTTCTTAGGTTTTTTGATTCCATGGTGTCCCATATTTCCTGGATGTTTTGTGTTAGGGATTTGTTGGACTTAAGATTTTCTTTGGTTAATGAATACATTTCCCCTAGTTTATCTTCAACACCTGATATTCTCTCTTCTATCTCTTGTATTCCATTGATTATACTCGCATCTGTAGTACCTGTTTGCCCAGCTTTTCTATTTCCAGAATTCCTTCAGACTGTGTTTTTTATTGTCTCTATGTCAGCTTTCAACCCTTGCACTGTTTGAATTGTTTCTTTAAATTTTTGCTTCATCTTTTCCTCTGTTTCTTGCATTTGTTGGATTTTTTTTTGGTTTCTCTTTTCTTCTATTTCTTGCATTTTTTGCATTTTTTCGGTTCATTTGTTCTTTCATTTCTTGGATTTTTTGCATTTTTTGGTTTGTTTTTTCTTCCATTTCTTTAAGGGATTTTCTTATATCCTCATCGAGGGAATCTATCATTTTCATTAAGTTGTTTTTATGGTCTTTCTCATCTGCTTCATCTGAAATGGGCTGTTCAGGTTTAAAGGTCTAGATTTTCTAGTCTCTGGCGATGCCATATTGGTTTTTCTGTTGTTGGATGTGTTTTTATATTTTCTCCTTCCCATCATTTCTCCCTGTGAGTGCAAAAGTAGTCTCTTCCTCTCCTGGTGGTTATGTGACCACTGTTCCTTTCCAGTGTGTGGGAGCAGATCCATTACCCTGGTGGCTTTCTTCTTGTGTGGATGGAGGCCATCCTAGTATCAGGGCCTTGGCAATCTCTGGGTAGGCTGCACCTTGCCTGTTCCTTAGGTGGAGAATGGGACTTGGATGCTGGCAGTCTCTGGGTGGGCTGGCTCCTGCTGGGATGGAAGCTACATTGTGCAGTACCCTTGATTAGGCTGTTTTTGCTCAGATCACTGGATCCAGGCTGTAAACAGGCCCAGGCCTATCTAGCCCCATGGGTGAAGAAAGGGAGTCTGAGGCTGTCAATCTCTGGGCGGAGTGAATACCATCAGACTGGGATCTGCCATGCGCAGCCCTCAGGTCTATGGTGGTTCTGCTCAGGGCACCAGAAGTTAGGATTGCCTGTCCCGTGAGAGGAGAATGGGACTTGGAAGCTGGCAGTCTCTTAGCAGGATGGCTCCTGCCAGGATGGGATTTGCAGTTTGCAATACCCTGGTCTTGGCTAGTTGTGCCCAATTCCTTGTTTTGGGGATTTTTCTGGATAGGAAAAGCATTCCAAGAAATGGCACAAATGTGTTGAAGAGGAATTACTTGTGGCTAAATACAGCATGTAATGTAAAAAGGCCTGATAATTGTCACAAGGTATGGCTTATGTACAAGAGTACACTGAGTTTTCTGATAAACAAGGATGAGTAAGCTGTGACTTGCGTAGTCTAATAGGAGGGGCTTAGGAATGACCTTTCACAGCTATGTCCAAACCATCAGCTGGTGTAGGGAGTGAACTTGGGTGAGATAGACGAACTGATGTTATCCTTCTGGTCCTGTAAGGACAATGAACAGAAAAGATGGTAGCTAGGATATGGGTATACAAAAATACTCATTCAACTTGAGAGCTTGGATCCCCAGTTCCTTTGATACTCTGCCATGGTAAATGTATAATTCAACAGAAGTGTCTTTAAAAAGTGAAAAGAAACAATCATGGAGGCTGCAGGGAAAGAGTATCTCATTGTATGAAAGTTACAGTCCTTTTTTGGAGATGGGCAGTCCTAAACCCCAGGCTCTTCTGTGGAACACATGGATTTGGATCTTTTCCAACCACCCTCCACAGATGGATAGCTACAGCAAGGCACTTAACATGTCTGTGCTTTCCAGTGCTTGTCTCTAAGAGAGGAAAGCCCTAACACCCTTCCTTAAAAGAGCCTATGTCATGAGTATTAAAGGAGGAAATAGGCAAGCGTTGAGAATCACTGCTGGCACATCTGAATGCCGGTGAGAATGAGAGTTACAGCAACAGTCACAGACACATTGGCAACCACTTCCCTCCCCTCATCCCCCCACAATGTTAGATTGTTTGTCCAGTGGCCACAGAATTTCAGGAGGCTCAGATAAAGGTAGGAGTTAACTTCTTTAAAAACAGCCCATTTTCAAAAGACCTGGAACCATTATATTTTAGTTCATCATTTCATCGGTGAGAGACCTAAGATTCAATGTCCTAAGATGGTTGTAGGAGTGAGAGTGAGCACTGCTTTGAATTCCCAATTTCAACATTACACGAAGGCACAAGGAGATACAAAGCCTTGACTCCCAGGAACAGAGCCATTTTATCACCAAGGAAGTACAGTCTGTTAAAATTGACAGAAATAACCTAGGTTATGGGGGGGATGGAGGGGGAGACAAAGATAAAGAAGGAAAGGTAGGAAAACTGTTAAATAAGGTAATCGGTGGGAAGACCTTGAGAAGAACACAAAGAAATGAACACAGAGCAGAATCTATGAGTACAGCTACAGCCTTGAAAGAGTCTGCAATTAAGTGCTTTTAACAAGGCTCCAGTAGTCTTGTACTAAGTGTGGAAATTCTAACTTAATGAAATGTCATGGGGACTCTGCTCCTAACAATCTATGCCCTGGATGCCAAATGGAGCTTCACCTGCTGGAGAAACAGTTACAGAGGAAAAAAGACCAAAGAGCCTACCAGCTGTTAGGAAATAGAACAGAATGAGGCCCCAGGGCCCTTGGGGAGGTGGAAAATTAACACAGCCTCTGTATCTTGTTATGTTTTCCTTACCACTGTGATTTTTCTCTTCTGAATTTAAAATTGTGTATTTCCTACTGGGTGAGAGTCTCTTAGAAAAATAGTACAGGACCTGATGACTGGATACTGCAGATTCTAAGGTCAGCTTGGAAATTAGATTGTATCGAGCTAAAGATGAGGTGCAGCTCGTGAGGAATTCTAATAACTTCTTTTATTATCTGCTTTGCTATTTTTTCTTAAATTCACAATTTATATTCCCAGGTGGTCCATTAACCTAGCTAGGCTTCTGTTCATTCAAGACTCTCCTCCAAGGAAACAGCTCTCTCTATGCGTTATCTATAGTCATCCTTAGGATGTCCTGCAGACTCCCGAGTCCAGTATCCTGCTTCATTTTCATTTTCTCCACGACATTTTTCAGCTCATGAAACATTATCTGTCTATTGATAATTTACTGATAACTTTGTCCTGTACACTCTTTGTTAGAAGTTCCATGTGAGGAGGAAACACATCCTTCTATTTTCAACACGGCTCTGCCCAACCCTCAGTGAAGTCTTGAGAATGCACTCAGTATCTTGGAAAGACGCTAAGAGTAAATTTTTCAATGTGGATATGTAAATTACTTTTGAGCTCATCCCACAACACCCAGCTTTCTTCCCTCCTAGGGCTCTGCATCAGTAACACCTGGGCCCCCACCCCTGCTTCTTTTTGACAGTGACACAATTTTATGTCTATCTATACTGATCTTCACACAGCCCATTGTTTATCTTGGAATATCCATGTTTCTTCACCACATCTTTATGTATATATAAATGTACTCTGTCACTCCCAGTCTTACAAACATCTTTCTTTCAGTCCTTGGATGAATATTCCTCAGTGCTTGGGCAGAACATGGTGACATTGGAAGCATGTAACAGGCACTGTTCTTCATTTCCTACTGGGCCAGTAACAAAGAGAGGGTAGACATAGGAGGAGGCCAGAGCAAGACATAGCCCAAAGGGCAAACCCCAAAAACTGTTAATCCTGAGATCTGAGAGCGAAAAACCAGTTCCACAATTTTGAGCCAAATTTGAAGAAAACTTTAATTAAATACCAGCCAGGATGATGGATTCTGGCCAGGTACACTCCTGGGTCCCCAGAAAATGGCCATGGATCACGTTTTACAGGGGATTAAAAAGGCAAAACCACAGGACCACTGTATTTCTCTTCAGGTCTAATCAGGAGCCAAGTATATATTCCTTATGCATGTTCTTCCTGCTGCGTACCTAATGTTCACATCCAATAAAGCATTTCTGGTGCAAAGAAAACTTGTCTAAGGAACCAAAAACATGTGCCTTTTTAATTCTGGAGACTGGTATGCCCCAGCATTCCAGGAAATTATCTGTCCTTGAGCATGTGGGGCTTACAGGTAAAACTTTGGCTGCTACAGGACTGTATTAGTCAAAGTTCTCTAGACTCACAGAACTTATGGAATGAATCTATCAATATATGTAAAACGGGATTGTACTGGGATAATTTACAAGCTGCAGTCCAATTAATCCAATAATGACTAGCTATCATTGGAAAGTTCAAGAATCTAGTAGTTGTTCCAACCTACAAGGCTGTGTGCCTCAGGTGTGGTCTTTTGTATGTGCTAGAATACTAAGATATAGGTTCCAAATGCCAGTGCAGGAATGGATGTGATAGCAAGGCTAGGGTAAGCAGGCAAAGAGAAAAACCTTCCTTCTTCTTTGTCCTTATATAGACTTCCAGTAGAGTCCACACTAAAAGTAGGTTCACCCACTTCAGACCAAGCATTGTATCTCTTACAGGTGTGCCTTCCATTTCTGAATTGTAGTTCATTCTAGTCATAGTCAAGTTGACAACCAAAGATGACCATCAGGAGGATATAGGCACATTTCAATACTTCCTGGGAATCTATCAAGGGATTTATTAGTTCAAAAGCTTTGTGCTCATGAACTTTTTTTCCTTAGAAAAATACTCAGAGTCATGTCATAGCTGTGCTGCACTGATCAAATAGATGACCCTTCACCCAGTCAAGTGGATGGAATTAAGTAGCACATTAATTAAGATAGAAACATCGCTGAATTTCATTACATTTTAAATCAGCCAATAATTCCTGACAGTCTGCTTCCTCTTGCTCTATACTGAATATTTATTTTCCACAGCACTTCATACAAATGGTGTCACACAATATATATCTTTTTTTTAAATCTACCTGTGTTTTCTCAGCATAGGTTTCAAAATTTTATCATGCCTATTTTATTTACCATTAGCTTATTAGTGATCATTGCTGCATCTCACTGGATAAAGTAACTTTCAAATTGTTATTCTTTTATAAACATTTGAGTTGTTACATGCTGAGGCTACTGTGAATGACATAACGCACTTGCATAAATATATAGGTTTTCAGGTAGAGAGTTCTCATTTATATTGGCTAAGCATTTAGGAATTAAATTCTTCATCATACAACATATGCATATTTAACTTAACAGCAGTTATTGAACAGTTTCCAAAATGACATACCAACAAGTCAGAGTTGATTAAATCTTTAATAAATCTTTCCACTTATTTTAGTTAGGATTTCCATTACTGTGATGAAGTACCATGACCAAAAGCACCTTGAGGAGGCCATAGAAAAATGTTGCTCACTGGATTGCACCTCATGGCTTGCTAATCCTACTTTCCTATATACTTGAGAACCACCTACATAGGGGTGGCACCACCCATATGAGATATGCCCTTCCACATCAATCATTAATCAATAAAATGCCCCCACAGATTTGTCCAGAGGCCAATATGGTGGAAAAAGTTATGAATTGAGGTTCCTTCTTCCCAAATGACTCCATCCTGTGTCATAGAACTAGTCAGCCCATCACTGTTTGCCTGCTGCCTTCAGTCCTTCAAGAAGGTGGTGGTGCTGTGTCTCATTTTGGTTTTAGTTAACATTTCAATAATTAATAACAATGTCAAAGATCTTTTCAGGAAATGTTGGTTATGTTTTTATCTTTGGTAATTTCATCTTTCCAAATACTTCTATGTTTCAAAATAAGGTGATTCTTACTGCTTACAATAGGTATTTATCCTGAAAAGTTCTTTCACCAAGATATGGAATGCCTTTTCACCTTAATCACAGTGCTTTTAGAAAAGAAAACTGAATTCCTTGAAATTCAGTTTATTAGTTTATTCTTTTGTATCTTGTATATTTTATGTCCTGTGTAATAACTTAACACAAGTTCAAAATAATTTCACACTTGTTCTAGAAATCTCTGTACTTCACATTTAAATGTGTCTCATTTTGCTTATCTATATAGCATGGAAGTTACTTTTGTTTTACAGGGATAGCTAATCTTGAAGGCAAAGTTTTTTTTAAACACAAACAAGGAACAAATAATGCAAAAAAACAAATATCAAAACAAAATGTTCTTATCTTGTTGAATTTCCATGGTACATTTATTGAAACTGAGTTTTCTCTTCACATTTTAAGTAGTTAGAAATACTCTGGGACTCCCCCTTATTTTTTTCATCTTTCTGTCTATCTCTTAACTAATTTCATAAGATTTTAGCATTCAGAGTTTTTTGCTTCCCCTTTCCCCCTAGGGGGTCTGTTGACCTGCTTGTGACTAAGAGATTCTAGGAAAAACACTTCTTGTCCCCTCCTATCAGTAAGGCCTGAATGCAAGTTCCTGTTTTCTGTCCATCCTTATAGCCTAAATGCTAACTCCTGTTTTTGGCTCACCCTTTGCCAAAGGACCCTGGGAATGTAGGCTTTTGACCTTGGTGATTTTCCACCATGCCAGCCATTGGTATATAAGACTCCACCCTTGTTAAAATAAATGTCATTCTCCTTGTAAGAATGAGCAGCCCTCTTTGTCTTCATTCATATCCTTAGCCCTTCACTTGGATCATTGTGAAGTGTTGCAGCCCTGTTGCCGCGAACACCGGCAGTATGCTACAATTTTTAGTAATTCTTAACATGAAGAATTTAATTCATTTATTGTATTCTTTTAAAATACTGTATTGGCTAATATGTTATCATTGCTTTAAAATTAAGTCATTGTATGACATGACCAAATTTCCAATACTATTTAATTTGTTGCCCCTGAAAATTAGAAAGTTGTTTGGGAATGTGCTTCAGATAATATTAGATCTACATACAAAGATAGATACTAGAAGATCACAACTGTAAAAATGTGAGTACTCTAAGATACAAAATCAATGCATTGCCTTATTTAGGTCTAGTTCTTTAAAAAATAAAATTAAGGTATGATTTTGCTATCTACTATCTTTGAAATCCCCTCTCTAGCCCCCATTCTTACCTGTCACTATCTTTCAAATTCATGCCCTTTTCTCTATCGTTATTTGACGCCCCACACACAGGCATGTACAATATGCTGAGTCCCTCCAGCCTTTCATGCATGTATGTATGTGTTATTAGGGCTAACCACTTGGTGCTTAACAACCAATAAAGCAACTCATCCCAGGACAACTAATCCTCCTGTTTTCAGCATTCCTTAGTTATGTGTATTCCTTTATCTAGGAATTGTCTTTGCTCAGGTCTTATTTGCACAGCAGCTATATTGCTGACATTTCTTTGGTGAAGGTTCCTCTCATTTCTAGGAAGCCAGATATCATAGCAGATTTTCTAATCTTCTCTCCTCCCCCCCCACACAATATTTCTTGAGATATATATGCAGCAGCTGTGTTTTAGATGTATCCATTGTCTGGGCAACTCATGATCAATTATCTGCATTTTGACAAGTTGTGGTTTTCTCTTTATCTGTTACAAACAGAAGATTCTTTGATGAGGGGTGAATATGTTTCTAATGCAGGTCTTTAATAGTATTTTATACTTTTTTGGTTTTGGTTTTGGTTTTTGGTTTTTCGAGACAGGGTTTTTCTGTGGTTTTGGAGGCTGTACTCAGAAAGACCCTCCTGCCTCTTCTCCCAAGTACTGGGATTAAAGGCATGCACTACCATAGCCCAGCCACATTTTATACTTTTAACTGAAAGGGTTAGACATGTTTTACCTTAGTTTTAGGTATTTGATGTTTTTCTGTTGGTATATATACCGTCATTTTCTTCATTTCAATAGTTTATAGACATATAATCATTTCAAATAGAATTTTACTTCTTTTCTGATACTTTTGCTACCTTTTGTTCACACCTTATTGTATCAAGCAGAACTTATAGTGAAAAACTGATGATAAATGAAAACACTCTTTGTGTTGTTAGAGAACTCACATAGAACTCATCATGAAAACTAATATTAGTTTATGTTTTCCATATTGAAATCTGTTTTCTTCTTTTGTATATCCTAAAACAACTATTCCATAGGGTATCTATGACTTACTTCTTCACTGTTAGGTAGGATTTAATTGAGGAATGTCATCTGAGCACTTCATACAATTTTAACTGTAAATCTGCTTGTTTGTTAGAAATGTGACAGGTCACATTAGCTTGTGGTTTTGTTTACTTGCTTACTTTCATTTTTAGGCTACAATTTCTTTTATCTTTTTTTAAATATTCAGTTTCCTATTTCTTGAAGAGATTTTTTCTAATGTTTTTATTCTTGTCACTTTGGTAGATTAGTTAGGCATGAGTTCGTTGTTTTTTTATGTGTTATCTTATTCCAGGGTTCTGTATCTATTGCTATGCAATAGCATACTGCATCAAGCGTGATAGATTCTTAGTGTTTTGAAGCCAAGAAGCATAAGGCTTATCTCTTCTTTTTGAAGATCTTGCTATCTTTTTTCTTTGAGTCTATATATATTTTAGTATCTGATTTTCAGTTAAAAGTGCCAGTATTATTGATAACAAATGCTTTAAATACTTGAAGTAATTGTTGAAATTTTTATATATCTGAAAAAAGTAACCATATCTCCTAGTGTTTATGTGTTGCCTTTTACTGATCAGTAACAACATTTATCAACCTGATCAGCAATACAGAGGACTCAACAAAAAAATTAGATCGTTCTGTTTCTACTGGATTTGTAATTATAATGTCAAATAAGATAGGATCTGCTACATTCTTATTCAAAAAAACATCCCTTGTGTCTGACTAGAGTTTCAGTTCTGCACTTGTTTCTGACTGATAGTTCTTGGTGGGACTCTAGCATTTAGAATATGTAGAGGACTGTATGATTTCAGAGATGAAATTAGTCCCCCAGTAACTTATGAAAGTTAAAAGAGACATGAATCAGTTCTTGGTTTCATGGAGAAACTAGGATTCAGGGATTTCAGTGGATGCTAGTGTAAACCAATATGTGTTCTCAGTGACCTACAGTCCTGTATCCTCTCTTCAAGACAGAAACAAGTTTCTTGTGTGACCCTCAAAAAGGCTCACTGTTAGACACACATTCCAATCTTCTCTTTCTCAGCAGTGAAGCCAGAGAGTTTCCTATTCTGTCATCTTTACTGTGGGATTATTGAAGAATCTTTTTGTTACTAACTATGAGGTTATCTAGTATGATCACAATCTATTTCAATGTATCCAGTAATATCTTAGATAATGTTCTTGGTACACATGAAAATAAATGCATATTCTGTTTTAGAGTGCAGTAAATGTTAATTGACTTTGGATTTGCTTGATAAATGGGAGTTTTGACTTCTCATGTCTTTACTAACTTGTGTCTATTTTCTCCTTTACTTGTGGTGTGGAGAATGTTGGAGTAGAAATCTAATATTCCAGATACATAACACTTTTCTTTTACTTCCATATTTATTGCTTGATTGTTTGCTGTCATTATATAATGGATTTTAGTTGTTTTAATCCCCAAATCCCCTCTTATATCCCCATTCCTTTCTTTTTAAAACCTTTCCTCACAAGGCTTTTGTTGGTTGTGTGACTCGCTAAGCTGAATTAGGTTTTCTTTACCAAGTACAAGTGGTACGTGTGTACTAGATCAAGTATAACTTAGCAGTGGTTACATCACTGGAGAAAATGAAGCTCTCTCTACTCTCCTAAAAGGGTCAGTTTCCTCACTCCATCTAGCGCATAGGAAACATCACAGAAAACAGGATGACAACACTCCCCAAGGGGATGAAGCAAGGTGCTGTCAGCAAAGGATGTCTGCTAGACATGACATAGACAGTGAGTTAATTTGCTACTCTGGTTCACAAAAGTTCTGAGTAACACTTAGTTTTAATTTTTCAGGAGATTCCACAAATGTACAATTTCTCTTGTGTCTATCTAGTTGTTGACCTTGTCTCTTTCCCACAAGTCTTGCATCTTTCATGCCCCAGTTATAGCCAACCTGAACCACTGAAACATAATCAGTCTAGTGAACTCAGTTGTCGTTTTTCTCCGAACCTGTGAATCATCAACGGTGCACCATTCTGCACAAGGACAACCTAAAGCCAACCTCTGTCCCCATTTCAAGCACAAATCTCTTGCAAATTGGTTTGCTCTTTATATTAGTTGCTTATTGTTCCTGTCAAAAAACACCATGGTCAAAGTAACTTACAGAACAAAGATTGTATTTGAGCTAACAGTTCTAAATGGATAAAATTCCATTACGGCTTGGAGGTATGGCAGGAAGTGAAATGGTGGGAAGTTGAATAGAGGCCAGAGAAAAGGCTGAGTGCACATATCTTGAACTTCTAGCATAGAGATGAAACTGGAAAAGGCATGAGGTGTGAAACTCTCAAATTCTGCCACTAGTGACATACTTCCTCCCACAAGGCTTCACCTCTCAAACCTTCTAAACAGTACTAAAAATTATGTATCAGGTATTCCAAAAACATGAGCCTGTGGGGGACATTCTCATTCAACCCACCACATTCCTGTTGTATCCAAAATTTTAACCACTCACTGCTCCTATCTGTTTCAGCACACTCTCTTTAAGACTATTCTTTAGTAAGGTCTTATCTTTCACAATTCTTAAAACAATCTGTCCAGACCGAGCAAACTTTGCCTCAGAGCCAAGAGCAACTGGCTCATTTATACTCACATATGATGCTCATTTGCTGAAAATCATGTACTTCTCATACTGTTACTGCAGATTGTACTACTCATAACTCATACTGAAGCCAGTCATTCTGGGTCCTCACTTCTTTAACACAGCTACTCAAAGCCATTTTATAGCTATACTGTTCCTCACATCCAACAATTGTTCCTGAGATAGCAATATTGAACATCTGCTTCTTGCTTAATGCTGAATATCTTTTTCATAATTTCTGTTTAATCTATGTACTTTTGTATTTAATGTGGATTTCTTGGGATTCCATTAAAGTTGGATCTTTATTTTTATCTGAGTTGGCAATCTATATTTAGTATGCAAGTATTTAAACCTTCTACTTGATGTCATTATTGATGACTTGTTTAGTATTTGGTTACTATGATTTTATTTCTTCATCACTGCAAACTTGCTATTTTTGTTTTAAATCTTTGGACTATCATAAATTAGTTTTATGTCATCTCACACTTGAGCAGTAACATGACTTTCAGTTGGTATGTAACAATCTTAGTATAGCATTCATTCATTTCCTGCTTCTGACCATTTTGCTGGTATCTCTTTACAATGAAGTTCATATTTTCATTCCTTTGCTTTAGTTTTTATTCATATATTGTTTATTTATATTATTAATTAATAATTAATTAATTAATTTCTGAGATAAATTCCCATGTTGTCCAAGCTGACTTCCAACTCATTTTTTAGCTGAGGATGACCATGAACTTTTGATCCTTCTGCCTCCACATTCAGATTACAGGACTATAGTCATATATACAGGGTTAACATGTGCTTCACATTGAACCCAGAGCCTCATATATTATCGAAGTCACTCTACCAAATGAGCTACAGACTGCAAAGAGTCTTTTAGATTGGTTTAATTATTAAGATATTTTTGTATTTTGCATGTATGTATAATTTGCTTTGCTTTTTTATATCTTGTTAGGATTATTTTCCAGCCAATTTTCAAATTTCTTCAGAGCATTCCTTGATAATGTTTTTAGTGAAAATCTAGCAGTAATAAATTGCTACACCTTTTTGCTTCTCTGAAAAGTATTTCATTACCATTTTTGAAAGGTATGCTCATTGGATAGTACATTTTGTGGAATTTTTTCCATTTGGCATTTTAAACATATCAATCTATTGTGTTGTTCTTAGATTCTTACAAGTTTTCTTCAGTAATTTTAAACTTTTTGCTCAGACATAATGTATTTTATTTTCTCACTGCCTCTAAGACTTGTCACCAGATTATTTAGCAATTTGATTCTGATTTGCTTTGGTTGTTTCACTTTAATTCTTCCTAGCATTTGTTGAGTGTCTTAAATATAAGTGTTTTATAGTTTCATAAATTTGAAAAACATGAGTTCTGATTCCTTAGATGGCTTTCAGCATCACATGCCCCCTCTCCTATGCCTTTCATGATATACACATAATATTGATTTGTTTTTCCCTTTCACAAATTCTGCTGCTCATTCTTTCTATCTCAGGTCCTTTTGCTAGCTGAGTTTTCTATTGTAAGCATGCCTTTTTTGTTTTTGGCTGGCATCTATCTGATGGTAATACCATTCAGAATCCACATCCTTACAGTTCTAATATTTTCCTCATATGTCTCCTTTCTTATCTCTCACTATTCTTCCCTTGTGTCCACATACTTGTCCTCACTCTGCTGAGTATGGGTACCATTTTACTAGGCTCATTTCATTCATCATTTCTAAGTTTCTTCATAGAATGCTTCTGCTTTCATGGTGTGCTGTTTCATTTTAAAATTTTGTATTTTTGAATGCTGCTTTTTTCCTAGAGAAATTGTTCTGCTTTGGTTTCAAATGCCCTTACATTGCAAGTTGAGCTTTGAATCTTGTAGTCAAACAATGCAAACACACAAGAACTTTTCTACTGACCATTAAGCCTAATCAGAGTTTTAACCTAGTCAATCACTAACTAGAAATCAAATGCTCTCTCTCATATTGAGACCCAATTTAATATTAGAGAAAGATCAAGTCTCTTCTGTTTCCAATGGCTCATGCTAGGTAATGTTTTCTATGATCACTTATACTCCCTGATGATTTGCATTTGTTAGCCAGAATTATATATCATTTAGAATTTCTGAAGCTTTGCTATGAATTCGTGAATATAGTTTTATCCAAAGTAAAACTAAGAACTCTATGTTCATCCAAGCTATTTATTTGTTGTAATTGACTGAATATTTATGCTTGTCTGCTTGATGAATTCGTGTATTAAAATCATAATGTCCCAATATGATGATAATGGGAGGTGGGACCTTGGGAAGATAATCACATCACAGAACTAGATCTTCATGATTGAAATTAGTTCTTTATACAACAAAAAGATACCTAGCAATTTTGCATTTTTTAATCTTTGTTTTCTGACACATGAGGACACAATGAAAATTGGATCATCAGTCAGAAGTAGTCTCTCCTGAGACGGCAACTATGCTGATACCCTCATCCCACACTTTAGCTGCAAAAAGGAGTTCTTACTTGGTCTATATAGTGAAAACCCAAAGTCAAATATAGAGGAAACTGCTGAGAGATCTGAGAGAAGAAGGAGAAAGCCAGAGTCATACCTTACCCCCTTAGTGTATCAGCAGAAAAGAGCGTGAGTTTCTCTTTCTTCTTGCTTATATTCTCTCTCTGTTCAGCTATTTCACTTCCCGTCTGTCTGTACAGACCTCCAGACCTCTATGGTTAACTAATGACAAGCTCCATTCTCTGACCTTCAAACAGGCTTTATTTGTACAAACAAGATATCACCACATTCAGCCTATAGATATACCTTTCTATAGTTTTCTTTTAAGCCCACCCTTGGATTTTGTTATTTTTATTTGTTTTCGTCAGTTTCCATGTCTACTTTTTATCACCTTCTTTTGTTGTTGTTAGTTCTTTGACAACTTTATGAATACATATAACACAGTCCAATTACTCTTTTCTTCCACCCCATCATCTCTCACTCTAATCATCTCCACCTCAACTCTACCTGCTCTTTTTCAAGATTCATGATTTTTGGTTTTGTGACTCATTTAGTTTAGACAGGAACATGTTTGTGATGATTGAATAATGGCTATCTATCAGAGACTGGCAGAATCACCAGTGAATACATAATTTAAGATAGTGACACCCCTTTCACTGAATCTAATTGTAAGGGTTATGAATCCTACAAGTTTCTCTTTTATTCACAACTAGTTTTTAATTGGACCATTGTTATGTAGACCAAATACAGCTGTCCATAGTTGTTCATGGTTTGCAATAATGGCTGTGTACTATACAATACATGGAACTCCCTGCTCCCTTCTTAATCTTCTGGCTCTCACATATTTTAGCTCTATTTTCTACAATGTTCTCTGAACCTTGAAATGGGTATTTTTATGCTACCAAGGATATGGTGGGTTTTTTGATAACACTCAAAGCAAGGTAGGAATAGTTCCAACAGAAATTGAAGCATTGCTGTAACAAATATCTGAAAACATGGAGACGCTTTGAAATAAATTCAGATACAAGCTACAGGAGTTTTATGATGCATAGAAGGATCCAGGATTTCTAGGAAATGAATTTTAAAGGATATTTTAGGGATGGCTCAGAAGACAATGAGGAAAGGCACATAGATATTCTTGCTTCTTAGCGGAAGCATAAACCATTGACCATTATAGACAGAACATTGATAGGCAGATGGATAATAAAAGCCATTCTAATAAATTCTCAGATAGACGTGGAAAAAGACAATTCTGATTATAAGGCAACAAAGGCATAAATATGTTGTGTTCATGTCTGTTTTATAACAGCATAATTTAAAAAGATTAAGTTGAATATTTCCAATTAGTTGAGATTTTGAAGAAAAATGGTAACAGGATGGTTTGGAAACTTCTTATTGAGTACAGTATGATGTAAAATTAAATATATGGATAGAGTGTGGAATAGTGGTGGTTTCAGAATCTATTTTTAACCTATACTTAGTTGTTACTACAAAAGTATAACATATAATAAATCTATTCATATATGAAATTTGAGATTATTAAGCAAAAATTAACTAAAAAGTAAAGACTTGGAAAATCTTCAGCTAGCTTATAATGAACAAATGAAACAAAGAAACAGAAAATATGATTACAATAGAAGTACATTAAGTGCATCACAATGGAATGGTTTGGTATTAAGATGATGTGGATTTCACACTCAATTAGGTACTCCAGTGGGATGCTATAACTTCTAACTCAGAGAAAGAGAGAATAAGGGATGAGGGAGAGTTAATTAATTGATTTTTTTAATCTTGAAGGAATTCGGCAAAAACTCAGCAAATCTCCATTATGTTTTAATATAAGAGAAGAAGGACTTGAAAATCAACTCATGAATCATCAGGGATGCTTTGTTATTCCACAGGTATAGGTACTGAGTTTCTTTTGCTAGGGAATATCCTATATTTAGCTTTAGGGATAGGGTTGTCCAAAGTGACTACTGACTAGCAACGACTGTTCATGGGAGAAGTTTGATTGCTATCTTGGTGGGTCTGATGGATGGGGATACAACCCAAGAGGTCTGAATAGACCATTGAACTAAAGTGGATTATTCTCAGACCTTCAGTCTCATGAGGCTTTTCTTGCCGAGGTTTGGATTTTGTGGGAATCTTTCCTACCTTCCTTATGTTCTATCTTCCTTTTTGATTGAAAATAATGGCACAATTCCTGTTCCACAATTTTATTTTGGAAGGATTTAACTTGTTTAGTTTTACAGACTTCCAGCTAGAGAAGAATTTTGCTCAAGAATGGAGAATCTAGCACTGTACCTATGCATGCCTTTTATGATGTTTGATGAGAATTGCGGTTTAGGGTTTGAAGCTGATGTTCTAGTAGGAAGGATGAAGACAATGTGTTCCACTGTGAGAAAGACATACCTTTGGGGAATCAAACACAGGCACTACTTTTTAAATAAATTTTATTTAAATTAGAAACAATCTTATTTTACATATCAATCCCAGTTCCCTCTTCTGCCCATCCTCCCATGCCCCCCCAGGCCCCAATTCTATCCCCACCTACTCCCCAGGGAGGATGACATCTTCCATGGGGGATCATCAAAATCTGTAAAGTCGTTTGGGGCAGGTCCTAGGCCCTCCACCCTGTATCTAGGCTGGGCGGGTATCCCTCCATGGGAAATGGGCTCCTGAAATCCATTTGTGCACTAGGGATACATTCTGGTTCCACTGCCAGAGGCCCCATAGATTGCCCAGTGCTCCTAACTGACACTCACATTCAGGGGGACTAGTTTGGTTCTATGTTGGTTCCCCAGCTGTCAGACTGAGGTCCATGAGTTCCCACTTGCTCAGGTCAGCTGTTTCTGTGGGTTTTCCCAGAGTAGTCTTAACCCCTTTGTTTGTCACTCCTCCCTCTCTGGAACTGGATTCCAGGAGTTTGACTCAATGCTGAGCTGTGGATCTCTGCTTCTGCTTCCATCAACTACTGGATAAAGGCTATATGGCATTTAAGATAGTCATCATTCTCATTATAAGGGAAGGACATTTAAAGTAGCCTCTCCACCCTCCACCATTGCTTAGGATCCTAGTTGGTGTCATCCTTGTGGATCTCTATACAATTCTCTAGTGCCAGATTTCTCTTTAAACCTCTAGTGGCTCACTCCATTGATGTGTCTCTTTTCTTGTTCTCCTCTATTCCTCTCCCCACTCAATCTTTCTGGTCCTTTATGTTCTCCTCCCTCCTCCTCTTCTCCTCTCCTCTTTCTACTCTCTCCCTCTCCCCTCCCACTGTGCTCCCAATTTGTTCAGGGGCTATTGACCCTTTCTGCTTCACTTGGGTACTGTGTATGTCTCTCTTACAGTCCTCCTTGTTTTCCTAGCTTCTCTGGAGATGTGGATTATAGGCTGGTAATCCTTTTCTCTATGTCTAATATCCACATATGAGTGAGAAATGAATGTCTTTGTCCTCAAATTCATGTTGAAGTCCTAACCTCTTGTGTAATGATTGGCAGAGGTGAGGACAGGGTGAATATCTCATTTCCAAATATAAAGATACAGAGATCTACTCTTCTCCATCTTTGTTACCTGCCAGGTAAACACAAGAAATCAGCCACGTGAGACCTAGAATACAAATTCCCCAGAACCTTGCCAGGACAGTCCTCTGAATGCAGACTCTCAGCCTCTAAAACTGTGAGAGTGATGCATATTGTCTAGAAGCCACACAGCCAATGGTACTTTGTTGTAGCTACTGAGGTTTACGAAGACAAATGGATTACATGGATATTATTTTTCTTCTGAATAAAACCTTGAGCCTCTGACTTGAAGGTCATTCTTCAATGCATCCACACCTCCTGCTGAGTCTAGCATGTCACAATCCATTCTTCTTCACCCAGCCTCACCTTAGCAGCACAGATTACAACAGTTTTCAATTAATGTACAAGTCAGTGCTAATTAGTTTCTGCTTCTGTTGTTGTTATAGTGGTTGAGATTTTTTTCCATCTTTCTATTTTTACCACTTAAATTAGAGTAGAATTGGTCATGGAAGGCTCTGCTTGCAAATTCCAAATAACCCCATAAAATAAACTGAGTTGCCATTGTTTTAAGAAGTGCAGCAATTCTCTGACACACTTCACAGGCATTTACTTCACTCGGCTAGCTTCTCATAGAATTAGCAATTTTATTTTTGGATTAGTTTTATCTATCAATTCAATAGCCATAAAGTAAAACTCTTATCTGTTCAGAGAGGTTCCAAGCATGTTTTGGAAAAGTAAATATTTCTGATATCAAAACAGAAATTGGGAAAGCAATTTCTGTTGTTTCTTCCCATCTGGTCTAGTCTATAAAGTGCATCTTGAATGACATGACTTCTTTTTCCAAACAACTTTGACCTCACCAGAAAGACCTTCACACAGGATGCTAAAGCTTTCTCCAAAGGTCTTCAGTTTATGACGTTTATGTTATATAAGCTTGACAACTTTGTTGGAGGACATGATAGCACCATCATTTTCTTCTTCTGGGCACTCAAAATATGCTAAAAATATATTTTGAATCTGTAGAAAGCAGCTTCCTTTCCTTTTTCTATTTGGATGGGTGAAATGATGATAACCCTAAAATTTTCATCATGCTTACCTGTTTCCTGCTAAGTCCTCTGGTGACCAATTCACCTTGTTCTGTGTTTACCATGCCAGCACTAAGCATTCCATATTTTGTTGCTGAGCTGGTCTTATTTCACACAATTGCAGATCTCTGTAAAGAGAGGCTTTCTCGCCAACCTGGTTCCAGAGCCGCATCAGTCCTAAATAAACACACAGGAGGCTATATTAATTATGAAGCTGTTGGCCTTGCTTGTTTCTTACTGGCTAGCTCTGACTTAAGTATTTAACCCGTCTAAGTATTTCTCTTACCAGAGAAAGGGGTCCGGACTTCTGACCCCTATGGTAGCTACATCTTGACTTCCTGTGTTTCTCCTACTCAGACTCCTCCTCATCTCCTAGTCCCACCTATCTTGCTTCGCTATTGGCCAACAGTTGCTTATTGACTTCCCCCATCATCTCCTCTTTTCTGTCTAAACAAAAACAAAGGTTTTAACTTTAACATAGTCAATTATATATAACAGAACAGTTATCAAGTAAGAACACAGTTACAATATTTTGTCTATCAACATTCAGCAAGATTTAAAGAAAATATCATCTATCCCATTCTTGTAAGTCCAAAGTCCTATATGTAGCTTATCTTTTATCATAACTAAGGAAAACTATAGCTATAACTATCTGCCTTCAACTCTATCAAAGACCACAGAAGGATAATACATAAACACTAGAATTGACAGAGACATCTTACTGTCTGGACAGTCACCCAAAGTTCCTCTGTAATGTTGGTGCATCCATCTTCAGCCCATAGGCCACAATGTGTCCAGAAGATTTCTCAGCAAAACAGGAAATTTCAAACTGTCGACCTGCATCAGCAGTCTGTCAGTCATTTTTCTGTGTCCTGCAGAAAGTCTCGTAGACTCTTCCATGAAGCAGGAACTCTGAATGACTGAGTTCAACAGTCACTTTCCTGTGGGTCCTGCATATCTACTTTATACAGTAACAGTCAAACAGTGTAGACAAGAGCAGTTTCTTGCCCAAATGGTTAATCTTGCCATGTTGAAAGCAAAATCCATAACGAGTTTCTTCAATGCCCATCTTCCTCTCAGACGTAATTGGTGATGCCAGAAGCAGACATTTCTCATTGTCAAGAAAAACCCTAAATCATTTTAAATGCCACTTTCTGAAGGTATTTGAAATGTTTGAAGACTGTCTATTTCAAATATGTTTCTGTATATCTAGAAAACCTAACGTACCTAACTATAAGTTCTGACTATTATAAGTAACTATGTATAATCAGTATTTAATTATGCATTATGTTTTAAAAGATTAGTATAAACACAATACTTAATCAAGAGGAAAAATACATGCATCACAAAACTGACCTTGAATTTGTATCAATAAATGAAAAACCATACCAATACAAAGTATTCATTTCCATACCATAATCCCCTTTTTCCTTTAAAAAGAGATTGGTTGTGATCATTAAGCAATTATAAGCAACCACATTTAAATGAAAACAAAGATTTATAAACAAGATGGAAATTAGGACGTCGCTCGTTCCAAACTGCTTCGTGCTGGAAGGGGGCACTGTTCATACCATGGGGATCATGACAAAACTCAGAAACCTGTATAAGTCCTTAGTTTCAGGGTCTGTAAGACTGCATCGTCTTAGCTGTTTTAGATTTTGAATCACTTGGGCCATTGCTTCCAGGGGTCTTGGTTCATCAAACCACAGAAGCCTGGAAGGAATCCTCAGCTTTTCATTTTCTGTAGAAACATAAACAAAATCTCCTTTCCAAAATAACATATCCTTATACTTAAATTTTGAAGTCAAGGCATTTTTAAAAGATAGAAGTTGAATTAATTCAGCAGCATTTATAATCAATTGTACTTTAGCAATTGTTCCTTCCTGAGCAATCAAAAACCTGAAAAACATAATAGCATACAGTATCCGGACTGTCTCTGTATTTTCCATCTTTACGTGGCTTGTTTATTTATCTATTATTACTTTATTTCTTTTACTTTTATTTATTTTTCTCTGAGACGGGGTTTCTCTTTGGAAATCCGCCTGCCTCTGCCTCTGGGGCAATTCCGACTGGCATGTGCCACCACAGCTGGCTTCTCTATTTATTTACCACTATGCCATTTTTTTTCTCTCAATCCTACATATATTTTTGAACACACTGTAAACCTTTAGAGGTTTTTCTTCATCCAAGTTTGACTTTGCTGTAAATCTTTATGTTTTTCTGGCCACGTGTCTTATCTGTTAAAACCGCGGCTGTTTAAACTGCCGTTTTTCCAAGATGGTAGGCATAAGCGTGACTCCAGCTGCTGGCTTGGAGATGTGGTCACTGCCACTTCCAGCTGTGATTACACACCTTTCATTTTTAGCAGAGCCTCTTAAAAGAACCTTGCTGTTTTTTTTTAATGCTGAGTCAGGAAGACTCCCTTAAGAGAGTCACGTGAGTCTCTGCTTGTCACTAGCAAAACAGAGCCCACCTGAGAAAAATGCTGCTACCAAAAAGCCCATGCTTTTCTAAAATTCATTTAAAGCTTTTGTCATTCTGCGTGGAAATTCATGATCCCACTTCTGATCACCATTATGTAAAAGGAAGCTTTTTCCTTGAGAGACGCCTTCCCGCCAGCCTGGTTCCAGAGCCACATCAGTCCCTAATAAACACACAGGAGGCTGTATTAATTATGAAGCTGTTGGCCTTGCTTGCTTCTTACTGGCTAGCTCTGACTTAAGTATTTAACCCATCTGAGTATTTCTCTTACTAGAGAAAGGGGTCCAGACTTCTGACCCCTATGGTAGCTACATCTTGACTTCCTGTGTTTCTCCTACTCAGACTCCTCCTCGACTCCTAGTCCCACCTATCTTGCTTCCCTATTGGCTAACAGTTCTTTATTGACATATACACAGGACTTTCCCCATCATCTCCCCTAGTTAGTTTTTGTATACATGTTCAACTTTAGCTCCACTGATGATTTACCTCTGAGTCAGGGCTGTTGAGTGTCAGTATTGTGTTAACCACATCATCATGCTCTGATTTAGTTCATTTTTCTCTGTGAACAGAGTCAACTTGCCTTGCTTCTCTCTGTTTTTCTATCATAAAGCTTTCACAGATATGAAGTCAATTAACAATTTAAAATGATTAACACCAATGTGGCAAAATATAGGATGTAGGCACTCTAGAGTTCTTTGTCTCTCATTAATCAAAGGAAGATAAGCCACCTTTAAATTCAACTATGTCTCAGACCTGTATTATGGCTTTGTTGTCTGTGGGTAATATTTATGCGTGTTGTATCTTGTTACTTTTTGATTGTTTGAACAGTAATAGATAATTTAACTCATCAATGTCCTCCATACATGAAATATTAGGTAGAAAGACCTCACACTCAATAGATAGGTTAAAACCTTGGTTTTATTTAAAGGTTTAGTAGGTAAAAGAAAGTATTGATTGTCAGTTCAGAGAATCCTGAATGACAGAGGTTTCAAGAGGTTATGAGCTTTGAAATCATAGTTTCATGACCCAACCTTTTTGTAACAAGAAGGTCTAGTCTCTTTATACCTGCTCAGTGACATTGTAATGAAGGCCTTTGGCCTAGGTTCAGTGTCTGTTCCTTTAGTTTATCTTCCCTAATACTGCATGGTTAATCAGTACGATATCCTCTTACATTAACCACACTTGGACACACATATACTTAGGAATTCCACACTGCATGCAGAATGTGCCACTTTACGGAACTGTTTATTTTATCCATAATATGTATCAATTTTCATCTTATCTACTAAATCAACTTACTTAAGCATAGCTCTCTGAAGCCAGGATATGAACAGTGAATATGTTTTATTCACAGCCTTTATCTATCCATCAAAGCAACAAAAATTTATTTTAAAACTTTCTTACTGAGGATAAAATATGTAAATGCTTATTAAATAAAAAAGTAGGTTACTTTCTAGGTTAGGAGGCAAAGAAGTGAAAATAAATGGGAAAAGGAGAAAATTTGTGGAAGTAACTTAAGAAGTCTTGATATGCTAAGGAGTATTTCAAATTGGAATTGATTTCTGTAAAAAATATGTAAATATATATGTAAAGAGTTGGTTGTGCTAACTACCTCAATCAAAGATCACCAAATGATTCTAAAACTTGAAGTGCACACTGTATTTTCTTCTAAGGATTTATATATGTCCTATGATAGAAATGAAAATATCTAAGTCATAAACTTCATGCCACTTACCATGAATAAAGTTTTGAAAACTATTGCCCTGTACCTTTCTGCATTGTGAGGCATGAAATACTATTTTCTGACTCCTTTTCATAACAGAGTTTTGCCAGGCACCTAGTGTCTTTTAGATTCATCCCATGGAAACAGGAGGGCTATCTTGTATGATAGTCACAAAGAGAGAACGAGAGACAATGTTGAAGATACCGTGAAGAAGAGATGGCATCAACTGAAAGTAAAGTTTCTTGTCATTAGGACAACTTAGTAAAGCTATGAGCGTCATTGTTTAGTTTCCAAAGGGAAGCCCCCATAATGTGGTAAAGACTCAGTTACGCAATGGGACATCACCATGTTTAGAAACTGAAGTAAATCACCACTGTGTCTTCTCCTATTGTGAGCTTGCACTATTCTCAGTGAAATATATTTTCCAGGCCCATATTGAGCACAATAAAGATGAGAAGTTCACAGAGCAATAGCAGTTGAAATCTAGATAATCTCAGACTCCACATAGTCAGAGCCTGGAACGCCTTTCAGTCATATTCCCCAATCTCTTTGAGCAAAGGATTTCAAGTGAAAATGATGTTTTGCAAGAACCTCCTGTGAAACCACTTAGAAATGAAGAGGGAGCAGAGAGATGTATTAATAATGGAGAGACAGTATAGAGATGTTGTTTCTTCTTTGGAATCAATAAATGGTTCAAAGTTATTTCCTGGATACTAAATGGTATTAGGAACTAATTGTATAAGGGTAAATTAAAGATATAACTTGCAAATATAATAGAAACATAGTTATGTCTGGTGGATTTTTGTGTGTTTGTGTGTTTACAAAATTTACATGACAAAACATTGTATCATTTATAAAATTGTTAACAAAGTAAACTGCTTATTGGTTTTAGGGAAAAGCACTGTTCAGATATCAGGCTACTCCTGCATGTTATTAAGCAAGGTAACATAATGTGATGGTTTACATAGCTGACTTAGGCATGGAAGTAAAGGAGCAACATGACATCCAGTGACTGTTAGACAACTTACAGTGTGAGGTGCTGGAAGAAGATAAGAGAAAAAAGTTGTAGTACAGTGAGGGATCCATGGATACAGAGGTTCTCTGTGTGTGTGTGTGTGTGTGTGTGTGTGTGTGTGTGTGTGTGTGTGTGTAGGAAGAAGTGTTCTTTGTAAATCCAAGCTTGTATGCTTGACCATATTTGTTTACTGCAGGTCCGTGTTTATCTCAGTAAGAATCAGTCAATGTAAACAGGTATATGTGTGCAAATTCAACTGATTTTCTTTCCTATTTCTCTTGTTTTGCTTTTAAAACTGTACGCCTGCTATTTTCTAAGATAGAAGAACATTCATTCACTGGAAGATAATGTTTTTGTGTTCCACTGATTCAGTTCAGCCTGCAGCCCTGGCAGAGAGATGGTACCCACCAAGCCTACTGGAAGGAAACACTGTTAATCACTTCTGGACCAGCTCTTGGGTCTGTCATATGCCTGATGTCCTACAGTGTATTCCATGAGAAATGTTGGTCTTTTCTCCACATTATTCTTCAATGTGCATCATGGGTTTTGACAAACCTGACAAAATCTATAATCTACTCTAATTCTCATTGTTAGAATAGAAAAACAGCAGCAGGGCATTCATAATCGGTACACAGTTATTCTAAAACTAGTATGTGCTATATAGGGTCAATTTGTGAGACAGAAAATTTTGTTTACTGTAGAACAAATCTGGATGAAATCCATTCTTGTACTATAACTCGAGGGCTAAGGCCACTTTAATGATTTTTTTAAGAGTTACTCTTAAATTATCCAGTGTAGCTAAAGAAAACACAATAGAAAGCTTAGCAAATAATATTGAATGTCCAGAGGGCTTAGCTGATGCAGGAGCCTTAGATAAAATCTTATGACACATACATTTCCTCTAATTCCTATTACTAAAGCATTTTGTCATGACTTTCACAGCAAATTTTTAAACGCATGAGAAAGAAAACTGTGACTAAATTGTGCTCTTCGGCTTTCAATACACTAATAACCAGATAACCATTTTATAGAGAAACAAAGTTGAGGATCCACCCAAAAAACAAACAGCCAGATGTGTAAGTTGGATTCCACCACAGCCAACTGTAAAATCTTGGCAAGTCTTGCAACATATGAATTTCTAAACCTCATGATTTCTACAATGAGGATATGGGAGTGAAGAGGCTCTAAATTCCTACGTGAATTATACTTAGTTTTTGCTAGTTTGAGAATGCATGCATAATCACAAAAATATAAAAGATAGTTGTTATGGTCTTTTCAATGCTAACTCATATTAACATTGGTTTAAGTCCAGTCACAATATTGTTTCCTCTCAGTCAGTCTAACATCTTGTGGACTAACAGAAGCCCTGATTAAGAAAAAAAGTGTTTTCTCTCTTGTCTGTATTTATAAATGTTGACATGTTTTTTTCTCAATATATCTTTTATTTAAATTAGAAACATGCATTCATGGAGCCTGGATCAGTCCCCATGTTGGCCTCCCAGACATCAGTCTAGGGTTCAAAAGCTCCCCCTTGTCCAGTCATCTGTCTTTGTGTGTTTCAGCAGCACGGTCTTGACCGCCTTGCTCATCACTCCTCCATCTCTGACACTAGGTTCCAGGGGTGCAGTTCAGTGTTTAGCTGTGGGTATCTGTCGCTGCTTCCATCAGTCACTGGATGAAGGTTCAAGGATGGCATATAAGGTAGTCATCAACCTTATCATCAGGGAGGAGGTATGGCATAATCCTTGTAGATCTCTGGAAATATCACTACTGTTAGCTCTCTCCTTAAACCTATAATGCCTCCATATATTATGGTATCTCTCATCTTGCTCTCCTCTATTCTTACCTGAACTCAGCCTACCTGTTCTCCCATGTCTTCTTCTCCCTTGTTATTATCCCCCTCTCTTTTTCCTGGTTCCATCTCCCATCCCACAATGTTCCCAATCTGCTCAGAAGAGCTTGCCTCATTCCACTTCTCTGGGTATCATGCATATCTCTTGGTTACCTCCCTGTTTCCCAGACTCACTGGCACTGGGATTGTAGGCTGATATTCCCTGGATCCATGTCTAAAATCCAAATATGAGTGAGTACATACCATGTTTTTCTTTTTGTGACTGGGTTACCTCCCTCAGGATGGTTTATTCTAGTGCCATCCATTTGCCTGCAAATTTCAAGATTCCATTGTTTTTTTTCCAATGAGTAGAGCTCTATTGTATAAATGTACCACATTTTCTCTATCCACTCTTCAGTTGTGGGAAATCTAGGTTGCTTCCAGTATCTGGCTATTACAAAGAATGCTGATATGAACATAGTGGAACAGACATCCTTTTTGTATGAATGGGTATATGCCTAAGAGTGGAATTTCTGGGTCTTGTGGTAGACTGATTCCCATTTTCCTAAGGAAACTCCATACTGATTTCCAAATTAGCTGTAGGAGTTGGCACTCCCACCAGCAGTGGAGGAGTGTTCCCCTTTCACCACATCATCTCCATCATAAGCTGTCTTAGTGTTTTTGATTTTAGACATTCTGACAGGAGTAAGATGATACCTCAGGGTTGTTTTAATTTGCATTTCCCTAATGGCTAAGAAGGTTGGGCACTTTCTTAAATGTTTCTCAGCCATTTTAGACTCCTCTATTGAGAATTCTCTATTCAGTTCAGACCCCTACTTTTTAATTAGATCCTTTGGAGTTTTGGAGACTTGCTTCTTGAATTCTTGTAAATTTTGGAGATCAGCCCTCTTTCAGATGTGGGGTTGTGAATATCTTTTGCCAATCTGTGGGTTGCCTTTTTGCCTTGCTGACTGTGTCCTTTGCCTTACAGAAGCTTCTCAGTTTCAGGAGGTCCCATTTATTAATTGTCGATCTCAGTGTTTGTGCTACTGGTGCTATTTTCAGGAAGCAGTCTCTTGTGCCAATTCTTTCAAGGGTACCTCCTACTTTCTCTTCTAGCAGGTTCAGTGTGGCTGGATTTATGTTGAGGTCTTTGATCCATTTGGACTTAAGTTTTGTGCATGGTGATAGGCATGAATCTATCCACAGTCTTCTACATGCCAGTATCCAGTTATGCCAGCACCATTGGTTGAAGATGCTATCTTTTTTCCATTGTATAATTTTAGCTTCTTCATCAAAATTCAGCTGTTAATAGGTTTGTGGATTAATCTCAGGGCATTCAATTCAATTTCATTGGTATACCTGTCTATATTTGTGCCAATACGAAGCTCTTTTCAGGACTATAGCTCTAATAGAACTTGAAGTCAGGAATGGTGATGCCTCCAGACACTTCTTTGTTGAGCAGGATTGTCTTGGCTATCCTGGGTTTTTTGTTTTTCCATATAAAGTTGAGAATTTTTCTTTCATTGTCTGTGAAGAATTGTGCTGAGATTTTGATGGATATTCCACTGAGTCTCTAGATTGCTTTTGGCAGGATTGGCATTTTTACTACATTGATCCTACTTATCAAAGAACATGTGAGATCTTTCCATTTTCTGGTGTCTTCTTTAATTCCTTTCTTTAAAAACTCAAAGTGCATGCGATATGGGTCTTTCACTTGACCCAATAAACTCTACCAGGGATCTCTTACAACTGATAAATACCTTCAGCAAAGTGGCAGGTTACAAGATCAACTCATGAAAATCAGTAGCCCTAATATACACAGACAATAAGAGAGCTAGGAAAGAAATCAGAGAAACATCACCCTTTACAATTGCCACAAACAACACAAAATTCCTTGGGGTAACACAAACCAAATGTTGACATGTTTTAAAAGGGAAATCAGAAAACAAAACTCATTTGTGTGTGTCAGGAAAGTGACAAGAGAAAGACTCTTATACTGGGCATATAAAGAATAATTTGAGACTGAAAAATTTAGGCTGCAAATATTTAATTGTAGATGTTATAAAATTATTTGCAGAATTGTCATGTAAATGAGGCATTAAAATAATTCATATGAGCCAGGTGGTAGTGAAGTATGTTTTTATGCCAGCACTTGGAAGGCAGAGACAGGTGGATTACTCTGAGTTTGAGATTAGCCTTGTCTACAAAGAGAGTTCTAGGTCACTCATGGCTGTTACACAGAGAAACCCTGTCTAAAAAATAAATCCTATAATAATAGTAATTCATGACTATGAGACAAAATCCCACTTCTCTATAGTATGGACATCTACTGCTTCTGTGAGATAAAGGTTAAACCTAAGGGAACATGCATAGTCAAATTCAGTTTTATTTCTTCTCTTGGCCCAAGTGTTTGTGGAATTTTGCAATAAAAGTAGAGTGCAGTTTGTATCTAAGGAAAACTTAGAAACATAACCACATATGAACCTAACATTAATTATATAGACTCACTTTCTTCATCCAAGAATATGACTAGTGACCTCTACATACAGAAACAAATATCACAAAGATAAAAAAATATATTACACTGCACCAATAATGTCTTAAAATCCAGCAAAACAAACAAAGAAGCCAACAAACAAACAAAAAGATCTCCAGATAAATTAAAAACCAAAAGCAGTTTGAAACCAAAAGCCGTTTACAGGGACAAAACTCTCAAAGGGGCTTACTTTACTGATTTTATACTAGTGAGTCTTTGACAAAATAATTGAATTTTACATGGCTAAATTCTGTAATCAATTCATGAAAATACCTTTATGAGACTTTGAAGACACTGAAAATAAATAAAGAAAAATTATTTTTCATGAGAAAAATCTCAAACCATTAAAGACAGCTAAATTTTTATCTTGATGAGATATAATAATGCCAACAGAATGGTTTGGGTTTAGGGAACAGACAAATGAAACATAAGCTTATATAAACACTCTAAGTTCAGACTGAGCTAAAAGGTAATAAATGTGGTATTAAATTTTTATTACAAACTTTAAATATGCAGAAATGTTAATAGAATTCTACAATAAGTATATGCTTCTTATTTCTAAAACTCTTCTACACATTCAACTATAGATATAATAAGCCATATGGCTAAAGATTTTAGACAGCATACAATCATAATCTCATTAAAATTGTATTTTTCTGTCACAGTAACTTCTTATCACAACTGAGACATTAGAAATGATTCCAAAAACTCTTCATAGATTGCCTATTTCCTCATAGAAATTCAGTCATCGGAGCTTTCCCAAGTTTCCTTCCATCCCAACTATGACATCAGTCTTGGTTCCTGTGCTTCTAAAGGAGAGTTCTCAGGAGACCCAGTACAGAAATCATGGACCAACATTTTACAGTATATGAGAAAGCAGAAGTGTGAAGAGCAGTTTAAGTCCATGGGCCTCTGTATTTGCACTTATAGGTCTTTAAGTACCATGCAGTTGTCTTCATGGGGTACACAGAGGCTTTCTTAAAAGCCATCTTCACCTAAAATTGGTTGAGATACAGCAAAATTTGGTAGGTATCAGCAAATGTGATGGTGTCATTATCCATAAAGTGGAGAAGTGTACTAGGGAAAGAGAAGGTGTCTTGTGTTTGCTCCTCGCAGAGGAGTTCCACAATGCCTGGTGATACCACCTGAGATCCTGTTCCTACTTTCTCAGAGAGCTGCCTCCCTTCTCTAACCCTGACAACTCAATTCTCATTCTTAGATGCAACGTCATGCTTCTCAGTTCTCCTGATATTTTTTTTGCTGCAATCCTATCAGTGGTTTTAACTATGAGAACAGACTTTTTACATTTGGTTTTTAGTCTCACTTTCTCTTCAGGCTGGAACAACTGGGACATCTGTATGTAATGAATCAAGAAATAGTCTGAGAAAAATAACAGAGCAATCTATTTTTCCAATTAATCATCTTATTTAAAAACAAAAACAGACTTCCCAAGTCATTTGAGGTGCCACTTGAATCATTCTCTGCGTGTCTATATGCTTCATTCTAAACCCCCTTCTTTATCTGCTACATTTGTCAACTCATTCACTAATGTAAGTGATTTTTCTTTTGTGAGTATTTTTTTATTTCAGAAACAATCTTCATTTGCATATCAATCCTCCCATCCTCCCATGCTCCCCATAAACTCCCACAACCCATCCCCACTCACTGCCCTAGGACAGTGAGGCTTTCCACAGGGGATCATGAAAGGCAGTCATGGGGGAGGGCCTAGGCCCGCTTTCATAAATGGTTTCTTACATCTTAACAGAAATTACTCTTGTTTAGCTGCTTTTCTCCTGCTACACTTGGAGTCCCAACGACTGTTGCTCCTTCCTTCTTCTTTATGTATTTTGTAATCAACTTGGTAATTTTAGAATAAAATGTCCTTCATATAATAAGTTCATACTTCAACTTAGGAAGAATTAGCATTCAAACAGTGAGCATTTTGAATTTTCTTACCCCAAACTGAAGGTCTTTGCATGTGTTCAAGATTTTGGTTTCTTCCAAAAGTTTTTAAAATATTTATTTTATTATTTTATGTGTGTGTCGATATTTTTTTGCCTATATATATAAGTGCACTACATGTATAGGCTGTGCCCTCAAAGGTCAGAGGAGGATGTGAATCTCTGGAACTGGAATTACAGTTAGTTGTCAGCACATGCTTGGGGATGAGTGTAGAGCCCAGTTCTTTACAAGAGCCCCAAGTGTTTGCAACTGCTCAGTCATCTTTCCAAGCCCTCTAAAAGTTTTTGGAAGTTTGCTTACTGTAAGTTTTTTTAAAGTGTTATTATTTATAAGATTTCATTTATGCTGTTGTAAACAGGGGCACTTTTAAGATATCTGTCAACTAGTTAGTTATTGTTTGCTATGCACAAGTATTATCCATGTTTAGATTTTAATTTTATATTCCTTTAATAACAAAATTTTCTTACCAATTGAGTTCATCTCAACTCAATACTTTAGTACTTTTCAGATATAAAATCATACCACAGTCATGAGGTACCTAAAAATTATTCTGAATAACTGCTGTGTCTGATATCTCCAAGGCAGTATTAATAAATAGCAGGAGAAGGAGCATTTTCTCCCTGTTCTTGATCTTATCAGACAAGCCTCAGGTGTATAGCAGGTAGGACACTGAATTTTGCAATAAATTTGTATATTTTATCATTTTAGGAAGTTAATTACTATCAATCATTTCTGGATGAATCAGATACTGAAATATTTGCTTTATTTTTTTGTGTTTGTCAATATAAAATTTGTTATAAATTGATGTCCTGAAATTGACCTATAATTATATTTATTGCATAAATCCTATTTGGTCACAGTATGTTCTTCACAAATATATTGCTAAATTATATTCAGTAGCATTTTTAGACATATTCATGGGTGAGGTTGGTAAGAAGTTATCTGCATGTAATCTTTGTTGGGCATTTCTGTAAGCAAGCTATTAATTCTTTCCTGCGAGTATTGGATGTATCTTGTGTCTGAAGTTTTGATAGAATTCGCGATGAGAGAAATCAAGACCTGAATATTCTTGTCAACAGTCCTTTGAAAATGTTCTTGTGCTCTTTCTCCTCTGACTATTGGTATTTCAAACATTCTGTATCTGCTAGGGGCAGTCCTAGAAAATTATGTTTCCCAGGATAATTCTCTGTTCTATGTAGGTTTTCAAGTGGCTTTGCATCAAGTTATGACAATTGTTTCAGGATGGTTTTACATCTTTTGTTTGCTCACATTTCCCCCACTGTGAATTCTATTTACTGTTTTTCAGAATTAGATTACCTAGTGTTTGAGAAATAGTTATCATCTCCTTCATATGATTTTGAATACTTATTTTCTTACCTCCTTCTGTTTTTAATATAGTTATTTTTTTCTAGTTATTTAAAGCATTAGTCATTATTTGTTTCCATGCCTTAACTACATTAGCCTAAACACTTATAGATTAGTGTTTCCTTCTTATCAGTGACTTAACTGTATCTCACCAAATTGCTATGTAGTGTTTCTGTGTAATGTTTGGTATGACTCTTCAAAGATACTCCAACATTCTGTTATGGAACCTCTTTGTGACTCAAAGTTAAAGTAAATAAGTTCATGATTTCAAAGTAGAATGGATTTTTAAATTTTTTATTTGATTTCTGTTCACTAGAAATATAGACTATATTATAAATTAATTTTGCTCTGTGAAAGATATTGAGAATTTCTCTGTGACAATTTGCATAGAAGCTATATGCTCTGTTAGAAGTAAGTTATTGGGATATATTCAGAGTCGCTTTTGCCCACACAAGCCATCTCAACAGGTTTTACACATGAAACACCCATATGAGTAGTGTGCCAGCCATTTCTTTATTTATTTCTCCCATCTTTTGTGATGTAACACAGTGTTTGCTCTGGTGTTTGATGTGCAGATATTCACACCTGAAACACTGTTATCAGGAAGGATGCTCTTTAGCATTCACTGAAGTGTCTTTCTTCCTCTTGTTTCAACATTTTAATATTTTTTGATGGTGTAGTGCTAGCTGGATGAAAAATTGGAATGTAGACCAGGCTGGCCTCAAGCTCACCTGTTGGTGCCTCCCTCATTTGAATGTTTCATGCTTCTGATGCTGTGTGAAACTTGCTAAGTTATCAAGATTGAAATACCTTTTTCTTTCTTTTGCTGGAGTTCACTGGCTTATTTTGCCTATCTTTAATTTTTCACATTCTAGATCATGTTATTTTATAGTGACTGTCCTCTAAAATTCCATGTTTTTTTCTGCTCATAGAAAATTTTTTATAATTTAGATTCAATCATGCAATTTTTATCTTAACATTTGTTTCACTTTCATTTTATGCCATTTTTCATAATATCTTTGTTTTTAATTATTCTCTGTTGACTTATTGGGACATTAAATAGAGGTCTGCACATCAAATACCAGAGCAAACACTGTGTTACATCACAAAAGATGGGAGAAATAAATAAAGAAATGGCTGGCACACTACTCATATGGGTGTTTCATGTGTAAAACCTGTTGAGATGGCTTGTGTGAGCAAAAGTGACTGAATATATCCCAATATAGTGGCAATAAAAACCTAAGTTCAGTTTTTCTTCATTCATACTTACACTTATTTATTTTAAACTTTTGTGTGCAGGGGTGTCACCTTTTCCCCAGATTTTCTTTAATGATAATGTTTCCTTTGCATCTTTGTTCTTATCATTTCCTCCTTCAATGTACCTTATAGTACTTTCAGTTATATTTTTTCTAGTCTGGAAATCTCATAATTTGGTGACGATCTTTGGAGTTATTTTGTCTTTTCCTTAGTTACTACTCAATCTCTCTTCATTGGAGAGTTGATAGATGCTCAATTGTAGCTTTTAAATTTCTTATTTATGTCAACTGAAAGCACTTTCATATTAACTCGTTATTATGTTAATTAATGTCAGTTTGTTTACTTTTAGTTTATGTTGGTTCAAAGATGGTTTTTACAATCATTGTGTATGTTCTTATGAAATAGCACTGGGGCTACTCTTCATTCTATTTTCAAAGAATAACTAAATATCCCTGATTACCAAATAAAAGCAACTTGTGATTTAAAATATAATGTGAGAACTAGATGCATTTTCATACTCAGAAATTAGTGAAATGCCCAGAACTATCCAAAAGACTTTTTGTGTATTTGATAAAAATAAGTTTTGAAAGCTCCATGCCCATTCTTTTGAATTTAAAACTTTTCATTAATGTCAAAATTAAAAGGTAACTGTGGAACCAAAATCTAAATGATCAGGTTAATTGATATCTAGTTTCTAAAGTTCTTTAGATATTTTGGAAATCAGCCCTCTCTTGGATGTAGAGTTGACAAAGATTGTTTCCCATTCTGTCATTTTGTCCTGTTGATGGTGTCCTGTGCCATAGAGAAACTTCAATTTCATGAGTTCCCACTTATTAACTGCTAATCATAGTGTCTGTATTGTTGTTATTCTGTTCAGGAAGTTAGTTGTCTCCTGTGCTAATATGTTCAAGGTTATTTTTCACTTTCTCATTTATCAGATTCAGTGTATCTGGATGTATGTTGAATCTTTGATCTCCTTGGACTTGAGTTTTGTACAGAGTGATAGATGGAGATAGATTTACATTGTTTACATGATGACATCTAGTTAGACCAGCAACATCTGTTGAAGATAATTTCTTTTTTTCTATTGTATACTTTTGGCTTTTTGGTTGAACATCTGCTGTCCACAGGTCCAAAGATGAGTGGATTTATGTCTGGGGCTTCAATTCATTTACATTTATCCACCTGTATGTTTTTATGTCAATATAATACAGTTTTTGTTAGTATAGATCTGTAGTGGGTCTTGAAATCAGGAAGGATGATACCTCTGGAAGTTCTTTTAATATTCAGGAAATTTTTGCTATCCTGAGGTTTTGTTTTTCCACATGAAGTTGAGTATTGATCTTTTAAGGTCTGTAAAGAATTGTGTTAGGATATTAGCAGGGATTGCGTTGACCATGTAGATTTTTTTTGGTAAGATGGCCATTTTTACTATGACAATTCTCTCAATCTGTCAGCATAAAAATTTTTCCACCTTCAATTTCTTTCTTCAAAGACTTGAACTTTCTCTCATCAAGGTCTTTCCAGTATGAGTTACACCAAGGTATTTTATATTGTGTAAGAATACTGTCAAAGGTTTTGATTTTCAGCTCATTTATCATCTGTATATAGGAAAGCTATTGATTATTTGTGAGTTAATCTTGTACACAGCCACTTGACTTAAGGTGTTTGTCAGCTGTAAGAGTTCACTGGTGTAGTTTTTGGGGTCACTTATGTATACTATTATATCATCTGTGAATATAACTTTGATGTCTTCCTTTCCCCTTGATCTCCTTCAGTTATCTTATTGCTCTAACTAGAGCTTCAAGTTCTATATTGAATGTGTATGGAGAAAGTAGACAACCTTGTCTTGTTCCTAAATTTAGTCATTTGTTTTGAGTCTCTGTCCATTTAATTTGATGTTGGCAATTGACTTGCTGTGTATTGTTTCTATTATGTTTATGCATGGCCATTGTACCCCTAATCTCCCTAATAATTGTATCATGAAGGGGTGTTGTATTTTGTCAATGAATTTTTCAGTATCTAACAAGATGGTGATGTGCTTTTTTTCTTTCAGTTTGTTTTCTATGGTGGATTACATTGGCAGATTCTCATAGGTTAAGCCATCCCTGCATCCCTACTTAGTCATGGTGTATGATCTTTCTGATGTGTTCTTGGATTCAGTTTTCCAGTATTTTATTGTGTATTTTGGCATCAATGTTCATGTGTGAAATTGGTCTGTAATTCTCTTTCTTTGGCTGATTTCCAAAATATATAAATAACCCAAGGAACTAGATATCAACAAACAAAATTAAAATGGGGTACATACCTAAATAGACAATTCTCAACAGCAGAATCTCAAATGACCAAGAAACACTTAAGGAAATGTTCAACATCCTTAGCCATCAGGTAAATTCAGATAAAAATGACTCTGGGATTCCATCTTACAGCTGTGAGGATGGCCAAGATCAAAAGTACAAGTAACGGCTCATGCTGGAGAGGATGTGAAGCAAGGGGAATGGAGTGTAAACTTGTATGACCATGTTGGAATTCAGTGTGGCAGTTTCTTAGAAAACTGGGAATCCATGTACCTCAAAATCTAGCTCTACTAGTCTTGGACATATATCCAAACGATGCTCAGTCAGACCACAAAGACAGCTAGGTTTATTGCAGCTTTACTTGTAATTGCCAGGACCTTGGAAACAACTAAATGTTTCAAAAGTGAGGAATGGATAAATAAAATGTGGTGCAGTTATACAATGGAGTATCACTCAGCTGTTAAAAAAATAAAGAACATCAGGGAAATTGAAGGCAAATGGATAGAACAAGAAAAAAAATCATCCTGAATGAGGTAACTCAGATCCAGAAAGATAAACATTGGATGTGCTCACACGTATATTAGTTGTAAAATATAAGATAACTATGTTTCATACGTCAACACAGATAAACTAGGTAACAAAGAAAGTTCATGGAAAGACACCTAGATCTCCCTGAGAAGGGGAAATAGAAGAGATTTCTTTAATAGACTGAGGGGTCAGTGAAAAGTGGAAAGTACTAAAAGAGACTGCTGGAAATGTGGGGGGGGGCATTTCAGGGTCAGGTAAAAACCTGGAGCAAGGGAATACTCTGGGGATCTACAGGATGACCCCCAGATAATACTCATAGCAATAAGAGATACATACCGTGAACTGGCTGTCCCTGTGACCAGACTGGTGCCTTGGCCAATTGTAATCAGAGAGGTTTCACCTACCAAGTGATGGTAACAGATGAAGACCCACCATCAAGTATTAGGTGAAGTTCATGGAATCCTATAAAAGACTGAACAAAAGGATTGTAGAAACCAGAGGGGTCAAGAACACAACAAGAAAACTGACAAAATCAACTAACTGGGTATAAAGAGCCATCTTTCTGCCAGCCTGATATCAGAGCCCAAATAACACACAGAGGCTCTATTAGTTACAATGCTGTTGACCAATGTGCAGGGCTTCTCATTGGCTAGTTCTGTCTTAAGTATTAACCTATATTTCTATAAGTTCTTGTCTTACCTAGGACACCAGCCTTATGTGTCCTCTCTTCCTAGGATCACATAGCGACTCTCTCTACCCTTGACTACATTTCCCAGAATCCTCCTCAACTCCTAGTCCCAGCTATCTTGCTTCCCTATTGGCCAACACTGCTTTATTTATCAAACAATAAGACAAACATATACACAGAAGGACCTCCCCCATCACCTGGGCTCATAGTGGCCTTCAGAAACTGAACCAACAACCAGGAAGCATGTGCAGGACTAACTTGGGCACTCTGCTCATATGTGACAGTTGTGTAGCTCGGTCTTCTTGTGGGAGCAGGGGCTGTCTCTGACACTTTTGCTGATTTCTGGGACCCTCATCCTCATACCAGTTCACCCTGCTAGATTTAAAACAAAGGGAGGTGTTTGGTCTTACTGCAACTTGGTATTATATGTTTTGTTGATATCCTTTGGAGGTCTGCCTTTTTCTAAATAAAATTGAGGAAGAATGGATGAGAGGGACATGCAGAGGGGATGTGGAGGGAGAAGGCATTGGGAGAAGAGGAGAGGAGGGGAAACTGTGGCAAGTATGTAAAATAATAAAAAAATTAATTTATTAAAATAAAAATTAGAAGCCGGACGTTAGTGGCACATGCCTTCAATCCCAGCACTTAAGAGGCAGAGGCCAGCATGGTCTACAGAGCTAGTTTCAGGACAGCCTCCAAAAGAATACAGAGAAACCCTGTCTCGAAAAACCAAAAAAAAAAAAAAAAAAGGAAAAGAAAAATGAGAAAATGAGCAGGTTACAATGTATATTTCTTATAGTGATTAGATATAATTACTGTCAAATACAAAAACTTGAGAATTTTAACAACACTGCCTAACTCCTTAACACATTCTTTGCTGCACAAACTGCCTCAGAATCCAGGTGTCATGTTAACTGTTTTCCTGACTTGGCTTTTCTAATGATGATATGTGTTTTGTGGCACAGTAGAAATTCCCAAATGCAGAGCCCCATTAAGTTACTGGTGAAACATTTTACACAACTAGGGTGATTCTGAGAGGAGTGCATGGAACTCAAGTTTAACCTTTGCTACATTTGAATTCCAACCATGTGCCAGTCCCTGTGTCTGGTGCAAGGCATCACCATTCTAGAAGAAAACATCACTCGCCACCCACATACCAGGAAGGAAAATTGGCACCAGAAGAAAAATATGTTCTCTTAATTATATTTTACTTCTGGAGTCCTTTTAATCAATCAAGATGAAAAAAGTGAATAATTTGCTTCTTTTACGCTTGGAAAGAAATTCTTGATGAAAAATAGTGAAAATAATAAAAATATTAATCTATGTATCGTATAGTGCGTGATACTTCTCCATGTGCTGATCTAGAAATTCACAGAGGCGTGTTTTTCCCCTCAGAATGTTATAGACTCCCATCAGGTTGTACAAGGGTGTAGAACGTCAGCAGTAGTAAGTGAAGATCCAATTGTTCATCCCAGAATCACAACATTAGCCACTGGTCAAATGCAGAAGACTACACCTTGTTTTGGAATGATAGGAACATCACTCCCTATCCAGATGTTTCAATCAATAAATTGTAAGTTATAAAAAGGTAGAGGAGAAATCATGAATTTAAAAATGGAATTAAGACTAATTTTTAAAAGAGTGCTTTGCACATTTTGTTACACAAAATGGTATCAATAGATATTAAATATACACCTGTGTGTACATGTGTATGAGTGGGTATATATGTGTGTTGACAGATAACAGATAGATAATAGATATATAGATGAAGGACAGCTAGACATAGATTGTAACTAGATAAGTAATATATGAGAGCTGGCTATGGAGATAGTAGATAACAGATACATGGGTGGTAGACAGACAGATAGAAAGACAGACAAACAGACTGATAGATATAGGATCAGCATCTCCAATCCCAAAATCTGAAAATTTCAAACCAGGAAGATCACAGAACATTCACAGGATGTAAAAAGTAGAAAATTCAGCATCTGACCTCAAGTGGCAGTCTATATCAACACACTCAATTATTTAAGACAGTTATATAAAATAACTTCGGGCTATGTGAATAGGTATATATGAAATGTAAACAGATTGAATGCTTAAACTCAGGTCCCATCCCCAAGATATCTCATTATTTGTTGGCAAGTATTCTAAAATCAAAGAAGTCCAAAATCTGAACCATTCTAGACTAGAGCATTTCAGTTAAACACTGTATCTGTGGGTATACATATGTGCAACATGATCCAGCTACAGGTGACTTCTGTTTTCCTAGCCATTCAGTACAAAATGGGACAAGCACAGATGGTCATCAGGGCCACCCAGTTAACATTCACCGATGCATCTCAGGTTTCAGCTCATTCATTGTAATATTATGTTAAGAACTTACATTGGTGGATGCATATATATATATGTGTATATATATATATATATATAAACTTTGGAAATTTTATTTTGATACCCAGAAAAACACTGAAGAAGAAATTGATATTTTATACTTCACTTGCCAAGAATTCAAATCTCAAATGATGTAACATACCACAAATTACAATTATTTTGGGCATACACTGTTTGGTCTGTGGAAGTATATTTGCTATTGTGTTAAAAGTTTTTAATAGCATTTTTGTTCTAATCCATTTTGTGTGTGCATATGCAGTTGTGTGTTTGTCTGTCTGTCTATATATCTGTAAATGCAAAGGATAGTTTTTTTGTATAGTTTGCCTCAGGAGCACTGTACCTTGTGATGACATTAAATGCTTTACTCTATAAATTGTTTTCTAATCAACTACTGGATGCTGAGTTGATTTCAGCCCAGAATTGTTTCTAGCTGTGTCAAGCTTTGAAATGAGTCCTGTAGTACCAAGTCTGACTTGTGTCAGATCAGTTTGTCCTGCACATAGTGAAAAATATTGTGGCTATAGAATTGTAAATCTATGAGTGAGTCAGACTAGTTTGAATTCCTTTGGACACAGTTTGCAGTATACACTGTGCCTGGAAGAATTGGACCCCAGTTAATGTAATCCACTCACTCACTAAAATATCATTGCCTAGAGTGATATGGTTTGTAGCTTCCCCCAAAACCTCATTTTTTTTCTTTTTGTGCTTTTATATTCACGCATGGTAATCTCTTTTCCTTAAATGTCTGACTGTCCTGTGTTTGCTTTTCCAACTGCTAGAAAAAAACAAACAAAAAAACAAAAGTGATTCTCAAAAGATTAAAGCACTGTTTGCCAAAGAATATGGCATGTTTATAGGCCCTTTTGGAGAATGCCATAAGAAAGATGTAGACCCTAGTTTTGATGCCACGAGTGACAACAGCTGGAAGTTTCCCAGGGTCTCCTTCAAGTGCAAGGCTCCTATTTTGTTAACTAACTCAAATTTAGTGACTGGGTTTCTTCATTATGTGTTTGATGAATCTTCTGCCCCTGAGGTTTGAACATCTGCACTCAACAAGGGGAATACAATGAAATCAACATCTCCTACATCTACTAACTTCACTCTTGTTTCTTAGAGGAGAGCAGCTATTGCCTTTTATGTGTTTTTAATAACGTTTGTTTTTCTTCACTAATGTTCTTCTAAAGCACTTAGTAAGGGAATGCTATCTCAGTCTTTCAAGGGGAGTTTATGAGTTTATGCATGGGTGATTTGACATAACTATATCTTCATCTTTTCTGCAATACTTACTGTTCTTTTTCAATATTACACTTAGAACTTTTGACATGCTGATTTCATTTAGCACAGAGACACCTGAGTCTACATTACAATTCAGATGAGTAGTTATCCGAATGAACCCCGCTCAGTAACATAAAAGGATTCTCTCACTACAGACACTCTGATTAACTTTTCCTAAACTCAGCTTAATGTAAAGTGATATTCTTTCTACCTTACTATAGACCAACAAAATCAATTTCCACACACTTTCCTTAGGTCTATGCCAATATAAATAAGCAATGTCTTGCAAAATTTTTTGTGTGTACCTATCATTGAAGGTCAAATTTTATTCTTGTTTCTCTGGAGTGTACTGAGCTAAGTATAGGAAACATGACATCCAATGTGAAGTATTAGGAAAATGGCTTCCTTTCATGAATAAATCATCAGGGGAATTTATTTTAGGGTTCATTCTAAGATAGACTGTCCTCCTTGAAGGAAGGCGGAGCTGCTTGTGTTGACAGTGACATTTCAACATGGCACAGGGTCTGAGTTATTGAAAGTTATCTAAGCTTATTTGAACATTATTAGATAATGTCTTGTAGTCACTTTTATTTCTAAGTATCCCCAATTTTTTTATTTAGAGGAGGGCATGTTGGTCTATATATTTATATTTTTTGGCAGAGTAACACTGAGAATTTGGCTCCTATTCCAATTAAAATGTGAACCTACTCCAGACTGAGAAGAGCTAAAAATTTATTTGGCTGTACTTGATAATTGAAAATCACAAGACAACCCATTTTTCTTTTGAATTGTCTGTCATATTCATACTTCCTACATTATGAGTTTGTTCAGTAGTGATCCCCAGAAGCAAATGGATATTTTTCCACTAATTCTTTGTTTTCAGTTACTCTTTGTGATATAAATTTAGCATCTGCTGTGGATTCCATGGATCACCATGTTAACTGTTTTCTTTGCACATCTGCACCTAATGGTTTGAATCACCAAAATCAATTTGCCATTTCCTGTGGTTCTTCTATGTGTAAATCCTGCTGGTTTTAATTATAATGTCAATCAATCTTTGATTTGAGAAAACAGAATCAAACCAGTTTGAGTAATGCATGCTTCCCTCTCAAAAAAAATTCATGAATGTAGGTAGGACTGAAGGAATGGAATCTATTTTTGACTAAGCATTCAAGACAGATACAGAAGCACATGCTGCAGAACCTGGTTACCAATTATTACTGCTATGAAGAATCAATAATTGCTTCTAAAACAAGCTGATAATGAGGCAATAAATACTGAAAAGTTTACTAGTAAATCCATGAATCAGCCTCCTTTTTTTCCAAGTTAGACCTACAGATATTATATACTGCGTCTTTCCTCTAGAAACCTGAGAAGTTAGTTACTAGATGAGAGCAATATTTGTATTAACATGAGTACAGTCAAAACTAATATGAAAAGCAGGAGCTCAGAAACAGCATACTTCACTCTGCTCTCCCAACTTATAAACACCATCACACTGGCCAATCACAAATCATAGATAAGGAAACCTAGAACAAATCATTTGCTTCTCACCTTAAAGTTTAGGAAAACTGGACAGTGGTGGTGTCTCAAATCACTATATGAACTGCATAAAGGATATGCTAGAAACCTTGAGATGGTCATCTAGTTATGGGACAAGGTAAGTTTATAGCAAAATATTAAGGTGTACTCCATAAATATATAGCACTATTAGTTGTTAATTTTAAAATAAAAAAGAAAAAGAAAAATTGTGTCAACTTTGGGAATATGTTCAGCTATTTATTTCTGGTGCCAGCCATTGCAACCTTGGTAAGCTCTTTGTCTTTCTGATTCACACACCCACACATGCATGCACACACTCACGTGCATGTATGTACATATATGTGTATATGTGTGTAAAATCACCTCTCAAGAACACTATGCTGTATCAAGTAAAGTGTGTGCTATAAACATCAGGTTGGAGGTGTAATGGCCGAGAAGTCAAAAGAGTAGAAGAACTGATAATCATCACGCATACTTTGCTCCTATTTCTTCCCCTTCTGCTTCACAAAGTAACCAAATATGGAACTCATCAGGTTTCCTCACCTGAATGTCAAACAAGCTAGTTAACATTCCTTTGTTGAACAGTAATGGCATTACATAAGGAATGAACCACACCTACAAATATGCATTCCTTCCCTTCCCTTCCCTTCCCTTTCCTTCCTTCCTTCCTTCCTTTCTTTTATTCTTTTTTTTTCGAGACTGGGGTTCTCTGTGTAGCTTTGGAGCTGTCTCAAACTCACAGGGTTCCACCTACCTCTGCCTACCAAGTGCTGGGACTAAAGGTGTGTGCCACCACCTTCTGGCTGGTTTTTCTTTCCTTTCAATTAACTAAAAAGTTGTATAGGAGGCAACAATTTTTATTGACTTGTGCTTTTGCTACATATTGATACAGACTTTGGATATTTCACATCAGTGTTATCAAAATCAAATTATTGAGATGGAAATGGAAAATAAAGATGATCATACAGAAAAACAGTAAGTCAGAATAATATGTGATAATATGTGAACAGCAATCTTTGGACAGCAGGTGGCCTCAGGATGAACAGCCTGCATCCAGCTCCTGGATGTAATTTCCCACTCATATAAAAGTCACTTTATGCTAAATAAAAGTGTCTGGTTTTCAAATGTGAAGTGACTTCTCACATTGTTTTATAGTTTCCTGAGCATCTTCTTATATGCTATTGTATTCAGCATTCATAGTCACTCTATGGACTGTGAAATAGGAGTCCTTGTTATAACAGCATCCTTGGTGTCTGACTGCCTAGTCAACTATACACAAAGAATTCACACTATGGATTTTATGCCTAAGAATCAGAGTGTGACAAGAAAAAGATCACTCTACATATAGGTGGGAGGATTGTAAAGGAAAAAGATATTTTATTTAACTTACAGTATCACAACTTTTTTAGTTGTGATTATGGAAATAAACCACTTTCCAGGTAGGAAGAACACGGTCTCCTTCCTGGGACCAAATAAACAAGTCAAGATACATGAGAAATAATATAGTTTTGTAGAAAAATGATATTATATGAAACATGCAGAGAGCCAAAGAACTAACTAAAGGAGTGCCTGTGTTAAATCTATGCTCTAATATTTGTGTACATGTCTTTATAACACTCACTCCCCATTCATAAAAAGGAGATCTTTCCATTTTTGGTACAATATACAGGAGGTATTAGAGACATGGGCATATACCGTATTATATGTTTTTGCATTAGTATTTTCTATTTCCACCAACACATTTTTCCTTTTATATTTTTTAAAGTCCTTCGAAGACATCAGTTTAATACTTGTATATGAAGCAAGAATATAAGATATTATGTGTACAGTTTTCTAATAGTTGAATAGAGAGGGCCTGATCCAAGATGAATTTCTCATTATGGACAATTTAAATCAGTCCTATATCATTGTTGCTCCATCACGATAGCTAGGAATTGGAATCAACCTAGATGTCCATTAACACATGAATGGATTTTTAAAAATCTGGTACATTTACAAAGTAAAATATTACTAAGCCATAAATAAAAATAAAATCTTGAAATTTTCAGGTAAACATATAATCTTGAAAAAGTTATACTTATTAAAGAAACTGAGTCCAGAAAAAACAAATGCATTTATTTTCTCCTAAATGCAGATCCTAGTCATTTGTTTTGCATGTTTGACTTGGAGCACAAGTGTAGTCATAAAACTACAAAGTGCATTTTGAGGCCATCTTAAGGGAATTAGAGTACTAAATTATTGGGAAAATAAAGGCTGAGGGGTGGAATACTGAGACAAAATGATGTCATCAGGAAGGATATGAGGGTTTGGGGGAAAGTGGGGATGGATAGGAGGGTTATCCCAAAGGAACATCATAAGAGGCTAGATGAGAGGAAGCACACTGTCTCACAACTCACTTCAAAATCACAGGGGTAATAGAATACACATGAAAAAAGAGAAGACAGGTTAAAGGCTTAAGTGGTGATAAGGTGTGAAGGAGGGGAGTGGGAAGTTGAGTGGGTTAATAAAAATTAGGGGGTGCAAAAAGTCCTGTGGAAGACAGTAAACTATTTTCAAAAGATAAATTAAAAAGAGGGGAGTTTTAATGTGATTTCTCTGCTTGGGTGGACCATGATGCTTCAAGATACATGGATCATTAAATTAAGCTCTTAGTACAAAGCACTTGATACCTGTACGTTATTAGGTAAGGAGTCCCCACATGTCTGCATAATAGCCAGGCTATTTTCATTACGTCTATTTATCCACCAATATGGATAAGACCCCGTTGTTGAAGACACCACACTTTGGCTATGGGACCTAGAGAAATGGGTCTCAAACTAACTGGGAAACTTCCCTAGTTTGTTAGCTAGTGTTCCTAGTGCCAGAAAGTGCTATGCAGGATTCTTGGGGTGAAAACAAATAAATGATAACACCTGGGGCCGGGGCTTGCATATATCAATACCAAGCAATCAGGCAAGCCCAGGGTAATAACTGCTTCATGATTGAAATTGAGGTCAGCTGCACAGGAGGAAATTTCATGTTTCATGCTGTAATTCTTGTCTAACATTGATGAGAGAGTCACAGATTCTGGGTAGAATTTGCTATTGTTACTTTGTTAAATGGTTGTATTACTAAATTATCTTCTGTATTTGTTACTTTTCTATTTCTGTGATAAAACACCATGACTAAGGCAACTTTCAGTAGAAGGGTTTATTTTGCTTAAATAATACAGGTATAAGTGTCCATTATGGCAAGGAAATGTGGAAGTCTCTGGCAGGCATGGCAGCAGGAACAGCTGAGAGCACACATCATAAACGGTAAACAGGAGGCAGAGAAAGCAAACTAGGAGTGTCCCACAAGTCTTTAAACTTTCAAATCCTACCTCCAGGACACACTTTCTCCAATAAGGGCATGACTCTTAAAGTACCCCAAACTGTGACATCAAGTGGGCCCCAAGTATTCTAATGCCTGTTGAGTAGGCGTAACATGTCACTCAAAGCACATCTAAACATTTGTTTATACCCATAGGCATGGGCTACACTTCACCTTGGTAACAGATGTTCCTTTATTCACGGGAGAGCCGTCAATGGAGAGTTGCATAAAAACCATCAAGGTCCTGAGAATACAAGACTGAGTGCTCAGGACTAATTGGCTCACCTTATCAAAACCAAGCACATAGTCTGAGGGAGCATCAAGGACAAAGAGGCAGAGGCAATGTAAGAGACAAAACATGGAGGACAGATGTGAAATATTTCTGAATGTAACATGGCTATTCCACTCATGGACTCATAGCACCTCTCAGTACATGTTCCAGATCAAACCAGTCAGAACGGCAGCATAGGTGGCAGACATGATCTCCAGAAAATACCCCTTACAGAAGGGATATTTGCAGTTGACGGCTTCTAGAGGAACGAGAATATTTCCTTCTTGAGGCTATGGCCAATGGTTGGCTGCCCATTTTCATGCAATCTCCACATTCATGCACCTGTAGGTTGCATCAATTGAGCTTAGTGCATTATCAATCAAAGAAAAAAGACATTAATCGAGGAGGAGAAATATTAACGATTGTATGGGGAGAGTAGGAGGGGGCTATGGGGGTAGGTGTGCTTATATTTAATTGTATACCTGTATGAAATTCTCAATAATAAAGAAGAATAAAAACAATAAAAGTTGTGTAAAGAAAAGACCTTAATATCAATATAGCAAACTCTTTGTTGTCTTGGAAAGTCTACATAACAGGCCTTATCATGAAGGCGTGCCAACATCTAATGATGCTGTATACGGTACTGAGATACATTAAATATTAAACCTTATTGAATACATGGTGCTTGCCTTCATCTAGCAGATAGTGATAATTGTGCTGGAGTCTTGGAAAACCTACAGATTCAGTTTTGGTCAACTCAATCATAAAGTTATTAACTTATACATAAACATCTTTATCTTTAAACTGTTAATAGTACATAGTAGCTCTGGACTATATTGATGAATCAAATTAATGACATTTATAAAACAAAAAGAAAACAAACAAGAAACCAAAACCTTTTTATTTTCTTTGTGACTTTCACATCATGCAACTCCATTCCATTCCTCTCCCTGCCCCTTTGTGTCTGTGCTCTGTCCTTGTAACATTCCCTGCAAAATAAAAAGTAAAATAAAATTTAAGAGACAAAATAGAGAAGAAAAAGAGAAATCTTGCCATGGAAGCTTCAGTGTGACACAGTGGGTCACACAGTGTATCCTTTAGTCCATATATTTTACTTGCAAGTGTTCATTGAAAAGAGACACTGGTTTGGTTCGAGACCTCTGGTTTCTGCTACACTACTGATACTGAGCCCTCACTGGGACTCCTCTTGGATATCCTCCTGTTACTCTGTGTTGTGGAGACCCTACAGTGTTGGATCTGCAGGACTAGCCCCTTCACTTGCTCGAGCAGATCATAGGTGGGGTATATGTTGGAGTGTGCCAACTTATAGCCCATTTCATAGAGAAGCCCCGGTGGTAATATAGCATAAGAACGTGTCATCTTCTCTGCTTCCATGCTATGCTGGAGATGGGTCCAGTTTCCTACCTATGCCTCTTATAAACCTAAGAATTTTGAGGATAACTTATGAGAAAATCCAATTCTTGTGAATTTAAAATGTCTTTTTAAATGATGGCTTTATGTTAGAATTTAGAAAGGCATTTTTTACCTATCTTCATCTTAGTGCTCTCTTCTCCCAAACAAAAAGGGTTTCATACTGTCAAGGGCATTATTCAACCAGAAGTACTGTGAATCAATGAAAGGGTTAAACTTTTCATTGCCCTTTCACCTGTCTTTTCTACATGTCTTTCCTGTCCAGATTTCTTCATTTGATGTTATTACCATTTTCCAGGCTCAGAGCCATTTTTTTCACTGGGTAAAAGATGTCATTCTCCATCTTTCTCTGAGTTTGAAAAGACAACTATGAAAAAAAAATGGTTCACTGGGAAATCAAAGAATAGAGTTTCAAGGCTGAAAGAATGCCAAAAGCTATAAAGAGGCCACAGAGGTCAGGCAGAGAAGAGAATCTGAAGATTTCTCTGTAAGAATATGATTGGCAATTAGGAGGTCACAAATGACCTGTAGGAAATCCAGGTCAGTGGTGGGATCTAACATATGTATCCTATGACTAACTGTAGAGTAAAAATAAAGATACAAAAGTCTGCTAATATCTCTAGTTGTTCTTTATTTTAAACATATTCAGATTAAATTTAATAACCATCACAGAGACAGTATATTCAAGTTTTTTAATTAGAGAATTAGAGATTTTTATTATATATACTTATACAGAACTTTGTCTCTTAAAAATAATATTATCTACAGTAAAATATCTACTTACAGTAGATTTTGTTGACAGGGCTCAAATGGAGGATCTTGTGACTTGTCAAATATTGCTGTGACCAGAATATGAAGTGCCACTGCACAATCTCATATGCTGAGCCCATATCCCTAGTGAACAATGTTATTTTGGTTCTGAAAACATTTTGATGAATAAAATCTAGTCACTCCTCCTTTCCTCACTCTCTGCTTTTTGTCTTCCATGGAATGAATAAATCTTATCTGTCATATGCTTGTCCTACCACCATTTCTGTCCAAGCTAATGGGACCAAGGAGCATGCACCATAGCTATAATAAGTTCTTCTTCCCTTAAGTTGCATATATTAGGTGTTGGTCACTGTGACACAGATGGTACACTCACTTGACGATTTGGTAGGGCTGGCCATCCAAGATGACTGATTTGTGCGAATAACCTTTGATCCTGGCAACTTTCAGCTGATGCTAAAATTTGGCTGCAGACTTTACTTACACTGTGTTCTAGGACCTCATTCATTCTCTCTCTATATGGCTGCCCAACAGCATGATGCATTACCACAGGATCCTCTTAAGAATGAATATTGCACAGAGAGACAAGACTAACAATAAAAATACATTAGCAGCAGCTCTTCTCCATGCTCAAGTTGTTTTTGCATAACCTTCCACAGAGCACATGGCAATGAATTATAATTAAACTATATAAAAAATTTTAAAACTTCTGTGATATATTCTGTAGATGGTGCCATACCCATGATTGTATAGACAAAGCAAATAGGAATCAATGGGTTATATAAGAAGAGGACATGAAGTGGGACGGGGTGAGTGTATTTAATCTGGGAGGAGTTAGGTGGAGAAATTCAGACTAATGTGACCAAAATACATTTGTATGCATGTATGAAATTTACATAATAATAAAATATTATATCAAACTACTATATATGTGCAAACTGCTAGTACAGAGAGAGCGTTGTATCTTATACTACAAAGAGAAGTAGAGAGTAAAGGAAACTAATTTCCTTCTCTCATTTATCCATGTAATTTTCTCCCATACAGGTTGATGTCAATGATGGAGGGAACATGATCAAGAAAGCAGTCAGGACCCATAATTGTAGAAGCAGATAAAAAGCAATGCCTTTGGCTAGAGAAAAAATTAATTTATAAATATTACAAAAGAATGGAAGAGACAAATTAAACAGGTGTTCAAATTTTAAGAGAAGGCAGAATAATCACTAAATATTTGCCAGAATTCAATGTTAGAAATTAGTTTTTTTTAAATAAAGGGCTCTTTGGCAGATAGAATATGACAGAACATTATGTAGAGAAAACTAAGCTCTTGTTTTGAATACATAAATGGTTGAGGCAGAGCAAGATATAATTCCTTATTTACACATGCACTCCAGTGCCCAGATTTGCCAAAGCATTGTGATCCAAGTCAATAGTACCCTTGTACCTTGTTTGTTTAATTGATTGCAATGCTATGTCAGCCTTCCCGACCAAAGCGTCAAATATTTACAGACTGGAGAATGTAGTATTTGGCATAACATGTTCCTTCATCCCTGCTGCTGCAGACACTAGAGTTTACACAACATATCCACCCAGCCCAAAATTCAAATTTACTGAAGTAAATAGAGTTATGTCCATAGACTGCCTCAAGTCCATCAACATTGCCAAAAATCATGATTCAAATGACAGCAAACAAAATGATAATACTGGTTTTCTGATTCCTTTGTATTGTCAAATAATATTTATACTCTGAATTTATAGTCTAAGCATTAGATGAGTCCATGAAAAGAAGACATTTATGAGATGAATATTTATGTTCTGGATTGAAGATCTCTTCTTGTATTTTATTCCATCTCGAAATAATCACCCATGATAGACTTTGCTCCATTCAAACAAGCAACATGACCCCAAGAAGTGTGGCAAAGACATCACTGTTTTTCTCCTGGGATCATTGAAGGATTATATCCTTTAATAATTTTAACTTACACTTGAAAAATGTCAACAGAGTTTCAGATTTTCCACAAAAAATCTTAGCAAGATAGGGCATTTAGAGCTGAGGCAAGAGGTCACTGTGAACCTAGGTAATGTGAGCCTAGCCAGATAAGTGCATCCATGGGAGCAAGCAGTTCTGAAAGGCAGCCAGTCAGTCATGCATTATGATGCTGACTGTGGTGGCTTTTGCTGATTGCTTCCTTGTTCTCTAATTTGTTAATACAGTGTGTCACCTACCTGCCAGGCCCTTCCTGGAAGATAAACACCGAGGAATAGGAGAGTAGATGGCTGAGACTGGTATGAATTTCGGTGGTGAAATTGTTCTCGAGCTCGACAATAGATAATTGAATGAATGAGTGAATGAGAGAATTCATGAGTGGAATGTTACTGACTTATCTTCCAGGAGCTCTGTGAATAAAAGAATATGGTGTTGAGACTTTATCCATCTGAACCTAGCTGAAGAAGTACAGGCTACTGTGCTGGAGAGATGGCTCAACCAAAATTATAAGAAGTATATGCTACTTCCTGAGAAGAAAATTAATTATTAGATCACATATAGTCATGAAGCAGAGAATCCAATCCAAATGCATCAGGGTTGAAACTCATGAGTTTCCATAATCTATACCAAAATGGTGTCTGAATGTAACACAACTTTAATAAAATACCTTGAATTTTTTGAGATAAGAAATATCTACTAATATGAAAACTAGGAGTGTCACAGTTCACATAAGACACTTTCTTGCTTGGCCTAACCAGCTCTAAGAAATGGAAGGATACCAAGGAATTAGTAGATGAGGAAAATAAAGTCTCCCACTCACTACCTCAAAAAGTCATATATCCACTTTGTGGTACTTTATTGTACTAAATAAAGAACAGTTTGTCACTTCATCGAAGAACTGTATGACACTAATTATTGACATCTATTTCCAGTTTTTACTTGATTATATGTATCACCTCTGTGTTTAATTATCCCATTTACTTCTTATAATGTAGGATTATCATGTTACATTTTAAGCAATATAGATATAAATACGAAATCTAATAAAACAACGAAGGATGGATGCATAGTTAGGCTGACCCCACTCAGAGGCCTGTGTCCTGAGCCATTATCACCTGTATGTTCTTCAAATATTCATTATGCAAAAGTTGACAAGTGTCACCACATCTTAACTGATCTTATCAAACCTTGAGGATGGAATTTCATATTGATGGTATTGCTATGTGGAACCTTCCTCATTCAATGGGTGCAGTCTTCGACAAAACTGAGGGAAAAGATTGTTGTGTAACTAAGATTATCTGAATTCTAATCCTGAACAAAAATCCTCCTTATTTCTTGATAGTATGTCAGTCTCCCTAGTTCTCTGAGTGCAAAGCTGCTGAATATGGAATCAAAAAGAAATGTCAACTGTAGGCATACTAGCATTACAGGATAACAACTGATTTGCCATACATGTTGTCCTTCTGGTGGACTGAAATTGATGCCAATTCTCCTATGAACACACTTGGTTCTTTACCCCATGGATGATGATTCTCCTGTTTTAAAATTCAAGTTGTCCAAGCTATGAACTAAGGCATGGATTACATTTGATGGAAATAACAGCCACATGCAAGAGCCAAGTCGTTTTAAGAAAGCTGCAATTTAAAACAATTTCTTTACAGCTTTGATTTATTCCTCACTAGAAACCAGTTATCTACATAGATCTAAATGAGATGCACCATTTTAAATCTTTTTAATGTCCAGAATGTACTATTAAGAAAACAAAACTATGGTACCTGGGGAAAATTATTAAGCAATCGTTAATGGTGACAAACTATGGAAATATTTTGGGGAAGAAAATGGGTAGAAACATCTTTCTCTGTCATCCAAACTAGTAATTTGAATAAGGAACCATGCCTAGGAACTCAGTCACCTGCAACTGCACACTCCCAGCTAAAGGGCAGATGAAGTTCTTCTACAAACTTTTCTAAGTTTGATGACAGGGAGTTAGAGCTGAAGGGGAAACACACAGGGATTAAACATACTTGTCAAGTACCAGTGCACACAAGACCAGTAGCTGTAACATCATGCTTCCATATCTTTGAAGATAACATGGTTAATGTGCATCCCAGTATAGGCTCTCCTTATCAATCACTGTATTCATATTCACACCAAGGCATCTCTGAGATGCATTACTCAAGTTTGAAGTGAGGAGGTCCTGAACAAGTAGGGAAATGTGAATTGCAAACTGTCAGTAGATTAATTTAGAAAAATTCTAATTATTTTAATAAACCAAAACTCAGTATCTATATGCTGGTCCTAGCTTGTATCATTGAATATGATATCAGTGTCATCACAATGACAAGATCTTCTTCTAAGACTGGATAACACTAATCAGAATAATATTACTAGATATTATTTCACAGTACTTAAATAAGGCTATCAGTATTCAAACTAATATTAATAATTACTATGTGAACCCATTAGGAGTCCAAAGAGCAGATCATGGTATAACCATCCACATATCACCTTTACTCTGTGTATTCATCCAATAATGCATATTTGTGTTGACTTCTTTTTTCCTTTCTTATTTAAGTATGTTTTTTATTTAAATTAGAAACATGCATGCTTCAAATGTCAATCCCAGCTCCCCCCCCTTATCCCTCCACCAGCCCAACCGCCACCACCCACCCCCAGCCCAATCTCCACATCATTCCCCAGGGAGGGTGAGGCCCTCCTTGGGGGGGTTCTCCAGAGTCTGTCATTTCATCCAGGGCAGAACCTAGGCCCTTCTCCATATGTCCAGGCTGAGAGAGCATCCCTGCATGTGGAATGGGCTCCCAAAGTTCATTTGTATGCCATGGTGAATACTAGTCTACTACCCAAGGCCCCACAGATTTCTGAGGCCTCCTCACTGACACTACATTCATGGAGTCTGAATCAGTACCCTGTTGGCCTCTTAATCATCAGTCTGGGGGTCAAGAGCTCTCCCTTGTCCAGTCAGTTGACTTTGTGGGTTTCAACAGCACTGTCTTGACCCCTTTGCTCATCACTCCTCCATCTCTGACACTGGGCTCCAGGGGGTCAGTTCAGTGTTTACTTGTGAGTATCTGTCTCTGATTCCAGCAGTCACAGGATGAAGGTTCTAGAATGTCACATAAGTTAGTTATCAACCTTATCATCAGGTAGGGACTATTAATGTAGTCTCTCTGCTATTACTTAGTTTTCCAGTTGGTGTTGTCCTTTTACATCTCTGGAAATCTCACTAGTATCAGCTCTCTCCTCAAAGCTATAATGACTCCAAATATTACGGTATCTCTTATCCTGGTCTCCTCTATTCTTACCCCCGACTCAACCTTCCTGCACCCCCATGTCTTCTTCTACTCTCCGCTTATCCCCCTCTCTTTTTCCTGGTTCCCTATCTTCTCCCCCCATGTTCTTAATCTGCTCAGGAGATCTTGACTCTTTCTACTTCTCTGGGGTATAATGCATATCTCCTGGGAACTTCCCTGTTTCCCAGACTCACTGGCCCTGGAATTGTAGGCTGACACTCCCCTGATGCATGTCTAAAACTCATATATGAGTGAGTACATACCATGTTTATCTTTTTTTGACTGGGTTACCTCACTCAAGATGGTTTCTTCTAGTGCTATCCATTTGCCTGGAAATTTCAATATTCCATTGTTTCTTTTTCCCACTGAGTAGTACTCCATTGTGTAAATGTACCACATTTTCTCTATCCACTCTTCAGTTGTGGGGCATCTAATTTGCTTCCAGGATCTAGCTATTACAAATAATGCTGATATGAACATAGTGGAACAGACATCCTTGTTGTATGAATGGGCATCTTTTGGGTATATGCCTAAGAGTGGAATTTCTGGGTCATGTGGTAGACTGATTCCCATTTTCCTGAGGAATTTCCATACTGATTCCCAGACTGGCTGTACAAGTTTGCACTCCCACCAGCATTGGACGAGTGTTCCTCTTTCTCCACATCCTCTCCATCATAAGCTGTCATTGGTGTTTTTGATTTTAGACATTCTGGCAGGAGTAAGATGATATCTCAGGGTTGTTTTGATTTGCATTTCCTTAATGGCTAAAGATGTTGAGCAGTTTCTCAAATGTCTCTCAGTGAATTTAGTCTCCTCTATTGAGAAATCTCTTTTTAGTTCAGTCCCCCACTTTTTAATTGGGTTCTTTGGTGTTTTGGAGAATAGCTTCTTGAGTTCTTTGTAAATTTTGGAGATCAGCCCTCTGTCAGATATGGGCTTAGTGAATATCTTTTCCCAATCTGTCGGTTGCCTTTTTGTCTTGCTGACTGGGTCCTTTGCCTTACAGAAGCTTCTCAGTTTCAGGAGGTCCCATTTATTAATTGTCAATCTCAGTGTTTGTGTTACTGGTGTTATGTTCAGGAAGCAGTCTCCTGTACCAATTTGTTTGAGGGTACCTCCCACTTTCTCTTCTAACAGGTTCAGTGTGGCTCGATTTATGTTGAGGTCTTTGATCCATTTGTACTTAAGTTTTGTGCATGGTGATAGACATTGATCTATCTATCTGCAGTCTTGTGTTGACTCCTTACTCCTTATCTTGTATGCTGTGTATAACAACACATTCAATTTGCATGTATGGAGATTGTTAAATACTTTGACAATATACAGTTCACTTCAATACTCAGAGTTCTAAATGACTTAAATAAAATACCAACTGAAACTGTCCAAGCCATGTTAATACCAATTTTTTACTCAGATTTAAATTGATGGATCCGATGATAATTCCACTTTAAACTTTGTGAACTACACGATTTTTTTCGTGATGGTTACTTTAGCTTTAATTCTCATGAGCAGTATAGAAGAATTCCACTTTCTTCATATCTTATCCATGAATTGAAAGACAGTCCTGTTCCTATTGTGTTCATGATACATTTGTTGACCATGAAAATGTGGATTTATTTTTTTGTACTCAAGTATGTGTCATATACTTTTTGATTATTTTGATTATTAACATAATTCCTTGATGCTGTAGCTACTATACAGAAATAGAGCCAATTATTTGTTTTTAAGACTCATTTTTTACATTATGTGCATATGTTTTGGTCACATGTATGTATATATGTGCAATACATATGTGTCTGGTACCCAGAGGGCAAAACAGTGCATGAGATCCCTTTGAACTGGAATTGCAGATGATTGTGAGCCACTGTTAGTACTGGGAACCAAAACCCAGTTTGCTAAAATACTCTTACTCACTTAGCAATCTCTCTAGTCACCATCTTTTCTGTATGTTGTTTTGTATTCTGAAAATTTACTGGTTTCAAATTATCAATATTAAAAGTTTTATGGTGGAATATTTTCAGTTTCTCAGAGCATGTGTGTATGTGTAAATACAAACCTGTCCATACACATATGATCAAGTTATTATTGTCACACAATGTTAGTTTTACTTCTTCCACAGTTATTGAGGAGATTAACCTACACAGGATAGGGATGTTGTATGATATTTTATTATAGAGAAATCACTTACATGAAAAGCCGAGAACCCAAGGTCAGCACTTTCCTGCTCTCTGAGACCTGACCAGAACCCAAAGAGAAAGCAAGTCTCTTTCTCCTAGCTCTTTATCCCTGGCCTATTCTACATACCTATGACCAGGAACAAATGGGTGTGATCAGCACTACAGGTACCTAAGAGGTCTCCCTACAATTCCCCTTCTAGTCTAAAGACAAGATTTACACTTGAAACAAAACTAAATTTTGTCAATACAGAAAATGTCTCAAACATATATAAAGCATATATACATGGAAGATGATAAAGATATTTTTGCATCAAACATCATGAATAGAAATAAGATTCTATAGAGTATGATGAAGTATGATAAACAAATTGTCAATCACCTGAAGATATAATAATCTACCTATATCCCATCTTAAGCATATCTATTCCATCTAAACTCTAAGCTTATTTGAAAGAGATGCCCAAGTCTGAACACCTCCTTTCCTATCCCAACCCTAAACATTTGAAAACTAACCCTTAAACAAATGTAAATTATGCTTTAATATCAACAGTAGGGGAAGAGGGCATAGTATTCTCAGAATTACTTCCTGCGGAAATGGGACAATGGCTAACTCATGGGATCCTGTAGGTAGAAAATGTTAGAGTAGTGAAAATCTTGAATGGACTAGTTACAACATTTGTACCCAGTCTTTTTTTAATGGGAGATGCTTGATTGACGTTCTTGTCTGAGGCGCTGGCCAGAGTGTACAAAGAAGGTGCACCATCTCAGTTAGCTATTCTGGAGTTCTCTTGAGCGATATAGTCCCAAACCGGTTTCAAAGTGGTAATTGTCAGTTCAGAAGCATCAAGTTTTATCAGGTAGAATTGATGAAGTGGGACCACATTTTCTTTCCAGAGAGTTCAAAGATTGCTGTTAGGAAATTCTTTGTTCTCTGTGGAGGACTTAAACGTTAATGTCAACAAAGAAATCTCAACTTTTATAAGTGTGCATATCAGGAAATGCTACAATAAGGAAGATAAATATGAGGGAAATTAGGCTTTCAGAGAACGAACTGAATATAGAAAAATGACAGTCCCTAGATTTATTTTCTTCTGTCTTACATTAGCTGGCTTCTTGATATAATAGAGAAACTCCAAATTTTACTTTAACAGCATACTTGAATTTTGAGGAGGAGAGCCAGATCCAACTCCAAAGCCAGCACTGGTTTAAGTGAATTGAGAATAAAAGAGTAATGGGAAGTAAAGAGAAATAGAGTTTTGCAAAGATATAAGTTAGGAGAATTAGATATTTATACCAAATATCAGATTATTCTTTGTTTGATGGTTCTTTTTGGCTAGCCATCCTCTCTTCTTTAGGTATCTACATGTTCAATATCTTCTTGCTGTTTGGAAATGGGTTTTCCTGTTAAGACAAGAATAAAGCACTTTCCCTTTGTTGTGAGATCTCCATGCTCCTTGTGGGATATGACTTTGTGAATGACCTGTCATCTTTCCTTAATCAATTTTGATGGAATCCAAAGCTTTTCTTCCCCTGTGGAAACAAAGGTGAAACCCCTTCCCCCAATGTAACTCATAGTCTGCTTTCCAAACTGAAGTCATTACATCCTTGAAATATACCAGCTGACTTAGTTCAGAAGTTTTTTCTGAATTCCAGTGTTTTTCTGCAGTTATTTTTCCTTTCTTATTGGAATTAAGAAAGTTTAATGTTAATAAAGCATTATGTAATCTGTGTTTGGGGATCTTTGTTCCCACTGGCTGTGTATTGAGCATTTCTTTTAAAGTGCAGTTAGATCTCTCAATTACAGCTTGTCCTCTGGTATTGTATGGTATACCAGTTATGTGCTTTATGCTATAATATTTGAAAAGCTATTTCAATTTGCTGGAGACATATACAGGAGTATTGCCAGTTTTTATTTGTGCAGGTATACCCATAATGGCCATAAACTATAATGGGTGTGTGATAACAGAATCAGCCTTTTCAGAGCTAAGAGCAGAGGCCCATTGAAACCCCCAAAATGTGTCTATTGTATGGTGCACATATTTTAAATTTCCAAATTCTGGAAAGTGAAATACATCCATTTGCCAGATTTTATTTCTGTGAATACATTTGGGATTATTTCCTGCTGGTAATGGAGTTTAATTATAGAATGAATAGGTGGGCAGTTTCTGACTATTACCTTGGCTTGTTGCCAAGTGATAGAAAATTCCTTGCTTAAGCCTTTACTATTAACATGGTGTTTTTTATGAAATTCTGAAGCTTTTTAGCACACTTCCTATTAATAAATGATCAATCTCATCATTACCTTGTGCTAGAGGACCTGGCAGACTCGTGTGGGATCTGATGTGTTATATATATATATATATATATATATATATATATATATATATAATGAGTCCTGTTACTGATAGTTTCATGCAATTGTTTAGACAATGCAATTAATTTCATATCATCAGGAATAAATTCATTGGTTTCAATGTGTAAAATAACTCTTGCTACATATTGAAAGTCAGTAACTATATTGAGAGGCTCTGTAAAGCCCATAAGTACCATGAGAATGGTGTGTAATTCTGCCTTTCATACAGTTATGAGGGCTTTGAACTACTTTAATTATATTACTTGATTTATAACCTGCTTTACCTGACTTGGTTACATCTGTATAGAATGTAGGGACTCCAGAGATTGGCATGTTTCTTACAATATATGGAAAATTCCATATTGTTTTCCTTATGAATTTTATTCTCTCTGTTTTGGGATAATTGTTCCTAATCATTCCCAAAAAGTTACTGCAAGCCTTTTGCCATTATTCATTATCCTTCTATAAGGAGGAAAATTCCTCATTAGTTAAAGGTACTATAATTTCTGTTGAGTCCCTTCCAGTTAGGTGACAAAGCCTTAATTTGCCTTTTAAAATCAAATTAGGGATCTTTCCTATATATGTCTTTAGTTTTTTATTCTGTTTATGTGGCAGAAATGTGTATTCTAATATGATACTTTCCCTCTGCATCAAAATCCCTAAGGGGTATTCTCTAGATTAAATTAACCAGAATACAGTCTAGTTATGGATCTACATGCGCCACATATGCTTCTAGTATCCTCTTTTCTACCCATTCTAATTCTTTTTTAGCCTCAGCTGATAATATTATAGTAACATAATGGCACCTTCAATGTACAGCAAGAATTTCCACGTAAATCTAACAAAAGTTTAAAAGGAATTTTAGAAACAAAAGACCAGAGAAAATCATGGCTTCTTGGCAGCATAATTTTCTCAGGTGGGCTCTGTTTTGCTACAGACAAGCAGAGACTTGATCTGTCAGTACTGGTGGTATACTTATATCCATCATGTTGGAAAATCAGAGGGTAAAACAGTTACCACTTTAATTTTAGAAATGTTGTATAGCAGATAAAAGACATGTGGCCAAGAAATCATAAAGACTTACAATAAAGACAGATTCTGATAAAGTAAATCCTCTAAAAGTTTTACCATGTGTTTAAAAATATTTGTAGGCTTGGGAGAAAAAAAGAAACAGGATAGTGTTAAAAAAAATAGAATAGCTGGGTACGGTGTTACAGGACTTTAATCCCCACACTCGAGAGGCAGAGGCAAGTAGGTCTCTGTGATTTCAAGGCCAGCTTTCTCTGCAGAGGGAGTCCAAGGTCAGCCAAAGCACACAGGGAAACCCTGTCTCAAAATATAAAAAGTAAAAGGAAAACAAATAGAGTAATAATAAATAAAAAATAAAACCACATAAAAATGGAAAATATATAGAGAGTCTGGATACTGTATGCTATTGTGTTATCTTTCAATTATTTAATTACTGGGTAAGGAACAACAAATGCTAAAAGACATTTGACTATAAATGCTGCTAAATTAGTCCAACTTATGTATTTTAAAAATGCTTTGACTTCTAAATTTAAATATAAGGACAGGTTTCTTGGGAAAAGATTTTTTGTTTGTGTTTCCACAGAAAATGAAAAACTGTAGATTCCTTCCAGACTTACATGGTTTGATGAAACAAGACCCCCCTGAAGCAGTGGCACCAGTGATCCAACATCCCAAAACAGCTGAGATTATATAGTTACAGACCACTTCAGCCAGGATTTCTGGGTCTTCTTAGGATCTCCAACACAGTATCCCCTAGCAGCAGGAAGTAGTTTGAAGAAAATGACACCCACATTCCAAAATATTGTTTTTAAATATTTTTTCATTCATACATAATTGGTTATAAATGGTAATGATCACAGTCAATCTCTTTCTAAAGGGCAAACAGGGAATATGATATAGAAATGAATATTGGTATTGATTTTCATTTATTGATATAAATTTAAGGTCAATTTTGTGACATGTATATTTCTCACCTTGTTAAGTATTGTGTTTATACTGATCTTTTAAAATGTAATGCTTATATAATTAAATACAAATTGTATATAGTCACCTATAATAGTCAGAACTGATGCTTAGGTTGGTTAGTTACACATTCTAGATATACAGCGATGTATTTGAGATGCATAGATATTCTTCAAACCCTTCAAAGACACACAGAATATATGGTATTTAAATGGCTTAGGGTTTTTCATGATAGTGAGACACAACTCTACCTGGCATGCCAATAACATCTGAGAGGAAGATGGACATCGAAAGAACTCATAATGGAGTTTGCTTTCAACATGGCAAGATTAGCATTTAGGGAAGAAATGGCTCTTGCATTTATTCTTTGATCTGGACATGTAGTACCAACAGGAAAGTGACTTAAAGCCAGCCTGGTCTACTGAGTGAGTTACAGGACAGGCTCCAAAACAATACAGAGAAACTGGGTCTCAAAAAATAAAAAAAGAAAAAAGAAAAGAAAAAGTTTCCTGATTTGATAAGAAGTCTGCCAGACACACTGTGGCCCATGGGCTGAAGATGGATGCCCCAATGTCACAGAGGAACTTCAGGTGACTATCCAGGTAGCGAGATGTCTCTGTCAATTCTAGTGTTTATATATTATCTTTCTGTGGTCTTTGATGGAGTTGGAGGCAGATAGTTTTAATTATAGTTTTCCTTAGTTATGATAAAAGATAAGCTACATATAAGACTTCAGACTCACACAAATAGGATAGATGATAAAATACTTTCTTTAAATCTTACTAAATATTAATGGACTAAATATTGTAACTAGAGTTCTTACTTAATAACTGTTCTGATATATATATATATCTCTCTCTATATATATATATAGACTATCTTAAAGTTAAAACCTTTCTTTTTATTTAGACAGAAAAGAAGAGATGATGGGGGAAGTCCTTCTGTGTATATGTTTGTCTTATTAGTTGATCAATAAAGCACTGTTGACTCACAGGGAAGCAAGAGAGGTGAGAATAGGAATCAAGGAGGAGTCTGGGAAATGTAGTCAAGAGCAGAGCATTGCTATGTGATCCAGGGAAGAGAAGATACATGAGGCTGGTGTCCTTGATAAGATAAGACCTCACAGTAATTGTGGTAACACTTAAGACAGAACTAGCCAATGAGAAGCCCTGGACACCGAATAACCACCTTGTAACTAATAGAGTCTCTGTGTGTTATTTGGGGTTGATGTGGCTCTGGTACCTGTCTGGTGGGAAGAATGTTGGTTATACACAGTGATTCTTAAATATATACATATGTGTGTGTGTGTGTGTGTGTTCCTGATTTTTCTGACTCAGTTTCTTATGTATGTAACAATTCAAGTATTCTGTTAAAAGAAGTACTAAGGACCAGCTGTTCCGGAAGGACCCGGTAAAAGAGGCCCTGCATAGGTGCCTGTGTTCCAGTGCCTGGGGATCGCCTGGGAACTGCACAGAGCTTCCAATCCTGGTGGGAGCCAAACACCCCAGACTCCAGGACGTCTTTCCCACCAACGAGACCAGGAAACCAGCAGATCCAGCATAAGGTCCAGGGGACCAGGTGGGAGGCTAAGCACCCCAGATTACTGGTTTTCTCCTCCACCCACAGGACCAGAATGAGGATGAGGAATGGAAGAACAACCAGATTATTGGACTTGCTAGCACCTACCAAAAGGGAACTCTGGTCCCCTAGCCACCAGAACAATAAGGGGCACTTTCTGCACCCACTAGAAGAGATGGGAAAGAGACAATACAAAAACACACTCAGCAACAGAAAAACAAATATGACACCACCAGATTCTAGAGACTCCACACCAGCAAGACTCCAAGATTCCAATGCAAATGAAGCAGAAGAGAATGACCTTAAAACCACTTTCATGAAAATGATAGAGGCCCTAAAAGAAGATATAGGAAAATCCCTCAAAGAAATGCATGAAAAAACAAACCAAACAATACAAGAAATGGAAGAAAAAACAAAGCAAAAAATGAAAGAAATGGAAGGAGAAACAAACCAAAAAAGGCAGGAAATGGAAAAAAACAAACCAAAAAATACAAGAACTGGAAGAAAAAGCAAAACAAAAGATGCAAGAAATGGAAGAAAACGCAAACCAAAAAATGCAAGAAATGGAAGAAAAAGCAAACCAAAAAAGGCAAAAAATGGAAGAAAGAACAAACTAAAAAATTCATAAAAGGCAACAAATGAACGATAAGATAAACTGAAAATTGCAAGAAACAATGCAAACAGTGTAAGGTTAGAAAACTGAAATAGAGACAATAAAAAAAAACACAGTCTGAAGAAAGGCAGGAAATAGAAAAGCTGGGCAAACGGTCAGGTACTACCAATACAAGCATTACCAACAGAATACAAGAGATGGAAGAGAGAATCTCAGGTGTTAAAGATACACTAGGAGAAATGGATTCATCAACCAAAGAAAATCTTATGTCCAACAAATCCTTAACACAAAACATCCAGGAAATATGGGACACCATGAAAAGACCAAACCTAAGAATAATAGGTATAGAAGAAGCAGAAGAAAACCACCTCAAAAAGGCAGAAAACATATTCAACAAAATCATAGAAGAAAACTTTCCCAACCTTAAGAAAGACATGCCAATGAAGGTACAAGAAGCTTACAGAACACCAAATAGAGTAGATCACAAAAAAACTTCCCCTTGCCACATAATAATCAAGACCCAAAATGTACAGAATAAAGAAAGACTATTAAGAGCAGCTAAGGAAAAAGGCCAAGTAACATATAAAGACAGACCTATCAGAATTGCACCTGACTTCTCCATGGAAACTCTGAAAGCCAGAAGGTCCTGGATAGATATTCTACCAACACTAAGAGACCATGGATGCCAGCCCAGACTATTATACCCGGCAAAGCTCTCAATCAATATAGATGGAGAAAACAAGATATTCCATGACAAAAATAGATTCAAGCAATATGTATCCAATAACCCAGCCCTACAGAAAGTTTTGTAAGGAAAAAATCCAACCCTACAACCAGAAAAACATAGGTATTAGAGAATCCCTCTCTACCAACAGCCAAAAGAACAAAGGGGTGAAATTCCACACATAATTCCACTACGACCAACCATTCCAAATCAAAGAAGAATGAGCAATCAATGGTCATTAATATACCTCAACATTAATGGCCTTAACTCACCAATAAAAAGACACAGGCTAGTAGAATGGAATCAAAAACAGAACCCATCCTTTTGCTGCATACAAGAAGCACACCTAAACCTCAAAGACAGACATTACCTGAGAGTTAAAGGTTGGGAAAAAATTTTCCAATCAAATGGACCCAAGAAACAAGCAGGGGTAGCAATCCTAATATCTAACAAATTAGACTTTAAAATAAAATCAATCAAAAGAGATGAAGGAGGTCATTACATATTCATCACAGGCGAAATACACCAAGATGAAGTGTCTATCCTGAACATCTATGCCCCAAATACAAAGGCATCCACATTCATAAAAGAAACATTACTAAAACTTAAATCACATCTAAAGCCCCACACAGTTATAGTGGGAGATTTCAACACACCACTCTCACCACTAGACAGGAATACCAGACAGAAAGTCAACAAAGAAGCAAAGGGTCTAATAGAAATAATGACCCAACTGGGATTAAAAGACATCTATAGAACATTCCATCCACATAAAAAAGAATATACCTTCTTCTCACCACCACATGGAACCTTCTCAAAAATCGACCACATACTTGGCAACATAATCAACCTCAGCAGCTTCAAAAAATTGGAATAACTTCATGCATCTTATCAGACCACCATGCTTTAAAATTAGAAGTCAACAACAACACAAATTGCAGAAAACCTACAAACTCATGGAAATTGAATAATGTACAACTGCACCATTCCTGGGTCAAAAAAGAAATAAAAAAAGAAATTAAATACTTTCTAGAATTCAATGAAAATGAAGACACAACATACCCAAACCTATGGGACACTTTGAAAGCAGTGCTACAGGGGAAGTTAATAGCACTAAGTGCCCACATGAAGAAACTGGAGAATAGTTATACTAGAGAATTAACAGCATAGCTGAAAGCTCTAGAACACAAAGAAGCAAACTCCCCCAGGAGGAGTAGATGCCAGGAAATAATCAAATTGAGGGTTGAAATCAATAAAGTAGAAACTAGGAAAACAATACAAAGAATCAATGCAATGAAGCATTGGTTCTTTGAGAAAATCAACAAGATAGACAAACCTTTGTTCAAACTTACCAAACAGCAGAGAGTGAACATACAAATTAACAAAATCAGAAATGAAAAGGGGGACATAACAACAGACTGTGAGGAAATTCAGAGAATCATCAGGTCATACTTTGAAAACCTGTACTCCACAAAATTCGAAAATTTAAAGGAAATGGATGACTTCCTGTATAGCTATTACTTGCCAAAATTAAATCAAGAACAGATAAGCCATTTAAATAGACATATAACCCCTATGGAAATAGAAGCAGTCATCAAAAGTATCCCAACCAAAAAAAGCCCAGGTCCAGATGGCCTCAGTGCAGAATTCTACCAGAAATTCAAAGAACAGCTTATACCAATTCTTCTCAAAGTATTCCACGCAATAGAAGCAGAAGGGTCTTTGCCAAACTCTTTCTATGAGGCTTCAATAACCTTGATCCCCAAGCCACACAAAGACACAACTAAGAAAGAGAACTTCAGACTAATATCCCTCATGAACATTGATGCAAAAATAATCAATAAATTACTGGCAAATCGGATCCAAGAACACATCAAAACAGTCATTCGCCACGATCAAGTAGGTTTTGTCCCAGGGATGCAGGGATGGTTCAACATACGAAAATCCATCAATGTAATCCACCATATAAACAAGCTGAAAAACAAAAAATCACATGATCATCTCACTAGATGCTGAAAAAGTCCCCTTCATGATAAAGGTCTTGGAGAGATCTGGGATAACAGGATCATACTTAAACATAATAAAAGCTATATACAGTAAACCAACAGCCAACATCAAACTAAATGGACAGAAACTCAACGCAATTCCTCTAAAATCAGGAACAAAACAAGGCTATCCACTCTCTCCATACCGTTTCAACATTGTACTTGAAGTTTTAGCCATTGCCATACGACAACTAAAGGGGATCAAGGGGATACAAATTGGGAAGGAAGAGTTCAAACTTTCACTGTTTGCAGATGATATGATAGTTTACATGAACGACCCAAAGAACGCAACCAGGGAATTCTTACAGCTGATTAACACCTTCAGCAAAGTGGCAGGCTACAAGATCAACTCAAGAAAATCAGTAGCCCTACTATATACAGATGATAAAGGGGCTGAGAAAGAAATCAGAGAAACATCACCTTTTACAATTGCCACAAACAACACAAAATACCTTGGGGTAACGCTAACCAAACAAGTGAAAGACCTGTATTGCAAGAACTTTGAATCTTTAAAGAAAGAAATTAAAGAAGCCCTCACTAAATGGAAAGATCTCCCATGCTCTTGGATAGGTAGGATCAATGTAGTAAAAATGACAATCCTGCCAAAAGCAATCTACAGATTCAATGCAATCCCTATTAAAATCCCAGCACAATTCTTCACAGACCTTGAAAGAACAATAATCAATTTTGTATGGAAAAACAGAATTCCCGGGATAGCCAAAACAACCCTGTTCAACAAGGCAACGTCCGGAGGCATCACCATCCCTGACTTCAAGCTCTGTTATAGAGCTATAGTCCTGAAAAAGCTTGCTATTGGCACAGAAATAGACAGGTAGACCAATGAAATCAATTTGAAAACCCTGATATTAACCCACACACGTATGAACATCTGATATTTGACAAAGAAGCTAAAAATATACAATGGAATAAAGAAAGCATCTTCAACAAATGGTGCTGGCATAACTGGAGGCTGGCATGTAGAAGAATGTGGATAGATCCATATTTATCGCCATGCACAAAACTTAAGTCCAAATGGATCAAAGACCTCAACATAAATCCACTCACACTGAACCTCTTAGAAGAGAAATTTGGTGGTATCCTTGAACTGAGCTGACCTGAAGAAAGCCAGTAACAGAGAGGGAGGACTTATGACCAAAGTGATTAAGACTAGGTTGGTTTAACCCCCAGAAACAGCTGAACTGCCAAGGGTTAACTCTTTAATCCCTGGCTGATGCCTGGGAATCCAGCATGGGACTGATCAAGGCCCCCCTGAATGGGGGTGTCAGTGAGGAGGCCTAGATAATCTATTGAGCCTTGGGCAGTAGATCAGTATTCATCCCTAGTATACACATGGACTTTGGACTCCCATCCAACAATGTGAGTTGCACTCTCACCCTGAACTCTTGGGGGAGGGTCTGGGCCCTGTGCTGGATGAAATGACAGACTGTGGACACCCCCATGGAGGGTCTAACCCTCCCTGGGGAAATGAGGGGATATTGGGGGGGTTGGGAAGAGGGCACGGGAGGAGGGGAGGGAAATGGAGAGGGACCTGGAACTGACTGGTGAAGCAACCTTGTTTCTAATCTAAATTTAAACTTAAAAATAAATAATAAAAAATGTAATAAAATAAAAGAAGTACTAAAATGAGCATACTGGTTTTGTTCATGATCTCATAGGAAAGGACTCTGGGTTCTCAATGTTGAGTTTGATGTTGTATGTGACTTGTTACACTGCAGTACAGTCCTTTTATATGTAATGTGTTGAGAGTTTTCATTGTGAACAGATGCTGAACCTAAGGGTTTTTTTTTGTACACATTCAGCTTCCTTTATGTGTTTTATTCTTCATTCTATTAATATAGTGTATTACATTTATTTATTTGATTATAATGAGCTAACTTTTCATCTCAGGGACAATTTTCAGTTGATTATGATGTAGAATACAGAGTGATCTCATTTGACACAAGATGTTAAAAAGCCAAATTCCTAAAGCAGAGACTGAATTAGTGTTTGCCATAGACCTAGGGAAGAGGTAAATGAGAGACACTGGTTGGAGAACATTCTCAGCTAGGGAGGCTAGAATGATTCCAAACTATATATATATATATATATATATATATATATATATATATATATTTCTATGAGGTCTTATCTTATGGAGGACACCAGCATCATGTATCTTCTCTTCCCTGGATAACATGGCAATGCTCTGCACTTGACTAACTTTCACAGACTCCTCCTTGACTCCTATTCTCACTTATCTTGTATCCCTATAATATGAGGCAACTATATCAGATGATCGGTATGATAAAAACCCTGTCTCTGTGCCTATTCTACAGTGAAGAGGCAACATATCAATACCTTTCACAGCTTTAGTATATAATTTTTAAATATATTCTAATAAAACAGGAAAAATGATCACAGGCTTTAATTGCTATGACATCATCAATATAGCAATGTAGAGTTATGTTTTGTTAGACTATTTCATTATCACTATGAACACAAATATTCCGGTTGATTATACAGTTTAATATGCACTGATAAAGTTTGTCAAAGCTAATGAAACTGTTGAATACTCAAAGTCAAATATCCTCACATGATCTTGTAGCACAAATTCTAATTAATCTTAATAATAAAGCCCCAGGTCACATGGTCTCTCTCTGTCTCTCTCTGTCTCTCTCTGTCTCTCTCTCTCTCTCTCTCTTTCTGTTTCTTGCTTTCTCCCCACCCACATGTCACACACATCTCTTTCAATTTTACGAACTTTTGCAACACTCAGTAACAACAGCCACATGAAATGTCCTATACTCGTTTTCCATAGAGCTTAAGTAAACTCTAGAGATAGACCATTTCATTTTCTTACCTTTCCCCCCTCATGGCAGTGAAAGGACTGCTCTTGGCCTGAACCAATTTATCAGTTTCAAAGGAAAGAATAATAAAACTGCCATTTTTGGCTGTAGTATTGGGAGTACAGCAGATGCCCTGGTATTAAGACTTATTAAAACAGAACTGTCTTGTAGTTTTTTGATATCAAAATTGCTTTCAAGTCTTGTTGAGGCTCCGTGCTATTCTGGATGAAAAAACAGAAGCAGAAGAAAGAAAAGGTAAAAAGAACTCAAAGTGACCCCAATGGAGCCCTGAAATAGCTGAGCTATTAAACACCTGGCTATGTGGATGGTTTCTGGAGTTCTCCAATCTATCACAGACACAGCCTGACAGGAGAAAATTAATTTAAAATTCACTTCCTTCACAGACCTGCTCAAGATACTCAAAATGTGAGGAAGGCTTACAGAGTCGAAATAATTGTTGACTAGTCCCTAGGTACCTTCCTGTTTTCTACTCCTCCAATAACTTGCACCTGCAGACAGCCTGTTATCAACAAGAGTTCTGAAGAACAGGGACAGGTAAATACATAAATGATTTACCCTGAGTGAGAAATAATCCACAGCCTAGGCTTTGGGCTAAGGTGCAGCAGTCAAAGTAAGTGATTTCTTCCTTCAACTGGCTAAGAAAGTTTGTATAATGGGAAAGTACATTGGAGGCAAAAATCTGTTAAAATTCTGAGAGTTTTGCTCATTAATTGTGTACATTTGGGAAAATTAATAGAGACCAATGAGATTTCTTCATAAGTGAAATAGAAATTTTAAGGACGCATTCAGGGCTTGAGGGAAAATGAAAGAGAACATTTCCTCTACTAGGACATCACCAAGCCCTCTCAACCCATCATCCCAGGTCATCTGAAAGCCATCTCATAGACTCCTCTCAGCTCCTAAGCAAAATTGTCCTCATACCAGTCATATCAACATCAAAAGGATGTGTGTATGTGTGTGAACATGTGTGTACCTGCTGTGAAAGAAGGGCTCAGTTTCAGTGTCATTCTTTAGGCAACACTCATTTTTTTTTTAACCATTACCTCTCACTTAACAAGGATCTTGCCAATTAGACTAGTCTGGCCGGCCAATAAGCTGTGGGCATCATTGTGTCTCCACATGTAAGCAATGGGATTGCATGTGCTTGCCACCATGCCTACCTCTTCAGCGCGGGGTTCTAATGACTAAACCCATGTTCATGATTGAGCAGCAAGCATCATATCAGCTGAGAAATCTCTCCATGAGTTTTTTTGCCTATACACCTATTCTAGTAGCACATGCACTGCACATCTTAGAGCCACTCTGTTCTATATCCAGCTCTTAGAACAGTAATTGCTGTGTAATAACAGCTTTCAAATGACCCAGCAGGGTTTGTATAGCTGTCCAAAAGATTGTCACAATAATATGTTTCAAGGTATTGTTTTTAAAATGATAATGCCCATATAATTAATATCTATCACATGATTTTAAAGTTGGATAAAACCTGAGTTGCTGTTTGAAGCATGTTTGGGACACCTATTTCGGGACACTCATGGCATTGTTCTAAACATTAATGTCACTGGTTGACCCTTCTCTCCCACTCTGTCTGTATTGTATAAACATTTTGGATGAATACAAATGTTATCACCATACTGCATGCTATATAATCTTTCTCGTGGTGCCACAACCTGGTTAGTACTTACTAGAACAATGATAAGATATAACCATACTCAAATTTTGAGAGGGTGACCTAGAAATAATCATGAGGAACATGTTTAAAATTGAATTCGGTTAGTATTAAGCCTAACTTACTTTTACCTGCAAATCTTAAAATTATTAAAGAGACAAAGGGCAAATATGCTCCAAAATGACTCTAAACATCCAAATACAAAGTATGTGACATAAAATAAGAAGTTTTAACATAACCACAGTTATAGCCACCATCAAGTAAGAAAAGGAACTGCGTAATTACTATGTACCAGATACTGCCATAAGTTCTTTATTTTCAGGGTCCTCCAGCCATCAACCAGGTACAGATGCATCACATCCTCATAAGAAAAGACATGACTCAACCCTTATAGAGAGTATGTGACTCTGGACCACCCTGCTACCTGCCAAATTCCAGAAACAGACTTGCGGATTATCTAGGGCATAGGCTTAAACAATAGAAGGTGGAATGTGAAAGATAAAGCTAGAATCTGCAGTTAGGTTACCAGAGGATACAGGATGGCCTACCCATTCCACTGACCTTTGCTCTGCCAGGCTCATTGCAGTACAGCACACCCCCATTCCTTCTCCTCCTCCCTTCCCCTTTGGAATGAATAAAGTTGTCCCCTTGATCAGACTTTTGTCTTGGCGTCCATCCTTGTGTCCCCTGCCCTCCATCTTTTCCGTAGGTGTCCACCAGATCCACGCTCAGTGTCCTGCGGGTTGGGACACTTTATAATAGCAAATAAGTTTAATATTCAAAACGCCTTTGATTGCACTAACAGATACTTGATTTGATCTTGAGAGCAGGGAATGGCAAATGCCAAGAAGTAATCACATCATCTATGATGCATTTATACTTTACAAACTAGAAAACAGCACAGAAGCTTGAATGTTGAGTATTGCCAATTATCAAAGGCTTTTTTCCCAGGGAAGACATGCTCAGGATAGAGATATGGAAGATGAGGGAAACCTTTAGCATTATTTGAGTTGTTGGGACTTCATAGCTGCCACAAGCTCATTTTTAAGGGCCAACTAAAGAAATAAGTGAGGACTAACATAAAAAGTGGACCAGCACATGCATTACAAAATGGTCCTGTTCAAGGGTATTCATGACTAAATCATCCTGGCCAGTGTGGTCCCATTAATCAGTGATCATCATTGCAAGATTCTAGCCTCTCTTGTAGAGAGGTGTGACAAGTTGTTAGAACTGTGTGACATCTCCTTGGGAGGCAAGTCCCTCTGCTTTCAGAGACCAAGCTTTTCCTTAATCAGCATGACACCCCTGGGAATATTCCAACTCCCTAAGGTCCATTGTATCACAACTCTGATGGCAAAGGAAAAAGACACAAGTATGTCTCATTTTGGAATAGTTTTACTTCTGTCATAAATAAATATTAAAAAGTGTGATTTGGTAGGGAAATCCTTAAGTCCTTTGAAACCTATCCCTGGACAGCACAGTATGCTACTACCTTGCTCTGTCTCTGCTCACTTCCTGGGAGTGAGGTGAACTGTTTTGTCCTGCCATGCCCTTCTGTTGCTCTGCCATGGCTTTCTATTGCTTTGCATGCCTTCCTGTACTGCCTCATTGTACCTCCATAAGGCCTGAGATCAACTGATGATGTGCTGAAACCTCCACAGCTCAGAAGAATATGTTTCTTTTCCTCTTTGTAAGCTGTTTATCTCAGGTATTTTCTTACAATGACAGAAAGGTGGCAGACACAAAAGTGTTAGCATATTTTCTCTAGACTTTTGTGATTGTAAGTGGTAAACAGTTCTATATATGAAGTAAAATAATTTGCATTTGTGAATTTATAGCTGAATTCTTAGAGTTGCCCTCAGGATGACAAAACAAAGGATTAGATCTCTGCAAAAAGTTGAGAGCCTAATAGGATTTCTTTTTTTTTTAATTTTAGAAACAATCTTATTTTACGTGTGAATCCCAATACCTTCTCCCTCCCATCTTCCCATGCCTGCCAATGACCCTCCCCTATCCCACCCTCCATCTACTACCAAGGGAGAGTGAAGCTTTCCATGGGGATCATCAAAGTCTATCACATCAGTTTGGGGGAGGGCCTAGGCCCTCACCTGTGTATCTAGGCTGAGAGAGTAGCCCTCCATGGGGAATGGCTCCCAAAATCCATTTGTGATCTAGGGATAACTACTGGTTCCACTGTCAGAGGTCCCATAGATTGCCCAGACATCTTAACTGAAACCAACATTTAGAAGGCTTGGCTTGGTCCAATGCTGGTTCCCCAGTTTTATGATTGGGGTCCATATGTTCCCATTTGGTCAGCTGTTTCTGTGGATATCCCCCACATGGTCTTGACCCCTTTGCTCATCCATCCTCCATCTCTACAACTGGATTTCAGGAGTTCGGCTCAGTGCTTAGCTGTGGGTGTCTGCTTCTGTTTCCATCAGCTACTGGATGAAGGCTCTAGGATGATTTCTATACAGACAGATTTCACTATGTAGCCATGATTAGACACACTCACTATGTAGACCATGTTTGCTACAAACTCAGAGACATCCACTTAGTATTGAAACATACATATATTTTTAATGGTATATATCTAGGCAGATACTTCCATTTTGCCTGCATGTTTTCTCCTATGGTCTCATTCTCTGATTCTTAGAGGAGGATAAATTATTTGCTATAAGAACCTGTTGTAACTCATGGGAGGTCACGGACTCTCGATCAACATCTGAAGAACCTGCATGGAAGCAAACTAGGCCCTCTGCATGTGGGCACCAGTTGGATAGCCTGATCTGTTTGTGGGACCACTAGCAGTGGGACCAGGATCTATCCATGCTGCATGAGCTGGCTTCTTGAAGTCCTTTCCATATGGTAGGATGCCTTGCTCAGCCTTGATGCAGGGGAGAGGGGCTTTGTCTTGCCTCAACTGAATGTTCCAGGCTTAGTTGACTGCCTGAGGGAGGCCTTCCCTTTCTGAGGTATGGATGGAGGTGGGATGGGAGAAGGTGGGGGTTATGGGAGGAGGGGAGAGAGGAGGAACTGCAGTTCATATATAAAATTATTAATTTTCAAAATTATAGTAAAATAAAAAAGAAACCTTGAAAGTTGTGGGTTTTTTCCTCCCATGGGAGTCCTTGAGAATGGCTTCACTCGCAGGTATGCCTGTCCACTCCTTCTAAGACAAATGTCTTGAAGATATAGAAATTCATGTATTCATTTAAGCCACAAAATTTAAAATACAAAATAGACAGTCTTAGAAAAACACATAAGTTGTATCACCCTGCATTTAATTCCTTGCTTTCCTAAACCCAATACATTTCAAAATAAAATTATAAATTATTTCCAGCTCCCACTTCCAGGAGTGGAGGAAGTGAGTTCCTCCTTGGTAGTTGTTCTTTCTCAGGCTAGTCACCTGGAGGGGAGGTTGTGGTGAGCACAGGAGTATGAGTATGTCCCATTGTAGGGTAAACAGGCATGGTCGTCATCCAAAGCAGATCAAACCATTATTCATTATTGTTTAGCTGTCTGAGTTTAAGAAGAAATTATTAGCTTCCTGGGGAACCAGGAATTTTAGCTTCAGATCCATCTGTGCTCCTAACAGAAGGCAAGAAGCTAGTGGCATTGTCAGCCATTTAACATAAGAAGAACATGCTATAATCAAATAGGGACCACTCATCTGTGCCATTCTGGGACCCCCATTTCAGGACACATAGGAAACCTGCCAGAGGCATAAAAAATTAAAAAAAAAAGAGGAAATGCTCTTAACAGGGGAAAGGTAATTTTTTTCTACTTACAAAAAAATAACAACAAAGAAAGACCCTTTAGTTTCTTTCTCAAATATCCTTGTTTTGAAAAAAGCTACTACAGTGATGATTTTCTAAGGTATTATCAGATTCCTGGATTTTTATCCATACCTCAGACTCTATGGGAAGTTAGAAGCCTCTAAAATATGATATTGTATTTAAGCCAACTTGCTTACCACAGCTCTTGAGACTGGGACCTACTTCTTACCAGGAATAACGTTACTTGCCATCTAAATAAACACTGAATTTTAGTGTGTTGAAATAATAAAGCCAAAGAGATGAAGTGGATTCGTGGTATATTAAATCTGGGATGGCTTCAAATAACAGCCTCAAGCAATAATGTGGCTCATCCACCCTGTACTCATGATATCAGGGTTATTGTAGAAATGATGGCTTTAAAAGTCAAGCATCCATACTTCTCTTCTCCTAAGACCCAGTTCAGATGTCACTTTGAGTCCATTTGTACATGAAAGAATGAAGTCACCAATGAGGCAATGATTTCCTGGTCACTTCCTGGTGCTCGAAAAATTCCTCTAGAATTATTTGGAAAAGAAGGTATTTCTGTATGGACAAACACTCAGCCATAGAACAAAATAATATGCTGGGAACTTAGAGAAGATAGAAAGAAGAGCTGTACACTGTGGTATTGTGAAACTGTGGGATAAAGACTGGCAAGCAAGGAGTAGTATGGGGAAGAGAAATACATGCATGTGTACAGAATCAAAACCAACCATGCTGAAGTTCAAGAGCTAATATTGGGACTGAGGAGATGGTAATGTTGGTAGTGTGATGCCGTGCAAGCTTTAGTACCTAAACCTACCTCCTAAGAACCTATGTAAGAAGTCAGGTATCATTTGTAATCCCACAGTTGAGAAGATGGAGCCAGAAAGATCCTGGACCTCACGATGCAGATAGTATTGCTAAACTGGTGGGATGCAGGTTTGATGAGAGACCATATCTCAAGAACATATGAGTAGAACAGCCAATGTTAAACGCTGGTATTCATGTGAACATATACAAATTCTTATGCAGGGATATGCTCACATGAATACAGTGAACTCCCAAACACACCACAAAGTAAAATAATATCTATGAAAATACATAGGAAATTGTGAGAACTACGAAAATAAAACACAGGAAGCTAAAAGGTAGCAGAAACACATGCAAGTGGTTGAAAATAAACTCCATGATGACCAAGCATTATGTTTGCCGGTAATGTTTTCTATTTAACAAGATTGCTGTCAAGTAAATAGTATGTACTCAATTAAAAAACTTTGAAAAATAATTGCATATTTCACTATTATTTGAAAGATCAAGAAATATTGATTTATTTTTAGAATTCTTGTGCTGGCTACATGTTGCCAGCAGTATAACTCCCTCAGTGAGTTGGGACTATGATACTAATTTTTCCCCTATCTTAGTTAGGTTTCCATTACCATAATAAAGACTATGAACAAAATAAACTTGTGGATCAAAGGGTTTATTTCATTTTATAGCTTACAGTTAATCATGAGTGAAAGTCAGGGCAAGAGGCTAAGGCAAGAGCCTGGAGGTAGGAACTGAAGCCGAGTTCTCGGAAGAATGATGTATAAGGCTTGCTTCTAATAATGGCTTGCTCATCCTGCCTTCTTATACACCCCAGATCCACCTTCCCAGGGTTGGTACTTCCCATAGTGGCCTGGAGCCCCCCACATTCATGATTAATTAAGAGATGGCTACAGGTGACCTGAGGGAGGTGTTTTCTCAACTGAGGTTGCTCTGCTCAGGTGACCCCAACTTGTGCCTAAGTAAGACAAATATCTAACTAGAGCGTTACCAAAGGAGAAAGCCTCCTGTCATCTTGATGAGTTCTGATAATTAAACTCAGGAGAAAATATATGTCTGGGTTTTATATCCAAATTAAGCTGTCAGAAATCATTCAAATTCTAAATTGCAATTAGCCTTTTCCAATATGATCTTGTTTGTCAAGTTTAGTTCACCAGCACAATTAAGAAAGACTTTGTATGTGTGAGACAACTAAGAAAACAGCACACACACACACACACACACACACACACACACCAGTTTTAGCCTATGCTTTAGAATATGACCTAAAAATATGAAAAAAATAATAACACTTTTAGCAGTAGAAATGTCAAATTACTCCATCATATTCTATATACAGTTTTCCTTTCCTTACTGTCTCTCAGAATACAAAAAATTATTGATATGAAAATAGCTGTGACTTTACAACAAAAACTAAACTTGTAGTTTTACCAACAAAATAGGCAAACACCATCACATGAACATTTCAATAATTTTGACTAAAACTATTATGAATTTTATCTTTAAGCCAGAAATCAAAACAGGACTTTCTAAATGGTTCATGATATGAATAGGTGTGTTGAAAACATATTTAAAACACTCAAATGAAACAATTTTTTGAGGGCTCTTGAACACTAGCAGTGGCAGCATACACCTGTATTTGAGAAGCACCACTACAAGCAATTGATTGACACATTAGTATAAATCACCTTTATACATGTGAGAAAATTAACAAGAACCTGAAGACCTTCCTAAAAAAACAATCCAACACTCTTATTTTCACATACTGGATACATTTGAAAGATACAAGACCTAGGCATGGTTTGTTGCTGAAGAGCATAAACTCACCTCACAAGTTTTAAATTTGTAGATGAAAGAATTTTAAAAAGTATCATGAGGACAATTTTATTAGTTTGACAGAAAAACAATCAGACGAGGTGGGTAAACTGCAGCAGCTACTGGAGCAAGGGTGATGGATAAGAACAAGAGACTTATTATGTTTCTGGAGTTCAAAGTTAGAAGAGCAGGTAGGCTTAATAATGTCTGCAAACAAAGGTAGGGACACCACCGTGCCTCAGAGTCAGGATAACAGAATAGGCTAACGTTGCCAGTATCTGGAAAAGAAATGGAAAGGGGAAAAGAAATGGAACTTTTTAAAATTTTTCTTTTTTCAACTCAAATTCACCTTGTAACCAAAGATCCTTCAATTTCTTTTTTAAAATTTTATTATTTAAATTTTAAATAGCTTGTTTCACATGTCACTCCCAGTCCCCTCTCCTCCCCTCCTCCCATGCCCCCCAACCATCCCCCATAGCCTCCCACCCTATTGCCACTTCCTTCCACATAAGGGATATCTAGAGTCTGTCATTTCACTCAGGTCGGGGTCCAGGCACTTCCCTAAGAGCCCAGGCTGAAAGAGCATCCCTCTTTGTGTTATGGCCACACAAAGTCTGTTTGTATGCCAGGGATAAACACTGATCTACTTCCTAGGGCCCCATAGGTTTCCCAGGCCTCAATAATCAATTTTTCATGGAAAAACAAAAGGCCCAGGATAGCCAAAACAACTCTATACAATAAAGGAACTTCAGGAGGCATCACCATACCTGACTTCAAGCTCTATTAATGAGCTATAATCCTGAAAACAGCTTGGTATTGGCACAAAAATAGACAGGTAGACCAATGGAACCAAATTGAAAACCCTGATTTTAACCCACACACCTATGAACACTTGATTTTTGACAAAGAAGCTAAAACTGTACAATGGAAAAAAGAAAGCATCTTCAACAAATGGTGCTGGCATAACTGGGTATTGGTATGCAGAAGACTGCAGATAGATCCATGTCTATCGCCTTGTACAAAACTTAAGTCCAAATGGATTAAAGATCTCAACATAAATCCAACCACACTGAAACTCTTAGAAGAGAAAGTGGGAGATACTCTTCAATGAGTTGGTACAGGAGACTACTTCCTGAACATAACACCAGTGGCACAGACACTAAGATCGACAATTAACAAACAGGAACTCCTGAAACTAAGAAGTTTCTGAAAGGCAAAGGACACAGTCAACAAGATAAAAAGGCAGTTCACAGAATGGGAAAAGATATTCACTAACCCCACATCTGACAGAGGGCTAATCTCCAAAATTTACAAAGAACTCAAGAAGCAAGTCTCCAAAACACCAAAGGATCCAATTAAAAGTTGGGGTACAGAACTAAATAGAGAATTCTCAATAGAGGAAGCTAAAGTGGCCAAGAGACACTTAAGAAAGTGCTCAACATCCTTAGGTATCAGGGAAATGCAAATCAAAACAACTTTGAGATACCATCTTACTCCTGTCAGAATGGCTAAATCAAAAACACTGAAGATGCTGGGCGGTGGTGGCACACACCTTTAATCCCAGCACTCGGGAGGCAGAGGCAGGCGGATCTCTGTGAGTTCCAGGCTGGGCTGGACTGATAGCCTCCAAAACAATACAGAGAAACCCTGTCTCGAAAAACCAAAAAAAAAAAAAAAAAAAAAAAAACACTGAAGACAATTTATGCTGGAGAGGATGTGGAGAGAGGGGTACACTCCTCCACTGCTTATAGGAATGCAAACTTGTCCTTCAATTTCTGGTCCTATTGTTGCTTCCTGAAAAGCCTTGAGAATGCAGGCATGTGGTCATGTACCACCATACACCACATGCAGTGCTTGGGATGGTTCAGGTCCTCCTTCATGCTAGGCGAGCACTTTATTCAGTGAGCTACATCCCCAGTTACACTTTAGGCGTTAGAACTCAAAAAGTGGTCTGAAACACAGGCACTGTGTGAGAGATTTCTTGGAACATAGAAGTTCACATATCATTAAGGAGATAATCATTCCTCTCTTAGCAGTTGTCAAGTTCTTGTACATCTACATCTTGGGATGGGGTCCAGTGAGATTTTCCCCATCTGTGTTGGGCTTCAACTGGTGTTGGGATTGTTCAAGTCTTATTTAGGAAGTCATTTTGAGGTTTCATAGCTGTGACCTTCCAAGTCACAGTTAGAAGCCACAATCTCTCAACTGACTTCCTGGTCATCAAGCAAAGCAGTCCTTCCATCCCTCCCATGCCATGTTCTTTGAGCATTCGGTGCAGGAGTTGGATTGTAGATATTGGGACTGGACATCCCTCAGTCAGCATACTGACGGTTGGAGAATTTGCTGTAATGTTCTTCTTCGTGATGCAAAAATACCCACTTATCCATGTCAGCACTATGAGTAGTGAGTGTGGATTACAGTGACAGTGAGTTCCAAAGGAACCCATATTTTTAATCATTGCAGCAAAACAGCATGTTTCTTCTCTTCTTACACAGGTTATCTTAAATTCAAAGAGGTTTTTCAGATTTTAAGGAGAACATTTGTGATATTCTTTTTCTTTCCTTGAAATTAAAACGCAACAAGAAAGTAGGGACCAAGGTCCCAAGCTGCTGTTAGGGAGTTAGTCAGAGACTGCTAATTGCCTGAGTAGCTTCTAAATATTGTTATGCATCTGATGTCCTAGCACTGGGGAGGCCGAGTGAGGAGAAATGAAATTTTAGGGCCCCGCCTCTGCTGCAGAGGGGAAACTTGTGTACAAGCAAACAAATAAGCAAACAACAACAAACTTTAGTGCTATTCTAAACTCAAGTGTGTTCCTCCCTACCCCACACTTTATTTTCTGCTTATTCAAACTGCAATCTTCCAGTCTCCCATGTCCACAAATTCAAACACACATATCCTCTCTGAAATACTGCTTTACCCAATTCTTTTGTATTTAGAGAAGAGAACTATGTCAATTGATTTCTTTCTGTGAGAACAAGAGAGAGAATCCCCACTGCCTGTCAGGGACCTGCTCTTTGTCCTTTACAGGACCTCCCTTGCCACCTCATGCAAGAATCTCTCCCACAGGCTCTGCCTGGAGTTCTGAGAAGAGTAATTCTTAACTGTCTCTCACCTTGGTTTTAGGAAACAGTGGTGATCACTGAGGCCGGGTTTTCCTTGGGGAATGGTCTGAATTACTTCTCTGTGTGAGTGATGGTCCTGGCAAAGTGTCTAATTGATTGAACTGCCTGGTGTTTATTATTCTAATAGTCCTAAAGAAAGCCTGGATGATTTTCCATTAGCCCACAATGAAACTCTGGGGGAGCATTTCTACAGCACTTCAGAGCTTGTTAACCTAAAAGTAATTGGGCATATAAATTTGGAGGGTCTTATTTGTTCTGCCAGGACTAAGTGGATGAAAAGAATGGCCATATTTACCCTATTTAAATATCCCATTCAAAGAAAATATGTTGAAGCATTGCTAACTACCCAGAGTCCTGAGAGAAAGATCTTGAAAGGACATCACTGCTCATACATGAGCTACCACACCATTCTCATTTGGTCACAAATGGCCACATATGACAGTTCTGACCCTTAGTTCTTCCTTTACAGTGGCAGATGACATAATAAATATATCCAGTCATGAAGACAATATAACAACTCTCTTGATTGTTTCCTCTTCTGTACATTCTTCTTCAGCCTCTAGTTAGTACACACAGAATAGTATAAAAGTAGTAAAAGGTTCCAGATGAAACATTGCAGCACCCGATAAAGGAACATGAAGTCAATACACAAGAGCCAGGGAAAAATTGGTAATAGTAATATTGGCAAGAAAGCTAGCAGGGTGACCCTGAGTAAGAAACACTCATGCTATAAGGAACAACTAATGATACCAGAGGACAGAGGATCAGATCTATGTATTTTTAGTTCCCATAACCTCTGCCAAATGCGGGTGGAAGGATTCCTGTTGCCTTTTTGTCTGATCCACAGTTTGTGCCACATTCTATAGCTACCCTGCTTGAACAGTTAGTTAGGAAAGGTACAGAATGGCTAAAAGAATGAAACCATTGATATGATTGATAAAGAGTTTGGTTGGCTTGTTCTTCACAACCAACTGTAAGTCAAAGTAGGTATTGATATCATACATTGTGGACTTCATCTATCAAGACAGATTCCTCTCTGAGGCATCTCTTGAAATCTTCGACTCATCAAAATCTGGGGCTGTTGTCCATGTTTCAAACATCTTCAAAACTGTATAATGAACAAATTTATGAGGACTCCAAACAATTTCACTAGAAACCACAACAAAACCTCTTGATGTCATGACCCTCTCAAACCACAAAGTCTCCTTTGTGCTAAACAGAAGGTGAGGTAAGCTTGTTGCAGCTGCACACAAACAGGAAGGATGACTGTGACATGAGGCAAACTGACAAAAAGAGGAATAGGATCCAGTTAATAAATTTGTTTTCAGTTTTCCTTTAATGTTTTTTTTTGGCAGCAAAAGACAAAAATCTGGAATTTACTGAAATGAAATGAGATCAAAGCAGTAGCAAGATTGAGTCACAGTGATAGAAGGTGTCAAGATATTGATCAAGGTCTGATTCTGCCTGATATAGACCACAGCAGTTAGGCGCCACCCTAACTGGTTATTTGAGATGCTTGCTTTTTTTCTTTCAGGTTTGCAAAAAGTGTTACTGTAAAATTTTAGAATATAGTACTAAGAAGCACACAGCTAGTTTTCATTGGTACCTTCTTGGTAACAACTTAACTGACCTCCTCCATGAAAATCTATCACATATACACTTAAAAGATGTTTATGTAGTCTATATTGTTATCATGGAACTGAGATGGGAAAAGCAGCCATAATTAACTTTGTAGCAATATCTTTAAATATATTTGGCACTCAAGTTTCCTATAATTTTATTTTAATTAGAAATGATAAATTAAAGTTGCATATATAATGGGGTATTATGGTCACTTTATATATATATATATAATAGTAAATTCAAATTAGGCAACTAATCTATGACTTTTAATAATGATGCTCTTATAAGGAGAATATTTGTAATTCTTTTAGATTTTAAAGTTTTCAAAATATTTTAATTTACTTGTTCACTATGCTGTACAAATTGTTTTAATCAAAAGAGAAACTTCACTGCTACAGAGCCTCCCCTCCTGGCGGGAGCCATGAACCGCAGATACCTGGCCTTCTCTTCCACTAAGTGGACTAGGGGACCAGCTAAACCAGGCCCTGTATCCGGGCCTGATTTCCAGTGCTTGGGGACTTCCTGGGAACTGCTACAAAGCCTCACCTCCAGGCAGGAGCCAAGCACCCCAGATACCTGGCCTTCTCTTCTACCAATGGGACCAGGTAAAACAGACCCTGTATCCAGGTCTGCCTTCCAGTGACTGGGAACTGCTACAGAGCCTCCACTACCGGTGAGAGCCACACACTCCAGATTCCTGGTCTTCTCTTCCACCAACGGGACCAGGAGACCAGTGCCTGCAGACTGCCCATGGGAGACTACCCAACCCAAATTCCCGGGCTTATTCTTCGCACTCAGGACCAGGACTAGGGACTAGGAAGAGGAGAACTATCAGAGTATTGAACTTCCTTGCACCCACCAAAAGGGACTCTTGGAGAGATCTGGGATAACAGGAACATACCTAAACATAATAAAAGGTATATACAGCAAACCAACAGATAACACCAAGCAAATGGACAGAAACTCAATGCGATTCTGCTAAAATCAGGAACAAGACAAGGCTGCAACTCTCTCCATACCTTTTCAATATTGTACTTGAAACTATAGACAGAGCAATAGAAAACAAAAGAAGATCAAGGGGATCCAAACTGGAAAGGAAGAATTCAAACTTTCACTATTTGCTGATGTTATGATAGTTGACATAAGTGATCCAAAAAACTCTACCAGGGAAATCCTACAGCTGATAAATACTTTCAGCAAAGTGGCAGGATACAAGATCAACTCAAGAAAATTAGTAGCCCTACTATATACAGACGACAAAAGGGCTGAGAAAGAAATCAGAGGAACATAACACTTTACAATTGCCACCAAAAAATAAAATACCTTAGGGTAATGCTAACTAAACAAGGGAAAGACCTATATTACAAGAACTTTGAGTGTTTAAAGAAATAAATTAAGGAAGACACCAGAAAATGGAACGATCTCCCAAGTTCTTGGATAGGTAGGATCAATGTAGTAAAAATGGCAATTCTGCCTAAAGCAAATCCACAGATTCAATGCAATCCCCATTAAAACACCAGCACAATTCTTCAGAGACCTTAAAAGAACAATAATCAATTTTTTCTGGAAAAACAAAAGATCCAAGATAGCCAAAACAAACTTACTCAACAAAGCAACATCTGGAGGCATCACCATCCCTGACTTCAAGCTCTATTATAGAGCTGTAGTCCTGGAAATAGCTTGGTACTGGCACAAAAATAGACAGGTAGACCAATGGAATCAAATTGAACACCCTGATATTAACCCAAATATGTATGAACATCTGATATTTGACAAAGAATCTAAAAATATATAATGGAAAAAAGAGAGCATCTTCAACAAATGGTGCTGGCATAACTGGATGCTGGCATGTAGAAGAATGCAGATAGATCCATGTCTATCACCATGCACAAACCTTAAGTCCAAATGAATCAAAGACCTCAACATAAATCCAGCCACACTGAACCTCTTAGAAGAGAAAGTGGTGGTACCCTTGAACGAGTTGGTATAGGAGACTGCTTCCTGAAAATTACACCAGTGGTACAGACAGTGAGGTCAGTAGTTAATACATGGGCCCTCCTGAAACTGAGAACCTTCTGTAAGACAAAGGATACAGTCAGCAAGACAAAAAGGCAGCCCACAGAATGGGAAAAAATATCCACTAACCCCACATCTGACAGAGGGCTGATCTCCAAAATTTACTAAGAACTCAAGAAGCAAGTCTCTAAAAAACCAAACGATTAAATTAAAACGTGGGCTACAGAACTACATAGAGAATTCTCAATAGAGGAGTCTAAAATGGCCGAGAGGCATTTGAGAAATTGCTCAACATCCCCATCCATCAGGGAAATGCAAAAAAAAAAAAAACTCTGAGATACCATATTACTCCTATCAGAATGGCTAAAATAAAATAAAAAAACACCAAAGATAGTTTATCCTGGAGAAGTTGTGAAGAAAAGGCAACACTCCTCCACTGCGGTGGGAGCGCCAACTCATACAGCCACTTTGGAAATCAGTATGGAGATTTCTCAGAAAAATGTGAATAAGCTTATCACAAGACCCCAACAATTCCACTCTTATATATATCCAAAAGATGCACATTTATACGACAAGAACATCTGTTCCACTATGTTCACAGCAGCTTTATTTGTAATAGCCAGAACTTGGAAGCAACCTAGATGCACCTCAACCGAAGAGTGGATAGCTAAAATGTAGTACATTTACACAATGGAGCACTATTCAGCAGAAAAAAAACAATGGAATCCTGAAATTTGCAGGTAAATGGATGGCACTAGAAGAAACCATCCTGAATAAGGTTACCCAGTCACAAAAATAGAAACATGGTATGTACTCTCTCATTTACAGATTTTAGACATAGATCTGGGGAGTGCCAGCCTACAGTCTTACTGACAGAGAGTCTGGGAAACAAAACCTTCATTCAATGGCTCTTGGAAGCAGAGGCAGACTCCAACAGCTAAACACTGTGCTGAACTCAAGGAACCCAGTGACAGAGAGGGAGGACTGATGAGCAAAATGAGCAAAGGGGTTAAGACTGGGCTGGTTTGACCCCCAGAAACAGCTGACCTGGGATCCAGCCTGGGACTAATCAAGTACCCCTGAATGTGGGCGTTAGTGAGGAGGCCTAGGCAATCTATTGGGCCTTGGGTAGTAGATCAGTATTTATCCCTTGCATACAAATGGACTTTAGGTGCCCATCCCACAATGAGAGATGCACTCTCATCCTGGACTCTTGATACTTTATAAAGACTATACCAGGATAGTAAAATTGTTAAATCTAAAGAATATCAGTGTTGAAGATAATTTCTAAAATAATCTATTCAATCTGATACTGTTATCAACAATGTCTTGCTGAAAACCTTAAATGAATGCTTCGTATACTAAAAAATATAGTCATTTTATGAAGGCAAAGATTTCTATGTGAGGGAATCATTCCCTATTAGAGTAGTTTCATAGATTTGGTGTATAAATGTTTTCAGAAAGAAAAAAATTAAATTAAGGTGGCAATTTACTTTAAGAACACCTAAATTGCCCTGGAGACAAATATTAACTTTAAAGCTGATTTATTCACACAATAATCTGAACTCCTTAAATGACTGATGAGTTTAAAGATATAATTTCCTTAATAAAGTCTCTAACTAAATCTTAAATCTTCATGCCTTCTTTTGTCTTTTATAGCACTTATCAGTATTATTCAGTAAAAAGAAATGCAGACTGATGTTTTTGAAGTCAATATTGACGTGTTTTAGGAAATGATGGTTTTGAAAATGCTCATGGAAATATTATTACCATGAAATATCAGGTAGTATACATTGGACCATGTCATGACAGAAATGGTCATAAAATGATACCCCTAGTTGCCTTAGGCATTGGAGATTCTTCAAGTAAATTTAGAAGGCAAGGATGTAGGAAGAACTAAAAATAGGTAGTACACAGATAACTAAGCACATAGAGTGAGTTCCAAAAGAGTTCATTTCTCCCAATATTCTTGTGAGTTCTCCTGTCAACACTAGTAGTGTTTTAGTCACCATGGTTCTCTTGAAGATGGAAGAAACGTCACAGCTAATAAAAAACCTTCTAGATTTTCACCAGTGTAAACTGCAATAGTTTTACTTAACTTGACATCAGTGTTTTCCCTTAACAGTTAGCACCTTTCTAGTTGCCTTCTATGTAGACAGTTTCCGTAACATACAGTTTAGACAAGTGAATTGAAAATGCCTATTTTATATGAACCTATATATGGAAACTAGCTATAGAAATATTTGTGTGATGATTGAATTAAACAATGATAAAAATTACCTAGCATTCCAAGGACAACTATCCTAAAATAGGAATATTAAAAATAGAGTATTATCTGTATACAGAGTGGTTCTTTGTATTTCAATTGACCCATTTGTATCATTTACCAAACATTTGCTGAGAACTCTTTCTTTACTTCATGTTGCATACAATACAAATAATTTTTTAAAATAAATAATGAAAAGGAGACATTTAAAAATGTTCTTTATCTGAGCTTCCATTTGCTGAATTTTAGAATGGTACAATCTCTATCAAGAATTGTGCATGTAATTCTTGAGGAATCAGATATGATAAAGTTTGGAATACATATTCACCTAAAAATTTCGCAAACCCTGAAAACATTAGCATATTCTTTATAAGTTAGGAAGATAATCATGTTTTGAAATATACTCTCACTCTTCTTAAAAAAATAGAGGACCTAGACTTAAGTCATCATGCAGTTATTCAGAATAAAGTCTACAGTCTCCCTTATTACTCATGTGTATTGTTCTGGAAATCAAAAGGCAATCATAATCAATGGAACCAGCATCCTCCATGTGGCCAGAAAGCAAGAGCCGTTCTCTTACTTCTCTGTAGAAGACTGATGTGTTACTGAGTCATCTGGAGTCAAATAAAGTGGAAGCCAAATTCTGTAGAAATGAAGCCAGTAAAATCAGAAAATAATTTTGATTTCAAATTATGATGAATCAAGAAGGAAAATAAATGATTATATATTAAAGCATTTAAAACATTATAAGTTATTCAAAATTCTTGTCATACAGATCTTTCACCTGTTTGGTTAGTTACCCCAAGATATTTTATGTGGCTATTATAAAGGGTTATATTTCTCTGAGTTCTTTCTCAGCCCCATTCATCGTGTGTGTGTGTGTATGTGTGTGTGTGTGTGTGTGTGTATGTGTATTAGGACTACTGAATTTTTTGAGTTAATCTTGTAGCCTGCCACTTTGCTGAAGGTGTTTATTAGCTGCAGGAGTTCCCTGGTAGAATTCTTCAGGTCACTTATGTAGACTATCATGTCATCTGCAAATAGTGAAAGTTTAACTTTTTCCTTTCCAATTTGTATCCCATTGATCTCCTTTTCTTGTCTTATTGCTCTAGCAGGAACTTTAAGTACAATATTTAAGAGAAATAGAGAGAGTGGACAACCTTGTCTTTTTCCTGATTTTAGAGGAATTGCCTTGAGTTCTTCTTCATTTAGTTTGATGCTGGCTGTCAGTTTGCTGTAAATTGCCTTTATTATTTTTAGGTATGTTCCTATTATCCCTGATCTCTCCAAGAGCTTTATCATGAAGGGGTCTTGAATATTGTCAAAGGCTTTTTAAGCATCTAATGAGATGATCATGTATTTTCTTTTTCAGATTGTTTATAGGATGAATTACATTGATGGATTTTTGTATGTTGAGCCATCACTGCATCCCTTGGATGAAGCCTACTTGATCATGGTGTAAGATTTTTCTGATGTGTTCTTGGATTCTATTTGCCAGTATTTTACTGAGTATTATTGGATCGATGTTCATGAGGGATATTGTCCTGTAGTTCTCTATCTTATGTGTGTCTTTGTGTGTTTTCGCTACCATCGTAATTGTAGCCTTGTAAAAAGAGTTTGGCAAAGATCCTTCTGCCTGTATTGTGTGGAACAATTTGAAGAGTATTGGTATTAGTTCTTTGAAATTCTGGTAGAATTCTGCACTGAAATCATCTGACTGTAATTTTTTTTGGTTGGAAGATTTTTGATGACTGCTCATATTTCATTAGGGGTTATAGGTCTATTTAAATTGTTTATTTGTTCTTGATTTAATTTTGGTAAGTGATATCTCTCCAGAAAATCATCCATTTCCTTTAAGTTTTCTAAGTATGACCTGATGATTCTCTGTATTTCCCCAGGGTCTCTTGTTATGTTCCCCTTTTCATTTCTGATTTTGTTAATTTGCAGGTTCTCTCTCTACCTTTTTGTTAAGTTGGATAAAGGTTTGTCAATCTTGTTGATTTTCTTCAAGAATCAACTCTTCATTTCATTGATTCTTTGTATTGTTTTCTTTGTTTCTACTTTATTGAGTTCAGCTCTCAATTTTATAATTTCCTGGCATCTACTCTTCCTGGGTGAGTGTGCTTCTTTTAGTTTTAGTGCTTTTAGGTCTTCTGTTAATTTTCTAGTGTGTCTATTCTCCAGTTTCTTCATGTGGGCCTTAGTGTTATGAAATTTCTTCTTAGTTCAGGTTTGGATATGTTATGCCTTCATTTTTATTGAATTCTAGGAACTCTTTGATTTCTATGTTTTTTCCTTTACCCAGGAGTGATACAGTCAAGAATTGTTCAATATTCATGAGTTTGTGCAATGTGTGTTTTTATATTCTAATTGTAAGCCATTGTGGTTCAATAAGCTATAGGGGGTATGTCCAAAGCTTTTGGATCTGTTGAGGTTTTCTTTATTGCCGAGTATGTGGTCTATTTTAGAGAACGTTCCATGTGGTGTTGAGAAGAAGGTATATTCTTTTGTGTTTTGATGGAATGTTCTATAGATGTCTGTTAAACCCAGTTGGGCCATAACTTCTGTTATTTCCTTTGTTTCTTTGTTATGCTTCTGTCTGGTAGTCCTGTCCAGTGATGAGAGTGGGGTGTTGAAGTCTCCCACTATAAGTTTCAGTAATGTTTCTCTTACAAATGTGGGTGCCTTTTTGTTTGGTGCAGATGTTCAGAATTGAGACTTCATCTTGATTGATTTTTCCTGTGATGAATATTAAATGGCCTTCTTCATCTCTTTTGATTAATTTTAGATTGAAGTCTAATTTGTTAGATATTAGGACAGCTACTCCCATTTGCTGCTTAGGGCCATTTCATTGGAAAATTACTTTCCAGTCCTTAAGTCCGAGGTAATGTCTGTCTTTGAAGATGAGGTGTGTTTTTGTATGCCTCAGAAGGATGTATTTTTGTCTTTGTATCTATTCTTTTAGCCTGTGTCTTCTTATAGGTGAGTTAAGACCATTGATATTGAGGGATATTAATGAACAGAACTTTGAGTCATTAAAGAGAGAAATTAAAGAAGATACCAGAAAATGGAAAGATTTCCAATGCTCTTGGATATGTAGGATCAAAGTAGTAAAAATAGCAATTTTACCAAAAGCAACCTACAGATCCAATGCCATTCCTATCAAAACCCAACACAATTCTTCACAGACATTGAAAGGACAATTCTCAACTTTATATGGAAAAACAAAAGACTGGAGATAGCCAAAAATAACCTTGTACAATAAAGGAAGTGCCAGAGGCATCATCATCCCTGACTTTAAGCTCTACTATAGAGCTATAGTAATGAAAACAATTTGGTATTGGCACAAAAATAGACAGGTAGACCATTGGAATCAAATTGAAAACCCTGATATTAACCCACATACCTACAAGTACCTGATGTTTGACAAAGAAGCTAAAACTATACAATGGAAAAAATCAAAGCATCTTCAACAAATGGTGCTGGCACAACTGGATACAGACATGTAGAAGATTACACATACATCCATACCTATCACCATGCACAAAACTTAAGTCCAAATGCATCAAAGACCTCAACATAAATTCAGCCACACTCAACCTCTTAGAAGAGAAAGTGGAAGGTACCCTTGAATGAATTGGCACAGAAACCACCTCCTGAACCTAACGCCATTAACACAGACTCTGAGATTGACAATTAATAAATGGGATCTCCTGAAACTGAGAAGCTTCTGTAAGGCAAAGGACACAGGCAACAAGACTAAACTGCAGCCCACAGAATGCGAAAAGATATTCACCAAACCCACATCAGAGGGCTGATTTCCAAACTATACAAAGAATTCATGAAGCTAATCACCAGTACACCAAACAAGTCAACTAAAATGTGGGGTACAAAACTAAACAGAGAATTCGCAATAGAGGAATATACTTAAGAATGTGCTCAAATTCCTCAGTCATCTGGGGAATAAAAATCAAAACAACTCTGAGATATCATCTTACACCTGTCAGAATGGCTAAAATAAAAAAAAACCACCAATGACAGTTTATTCTGGAGAGGATGTAGAGAAAGGGGAATGCTTCTCCATTGCTGGTGGGAGTGCAAACTCGTGCAGGCACTTTAGAAATGGTAGTTTCTCAGGAAAATGGGAATCAGTCTATCTCAAGATCCAGGAACTCCACTCAGGCATATACCCAAAAGATGCACATTCATACAACAAGGACATCTGTTCTACTATGTTCATAACAGCATTATTTGTAATGTCCAGAACCTGGTAGCAACCTAGATGGTCCTCAACCAAAGAATGGATACAGAAAATATGTGTACATTTACACAATGAAGTACTATTCAGTGGAAAAATACAATAGAATCACGAAAATTGCAGGCAAATAGATAGAAACAGAGAAGCCATCCTAAGTGTGGTAACTTAGTCATAGAAAGACAAACATGGTATGTCCTCACTCATATATGGATTCTAGATATAGTGAAAAGGATTACCAGCCTACAATCCAAACCTCCAGACAAACTAGGAAACAAGGAGGACCGTAAGAGAGACATACATGGTCACCAATGAAGTAAAAAGTGACAAGAGTCACTGAACAAATGGAGAGAAAGGGTGAAGGGTGTAGAAGAAAGAGAGGGGATAAGAAGAGGAGGGAAGAGAATATGAGGGATCAGGAGAGCAAGAAAAGAGACACATCAATTGTGAAAGTCACTATAGGTTTAAAGAGAAATCTTACACTAGAGAATTATACAGAAATCCAAAAAGATGAGCCCAACTAGGACCTTAAGCAATAGTGGCGAGGCTATCTTAAATGTCCATTCCCTATAGTGAGAATGATGACTACCTTAAATGCCATCTTAGAGTTTTCATCCAGCAGCTGATAGAAGAAGCAGAGATTCACAGCCAAGCACTGAGTCAAACTCCTGGAATCCAGTTTCAGACAGGTGGAGTGACAAACAAAGGAGTCAAGACCATGCTGGGAAAACCCACAGAAACACCTGACCTGAGCAAGTGGGAACCAACATAGGACCAAACCAGGTCCCCTGAATGTGGATGTCAGTTAGGAGCACCGAGCAGTCTATGGTGCCTCTTGCAGTGGAAACAGGATATATCCATAGTGCACAAGGGACTTTAGGAGCCCATTTCCCATGGAGGGATACTCTCCTAGCCTAGATACACAGGGGAGGACCTAGGCCCTGCCACAAATGACTTGACACATTTTAATGATCCTAAATGGAAGGCCTCACCCTCCCTGGGGAATGGATGAGGGATGGGATAGGGGGTCGTTTGGGGAATATGGGAGGATGGGAGGGAAAGGAAACTGGGATTGATATATAAAATAATACTATTTCTAATTTAAATAAAATGTATGTATATAAATAAATAAATTCTTTATCTGATATAAAAACATTATAAATTAATTTTAATAAGTAATAAGGATTATATAGCATAGCCAAGCATTATTTACACAGTTATTAAAGTTATTTACAATTGACAATAAAAATTAATATAAATAACTGTATTAACAGAATAAAGAAGTAAATAATTCAATAGGTTTAGAATATATAATGACTGCAATTCAAAATGTGATCAGATTGAAAACATTCAGGAAGCCAGAAATATTACGACAATTCCTCAAGATGATAAGTCACCCATAACAAATTAGTTTACATAATTTTTTTAATATAAAAGACATAATTTATTTTCTCAAGTGCTAAAAATGAGCACCAAGTTTTTCCTTTGCAATTCAGCACTGTTTTGTAGGCCCCCAACTTTACAGTTAGACAGTAGGAAGGACAAAAAGCAAAAGATTAGAAAGGAAAAAGAAAACATGCATTGCCTCGCAATGATGTTATAATTTTTTAATTTTAATTTTAAATAGCTTGTTTTACATGTCAATCCCAGTTCCCTCTCCCTCCCCTCCTCCCGCACCCCCTACCATCCCCCATCCTCCCACCCTATTGCCAATTCCTTCCAAATAGGGGATATCTAGAGTCTGTCATTTCACTCAGGGTAGGGTCCAGGCACTCCCCTAAGAGTCCAGGCTGAGAGAGCATCCCTCTTTGTGTTATGGACACCCGATGTCTGTTAGTATTCGAGGGATAAACACTGATCCACTGCTCAGGACCCCATAGGTTGCCCAGGCCTCCTCACTGACTCTCACATTCAGGGGGTCTGGATCAGTCCCATGCTGGCCTCCCAGCTGTCGGTCTGGGGTCCAAGAGCTCTCCCTTGTTCAGATCAGCTGTCTCTGCTGTTTTTGCCAGCCCATACTTTGCCAATTTGCTCATCGCTCGTCTCTCTCTGTCGCTGGGTTCCTTGGGTTCAGTTCAGTGTTTAACTGTGGGTGTTTGCCACTGCTTCCATCAGTTACTGGATGAAGGTTCCAGGATGGTTATAGACATCAAGTTCATTATCAGGAATGGGCATTCGGGGTGGTCTCTATACCATTGCTTAGCTTGCCAATTGGTATCATCCCTTTAGATCACTAGAGGTCACAATGGTGCCTGATCTCTTGTATAGGAAAATACAGAGAAGCAAGAGAACTACAAAAACAAATAAGTGAACTTAAAATTGTTTAGAAATATAATAATGATAATAATTGAAAATAAAAATTTAACAATGGTGCTTTAGTAGGTGTTTCATGTGCTAGGATAATTAGCATTTGATATAATAAAATTTATCTGATGTCTCTACAGAGGAATGTAAAAAATGCAAGACTATAAAAACATATTTTCTCTCATGTATTAGAAAACTTGATGTATTTAAGACAACCCCTTTATCCCAGTTTATTAGCATAATGTAAAGAAGTTCTAGTATGGCCTCTCTTTACTATAAATGATAGTAAGCACATAGATACACATACATGCACACAGACAGATGTGTGTACTTCTATATCACAAACAGCACAAAACATACATATGCTCACAAACATACATATACACAGTACATCCCTACTCAACACATACATACACCCAAAGGAAAAAGAAAACTTGGAATGTATTTTCATTTCTAGCTCAGTAAAACTTTCATATAATTATTACCTATTACTTTTATTATTATCACCAGTAAACTATTAGGTCTTCCTACAAAGCAAAATAAAATACATAAATGGATTATCCTCTAATTTGTGTGAAATCTCATATTTCTTTTATCACCTTTTCTTTTGTTTCTTTCTTCCTAAATTTCCATAGTAGTTGTCACATTGCATCACTGATTTATGTGTTTGTTTATCACTACTTTCTTTCAATTAATTAACTCTGCCTAATTTACTTAGTGAGATTTTCCCCAGTCCCAGGAGAGATACCTGGGATATAATTGTTGGTAGTAAATGAAAGCAATCACTAGTTTTTACAGATATTGTCAAGCTGTCTTCCCAAATATATGTCAACTATTTCCTCCCAGAATTTATGAATACAAACTCTTAGATTGATCCAACTGGCAGCAAGGGACTGTTCTATGCTTCTGTGCCTTTGTCTTGTAATGTAACCTTGAACTTTGGGTTACAAGCCCTGATTCCTGTTTCTGTTTTGTTGTTTTATTTTTCATATTACTTCTCCAAAATAGGGTTTTAGAAATCAGTTTATTCACAAAATACCCGTGGATCCAACTCTAAATCTTGTTCTCTTGAATAAACTGAGCTTTGAGTCATGATGTTTATCTTTACTGGGTCCTGAGAGAGAGAGTAGCAATACGTGTGGCTTTTTGAGAAATGGTTCCCAGGTGGTGTGTGTGTGTGTGTGTGTGTGTGTGTGTGTGTGTGTGTGTGTATGTTAATATTTTTTCTTGTATTGGAGATCAGTGAAATCCTTGCTTTTGATATTCTGAACAAGTTATAAAGAGAACTAAGCTATTTATTTTCATAACAATATACACTTCTAATTCAGAAGTAGGAAAAAGTGAAGTGTAAACTCAAAACATTTAATAGTTGGTAGAAATATAGTAGGATTGCACTGGATGAATTCTTCCCACTGTTACTTGGTTATGCTCCGTTCTGACATTTCACCAAGTGGTTTCACATATGACCTTTAATATACTGAATTGTATTCCATCTATATCTAGTTGAAGATATTTGAGCAAGGATAGCTTTAATTTCCATAAATACTTTTTTCTGCTGCTGATATGAGCATAAATTTGTATTATCATTCCACTAATATAATAATTTGTTGAATCATAGTTTGTTCAACCATACCAATTTATGTGTAATATTTCTCACCCAATCATTGAAGTTGAATGCAATTGAATTGATTTTGATTTATTCTAATGAATAGTTTCATCTATTATCATTGGAGATACTAAATAAACACTTCTTTTAGTCCTAGTGAATTATCTTTGAAAAACTGAAGATAGAATTTTTTTTCAGGTACTTGTATAATTTTCCCTTGTATGAATTTGGGATTTTTTCTACTTAATTTCCAAAATGCTGTCAAATATTATCTTTAAGAATTTCATTTACAAATGGCTAGCTCTTTCTTTGTCAGTAAGCCATAACTATTAATATTAATATATGTATTTCCACATGGCCATTTCTTACCAGAGCATGCACAGACCCGTTACTCCTTCAGCAGCTACATGACATCTCTCTGTTGACTACTCTAACTCCTTTCCACAGAATTCTCCTCATCTATTAGTCCATAGTCCTACTGCAGCAGGAGCCATATTGATGTTTGTGGCCTGTGTTACCACTTAAGGCTTTGGGAATTTCTGTGGAATTTACTGCCACCAGAAGCCATGTTTCCCGCAGCCTACCATGAATGTCCTTGTTGTTGTTGATTTGGGAGTGCTATGAGGCTTACATTAAGCATATAAAAGCCATTAGGTATACTTTGAACCAATCAAATTGATTAAATTATGGTATACCTTGTAAGTACATTTAAATTACACTATGCTTCTAATATTCTGTATTTATGCCATAATTAAGATATTTTTATGTTCTCTATTGTTTGATTAACAATACATAATTTACTGCATTTTGCCTTTTTACTCTTACAATAGGGTTAAAGGCTATTCCTGCAACATTATAGCATTATTTGAATATTTTAAATATTCAGAATTTGATTACATTTTTCTTTTTAGTGTTTAATGCTTCCATATGTTTTCATGTTAGTGATAATTTCAACAAAAAGGTCTTCAGAATTTATGGAAGATAGGATGAATTCTCACAATTTTGTCATATTAGAAAATTTTTGTTGTTTCTTTATTTCTGGAAGACAATTTTGATATGTAATTTTTTTATCTTCACCTTTGGTCCTTAAGTGGCTTGATTGAAGTATCACAGCTTTTCAAAGCCTGTAAGGTTTTTAAAAGTTAAACTTTTTGTTATTGAGAAATTTAGTTATATCTCATTTTTATAAAGATGCCTTTGTATTTTACAAAGCTGAGGCTTTGAAATTTATGAATCTTGAACTTTTAGCTCTGCAAATGTCAGGAGTTTCTTGCTATTGTTTCTTTAAATAACAGTGCTAGCCCTTTCTAGCTTTCTCTTAGTTTTAGGAATCTTAATTGCCTTATTGGGTCTCTTGATGTTGCCCACGTGTCTATGAGTAGACTGTCTTCACTTTATAATATTTTTAATACCTGCTTACAGGGGAATTTTAAATGACCTTTCTGTAAAGTGATGATTGTTTTTCTGCTTAATTAAATCTGCTGTTAGAATGCTATAGATTTTATTGCTATATTGAATCAGTTGCTGTATTCTTCTGATCAAGGTGCATACCTACTTTTGTTTTATATTTCTCTTTGTAGTTTGCCTGTTTTGTCATTTATAATGACATGATGAGAGGATAGTGCAGTTATGAAAACAGACCAATCCTGTATCTTAGGTCATTTTTATTCAAAATGTGTTGCCAGGCAACACATACTTGTGTTTGGTTTCTAGAGCTTTTATTTGTTTTTGTTTTTGGCAATTTTGTGTTTTCCTGGTTATGCATACATCTTGTGGCATAGCATTTGTCTCTGCATGTTTGAAATAGTACTTTCTTCCATTTCTTTCATAGGTAAATTTTGTCAAGGATAGCCCTTTTCCAGTCAGTTCATCCACAATTTTTGTGTCAGTCATCTGGCCTACAGAAAGGTCCATAGCAGGTTTTTGGAACTCTTAAATAGGTTAATCTAGAATAGGATCATAGAGAAGGGGGCCTGGTACCCACTTAAATGAACCTGGACACTGATTCCACTACAGCAGAAAAGTATGGGCTGGGCTTTGAACCTGGGTATTAAAGGATAGTTGTCATTGGATCTTGTACCTGAGAAAGAAGGGATGAAATAGAGCATAGGTGTGTGGTACTGACCAGGTATCAAATGTGACAGGTACTGATTTGGTATAGGAAATGAGACACCTTGAAACCAATGATAACTTACTGGGCCCAAAAATAGTGTCCATGAGAGGTAACCAGTTCCTTGGGTAGTCTTGGAGCTTTTATGGGTACTACTGCTTCATCTTGATGACTGTTAAAACGGGGGTCAGTTGTAAGACAGCATTATCTCAGGCAGCCTCACGATGGAAATTGATTTATCAATTGGCTCATGTAAGGAGATTTTTCAGGATAGATTCACTTTCAAACTGATATTCCTCTGAGGGGATGAACCCTAAAAAGCCCTATGTTGTCATCTGGCTGACTCATTCCTGGAACTGTGACTCTTAAGTTATAAATTCCATTTTCATTATGTGATGGTATTTCTTTTAAATATCGTGTAGAGCAGCAGTGTAATGTATGTTTAAATTTTCAAGGAACTTTTCAAAATACATCAATTTTAGTAAGGATAAATAAAAGATAAGGCAAACCATTTTTGGAGCTTAGGAGGTTTCATGTGTTTTTAAATTGTTTCTGGTTCAAATCTTGGGAAGTTCCTGATCCCTTAGGCAGAGACTAGAAAGAGAAATCAATGGAGCATGAAATAGTGTCCCTTACTTGCCTGTTAGGCTAGCAACGGATATAAAGGGAAAATATCACCATATAAATCAATAGTCTTTTGCTTGTGGAGCTATCTGCATTGGATAGGCAGGCAAACATGTATAGACAGACTTTTTATTCTCTACTCATGAAAAAAGAACATTTCCTGACATGTAGGGTTATATATCACCTTAAAATCTTATGTAGGTGCTCCAGCAGCCTCCTAGGATTGAGTGCCATCTCTGTATTGTGCCTCCTTGCCTAGTGTTTAAGAATGAGGTGAGCTGGGCACTCTGAACACTGATCTGAGTCTAGAGTGTTGAAAGTTACAGGGATTACATTTTTTCTAGATAAAATAGTTCTTTGTTTCCTTTGATTATTTCCCAAGCAACATATTCTTGTAGAAGGGAACAAAATTTAAATTTTATTCTCTTCTCTGACATCATCTCTGTTGGCCTTGTACACATGATGACATCTTTAAATGTTTTTAATCTGTTCAGTAAGAAAACTGTTATAAGCCTTTATGCATTGCTGCTGCATATTTTGTAGTGTTACATTAAGAATGATTTATTGAAGCTTGCCTCAGGATTCAGAAAGCAAAGTCAGCCACAAACTATAGAAGACAGCATACACCTTTAATCCCAGGACTCGGGGTTAAGAGGTAGAAGGATCTCTCTTCATTCTAAGCCACACTGAGCTACACAAAAATGATCCAGTTCTAAAGAGAAATGGTTCACACAGAGATGATCTCAGCATTTGGGATCACACACCTTTAATCCCAGGACTCATGAGAGGTATTTAGGACAAGAACAGGGTCTCAGAGCTAGCATTCATTCTACAACCACATTGAGGATTAAAAGACATTGAAGCCTCAGGATTTTCTACAGCCACGCTGAGGAGAGGTAGCAGCCTGAATATTCATGGATCAGTCGTTTCATATTGAGCTTGAAGTCTGAACCCCCTTATCAAGTATCTGTGTCATTTACTTTTTTTGTTATCTATTTTAGTATTTAAGCTATGAATGTTCTCTACCTTCTTCAGAAACACTAAAAACTGTATGTTCCAGATAGTCAAAATCAATAGAGTTTTTCATCAGTGTCAAAAATATTCAATAATATCAAAGAGACATGAAAATATTTATCAAAATGAATGTTAAAATCTAATAAAATAATGGAGATGTAGCTATGCAAATGACTCTCCAAAACATGGGATTCCCACACTTTCGAAAATACTGATATTTCATATTCATGTAAGAAAGGAAAAATTTTGGGCTTCAGTTAGTAAAATGCTTCCCTTTGTTACAGAGTAAAACAGTCTGGGATCAACATGAGGGAAAAGGCCACTGAGAAAATGAAAATTAACTTTTTAAAAGTATGCATTTTTATTGTGAGTTATGAATATGAAACTCACTAAAAGCTTTTGATGCCAAGAAATCTGCCACTATTGCTAGACTGGAGACATCTTAAGATGAAATAAAAATAAAGCTGTCTTGGAAAAGTATAATAATGTTAGAAGCCGAAGATTGGTGATGAAAGAACAAATTATGTCCTGAAGGTGCTTTTATTTCACATCATGAATATATTTACCAAATGTAAAGTCAGCTGAATGTGATGAATAAATAAAATTTACTTCTTTTATTTAATAAGGATCTGTTTTTATGTAAATCTCTAAATAACATGCACATAAAAAATTCACTTAGTATTATTCATATTCCATGCATGTTTGGTATTAAGTCATAATCATAAAGAATTTAAGTAAAGCTATTTAATCAAATAGTAAACATGGAGACTATGCAGAATTTTTTGTAGCAAACAACTATTTTGTTTTATTTTCCCCTCTTGCTTAAAATAGATTTTATTCTCATGTAATACTCCTTCATCTCCTTCTAGTCCTTTCTGTTCTTCCATACCTTCCCTCCCATCTGGATCCACCGCCTTTCTGTTGCTTCATTAGAAAACACACAGGCTTCTAGGGGATAATAATAAAAATAAAATATAGTGAGATAAAACAAGATACAACACAACAGAACAAAACAAACAGAAGGAAAAGAGCCTAAGACACAAGAAACAGATGTAAGCATAGAGACTCAATAGCACACTCAGCAATCCCATAAAACCAGATATCTGGAAGCCATAATATATATCCAAAACACAGGTAAAATAAAAAGACAGAAAAATATATATGTATGCACACACATATATACACACACATATATGCAACCATATATGAAATAAAATGAAAAAAAAAGAAGATAACTTAAAAAGAAAAGCTCTGACAGGACATTATTAGATGAGAAATCTCCAAAGATGCCATTGAGTTTGTTTTCAGTTGGTCATCTACTGCTAGGCAAGCTGCCTACACTGAAGAGTAGTTTTGTTTTTACAGTGAGACTCCCTTGGAGAAATCTAAATTTTCATTTACAATTGGCTATCAATTGGAGATAGCTTCTAGGTTAAGGATGGGGGTATATGTCCATATTCACTTTCAGCTCTGGGACCCATATGGTGCAGAGTCACGCATGTGCTGTGCATGCTGCCTCTGTGAAGTAATATGTGCATAAATCCTGTTGATTTAGAGGACTTTGTTTCGTTGGCGTCCTCCATTCCCTCTGGCTCTTACATTCTTTCTGGGCCCTCTACTGCAAGATTCTCTGAGCCCTAACATGGAGGATTAGATGAAGAAATCCTATTTCAGGCTAAGTGTTCAAAGATCTTTTACTCTCTGCACAATATCTGGCTGTGAATCTCTGTATTTGTTCCCATTTACTGCAGGCAGAAACTTCTCTGAAGATGGTTAAGCAAAGCACTGATCTAGGAACACAGCAGGAAAGAATTGGAAGTCATTTTAGTGTTTTTCTTTTAGGAGAACAGTAGTGTTTGGTTTTGCCCTTTTTCTCTGGGATATCAAGTTTCAGATAGTGTCAGTTATGGGTTCCATCTCATGGAATGGACTTCAAGTCAAGTCATAGGTTTGTTGATGACTCCCACAAAATTTTTGCCACCATTGTACTACCATATATTATGGTTAGGACACCATTGTATATCAAGGTGCTTGTATTTCTGTTTATGTTTCTCCTTTGGTAGCCTGTATAGTTCTTTCCTATACTAAAGACACTAGCACATAGGGGTGAAGTCATTACATAGGCTCCAGCATGACTTTTCCATATTAAATGGTTTGTGTAGTTATTATCTTCAGCAATAGGGCCCTGATGTCAGTTTTTGGAGAGTAACCTATAGTCTTAGCAACCTCTTGAGTTATTTGGTGGTTCCCAAGTGACTCCTTTGTTCAACAACTCAATTAGATATAGCACATGCCAGGTCATTTAATGACAAGAGAGCTCAGCTGGGGCTCTGCCTCCCCTATTAATTAGGATGCCTTCTTATATGTATGTATTTTAGAAAGTTTCTAATGTATTATGTTTCTATACTACCTCTCAGATAGCCCTTAATTTTACTGCCTTGCTCTATATGCCTACCCTTGTGCCCCTCTTCCCTCCCCTTCTCCACTTGATCATCTAGTTCCAGCACCCCATCCATAATTATCTACTCTATTTCCAATACCTAGGGTTATCTATCTGTCCCATCTAGTTCCTTACCTTATGCCTAACCCCTGTGATTCTGTGGATTGTAGCTTCATTATCATTGACTTAAGAGGTAATATTTACATATAAGCAATTAGAAGCCATATTTTCCTTTCTGGATCTAGGATACCATACTCAGGATGGTTTTGTCCCCTCTAGTTCCATCCATTTGCATATGAATCTCATGATATCATTTCCTTAACATCTGAGTACTACTCCATTGGGTGAATGTATAGTTTCTTTATTCACTCATCTCTTGAGGGACATCTGATTTGTTTCTGATTTCTGGGTTTTATGAATAGAATAGCAAGAAACATTGTTGATCAAGTGATTCTGTGATAGGATTAAGTGTCCTTTGGGTGTATGACCATGAGTGGTATAGCTGGGTCTTGAGATAGATCTATTTCCAGCTTCCTGAGGAACCTTCACACTAATTTGCATAGTAGCTATACAAGTTTGCAGTCCTACAAACAATAGATGAGTGTATCCCTTACTCCACATCTTTACCAACATAAACTGTCATTTGTTTTATTGATCGTAGCCATTCAGAATAGTGTAAGACAAAAATTTCAAATTAGTTTTGGTTTACATTTCTGTAATAGCTAAGGATGTTGAACATTTCTGTGTTTCTGAGATATTTGAGTTTCTTATTTTGAGAATTCTCTGTTCACATCTGTACCACAATAAAAAAATTGCTTATTTTTTTCCTTATATCTTGATTTTGAGTTCCTTATATATTTTGGGGATTATCTTTCTATAGAATTTATAGTTTATAAAAATCTTTTCTCACGGAACTGCCATACAGATTTCCAAAGTGGCTGTATGAGTTTTCACTCCCACCAGCACTGTTGAAAACCCTAATGTGGACCCACACACCTATGAACACCTGATTTTTGACAAAAGAGCTAAAATTATACACTGGGGAAAAAAACCATCTTCAACAAATTCTGTTAGCATAATTGGATGTTGGTGTGTAGAAGACTGCAGATAGATCCATATATATCACCATGCACAAAACTTAAGTCCAAATAGATCAAAGACCTCAACATAAATCCAGCCACACTGAACATCCTAGAAGAGAAAACGGGAGGTACCCTTGAACGAATTGGTACAGGAGAATGCTTCCTGAACGTAACACCAGTAGCACAGACACTGAGATTGGCAATTAATAAAAGGGACCTCCTGAAACTGAGAAGGGCACAGTCAACAAGACTAAACTGCAGCCCTCAGAATGGGAAAAGATATTCACCAACCCCACATCTGACAGGGGGATGAATTTCAAAATATACAAGGAACACAAGAAGCTAGTAATCCAAATACCAAATCATCCAACTAAAAAGTGGGGTACAGAAGCATTATATTTTTTAAGAGAAATCTAGCACTTGGGAAATGTCCAGAGATCTAAAGGATGATCATATTTAACAATCTAACCAAAAGTGAAAAGGCTAATTTAAATGTCCTTCCCCGATAATGAGATTGATGACTACCTTATTTGCCATCCTAGAGCTTTCATCCAGTAGCTGATGGAAGCAGAGGCAGACACCCACACCTAAACACTAAGCTGAACTCCTAGATTCCAGTGGCAGAGAGGGAAGAGTGATGAACAAAGTGGTCAACAACAGGCTGTAGAAACTCACAGAAACTGTTGACCTGAACAAGAGGGAGATCATGGACCCCAGACTGATAGCTGGAAAACCAGCATAGGACTGATCCAGGCCCTCCTGAATGTGGGTATCAGTTAGGAGGCCTGGGCAACATATGGGGACTCTGGAATGGATCACTATTTTCCCTAGTATACAAATGGACTTTGGGAGCCTATTCCACATAGGGGGATACTCTCTCAGCATAAACAAACAAGGGAGGGCATACACCCTGCTCCAAATGATATGACAGAATTTCAAGATTCCCCATGGAAGGTCTCACCCTCTCTGGGAAGCAGAAAGGGAATAGGATATGGGGTCTGAGTTGGTCAGGGGATGAGGGGGGAGGGAGGGAACTTGGATTGACATGTAAAACAAGCCTGTTTTTAATTTAAATAAAATAAGAAAAGGAAACAAGTCTTTTCTCACTTTGTAGTTTGTTGTTTGTTCCAAAGAATAATGTCCTTTGCCATTCAGAAGCTTTTCAGTTTCATGAAGACCAATTTATTAATTGTTGTTTTTAATGTCTGTGCTATTGGTGTTCTGTTCAGAAAGTTGTCTCCTGTGTTAGTGAGTTCAAAACCATATCCCACTTCTCTTCTTTCAAACTTGATGTATCTGATTTTAGGTTGAGGTCTTTGATCCATCTAGTGTTGAGTTTTGTGCAGGCAGAGAAGTATGGAACTAGTTGTATTCCTGTACCTCCAGCCATCCAGTTGACCAGCACCATTTGTTAATGATGCTGTCATCTTTTTCCAGTGTATAATTCTTGCTTCTTTATAAAAATTCAGGTGTACATAGGTATGTGAACTTTGACTGGATCTTAGCTTACTCGGGTGATTTTAATTGTGTGTGTGTGTGTGTGTTTTCATAAGAAGCTGACATTGGTCCTTTCAAGGCCTGTGAATAATTTTGAGGTTTTTGCAGTGAATCTACAGATTGCTTCTGGTTGGATGGCCATTTTTACTATGTCAATCAAATAGATCTATGAATATAGGAGATAGTCCCATCTTTCGGTATCTTCAATTTCTTTCTTTAAAGACTTGAAATCTTATCATAAAAGTCTTTCACTTGCTTCATTAGCGTAACCCCAAGATATTTTACATTATTTGAAATGTCTTATTTCTCTGATTTCGTTCTCAGTCTGTTTTTCATTTGTATATAGCAAAGCTGCTGATTTTTGTGAATTAACTTTGTATCCAACTACAATGATGAAGGGTTATCATCTCTAGGAATTTTTTCCTTATCGAGACAAGGTTTCTCTGTGGCTTTGGAGGCTGTCTTGGAACTAGCTCTAGTAGACCAGGCTGGTAACAAACTCTGCTGTTATCTTTCTTGCACAAATAAAGCCTGTCTAGGGGTCAGAGAATGGAGCATGCCACTAGCTAACCATTGTGATCTGGAGGACTGTTCAGACAGGCAGGGAGGTGACACAGCTGGGCAGTAACATTATATAAGCAGGACCAAACAGGAAATCACTCTTTTCTCTGCAGAGATGATAAGGAGGTGAGGTATGCTGTGGTTTGCTCTTTCTCTCTGATCTCTCACCATTTCCTTCTATATCTGACTCAAGGTCTTCTTTTATCTAGATCAATTAAGGTCTCCATTTACACCCACTCCCTTTCCTTTCTTTAAGCAGCTGCTCACTCATATACATTCACTTCTAGAGCATCCTTTACTCTTTTTTTTCCTTTGTTTATTTTTTATTATACCATTCTTCATTGTTTTTTATTTTATTGTATAATTTTGCAATCCAATCAAAATTCCCCCTCCTACCAGTCCTCCCTTCTCCCTTATCTCCCCACCCCCACATTCCATATATTCCTCCTAATATGAAAGGGTTCCCATGGGTAAACAACAAAGTTGGGGCAGGACCAAGCCCCTCCCTGCTGCATTAAGTTTGATCATGGCATCCTCTCATATAGAGTGGGCTCAAACAACCGAACTCATGCACCAGTGTTAGATCCAGGTCCTACTGCCAGGGGCCCCTCAAATAGCCCAAACTTTACAACTGTCTCCCAGAGGACTTAATTCTGTCTCATGGAGCTGTTGGTCCAGAATTCATGAGTTTCCATGAGCTTGGTTCAACTGTCTTTGTACATATCTCCTCCATGTTCTTGACCTCCCTTGTTCATGAATTCCCTCCTCCCTCTCTTCTACTGGATTGTGGAGTCTGGCCTGATGCTTCGCTGTGGATCTCTGCATCTGTTTCCATCAATCATCAGAAAAATCTCAGAAGGCTGAAATATATTTAAGGGATTGTTCAACATCCTTAATCATCAGGAAAATGCAAGTCAAAATGACTCCGAGATACCATATTATACCTGTTAGAATGACTAAGATCAAAACTACTGAGGACAGCTTATTTTGGAGAGGATGTTTGAATCAGGTGAACACTCCTTTACTGCTGGTAGGACTGCAAACTTTTACAGCCATTTTGGAAATCTGTATGGTGGTTTCTCAGAAAATTGGCACTCAATCTACCTCGAAACCCAGCAATACCACTCTTGGGCATATACCCAAAGGATATTCAATCACACCATAATAACACTTGCTCAACAATATTTGAAGTAGCATTATTCATAATAGCTGGAAGCTGTAAACAAGTAGATACCTCTCAACTGAAGAATGGATAAAGAAAATGTGTTAGATTTGCACAATAGAGTAGTACTCAGCTGTAAAAAAAAAGCAATGGCATCATGAAATTTGCAGGCAAATGGATGGAACACGAAAAAAAAATCTTGAGTGAGGTAACCCAGACTGAGAAAGGCAGAATGTATTCACTCATAAGTGGATCTTAGATATAAAGCAAGGGATAACCAGACGACAACCCACAGCTCCAGAGAAGACAGGTAACAAGAAGAGCCTTTATTCTTGGAAGCATGGCTTTCTGTCCTCATCATCTAAGCAGCTGCCTATATTTATTGCTTATTTCCTTGTCATTCTTTTTTTCTCAATCTTTGATTAAAGCTATCCCTGAGTCCATTTCTAATGATTTTATTAAGAAAATTGGTAAATCAAAATAGACACACAAAGTTTCCTTGGTATCACTGCTATTCCTCTTCCTATAGCAGGTGCTCTTCTTTCTCTCTTGTTGATATTGGTTATTCAGTATTCCTGGAAAGTACCACCAATGGTTATCTAGAATATTTATACTTCATGAAGATCTAGCTAACTTTTTATCCTATAAGAACTATCTTAATTACTCAGGAATAATAGAAAATCCTTTGGATACTTTACTGGCCATTGGATTCAGAGGAACAGAGGACTAAGGTCATATCAGATTGCCAGGTAAATGAATCACTTGTCACACAGCATACTTGCTTAAGTGTTTCATTTCATTCATTCCAAATGGGAGAAGAGCAGCAGTATCCACATATTTCTTGTCCTTGCCTTGTTATTTGTGTCCTTAGTTCTACAGCTGAATGACCTTTAGAGGGTATTTTCAAATTGCAGGGGCATATTGTACTCAAAGGAATAAAGAATGCTTTATTGGCAGAGGGCTTTGACCATTATTCTAGGAAGCACAGCACATAGATAGATAGTACATCCATGAAATTAAAATTGTATAAGAAATGGGAAATAAGGCAGAAAATGTCTAAAAGGATCTCTCTTTTCCCATAATGAATATGAGTTTGAGAGCTACTGCTGCGGTATAATAGAGGGGAAAAATGACCAAACATTTATTCATCTTGTTCCAGCTTTAAAATTAAATAAAATGCAATTTAAAAATATAAATGCCTAATGTAGTCTGAAGGTCACTCAGGTAGGCAATAAATAGGAATAAAAGTATGTGCTGAAGGGGAAATAATTGCCATTTGTTTAAAAAAATGAAAAACTGACTGATAGAACCTAGAAATTGTTAAAAATGGAGAACATTTAGGGATGGACATATGGAAAGGTTGATGGAAACTTTTCTAAAGCCTGGTCACAGAACTGTTGCAGTGTAGTTAGTGTATAAGCTGCTATTTTTTTCTTTAGAACTGCCGCGTCCACTGCGCAGCCTGTGTCCAAGAATGTGCAGAGGGTGTCGGGTATTGACAACACAGAGACTCATTCAACAGTGTAAAGAAAACTTTCAGCAGGCCCCAAAAAGGCTCAAGAAAACTTCCCAAGAAAGGCCTCCCTCCAGAAAAGCTTCTGCTCTCTCTCTACCCCTGGCTGGTTCTGCTCTAACACCAGAAACTGATTTGGGTGTGTCAGAAGAGGGGGTTAGTCTTTGGACAAGGTCGAGGTCAGGGCGGTTCCCATGGGCCAGCCCTTTTCAGGAACTTATTGCCCTGGGCATTGTATTGTTTTTAGTAAACATGTTTTTAGTAAACATTGCCTTACAGCTGCCTACTCCCAGGCTGATGGGGAAGTGGGTCTCTGCTCAAGGTCTGGTGTCCCCACAAGAACATCATTGATGAGTGAAGCCCAAGGCACAGGCATTCCAGTGTTGATGTGGAGCATGGCAGCACAGATGCAAGGGACCTCTATTGGGTTGTAATTTATTGGTTTACCTAATTCCCCATAGAGGAGGAAAGTCATTGTGTACCAAGAGAAATATTCCATTGTTTTATTTGCATTTGGATTGTGGAGTTAGAGTTATGAAAATATAAATATAGAAATAAATTTGACCTCAGATATCTGATGACTAAGGGAATGTGATTGTTGGGTGTTCAACTTTTGGAAGTAATAGTTAATGATGAATATAACTTAAAGATAAAATCACTGAGCTAATGTGAGTGCTGTGATGTAACACTAATACAATTATATATAGTTAATACAATTTAGAGCCTATATTGCCTTTGAATTATCATTGCAATAATGTACTGTATCAAGACAGTCTATTGTGGGAGTCTTTGCAAACACCATAGCCAGCAGAGTGCTGATTCATGTGAGGCAAGAAGGAAGTCCAAACTCAGTAGCTGGTTTTCTTCCAACTTTGAGAGTCTGGTACCAAGTAGTTTATTTTAGGCATATTTAATCATGGAACAATTTGTAAAGGCATTCTCCTGGGATAATTAACTTAATCCCATTTGCACAACAAAGCTTAAGTTATGACTACTGTGAAACCCTTTGTAAAGTAGGTGTGACATTTTCTGTAAAGATGGATAGATTCTGTAGAATGGCTCTTTGTGACATCATATGTATCTGGGGGAGGATATGATAGGGTCTTAGTCATACAAGTAGTACAAGTGTCACCTGGGTACTAAACATCTGCGCACCTAGCCTTGTGTGTAGAAAACAGTATACACATCTCTCCTTTTGAAGAGACAATGCTGTGTGTTTTGAATTTGTGGTTTCCTTTGCGTTCATCTGTGAGCAGACCAACCTCCGTGCCTCCTATAATATATCAAGAAAGTTGGGTATTTCTGTTCTCTAAGGGTATCATCACTTTCCACAACATTGTATATGCTTTTGTACTATAATCCAAAACCCTTTCAAAATGAGAAAATTGGGAAAAGCAAGATATCTGATTCCAACTCAAAATTTCCTATTCCATTGAAGAGAGTACAAATAAAAATGGAAGAACATGGGGCTTTGATAACAGATGCCATTGTGTCCTGAGAATTTGGTTGCAGGATGAAGAGATACACTAACTCAAAATGGAGCTACTCATTATATCCTAAACTTATTCACCTCTTAGCTTTTCCATCTTTACTTCCATCTGATCTGTCCCAATCCCATCCTTTAATATTGACTTTTCTTTCACATTTAAATTGAATTTATTTTAGTGTCCATGGATTTTTGCATTCCAATTAATTACAAATTTTCCATGTGTTAATACCCCATTACTTACGGCATCCGTTGCTTTTTTGTTGTTGTGATAAATTACAGTGACTGAAGAAATTTATACACAAGCATGTTTATTTTGGCTCCAGTTTCCATAGAGATAAGGGTCCCTCATGATGGGAAGGCAGGAGAGCAAGCAGTTAGCAAGTTTGGTGGCAGGATCAGGAAGCTGAGTGATCATATCTCGACCACAGAAAGAAACCAGATAAAGTGAAATGGAAGTGGGGAAAATGATATATTTCTTCCAACAGGGCTCCATAGCCTAAAGTTTTATAATCTCCCAAACAGCACCAAAGCAATGACCCACATTCATTCGTGACCTTATCATACTGCAGAATACAATTAGTCCAATTTCAAAACTCCTCATAATCTTTAATAGCTTCAACACTGTTTGAAACTCTAAAGCCTTCTTTCTTCTTTCTCTTTTTCTCATTCTTTTTCTTCCTTTACTTTTTTTTTTTTTTTTGGTTTTATGAGACAGGGTTTCTCTGTATTGTTTTGGAGGCTGTTGGTCCTGCCCAGCCTCGAATGCACAGAGATCCGCCTGCCTCTTTTTTCTTTGAAAATCAAGGCAACCTTTGAATTGATTCCCTATAAAGTTAACAAAAAATATCTGTAATTACATATTTCCAAAACACAATGGCCCAAGTCCAATTCTAAAGAATAAGAGTCAGGACTTAATGAGGAATTACAAGACTAAAGCAAGAACAGAACCCAGCAGTGCCAGCACAAAATCCTGTAGGTCCATGTCTGATGTCAGAAACTTCAGTTTCAAAATTCTTAAATGACTCTGCCCCTCCCTGTCGTATACATCTGGTCAGTTCCACTCTGTTTACAGGACTCCTTGTAAAGTGTCTCACAGCTCTGGCATCTACAACATCTTGGAGTCTCTACTACAGTACAGGTTTCCCTTTCAATTTCACATAAATGACCTCTCAGATCCTTCTTGGAGCAGTGCTGGCACTGGCATGAGTTGCCTGGCCTTAAAGGCTCTCATTTTGGTTTATGCCAGTGAGGCATCATGATAAGCATGGAGTATTGATGCAGGAGTAGGAGGTTTCTTGTTGACAGTTCAATTACACAAAGAAAGCAGAGAGAACAAGCTGGAAGTGAGTCCAGACTATACATCCCCAAAGCACATCATCTATTTCTTCAAGCAAGGCTCCACTTCCTAAGGTTTCATCATCTATTTAAAGAGCAAAGCTTTCAAATAATCACAGTCTATGTGGTCCAGTCCACCAATGACTAACACAGAGTTCTAACATTATTTTCCTGCCCTTATTTGTTTCAACCTTGGCCATTAAAAACCGATTTTTAACAGTGTAGCCAGATGACCTACCAAATCATGTCAGATCATCTTACCCATGGTTAGAACCCATGTAAGGCTATCATTTGGGAATAATAACTTGCACTCTACTATGCTGCTTAACCTTTCTCTACACAACCAAGGATTCATCATATTACTCTACTTTTAGGTCACTGTACCTGCTGACATGTTCCTTGCTACCAGGAAGAGTCACTTATACTTTCAGAGTCTCAGAGCTGACCCTTTGCCTGATTCAACTTTAGTTACAATTGTGAATAAGTCTTTGCTTTCTTCATTTTCTTAATTTAAAAAGTATGTTTATGTTTCTCCTAATGAAAACTTTACTATCCCTCCCCTACAATATCAGCCTTACCCTCATGGGCTTTTATACTCTTTCCCATTACTTTGATGACTATCTAGTGCATTTTTCATCCACTTATTTTATTTCTGTCCACTTCTCCACTATTAGTATGAGAAGAACAAGTGCATTTCCAAGGGTTTTATTTCTTAGCTTTGATTTCAAGGATTGCCCTTTGATGCAGCAGAGGAAAGTCCAGCATTTGTGCCCAATTTTGAGGCATCTTATGACATTTGATCTGCCTGGTTTCTGTAGGGAGACATCAGTGTCATTAATGCAGGACTTCTTCAACATTAAATCAATGAGTGTACTTTAGTCACATAGTATGCTCTGCCTCGCTCCTGAGCCTCATTGCCATACTCAGCCAGGTTCTCCTTCACCCACTTGACTCAGAAACTGGCATTGTTTCCATTTTCTTGACTAAATTCCATACAAAACATCCAGAAAGGATGATTCCCTATATTTGTAAGTGAACTAAGGTCAATTGCACTACTCAAGTTTTCTAGGCTCTCCAACTTTGCTTCATTAGCAGATTCTTTACTTCCAAGTGTTCTTTTTCTTCTGTTGGAGAGAAATTATGCCTTTGAGGGTTATCCCTGATACATGTAGCTAAAGTCTTCAACCTAGTGCCTTATCACCATTGGCTATTGCACATATGACACACCATTAGGCAAGCTATGTGTACAAAGACCTTCCTATACTGGTAGTTGGAGCACACAAAGACAGAAGTGACAGGAATGGAACATAGATGTGTAGAGAGTGTTGCTCTGTAAAGCCTGCATGAGCCGGGATGCTATGCTTAGCTTGAGAAGGAAAAGAAAACCAATGAGACAGAATGCTTATCCTTAATTACTTGGGATTACATAACCAAGCATTTCAATCTGAGTTGCAATCATAGACATTTGTGATCAGCAACGGAGAAAATAGTGCTAAGTTTCAACTCATTTGAGTGAAGGTCTAAAAGGAAGTACAGGGATGCATCAAAAGGGTACAAACTCAGGAATGAGATGATGTTCATGTTCATGAAAAGAACATGACTAATGGGTGGCACCAGAACCTGATTTTACAACTATGAGCACTTTGCTTATTTGGCCTTGTAATAGTGACAGGGAAATCAGCATTTTTTTAATTACATGGGAAGCTGCTATTATAACTGAAACATGAAGCCCAGCAGTCATTAGTTAGCCTCTAATTCACTTAGAAAGTACAAATCAACTGTGAGATCATCAGAAAGCTTTTGGAGGAGGGAGACTGTAAGACTTTTTTTAGCAACTTGTGTACACCTTCCATATCAGCAGATTAACAAGAGATTTCACACCTTTGTTCCATAAAAACTTAACCATAAAAGAACTTAACCAGGCGTTAGTGGCACATGCCTTTATTCCCAGCACTTAGAAAGCAGAGGCAGTTGGATCTCTGTGAGTTCAAGGCCAGACTGGCCTACAGGGTAAGCGCCAAGAGAGGCTCCAAAGTTACATAGAGAAATCCTGTCTGGAAAAACAAAAAAAAGTAAGAAAAAGCTGAAGAACTTGAATTACAAAATCCCCCCCACCAAGGCACATCCTGTGAAAGACAAGATTTATTAATAACATCTATGCCAATGACTAGAATTTCACAATTAGATTTTCACCCTGTTCTTTAGGATTGATAATGAGATTAATGTGTTCAGTTTGACAAAGGTTTTTCTTGGCAACATGGTATTTAACAGTAAAAACCTGGTTGGAACTGCTTCCTCACTGATTAGTTTAACTGGACACTTGAAGTCTGGCAGAAATAATATGGAGTATCCAAAAAGGAATATGTAATGATCATCAAAAGAGATTTGAGGTCATGCAGTCCATAGAATGATAAACAAGACCTTGGTACTGAGTCACTATCATAGTAGTAAACATAATAGTCAACACAGCTGACATGATTCAGACAGTAGGAGTCCAAACCCTTTTCTGCCAATTGCATACCCATTAAAGCTCAGTTAAGCCACTATCATTATTATTATCACTACAAGAGCAAAATGAATCCAAGCATTAAACACAAATTCAACGTGCAAATTTTAGAGAAATTAATAATATGTTCAGAAGCCAAGGAGGGGTATTCAGAGATGATGTTAAGCTGAGCAATAATCACTTTTCCCCCTAGAGTTGGTATATGTTGTGCACAGTTCAGATAATGATCTAAGGCATCCACAATTTAAGTTTTGAATGATTGAGTTTATTAAGTATATAAGAAGCAAATGTAAAAGAATAAATAGCAAGTACCAGATATAGAGAAAGAGTAAATAGGTAGTAAAATTTTCACATCATGTGCTCACAACATTAAACAGAGACAACTGGAGTACCACAAGTGAGAGAGCAAACAGAAGATAATACCAAATTACAAAAGTCCTGATGAAATTCACTAGGGAATCCAGACTTCAACCAAGAATGGGTTGGAGGACTTGGAAACCACTGATGCAAACATGCTCAAGTCTTACCTGGGATGGATATGGGGCAAATTGCTTTCAATGAGACAAATATTACATGGCAATCAACCAGTATAATATAAACCATGAAACTCATTCTTGTGAAGAATTGTTTCTGTGCCAATGGGAAATACATGGCAGACTATGAGCTCAAACAGAAGTTGACATACTGAGGAGTTTAATGCCTCCAAGTGACAAAATACACTAGCATATATAAAGTACTCATACATACATTAGCACCTGTGCTAAGCCTCTTGCACCGATTCTATGAGATCAATACTATTTTCTCATTATATAAATAACGGATGTGTAAATTCTTATTTTTTCCAAGGTCTATAGGTAGTTATTTAAAAACCAGGAAGATCCTGCACTCATTGACAGGTGACCACACCACAGTTGCAACATGGCCCAAAGGAGAAGACAGATTCCCATTGTCAGAAATTTCATTAGAAATGTCATGTATGTTTTGTGTTGACCCAAAGGGGAGTTATTAGATGGGATTTGCGCCCCAAATGTCTATTACTTTCTTCACATGGGTCAATTAGGAAAAGGAGAATTAATAGTCACATATGTAATGAAAGTAAACTCATTTCAACTTCTATGTTTCCCTTCTGTAAATAAGCACAGGAAGCCATTTTGAACACCTGCACAATTTTGCAAATAGGTATTATGACACATAATTAGGCTATATCCAAGAATATGAATTCACAGGTTTGAGGTGAAACATTTGCCCTCTCAAAGTGCAGATACACAAAGTAGAAATTGTAGAAAAGTTAAGAGAACCAAAGTTTCAGTACAAGAAGAAAGGATATGTGCCAAAGTGTAAGCACCCAGTAGAATGTGTCAGACAGATAATGATGTCAGTTAACTAACTGCTCAGACTAAGGTCCTGGAACAGCAATTATTTCTACCAGCAGGACATGACAGTGATTAAGACTTGAACTTGGATGCTGAATCTGTAAGTAAGATGTTTTTATACTTCTTTCTAAGGAGTTACAATAACTTATAGATATTAGCAAATAATTTTATTATAATATATGTAACTTTATGACCAGCAGAAAATTCTTCATAGTATATTTTACTACTAAATTAAAAACACATATATATTCAGAGTAACTCTCATTACCAATATTTGACTAGTCGAGAGCTCCTGGTTTATTTGTTGTGACTTTAAATAATTACCTGGATATTTTACTCCTCCTCAAGTATCTTTAAAATAGGCTAAGAATCAACAAAATATATTTTAACCTAATCAGAAAAAATTATAAAAAGTGATGTTGATCTTTATACATAGCGACACTTGAGCATTTCTTTTATTTTTAATTGAAAAACTGTTTTTCATACAATATATTTTTATCATTGTTCTCTCTATCTAAATTCCTACAGAATATCACAATACCCCTACCCTTCAAATTTATGTTCTTTTTCATTTCTCTTTTAAAAACAAACACCATGAAATACAAAATACCTGAAAAAAGCCATAAAATGAAAATAAAGAAGCAAAACACCTGTAAGATAATAAGTAAATAAGTGAAGAAAAAAATCTATAACACCTACAAATGAGATAAAATGTTCAATATTCAAGTTTTCTTTGCTATTTCCATCCATTATCCTGTGGGTTTTTTAATCAAATATTTCTTAGCATAGAATAATATTCCATGGTGTAAATGCATATTTTCATTATCCATTTATCCATTGTTGGGCAACAACACTGTTTCCAACTTCTGACTATTATGCATGGAGTGACAATAAACATGAATGAGCAAATATCTCTATAGTTGGTTCTAGAGTCCTTTGAGTACATGACAGAACTGGTTTGAAATAGACCAATCCCTAGCTTCCCAAGGAAACACAACACTGATTTCCATAGCAGCTGTACAAGTTCACACTCCCACAAGCAAAAAGTATTCAATTTTCCTGCATCCTCACAAGCATAAACTGTAATTATGTTTTAGTGATCTCCATTGTAACTGGTATAAAATGAAATCTCAATGTGGTTTTAGTTTTTATTTTCCTTGTGGCTAATGGTGTTGAACATTTCTTTAAGAGTTTCTCAGCCCTTTGTGTTTCATGCTTTAAGAACTCTGTTGAGTTCTGTACCCCATTTTTAATTTTTCTTATTATACAGTTTATTGCTCCATTTTAATTCTTTATATATTTTAGATATTAACCTGTCAGATGTAAAGGTAGTCATTTTTTTTTCATTCTGTAAGCTTCTGGTTTGCCTGAATGATGGTGACCTTTGCTGTCTAGAACTGTTCAGTTTTAGGAGTTTACACTTAGAAATTAGTGATTGTGCTATCTGTGCTGTGTTCACAAAGTCCTTTTTGTACCAATGATTTCTAGCTTATTTCCTACTTTTCCTTGTACAAGATTCACCACTCAACTATTTCAACAAGTGACTTGCCTTTTTAAATAATGAGGCAAGTGTATATAAACCCTGTCCCACTCAGTTGGTGAGAAAGAACTCTAATGGGCTGGAGAGCCATGCTTCCCTCTTTCCTTTCTCACATATCTTGTTATGTCAAGCTTTCACTTCTTACCTGCAGACTGAACTCTCAGCCCTATGGTATCTCCAATTACAGTTCTTTTCAGATACCAAGTGGTTTCCTATGTAACTCTGCCTTACACTTGTTAGTAATTAGCTTATTGAAATTATTCCCAACCTATATGCTGTTGAGCTTCCCTTTATTTCAATATCCATATCTGTTTTACAGAAGTTATGCATTCTGTTTTATTTTTGCCCATGTGTCTGTGCTTATCACAAGGCACTTATTGTAGTTATTGACATTTGCTCTTGTTGCTTCACTGGCAATTGGTGTATTCTACCTCTTCCTTCTTCTAGTGCACACTTGACATTTTCTGTCTTTGTGTATAGTTTTGTATCAAACTTAAATCTTTTCTTTAGAAAAAGGGGAATTGTAGTGAGATATCCACCCCACCGGAACCTGTTGCACTGACCATGAATGTTTAGACATGGTTGCAGGTACAGATATGATGGGGGAAGGCTAGGTATGGGGTCCTGGACCCCAGCTCACTCTCTTGGCTCTGGTCGGGTCATGGAGAGCAGCCTGGGTGTGGATCCTTGGAGCTGGAACTTGCGGGTCATTAGTATCTTATGTAAGTGACTTCTCCTCAAACATAATTAACCACCTATATTTAACCAAGTCCCCTGTGTCTTAATCTGTGCATCTATAATACATGTTTTCATAATGTATTGTCATTTTAGGGACAACACCTTTCATGTTTAATACACATATATAATTTCCAGTTATGATCAATATATATATTTCTGTTGAATGAAGTCTCATGATGCTGTGATCCTCCTTACAGAATTTTATTTGGGTAGTGATCACACAGTCTCCACGCTGGAGTAAATCTTTCTCTCATCTGTCAAGACTCCATTAACAGCAACAGTGTCCTGCTCATGTTCATTTCATTTACTCAGTACAACCCATGAAACACTGGGGGTGCAGTTCTTTGACCAGTCACTGCAGGAGAGTTACAAAGAGAATCCATTCTCCTGATGTCAGCAAAATACTCTCCACTGCTGTAAAAAGAAGTCAAGAAACAATGGAAGGCTTGCACAAAGCTTGCAATTCAAGGGGCTTATCTTTCCCAAATATTATCGTGCTTTCTGAGATTCTCTCCTAGTCAGTATTTCCCATTATCTGAGAACAGAAAGGGCTTTACACACCAGCTGTCTCTGCTATTCTTCCATCAGTAGGATTGCAGTAACTTATTCTAAATATTGAAAATTCATTGCTTTTGATGTTGCCCATATGATAAATCAACATAGACTTTTTTTATTTTTGGCAGAAATGTATAGGATATGATTCAGTCATTCTATGGAATCAACATGGTTGGATTCAAATCATGCTCAACTCTACTATATTTTATCAGTTTCTATGCTTTTTTGCCTTTATTTGTGACAATGGAGAAATAACAAGACTTGTTAGTAGGCTAAGGGGAATATTCAAATAACATATGTACAGCATCATGTGCAATGTTTTTCCCAGACACTATAGTGTGTGGTATAGTAATATCAATAAATAGCCCACTGAAGCATACATTTCAAAATGTGAATCTCTGGGTGACCTCTGTAATCAAATTGAAAATCTATTTTTTTGTGGAAAAATACAACCCTGGAGTTATGACAGAAAAATATTTTAAAATTCAGCAAACCTTTTAAAAAGAAAATGATAATTTCCTGATGAGTACTGAAACAATACTCAAATCAAGCCATTGAATATGAATGTGAAAGCAGCCTGGGTTGGTTATCTTTTTTTTTCTGTTTGACAAACAAATAAGAGAGACGAGTGTGGGGGAAGTAGCAAAACATACCACGGTTCCATGTACTATGATTCATTATACCATCCCCCATTTCGGGTGGAATGACAACACTGATTAATTTGGATTCTGTATTATTCTAGTAGCTAAAATGTAAAAACAAAGAGGTTTGCGCTGGAAAAGAAATCTTCCTGTGGTGAAAAGAATTAATAGTAAATAGTGAGGGAGCACCATAACAAAAGAACCAACTTAATTCTTCAAGATACATCCAGGCCCTTGGCAACATCAGTATCCTCTGATGAGAATGGCAGTACAGAGGTTAAGCTGACTAATGTCTCACCCTATATGCTGCTCTCTATATTCATCATTCCTTTGCGTAACTTTATTTGTTCTGATAAAATAGCCTTTCTTGTATGATCCAAGCATAAGGCTCACGTGTAAGTCTCACTACCACCACAAAATACACGATTTCTCAGAAACTGACTCTGCCTTTCTAGTCCATTCTTTATCTGCTTATTCTCGTTATTTTCCATAATTAGTAAATTATATACATCTCCACTCCTTACCTGCTTATTCTTAACACTAGGTTCCCTAATTATTAAAATATGAATGCCCCTAGCACAGGGGACTAATCAACTTAGTTCTTTCCTAATTGAAATGTTATCTCAGGGAAGGAGAATTTGTGAGGGTCTCAGTGTTGAGGTGTGTGCCAATGAAGGGAATTATGACAGAGGGTAGAATGAGAACCAAAAGGGATTGAGTGCTCCCAAAGAAACATCTGATACTCCAGGAGTAGGTCTGCCAATACTGTAATGAAACCACTATTAACCAGTTCCAGAACGCAATTGTGAACATCTTTCCATTTCATGATTACATCATAGTCAGAGTACCACACCATAAAATTGACAAGTGCTACAAACCAAGTGATTTTCTTTGCTCTTTTTATAAGTGTCTCTGTACAGTTGATACAACTAGCTATATGTAGTATCCACGTGGACACCCTAACCCATGTAACTTCATTTTGAAGAAATGAAACACAGAGAAGTCAAATAACTTTTCAGGTGCATGTCATTTAGAAAGGATAAGTGGTTCCACTTTGAAGGCAAAATCTCCATTTCACATTGCTGTGAAAACCTTCGAATTGTCTGTATTGAATTGTACCATCTATTGCTACAGGGTTGTCTTGTCCATGGCATGATGAGTTGTAATTGGAGAAACCTGTATTATCATATCTTCATTTATCTGTGCTAGGTTGTCTTTATCATATTCCTGAAATTTTCTAAACTTGCTATTTGTTCATCCTTTCTAACGTGACGAAAATACAACCTGCTCTAACAATGACATGGGCTTGCTGTAACACTCAGAAATAGGATCCAATGCTATCCACTGTCCCCAGTAGGAAATACATATGTAATCTTAAAACAATACTTGGAAGTATAGACTATGATTTAAATCTCAGTATTGTTTTATTTTCTTGGAATTAGCCAGATAGTGTAATGAATTAGAAGGGCCTTGGACAAAGCAATGTGTTGATACTCCCGAACTATATGCCATTTAAGGAAATTGTTTCAGTATGCTCCCATATTTTTCAAATTTTATACATCTAGCTAGCATGATATACATGAGAATAGGTGGCGACATGATAGCTGGTGGCAATGTTGGTTGCAGAGTTCCTTGTCATTTGTTCACTACCTTCCATATGCTCCTTTGTAGAAATGTTATCTATCTATCTATCTATCTATCTATCTATCTATCTATCTATCTATCTATCTATAGATAGTACAATATCCCAGAAACACTAGAAACATCATTGTCCTGGCCCAGTGCAGCATTTACAATCCAAGAACCTTTCCAACATATTCATGTTTCAGCATATCAAACATCACCTTTCAGGAAAGGTCCAACAAGACTGTTTTACCTGAAGAAAAAGCAAAATTATAGTCAATGAATCAGTGTATCAAGAGATGAATGTCTGTTGAACAGGCCTTTGGGAGGTGGTAGGAGAAGTAGAACTTGATTTCTGTGGTTCTTCAGTTGTAAAGCCCCTTTTCACCTTCTTTCATATATCATAGGATTGGAGGGTTCTACCTGGGTGCTTGCACAACTGGCTGGGTGTCAACCCTTCTGTGCACAAAGGATACCTCTTCTTCTGTGTCTACTTATGAGTGAAGTTAAGCAATCCAGGACTCCTTTACTTTCCTGTTAAGTGTTTGAGAGTGAGACCATGATAAAGGAAGAGAGGCTTTGCCAGACATCTCCACAAGTGACACTTACTAGCCTTTACTCTACTTAGGAACAATTCACTCCAATCATCCAACTGCACCATTACGGAAATACTATACCAAATTAGGGCTGACGACTGAGTCCTTCTCTGATGAAGATTTTCTAGACCCTACAATTTGGTGGCAACACATTTTGAGTAAATTTCAAAATTAGGAGAAAGAAATTAATCTATGCCACAATCTGTGTTAAAAGACATCAGAAAACTTCATGAAGCTCTGATAGTATGCTTGTACAGTCACAGATTATACATTTGCAAACACACTTCTGCCAGTTTCCAAACAAGGACAGCCTTCCCAAGAAAAAAAAAAGGCAGGACCCTTATCCTGTTCCTTTAATAGCAACTGAAGTTGATTAGAGGATATTTTAATTCTTGACTGAAAACACTTGAATGCATCCTGGATCCTGTGGGCTTGTAAGCTCCTTGGATATACAATGCTTGGTTTATATGGAGAAGTTCATCAATTCCCAACATCATATAGCCTAGAACATAAAATGATTTTATCTCAGTGCAATGCTTTCTGCACTTATTCTAGCAAGTAGTATACAGAATATACTGAAAAACTTGTATTAGCTTATTCTTCCTTCCTTATAAACTCAGCCCCAAAGGAAAGACCAAGACCAAAGGTGATGCCTAGAAACAACTGTTCACAAATCTTATCCATCCAGGTGAGTGAAGCTGTGATCACTTATATCAGTAATCTCTGCAAGTCGATCGTTACCTCCCAGGGCACCTCTGGATTAATTAGATTAACCATTACTGTCAAAGCTAGCTAATTGCTCACTGAAGAAAGCAAATTGCAGACAGTAGATATCAGTGTAAAATCAAACAGAAAACAGGTGTTTGCTAATTAAAATTGAGATTTTAATGAATGACCCATACAGTTTTGGTGAATAAATACCACTTCTGGCATCTGCTGTGTAATTAGATATTCTTTCTCTCTCTTTCTCCCCTTCCTCTCTGTTTCATTCTTTCCTGCTTAACCTGCTCTTCCAAAGATGCACTAATAAACAAAGTAAATTGGAAAATTCGAAAAGAGTCCTTATCAATCTCACCGAGGCAAAAATCAAACAAACAAAAACAACAACAAACCCAGGTATTTCTGACCAGGCAACTATGTAAATCTAGAGAAAAAAATTGAGAGTAGCAAACTCATAGACATTCATGTATATGCATTTATCTAATAGGTTATACACAAAAGACAAAAAATATTGGTTAAAAGAGTGACAGACTTGAAGAAGATAGAGAAAGATTATATTAACACATTTTAATGCAAGAACAGGCAACGCTACCCTGAGGGAGGCTGCTGATGAGCTCTGGTTCATGTACCATTTGAGACTTTATTTTGAGCTAATTGGGCTTCTTGCTGCGATGACCTCCTCTGATGCTTGTTGTTCTCCCATCCATTTGAAAGGGAAAGAGGAGAATCTCATTTTGAAATACAATAATAAGTGTGCAGAATGTGCCTGATAAGCAGGTTTCATTGTATAGGGAAAGTAAATGATGGTTTAAGTAAGAATGGCTTAATAGAAAGGATACAAACTACTGTCAGGACATTTTGTTGAGATCGTCAATGCATAATTGTTTTCCCACCATTGTTATTTGTGTGTCTGAGTGCTGTAGTGAGTGACTTTCAAGTTGTAGGTATTTTCTGCAATTAAATCTGACTACAATACCTCATTTCCTAAGCTCAGAGGAGTACATAAAGCTCTATGTCAGCTAATAAATAACCAAATGTGTTGAAATCTAAGAAAATCTAGTGGTTTTTGGAAAAGCCTCTTAATTCATTCTGAAGCGCTCAATCCAAAGGCCATAGGCATGCAGCACAGTGAGCATTTGGGGGAAGGTTGTAACCTTTGCAGTACTTTACTATTGTTGTTCAAGGCTAGACTCTCTGCAGGTGTAGGCCAGGGCTAGAGTTCATACCTAGGATGCACACAGTCCTACTTCTACCTTTAGCAACAGAAGAAGGAAAATAAAAGAACGGAATGTGTGTAAACATGACTAGAAGTAGTGCAGGGACAAAGATTCATCATCAAATGCTTTCAATACCATCAAAAGGTTTTAAATAGTTATCATATCTCAATTGTGTTTGAATGAATATATATTTAAGAGCATTTAGAATGAATTCTCTCTTTCCATGTCCAAAAGCATGAAAGCATATTGTATACAGTCATGCAATCATGCTTCTTTTTAGATGTTTTAATGTACGTTTACACGCATATGCAAAATGCCAAATGGTTTTAATGTTTGGAAAACAGAGTTTTTATTGTGTTTCCAGCAATATCTTACCTTGCTCCAACTACTGATTTGTATTACTTGGGGTAGTTTTGAAACCAGTGTTTTAGAAAGTCCTTGAGTCTCACGGTCATTTTCAACCACATGTGATATCTGTCATGTTCACCTTGCTGTGCCCTGGCTGGAATGTGTCATTGTCTGATTTGAGATGGTTCTGGTAAGAAATCCATAACTGTGCAACACTGGAGGTCTATCTATCCTAGAGAAAGAGCAGCATCTGGGGTAGTATGCCCATTGACTCTGTTCTCCAAAATTCCAAAATGATTATTATGTCTCTGGCTCCTGAAACTGTGGTCCAGTCTTGAGCATTGATGAGAAGTCTCCAAATTTCAGTCCTGGATGCTTCTATTTTAGATTTGAAAATATTAATATATCATTTACATAAGAAAGGTCATGTATTTAGATATGTAAGTTATAAACTACAATATTTACTGAAAAAATAGTGAAAAACACTGCCTAAGAAAGAGAATATTAAGAATCATGAACCCCACCCAGAGCAACTACACCTTCCTATCTACCATCCACTAGAGAAACACATGGTATCCTGCTCCCAACATCCATGTGGGGAAAACAGCACCTTAACTGAAGCCACTCCATTCCACTTCACTACAGACACTACCTAGGTCTACACCTTGAGGACCTTAATAATTTTCTCTGAGAATACTATCTATTCCCATTGTGATGCTGATATATGACTTCCTGCAAAACCCAGGGAACCTTCTGAGGATTGGCTATGATAATCTTCTAACTCTGTAAGTATTTTGTTCCTGGCATGATTCAGAAACTCCACTTAGTCTTAGCTTAATTGTGATCCCTTCTACCACCCCACTTGCATAGCACCTTCAAGCGATCCCAATATTGGACCCAGAGAATCATTCAACTGGGCAGTAGCCTAACAAGTTGGGATAACAGAAACAGAGATGGAAACACTCACACAGCATAGAAGAGTCTGATGATTCTATGAGGAAACATTGCTAATTACCTAACCAGATACCTAGATCCTATCACAGCACATATATACACACACATACACCAAAATGTTCAGTAGAAGATTGTGCTCCTATAATAATGTTCCTTGAGAAGATCAGCTTAGATAATGCAAAAATACAACGATCTCAAAACAGTAATTATAAATATGATCAATGAATTCAATGAGGATATTAATAAATGCCATAATGAACAATTTAAATATGTACACACACATATACACACATACAGAGAGAGACAGAGAGAACCGAACAGAACAACAGTAGCACAGGCAGTTTGGGCAATAACTGATAAATTGAATGTCATGAAATGAAAAACTTCTGTAAAGCAAAGGCCACCATCACTCAAGCAAAATGGCAGGCTACACAATAGGGAAATGTTCTGCCAGCCATACCTTTAACAGTGGTTTAATATCTGGAATATACAAAGAATAGAAGAAAGTAAACTTTAAGAAACCAAAGAACACATAAAACTAGACAAAGAGTTATCAAAAGAAAAAATTTAAAATTTCAAGAATATATTTAAGAATATTCAACATCCTTTTCTATCAAGGAAATATACAATAAAAGTACTTGAAGTTTCTTCTTGCCTCAGTAATATGGTTAAAGTAAATAAATAAATAAATAGATAAAAAGTAAATGTTTGCCTTGGATGTCAACAAAAGGGAACATTTATTCACTGTTGGTTTGAGTGCAAACTGGTAAAATCACTATGGGAATATGTATGTTTCTTCAGAAAGCTTTAATGCATGTACCATATGGCCCAACTGTACAATTTTTGGGCATACTCCCAAAAGATGTTATATTCTACTACAGAGATATATTCTCATCCATGTTCACTGCTCCTCTATTTAAAGAACCAGGGAATGGTAACACCTTAAATGTTCATCAACTGATAAATGGATAAGGAAAATTTAGTATTTTTATACAATAAAATGTTATTCAGCTCTCAAGGAAAATGTGCATATCTGGAAATAATCATTCTTCCTGAGATAACCAAAACAGAAAGACTGACAAACTTTGCATATACACTCACATATAGAGATACTAGATTACTATCTTGTGAGATGTGTATTAACTAGGAATACTACTTCCATGACTGTGCCTTCATCCTCATATTCACAGGCCTAGTGCAGCTCGCCCAACCTGTGCATCAATCCAACCAAGTAATTAAAGTAGACCCTGCATCTGTGTGACTTTTACACTCGTAGACCTATATAGGTTTGCAGATGGCACACTAGCCTAATCTGGTTACTTCTCTAGAACTTTGACTATACATGCTCCCCACAATCCCAAGCTTAGGTTAAGTCTCAGAGCCTGTATATCCAACCAGTCTGCTGAGTTTCCTAGATCCTGTATGGCCCACACTGTACCCACTCACAAACCTAGCTCAGCTGATTGCAACCAGACCCCCATGTATTTGCACAGTTATCATGTTCTTAGACATACATCGATCTCACACTAATGAGGCCCTTTCATCATTACTATTCTAACTCCAAGAAGGCTTGGTCATTCAGGCTCAGAATCATTCCAGACAGGTAAGTACTCTAGACACTGGTTGAACCACACTACACATGAGCAGGACTCTATTGCTTCTCAATGCTGTCCTGATTATCCAGCTTGATGAGGACCCTAGATCACCTCTTATTCATTCCATTTCCATACTTCCCATCCTAGCTCAGATTAGGACGTAGATAAGCCAGCCTAGTCTCATAAATTATCATGACATCACTTTCTCTCCCTATCTCCACACTATCATTCCTAGTTCAGGACTCAAAACAGGCATACTGAGCCAATCTGATCACTAGTACTATCCTCATACTCCCAGGCACAGATCAGTAGTATAGTTTCAAAGGTAGACCCAATAAGGAGTCACATTCATATGCTTTCTCAGCTGTTACTGAGTTGAATTCATGGGATACCTCCAATCAAAAATCAACACAAAGCATCTGAAGCTCCTACCAACACTTCATATACTATCTGAAATAAACTAAGCATGGGTAACAGTAAAAACAGAACTATACCGTCACTGAAGAGAGACAGGCTAGAATCTCACATGACATATATATCATATTGCAGTAACACAATTTAAAAGCCTGAAACAATAGCTGGCCTCTTCCACCAAAGATAAAATCCAGACTACTTTTATATAAATGTTTGATGTGTGACACTGTTCCTAGAGAGATATGAAGAAATGTCTGTTCACCCTAGATAGAGAACCAATGACAGACCAAAGTAAAGATATGCCTAAAATTCAACTTGGTGAACCATTGAGCTTTATCAGGGTTACTAAGAGGAGTATTATAAAAGATTTGCTTATAACAAAAATTACTCAAAGCTTGGTTGCAAAATCCTACCACTATCTAAGCCTCTTCCAGACAGCGTGGCTTGTCTCTGCTTATTCCTGTCAGTTTAGCTAGTCTGTTTGCCTCCAGGTAGCTCAACTTGTTTGAGACTGGTTGGGTTCCAACTCATAAAGATCCACCTGCCTCTGCCTCCTGAATGCTGGGAACAGAGCTACAAACCAACACACCTAGGTAATATACTTCTTGAAATCATCATACCACTTAATTCATTAGCATAATATTAGACATTTTTCTTAATCATGTTTTTGTGTCTGATCATTTTTCCCAAAATGTATTAAGCTATTAACAGTTGAATTCTGAACAAAAATATTTGTCTTAGTCACTGTTCTATTGCTGTGAACAGACACCATGATCAAGGTAACCCCATAAAAGAGAATATGTAACTGGGCTGAATAGTTGAAATTTGATAATGTATACCTCTTGTTGATTGCCAATATTAGTTCCTAAGTTTATAATATGACTTGAGCTTCTTCTATGTTACATCTTTTTTATCAACATGATAGTTTTTCTTTTCCTTTTCCTCTGTTTTGGATGGTGTAGCTCTGGCACTCTTGGTAGAACTGGCTGGCATCAAAATCACAGAGATCTGCCTCCTGAATGCTAAGACTAAAGGAATACACCACCATATCTGGCTCATTTCTTCTTAGTAGTAAGAAATATTACTTTGTGTAAAGGTGCCACATTTCATGTATTCATTTATGTGATAAAAAACATCATGGTCACTAACAAGTATGACTTCATAAAAAGTATTGATGCAAACATCATTTTGTGGATATTTTTGAGGAAATGATTTTTAGCTCACTTAGGCAAATTCAAGAGATGCATATGTTGGGGATGTGGTATGATTCTAGCTAGATTTTTATGAAATTTCCTGTATTTCAAAGTCCTGTAATACATTTCATTCCATCTGCAATGGAAAAGCTCTTCCCTAACTGGACACTTAGTGTTGTCAGTGTTATGGGTCTTGGTCATACACATAGGTGTACATTGAATCTCTTCCTTTTGGAAATAAGACCCTTTTCTCCAAGTCTTCATGAATAATAATAGCTATGAGCAGATTCTGTGGTGGAAGAAGAATGGTGTTGGCCTTACAGCTTGATCCACATCATTCAAATTGGGTTGCTACCACTTCTGTATTTGTAGCACTTATCCTGAAGACTACCATAGTGGACTGGTGACTGGGCCTATGCAGGAGAAAAGGCAGGTCCCATGAGGCAGAAAACATTCAGTAAATGTTGAGTAATGAAGAAAATGGGACTGAATAAGGTGATGAGATCTTGATGGTAAAAGGATTAAATGGGGCAAATTGAAATGAATGTGGTTCTAGAGAGAAGTCAAGTGTGTTTGCACAGCAAAACATATGGAAAAATGTACCAGAAGCATTACCCATTAGCATCATCTCATTCAAGAACTTTCAAACCTAATGGAAAAGATAAAATAATTTAAAATGCACTTTAAATATTATTTACAACTTACTTTGCTTTGAAACGCATCTTAGTTGAAATGCTCATAAGTTTTCCCTTGTATATTTTCAGCCTTACTAAAGGACAGAAAAAAAACAGTCTGTTTCTTAGCTCAAAGAGAGAATTTGTTGCCATTGACCTCTTCGGCCCAAACATAATCAGCTTATTTCAAAAAGATGTATATTGACAATGTTCACTTTCATGGTATTCTTGACTTTATGTCATGTGCAGTTATAAAGACTCCAAATCATTTTAAAAAAAATTAGACACCTCCACGCAGACAGATTTGAGAAGGATTTTCTATGGAGTCCAGGCTGACCATAAACTTACCACTCTCCTACCTCCAGATTTCTAACAGCAGAGATCACATGCCTGCACCTCCCTGCCCTGCCATATTAACTCCTTTCAGTAATGCTACCAAACACTGTGAGTAATCCTTGGCTATTGGTCACCAAAGCTCCATCCTTGCTCTGTTTTGCTCATGGAATATCCAGAAGCCACACCACATGTCATGAGCAGATTGCAATGTGCTCCCGGCTTACATTCTAACAATAAAATTTATCTCCAAGCTGACAGCTTCCAGGTAGCTTTTCATTTTCCAAGGCAAATTTGGAAATCAGCAAATTAAATCATAATGTTTACATAGTTTGGAGGTACCTAGTTTGGGGCGTTATTCTTTATTTGTTGTTGTTGTTCTTTTATGCATAAGAATTCTATAATCGCTAGGAGGACAAATACCTGCTATTTTCCTGATTCTGGCAGCTCTCCAAGTCTCCTTTCTAAAATGATCAAAGGACTGTAAACACTGTGGGATGGAGTGAAGGATCTTTTTTAAGTAGTAGGGCTTTATTGTAGTTTTATGAAGCAGTAAAACTCTGCAGGCATTGGAGGTGAGATTTGGGGAGTACAGGGGTCATTTTATCTTTCTAGCTTTAAATGACAGGATCAAAAGGGAGTTACTTCATAAAAATTCCAATTTCCCTTCACTGAGCACATGAACATCACATTCAGCTAACCTAATGGTGATACTCTCACCATGAACTCTTTGTACTCATTGCCCTGCTAGGAAGGATCCTCTTCATGACAAAATCGGTCTCCTGGAGGTTAAGGTAACATATATTATTGCGAAAGATAGAGATTATTTGAGGCACACAGGGGTGTATATAATAAAGTGAGATGGGGGTAAGCCATAAAGATCATTATTACATATGTTCTTTTCATATTATATTTGTAGAACTAAAAATGTTTTCACCAGTTGACTGTATGCTTGCTATGCAGTAAATTAGCTGTTTCACACAGAACATTTAATTTATATATATATATGCCTCATTGAAAGCCAAGAATAGTTTTCAAGGTTTTCAAAGATGAGTTAATTTGAAGTGAGAACAGGAATAATGACTACATTAAGGCAAGGAGCTTAGGCAGACCTACATGCCAGTTTGTTGGTCTGTCCTAGTCATTCTAGTTAATGGATTTGATTCACAATTTTCCTTACATCTTATGGGACGTTATTTCTGCCAATACTCTGAAACACATTGTCGTGGTTACTTTAGACTTCTATAATGAACACAGTGCAGTCTTTGCTTTAAGCAACATCCATTTTTAACAGTTAGAGTACTGGAAAATCCCAGGTCAATATGCAAGCAAATCCTGGGACAGGAAAGGGTCTAGTACTTCATCTTCTTTTTGAGTGTTCACTGGACAAACAGTTGGAATATAGCAAGCAAGTTAACATTTAAAATGACATCAAATTGCTCCCACTATCTCTTTGTTTAGATACTTGTGACAATGTCCCCTGTCACTTCAAATCACGCAAGATAATTCTTCCCATTTCACGTTAGGAACCCAGAAAAAAGGAGCTTTTTCATCAGATTTCTCAGCCTGTACAAATCTTTGCCTTGACCATTTCATATAATAAATGGCAACATTTCACACATCAAGTTGTCTTGGTTGCAAAATACTTTTGTTGTATGAAATTTACACCCATTCTCTACACACAAAGAACAGGCTTACATAGAACATTACACCTCCCAAATGTCTTTGCTCTTTTACAAGTACATCAATGCTGTTTTCTACAGTCCCTCCTCATGGCATCATTTACCCTTAATTTCTTCCACAAATACCCTGTGTCTAAATACAGACACCATAGAAATCAGGTTTCAGCCTATACACTTGGAGCAGAGCTGGACACACCTCATGGTAGCAACTCTTCTAACCACCACGTGCAGAGGCCAAGTCTGGCCCTGAGTCTTTTTCTCATCAGGTATGTGCATGTCATGTCAAGTAACTAACTCCTTTGCCCTTGCTGAAGTGTGTTTAGCTTTCCTTCATTTTATTAAGCACCTCTAATTTCCTGAGATCACAACTGTGCTTCTGCATTATTGTAAATTAAAGTACACCAAATCCATCTATTAATTACTTGGCAACACATTTGCATAGTTTTTAGTGCTTCAGCAGCCTGATTTCTTGACAGCAGTAGTCATTCCAGAGAAAAATGGTGACAACATGGTACTCTTCTTTCCTACATCATGCTCAATATGCTTTGCAAATGAAGGCTGAACACAGGGAACTTTAACTTTCAGTTATTTTTACTCTTAAAATGAAATTAAACATAAATAATCCTAATTATTTGGATTTCCTAGAGCTCTCATCAATTTCATGACTTGTATAAAGTTCAGAAGGATCCTGACAGAAAAGTGGGAGAACCTGCCGCACAGTAACTAAGGACAGTGGTGGCACAGCTTATTCAGCTTTTCAGCACATTGGAGAACATTTCAGTGTGTCCATGTAAATGTTTTTCAGCATCACTTAAATTGTTGCTGCTGGAGTCTTCACAATGTTTTTTTTTTTTTTGGTTTTTCGAGACAGGGTTTCTCTGTGGCTTTGGAGGCTGTCCTGGAACTCACTTTGTAGACCAGCCTGGCCTCGAACTCACCGAGATCCGCCTGCCTCTGCCTCCCTAGTGCTGGGATTAAAGGCGTGCGCCACCAACGCCCGGCTTCACAATGGTTTTTAATGTGATAAGAAATATTTACACCATACAGAGGTGACTTACTTAATTTGTGGGTCTTTTATTTTTAAAATGAAACTCAAGTGTAAAAAATGCTAAAATGACAATATTCCATGTAGAAAATATTAAAATATCACACACACACACACACACACACACACACACACACACACACACACACAGAGAGAGAGAGAGAGAGAGAGACAAAGTCTCATCAAAGAAAGGTAACATTTTTTCTAATATGAGTAAAAACAAAATGATTTTTTCAAGAAAATATAATTCATTCTATGAAGGATCTTTTAAAGAAATGGAAATGTGCCGGGCGGTGATGGCACAAGCCTCTAATCCCAGCACTTGGGAGGCACAGGCAGGCTGATCTTTGTGAGTTCGAGGCTGGGGTGGCCAGACAGCCTCCAAAACAATACAGAGAAACCCTGTCTCATAAAGCCAAAAAAAAAAAAAAAAGAAAATGTTTCAATTATTTATATAGATGAAAATGTGTTACATTTAAAATAAGTCTGCTTGAAAGAACAATAATCAATTTTGTATGGAAAAACAAAAGACCCAGGATAGCCAAAACAACCCTGTTCAACAAGGCAACGTCCAGAGGCATCACCATCCCTGACCTCAAGCTCTATTATAGAGCTATAGTCCTGAAAACAGCTTGGTATTGGTACAAAAATAGACAGGTAGACCAATGAAATCGATTTGAAAACCCGGATATTAACCCACACACGTATGAACATCTGATCTTTGACAAAGAAGCTAAAAATATACAATGGAATAAAGAAAGCATCTTCAACAAATGGTGTTGGCATAACTGGAGGCTGGCATGTGAAAGAATGCAGATAGATCCATATTTATCGCCATGCACAAAACTTAAGTCCAAATGGATCAAAGACCTCAACATAAACCCAGCCACACTGAACCTGTTAGAAGAGAAAGTGGAGGTACCCTCGAACGAATTGCTACAGGAAACAGCTTCCTGAACATAACACCAGTAGCACAGACAGTGAGATCAACAATTAATAAATGGGACCTCCTGAAACTGAGAAGCATCTGTAAGGCAAAGGACACAGTCAACAAGACAAAAAGGCAGCCCACAGAATAGGAAAAGATCTTCACTAATCCCACATCTGACAGAGGGTTGATCTCCAAAATTTACAAAGAACTCAAGAAGCAAGTCTCCAAAACACCAAAGGATCCAATTAAAAAGTGGGCTGCAGAACTAAATGGAGAATTTTCAGTAGAGGAGTCTAAAATGGCTGAGAGGCACTTGAGAAAGTGCTTGACATCCTTAGCCATCCAGGAAATGCAATTCAAAAAAACTCTGAGATACCACCATCTCACTCCTGTCAGAATGGCTAAAATCAAAACCACCAACTACAATTTATGCTGGAGAGGATGTGGTGAAAGGGGAACACTCTTCCATTGCTGGTGGGAGTGCCAACTGGTTCAGCCACTTTGGAAATCAGTATGGAGATTCCTCAGATAAATGGGTATAAACCTACCACAAGACCCAGCAACCCCACTCTTAGGCATATATCCAAAAGATGCCCATATATAGTGGATGACACTAGAAGAAATCATCCTGAGTGAGTGAGGTAACACAGTCACAAAAAGAGAAACATGGCATGTATTCTCTCATATATGGATTTTAAACATAGATCTGGTGAGTGCCAGCCTACAATCCCATGGCCAGAGAGTCTGGGAAACAGAACCTTCATTCAGTGGCTGATGGAAGAAGAGGCACACTTGCATGGCTAAGCACTGAGCTAAACTCAAGAAAGCCAGTAACAGAGAGGGAGGACTGATGACCAAAGGGATTAAGACTGGGCTGGTTTAACCCCCAGAAACAGCTGACCTGACAAAGGTTAACTTTTGAATCCCAGGCATCAGCCTGGGAATCCAGCATGGGCCTTATCAAGACCCCCTAAATGTGGGTGTCAGTGAGGAGGCCTAGGAAATTTATTGAGCCTTGGGCAGTAGATCTGTACTCATTCCGAGTATACACAGGGACTTTGGACTCCCATCCAACAATGTGAGATGCACTCTCAGCCTGAACTCTTGGGAGAGGGTCTAGGCCCTGTGCTGGATGAAATGACAGACTATGGACACCCCCATGGAGGGCCTTACCCTCCCTGGGGAAATGAGGAGATAATGGGGGGGTTGGGGGAAGGGCACGGGAGGAGGGGAGGGAAAGGGAGAGGGACCTGGAACTGACTTGTGAAGCAACCTTGTTTCTAATCTAAATTTAAACTTAAAAATGAAATAAAAAATAAGTCTGAGGTAAAAAATAAATAAATGAAACAACAGGGATAAACAAACAATAACAAACAGAAAAAAACATGGACGGTGAACAATAGCCTACACTGTTGGGGAGCTGCATCTATGGAATGCCTTTGAACAATGACTCAAAAAATTAATCCACTCCTGGTACATGAGGTTTTATTTGGTAGCACATGATGTCTAGTTGGCACATTTCCTCTCCCTTTATATGGTAACTCCATTTGGACTCTTTTTATACATGTATACATTTTAGAAAGATTTTACTATAGTTTCACTATGTCTCTTCAAAAACCCCTTAGTATTAGTTATTCTCCCCAGTCTCTTCTCTATTGTGCCTTCCCATTTAGATCCTGCCTTTGTAATTCAGCTGCATCTTTTCAATTGTATTTGATAAACACACTAACCTTCCAGGGTCCCAAAGTTTCTCCATCAGAGAGCCCATTCTACCTAGAACAACCTTTTCTGTGTTTTTCTATGTCTCTCCTTTCTTCATTCCCTTGCTGTCCCGGTCAGTTCAATCCCAGAAGCTATGTAAGGACTTGGAACATGTGGATTTTCAAAGGACACAGAATGTTCAAAAGACTCAAACATGCACACAGTCACAAGGAAGAACAACAAAATCAAAACACCTCCCCTTCCTTAATTCAGTAATATAGTAATCTAGGTAGCAGAAGAAAAGACATGTAGACCAAGTTAGCCAAGTTGAGAGTCAGATATTACTCCTTAACTTTATATTCACCTGCTTTCAAACATGAATGCCAATGTCATTAAAGGAAGAAAGAAACATCCACAAATAATTAAGTTGAAAGCCCCAACTACTAACTGTACTTCCTAAAAAATATGTTACAGAAGGATATTAGATTTAGTTGTAAAAAAATATGTAAAAAGCCACAAAAGAAACAATACAAATAAGTCTTTATGCCAAGGCTTAAAGGGCCATTTTCTTAAGGGCATGGAAGATATGAATGTGATTTGATGAACTGTAGCAGGCTAGCTCACAATGTTTGAGGGGAGAAGAATTTTAATGTGTTGTCTAGGCATCATTCTTGTGACATTGTGGTAAAGAAAGTGTCTGCCTTCTGTCCTTGTCTGAAGAGTCTGCCTGAGGCTAAAGTGAAGAGTTTTGGATTAATTCTGTTGGCAGACAGCCTAGTTTTGTAGTTTTAGTAGTAACTCTAATGAAGATTTATAATGAAAAGGAGCAAGGTGAGCAGGGTAAATTGCAAAATGAAAATTTGAGGAGAAAAGAGCCTTATGAATTAGAATAAAGCTAAATTCTATGTTCAAGGAGATAAATGGGTGAAGAAATGGAATAAAGGGACTGGTGACCTCAGGGCAAGATCCCACCCAGCCAAGTTTCCACCTTGTAAAAAACGAACTAAAGAAAAGTTTAATGCTGGGTGTGGTGGGGCACACCTTTAATCCCAGGCTGGGAAGGAAGAGGCTGGCAGATCACTGAATTTGAGGCCAGCCTGGTCTACAGAGAAAGTTTCAGGACAGCTAAGCTTAGGCTGCAAAAGACAGAAAGCTGGTAAGATGTAATTGAAGGAGGGGCCAAGGTTCTAGCCCCAGAAATCAACACAATTTGGCCGCTATTGCCATGTGGTTCTTGTATTAGAATTAAGGATAGAATGAACCGTGTATGGCGTTTGCCTCCACACTTAAAGAAAGCCACTGAGGCTTCACGTGTGTCAGGGATGTCCCTGAATAGAAACCAAATAGCACGTTCATTGCATGAAGCTGTCAAGTTGAAGCCTGGATTGCCTTAGAAAACTGAAAATGTTAGAAATGCTAGAGTCCTTGGATACCTGCTGAGGAGACCTATTTAACAGAGAGTGGAACCAGTCCAATAGAAATAAGTATGCTGCAGTCAAGAAAACTGAACTGAGTTGGAGATCTGGAGAGCATTTTTTGACATCAGACATGTAGTTACAGAATTTGGAGTTTGCCCAGTTGGTTTTCAGTCTTGCTTTTGGGCAGTATTTTCTCACTGTGCTCATTTCCCTGAGTTTTGGAATGGTAATGTATATCCTCTGCCATTATGTGTTAGAAGTATGTAATCTGCTTTTTGATTCCAATTTTTCCAGGGAGATTAGAGTTAAGAGATTGCCATGAGTCTCTGAAGAGACTTTGGACTTTCGAACAAGTTTGAGACTGTTACAGATGATGTGCTCTTTTGAAATTGGACTGAATACATTTTTTTTTTTTTGCACTATGATGTGACTGTAAATCTTTAGGTCCCAGGTAGAGGAATGTGGTGGTTTGAAAGAAAATGGCCCAGAAGGAGAATGGCACTTTTAGGAGGTGTGGCTTTGTTGGAGGAAGTGTGTTACTGGGGAGCTGACCTTGCATACTCTTTTGCTCAAGCTTCCCTCTGTATAACTGTCAATCAACTTCCTGTTGCTTGCAAGATGTAGCACTCTCAGCTCTAGCACTGTGTCTGTCTGCATACACCCATGCTCCTTGTCATGAAGATAATAGCCTGAACGTCTCAAATTTTAAGCAAGCCACCCCAATTAAATGATAGTTTTGTTTTGTTTTGTTTTGTTTTGTTTTACAAGACAGGGTTTCTCTGTATTGTTTTGGAGGCTGTCGGTCCAGCCCGGCCTTGAACTCACAGAGATCTGCCTGCCTCTGCCTCCCGAGTGCTGGGATTAAAGGTGTGTGCCACCACCGCCCAGCAAATGTCTCTTCACTGCAATAAAAACCCTAAATAAAACAGTTAGGGAATCTTTTCTTAGAAAACTAAAGGCACAAAAGAAAATTGGAAAATAAATCGTATTCAATTGAAATTAGATTATTTTGTGATGTAAATAATTCAATTAAGAAAGTTTAGGAAATTAGATTAAGGAAAAGTTCTACAATTTTGTCTGATAAATGGCTTTTCCCCCAAGTATGTAAAGAGCACTTTACATTTGATAATGGAAGCCTACAAAATTTAACATGGGTATAGGATTTGTATAAATACTTCTTCAAAGAAGGTATGCAAATACATGAACATATATTCAATATTCCTGGTCCGTAGGGAAATGACTATTATAAACCCAGTGATGAGCAACTGACACCCACTAAGAGGATCACAATCCTTCGATGCCTCTAGTGTTTAAAAAAATGATAGTTACCTTGAAAAAAAATTACCAAATTTTACCAGAGAGATGGGCATATATACACCATCAAAAGAAAAGAAAATTGGGACTGAAAACATGGCTCAGTAGTTTAAAAGTACTTGCTGTTCATGCAGAGAAAACAGACTTTTACCAGAAACTACATGTGTCTAACAAGCATTCATACATAACTCAAGTTCTAGGGAGTCCAATGGCTTCTTCTGACTTTCAAAGGCAGGGGGCATGTGCATGGTGAATAAACATATATGCATGCAACACATCTATATAAAACAGTAAATCTTTAAAAAATAGAGCAAAGAAAGTTGTATATACACAAAGACTTATACATGAGTATTCATAATAATTCTATTCACAATAGCAAGTAGTAAAAAATCTAAATGTTCATATACTGATGACTATTTTAACAATATAAGCATCCCATGAAATACAGAATATAAAATGGCAGGGACAACTGTTACTTGTAAGCACATCAGTGAACCTTAAAAGCATTATAATATCAGATGACAGTCACAGAAAACCATACCAACTATGAGAACACTTACAATAAATGCTTAGAATAGTTAAATATATAGAGACAGAATGTAGGTTAGTGTTTAGTCTGAGGTGTAGGTTAGACAACTGGTGTTTCCCTTAAGAGAAATAAATGTTCAAAGCTGAATTGTGTGTTAGACCCATTCCCCATAGGGGTCTGCTGACCAGCTTCTGACTAGGAGTTTCTAGCAAATACCTCTTGTCCCCTCCTTCCAGTAAGGCCTGAATGCAAGTACCTGTTATCCGCCCACCCTTATTGCCGGAGGGCCTTGGGAACACGTACTTCTGACCTTGATAGTTTTCCACCGTGCCTGCCAACTGGTATATCATGCTCCCCTCTTGTTGCAATAAATTGCATTTCCCTTGCAAGAATGTTTTCATTTCAATCCTCAGGCCCTTGCCTGCATCCTTGAGAAGTGTTCTGCCCTTATGGGTGCTACAATTGTGATGTTGCATAAACCTATGAACACATACCTATACACACATCCACACATCCACTGGACTGTTCACTTCATAAAATGATTTATAAAATGTATGTATGTGTTCATGAGAAGTTAGGTGATACTAGCTTCCAATTGTATCAGTATAAGAAACATGAACTCTTATCAGGACAGGACAGTCTTAGTAACGATTTCTGTTCTGGTGATAAAATGCCATGACAAAAGCAACTTGAGAAGGAAAGTGTGTATTTGACCTTGTACTTCCACAGTATTGTTCATCATTGAAGGAAATCAGGACAGGCCCTCAAACAGGATAGAAACATGGATGCAGTGGCCATGAAGGCATGCTGTTTACTTGCTTGCTTCTTGTGGTTTTTCAGCCTGCTTTCTTATAGAAACCAGGACCACCAGATCAGGGATGATACCACCCACATGATCTCAGTTCTTCCAAAATAGTGAACATCAACTTCTTAGGAAACAGACTCATCCCTGATTCTTGAGGATTTTTTCCTTCATCAATGAAAGTAGAATTGCAAACTATGAAAATGTAGCTCACGCCATACTTGCTTACTATTTGAAGTGCATTTATATTCTTATCTAGACCAATCCACCTTAGACTTTACATAGATTAAAAATACGTTTTTGTTGTGATAATCCATTGATATTTGGAGGTTACTTTTTACAGCACCATAGCTAGTTTATCTGTCCTAATACAATCACACCTTCTAAAAGGTTTGTTATGAAAGATAACATAAATGTGGAGCAATAGCTTGAGGAGAGTGTAGATTCAAGGGTAGTTATTTGTTATATGATGGGAGTTGTTATAATAATTTCACATAAAAGTTCTTGAGTACATGAAAGATTATAAAAATTAATTAGAGCTGTTAATATTGCCTGATGTAATTATTCAGTAAAAGTCCTTTCCTCTGGGCAGATGCATTTCAATTATCATTTGTCCTTTCACACAAACATTGTTGAACAATGAATAAGTAGAATCACCAGGCGTAATGGCCCTGTGTTTGTATCATATGAATGAAAGTTGGCCTCAAACATTAGAAATAAGTAGTTAAGGTAGAATGGACATAACCATATTGTAATTACAGATACTTGAAACATTTTATATTTGTGAGTGGGAGCATTCATAATTTTATGGTTTTTGGATTGTTGTCCATGGGTGTGGCTAGGAGTTGGAGGCTCAAAAGTTTACAAAACCCAGAAAGAATCATATGTTCAGTGATTCTGTCTTGCAGTGTCATAAAGATGAGGATGGTTACCACAAATAAAGCTAACAATTCATTTTGTGGAATACTGGAATTTTAAGTACTCTAGACACAAAAAGAGAAAAATAGGGAATATGAAGATGAGGAAGACAATTTGATGTAATAAGAAATGGGAGGGCTCAGAGGCATACAAATCAATAAGAGCACCTGGGTTTATTTTTTCCTAAGAACGTTTATATCTTACATAATCTAGGTAGGCTCATTTCTCAGTTGTTAAATGTAACATCTGAAACTTGATATCAAGGACACAGACTCTAAGACTCTGCTATTAGAGGAACTGAGGCACAGTGATGTATTGATACATACCTAATTGTACATTTTCTAGATGTTCTAAATGATATCTAGAGCACTCACTTCCACCTTGGGCTTGATTAAATTAAGTGCACTTACACATTTGTGGTTCCATGAACACCAGTTTTGGGAGACACAGACAAATAGTCCAAGGGTAGCAACTAGTCAAGGACGTCTCATATTGCCTTGCATTAGATTGGTACATTATAAATGTTATAATTAGTGATGACATTGAAGTTGTGTAGTGGCTTTTCTTTTCTCCATTTTAATGAAAACTTTAATCCTATTAAGATTAAGAAATTTGCCTGCAGTCACCTCTAGCAAATGGCAGAGGTAAATTCCATGTAGAGATTCATCAGACTCTAGACACCATCTTCATAAAATTTTTAGAATAGGGTAATAGTTGACTCTCATTGCAGAGATTAAAAGAGTAAGAATTTTTCAGGCAGTTTTAGAAATTTTCATTAATGGATGAAGAAAAAGCTTTATACTAACTCGTGGAAAGTGATTTTTAACCTAACTTTTTGTCTAACTACACATTTAGTTCTTTGTTATTTACTCATGCATTTATTCACTCACAGAATTTTATCATGGACTCTTATGAGCCAGATACTATTGGAAGCACACCAGGGACACATTCCTGAATAAGACATGAAAGGCCCCTTCACTCACAGTAATGGTCAAGCAGGAAGGAAACAGGACTCACAGTTAACTGATTAATGGTAAGGCATGCTGCATGATAAGTTTGAAAGGCCTAGTCAGAAGATAAAAGAAGATAATGGTGGGGGAATGAGAGATGGTACAGGTTGCAAATTAGAATGTCAGATTAAAAGAAAGAGCTCTGCTAACAGGAGAATCTGAAGCCAAGGCATGTCTACACAGGGAGAATCACAAGAGAGATAAATACAGGGGGAGGAGGTCTGGGGGGTGTCTGTGGAGATTCTAGAATACTACTGAACAGGGAATTCCATCACACAGTATCTTTGTGTATCTCCTGTGTCCTATACCACCATGCATTGTTGCAGCTTTTGCCCTGTCAAGGTCTTGATAAGGAAGTCAATCATGCCACATAAGGCTTTTTATTTCTCATAGTGTCAAGCAGAGAAAAGGAACTTTGAAAAAAACTAGAGCATGTGTTCCTCCAAAGTGTCAGAAGAAAGAATAAGAGTAGGTTGCTGGGTTCAAATTTGATCTGTGAGCCCCCTTTCTTTGGACACTACCAGGAATGATGCTGTCAAACCCTAGTGATAGAATTTTCTCATAAATATCAAGGATCCCTACCCAAAACCAATGAAAGACCTGAGTCCACAACCTTTCTAATGTTTCTTACAAACTTCAACCAAGGCTGGGCATTGGTAGCGTATACCTTTAGTCCCAGCACTCGGAGGCAGAGGCAGGCGGATCTCCGTGAGTTCGAGGCCAGCCTGGTCTACAGAGTGAGTTCTAGGACAGCCTCCAAAGCAATACAGAGAAACCCTGTCTCGAAAAAAACAAAAAACAAACAAACAAACAAACAAACAAACAAACTTCAGCCAAATACTTGGTAACTTAGTAAGTCACAGTAAAGTCTTAAAATTTAAGTTCTAAAATGTCTATGCTCATCAAGCCCTGGTCTCTACTTAAAGCTGGTTATTCTGCCCTTGAATTTTCATTCTAACAAGCATGGTTTTTTTTCTTTTACCATCTTTCTTCTACATGTTAGGATTTTTTATTGTGTCTAAAATGCTTTCTGTTTAACAAAAAATGTGATAATATCTCCCTCATGTTATTGATCATTGGAAAGTCTGAAGTGAACCCCATTGATTGACATTCCAAGTAAACAATGGAGTTTAACACTTGGCCAGAATTTCTCCCTGATTATCTGTGTGAAAAAGAGAACACAAAGCACACAGAGGAGAGAGAGACATTAACTTTACCACATCTTTTTGTATTTATAATAAAGACTTTTTGTTTTCACATCAATTAGTACTCCACTGGCCAGAACCCAGAACTGGCTCATAGGAAATTTGAGTCAGACATTTGAGGCAGTTACTTACTCATTTTTTCATGCAACATCTTAAGAAAAGCGAAGCAAATCTGATCACTATGAAGCTGCAGTTGCTCCTTCACTGTGATGCATGCCCTGACATTCCTCAGACCTTACCAATGCCAACAGCTCTTAGCAAGAGACAGCTGCCTTCTATTAACTTGTGATCCACATTAGTCACTCTGGATAACAGATTAGCAATCTCCAAATAAAAATGCATTTCTGTCCAGAAATAGAATAGAGAGAATTGAATGTTAGGTAATACATTCTGTGCCAAATTTCATGTTGAAATCTGGTTGGGCCAAATAATGATGATTTGGGGCAGGAGGCAAGGCTGCCTAACAGAGAGAATAAAGTCTGGAGCTTTGAGGTCAGTAATAGATGGACATAACATGTACTGTAGGCAGACTGAATGTAACTCGTTCTAGAGAATTCAAAGAGAAATAAAACAGCAATTCCCAATGGTTCTTAGAATGGCACCCCATTCACAGCAGCCTTCATCTTCCAGGATGACTGCAACCTGAGACTGCTCCCCTACAGAGTCACCCTACAATGATTAGGTAAGCCTGCCTTCCTTTTCAGCTGCATATCAGAAATGCTACCCCCTTTTCAGCTACATACACCGAACCCATCTCATCATTTACATGTATAAAATAAACATACTGAGTTTCTGGATTGTTGATGATGGTGGTAAATCTCCAACTTTATTCCAACTTTTCTGGTTTGTGTGTGTGTGTGTGTGTGTGTTCATTCTACATGCCTTTATTGCTCCAGTTGTGTTTCCAGAGCCAAGCCATACAGGATGAGGCACCTTCCCAAACACACCTCTTTTCTCAGCTCCCAAAGCTCGATGGTATTTTACTTTAATCCTTGTTCACATCGGTTTACTGCACTTTATCTTAAAAACAACTGATTTTACCACATTTGATTTACTGAATTAAGATGAGTGGTAAACAGGAGAACAGCCTCTAGTTTCACCTATGACATTATCACTGGACTAAACTTATTGTGACCTCTGTATTATAATGTATAGATGCAAAAATGTAATGATGATCATTCTAATCAAAGGCTGCTCATTCTATAAGTATTTTTCCAATATGAAAAGGTATCTATAGAAGAGAATTTTTTTTTGGATTTTACGAGACAGGGTTTCTCTGAATTGTTTTGGAGGCTGTCGGTCCAGCCTAGCCTCGAACTCACAGAGATCTGCCTGCCTCTGCCTCCCTAGTGCTGGGATTAAAGGCGTGCGCCACCACTGCCCGGCCTAGAAGAGAATCTGTAAATCACCCGAATTTGTAGACTGATAGTCAAATCACAACATTAAGATAGCACTTAATGAATTGGTCCTTCAAGAAATGGCCCTTTTTGTTTGCCTCCCAATTTTTTTTTAAGTTTTTTTTTTCTTCTCCAGATTTATTTTGGTAAAAAAAAATCAGATATAACCTTTCAAAAATTACATTAATGTTTAACATGCATTCAAATAACTTTCTTTTTTTTTCCAGTTTAAATTTAGATAAGAAACGAGGTTGCTTCACAAGTCAGTTCCAGGTCCCGCTCCCATTCCCTCCCCTCCTCCCGTGCCATCCCCCCAACCCCCCCCCCGTTATCCCCTCATTCCCCCAGGGAGGGTGAGGCCCTCCATGGGGGTGTCCATAGTCTGTCATTTCATATAGGGCAGGGCCTAGACCCTTCCCCAAGAGTTCAGGGTGAGAGTGCACCTCACATTGTTCTATGGGAGTCCAAATTCCGTGTGTATACTTGGGATGGGTACTGATCTGCTGCCCAAGGCTCAATAGGTTCCAAAGGCCTCCTCATTGACACCCAAATTCAGGGGGGTATTGATCAGTCCCATGCCTGGGATTCAAGAGTTAACCTTTGTCTGGTCAGCTGTTTCTGGGGGTTATTGCCAGCCTACAATCCTATGGCCAGAGAGTCTGGGAAACAGAAACTTCATTTAGTGGCTGGTTAAGTACTGAGCTGAACTCAAGAAAGCCAGTTACAGAGAGGGAGGACTGATGATCAAAGGGATTAAGACTTGCCTCCCAATTTTTTAGAGAATGTCCCCATTATCATAACATTATTTGCTCCACTCAGGTTTTACTGACTTGTTATATTGCTTCAACACTCCCTGTAGAACACACAATATATCATGTGCTTGAATTAGCTTTAGGAGCAATATCTCCCTATGAATTTGAAGGCAGATGTGGAAATTCCTCGTCAGATGATTTCTGAGGCAGAGAGTGTGAAGAAAAATGAAGGAAAGCAAAAGTAGACATTTTTATTGTTAAAAGAGAGATGGTGAAGTTATTAATATTCTGACCACATGGTCAATGTTGTTTTTGTAAGGATAAGAGACGGTAGGGTAATAAACAAGACTTTCTGTGGCTTCATTTTTCCAGCTGTTTGTGGAAATGCTTGACATTTAACAACATGCACTCGGATGTTCGACAGAAAATGGAATTATCACATCCTTCCAGCGACTGTCCATAAGGCAAATCCAGCTCCACACTGCTGCCAGATGTCTTCAGAAGCCTAGGGTAGAATTCCCTGCAGAGGGGATTTCAAATACAGTGATAATAAGGAGGGGGGAACACTTAAAGTAATGGCAGGAAATAGCTTTCTAAGTGCATCAATTTTCTAGGATGTGTCTTATTTTTTTCTGATGAGGATGAATACAAAATAAATAAATAATAGGAACATATGTTCTGACACTTCATAATCACTCCTTCTCCAACTCACACAAAGGAACAGTTTTTAGCAAATGAAGATGGTATCATGTCAGAACTGTCTTTTGCAAGCCCTAACACTTTCCTCACTAGTAGTAAAGTTAGACATGTAACATTCAATTGGAAAAAAGTGAGATGTACGGGTGAATTTAATAACTGACATCCTCTTTGTAGCTTCTGATGCCATCCTAAGCCCCGAAATAATGCCCTTGCTAAGCAACACTTAGACATTTCCCATGAAACCTTCAGGATCCTGGAAAGTCATAAAAAGTATTCAGAAGTCTCGTGGACACTTCAATCATTTACTCACCTGACTGAGTAGTATGGATGACACTACCCTTGTGCTCTGCCATCTTCATGGTCACATGGAAGGAGGGACACCCATCAGGACAAGGGTTTCTGGCCTCAAAGGTAATACTGGAGATTTTAATTTGCCTAAGACATTGTATACCTCTTTAGTTCCATTTTCCATGATATAAATTAGGTAAATGGACCAGATTAAAGATTAAAATTCTCTCAAATTTTACCTGCAGCACAGCAATTTGAAAAATACATCCCAGTGCTTTTTGATTTGGTAAGTATTGGAGATTATTCAGGCATCAGTATTTTGAACAGACTCTGGTTTTGATTCACATAGAAACTAATGTTTAGAATTTAATAAAGGCTGTCTGGAATCCTTCCTTTTCTGACTTTCTATGGGTATGAAGTTTTACCTTACATGAGTTCAAAATGTTTCATCACCCACAAATCTACTAGACATTTATTTAGGTAAATTTCATCATGCTTGAATCAGAAAAGCTTTCAATATTTAGAAAATCCATTTTACTTAACATTACTTTAAATTTTCTGGAGAATTTTATACAGGATACCATGTTTGCATTCATTTATCTCTCCTTCTCTCACTGCTCCTCACATGTCCCACACCCACTATTTTTCAAATTCATGATCTTTTATTCATCTTTACTGTTTCTTTTTACGTATTTGCGTGTGTGTGTGTGTGTGTGTGTGTGTGTGTAAAAACAGGTACTCACCAACAGATATAACTCACAGAGGCCATTTAATGTTGCTTGCAAGTGTAATAATTAAGGGCTGACAACTGGGGGTTGTATATACTATCAGGGGTTAATCCCTGGGTAAAACTTGCTCCATTTTTCAGTAGCCATTGATTTTTGCTGTTTATGTAAAGCTAGAAACCTATAAAATTTCCCCATCTATATTAGTGTGTCAAGTAGCATTTTCATTTGCAGGTCTTGTTTAACAACTATCATATCATAGATATTTCAGGAATGCATCACCCCTGGCATGCCAAGACAACAATAGCTGGCAGCAATGTCAGGATCCTCTCATTGGCAGTTTTTGGTCCCACTTCCATGGTCTTCTCAGTCTTGGCTGTGGTGGTTTGCAGTATAGATGTACCTACCAGTAGTGACTAGACTTCCATAATCACATATTCTCTTCATTTTGAACAAGTGTCTGGATCTGTGTAATAGTCTCCAACTTCTTCAAATGAAGCTTCTTTTGGAGCACTGAGAACTATACTGATCTATGGATGTAAGGGTAATTATTTAGAATACTGTTTAACATTAGGTGGGGTTATATAAATGGCAGTAATATGTTCTACTCTAGGATGCATGACCTCTACAGTCATGAGGAGTTGAATAGGTTTACAGTATCAGATACAAATTCTCTCCTATTTAACAGTCCTTAAGTTAAAGAAAATAGCTATTGGTTACCCCAGGATAATTGCACCATTATTGGACTATTGGTGAGGTTTGATAGACTGGTCATTGTTATTGTTCATAGGCTTTACAGCCTGGTACAACTATTAATTGATTTTCTCCTTTGACAACTTACATAGCATCTTGCTATACTATGAAAGATAATCCTTAGGGATGAGACATCCAGATCTGTTCTAACTCATGTCTTTCATCTAAAAATATGTCTTGTCTTTTAATAAAGACTTCCCCTTCAGTTCTGGGAGGTAACCAAGGGTAATAGCAATAGACTATATTGCTTTACTACTCTTTGCAATCCCTGCACAACAACTCAAGGGGACATTTTCTATACTTGTCACTAGAGTTTTTGTTAGATAGTCTATGGTGCTTGGGTAGAACATTATTGCCCCAAAGCAATTCATTTTAAAGCACATATAATTACCTAAAATATACATACTCTTAGCAGGGCAGTGGTGGCACATGCCTTTAATCCCAGCACTCGGGAGGCAGAGGCAGGTGGATCTCTGTGAGTTCGAGAACAGCCTGGTCTATAAGAGCTAGTTCCAGGACAGCCTCCAAAGCCACAAAGAAACATACATACATACATACATACATACATACATACATACATACATACATACACACTTATGCATGCACGTGTGCTTTTGCATCTTACTGTCTAAGCACAAAAAGCAACCACATCACCTGTTTCTTTTTTATCATTTTTTATTTTAATTTTAAATAGCTTGTTTTACATGTTAATCCCAGTTCCCTCTCCCTCCCCTCCTCCCGCACTCCCCTTCCCCCCCCCTCCCACCCTATTGCCAAATCCTTCCACATAGGGGATATCTAGAGTCTGTGATTTCACTCTGGGTAGGGTCCAGGCACTCCCCTAAGAGTCCAGGCTGACAGAGCATCCCTCTTTGTGCTATAGGCACACGATGACTGTTTGTATTCCAGGAATAGACACTGATCCACAGCTCAGGGCCCCATAGGTTGCCCAGGCCTTCTCGCTGACACTCACATTTGGGGGGTCCAGATCAGTCCCATGCTGGCCTCCCCACTGTCGGTCTGGGGTCCAAAAGCTCTCCCCTGTTCAGATCAGCTGTCTCTGCTGGTTTTGCCAGCCCAATCTTTGCCAATTTGCTCATCACTCCTCTCTCTCTATCACTGGGTTCCTTGGGTTCAGTTCAGTGATTAATTGTGTGTTTGCCTCTGCTTCCATCAGTCACAGGATGAAGGCTCCCGGATGGTTATAGACATCAAGTTCATTATCAGGAATGGGCATTCAAGGTGGCCTCTCCACTATTGCTTAGCTTGCCAATTGGTGTTATCCCTTTAGATCACTCGAGGTCACTCTGGTGCCTGATCTGTCTTCTATCCTATGATTCCCTCTTCCCCCTATTCTACCCCCACCCACTCAACTTTCTGTTCCCCCATGACCAACTCTCTTCCTCTTCACCCCCTCTCTTCTTCCCGGCTCCCACTCCCCCCGACCCCTTGCTGTGTTCCCCATCCATTCAGGGGATCTTGTCTCAATCCTCTTCTCTTGGGTACTATGCATATATGCATATCTTTTATGTTCTTTCCTGTTTACCAGACTCTCTATCAGTGGAAGTGCAGACTGGCACTATCCTGATCCATGTCTAAAATCCATATATGAGTGAGTACATACCATGTTTGTCTTTTTGCGACTGGGTTACCTCACTCAGGATGGTTTCTTCCAGTGCTATTCATTTACCTGCGAATTTCAAGATTCCATTGTTTTTTTCTGCTGAGTAATACTCTATTGTGTAAATGTACCACATTTTCTCTATCCACTCTTCAGTTGAGGGGCATCTAGGTTGCTTCCAGGTTCTGGCTATTACAAATAATGCTGCTATGAACATAGTGGAGCATCACCTGTTTCTGAAATGCCCTTTCCTCATTTTTTACTTCCTTTATATGAGCAACATACATGTAATGACAAAACAGTAACTTATATGTACAGAGTCTACATTTTGTTCTGAAAATTTCTCAATGTTTTATATTTATTACTGAATTCAATATTTAAATATTTTATTAGTCACATGTTACATACAGCTAATGATAATCAGGAACAGATTGTATGTAGTTTTATTTAAGCTCCAACAAATTTTAGTGGACCCAACCAGCACTGAACCCACGTAGTCCAGCTCCAGTGTTCACAAAATTCTATTATTGATCTAGTTCGTCAGAACAGCTTGCTACTTGCAAAATCCACAGTGTCCTCTGGATATACTCTTACTAGAATTTCTGCTGCTAAACTTATCATTTTCATGAAAGCCAATTTACTACACATGGCTTCAGAATTTGTATGTTACCTTCATATATGAGAATTGTGCTGCCCTGTTTATTGAAAATGATCTCCTCTTTCAAATAATTACATACCTTTTTAAACATGCAAATTCTTTTTTTCCTGTTCTATTTTCTAAATGTATTTTCTGTAAGTGGCTTCAGTCATGACATTGCTTACCTCAAGAGCACAAAAAATATACACAAGTGCTTGGCACTACACTTCGAGTTCTAGTGATTAAAAACTATCCTTTTTTGCAATCTCTCTCAAGGTACTCCTGGCTGCTCACCTCCATACTCCACTCATGAAAAAAGCAGTTGAAATGTTACAAACAAAAGTTGTTTGTCTGTAAGTCTATATCAGCATTTCCCTAAGTATTTGAAACCCTATTGTAATATACATTTTTTTAGAAAGCACTAGTTCAAAATTGATTTCTAAAACATTTCTAAATGCCCAAAGAACATTTTGCAGGTATGAGTTTGGATACAATTATAGAACAGTCAAACATATATGTAATATTCAGAGTTGTGTATGGGTGGTGCTTTTCACTCTGGCTTTTGCTAGCTGAATCAGATATCATGAGAGCAATCATGTGTCAAATGTAATTCTCAAAATGCTAACAATGCAATTCTTATGTAAATAGGGATCATGTGAAAACTGTTATTCAATTCATTAATGAAGGAATCAGTGATTGGAGAAAACTAATTTAAAGTACTATAAAAGAAATATTTAAGTTGTGCATATGTATCAAATGTGTCACACATTCCCTGTTATTATAAGCTATTTGTATGCTGGTGTAGTAATTTAAATAATATAATTTACTAAAGCTGTCAAAATATAAAACCTATGGGTTTTGTATAGTCTAAAGTCTACTTCTGAAACATTCTAAAATATATATACATATATGAAAGCAATCTAAAGGGAGTCACCATATGATATGCAAAATCTCCAGTGCTATACATGGGTTACATTCAGTTGACTTGTTTGCCAGAGGGGCCCCATGGGTACTTCCAAACATCTCAGGATATTTCCAAGGCTACTGGTTGTTCTCTGCAAGCTGATGGTAAGGCCCTATTGCTGAAGACAACACTTACATATCTCATTGAACACAGAGAAGTTGAGCTAGTACCTTTACTGTTACTAACTAGCAGCTGTGGTACTAGAAAATACTCTACACTGCACACTACCAAGGGAGAGAAGTCAGCTACAAACCCTGCTATTGACAACAGTGACCTGACTACAAGGTATGCTGGTACAAAAGTGGAACAAACATTGAGGAAGTTACCAACAACTCTGTGGTTGAAGGCCCACTCAAAGAGACAGGACCCATGCTTGACACTGCTTGGGTGGCCAGGAACCCGATAGATAGGCCTTAGTCCTAGAGGAAAACCAAACACTATTGTCCTGCTAAAGATGCATAATGATAAAATGACTCCTAAGGACATTCTGCTATATTCATAGATCAGTGTGTTGCTTAGCCATCACCAAAGAAGCTTCTTCTTGTGGTAGATGGAGACTAAAATAGAACCACAAATGGACCATGTTCAGAGAGTGAACACACAGTCCTAAATAGGATGTCTTCATCAAATCCTTCCCCTCAGGGTTTAGCGAGCTACAGGGAAGAGGAGGCAGAAAGACTGTAAGAATCAGAGGGCATAAACAGCATCAAAACAGCAGTATCTTCCAGACATAATTGGACTGATATACATATGAACTTACAGTGTCTGTGGTATCACACACAACACCTTGAAAGGTTTAAGCAAAAAGCAGTATGGGCATTGGGATGGAAAAGAAGAAAGAGGATCCCATTCCTAATCCTGAAGCTATCTGTAATTAACACCCACTTCCAAAGAAACTCCAGGTGAGTCTCATACTTCAGGGGGCATCCATGCTCAGAAGTAGACAGTCAATATGCAGAAAACTCATTGGTGTTTTTTCAGATGTTTTGTCTCATAGTGCTTGTTCAGGCAGTTTTTTGTCTTATTGATATTTTGGTTCTGTACTATGGTTTACATGATTTTTGTGTATGTGGTGTGTGTGTATATTTTTGTGTATTTGGTTGGTTGGATTTTTGTTGTTATTTGTATGTTTTGTTTTTTAAGAGAGGCAGAGCATGGAGTTGAAGAAGTGAAGAGGTCTGGGAGGATCTGAGAGGAGATGGGGAAGGGGAAAGTATTTTCAGAATATAAGGTATGAAAGTGTTTTTCCAGAAATAAAGAAAGCAGTTGCACAAATGTATCAAATGTGTCACATTTCCTTGTTACTATAAGCCATCAGTATGTCTGTATATTAACTTAAAATGAGAATTTACTAAAACTCTCAAAATATAAATTTTACACAATCTAAATGGAAAGAATTTCTAATGGAAGATACTTATATTGAATTGAAATAAAGTGGCTTATTTATTAAACTTCAATAATATAATATACTTTAATTTACCTTTTATCAATCATCAGAAATAAATCAGCTTGTTTAATTGTTGTTCTAAAGTTAATTTACTGTTTAAAGTATTTTCTTTTTGTGGAATACGTATTACTATTTCTTTCAGAATTTATAAACACATGTATCATTCCTAAAAACATAAAAATACATAAGATAAAAGAAATCATATATATGCCTTATTGCATATAGTTAGAACTCTCAAGAGATTCTGTGATCTCTTACATAAAATGACAAAACAGTAACTGTTTTACACTACTACCATATTTTATATATTCAATGTTTTGTTTTATTTTTCTTTTGATAATTTGAATATATTTTATGTTATAATTTATCAGGCACTTAGAAGTCTAACTTATTTTAATGGAATATGTTCACTTTTCTGTTATAGTAAATGTTATAGAATGGTTTTCTTCTAGAAAAATGTATTATAAGTCAGTAAAGACTGAATCACAATTGATGAGACAAAATCTGTGAGATTGTGAAGGAATCTACTATAATTCTCCATGCCATTAAAAAAAAGGAGTGGGGAACAATAAATGCTTATCCAGCATGTATTTCCTGAATCCACGAACTTTTTTTTGTTTTGTTTTGTTTTTACGAGACAGGGTTCCACTGTGTTGTTTTGGAGGCTGTTGGTCCAGCCCGGCCTCAAAATCACAGAGATCCGCCTGCCTCTGCCTCCTGAGTGCTGAGATTAAAGGCGTGCGCCACCACCATCCAGCGAATCCATGAACTTTTGACATTCATGTTCAACATGATGAGGCATCTAGAAGAGAACAAAATTACTGCGTGGGCATGTACGTATTAACTGAGTCTTTAATATCTGTTTTGTTATGGTCACTATTGCTGTGATGGAACACCATGACCAAAAGCAAGGTGGGGAAAGGGTTTATTTGACTAACACTTCCACATCCCAGTTCATCGAAGGAAATCAGGACAGGAACTCAAACAGAGCAGGAACCTGGAAGCAGGAGCTAATGCAGAGGCCGTGGAGGAGTGCTGCTTACTGTCTTGCTCCTCATGGCTTATTCAGCCTCCTTTCTTATAGAACCCAGGACCACCAGCCAAGTCAATTACTAATTAAGGAAATGCCCCACAAGCTTGTTAAGCCCAATCTTATGGGGGCATTTTCTCAATTGAGGTTCCCTCCTCACCAATGATCCCAGTTTGTGTCAAGTTTACATAAATCTATCCAGCACAATATCCAAGGGGAACTTTTAAAGGACAAGTTCATGGGAGCTTTCCTCTGGTATTATCAATGTTTATGTCCCTTCTAAAATCTTGAATTGAAACTTAATCACTAAGACACCAATACAATGTTCTTAGTAGATGGGAGATTTTAGGAGGTAATTGGATTGTAAGAGAAGAGTACTCAAAATTGTGGTTAGTTCCCTCAAAATAGAACTGGTTATCCAAACTCCATTTACACTGATCATCTCTATAGGAGGGATAAGTTCCAGGTTTCATAGTACAGGGCACTTATTGGCTTGCAAAGCAATTCTACTAGTGCATCGGCAAGTGTTCTCATTTAGCACAGCTCATAGTCGTTAACCCCTTAACATAGTTGTGTAACTGTACAGTATTGTAAACAAAGCCCCTATTGAAGGCGTCAGATTTTGAATCCTGCATTTAATAGTTACTAGCTGTGTGACTGAAGAAAAGCCTATTAATTTCCATGTAAACTAGAAATCTTCAGAATAAAATAGTTTCATACCTGTGAGGTACTTGACCTTGTAAATCCTATGGGTGAAAAAAAAAGTAGAAGAGGATAATTTACAGGCTGCCAACACAGAGCAATGATAAATCTTTGAAAGGATAAAAACAGGAATTGCCTTGATTTGATCATGCCACATTTTATATAAGCGAAAATAATAAAATTGATACTTATCAACATGTACAATTATTACATATCAATTTTTTTCTCAATTTAACAGTAATTTGTGCCACCTTGCTTCTTCTACCACATGAAGATGGAGGAAAGATTCACACTGACCAGACACCAGAGCCGCTAGCAACTTAATCACAGACTTCAAAATACCCACGCCTTTGAGAGCTAAATACCGGCTCCATATAAACATTCAGCACGTGGTATATTTGTTTTACCAGCCTGGGTAGACCACGACACTACCGATAGCAAGAATAAAAGAACAAATTAAAGAGGTACCAGATGACCAGATCTTTTAAAATTTTTCTGAGAATTGAGATCATGTTTTATTATTTACCATCACTAATGCAAAGGAAATCAGGGTCTCTCTTGAATAAATTTATTTAATAATAGAAACTCAAGGACAATTGCATTAGAGTTTAAAAGAAAATGTCCAGGGCAGGTAAGCTATGAATCTCAGCAACTCCTTGGAGTAGAGTGGAGTAGAGTGTCATGCCATTTAAATGATCTCAGAGGTCAGACTGTGGACAAGTAGCCACATGGCATGAAGAGGAGAATCAAAGAAGGAGTAAGGAAGCCAACACATAAAACGAAGGATACTTAGACTCTGGCCAGAAACAGAGACAGAGATAGAAAATGGTAACAAGAAGCTCATGCTTTCTGACACAAGGTCTCCCCAAGATAGGGAGACATAGCTGAATCTCATGGCATCTTGTAGGCACATCATTCAGAATCATGAATTCTGAGAAGGAAAAATATAATATCTTATTAAAGAAGTTTTTTAAAATTGTATCCTCGGCATGGTTTAAGGTTAGGCTACTCTTTTTAGGAGTGGTCTTTAGGCAGGTGATTGGACCTGTCCAATTGGAATGCTGGAATGCTAGACCAGAGGCTCCATTCTCTTCAACAGAAGTTTTCTTCCAATGAGCCTTTCCTGATTCTCTCACATTATGACATCCACTATACTGCTAATGACCCTAAGTAGAAATGCACTAATATTTTCTTTGCAATGTGTTTGCTTTCATCTGCTTGGGATATTCTTCCTCACAATCTACATAGCTCATATACACCCATCCATCTGATTTCTACTCATGCTGCATTCCTTTCCAAATACTGTCTCTGAAGAGACAGTGTCATGCTAGGCTCTCTTTAATCTACTTTGTTTTCCTTTATAGTTATTAATATTTAATGTTAATGTCTGTACTTTTGATAAATTTCAATAAGAATTATTGAATTAAATTTCATTGTAGAATAATTTCATTTGTCCCCACTTGTTTACAAAATACACAACTGTCATAACATTTGTTCTCTCATGTACACATACACATGAATTACACCCTGGTCCTCATCTCCCATCAAAAAGGCATTGTTGTTAAAAATCAGTGCACTTAAATTGGCAGGTCTTCATTGTGTTCCAAAGTTAACACTTTACATTAGGGTTCATTCTCAGTGGTGTAATGTGAGATTCAATAAATCCATAATCATATGAATCTGTCTGTAGTTCACAGACCACTATGTACAATATAGTTTTAACTGTCTGTAAAAAAACTATCCTGTGATGTCTAGATAGCCTTCCCTTCTACCTAACCTCTGGCAAGCAAAGATCTCTTCATTGTTGTAGAAATAAAAGAAGCTTCCAACATTTTTATTGACTTTCAAAGAGCAGTTATATCTACAGAGAATCGGAACCATATTGCAAATAATCCTTTAACTTCCAAATACCTAATAAAAATGTTCCTATTATGGTAAAATTACAAGATTTGCTGACCAATCAATTGACTGATTGACTTTGAGAAATGGAAAAAGAAAAAGAGCTGGTACACACGGATAGCAAATTACATAGAAAAAGCCAGCTGATTTCTTACCAGTAATTGCTTATTTTCTTATTTTTAAATGTTTAATTCACTCAACCCTGCTTACTCCTGAATGAAATGAGATTAAATCCATATGGTGACTGATAGGCTCTGTGCTCAGAGGATTCCTGCTAGAATTTTCTCTAATGTGAGGAAATAACTTAAAAGTCTAATCTGCGTGATCTGTGCACACCTGCGGGGGCGAACGTGTCTAGGTTGCTTCTGATAATGTTTCCAGGAAACTAACTACCATGCCAAGAACAGGACTTGTTGCCTGGCAACCTCAGGAGCCAAACTTCATCTGTGTTCCACAAGCACTTCTTTGAGGTAAGTCCATGGTTATTTTAGGAATTCACCTCTGAACACTATGACCCAGCATCTGTAGTGAAGCAATTTCAAAGGAGCTGCTTTTTATTAAATTCCTAAAAATTCCTATTACTTCAATTAGCCTGAATAATCAGAATTTTAAAATAGAAATCCTGAGACTTTATCATCACTGAAGTCAGTACTAATGGGTCTGAAGGATCCACTTCGTTCCCAAGCTGACTCTGGGTAGTCGTGCTAAAGGGATGCTTCAGAGACAGTAGTAGAAGATGGTTGGAATTAGAAACTTGCCTCTTTCAATAGTTTGACCACTTGACCCTCAACTGTCTGGAACATTAAATTGTGTCTAACGAGCTAAAGCTGCTTAGGTGAGTAGGCAGGCAGGGGATTGAGCTCTCACATAAAAGAATTCATTGAGTCAACACAAGATCAGATAGGGTGAATGCTATTATTTCATTTCATAAATGAGGAAACTGAATGACTGAGAGATTAAATGATGTCCAGAAATTTCACAAAGTTAAGGTTCAAGTTGAGCCTTTTCAGGTTGGCTGTTGTCATCATTCTCTAGCATTGCAGGTTGTTTTCAGTCCCATTCAGAGCTGAAATTACCATTATACAATAAATAATACTAATAATACTAATAATAAATTTTCTGACTTGAACTTTGGAGTCTGTGTCCCCAGTGAATGTCAATCTGCTTTTGACTGAATGGTGTGTCACACACACACACACACACACACACGCTTCACAAACAAGGGGAAATGCCAAGTATGGGGAAAGAAAGGAACAAAGTGACTACATTATATGGAGCCAGCATGAGATAGCTTATTTAAATTTCTATTGATAGGTATGTTGGGGGAAGGAGAGGAATCTTTCTAGCTAGGTAAGGGCTTCAGCATTGCATACAGTAAATTGTATGACAAGATTTTTATTACTAACAAGACAAGTAGATTGAATCTTGAGGCTTGCCACTCAGTGCTCAGAGAAGAACTGAAAGTATTTTCTACAATGCTTTTCTATTGTCTATGGTTAAATTACTTTATTGCTTTTAAATGTTGTGCAACAATAAACAGGGATCCCACATGGCTAGTTTCTTCCATGGCAACACTTTAAAGATTCCACAGTCTAGCAAGAGTAATTAAAAAGCAATTCTAGCCTTTACTTGTAGCTTTCAGTAAACATTAATGAGGATCCAATTCTTAACCCTCAGTTGGAATCCACAAGAATTGCTTTTCTCTCTCTCTGCAATTCTCCCACAAACTGTAGGTGTCTTGAGCTTCCCATTAGGAAATTTCTTTCAGCTTTCTCTATGAAACTCCCTAAGACATCCATCTACACAGTATCTTGGTTTTCCTCCCTTCTCTGTGATCCTGGTAACTCAGTCTCTCCAAGAATGTCTGTAAACACTGACTACTACTCACCAGCTGTTCCCAATTGTTTTCCTTAATGGTGGGGGTGGTGAAACCTTCAGTCTCCCCCAATCTACAAAAGACAGCATTCACAAAATGCTTAGCAATTGCCTTTCTTTTCATACTCACCCCAACTGCCTCTGAAGCTCTGGTAGAGAATTCTCAAGGTTGAATCCTGGTCTCTAAAATTCCTCTTAATTATACATGGAGTCTAAGCTTTAAACTATAAGAGAAGATCAACTGAGGTTTCCTCAGGGTGATCCGATGTCAGCAGGTAGCATAATCTAAATACCTGTGTCAAGTTCTTAGCAACCTGTCATAAAGGGCAATTAATATATTTCCATAACTATCATATACATACCTTCCTTGGGTTTAGTTTTGGTTGCATCCTCCTTGAGACACAATTGAGAGGAACTTACTATTCCATGTTTTTTGTTTTTATTTTATTTATTTATTTGGAAGACTTAAAGTAACCCAGGAATCAGTTACACATCCTTTCATTTTACTCAGGTATGAGAGCAAATCTAATCATATTCAATTAATTGAGTAATACCCAGAATTATACCAGTTTTTAAATAAACCCTAAATAATCTTACAGGCATAAGTATATTGACTCTAGCAATTTTCATGGAAATAAAGATACATTTGATTCGTTTGATAATGTTATGTTAGAAATTAGAGCATCTGATCATTGGAAACATTTCAATTGAATGATAAAGAGTCACGAGTTTCTGAATTATGCCCTTCTCTGTAGATTAGATGCCATATTATGTATGTCTTTAGCCTTCCTGCTGTGGCCTTAGTCTGACAGTACTCTAACAATACACAACACTTGTTACTGTTATTCTTTTTTCTTATTACTGATGTTGGGGTTGGGATTCATTATCCATCTTGCAATGCAGTAGTGATTAATATGCAGGAATATCTCTCAAGTTTAGTCACACTTTGGAATTAGCCTGTGCCCATACTGTGGCCTTTGTCCACTTAGGTATTTGGATATCTTCATCAGTGAAAAACTCTGCACCTACTAGCCTCACCTCCTAAATTCTCCTTGTAGCAATGTCAGATCTAAGAGAATTTTTTATGAGAGGTTATTTCGTATACACATGCAAGAATATTTTTGCCATGTATGTTATATATGGATATTTAATTTAATTTTAACTAAGAAAGATGACACTATTTGAGGCCAGTAGATTCCAATCAAAATGATAACTATTTACAATTTCTTCTAAAATGTTTTCATTTATATCATTCAAAATGGCTATTTTCCAGTGAAATGTCAACATGTGGGAGTCACTAGACACCATCTTATCAAATTCCTTTCATATAAAATACTCCCTAAAACTAGATATCTAATTATTTTCTGATTAGTTCTCTTGTGGCTTTTTGTTTCAGAAGAACCAATTTTCTACTCTGGAAAATAATAAATATGTTAACAAATATATTAATTTAAAGAAATTATTTCTGGTGAAATGATTTTTATCACATGTAATTTCCACTTACCTAATACATTTTGTTCTCTTTGGATAATGAAATCAAGAGAGTGGGAAAACAGAGCTTTTAAACAGGAATCAATCATGATTCTTTAGAGAGTTTGGCTAACTTTTATTATTTAAAACCAACAGTTTCGTTAGGTAAAAACACACCAGAGCCAAACTCTTTTTCCCTGGATAACATAAAATGCCAGTTTACATGAATAATTAAAATTTTAGCCATTAGCCTTGACAATGATCCCAGTTCACCTGTCCCTTCAATACCACGATTACACTCAGTTTTTGTAAAATGGTTTGCAAATTAGAAACAACCAAGAAAACTAGTATTTCTTATGACAGAAGATATCAAATATGGCAGTAATAGATTCATGTTAGAAAGAATATGCCTCTAAAAACAATATTAAATAATTTCATGATGATCAAGAGACCCCTACATACTCACACACAGGCATATGGACCTTGCACTCACATATACAAATGTACACATGATTTCTCCAGTTAAAAATTAAATGTTGGTGATGGCAAAATCCATAGATTCAGCTGACCCTAGGTATTGAGAGGTCACTGACTCAGGTCTGACAAATGGAGAATTTGCATAAGACAAAATGAGATTCCCTTAATATAGGTGACAATGGTGTGACTGGGACAATATATGAGGTCACTAGCAGTGGGTCCAAGACCTAACAGTAACTGACTTAGTGGAGCCAATTCTATACGGAGAGATACCATGCCCAGCCTAGACCAAGGGTGTGGGGGTGGAGAGGTGCCTTGGCCCTGCCTCAACGAGACGATGGGACAGACTTAGTAGACTTTCTATGGGAGGCCTTATCCTCTCTATGGAGCAGATGGGAGGAGCGGGGAGTGGGAGAAGTAGAAGGAAAGGAGGGAGGGGAAACTGGTATTGGAATGTAAAAAATAAGGTAATGGAAAACAGAAAAATATAAATGTTGGGCAGGAGAGATAGCACAGGGTTAAGAGCACTGTCTGCTCTTTCAAAGGTCCTGAGTTCAATTCCAAGCAACCACATGGTAGCTCACAACTATCTGTAATGAAATCTGGTGCAGGCAGAACACTGTACACAATAGATGGATGGATAGATAGATAGACAGACAGACAGACAGACAGACAGACAGACAGACAGACAGATAGATAACAGATATTTATTTCTGGTCGGTGGTAGTACACACCTTTAATATTAGCACTTGGGAATCAGAGGCAGACGAATCTCTGTGAGTTTGAGCCAACATGGTCACTTGATCTACAGATCAAGTACCAGGACAGGCTCCAAAGCTACACAGAGAAACCTTGTCTCAAAAAGAATTAAATGTCAAAAATAGCTTCAGAGTTACCAGAGTTCACCTGTAAAGGAGCATCTATGAGGACAGGCTGAGATGTAGTTCCAGCTTCAAAAGTCTGGGTCTCCCTATTTCCTTCATCAGTCTGTAAAACAGAGCCAGGATTAAGGATTTGAATTTTCCTCTATTGATAGTGAAATAATGCCCAACTTCAAAACTACCAGAAGGAAACAGGGATCTAGGTGCAGATATCCATGATCCAGATGTTGGATCATCTCTGGTCTGTCTTTTAAGAGAAATTATGACTCAACATCAGAGGGATGATGTGAGCTGAACTAAAGATTTGCATACATCTAACATTAGCAAGTTCCAATATTTAAATTCAGATATCTAAGCAAAACCTCTCTCCAAGCTACTCAACAGCCTTATGAATATGCAGATAAGAAACCAAAGACAGACTGCCCGTGGTCTGTAGTAAATATATTGATAGAAACGTGCAGCCCAAGCAGAGGATTTAAGTCCATACAATATTTTCGCCTAAGTACAACACTTAGAGGCAAGTTTTATTATAATTCACTGAATCTATTGGGCATTCAAATCGGTTGATAGCATTTTTAAATCATAGTTATTTTGGCAATTCTTATTGAAAGCAATAGAGGAGCAACCAGAAGTAATAAATTTGTTTGTGAAAAGCAGCCATGCTCATGGTGCTTGTACATTGTTGTAACTGGGATGGAATTATGCAATAAATTTATAGATTCATTGCCTTTATTGTTAGCACTGGCTGTTTTTTTTCCTGTTCATTTTAAGCATGTTTATATGTGGATGTCCTATGTTTCAATCATAACTGCAAGGGTGTGTACTTTAACCTGGGTATATCTGCTAAAGGACAACACTTGTGGTATTTCAATGAATAGCAGGCCCAGGAATCTGGAATTTCTAAAGATACTTAGCATACGTTTTGGCAAATAAATTCTAGAAATCATTAATTTTGAATACATACCCTGGGTGTGTCTGAATAGGTGCCACTAGATTTCAAAATGGCACTAGTGTCAGGGAGTGAATACATGTCTCATATATTCTTAATACTCTACATCAGCATACTTTTAAATTGTCATTATTTTTGTTGGTTGATAGGAGCAGTAGGTATATTTCATAGTGCTGGAATTGATGATCTGAGTAACACATCCATAATCAGCATGCTGGTTATGAGGCATTCGATTCCTTCTTTTCTCGTGGAATGTTGAATAGCTCTTTACTTCCACTTCACATGTTCCTTAACACATATAAACCTTATAAAATAACAATTTACCTTTAAAACATGAAACAAAATGAAAGAAAAGAAAAAAATCTATTTTTAAGAAGACAGAAGCAAGGCTTCATGTATTGTGGTTTCAAGAAATAGCTATTTTTCAGCACTTTATTGCTGTATTTCTGTGAAGGGGAAAGAAATAGAACAAAGTGAACAAATCCTGAAGCCCTAGTATGTGTGCAGACATGGAAGAAGATGCCATAAATTTAGATGAGTCTTTGTAACTTGGGATGTTAAGGTAAGTTGTAAGACCCAACTTAATGGTGGTGATTAATTCCCTGACAGGGGCAATGTAGAACATAGCTGGGAGACAAAACTTAGTACTCAGTCCTGCACTTAGTAAGCAGTTACATTGGATCCAGGCTATTTTACCTGGGTGTCACTTATCACTGTTAAGTTCAAGCTCACATAGTACATTTTATTCAAACCAACTCCCACCTTACACTAGTTCCAAGGTTTTCCTTCCGCATTCACAGTTTATCTTGTGAGTCAAATATGCAATATCTACAGAGGTTTCATTGTTGAAAGTATGGTCCCAAGTAGTGGGGTTTGTGAGGGTCTAGAGACTTTGTTTATTCTCATTCATTTATTCAACTTTTATTCTTCTCTGATAAATTACATCTTTACCTTGATGTCCTCTCCTTCTACTCTACCCAGTCCTTTCCCACACCTTCCCTCATTCCCAGATCAATTCCTTCTCTATTTCCCTAAACAAAGCAACAAACAAACAAAAAACAACTGGGCACAAATCCCCATATCATGGCTGGATATGGCAACCCAAGGAGGAAAAGGGTCCCAAGAGTAGGCAAAAGAGTCACAGATGCCTCGCACTCCCATTGTTGGGAGTCCTACAAAAACACCAAGATGCACATACCATAAGGTATATGCAGTAGACCTACTTCAGATCCATGAAGGTTCCCCGTTTGTCACTTCTGTCTCTGTGAGTCTCTACAAGCCCTGCTTAATTGGTTACATGGGCCTTGTTCTTGTGGTGTCCTCGACCCCTCTGACTCCTACAATCTTTCATCTCCCTCTTCTTCCATGTTCCACTGGCTCCCCCTAGTGTTTGGATGTGGGTCTCTGTGTCTGCACCCATCAGCTGCTGGAAGACACCCCACTGATGACAAGGAACTTTTAAAAGTGCAGTCTTATTGGAGGAATTAGGAAACTATGGAACCATCCTTGTGGGCTGTGTGTTGTTCTGGGCCTTTCTTTCTTTGTAATTCTCTCCCATCTTTCTGTCAGTCACTTGGTGAGTAGTTTCTATCGCATTTTATTGTCATGGTGATGTTCTGCAAAACCATGAATCCAAAATCAATAGGTCTAGGGAGTACAGACTGTAACTTCTACAACCGGAAATAAGTTATTCTTACTGCTTTTCTCAGATATATTTCTTAACAGTCAAAAATGTAACTCATATAAAACTGGTAATGAGTTCAGAACTGCTGCTATGGTATGGTTAATCATATTTTTAGCAACTATTTGCATGGAGAAAGATGGAAAAACTTGAAGTCGAGAAACTGCAGCATTCTGTAAAGAGAATTTAAGGAGTGGTTCTGCTGGGACCCCAGAACCACAAGGTGTTAGAAGTGCAGGTAAGAAGACTACTCTATTAATGCCTTTGAGAGAATAGTAATTGTGTCCATAATTTAATGTGAGGCCACACTTGATGCATACTTCTAGAAACCTTGCCTATATATTGTCAACGTCCCAAGGCTGGAGACCCATGTATCCCTTAGTGTCTGTCCTGCCCTTTGGAATACTTGCTTTATTCTCTCATGCCATGTCTCCTGAGCCCTCTCCCACGTGAGCCTCCATATAGTCTCACTTTTTGGCTACTCATTCTCCAATTTTATCTTTTAGTAAAAGTAAACATCATTTAACAAGGAAGCATTTTACAAAAAAAATGCTAAAGCTAAAATTAAAAAGACAAAGCGGGAGAATACTTTTGTTTTACTTGTTATTAACTGAGATTTCTGGAAAATTAATTCAAAGACTTTCGTTGCTAACAATGTCTGGAAAATATAAAATGATCATGTTTTGCCATGAGGGTCATTTCTAAAGCAATATGCCCAGGCCCACATTTATAGTGCAACAAGTGACTTTTCACATAAATTAAATAAGAACAAATGTATGGAGTACATAAAACAACTTTGTGAATGACTAAGTACAAATTATTTTTTAGCTGTATGTTTGTTTGTTTTTTTTCCTCTTTTGTTGTTTTGTTGTCGTTTGTTTTTTGGTTTTTCAACCCGGATTTCTCTGTGTAACAGTTCTGGCTGTCCTGGAACATGCTTTGTAGACCAGGCTGATGTTGAATTCAGAGATTCACTTGCCTCTGCTCCCCAAAGTGCTGGGATTAAAGGAGGGCACTACCACTGCCCAGCCGTGTCAAATACACATATTAAGAAAAAAAATTAATGTACTTATTGTAACTAGGTAATTTCATGTATCTCCTTTAAACTTTTAGTACTACAGGACACATATCTCATATACAATTAGGAAAAAAGTGTTGTCACTATATTTTGAAGCCTTACAAGTATTTTAAATTAGTATACATGTTTATGATTATTATAATTTTAGGCCTCATGAGTTTATTTGAACATGGTCACGCACTAGGAATATGAGTTCATCCAATAACCTGAGTATAAATGCTGACGTCATGTCATTTTGTAGCACCTGCCCCAGCGCTTAATTCATGAATCACTTAGGAACTGCTCCAGTCAATTTTGATTCAGTGCTTGGTTGCTCAGGGTGTTCTTGGGAGCAACTATCTCTTGGAATATCCATAATGCTTAGCCCACACTCTGGTTGCAGTCATTCCTCAGTCATTAAGTTTTCCCTTTGTTTCTTTCTTATAACATGGCTCCTTCCTAAGCTTCCATTCCTGATATTCTTGTCAGCTTTTGTGCAATCCAAACTCATGGCAATTCTGAGTTACCTGTTGTAATTTCTTTCATAGTCAGGGGTTTTCTCTGCTGAAATGAAGGCACAATTCAGAATTAGCCTCTTTTTTTTCTAGCAGCTCCCAGACCTGTATCCTCCTTTTAGGCAACTTGACTCTGATCTCTGTTACTGCCATCACATCTAGCTTGTTTGGTTTTAATTTTTTTCCAGAAATGCCTTTTATTGGAAGAGCTAGAAAAGGTTTCCCAGGCCTTAGAAGGCATCTCAGTCTGGTTTTTCTGTGGCTTTATCTCCTGTCTCTTCTTTGTGATCAAAGTAGTTTTATTGCCTGAAACCACAGCTTCAAACAAGGTTGGGTCTTTCTTCCCGGCCAGTGCTATGCTGAAAGGAATGCAATTCCTTGTATGAAGATTGATTCTCCTCTCTTTTATTCTGTCTTTCTGAAATTTTTTTTTGTTGTAGAAATGCTCCTTCCACAGCTTGTCACGTTTCTATGTATACTGCTCATATTTTTATTCTTGAATATCCTGAAAGGATTTGTTTGCAGCATTGACAGGTAACTTTCCTGCTATGGTTGCTTGGTGTCCTCCAGCAGGTGTTCCAAAGGGACTTGACTTTTATACTTCATCAGTGATACCATTGTTACATTTTCGTTGTTCTCCAACTTTCTTATATAATACTACGTTGTTCTCTAACTTTCTTATAGAATGCCGCATGAAGCCTTTTTTTAAATTATTATTATGTTTTCATCATGTTCAGGTATAGTGGCAGTGGAAGAGAACTTTCACATCTCTCTACAAACTTGTAACAGTGAGCCAAGTATTGTTTAAGGGCTTCCTTCTCTAGTGTACATGGACATTGGCTACTGAGGTGCACATGCTACTCTCAGGAATGACTCACTCACCAATACATTCAACCAAAGTTCTCAAGTAGTGCATACATGTGTTAAAGCAGTGAAATGACTAATGCAGAACTTTAAAACATATCCACTTAAATGACACATAATTTAAGTTGGTGTGATTATTATTACTGATGTAGGCAGACAACACCAAGTCCAGATTGACAGCTATTTTCTAATTACAAGTATTTCATATTTGTATGCTGCTCTGATGAGGGTTTTTGATAAAATCTATAGTTAATGTAATTATGAAAGAAAGGGAATAAAACATGAGTTCCTTATACTAAATTAATGCAATAACTTCCTATGGTGGTTTGAATGAGAATGACCCACATAGGCTTACATAGTTGAATACTTGATCCTCTGCTGATAGTACTGTTTGGGAAGGAGGAGGAGGTTTAGGATTTCTGGAGGGGTGTGTCAACTGAGTTAGGCTTTGAGGTTTCAAAGTGCCAGTTCTCTCTCTCTCTCTCTCTCTCTCTCTCTCTCTCTCTCTCTCTCTCTCTCTCTCTCTCTCTCTCTCTCTGTCTCTCTCTCTCTCTCTCTCTGTCTCTCTCTCTCTCTCATTCTCTCTCTCTCCCCCCCCCTCTCTCTGTCTCTCTCTCTGTCTCTCTCTGTGTCTCTCTCTCTCTCTCCTGTCTCTCTCTCTCTCTACCCCTCCCTCTCCCTGCCTCCTACTTGTGGATCAAACTATAACATCTCAGCTCTTCCTTATGTCAAGTTTTCGTGCCAACATCACAGACTCGAACCCTGTGAAATCATAAGTCCTAAGCTAAATGCTTCCTTTTATAAGTTTCTTTGGTCATGGTGTTTCATTAGAGCAACAGAGAAGTGATGAAGACTTATGCCTGGATACAGATTAGATTTTCATGTATATGCTGCATTTATTTATCATTAGATAAAACTGCCTGACAACAGCAACTTAAAAATGGTTTATTCTGGCACATAGTTTGAAGAGGTGAAAGCCACCATGCCAGAGAAGGCAACATGGTGGAACCCTGACATAGCTGGTCACACAGTGTCTACTGTCAGGAAATAGAAGGAGTGCAATACTAATTCTCAACTCACTTTCTTCTTTTTTCCCTCCAGTTTATTCAGTCCAGGACCCTAGGCAATAAGTAGTGTCATCCACCTGTTCAGTAGTTCTTCTCTCTTCCATTATACCATTCTGTAAACTTCCAAAGAACACACATGTAGGTGTACCTTCTGGATGACTGCAAATATTATCAAGGTGACAGTCAAGAGATCCCGTATATCATTCATGACTTCCATTCATGGCATATCTCCAATATTTTTATCAGAAAGGAATGTGATTCTTTCTGGGTCTTACAGTTAAGTTTTTCTACCTAACCTTCCCTACATAAACTGATGACCTTGTATTACATAGTAGTAACAACATTAATAGCAATATTAATAAGTCTTTTATCTTGAATGTGTCTCATCATTCATCTGATTCTTCTCTTTCCAGTAAATCCCTAATTCCCCAAGGCAGTGATTCTCAACACCTTTGATAAACACCTATCTCCAAAACTATTTACATTACCGTTAATTACAGTGACAAAATATCAACAAAAATTATTTTATGGTTGGGGTCAACACAACATGAGGAACTGTACTAAAAGATGGCAGCATTAGGGAGGATGGGACCCACTGCCTTAAGGGACAGTAAAACTCAGAATGTTCTGCAATAACCTCCAAGGAATCAGTAGAACAAATGTAACAGAGACTATGCTATGCTTTTAACGATGAGGAAATGAAATGTTGCTGTGGCTGAGAAAATATCCACAAACAGGGATGTACAAGAAGGCCAGTTTCTAGATGTCTTGGAGCAGCTAGCTGTCACCAATGTCTGTAGATTAATTGGTGATTTCACTTGAGGTCTACACCAAATATCACATTAAGATTCTCCATTTTGGTTGACTTATTCAACCAATCCAGCACATAGTCATTACGGAGGGGATTTTTCAGTGTCCTTGAAGGAATGTCGTCCTCCCACTTACTGTGAGGCACCCAGGAAAGTACCCTAAATAGGACCTTCTTCGTTGTTCTGTGAGGCAGATTATTTTTTATTATGCCACTGAAGTTGTTTAACTACAAAAGTTAGCAAACACTAGGCTAATAGAGATATTGAACCAAAAGTAATTATATCTGTGAATTATTCTCACAGGAGAGAATTCTTATTTCCTCCCTTCCCCACATTTTTACTTCCTGATTTATTGAAATACTTTTTCCACAACATACATTGAGATAATGAACTCTGAGTGATGATATATTAATATCCAAAGACTGCTTGTGGTTTGTTGATTTGGATGCTGTTGTTTAAAAAAATCTACTTGAGAAGAAGGATTGCAAGAAGACACTACTCGGTTACAGAAAAAAAGTGCATAATTTTGTTACATGGAAGTCAGATGGAGGTGAATCCATGTTTCTTTCTGAGCCTATTAGTAGAGGAATTTAACAGGAAGGTGTGGAACAGATACATGAGGTACAAATACCAAAGGCAAGGATTAATTATGTCTGAGAAACATTCCTGGAAAGCTGTTAATTCATTGTTTTTCAGCTGTTGTCAGAGCAACCACTAGAGATGAGTGGACTGCCAATAATAATCAGAGGAGAGTGGAGTCAGGTTATGAACTCTTATAATTGACAATTGTAAAACCTCCACATGGGAAGAAAGTAAGCTCTTTGGTGCTGAGACCAGCAAGAGGCTTAAGTGAGGAGAACAGGGCTCCTTAACAGAAGGCAGCTGGCAACATGTCACCAAATATAAGACCTAGTTGATTTTCATTTCTCATGAGCTGCAGTCACTGAACAATAACACTCTGGCAAGGCTATCAATCCAGGAGCCACAGAAATTGCTTTATCGTGGTGCCGTAAAAACAAGCGTTCAGTATCTTCAGCAATATTAAATGTGTCTACATGGACATTAAAGATTAAACATCATTTTACTTGTGATTAAAAAAATTAAAGCATTTTGGTAGGCTAACAAATAAGAACAGATGTTAAGGATGGAGAGCCATGATAAAGATAAAAAACAGAGGTCTAGCAGAAGAATGTGATGGAGTCTCTAAGAGAATTTTGGTCAAAGCAAAGAAAAGGATACAGAAGTTATCACTTTGAGAACAGATACAATAGCTGAATACAGAATGGCTGTGGAAGGAAGCCATTCAAATGAACAGAGATGTAGTCTGTTTCAACTGCATCCGTGAAAGGCCAAAGGTTACTGTAGTGAACAGCACGTGAGTAGGGACTTACATGTAAGGGTCAAGATTGAAACTATTAAAAAAAATAAGTAGCCAAACAATGCTAGTTGATGAATGCTAACAACTATATATGAAGCTTCAGCTATTTTTTCCTTAATAACATTACTAATTCCAATAAATATTTTACAAAGAAGGAACTATTATTATATAGAATGTATTACATTGTCGATTAAAGTAATTTTTACAATGATACCTGTCAATTATGTTCATCATAATTATGTCACAAAAGATTTATAAAAATAATACAGTGTATAAATGTTTAACTTATATAATATATATATATTATGCAGCATTTGTTATATATAATATTCTTGCATTATAAGTTGTCTCTAAGTCTTCAATATCTAATATCTATAATAAGCAATATTTCCTGTGATATCTATTCTATATATAACACATTTTTATATACAACTTTATATAATATTCAGTCTTATATAATGTACTAGAGAACTAATAAGAAATAATTTCCTATTATATCTATGATATACATGTAATATCTTATATTTGTATATACAATATTGTATAATATTTAATAAGTGTTATATAATGTACCAGAGATCACATATACATAGTAATATAGTTAATAAACATTTGTAACAAATCATAACATGTTTGTTATGTTATCTATACATATTATATAACATGTGTAACTATACTGTAGAATTAGATATAGTATAATTATATATGTATGTATTTATAATATTAATTGCTTTTCTGTTGCTTGATAAAATACTATTATGAAAAATAATTTGTGGAAGAGTTTACTTTGAGGAAATGACTAATGGGAAGCATGGCTTTTTCTAGGAGGCGCAGAGTTCTTCCTAGGAGGAGTTAAATAGAATAGATTTTATAAGTAGAATGGGAGCTATGGAGATGAGAAAAGGAGGATTGGGTGGGGAGGTAAGGGAAGATGGGTTTGAGAGAAAGAATTCAAAGAAAGAGCTAGAATTGAGGGGCATTTGAGGGTTGATATTGAAACCTAGTACAGTGAAAACTACCAAAAATAAATGAAGGTGATCCTAGTACAACTTACACATGAGGGAGATGGAGTGTCCAACCGGCCATCTCTTGCCTCCCAACTAAAATCCTATACTGGCACTGAGTTGCATCCAGTTGAAATGTTGACCAAATGGATCCCATAGAAATCCCCAATCACCCAGGCTGTTGCCAAGAAAATATGTTGCTCTCTGCAAACTGAAAGCAAGGAGCCATTGCTGAAGATAGCACCCACACAGTTCATTGAATATCAGAGAGTTTGAGGTGATGCCGACATAGAACCTTCACCCCTACATTCTATTGTATTTGGTACAGGAATGTACTCTTCATGCTTCCAAAATAGAAACATAAACACTAACACAGCCACAAAACCTTTGACCTATATTCTCCCCTGTCTGTCTACAAAGTATGGTAGGGCAATGGTCATACGAAGCTTGAGTTAATAACCAACCACCATGGTCTGGTTGACTTAAGACCCACTCCATGAGAGAGAACCCATACCTGATACTGCTTGCATGATCAAAAGCTATAGACTAGATAGACCAGAGACTTAGGGTAAAACCAATTACTAAGGAATACCAAAAAGTCACCATAAGCGTAGCAGCTTACAACTCTGCTACTGGGAAGTTTCCCCAATGCAAGTTTAAAAACTCTGCTCCTGCAGGGGAGGGTTTCCCCAGCGAAATTCTTAGAGCTCTGCTCCTGGGAAGTTTAACAACTCTGCTCTCCTTTCGGAAAGTTTCCCCAAAGAAAATGTTGTAATTCTGCTTGCTCCAATCTACTATGGCTCCAGTGAAAGTCCTCATATAGGTGGGCTAACTCAACAACAAACCCTACTCAAGGGAAGGAAGAATCCAGGAGGGTGGCTATCTCGAGTGAGAAATGGTTATCATAAATTAAACAGGTTACAGAGCTTATGTAGGGTTTCTTGGCAGGGAGAGGTGAGGAGGGTAGCTTTGTAGGGTGGCTTGGGATTGGTGAGCGTACTGTGGTCTGATTCTCATGTATTGGGATTTTTTTGCTCGGGGATTCATGGCATTTTGAGCTCAGAGAACTTATGGATTGATGGGATTCTGCAGGCTGACTCTGGGGGCAAACTCAGGAATTGATAAATCCAAGCCCTGGTTCTGGGGGCAAATTAAGTTCAGAGTGTTTTTCCTTTTCCCAGATCACATGTCTAGTCAGGGACAAGTTGTTTCTTCCTTGGTCCTTTTCACCCTACAATTTCTTCACCAAATCCCTCTCCTCATAGCTCAGGAAAACCTGTGGAAAAGGAGGCAAAAAGAACATAAGAGACAGAGAGGGAGAACACCAGGAGAACAAGGTCCTCTAAATCAACTGAGGAAAACACTTATGAATTCACAGACATGGAAGCAGCAATCATAGGACAAATACAGGTCTTCACCAGGTCCTCAGCATATATATTATGGCTTTTAGTTTAGGACTTTTATGGAAATCCTGAATGTGTGAATTAGTAGATCTCTGATTCTTATGAATTCTCTTGGGGCTATTTTCCTTCTGTTGCTTTCTCTTGGAGAAAGTAGGGAGGAACTGGGGAGAGCAGAGGGAGGGAAGCTATAATGAGTATATATTGTATGAGAAAAGAATCTGTTTTTAATACAAAGGAAACAATTAGGGAGAAGCTATACACCATAAATACCTACTCACAATGTCATACTTACTCCAGCAAGGCTACCTAAACTGCCTCAAACAATCTACCTAGACAGATTTCCAGTGTTCAAATGCATAAGCCTCTGGGTAGCATTTCTCATTTGAATGACCACATAATGTATAGTACCTACAAATGTTTACAATGTCATTGTTTGCACACTACATATTGCAGAAATTGTATATTTAAATCATAAGTCTATTGTTTATATAAATGTGTATATGTGAGAATTCTGAACCCAAAGAATCTAATGCCTTGCCAAGTTTCAGAGTTGCCTATAGAATTTAAATTCAACCATATACATCCAATTGTATATTTTCTACTGTGTCTCCCATAATAGCACTTTAACAAGAGTACTGCCTGAGTTTTCTTTCCATTTATCCAGTTATTAAGTTGTTTCTCTCTTTATTTTGGGTATAGAAGTAAGACTAATTGTGCCTAACTTCAGAATTGCATATCTCCACTCACAGATATTTAGAATTACAGAGTCCTTAAGCAACATGGAAGCAAAGTTGCTTTACTCTGCTCTGCAATTTGCTCAGTGGAAGCCCACTGGAGAAGCTAACTGAAGACCATCCTGCAGGTAATATTAAAGTAACATGTGCAGCAGGGATTTAAGAAGCTAGGTTCTCAAAACTACTTTTGATTGGTTTTACTATCACAGAAAAATAAGAAATGTTAATTTAACCGTTGCCTTTCAGAAACCATAGACATGTTCAAAAGCAAAGCAGAGATATGACTTTTCATAATTCTAGAATTTTTATTCCATAAAGAATAAATGTATCTTTGGCCTTCATTGTAGGAATTAGTAATGAGGGCTCATTATAAAAATAAAAGAATTTAGGTATGATTCTGCAATTTTCTTTATTAATAGTGTTTCCTGGTGCTTTGCTCCCCCTACCACCCCCACACACATTGGCATCTTTAACATCTTTACTTTCACCTGAATCTCATTTCTTCTTCTGTTACCTTCAAAGGAAACAGAATCACCTTGAGGTCTTAGATTAAGTTCATTTTATATGAACGAAGATTTATGTATCTTAACTGCTTACTTACTATGAAAGATTTTCTAGGTGAAAAATTAATATGTGCCTTTTAATGAAGGGCACCAAAATATATCTCTCTTTGGTTTAAAATGTGGATGGGAGAAGACAGAGCCCCAGAGCCCACATTTTCCTGGTGCCATAATTGCCATAGTGGTACAGAAAATCCACTAAAATTCTGGCATCTACATTATTATCTTCAGTTATGCACCCCGTCAATTGCCATAAATATGAATTATTCTTCTGGCTATGGATGGGATAAATGAACCATTTAGTTGAGTTCTTTGTTGTTTCTGTGTTTTATTTCAGAGATCTGACAGAGTTCTAATATGGATTATAACAAAATACACACACTAATGTTAATAATCTAAGGAGCTTTGACATGTCTATAAAAGTGTCACCACAATCACTACAAATCACACTTCCATCAATTGCAAATTATCTATGTGCTCTAGCCTCCTCTAAGATCTATGTCTAAAGAACTATTGACCTGCTTTTTTCACATTATATTTTAATGCAAGGATTTGGAGTTAATTATACATTACATCTTACTCTTGTTTATATTTGCTTACCTCTCTTTTTCAGAATGGTGAACAGGAGTAGTTGTAATGTCGTACATAGTAATAAGTCTCTAACTGCTGGTCAAATTAAAGAAAGTAACCCAGATTATAGATGTCATTATATGTAATATTTAGGTATGTCTGTTAGAATACCAAGAATAGAAATGATCAGCTCATTTTTAGTCATATTTTAATCTGTTGAGAGATATGCATACTGTTTTCTACAATAACACATCCACTAGCATAGTACATAAAAGCTCCAGCATTTACCTGCATTCCAAGAATACAACATAAACATGAATAATTTGGATTCTTCTTCATAATATTGATGAAGTAAATTATTTCTTTTATTTATGTATTACTTTTACTGTCATAGAATATAGTTTGTACAATTGAACTCTTAAGTTCATGCATATATTGCAATTCTATAAATGGCAACTCTATCAACATTGTAGATGTTGATTAATTATTAACAAAGATGTAATATATCTTCACCTATTTATTTTCAAATTATGTTACTAGTTTCATGGGCATTTATTATGATTACCTCATTATGATTAATTGATCTAATGATTATATATGGCTTTCTTTATCCCTTAAAATATTTTTTCCAAGGTATACTTTTTCTGATACTAATAAAGCTTAGCAGGTTTTTTTTTGTAAGCACAGTGTATATCAATTCAGTTTTTCTTTTAGCATTATCTATGACATTATAGAGTTGTGTTCTATTGTCAACTTGGTGTTGTTTCATTTCCAGTATGATAATTTCTGACTTTTGATTGATTTTATTTAGTTAAAAATTTTATTATTTCTATTTTCATGAAGCAAAGTTGCAATTTGTATTAAGGAACAGCTTCCATATAGATTAAAATACATATATTTGGGAGGTTGTGAGGCTAATACTTACATACTTAGCAACAGACATGGTCTATAATCCCAATGACCTAAAAGGCTGAAATCTAAGGATAAGAAAATGAAAAGTCTTCTCATCTTCAGAATGAGCTTAAGACTACCCTTGTCATATTAGCAAGACTCTGTCTTAAATTATAAGTCTATAGAGAGTTGAAGAAGTAATTCAATGGCAGAGTGTGCACCTTGCATGTGCAAGCCCCTTGATTGAACCACATCTTTTTAAAACTATTTACATTTTGTGTTTGAGTGTTTTGCCTGCCATGTATGTCTGTGTATCACATGTGTACCTGGTACCTTTACAAGTCAGAAGAATAAATAGGCTCCCTTAGAACTGGAATTTCATGAACTGCCATTTGATTGATGATGGCTGATGCTTTGTTTTCTGAAATGTTTGTACTTTTCAGTAGCTAGCACAGACCCTGCCTACCCAGGGATACAAAGTTTTGATTTGCTTAATCTATGGGGGGATGAGAACACTCAAGGTTGAAGATTGAATATTAACTACTGATGATACCATGGAAGATAATGTAGAAGAGTGAATGCAGGAAGGGATAAATAACTTGAAAGATTCTTTGAAAACACCGTATGCAAATCTAGGTAGTACTGTAGGATCTCCCTAAAATACACATGTATACATACATAAAGAATCAAAATGTAATCACACTAAATTCATCTATAATGGAACCAAAATAACCCCATTAAGTACAATTACATAGCAAATAACAACCCCAGGAATAGGTTTCTTTTGTTGATCAGGGAGGTCCCATATACCCTAAAACGTTACTGGCTATTATCAATGTTCTTGATTAATTCCTATTCCTTGATAGTAATGTCTTAGTGATAAAGACACTGTATATGTGAGTCAAAGAATGTGTAGACATTTATCTGCTCCTGTCCTGGAAGATTCATTCCTATTGGATAGCTTTCATGGTGCCAGAAGATTCTATATAGGCGAAAGGAGAAAGGTAACCATTAATTTTACCCAGTTGCAAATCCTATGAGCTACAATAATCACTGAGGTGGCAATACAATATGCCCATTTATGTAAAAATGTCATAGATACCAAGGGGATGTGTCTTGTCTTATGTAATTCCAGGGATTTTCTTGACTGGGGCAGTGAGAGAATGCAGATAACCACATAGACACAAAGAAAAGTGGGGATCTAGTGGATTATGCTCTCTTATGAAAATGTCACTATATCGTGAAGCTCACTAT